>NC_058524.1:231212767-232493650 GCF_904849725.1 Hordeum vulgare subsp. vulgare | reverse complement strand
TGAAATGTGTCTTCATAGGATGCCCAAAAGAGACAGTTGGGTATACCTTCTATCTTAGATCCGAAGGCAAAGTGTTTTTCGCTAAAAACGGATCATTTCTTGAGAAAGAGTTTCTCTCGAAAGAATTGAGTGGGAGGAAGATAGAACTTGATAAGGTTGTTGAACCTTTAGTTCAACCAGAGAGTGGCGCAACGCAGAAAGATGTTTCTCTGGAGCCTACATAAGTTGAAGAGGAAGCTAATGATGATGATCATGGAGCTTCGGATCAAGTTACTATTGAACCTCGTAGGTCAGCAAGGACACGCACTGCTCCTGAATGGTATGACAACCATGTTTTAGAGGACATGTTGTTGGACAATGATGAACCTACGAGCTATGGAGAAGCATTGGTGGGACCGTATTCCAATAGATGGTTAGAGGCCATGAAATCCGAGATAGGATCTATGTATGAAAACAAAGTATGGACTTTGGAAGTATTACCTGAAGAGTGAAAGGCCATTCAGAATAAATGGATATTTAAGAAGAAGACACACACGAACGGCAATGTCACCATCTATAAAGCTTGACTTGTGGTGAAAGGTTTTTCACAAGTTCGAGGAGTTGACTACGATTAGAATTTCTCACCCATAGCGATGCTTAAGTACATCACAATCATGTTAGCAATAGTTTCATTTTTCGAATATGAAATTTGGTAAATGGATGTCAAAACAGTGCTCCTTAACGGTTTCCTTAAGGAAGAGTTGTATATGATGCAACCAAAAGGTTTTGTCAATCCATAGAATGCTAACAAAGTATGCAAGCTCGAGCGATCCATTTATGGACTGGTGCAAGCATCTCGGAGTTGGAATCAACGCTTTGATGATGTGATCAAAGCATTTGGGTTTATACAAGTTTATGGAGAAGCTTGTATTTACATGAAAGCGAGTGGGAGCTCTATAGCGTTTCTAATATTATATGTGGATGACATATTGCTGATAGAAACAATATATAATTTTTGGGAAGCGTAAAGGAATATTTGAACAAGAGTTTTTCAATGAAGGACGTAGGAGAAGCTGCTTTCATATTAGGCATCAAGATCTATAGATATAGATCGAGAGCTTAATAGGACTTTCATAGAGCAAATACCTTGACAAAGTTTTGAAGAATTTCAAAGGAACAGTCCAAGAAAGGGTTCTTACCTATATTGCAAGGTGTGAAGTTGAGTAAGACAAAATGCACGGTGACTGCAGAAGATAGAGAAAAGATGATTTTCGTCCCCTATGCTTCTACCATAGGCTCTATCATGTATGCAATGTTGTGCACAAACCAGATTCCAGGCTTGCCATAAGTATGGACGGAAGGTTTCAAAGTGATCCAGGAGTGGAAGAGTGGATGGCAGTCAAGAATATCCTTAAGTACCACAAAAGGATTAAGGAAATGTTTCTCGTTTATGGAGGTGATCAAGAGCTCGTCGTAAAGGGTTACATCGATGCAAGCTTTGACACTGATCCAGATGACTCTAAGTCTCAAAGCAGATACGTATATATTCTCAATGGGGGAGCAATAAGCTGGTGCACTTCCAAGCAAAGCATGGTAGCTGATTCTACATGCGAAATGGATTACATAGCTGCCTCAGAGGCAGCTTAGGAAGGTGTCTGGATGAAGCAGTTCATGACAGATCTTGGAATTGTGCTGAGTGCACTAGACCCAGTGACTATGTTCTATGATAACACTAGTGCCATTGCTCTGGCCAAGGAACCAAGGTTTCACAAGAGGACCGGACACATAAAGAGATGCTTCAATTCCATTCGCGATTACATGAAGGAGGAGGACATAAATATTTGCAAAGTGCACAAGAATGTGAATGTCGCAAACGCGTTGACTAAACCTCTTCCACGAGCGAAACGTGATCAACACCAGAACTGTATGGGTGTTAGATACATTACAATGTAAATCACATAGCGATGTGAGCTAGATTATTGACTCTAGTGCAAGTGGGAGTCTGTTGGAAATATGCCCTAGAGGCAATAATAAAGTGGTCATTATTATATTTCCTTGTTCATGATAATAGATTATTATCCATGCTATAATTGTATTGATTGGAAACACAAATAAATGTGTGGGTACATAGACAACATTGTGTCCCTAGTGAGCCTCTAATGAACTATCTCGTTGATCAAAGATGGTCAAGGTTTCCTGGGCATAGCCATGAGTTTTTATTTGATACGGGATCACATCATTAGGGGAATGATGTGATGGACAAGACCCAAACTATGAACGTAGCATATGATCGTGTCAGTTTATTACTATTGTTTTCTGCATGTCAAGTATCTGTTTCTATGACCATGAGATCATGCAAATCACTGACACCGGAGGAGTACCTTGTTTGTATCAAACGTCGCAACGTAATTGGGTGACTATAGAAATGCTCTACAGATATCTCCGAGGGTGTCTATCGAGTTGGCATGGATCAGGACTGGGATTTGTTACTCCAGGCCCACTCGGTAATACAACTTCACAATGAGCTTGAAAGAAATGTGACTAAAGAGTTATCCATGGGATATTGTATTATGGAATGAGTAAAGGGACTTGCTGGTAACGATATTGAACTAGGTATGGAGATACCGACGATCGAATCTCGGGCAAGTAACATACCGATGAACAAAGGGAACTCCATATGGGATCAACTGAATCCTTGACATCGTCGTTCGACCGATAAAGATCTTCGTAGAATGTGTCGGAATTACTATGGGCATCCAGGTCCCACTATTGGTTATTGACCGTAGAGGTGTCTCGGTCATGTATGCATAGTTCTCGAACCCGTAGGGTCTGCACACTTAACATTCGGTGACGATATAGATATAGTTGAGTTATTGTGTTGGTGACTGAAGATTGTTCGGAGTCCTGGATGAGATCCTGGACATCACGAGAAGATCCAAAATGGTCCATAGGTAAAGATTTATATATAGGAAAGTGGTATTGGGGTTCCGGAAAAGTTTTGGGGTTTTCCTGTATTGTAGTGGGAGTGTCGAAAGGGTTACACAGGTACATTGGGAGGGGTCTACCCACCTCGGGGGGCACATGGGCCTAAGAGGTGGCGCACTAGCCCCTGGTGGGCTGGGCAGCTGCTACTTCTCAAACAACAGCGCCAGAAATTGACACGTTGACGGAGACTGGGCTTGCGTTGGTTTTTTCCTTGAAGAGGAAAGGGTGATGCAGCACAGGAGCAGTAAGTATTTCCCTCAGTTTTTAGAACCAAGGTATCGATCCAGAAGGAGGGTCTCGTCAAGTCCAGAGTACCTGCGTAAACACAAAAGAGCTTGCACCCAATGCTTCAAAGGTGTTGTCAATCCCTTCAAGATTGTTTGCAAAGTGAGATCTGAAGGCGGAAAGTGCAACGAAGTAAAAAAGTGTAAGGCTGAAAATATGGTGTGGAGTAGACCCGAGGGCCATAGTGTTCACTAGAGGCTTCTCTCAAAATAGCAAATATCACGGTGGGTGAACAAATTACTGTCGAGCAATTGATAGAACCGCGCAAAGTCATGACGATATCTAAGGCAATGATCATACATACAGGCATCATGTCCGAGACAAGTAGACCGATACTTTCTGCATCTACGACTATTACTCCACACATCGACCGCTATCTAGCATGCATCTAGTGTATTGAGTTCATGACGAACAGAGTCACGCGTTAAGCAAGATGACATGATGTAGAGGGATAATCTCAAACCAATGATGAAAACCCCATCTTTTTACCCTTGATAGCAACAACATGATGCGTGCCTCGCTACCCCTTCTGTCACTAGGTGAGGTCACCGCACGGTATGAAACCAAAACCAAGCACGTCTCCCATTGCAAGAACCATTGATCTAGTTGGACAAACAAAACCACAACTCGAAGAGAATTACAAGGATATGAAATCATGCATAAGAGAGATCATAAGAAACTCAAATAAGATTCATAGATAATCTGATCATAAATCCACAATTCATCGGATCTCGACAAACACACCGCAAAAGAAGATTACATCGAATAGATCTCCATGAAGATCATGGAGAACTTTGTATTGAAGATCCAAGAGAGAGAAGAAGCCATCTAGATACTAACTATGGACCCGTAGGTCTATGGTGAACTACTCACGCATCATCGGAGAGGTCATGGTGTTGATGAAGAAGCCCTCCGTATCTGAATCCCCCCCTCCGGCAGGGCACCAGAACGTGCCCCAGATGGGATCTTGCAGAGACAGAAGCTTGCGGCGGTGGAAAAGTGATTTCGATAATCTCCTGATTTTTTTGGGATTTTTAGGGAATATTTAGGCGCAACCCCTCGGGCAGAGGGCGCCCAGGGGGCCCACAAGCATGTGGGCCGCGGCCTACCCCCCTGGCCGCGGGGTGGGGGCTTATGGGGCCCCTGAGGCTCCCCTGCCTTGGCTCTCAAGCTTCCCGATCTTCTTCCGTTATGGAAAAATATTTTCGGGGATTTTCTTCCGTTTGGACTTTGTTTCAAAATCTCCTCTGAAAAGGGTCAAAAACATGGAAAAAATAGGAACTGACACTTGGCACTGAGTCAATAAGTTAGTCCCAAAAAATTTATAAAAGGTATGCAAAACATCCAAAGTTTGACAAGATAATAGCATGAAACCATCAAAAATTATAGATACGTTGGAGACGTATCAGCAGCCGACCCCAATATGGCCCATGCGCCCAAGGGTAGGTTGAGGAGGTGCCTTAGTGGTGGAGGAGTCCTCCCTAGGGTGCCCACCTCCCTTGTTGGAGGTGGACACCGCCCTAGTTCGGCCGACCCACCCTCCTTGGAGGAGGGGCCAAGGTTGAGACCTACCTACCACTTCCTCCTATAAATAAAGAGGGAGATGGAGGCATCCAACAAACAATTTCTTGGCGGCGCCATACCTCTCTCTATCTCGTAGTATTTATCCACCATCGTGATTGCGACAGTGCTTGGTGAAGCCCTGCTCATATTGCACCATCACCGCCGCCACCACGTCGTCGTGCTTCTGTAGTACTCAACCTATCACTAGTAGGAAAAACCTTATAGGTAGGAGCCTAGTAGTAGCGCTGGAAAATAGCACGCACTGCTGCTACTTAGCAGTAGCGCTGGAAATACGACGCGCTACTGGTAACTACCGTAGTACTAGCACTGGTTGCATTTCCAGCACTACTGCTAAACGGAGCCCAACGAGGCCACCCACAGTATCTGTAGTAGTAGCGCGGGACTGTAAAAAGCGTTACTGCTAAGTTCTGTAGCAATAGCGCTGCTAAATGGGGCCCAACGAGGCCACCGACGGTATTTGTAGTAGTAGCGCTGGACTGTAAAAAGCGCTACTGCTAAGTGCAATAGCAGTAGTGCTCCCCTGGAACCAGCGCTACTGCTACACGTGGGCAGCTTCATTTACACCCACACCCACCCCCTCTCCCCCTTCCTCTCCCTTTGCCCTCCTTTCTCCTTTCATCCTCCATTATAACTTCTCCACCATTCTTGTCCTTCTTCTCTCTTTCTTCTACCTATCACCCACACACACCCTCTCACCCTTCCTCCGCCATTTGCCCTACCACCTTTTTTCTCGTTTCCTTCACCATTGTTGCCCTTTCACCCACACACACCCCCTCTCCCCCTTCCCCCCTTGGCCCTATCCCCTCCTTTCTCCTTTCCTCCACCATTGTTGCCCTCATTTCACCCACACACACCCCCTCTCCCCCTTCCTCTCCCCTTTTCACTATCCCCTCCTTTTTCCTTTCCTCTCTGTAAGTTCTCCACCATTGTTACCTCTCCATTATTTAGCCGTGCACGGTATCTCTTGAGAAATATATAGGTGAGTAAAAAGTTGTGCATTTCAATAATGGGAATATGTGTGTTTGCGATATGAAGGGATATTGTGTGAGTGACATGACCCGTGAGTTTCTTATGTTTTGCCGAAATGTCGATTTATTTCCGTTTCGGATAATTACGAGCAAACTCGATATGTCCTATTTTTAGGCAAGGTCATGACAAATTTTTATATGCATGCATTTTGTTTATGACCCTTTTGCTTGTTATATATACCTTGCAGTCACGAAGGTGAGTGGTAGGAAGGTGCAGCGATACTTGCAATCCGCGATCATGGACATGTATGAAAATAAACGGACTCGGATTAGATGTTCGTGTACAAGATGCAAAGAAGGAGTAATTTTGGAACCTTTTGATCGTGGCAGTTTGAAGGCCCACTTGTTGATCAATGGTTTCATGGATGGCTATATTCGGTGGATAAGTGAAGATGATGATGAGGACGTCCACATGGCAGGGAATAACGACATGGATCTAGACAAAGAGATGACTGATCCACACGAAGATGATGGTGCCGGACATGACAGATGTGAAGAGTCCGGACATGGCGTCAGAGAAGATTCTGGACACGACGAAGAAGCAGAGTCCGGACATGGCGGAGAAGAGTCGATGGACACGCCGCAGACTTCGACGCTACTATTTTCAGTCATGCAGGACCCTCATGTTCGAGACCTCCTTCGCAAGAGTACGAATAGCGACACAGTTGAATATAGAGAGGATGCCAAGCTGGTGCAACTATAAGTAGACTCGAAGACTCCATTATATGACGGTTGCGATCCCGAGGTTACCCGCTTGAGTTTCACGCTCGAACTTCTAAAGACGAAGGACAAAAACAAATGGACAAACAAAAGCCTCGATGAGCACTTGAAGTATCTACAAAATAAAGTTCTTCCTACAGGGAACCTGTGTCCTACTAGTGTCGATGAGGCCAAGAAATTCGTTTTCCCTCTGGATCTGCCGCACATTAGATACCACGCATGCACCAACAATTGCATCATTTATTAGGGTGAGCACGCGGAAAAAACCAGGTGTCAAGTGTGCAATGCTTCTCAATACAAGAAGGCAGGAAAGAAAGCTCCTCAGAGAGTTGTATGGTACTTTCCGATCACTCCCCGTCTGTAGCGGTATTTCGTAGATTCTAAGGAAGCAAAGCTCATGCGCTGGCACGCGGAGAGGAAGAAGCACGATGATGGAGATGATCCGAACCTAAGACACCTCGCAGATGCTAGCCAGCGGAGAGCACTCAATGCAGAATATCGTTTTTTCGGATAAGATGCAAGGAACATCGTGCTTGGTGCATGTACCGATGGGATGAATCCATTTGGAAACCAGAGCACCAACAACAACACATGGCCCGTCTTTGTATGGATGTACAACCTCCCCCCATGGAAGTGCATGAACACAAAGTACATACACATGAGCATGCTGATTCAAGGGCCGAAACAACCGGGAAATAATATTAACCTATATATGGGGCTTCTGAAAGAGGAGCTAGACACGTTATGGAAATCGCCGGTCAAGACATGGGACGCCAGCACAAGAGATTATTTCTATATGAGAGTTGCGCTGATGGCGACGGTGCACGACTATCTCGGTTACAGGTACACCTCACGCCAGGTGTTCCATGGATACAGCGGATGCACGAGGTGCATGAATGATACAATGTCTCAGCAGCTTACGTCAACAAAAGATGGCGGGTCCGGGAAAATCGCGTACATGGGGCATTGTAAATGGCTCAAAAAGGATGACCCGTGGAGAAAACGTGGAGATCTATTCAATGGTATGGATGAGCATCGGGGACCTCCATGTAAGAGGAGTGACACCGAAATCAACGAGATGTTGAATAACTGGCAACAGTGCCCCGCGTCGAGAAAGATGGAAAAGGCGCCGGATCCGCTGCTGAAGGTATGGAAAACGAGGTCTGTTTTCTGGGACTTGGAGTACTAGCCCAATCATGACACACCTCATTGCCTTGATCAAATGCATATAACGAGGAATGTCCTCGAGAGCTTGCTTGGCACACTGATGAACATGCCGGAGAAGACCAAGGATGGGCCGAAGGCAAGGAAAGACTTGGAGGATTTGGAGATCAGGGGGGATCTCCACATGCCCCGTAAAAAGTCGACGGAGGAGACGGAGACGAAGACAGCGATGGGGGCAAGGGGAAGAAAAGTCAACAAGAAGGAGAACAATTGTTTCCCCCTTCTTTCTTCACCTTAAGTCCGAAGGAGATCGATCATTTCATCAAGTGCCCTATGGGAATCAAAAAAAAATTCGGATACTGTGGGAAGATAAGCAGATTTCTAACACCAAGAAGAAAAGGTTCAGCAGGATGAAGTCTCATGACTGTCACGTGATGATGATGCAGATACTCCCGGTTGCCATTAGAGGGATAATGGACAAGCATGTCCGTGAGACACCTACTGGTCTCTACAACTTCTTCGACGTTATCTCTCACAAGTCCATCAGTGTGAAGCAGCTGCGAAGGCTACAGGAAGAGATCGTTGTCATACTATGTGAGCTTGAGATGTACTTCCTTCCCGCATTCTTTGACATCATGGTGCATTTGTGTGTCCACATCATGGACGACATCATCGACCTCGGGCCGACAATCCTACACAGCATGATGTCGCTGGAGAGGATGAATGGGGTGATCAAAGGATTCATTCGTAACATGGCCCGTCCCGAGGGGAGCATCATCCAGGGGTATCTGACCCAAGAGTGCATCTCCTTTTGCGAGAATTATATGGTCAAAGAAGACCCTATTGTTGGTTTTCCCGTCAACAAGCACCATGGGAGGCTCGGAGGAGAAGGTCACAATAACGGCCGGAGGGAATTGCACATGGACTACTCGGATCGACGGGGCGACTTTGGCAGGGCTAACTTAGTAGTGCTACAACACCTAGATGTGGTAGATGATTATGTAACACTGCACAAAGAAATAATCGCAAAGAAGTACCGTGATCAGGGGATGTGCAAGACAGACGACGAAGTTACTATAGAGCACAACGCCACTTTCTTGTGTTGGTTCAAAGAGCAGGTTCGTGCTAATCCCCCCCGAAGAGGGCAGTGCAGACGGGTTTCTCTTACACGTCTTAGCACAGGGCCCCGCGCCCAAACTCGTGTCGTGTGAGGCATACGATATCAATGGGTACACGTTCTACACGGAGGCCAAATACATGGACACTGATTACCAAAACTCAGGGGTGACAACTGAATGTGTGACCGACTCCAACGGCACAACTGAAAAATTCTACGGAAGGGTCGAAGAGATCTGAGAACTTAACTATGCTGGAAAGCACGATGCGACGATGTTTCGTGTTAGGTGGGCTAAGGCCGTCATAAGAGAAAACACGTATTTCACTATCATGTCTATACCCGACGCAAAGAGCGCTACCGTCAACGTTAACGTCATCGCCAAAACTGAGCCATGGATACACGCTAAGCACGTGACACAATGCTTCTTCATAACCGACCCGACCAATCCGAGCCGTGTTGTCGTGAGGAGAGGCAAAAGGAACATCGTCGGAATTGATGGAGTCGCCAATGAGGAAGACTACGACCAATAAGGCAACCCGATCAGAGAAGATGACGATGACGATGAAGCATACGTGAAAATAAGAACCAATACTACATTACCTAAGAAAAATCGTACTCTATGGTGCCGGAAAAGAAGAATCAACACAACGAACAAGAAAAGAAAGAAGCTCAATGTGAAACGTCTTCGACGCAGCTGAGAAACAATCATTTGTATATATGTATGTATTTTGTGTTCGAAATAATCATTTATATATATATATATATGTATGTATATTGTGTACATAGTTCCGGTAATATTCGTGAAGTGTGGCCGGGAGGGAGATGTTCTCGTCGTCAGCTGCGTGCGAGGCCGTTGGGATAAAAACAAAAAGGAGAAAACAGTACAAAAGAAAAACAAATTAAACAGAAAAGGAAAGGAAAAGAAAAAAAAGAAAAGAAAAAAATTAAGAAAATGATAATAAGGAAAAACAATAAAGAAAATAATGTTATCAGTAGCGCTCGAACCAATCCACCGCTACTGCTAACTTAGTAGTAGTGCTGGTTCTGGTCGAGCGCTACTGCTAACTGTCCTAGGGCATTTAGCAGTAGCGTTGGACCAGAACCAGCGCTACAACTAAGTTAGTATTAGCGCTCGCCTAAATCCAGCGCTGCTGCTATTGTTACTTAACCGGGCCAAAATTTTCCTCTCCGTCCACTCCCTCCACTCCTTCCTGTTCTTCCTCCCGCTCCTGCAGTGGCCGCCGCAGTCGCCGTCGGACGCCGCCTCCCCCTCCTGCAGTCTTCGCCGCCGCCACCCCTCCTGTTGTCGCCGCCGCCGCCCCTCTCTCCTGCTCCAGGTAACCCCTTCACCTCTATCCCGCTGGTAACTGTTGTTGAAGAAGATGAGGAGAAGAAGAAGAGGAGGAAAGGAAGAAGAGGAGCAGAGCAAGAAGAGGAGGAGGAGAGGAAGAAGAAGAGGAGGAAAGGAAGAAGAGGAAAGAGAGGAAGAAGAGGAAGGAGGGGAAGAAGAGGAGGAGGAGAAGAGGAAGGAGAGGAAGAAGAGGAGGAAAAGAAGAAGAAGGAGAAGAAGAACAGGAAGAAGAGGAGGAGGAAGGAGAGGAAATTTTGTTTTAGATTAATTCTATTTTTTTGTTAGAATTATTATGGTTAGTAATATTTAGAATTAGGTTTTAGGTTAATTTTGTTTTAGAATTATTAGAGGAACAGGAGGAGAGGAAGAAAAGGAGGAAAAGAAGAAGAAGAAGGAGAATAAGAAGAGGAGGAGAGGGGAATAAGAGGGAAAATAGAAGAAGAGGAGAAGTAGAAGAAAAAGAGGAGAAGTAGAAGAGGATAAGAAAAGAAGAAGAGGAGGAGAATAAAAGAAGAGGAGGAGGATATGAAAAGGAGAGGAGGAGGAGAGGAAGAAGAGGAGGAGGAGAAGAAGAGGAGGAGAGGAAGAGGAGGAGGAGAACAGGAGGAGGGGAGGGGATTTCTATTTTTTTGTCATTTAATTTCTATTGTTATTAGGTAATCCAATGTGCTCCATTTGTGTGAATTTTGCGACAAGTATTGTCGGAATGACCGAGTGGCCTATGTTTTGCCGGAATGTTGATTCATTTCCGTTTCGGCAAATTTCACGCGCTCCATATGTCCACTTTTTAGCAAAGGTCATGTCGAGATTTTTCCGTGAATTTCGGCATGATTAGTGCTATAAACTAGGACATATGGAGTGCCCTGGAATTGCTGGAAATGGGAATGAAGAGGAGAAGTAGAGGGAAAATAGAAGAAGAGGAGAAGTAGAAGAAAAAGAGGAGAAGTAGAAGAGGAAGGAGAGGAAGAAGAGGAGGAGAGAAAGAAGATGAGGAAGGAGAGGGAATTATATATTTTTAGGTTAATTATATTTTTAGAGTTATTTAGGTTAATTCTGTCTTAGAATTATTAGAGCAAGAGGAGGAGAGGAAGAAGAGGAGGAACAGAAGAAGAAGAGACTAATAGTGTTGTTTTAGATTAATTCTGTTTTTAGAATTATTTAGGTAAATTCTCTTTATAAATGACATGAACTATTATAATAGGTCCCTTTTTATTATTCATGTTATTCGGCCTAGAATTAAACTATTATACTTAAATACTTGTAGGAAATTAATATGTCTAGCCACGACGAAGCCGGGGGTTCTGGTCGCGCCGGATATGACCATTTTGAGGAAGCAGATGAATATTTCAAATACCTGGACCAATGCAAGCCGGGGGCATAGGGTGGTAGTGAGACCAACCCCGACACTGGCACCGCCACCGACAGTGGCACCGCCACCGGCACCAACACCGCCCCCAAGTCCGGCGACGATGCTGACTTAGTCGGTGAAGGACCGAAGACAAAGAGGGAAAGAAAACCAAATGAGCTCGGCACCGGACAAATCGTGGTCACGGCGATGCACCCCACGAAATTAGAGCCAACGGAGCCGGAGAAAGTGCGCAAGTGCTACGGCAATCAACTAGGATGCATCCTTAGGGAAACCGCCAACATCAATGACGAAAAGTTGAAGAAGATACCACATATGGAGCAAACGCTCCTAACGAAGTTGCACAACAGGTTCCTGTTCACCGACCGGGATGAAGAGGTAGAACATCCGTGGAAGGACAAAAACATGACAAAGATAAACAACAAGGCAATGGTGACGTTCACCAACGCCTTGTCCGCCTGGAAAGTACGGGTGAAGAAAGCCATTCTGAAGAATGAACCATGGTCCAAGATTCATGCTGACAATCCGTCAATAACGGAAGAGGACTTTGAAAAATTCAAAGAGACTTGCGCTACAGAAGAAGCCCAAGAAAATTCAGAGAAAATGAAGGAGCTCCAAGCTAGGAACACGCCTGCCCACCGCCTCGGAAGCCATGGTTACGAGGGGAATAGGAGCACATGGGCCAAGGAGGACGCCGAACGTGAAAGTCACGGAATTCTAGACCCCTTGGCGAAGTTCACCGACCCGCTGGAGCGTGATTGGATCAGGGCCATGCACAAGTGGGACCCCGTCAAGAAGATCTTTTACACGGCCCCGAACACGAGGGGGTTCATGAGATTACTGGTAATTGTTGTATTACCACCTTAATTATATTAATTAGCTTCTAATTAATTCGACAACCAGTTATGTCACATTTTTAAACCATCCATGTTCCTTCTGCAGAAAGAGCAGCACAAAAAGGCAGGTGAAAGCGACGAGCCGTCTCAGTCGCCGGCGAGGCCCAAGTGGGACAACCCGTTCAACCGGGCCGTGAACATACTGAAAAATGTCTCGATGGACAAACCTTCGTCGGGTGGACGTGTGCACGCCGTCGGAGATGGATCCTCATGGAAGAAATGCTACACGAGAGGCCGGAGGAAAGAAAGAAGAGACGGGAGCATACTCAGCTAACCATCGACGAGAAGGTCGCGCACGCGGTCGATCAGACCAAAGAACAGTTGACCAAGGTAGTCGACGATAAGGTCAATGCAGTTGTGGCAGCTTCCTTGGGCTAATTGGTTCCGGCATTTTTTGATTATGTGAGGAGGAATCCAGAAGCACTGGCAGAGGACTTTCCACTACTCAGCTTTGTCGGGAGCAATTCGGCAAACATCGCACCACCAGCACCTGCTCACGCAACCGCAAATGCTCCCATACCTCGTCTCGCTCCGGTTCATAGCAGCTTGTCCTCTGTCTCTGGCGTGCTCGACGGGGCTTCGTCTTTGGCTGAACTCAACGCCATCACGGTAATTACGTGTTATACACTAGTCACAAGCATATCTATATAGTCTTTCGTCTCAGTTGCCTTTCGGATGTCTGACGTCCTAGTCATGTCTTCGCATGCCGACGAAACCCCATGCACCCTACTATACGATATCAACGGCCAGAAGGTGGACGTGGGAAATGCAACGTTAATCAAGCCAAAGGATCGCATGCTCCACAACAAGCAAATGCCCCATGGCGTCTTCAAAGTTTGCGTGGCCAGTGTCAAAGCGGGCTTCGAGGATTTGGGTCTTCCGGCACCAGCTGGTGATGACGAGACCTCTCAACTAATTGGCACATGCAAGAACTGGTTCTTGCCTTGGCCGAAGACTCACCTTCATGTCGAGGCGCCCGGTAGCATACCAACGGCAACTCATCAACAAGGTATGAACACCACCCCACCTACCCAATTACCCGCACCTGGCGTGAGGGGAGATAGCGGACGATGCGGTGAGGGAGAGCCTCCATTAGTGCGAGATGATCTCGCCCCCATCGAAGAAGCAAATGTTGATGATGTCATGCAGGAGGATGATGATGAGGACCCTAACCAGTATATCAATACCGGTTGTGACGATGCTCAGCAATATGACTTAGACTATGAGCATGCAGATGACTTGATGATGCCTGATTTTCCGGAGCCGGAACGTGCGACGAATGATTGCAAAAGTCTCTCTTCATGCGTCCTCGCAGGAGACGCCTCTAGATGCCGCCTCTACCCAACAAGAACAACACAAGGGCCGTCCACAGATAATTAGCCCGACGACGATGGGGGATGTGGTTAGGGAAGCTATGGTGGGCTCACTACCGCCACCCGCCAAGAAGCAAAGGAGGAGACCGGAAAAGAAAGGTTGTTAAGGCGCCAGAGCTGCTTCAAGCAGCCAGCCGCTGCCCCGGGAGGTAGACATGATACCTGTCGAAGGTGCGGAGCTTTTCCATGTTGCCGGCCACCCGATCGTACCTCAAGAAGCGGTAGAGAGCATAAAGAACAATGATGTAAGGAGACTTCATGATGATGTGATGGCCATAGAGAAGAAACTTCTCAGCTCAAAAAAACCAGGACACCGGCTTTGCCCGGTTCAGGTTCCGGGTGCAAGTGGATACGTCGACACATGGCCCGCGGACAAGTTCATCCTGCGATTTGACTACATCTACGACATGTTCCACCTGACCAAGCTGGATTTTCAGTTCATCCGCCTATATGCGTTGCATCTCAACTACATCATCGGGCGCGAGAACATAGAATATATGTGCGTCGCGGACCCATACTATATGCACGAGAGCTTGTTGGCAGAGTGCCAAAAGCACCGGGACTCTATGAGCAAGTACATCAGCGACTTCATGCTCGCTAAAAAGGACAAGGAAATGATTATCCTGCCTTATCATCCCACGTAAGTTATCCACGGATATCCTTTCGTAAGTTTTGATCATTCCTTTGCAAGCATGGAGGCTAATTTGAGCTCTGCTTATTTTGCACAGCGCGGGGGGGGGGGGCGTCCTCATCTATTTGTACCCTCAATGCTCCTATGCTCTGTACTTGGACTCATCGATGAACATCAAGAAGAAGGATTACACGCACATAAAGAATGTTCTCGATAGTGCCATTTTCACCTACAGCCTTAGTGGTGGATATATCAAGGTGAAAAAGTATAGGAACAAAGCATCGGCTTTCGGCCATAAGACCAACTTCTGGTGCATCCAGCAACCAAACGGTAGTAGGGCTGATGGATTCTACCTCATGCATCACATGATAGAGTTCCAAAGGGATAGACAACGCCTTCGCATGTCATCTAATTCCGGTGATGCCGAGATTCTCAGCTGGGCCACAAGCATAGGAAGCACACCAGATCATCAAATCTGAGCTGAGTTTTATCACATCCAGTGTGAACTTGCCCAGGTGATCATGAAGCAGGTCGTCGAACAAGGAGGGATGTTCTATCATGGGCCAATGAGGCGGGAGACTGTCCGAGATGTGCTCGTGTGCTTCATCCCTGAATATGAAGATTGGAACTTTGATGAGGAATATTGATTGACGATGACAATGTGTGTGTTCATTTATAATTAATACTACTAGTCTTTATATGAACTACCGTACATCGCTCTAGTTAATTAGTTTTTGTATGAGGAACTTCGTTATTTATATAAGTTTACTGCTTGTGTTTCTCAAGTACATTATGTTGCATATTATATATCATTGAATTAATCAACTTATAATGCAGATACATAGATCGGAGATGGCGAAGGGCTGCTACGTCGTATTCATTGGGAGGGTTCCACGAGTGTACGACCACTGGCCAGACGCTCAGGCCCAGGTGGACATGTACCCGGGGGCTAGCCACAGAGGGTTCGACAGCAGAGCCGAAGCGGAAATGAGTTACTTGAGGTGGATGCTACGGCAAGAGATGGAGCGAAACCGGTGCCTCAAGAAGTACTACATAGTCACGCTCTTGCTCATGCTGATCACCCTTCTCTTCTACGTGATGGTTTAGATAGGGATGATGAAACTTGTGGGTGTGCCATGACTCGTGTGTATCACTACTTTCGAGATTTGATGATATTTGTGTTGGATAATGATGATGATGATGATGATGGTATAAATGAAGAGACCACTTTATGTGTATGATGTGATGCAAATTATGCATGTTTATTATGATATGATGAAACCACTGTATAGAGCATGCACAAATACATAGGGGACATAAATACGACACGAATTAAATAATAAAAGCAGGAATATTAGCAGTAGCGCTGGAATATTAGCAATAGTGCTGGCTTAGCAGTAGCACTTTATTTATTCCAGCGCTACTACTAATAGATTAGTTGTAGCGCGATTGCAGTAGCGTTGGCACAAGCGCTACTGGTAAGGGCAAGACCAGCGCTACTGCTAGCATTTCTCCTACTAGTGTATAATTCACCATATCTCACTGGATCAAGTAGGTGAAGGCGTCATCGAGTTGTACGCCTGCTGAACGTGGAGGTGTCATTGTTCGGCGCTTGATCGGGAGTTCGCGGGACGGATCGTGATTGGATCACGATGACATTGCACTACATCAACTGCGTTCTTTAATGCTTCTGCTTAGCGATCTACAAGGGTATGTAGACGTAATCTCTCCTCTCGTAGATGTTCATATCCTAGATTGATCTTGTTGAAGTGTAGGAATTTTTTTGTTTCCCATGCAACGTTTCCCAACAACCGTATCGTGCCACGAATTTGCAATAATAGCATGTGAGGCCAAGGAAGCCGCGCAGCTCAATTGTAGTGGAGGGTGTAGGCCAGCTGATAGTGGCTTGAGTGTTCTCTGCATCTGCGGCCACACGAGCGCTGGAGATGACATGCCCCACGTAGTCAATGCTCTCTATGGCGAAGGAGCACTTGGATAGCTTGGCATACAACTCATGTTGTCGTAGCAGCTCGAAGACTGCGCTCAGGTGCTCTTCGTGTTCTTACAATGTCCCACTAAAGACCAAAATGTCATCGAGGAAGATGATGACGAAGCAATAGACGTGCTTGTAGAAAATCTGATTCATCAAGCACTGGAATTTGGCCGACGCATTTGTCAGGCCGAATGCCATGACACGGAATTGGAAGTGTCTGTGGTGCATCTTGAAGGCTGTCTTTTCTTTGTCACCTGCGCGCATGCGAATATGATGGTAGTCATCATGTAAGTCAAGCTTGGAGAAGTACTTCGCGCATGTGATCTTGTCGAGTCATTCGTCCATGCTAGGCAGGGGAAAAGGGTTCTTGACGGTGAGGTCATTGAGGTGGCGATAGTCAACGCAGAATCGCCATGAGTCGTCTTTCTTCTTTACCAAGAGGACCGGGGTCACGAAGGGACTCATACTGTGCTCAATCACTCCTGACTCGAGCATCTCTTGCACTTGGCGCTCGATTTTGTGTTTTTGCAATGGTGAGTAGCGATACGGCCTTGTGTTTGCTGGTTCTGCGCCCTCGACTAGGGTGATTGATGGTTCCTGGAAGCTTGTCAGGAGGCTCTGCTTGGCGTGGTTGTCTGTCAATTAGTGCCATGTACCAGATTTCATTATGTGCATGCCATTTGTTGAACTCGTCGGGATCCAGCACCTCGAGCGCGTTCACCGTTTGACACTTGGACCTCGACCGTCGTCCTCTGAGCTGGTTTGACTACGATCCTTTGGGCGAAGGACGCCGAGATGAAGCTGTGAGTGCTTCCTGAATCCACTAGCAGCAGCATGACTTGATTGCCAACCAACGCATGGAGATGCATAGTGCATCGCGCGTCACCCCGAACACTGCGTGTGTCGAGAGCATGCAATATTCCTGATCCGGTGCGACTAGAGGAGGTTCATCCAACAGTTCCAAGGCATGTAGTGCGTCGTCGGTGAGGACCTCCCCGTGGTCCCTCATATGGATGGTAAGCAGTTCTGTAGGTTTCTTGCAACGGTGCTCCCGAGAGTACCGGTCGCTACACTCGAAACAAAGGACATGCGCACGCTGATGGTCGTGCATTTGTCGCTCGCGCATGAACTCCTCGTTTGCCGCCGTCGGGCGAGGGGTGCCATGCATGCGCGCTGGAAGGGATGTTGGCGGTGGAGGTGGCCGGCCGATAGGGTGTGGTATTGGGTGCGGCTGAGGCATGTCCATCTCCTCCTCTTGAATCCTCGCGAGCACTGAGGCACGTGTGATGCTTGACGGTGCCTGTAAGCGCACCGCCGCACGTAGATCATCGCGAAGGCCAATCAGAAACTGGGTGACAAAACATTTTGGGCTCAACGATGCATCCAGCGCTAGTAGGTGGTACATATGGCCTTCGAATTCCACACAATAATCAGCCACTGCGCCGGTTTGTCGCAGCTGCAGCAGCTTATGCATCTCTAGCTTGAACTCATCGCGGCCAAACTCCTCCTTAATTGCGGTGCAGAACTCTGGCCAGTTGAGCACACGATGTGCTTAACGAAATGCCTGCAGCCATTGTGCCGCGTGGCCCTCGATGTAGAGTGACGTCGTGGTCACCCAGATGTGCGGCGGCAGGCGGTACATCTCTAAGTAGGACTCGCACCGATCAATCCATAGGTAAGGCGCCGAGCTGTCGAACTTGGCGAAGTCGTGCTTGGGCGGCTTGACCGTGTAGGTGTCCCGCTGCTCCTCCTGGTAGGCTTCCTGCTGGGCGCACGGATGCGCCGCCCCGAAGAGCGACGCGGTCGGGCGCATCCTGATGAGGGGTGGCCCAGCGTTGGCGAGGCACACGAACGGATGCTTCGGTGGGGCTGCGGTGGATGCATGCGGCTGGTGGCGCGTAGGCGGAGGGGCTATCGGTTTTGACTGGTCGCGGTGCTGGCTCACCTTGTCGACATGGGACTGTGTGAGATTCACCTGCTTGCGCAGATGGGCCAGATCGCTGGAGACCTGCTCATTGAAGGCGAGTTGGGCCTCCACGTGCTTGTCGGTGGCGAGCTGACCCGCCTCAACCCGCTTGAGGAGCGATTCGAGCAGCGACTTGATCTCCCCTAAGGTTTCGGACATGGCGATGAGTAAGTGGTGGGTCTGGATTGATGGTTTGGACGGTGGTGCCGTCGCCTCGCTCCAAATCGGACCAACCCCACAAGGGATTTTGCGTCGGCCACCAAAGCGAGACCGCACCTGCAGCGGTGGTTGTTACGATCCAATCGAGACGATATGTGATCGACGAGCAGGAACGAAATTGGGCATGGGGTCGAACAAGGTACTGATTACCAATTTCTAACGACCCACTGATCAGAGGATCGATACAAGGGAAAGGGGATGAGATCGGTCTGCTTTATTCAAGGAGGGAGATGAGGTACACAAAAAGTTAGGTGAGAAAGAAAGAGGGGGTAGGTGAAGATTCAGAGTCTAATACTCCCTCCATTCCCTTATACAAGGCCACTATGAAAAATACAAATTGCATCAATACAAGGCCACTAACAGGAAATGAGGCGAAATTTAATGAGGGGCTCCTCGTATAAGCAAACGTGCACGCATGCGGTGATAATTACGTTAGCTCGCTAGCTGTACTTCCTACTAGTATTACTTTCGCTCAGACTAATCACAATGAAAAGTAACATAGAGTAGTAACATACATATGTTACTAGTCTAAGTTACTACCCCGCAATGGATAATAACATAGGGGTAGTAACATTGAGCCTTCCATTTATTAGTTTATAGACTCATCTTGCCTTGGTATCCGCTATGTTACTACTAGGATGAGTAACATGTTAAGTTACTCAATTTCTCTCTTTTCTCATTAATTAATTGCCACATCATATTTCTTGCTTAGGTGACATCTATGTTATTTTCATTGTGGATAGTCTCAGTTTTGCATGCGATTTGCTCATCTCCCCCTTCTCATGATCGAAGAGTTTTGCATGCGATGACATTAATGACTTTGGTAAAAGAGAAGAAAAACTAGCTGGTGATGCAGTCATTAAATTCTATCTTGATACCTGTGTTTTGAGTTTGTGGCCTTGTATAAGGGAATGAAGAAAGTACAACACACATGCCTCTCCTTTATCTACACCCACACTTATAGACACACACATCTGACTAGTGATCCCTACTCACGTGACTTACACACCCACACGTACAATTGTCCACCGTATGAGTGGGATGGAGGTGTGACACTCAGGCTCGTATTGCCGCCTGTTTACTGTGAGGAAATTGATTTGGTTTGCGAAGCAGAGCGTGTGTTAGATCTATGGATTACGATTGATCCCCTTTTCTCTCTCGTTCGAACCATGCATGGTAAACGTCGATTTAATTACGATGGCAAACAGCATGCACGCTCATCGCGCTTTGCCTTTTGAGCTGCTTTACGCAGATCTGAAGCTTTCGCAGCTCAAAGAAACGCCGTTGATTAAGCCCTAAGCAAACGTGAAAAGCAGCTACAGTAACGTGCTTGCTCGCCACACCTTTGCCGGTAACGAGCGCCATTATCTCTTTCGAAGAAATTTGGACAGATGCCCACAGACTTTGCTCGATTCAGATTTCAGCACACGCTGCACATAAAAGGTTGGTTTGTACAAAGCATATTTTTAAAAAGGAGGCTAACCCAGCCCCTACATCGAACGATGCACACAGCCATCATGTGAAATGCATATGCCTTCAACATACTTTTTTGTGCAACTGTAAATACTTGTTTTCGTGTCTTTGTTTGCAGATATAAGGCTGGTCATAGTAGGGAGTATCATATAGTAGTATAATGCATATGATACTATTGTATGATACTATCTTTATAGTGTATTGTATCATAAAATAATATCATAGATGACCTTATTTATTGACATGCATGACACATAGTAGCACAACATTTAACATGTTACGGTATCTATTTATGTTACTCTAATCCTTTCTCTTTTCTTTAATTGTCTATCACATCAGCATGTTTGCTAGTCTCAAGTATATGATACTATCTTAATTACTTTCACTATGGCCAGTCTAAATTTGACGAAGGCCGGTGCTGATTCTAATGATCGCGCAGTTGCTCCTACCGACGAGGAGTGTTCAGAAATGATATGTTTTTCGTTTTTCTGTTGGCAAGTGCTGATATGGATTTGATTGGGTCGTGATGTTTGATGGTTTGTCTTTGTTTGCTCTCACTGAGATCTGGTGGCGGGATTGGAATGTTTTGGAGGGTCTGGCAATTGACAGTGATGATAATGTTTTCTTTTAACGACCGGGAAAGTGACACTTAGCAAGAGAATCAATCTACTACTCCGTATATCTAACTACCACCTCTAAAAACGTTTTTAAACACGAATGAATGATAATCCATGTTCCGGACCAGGAAGATTCCAAATCATGCCAATTCTTCTACTAACAACGTAAACAAACATTTTTTTTCCATACACAATCAGCTGATGATCATGTCGTACAGAAGTTTTTCTTTTCTTTTGACATCATATCATATTGCAGATTTTTAGGGATATCATATTGCATATTATTATACGCTAACGTCCAAATTTCTTGTGCAGTCCGGTAACGAAGCCGGTGACCTTGTTTGGTGCAAGAGTGCGTCCTTATTAGCTAGACAATAAATGTGTTTATTACCATTACCATTAGTATCCTTTTAATGGTTGAGAGACCCTCGCGTCGCCCCGCCCTGGGCGATTTGGGGGCTTCCAACCCTAGGCGTTGCCGCCGCCTTTTCTTCCTCCCCTCCTCGTCGCCGCCGGGTGACGCCGCCGGGTGAAACCTGCGTGGCAGATGGCGGCGGTGGGGGGACTCCCTCTCCCGGCTCCCCTTCCTCCGCGGGCGGCGGATCTACGCGGTTGACGGCGGTGTCATGTGGCGATCGCGGTCGGGCGCGAGAGGCCATGCCTCGGCGAGCGGTGGCGGGGAACGGGGCGTTTGCCGGCAGCCCTCGGCAGGCGGTGGCGGGCGTTGGGCTAGCGACGGTGCTCCGGCGTGTGCAGGCAGTGGTGGCCCCTGTGCGCCGTTGGCGGCTCCCTCTTTGACCCGGACGGCGCGGTGGGTGGCGGCGTCTGCGACGGCGGTCCTCGCTGGATGCTGGTGGCCATGGTGTTGCTTGTCCTTGACCCCGATCTACTTCGATCTGCAGCGGATCAGGCCCCTGATGGCTTCTTGCTGGTCTTGGGTGCTGGCCTTGCAGATTCGGTGGTTGGAAGGGTTCCGGGGGAGTCCCTTGGCCGGTGCGGCGGCCCCTCCGAAGGCAGCGCCTTTGGGTGTTGTTCCCCTTGTTGGATGCTTCGGAGAGGATCCCTTCCTTCCACCCCTCCCAGGAGCTCAGGTGAAAACCTCAGATCCCCTTGTTCCAAGCGACGATGACACCGCGGTGGCGTTTTCCTTCTTGAAGGCGTTGCTCGGGGCGGCTCAAGTGGCGGCGATTCGATGTCGGCGCATTTTGGCCAGCTTCATCTTGGAGGCTGTGTCGTCAGCGGCGGTCGTCTGGTGGAGTAACGACATTGCTGTTTGTGTCATCAGGCTCGGGATGCTCCGGGGGAAACCCTAGATCTGGGTCTTCCTGGATCGGACGATGATGGCATTTTATCGCAGTCCCTCCTGGGGGATCGTTTCGGAGCAAGTGCTGGCTGGAGGAATGGTGGAGCGGTGCTTCATTTCACACATTGATGGCAGCGGATATCGGCGACATGGTGCTGTGGGGACTCGGCGACCGATGCGTGGAGATGGACTCGCGCAGGAGGAGGTAGCTATCTGGCATCATGGTGACGTTGATGGCAGAGTGGCTACACAAGGTAGAAGCTTCAATATCTGCTCTGAAGATGGACCGATGGAAGATGGCGGCAACAGCACATGAGTGCGTCAGATTGGTTTTGTGCCCTACACCCAGTATGTGGCAGATGGCTCGACCGGCTCTGCTGGGGCTCCCGGTTTTTGATGTTAGGATTAGGTAACTGGTCTGGGTATGTGTCCAGCTAGCACCCCTTCATCATCTGGATAGGAGTAGCGGTAGCTGTTGCGAAGTTGGCGGATTCACACATATTGTTGTACTACTTTGTAAGGTACTCGAGAATGATCAATAAAATGGCCGCATGCATCTCCCAGATGCAGAGGCCGGGGGTCATCCACCTTTTCTAAAAAAATTAAAATAATTAAAAAAAGTATCATTTTAATTAGCTAGTGGTAGTAGTAGACTAGTAGGCAACTTTCCACTCAATCAGTGATCCCCTCAATTAATTATCACGGATCTAGAGTAGTAACATACATATATTACTGGTCTATGTTACTACCTCCATAATGGGTACTAACATAGCGGTAGTAACATTGAGCCTTTCATTTATTAGCCTATAGACTTATCGTGCCTTGGTATCTGTTATGTTACTCCTAGTGTGAGTAACATGTTAAGTTACTCAATTTATCTCTCTTCTCATTAATTAGTTGTCGCATCATATTTTTTGCTTAGTTGGCATCTATGTTAGTACTCCCTCCGATCCCTTTTACTCTGCGCATAACTCTTCTCTGTTTTTTCCGTATTAGTCTACGCATTAGCATATTTTGGTTGTTATTTCCCATTCTACCCCTGATTAATAGCTTCGCATGCAACCGTTCGCAACGCTTGGGAGGGAGAGGCTCGTAATGGCAACTAATCAGTTATCATGCGGAGCTGCATGTTGACCGACTTGCATGTGGGGACCGCGCTTTGGCAGTAGTGCTCGTGCATGCAGTCAGTAGTTTGCACACAATATTTAAAAGGCAGCAACTTTTTTCATTCAAACACAGGGGTAGAATTGTCTAAGATTACTCCCAAAAATCCCTCCTTGGTATGCGTGTCGGCACTTATACGCACACTAAAAAGAATCAGAGGGAGTACCTATGTTACTCCCATTGTGGGTAGTCTTAGAAGCAGGCTTATCCTTAACAAGCTAAACACGCAGAACCTCTTTAATCTACAAGTATTTTTCCCTCGAAAACTCTTCTTTCCTATAGGTACCGAACTAACAAAACTTGTGCGAAATCCCTTTGAATCAAACATGCTCAATTAACAAAAGGAGCTAATTTGGAACCTTTTTTTGTTCAATTTCAAAACCTATGTTCTATGTTGCTCGATGAGAAAGGATTTATGGCACCACATGTGGAGGCACTGAGCCTCAAGCGCGCTTTTTCTTTGGGCTTTCAATTTTTAAACTTTCATATTTTTTGAAAAAAAGCTCAAAATAAGTTTTGTTTTCATATTCGTGTTTCTCATGACGAGGGCTTCCAAATAAGATCTATTTTAAATATGTTTCGATGAGTTTTGAAAATATACATTAAGTTTCAACTCTTGAAGCTTAGTATAAAATTGTAAGTTTCAATCGTTAGAACTTAAAACTTATTGTGGTCTCGTGTGAGATTCAACTACTTCGTGATTCGCAAGGCAATCAAGCAGCCGAATAGGGCTTGGCTGGTGCGTGGCCCTGCGAATTTCAATGTTATTCGAGCCATTTCATCTTTATTAGGTGGCAAGTTTTTAATGAGTAAAATGCAATATAAGTCCTAAAGCTATTTGAGGTGTGTCAGTTTAGTCGCATAACTTTAAAACTACAGTTTTGGGGATAAATCTATTAGAGGTGTGTTAGTTTAGTCCTATAACTTCAAATTTGTAGTTTTGTGTCCTAAAACTATTGGAAGTGTGTCACTTTAGTTCTATAACTACGTGAAAGTGCTAGTTGTCGCCTAGAGGGGGGGTCAATAGGCTATTTCAACAAAAGGCTGTGAAACAGTAAATGTATTCGAAGTATGCGGAAGCGAAACAGGATCAAGTAGGGATAACATACAAGAAACTAAGCAAAGTGTGGAATACTACGAAGAAATTCAGACAGGTAGAGCATAGTCATCATGCACACTAAGATGTATCGAAGATAAACTTAGGTAGAATGAAGATAAATTGGTAGTTAGGAATGTCTTCGGCGAATGTCTTCGAAATGAGTTGATCAAGCTATGGCTTCACAGTATAGTACAAAAGTAAGAGAGTTGATGATAGAACCAGTAGCTTGACGAGGACACATGATTTGTTGGACCAGTTCGAGTTGCTGCGACAACTGTATGTCTGGTTGGGGAGGCTGAGATTGAACTATGAAAACCTCGTCTTCACCTTGTTCCCCTTGAGCAAAGGTCACTTAGACCACGCCCACTCACTCATGTAAGTCTTCAGGGGAGACTTCTGAAAACCGTACAAACTTGGTCACCCGACAATCCCCAATGACTCTTGGATGCTCTAGACCCAAACGCCTAACCGTTAGGAAGATCACAGTCTTCAAGTGTAATAACTGTTGAGTTCACTCAGAACAAAACGACTTCGGTGGTGGTTAAACACACTCACTCTAGGTGTTTAGGTTTATCCTCGTAGGATAGTTCTCTCTCACTGTCTTCGAGGTGGGTTGCTCCAAAATGACAATAGTCGTATCTAACTCTGAGTAGCCACCAACTTATGGTGATGGGGTGGGCTATTTATAGCCAGGAGGCAACTCGACATGATATGACCGAAATGACACTGGGTCAAGGTCCAATCAACATGTGTTCCAAGGGTCAGATTTCAAAGACACACGCAGCAACATTACTTGGGCTACAAGCAATGCTGACTCAACCATGTCTCGAAGAGATTTCCTCTCATTGTCTTCACTCGAAGACATAGGTATTTCGGATTTTTATTTCTGTGCCTCTCATTCATCCCCATGCTCTTAACTTTTGCTCACTTTTCCCCACTCCCTTGTCTGAAACCCTCATAAATGGTCACAAACGATGGATGCTGTCAGGTCAGTGCTTTGATCGTTAACTCTGACGAGTGGGGCCACGCTGGACTGTGTTGCCCGTAGGACCTGGCAATTGAGGCCACGTCGGACGGTGTCGTTGTTCGCCCCTTGGGCAGTGGTTAGATTGTTGGGCCCTGCGCGTGCTGCAACGACATGAGCCTGCTATGCATGCACGTAGCTAGCCTGCCTGCATGCGCTGATGCCCGCTGATACGTCTCCAACGTATCTATAATTTTTATGGTTTCATGCTATTATCTTGTCAAACTTTGGATGTTTTGCATGCCTTTTATTTATTTTCTGGGACTAACTTATTAACTCAGTGCCAAGTGCCAGTTCCTGTTTTTTTCATGTTTTTGACCCCTTTCATAAGAGAGTTTGAAACAGAGTCCAAACAGAAGAAAATCCCCGGAAAGATTTTTTCTGGAACGGAAGAAGATCACAGGACTTGGGAGCCAAGCCAGAAGAGCCCCACGGGCCCCACAAGCCCCCACCCCGCGGCCAGGGGGGCCGCACCATCCAGGCTTGTGGCCCCCCTGGAGGTCCCCTGACCTAGATCTTGCGCCTATATATTCCCAAATATTCCCAAAAAAAATTAAGAGACGATCGCAATTCCTTTTCCGCCGCCGCAAGCTTCTGTCTCCGCAAGATCCCATCTGGGGCACATCCTGGTGCCCTGCCGGAGGGGGGATTTGGATACGGAGGGCTTCTTCATCAACACTATGACCTCTCCAATGATGCGTGAGTAGTTCACCATAGACCTACGGGTCCATAGCTAGTAACTAGATGGCTTCTTCTCTCTCTTGGATCTTCAATACAAAGCTCTCCATGATCTTCATGGAGATCTATCCGATGTAATCTTCTTTTGCAGTGTGTTTGTTGAGATCCAATGAATTGTGGATTTATGATCAGATTATCTATGAATCTTATTTGAGTTTCTTCTGATCTCTCTTATGCATGATTTCATATCCTTGTAATTCTCTTAGAGTTGTGGGTTTTGTTTGGCCAACTAGATCTATGATTCTTGCAATGGGAGAAGTGCTTGGTTTTGGGTTCATACCGTGCGGTGACCTCACCCAGTGACAGAAGGGGTAGCGAGGCACGTATCGTGTTGTTGACATCCAGGGTAAAAAGAGGGGGTTTTCATCATTGGTTTGAGATTATCCGTCTACATCATGTCATCTTGCTTAAAGCGTTACTCTGTTCGTCATGAACTCAATACACTAAATGCATGCTGGATAGCGGTTGATCTGTGGAGTAATAGTAGTAGATGCAGAAAGTATCGGTCTACTTGTCTCGGACGTGATGCCTATATGCTAGATCATTGCCTTAGATATCGTCATGACTTTGCCCGGTTCTATCAATTGCTCGACAGTAATTTGTTCACCCACCGTGATATTTGCTATTTTGAGAGAAGCCTCTAGTGAACACTATGGCCCCCAGGGTCTACTCCACACCATATTTTCAGCCTTACACTTTTTACTTCATTGCACTTTCCGCCTTCAGATCTTACTTTGCAAACAATCTTGAAGGGATTGACAACCCCTTTGAAGCGTTGGGTGCAAGCTTGTTTGTGTTTGTGCAGGTACTTTGGACTTGACGAGGCCCTCCTTCTGGTTCGATACCTTGGTTCTCAAACTGAGGGAAATACTTACTGCTCCTGTGCTGCATCACCCTTTCCTATTCAAGGGAAAAACCGACGCAAACCAGAGAAGTAACAAGAAGAATTCCTACGCGCCAGGGAAGGACTTTTGTTGCCGCAGTAGAAGAATTTATGGCGCCGTTGCCGGGGAGGAAGATCAAGTGAAAAACTCATCCAAGTAGGTGTCGCAAACTCATCTCTTGCATTTACTTTGTTTGCCAGTTGCCTCTCGTTTTCCTCTCCCTCAGTTCACCAATTTCCCTCTTTCGTTCGCCTTTTCGTTCGCCCTTTTTCTCGCCCGCTTTTTTGTTTGCTTGTGTGCTTGCTTGCTTGCTGAAGTCACCATGAACGAAAGCACCAAGCTTTGTGACTTCTCGAATACTAACAATAATGATTTTATTAGTACACCGATTGCTCCCGCCACTAGTGCGGAGTCATACGAAATCAATGCCGCTTTGCTGAATCTTGTTATGAAAGAGCAATTCTCTGGCCTTCCTAGTGAAGATGTCGTATCCCATCTCAATACCTTCATTGATCTTTGCGATATGCAAAAGAAAAGAGATGTGGATAATGACGTGATTAAATTGAAGCCTTTTCCTTTCCCGTTGCGAGATCACACAAAAACTTGGTTTTCTTCTTTGCCCAAAAATAGTATCGATTCTTGGGATAAGTGCAAAGATGCTTATATATCCAAGTATTTTCCGCCGGCTAAGATCATCTCTCTCCGTAATGATATCATGAATTTCAAGCAACTCGATCATGAAAATGTTGCACAAGCTTGGGAGAGAATGAAATTAATGACTAGGAATTGTCCCGCTCATGGCTTGAGTCTTTGGATGATTATCCAAATCTTTTACGATGGCTTGAATTTCGCTTCTAGAAATATCTTGGACTCCGCCTCAAGTGGAACGTTCATGGAAATCACGTTAGGAGAAGCCACAAATCTCTTAGACAACATCATGACGAACTACTCAAAGTGGCACACTGAAAGGTCACCTACTAGTAAGAAGGTACATGCTATAGAAGAAATTAACTTGTTGAGTGCTAAGATGGATGAGTTAATGAATTTGGTTGCTAGTAGAAGTGCTCCTTTGGATCCTAATGATATGCCTTTGTATTTTTTGATTGAGAGTAGAAACGCTAGCTTGGACGTTAATTTTGTTGGTAGGAATAACTTTGGCAACAACAACGCTTTTAGAGGAAACTATGTTCCTAGGCATTTTCCTAGTAACTCCTCTAATAACTTTGGCAACTCCTACAACAATACCCATGGAAATTACAATAGATTACCCTCTGATCTAGAGAGTAATATCAAAGAGTTCATCAACTCTCAAAAGATTTTCAATGCGTCCATAGAGGAAAAACTACTCAAAATTGACGATTTGGCTAAGAGCGTTGATAGGATTTCTTGTGATGTTGATGCTTTGAAAGTTAGATGTGCTCCTCCCAAAATCAACATGGATGAAACTTTGAAAGCCACGCATGTTTCCATGATTGAGAGCCAAGAAAGAACCACCCAAATTCGTGCGAGACATGAATAGCTTAAAAAGGCATGCTCTCGTGATGAGAATCACGAAGATCTTAAAGTGCTTGGTGTGACTCCCATTGAATCTTTATTTTCTTGTGTCAAACCTAATGATTATGGGGCTGGATATGAATCCACTTTGGTTGAAAAGTGCCCCAATGATTCGGAGTCCATCTATCTTGATGCTAAAAGCATTAAAAGTGGAGTAGAAGACGTTAAAACTTTGAGTAGTAATGAAATTACTACCGTGGATTTCAAGGAATTCAATTATGATAGTCGCTCCTTGATTGAATGCATTTCTTTGATGCAATCCATGTTGAACTCTCCACACGCTTATAGCCAAAACAAAGCCTTTACCGATCATATCGTCGAAGCTATGATAAAAGCTCTTGAAGAGAAACTTGAATTGGAAGTCTCTATCCCTAGAAAGCTTAATGATGAGTGGGAACCTACCATAAAAATCAAAATAAAAAACTATGAGTGCAATGCTTTGTGTGATTTGGGTGCTAGTGTTTCTGTGATTCCAAAGTCTTTATGTGATATTCTGGGTTTTAATGAGATTGAAGAGTGTTCTCTTAATTTGCATCTTGCTGATTCTACTATCAAGAAACCCATGGGAAGGATCAATGATGTTCTTATTATTGCAAATAGGAACTATGTACCCGTGGATTTCATTGTGCTTGACATTGATTGCAATCCTACATGCCCTATTATTCTTGGTAGACCTTTCATAAGGACTATCGGTGCTATCATTGATATGAAGGAAGGGAATATTAGATTTCAATTTCCTTTAAGGAAGGGCATGGAACACTTTCCGAGAAAGAAAATAAGATTGACTTATGAATCCATGATGAGGGCTACTTATGGTTTGAGCACCAAAGACGGCGATATGTGATTCTATCGCTCCTATGCCTAGCTAAGGGTGTTAAACAATAGCGCTTGTTGGGAGGCAACCCAATGAATTTATCTTTTTTCTTTCTGTTTTGTTGCATCCATACTTTCATAATTGTGTTGTGATTGTTTTTTTGTGTGTTTATTTTTGTGTTTGAGCCAAGCAAAACCTTTATGACTAGTCTTGGTAATGGTTGTTTGATCCTGCTGGAAAAAGACAGAAACTTTTCGCTCACGAGATGATTTTTAATTTTAATTTAGAAAGAGCTTTTGAGTTTATTCTTTTTTCTGCTGATTGATATGCTTTTTACCCAGACCTTCATAATTTTTCAGATTTGTTGAGGTACCAGAAGTATACGAAGTATACAGATTGCTACAGACTGGTCTGTTTTTGATAGATTCTGTTTTTGTTGAGTTGGTTGCTTGTTTTGATGAAACTATGGTTAGTATCGGGGGTACTAGACATGGAAAAGTGAGAATACAGTAGCCCATCATCAATACCGATGGAATTCAAGTTTGCTACAGTACCAAAATACGTGGTAGTTTGTTTTCTTGTACTAATGTTATCACAAGTTTATGTTTAAGTTTTGTGTTGTGAAGTTTTCAAGTTTTGGGTGACGCTCTCATGGACAAAGAGATAAGGAGTGTAAAGAGCTCAAGCTTGCGGATTCCCAAGGCACCCCAAGCCAAATTCAAGGGCACCAAAAAAGCCTAAGCTTGGGGATGCCCCGGGAAGGCATCCCCTCTTTCGTCTTCAATCCATCGGTAACATTACTTGGAGCTATATTTTTATTCACCACGTGATATGTGTTTTGCTTGGAGCATCTTGTATCTTAGGAGTCTTTTCTATTTGTTGTGTCACAATCATCCTTGCTGCACACCTTTTTGAGAGAGAGAGACATGCACTCATCGTGATTTTGCTAGAATGCTCATAGTGCTTCACTTATATCTTTTGTGCTAGATACTTTTGCTCTAGTGCTTCACTTATATCTTTTGAGCTAGATACTTTTGCTCTAGTGCTTCACTTATATCTTTAGAGCACGGCAGTGCGAGATTTGGTAGTTGGCTTATGTTATGAAAGTAGTCCCAAATGTGCTAGGTACCCAAAGAGGATGCAAAAACCTCCATCTTCATGTGCATTGAGTAGAAAGAGAAGTTTTGATTCCTCTCAATTAGTTTTGAGACGTGGATTCGGTAATATTGAGAGTTATGTTAGTAGGGTGTTGTGAATCTAGAAATACTTGTGTTGGAGTTAGTGATTCCCGTAGCATGCACGTATGGTGAACCGCTATGTTAGGAAGTCGGAGCATAATTGATCTATTGATTGTCATCCTTCGTGTTAAGGTCGGGATCGCGTGATGGTTTACACATACCAACCCTTCCCCTCGGAGTATGCGTTTAGCACTTTGTTTTGATTACTAATAAAAACTTTTGCAACAAGTATGTGAGTTCTTCATGACTAATGTGAGCCCATGGTATAAATGCACTTTCACCTTCCACCATTGCTAGCCTCTCTAGTGTCGCGCAATTCTCGCCGGTGCACAAACCCACCAAATTCCTTCCTCAAAACATACCTACCTACTATGGCATTTTCATAGCCACTCCTAGATATGTTGCCATGCAACTCCCACCGTTCCGTCTCATGACTTGTTCCATCACTCTCATATTGCCATTGCATGATCATACTAGATCGTTGCACATCCCGGTACACTGCCGGAGGCATTTCCTATGGAGCCATCATCATTATGATCTTTGAGCTTTGAGTAACTAAAAAGTGTGATGATCATCATTATTAGAGCATTGTCCGATGTGAGGAAAAAAAGAAGCCAAAGATCCCAAAAACAAAAAAAAAGAAAAGAAAAGAAAAAAAGAGGCCTAAGATCCCAAATAAAAAAAGAAATGAGAGAAAAAGAGAGAAGGGACAATGCTACTATCTTTTTCCACACTTGTTCTTCATTAGCACCATGTTCTTCATGTTTGAGAGCTTCTTGCTTTGTCACTACCATATGCTAGTGGGGATCTTCGTTTTATAACTTGGCTTGTATATTCCAATGATGGGCTTCCTCAAAATTGCCCTAGGTCTTCGTGAGCAAGCAAGTTGCATGCACACCCACTAGTTTTCCTCTTGAGCTTTCCCATACTTATAGCTCTAGTGCATCCCTTGTATGGCAATCCCTACTCATTCACATTGATATCTATTAAAGGGCATCTCCATAGCCTATTGATATGCCGAGTCAGTGTGACCATCTCCTCCTTTTTGTCTCACAACCACCACCACACTCTATTCCACCTATAGTGCTATATCCATGGCTCGCGCTCATGTATTGCGTGATAGTTATAAAAAGTTTGAGAAAGTAAGAGTGCGAAAACAGTTACTTGGCCAATTCCGGGGTTGTGCATGATTTACATTAGTTGTGTGAGGATGATGGAGCATGGCCAGACTATATGATTTTGTAGGGATAACTTTCTTTGGCCTTGTTATTTTGAAAGTTCATGATTACCTTGCTAGTTTGCTTGAAGTATTATTGTTTTCATGTCAATAGCAAACTATTGTTTTGAATCTTATGGATCTGAACGTTCATGCCACGTGAAAGAAGTTGAAAAGGACAACTATGCTAGGTAGCATTCCACATCAAAAATTCATTCTTTATCACTTCCCTACTCGAGGACGAGCATGAGTTAAGCTTGGGGATGCTTGATACGTCTCCAACGTATCTATAATTTTTTATGGTTTCATGCTATTATCTTGTCAAACTTTGGACGCTTTGCATGCCTTTTATTTATTTTCTGGGACTAACTTATTAACTCAGTGCCAAGTGCCAGTTCTTGTTTTTTTTCCATGTTTTTGACCCCTTTCAGAGGAGATTTTGAAACGGAGTCCAAACGGAAGAAAATCTACGAAAAGATTTTTTCTGGAACGGAAGAAGATCGGAGGACTTGGGAGCCAAGCCAGAAGAGCCCCAGGGGCCCCACAAGCCCCCACCCCGCGGCCAGGGGGCTGCGCCATCCAGGCTTGTGGGCCCCCTGGAGGTCCCTTGACCTAGATCTTGCGCCTATATATTCCCAAATATTCCCAAAAAAATCAAGAGACGATCGCAATTACTTTTCCGCCGCCACAAACTTCTGTCTCCGCAAGATCCCATCTAGGGCACGTCCTGGTGCCCTGCCGGAGGGGGGATTCGGACACGGAGGGCTTCTTCATCAACACCATGACCTCTCCGATGATGCGTGAGTAGTTCACCATAGACCTACGGGTCCATAGCTAGTAACTAGATGGCTTCTTCTCTCTCTTGGATCTTCAATACAAAGTTCTCCATGATCTTCATGGAGATCTATCCGATGTAATCTTCTTTTGCGGTGTGTTTGTCGAGATCCGATGAATTGTGGATTTATGATCAGATTATCTAAGAATCTTATTTGAGTTTCTTCTGATCTCTCTTATGCATGATTTCATATCCTTGTAATTCTCTTTGAGTTGTGGGTTTTGTCTGGCCAACTAGATCTATGATTCTTGCAATGGGAGAAGTGCTTGGTTTTGGGTTCATACAGTGCGGTGACCTCACCCAGTGACAGAAGGGGTAGCGAGGCACGCATCGTGTTGTTGCCATCAAGGGTAAAAAGATGGGGTTTTCATCATTGGTTTGAGATTATCCCTCTACATAATGTCATCTTGCTTAAAGCGTTACTCTGTTCGTCATGAACTCAATACACTATATGCATGCTGGATAGCGGTCGATGTGTGGAGTAGTAGTAGTAGATGCAGAAAGTATCGGTCTACTTGTCTCGAACGTGATGCCTATATGCATGATCATTGCCTTAGATATCATCATGACTTTGCGTGGTTCTATCAATTGCTCGACAGTAATTTGTTCACCCACCGTGATATTTGCTATTATGAGAGAAGCCTCTAGTGAACACTATGGCCCCGAGGGTCTACTCCACACCATATTTTCAGCCTTACACTTTTTACTTCGTTGCACTTTCCGCCTTCAGATCTCACTTTGCAAACAATCTTGAAGGGATTGACAACCCTTTGAAGCGTTGGGTGCAGGCTTGTTTGTGTTTGCGTAGGTACTTTGGACTTGACGAGGCCCTCCTTCTGGATCGATACCTTGGTTCTCAAACTGAGGGAAATACTTACTGCTCCTGTGCTGCATCACCCTTTCCTCTTCAAGGGAAAACCGACGCAAACCAGAGAAGTAACAAGAAGAATTCCTAAGTGCCAGGGAAGGACTTTTGTTGCCGCAGCATCCGCCGCCATGATTCACTAATGCACGTAGCTAGTCTGCCTGCACGCGAGCCGCCACGGACGCTGGCCGGCCTCTTTCTGCATGCGATCCGCCACGGACGCAAGGACGATCACTGCTGCTGGTTCGTATCATCTCGCACGATTATCTCCTCGATCCACTCGCATCTATTAAATGTGGCAATTAAAGTGACATATCGATCGACGCCGCTCATTTGAACGTAGCAAATCCAAAGTGTGGCCGGTGCCACTCCCTTCTGTTCCCCTTTCTCTATTTAAACCACCCACGCTTCCACCTATTCTCCACACATCCATTTGTGTCGCCCTCTTCTCTTCTTCACCCAAACCTAGAGCACTCTCAAAGCTAGGTGAGGATGCAGTACAACGGCCCCACCTTCCAGCTCCCACCGCCGTGCCGGAGAGGCGGTATCCCGCAGATGTCATCGTGGAGATGATGCTCCGCGTGTGGGCATTCTCACGCTGGAGGGGTGGAAAAGAGTGTGCCCAGTGGTTCCTTGGTGCGGGCTTCGCCCACCTCCCGACGGGCTCGCCGGTGATGTTCTGACTAGAGGAAGTGCGTCCAAACTCCACCACTCTGGCGATAAGTCTCATCGCCAACTTCACCAACAGATTCGATGCGTACTACCTCCTCGGCAAGGTGTTTTGGTGTGGGTGCGAGTTCATTGCATTCACCACCTACAACATCTTCACAGACTTCGATAGCATTTTCCCCACCCGTAACGGTATGCACAACCTCCCCTACTACCTCGACGAGGATGGCATGGAGGAGGAGCACTAATTAGAAGGCGCAGTGAAGATGGTGGTGAAGGCTCAGCCAGTCTCGTGAAGCTTGTCTTGCCCTTTAGGTATTTTTATATTTTTTTATGTTATGTCATTGGTTGTACCGTGAACTCTTTTATGTACAACGTGTTATATATTTATGTTATGTTGTTGGCTACTCTCGAAGCTGAACTATATGCGTGTATGGAGGGTTTGTCGTTATCTCTTCCAGTTGTGATCCAGATGGACTCCCTTGTTGCAGTGAAGTTGATCCAGGAAAAAGAGGTGGATAGATCTATCTACGCATCGCTTATTAAGGAGATTAGATACTTTATGTCTCTTCGTGAACATTGTATTACTCATATCAATCGTAGCAAAAATAAAGTTAGTGATTACTTAGGTAAGTTTGCTCGTTTAGAAGGCAAAACTATGACTTGGATAGGGTCGGGGTCTTTGGTAGTGACAGAGCTAGCTGTCATTGATTATTTGAACCTTTCGTGATGAGTAATACATTATTTCACCCGCAAAAAAATTGTTTTAGGGCACCCTACGTTTTATGTACGAACTATGTTATGGTTGCTACTTTCTATGTTATGGGTGTATGCTTGCTACGTGAGATATTGGTAGATGGATATGGTGTCGTAGCCGAGCCCTAGACATGCTCTCTAGATGGATATGGTGTCGTAGTCGAGCCCTAGACATGCTCTCTAGATGGATATGGGGGCTAATGGTGCCACCGGACATTATTTTAGACGTGGTTTCAGATGGATATCATGATCTACATAATTAAATCTGACATGCCCTTAAAAACAAAAACAAAAACAAAAAATCATTTATACAATATTTTTCTTGCAACAAAAACATGTTTATAATACCCGCATGTCAAAGATCAAAGTTTTGTGTCGTAGGATATATACAGAAGGAAATTGCCACAATATGTAGAAATAAATTTGACATGGGCAAGTCCAATAATAAATGGATTTACCATCATGCACTATTTTTTTCGGCATGGCAATAAATGGATTTACCATGGTAATAATCAAGCAAAAAAAAAAACAGAGCCAGTGCATGCACTATTTTCTAGGCCTCTTTTATCTTTGTGGGCCTTCGACACTCAACACAATGCGATGGCCCAACAAAATCTTAGTTTCAATTTGGGCCCTAGAGCTACGGTTTTTTCGTCTGCGGTCGGTGTTGTTTGACGAAACTGAAGAAACTGAAAGTATACAAAACTGACGAAACTAACATGATCCACCAATTAAGCAACAGAGAGCATAGAACACATGATCCACAAATTTAACCAAATCCTAGAGCACATGACACCACACTAATAACATCTCTAACGAGTGATGACCAACAAGTAAGCAAATCCTAGAGCAACTATACAAAATTAAAAGGGATAAAATCCTAAAGCTATTAGATTCGCCTGCTTGTTCAATTCAATCATCCGCTTCAAGTTCGTGTTCATCTTCTTTAATTCCCCCTTCAGATCTGCATCCCCAACTGTCAAAGCAGCACTTTCAGAGACCAAATTCGTTGGTGCCGACGACAGATTGAGCTCCTGGGTCCATTGAATTGAATCCGCTTAACGTAGTCATCCAGCTATTCAAAATGTGTGCATTTATTCTGAAACGAAAACATGAACCCTAAATCCCAGAAACAAAAACATGAACCGAAAATCATGAGATCTAACATGTCCCTCTCGCTTGCTCTCGCATTTCACGAACTCGCGCCCATAGTTTCCATTCTTGACCTCCTTCGAAGTCAATCGTATCACTGGCGCGTTGTGTGGGCAGTCAGGACATCGCTCCATGGAAAGTGGACCATACTGGGTCCACGAGCGGCGGGACGCCGAAGTGGAGCTCGACATATCGCCCAAAGTCGCCGGAGAATAAGAAGCAGATGAGTGGATCCTCTCGTCACTGGAGAAGAAGAAGCACACGAGTAGCTTCTCTCGTTGTCGCAGAATAAGCATCAGAAGAATGGGGAGGCAAGGGTGGGCGAGCACAACCAACAACTCTCGCGGATCGCCCCAATCCAACGATGTGGAGTCGTCCATGTGAGCCAATGGCGAGGAGCCTGCACGCAGTCTATCCATGTGATCTGAGGGCTTTCGGTTGGCGCTAGGGTATGATCGGACGGGTGACGTTCGAAGCTTGGGTGAGGCGAAACCCCACACGGTTTACACGGGTTTTAAGCTGGTCAACCGGGTTTCCAAGGCTTTGACTGAGCATAACTAATTTATAAAATATAGAAAAAATACTAAACCTTCGCCGTTCGTCATTTCATAAGACACACTAACAAGGAAAATACTAAACTTGGTATACAGGCATTTTAAAAAAACATAGCTAGCACGATCAAGGTCAAATGAGCACCATTAATTTAAAAAAATCAAAAAAATATAAAACCTGCGCACAATGTTGTCCTGTGTGACAAGTTACCAACCAAAAATCATAAACTTTATCTATGGACATTTTCATGAAAAAACCTTCACACATATGAGCTATCACCTACAAAAATTCATAGAGTCCAAGGAGAGGAGGTAGGGTTCCCTTCGGTTTTTGAAAATTTTAAAAAATCAAAAAAATCACCAAAGCTTGATTTCAAAGTGAAAAAGAAGGATCTGAACTTAGTTTTCCATTTTCATATTTTAAACATGTTTTTATGGTTTTCTATTAAAGTATATTTTTTCAAAAAAATGTAAAAATATGAAGATTAATTCAATAAATAGTGATACTTCGAATCTACACTACATAGATTTAATAGGTGTTAATAAAAAAATATTTGGCTCATTTAGAGTAGGTCCAAAAAACTTGATTACAAATGGGGCTATTTACCCTAGCTTGGGAGCTCATTTGGAGCACATTTCTCATGACTACAAGTTTTGTATTCAAATTTTGCCTCGGTTTTGTATTCTACCTCAAATTTCACATCAAATTACAAACAAAATTATTACACCTTACAAGTTTTCATAGTAGTTCAAATTGACTACAGAATCCTTAAAGCTCAAAGTTTATGACTTGCATTCAAATTCAAATTCAAATCTTTGCCTTCCTGCTTGTGTTCCGGGATGGGTTAACCGTCTTGCTCCTAGTTTTCCTAGCTGGGATATTTTGTGCTTTTGAAAGCTTTGTCTTGTTGCTTCTGATGTTCACTTCTGGTGGTGGCGGTTTTGTTGAGCTTTGACTGACCAAGCAAGTGATGGCCAGTTGACGGTCATCTCTGGGTTCACAAATCCTTAAAGGAACTTCAAACAAAATAACTTCCGCCTCTCTTATAGCTTCAAATCCTTCATAAGCCATGGTTTCAAATTCTGCATCAGATGATGGTTCAACCGAAGTTTCTTCCTCTCTAGGTATTTTATGTCATGTGCCTCTAATTATCCTAGAGCTGGGTCAAACAGAAATAAGCTTAGCCATCGATAAAAAAGAGAACAAATGAAAAACAAGGGAAAGGTTGCACACATGCCAAGCTGCTACTTTAGTTGCTTTATTCTCCTCTAAACTTGCTGCATTCTCCTCTGCATTTGCTGCTGCCCATTGTTCCTCTTCTCCAAATGATGCATCAGCTGGATTGGTACAAAGCCAAGCAATGTGCCCTAGAATACCACATCTTTTGCACTTACGCCGTTTTTTACACAACCCTCTTCACTAGCTCTTATCCTATTTTTCCTTGGTCTTCTTGGTGGTCTAGTCGTATAGGAGAATAGAGTTTTAACCCTGTGTCTACTATGTTCCATTGGTCTTTTCCCAAGAGCGCGAGCACATTTTCAGCATAAGAAGCCCTAAATTTGGCAACAGAGAAATATTTAGAGCAATACTGATCAACTTCACCATCTTCACCTCCAATAACAACCATGAGATGTAGGGCATGTATGCATGGCTTCCCGCGGATATGCCATTGCCTACAACTGCATTCCTTAGTTGCAAGGTTCACTGGATATCCCCATTCCTTATTTTTATGTCAGTGTATGTCACCTAAGCCTCGTATGTCGACCGTCGAATGCATTTCATCCTTAGTCCTCTTGCCTTGGCATGCAATGCCTTAATCAGAGATGGGAGCATAAGATGGCCAACATATTGTGTTTTTGCAATTCTTTTACGAAGAGCCATCTTTATCAAGATCATCTACCTGATCTTATCAAATGCTTTCCACAATAAAAGCCCTTTCACTCACTTGAACTTTGCATTGAAACACTGAGCGAGGGCATCGAATTATACATAGTCTACTTTGCAGATTTCATTGAATTTGCTTCTTGACCACACCTTTTCATGATGTTCATCCATGTACTCCTTCACCAAAGAATTGTGAGCATACAACACTCTCAAATGGTGCTCATGCTTCCTCAAGCTGCATGTGTATGATGCTGGGCATAGGTTCTCATCATAAACTTTGCCTTCGAATTTCTTTTTAAAACTAGCTGGGTCACCCACGCATTTGCGTGGCTAGCCTTCCGACATATATTTAAACATACAATTGTGGTTCCCTCTCGCAAAGTCTCCGATTGAATGTGGAATTGAAGACAATGAAAAACTAAAGAAACGTGCACCATCATCATCAAGCGGGGGTTCGTCGGCACCTCCACCGAAGCAGATGGGGAAGACTCGGAAGGATTGTGAGGATTATTGAAGAAACACACAACACGTACCACATTGGCATAAGAACTTGGTTTGCGGACCCGAGTCACCAGCGTCCAACCATCTTCCTGATCTTGATAGGGCTATTCATGAGCGTTCTTGACCTTGGGACCATTCGGACCCCAAAGGAGAAAACCCAAATTAAAGAGATGTGTTGAAATGTTACGTGCATTGTAAATTAGAGAGCCCACGTTCATCAAAGAGACTGAAAAATGTAAATAGAGATCCCAGAATTTTGGTTGCTTTGAAGAGCGAGGCTCTTCCATCAAAACATGAAAGAAGAATTGTGCCCACTGAATTATCTAAAAGCTTGATCCTCGATCTGGTGAACTCCGCTACCAAGAAAAACTCTCAAAGACCTTTGCCGATGGAGAAGTTGATCGGAAGTTTGAGCCTGCTTAAAATCCGCTCTTCAAAGGCTTGTCCACGAACAAAGGAAAGATTCGTCGGTGTCATGGTAGTAGATCGCTCTGGCACACAGGCAATTAAGAGAAAATCGAAGGTCGATGAAGATCTAGGCGATCAACGGCGAGGTTTTGGTGGCCGCCGCGGTAGGGGTGGCTAGCAGCGCTAGGAGGGTAGAAAAAAACGAATTTTGTCATTCTTTACTTGGACTTTGTCGTCGGGACTACATTTTCTTAGTCCCCACTATAACTAAGCTAAATAACAAATTAGAAACTCTATTTAAGAATGCTGTACCACGTTCAACGGGACACATCACATGGCATTCAGACAAGGTAGGCCCGCCGGAACTCTCTGTAGGCCCCGCGGGCGCCCCTTGACTGTGATTGGCCGATGGGCCGTCCTATCTGCTACGGGTAGAAAAGTCTCCCTGTACCCGCAAGAACACCTGTTCCTTTACACCTTTTCCCTTCATTTTTTTTTCTACCAAAACCACTATAGTCCTCTCCCTTTCCCTTTCCCTTTCCCTTCCCCTCCTCCTCCTCCTATTCTTCTTCTCGGCACCAACAAGGAGGAGCAGAAGAGGAGAGGGGGCGACACAGTCTTGCCACTAGCTGCATTTCTCTCCTCTCGCATTGGTCGTCTTCTAGTTCCACCGTCCACCAGGGTGCGCAGGTAACGTTGCTTCGCCTTCCCTTCTTGGCTTGTTCCTCGCGCGGAATGTGATCAGTGCTTGGTTCTGTTGGATAATGGCTGTTACTACGTGCTCGGGTATGCATAGAAAAACAAAGTCTTGATACTCCACTGTCTCCCCCTCTATCCTCTCCTACCCCCCATGTGAGGTGCGTAAACAAAATTGAAGAGAGTGGCCGGGAGCGTGGCGGGGACCATGGTCCGTCCCTTCCTCTCGCGACAACAGCGCAAAACTCCAACCCAGCAAGCGGCGGCGGCCAAAGATAATCCGTAGCCGCGCAGGCAGCATTAGTACATGTGCGAGTAAGAGGGGGTGCGTCGGGCAGTGTCTAGTGGTACTAGTAGTTGCTGTTGTTACCTTGGGTCTGGGCAGGGTGGTCTCGCCGGATCGCCGTCCACGTCCGGAACCCGGCGACAGACACGGCGCTCTCGGGCACAAGGACCTGCCACCAGCCGGCCGGCTTTGGATTCTTGCTTACAATGCTGCCTGTTCCCAGGGGAAGGGGGTGTTGGTCGGTGGTGACGGGTGCAGAGGAAGAGGGGCGATTTTGATACTGTTCTTGGGTGGAGGGGTGCAGGGCTGAGAAGGGCGATGGGGGCGGGGGAGGAGGATGCGGCGGCGGCATGGGAGAAGGTGGAGGCCAAGGAGGAGAGGATCATGGTGTCCGTGCGGGTGCGGCCCCTGAACGGCAGGGAGTCCGGCGACAGCTCCGACTGGGAGTGCATTAGCCCCACCACCGTCATGTTCCGGAGTACCGTTCCTGACCGCGCCATGTTCCCCACCGCCTACACCTATGGTAAGCACAAGCACCGGCAGAGCTCAATTTTGCAAATAATGCATGGCAATGTTGGCCACAATTGCTGTTCTTGATGTTGAAACCTCGCAGGGATTTCATTCGGCAGTCGATTTCTCAGTTTGTTCTTCTTTCTTGTCCTTTTCAGACAGGGTGTTTGGCCCCAATTGCTCTACCAGACAGGTCTACGAGGAAGGAGCAAAAGAAGTTGCTCTATCAGTTGTCAGTGGAATCAACTGTATGTACAAAACAAACGATGCAACTCCGTTACATCGCTAATTTGGTCTTTGGATGAACTGATGTTGACCAACTAACATTTGCACATGAATCTCTTCTTATCGACAGCAAGCATATTTGCGTATGGGCAAACAAGCAGCGGAAAGACTTACACAATGACTGGAATTACTGAGTACAGTGTGATGGACATTTATGACTACATAGAGAAGGTGTGCGTGTGCGTATGCGTGGCACGGATGATGTTATACTTCACTTCGCGAGATGATATTTGCCTCATTGTTTGTCATTGCTACAGCACCCTGAAAGAGAATTCATGCTGAAATTCTCAGCAATAGAGATATATAATGAAGCTGTGAGGGATCTTCTGAGCCATGATACGACACCTCTTAGACTGCTTGACGATCCTGAGGTACTCCATTCTCCTTTGCTTAAGCTTACTATAACTATTTTTTACCCAACCCTAGGCTGATCTCCCACTTCATCATTTGAATTTAAACAGAAAGGGACTACTGTTGAAAAGCTTACCGAGGAAACATTGAGGGACAAGGACCATCTTAGGGATCTTCTTGGAATGTGTGAAGGTGCGGGCAAAAATTTCTAGAAACAAAACATGCACCATGTTTGTTCTTTTAATCATTTGCTTAATTTGGTATGTACTGCAGCTCAAAGAGAGATTGGAGAAACGGCTTTGAACGAAGCGAGTTCTAGGTCCCACCAAATACTCAGGCTGGTTGGTGGCTCTCTTATATATTTATTTTACACTACACTTGTGGACCACCCCGCAAAAAAAAAAGATGATGATTTTGTTGACAAGTTTTTGTTACATTCAGACAATCGAAAGTTCTGTTAAGCAGTATTTAGGAAGAAGCAAATCGAGCACCCTGGTGTCTTGTGTGGTACGGAATGTCTTTCTATATTCATGATTATTTGGTACTAGCATGTTTCCATCATCTCCGAGGTTCTTCTTCTGGACAGAACTTTGTTGACCTAGCTGGAAGTGAGCGAGCATCTCAGACTGCTTCAGCTGGTATGAGGTTAAAAGAAGGTAGTCATATTAATCGAAGTCTGCTAACACTGGGAAAGGTTGTTCGCCAACTCAGGTTTGTTTGGTTTATTTTCTTCTTGCAAGAACTTGTAATCCCAGTGGTTTAGTTCTTATGTAAATAGAGTCCGGTCATAAAAATTATCAGAGTTTGCACATATATTTCCTCTTTCTTTTGTATTCACTAGATAAAGTTATTTTGAATTCCATTTTCTGTTACAGTTTGACGTTTCTCCTTTCTGCTCATTTTGTCTGCTCTTTGAAAAAATGACCATTACAGCTGTTTGCACATATATTTCCTCTTTGTTTTGTATTCACTGTATACCTTTTCTCGACAAAGGGTAGTAAATAATTTTTCCGACAAAGGGTAAAAAAAGAAGACAAAGGGTAATATATTAACATGAAAATGATATCAATCACACCTTAGTCTGAACTACTATGTTCCTCTTGCAGCAAGGGAAGAAATGGTCATATCCCTTATAGAGATTCAAAGCTGACACGCATATTACAGTCCTCTTTGGGAGGCAATGCAAGAACAGCCATTGTCTGCACAATGAGCCCTGCACACACTCATATTGAGCAATCCAGGAACACACTTCTGTTTGCGACTTGCGCAAAGGAGGTAGTTACAAATGCACAGGTCAATGTAGTGATGTCTGACAAAGCACTACTGAAGCATCTACAGAGAGAGCTCGCAAGATTAGAAAATGAACTGAAATTGCCGGAGTCAGCCTCCTGCACTAGTCATGCTGAAGCTTTAAGAGAGAAGGATGCACAGATTAAAAAGGTACTTTTCCTCAATTGAAATTTTCCAACCCTTGTAACAGTGTTAATTGCAGGACTGCACAATTTCATCCACCATGTACCTGTCTATTCTTTTTTCAGCTGGAAAAACAGCTTAGGGAATTGATAGAAGAAAAGGACACCGTTCAGTCTCAACTTAACTGTTTACTGAGAAGTGATGGTGACGACCATGACAATGATCGTGCTGCAAAGCGATGGGTACTATCTCTCTCAGGCTACTCATAGTGGGGGTATCATAGAGTACTATCATGCATATAGTATCATGCAAAAGTGATAGTACTATTGTATGATACTACCTCCATAATGCATAGTATCATAAACTAGTATCATAGATGATCTCATTTATTGACATGCATGACACATAGTAGCATAGCATTTAACATGATACGATATCTACCTATGTTACTCTAACCTTCTCTCTCTTCTTTAATTGTCTGTCACATCAGCATGTTTGCTAGTCCCAAGTACATGATACTACCTAAGTTACTCTCATTATGACCAGCCTCATACACACGGACTTAATTTTTTACATTATTATAATGTGTGACATTTAATGATCTGTTGTCCTTTGATAGGATGTCCATAGTCGGTCCTCAGAGTCTCTTGCACGAAATGCATCGGAGGAAGCACTTTCGGTTTCAGACACTTATGGAGGTTCTTATCAAGATCAAGGTCACGCAGTGTTTGATGGATCATATGTCTTCAGTGCTGATCATGATGGCTTGTCATCCCCCAATAAACCAATGGATCTTCCTCAGCAAACAAGGGTTCGGCAGCCAGTTTCACCTTGGCACCCTACTAGCAACTATAGCTCTGATGGTGCGGAGTCATATAACATAAAGGAGGTAGCTTTCAGAACTGCATCTGAGGTATCCGAAGAACATTGTAGGGAAGTGCAATGTATAGAGATACATGAGCATAGAAGAAGCACAAGCCAGGAATTTAACGTATTACTCCATGAGGGCACTAAGCTCCACATACCTGAAGTAGAGGACATCTCTAGAGACGCAGTCCCGCAACCTGATGAAGTGCTAGAAGCAGGGAGCATAACAGAAAAAATGGAAGATCATATGAAGATATACGCTAGCAAAGAGGAGCAGCAGGCCGAGATCATAGCAAATGCAGTAGAAGATCCTATTGAAGTGCATCAATGTGAATCTGATGACTTTGCACACAACTTTGTCAAACTGTACCCATGTGATTCTAACATTTCTCTGGACGTTGGCAAACCTTACCCTCATGAATGTCTTACTGTAAAGAGGTGTATAACGAGCTCCAAGGATAGTGCATTGGCTAGAAGTCAAAGCTGCAGGGCTAGCTTCATGATCATTCCAAATAGTTGGTTTGATGATTCGGAAAACACCAGGCAGACACCACCTGATGAAATCTTCAGGTATCCTCCCAGAAGGCCTGATAAAGTCAGGAGAAGTCTGTACCAAGGAAATGATGATTGCCAAAACAATAACACTTCAGTAGACCTCTCTGCTGATTCTGGAGAAGTAGTTTGTGATGAAGTAGTTAAGGACACAGGTACCAGTGATGCAGTCAAGGACATGAGCACCAGTGCTGAAGTAGTCAAGGACATGAGTACCAATGATGAAGTAGTTAAGGCCATGAGCACCAGTGATGAAGTAGTCAAGGACATGAGCACCAGTGATGAAGTAGGCAAGGAGTCGAGTACCAGTGAAGCAGAACAAGAAGTTTGTATGGGTGACATCAGTTGTGTCACAGAGCTGGAACAGAAGACAGCAAAACACCATGAGGACCAACCCGAGGAACATGAGGCAGAGGTAATGATGTTAGTAACACACCATAGGCTTTTACTGCGCTAATAATGGGAAACTTAAACAAAACATAATTGACTAGTACTTCCTCTGTTCCATAATATAAGAGCATTTTTCACACAGTGTGAAAAACGCTCTTATATTAAAAGACGGAGGGAGTAGTATACTGGTGCCGAAGATTACAGCTGTCAGCGCCTAATTCACCAGTCTATATTTAGCTCATATATTGAGTCGAAATAAATCAATGTCTTTGTGTGTCATTTCAGCAGCAGACTGTTAGAGATGAGTGTACAGCAGTTAAAACTGTCAAAGATGTTGGCATAGACGCAGTCCCGAGTACCGCCGAGTCTCCTTCGTGCTGGCCTATTGATTTTGCAAATAGGCAGCGGGAGATCATCGAGTTGTGGCACGACTGCAACGTGTCCCTAGTACACAGGACCTACTTCTTCCTCCTCTTCAAGGGAGATGCTGCAGATAGCGTCTACATGGAAGTGGAGCACAGGAGACTGTCCTTCATCCTCAGCTCGTTCAGCACCAACTCCGCAGGAGGCGAGCTTAACTCCGCAATCGCGTCCAGGTGAGTAAATATGTCATGTTTTAGGGTATCCAGATCAACAGTATGTTCTTCTTTTTTGCAGGGTAACAGTATGTCCATGAATTAAAATCTAAGTATGTTTTGATGGAATAATACTGACGCTGGTTTTTGCCCTCAGCTTGAAGAATCTGAAACGTGAGAGGGACATGTTCTACAAGCAGATGCTCAAGAAGCTCGCCAACGGGGACAAGGAGGGCATCTACACCAGATGGGGGATCGATCTGGGCTCCAAACAGCGGCGGCTTCAGCTATCTCGCCTCGTATGGACGCGGGCTGACATGGAGCATGTCCGGGAGAGCGCCTCGCTGGTGGCGAGGCTGATCGACCTGGTTGAGCCAGGGCAGGCTCTCAAGGAGATGTTCAGCCTCAACTTCACACTGGCTCCCAGAACCGAACGGCGGTCTTTCAGCCTGCTACTAGGCGCGTGATCTTTGACGTACGAAGGTAGAAGGGTTTGATTTACCTAGTAAGTACAAGGAGGTTGACTTAACAGGAGAAGAGGACTATGCTGCGTATCATCGATTGGTTTCACGCATGTGTCTCTGCCTTGTTTTTGCTCGTTGTGTGCGTTTGAAAGAATTGTGTGCGCGTGCGTGTGTGATATTTCTGTGTGCAGTCTCACAAAAGTGAATCAATCAGACAGTACAGCTCTCCCTACCTTGCGTCGTATGTTCGTTTGTAAGAGTTTGTTCGTCAACCAAAATTTTGGAAGCCATGCGTGGGAGCATCGCACCATCCGGAATTTCCTATTTGCCCCACTTTGCATGGGCCGGCCTAGTTTTGCCTGGTTTTGTAAACCTTTTAGGAGGCTCTTTGACACGTTTTTTCATTTTGTACAGGTTTTTCTGTTTTCTTTTTTCCTTTTTTAAGGTTATTATATCTTTTTTAAACTTCGTAAAGTTCAAAAAATGTTCTAAATTTTAAATAATTGTCTTTTTTAAAAAAACTACTCAAAACTTCAAAAAATGTTTGGGATTTTCAAAACAATTCTTGTTTTTAAACACATTTGTGATTTTTTTGTCCAAGAATTTCCCAACTTTTCAAAAAACGTTGGGGCCCTAGAAAAAATTATTCCCATTTTCAAAAATTGTTAGCAAATTGCAAAAAATGTTGATGTTTTCATTCTTTCCAGAGTTTCAAAAAATGTCCTAGTTTCATAAATTGTCCATAAGTTTCAACAAATGCTTGTATTTTCAATTTTGTGCGGGTGTTTCAAAATATGTTTGTGTCTCCAAATTTTGTATTGCAATTTGGAAAAATGTTCTGAACAAATCTTCATGGTTTTCAAAAAAATGTTTATATTCTCCGAAAATGTTATAGTTTAGAAAAATATACCATTTTAAAAGTAAATGTTTCAAAATTGTTTGGAATTTTATTTTCTATTCTTTGTTTTTTTACTTTTTCACAAAGTTCATGTTTCAAAATTGTTCAGAATTTTTAAAAACTGTTTGAGCTTCTAAAAATGTTCAGTTTCTCAAAAATGGAAGGGTTTTCAAAAATTGTTCATAAATTCAAAAAATGTTATCGTCTTAAAAAAATCACAAATTTTGAGAAAATGTTCACTATTTAAAATTTTTCACATTTTCAAAGATGTTCATGTTTCAAAAACTATTTATGAATTTCAAAAAAAATTCTTTCAAAATTTGTTCACAATTTCAAAAAATGTTGATGTTCCAAAAAATGTCCTTGTTTTCGAATAAAAATCATTGTTTCAAAAAAAATTAAGATGTTTCAAAATATTTTAATTTGTCCACAATTTCAGTAATGGTCGTTTTTTGAAAAATGTTCACGAATTTTCAAAATAGTTCTAATTTCTAAAATTCTTAGCAATTTCCAAAAACATTCAGAAATTTTCAAAAAATGTTCTCCTTTTTAAAACAAAATCACAAATTCAAAAATATTCATGCTTTCATTATTTGTTTAAAAATTCAAAAAACGTTCGGGAATTTCATAAAATGTTCCTGTTTCAAAAACAATGTTAGCATTTTTTTAATTCGTTCCGGTTTTAATTTTTTTTTTGCTTTTTCAGAAAGTTGTTCCTAGTTATAAAAAAGTTCTTGTTCTTAGTGTTGTTCCTTGAGACAAAATTTATAGAAAATTACTATCTTTTAAGATTTATTCACAAATTCACAAAATGTCCTTGTTTTTAAATTTTGTTCATTAATGATTTTTTTTCACAATTTTTAAAAACATTTTCGGGTTTATCAAAGTTGGTCAAAAGTTTGGAAAATGTTCCTATTTTTCAAATTTGTCCACGACTTCAAAAACTGTCCCTGATTTTATATTTTTTTACAAATTCATTCACATATTTTTTTGGAACACATGTGTATGTTTTCAAAAATGTTTGGAAGTTTTTTTTAAAATATCCAATTTTTTTTAAAAAATGATTAAGAGAAGGAAAATAACCCGATTCGATGGTCTGCCTAGTTCTAATGTATTCGCGTTGCCTTTGGACCACTAGCATGAAGCAGCCGTAGTGGCTAGCTACCTTGCTATAAGAGAGCGCGATAGCGAGCTGGAATGATAGGTGTCGCTAGGTGTTTTTCTCCGAAATTTTACATTTCTTGCAGCGTTCTAATTTTTTACAACGCTCGCAACTAGCGTGGGCCGGCCCAGTCGGGGTTGCGCTATGCGAAGCCTCGTCATTCTAACGCATAACGCGACAGATAGGAGGTCCCGTGGAATCCTACCGCATATGAATTAGATCACAACTTAACATAACCATACACCTCTGCATTTCGAGCACAACTTATAACACAACCAAACACTTTGTGGGATTCTGTTACGCACTCCGATGCAAGGTCTTGAAACTCCTATATTTGATCTAAATTCAAGTATAAAAATAAAGACTAATTTCTGACAAGCAGAGCGGAGCTCCGACCCGTCGTTAGTAGGCTTGGGTCAATACTCATCTAGGTCATCGATGTTATATATACCTCTTGTAACTCGTCGTATGGAATAAGTTGATTATTTGTAAATCTCCCCGTTTGTAACATCTTCCGATAAAGTAAAGTTCGCTCGCTGGTGTTGATACGTCTCCAATGTATCTATAACTTTTAATTGTTTTATGCTACTCTTGTATCAATCTTATATACTCTAGAGGTTATTTTATATCATTTCGGAACTATGCTATTAACTTAGTGTGAGTGTGAGTTCTTATTTTTATTGGCTATTTTCTTGTTTAGCAGGAAATCAAATACCAAATGAAGTCCAAACTGAAGAAACTTTACAGTGATTTTTCTTGTCCAATAGAGACCCCTAGAGCATCGGGAGAAGATCATATGCCACAAGAGAGGACCACGAGCTCAGATAGCGTGTCCTGGGGGCATGCTGTGTGATATTATGGGCCCCTCATGTCTATGCTTGAAAGCACAATTGCTCCCTAGGGTGGTTTTGATAATTGATCACAACATATGCATCATTGGACTAATGTGCTTTCCAAGTATATTTCAGAAAAGTTCAAAAGATGCTATGGCTTAAGGTTTATGTGGAGATGTCCGTGGATGCAAGAAATGAATAATATTGGCTCAAGCTTCAAGCTAGAAGAATCTTCATTTTATATTTGTGAGAAATCACTTTTGGGTCCATAGGAAAGCCAATACTATTAAAAGGGGGTGAGGTAGTAAAATGAACTGATTTCTCAAACGCTCAAAGTTAGCCACCAAAACACTCAGTCATTTTCCCCCACATATCCACTCTCTCAAGTTCCACATTCACAAATTTGGTGTCACCAACATTGCCACATCGGACCCACCGAGTTTGAACCTAAGACAGAACCCTAGCCATTCCCACCAAATCGGTGCAACCGAAACTGCATCGGTGCTACCGAGTTCAGTGTGACCAATATTCTGTTGTCAAGATACACAAAATCGGAATTTCTAAGTTTGTGTATCGGTGCCACCGAGTTTGGCCATCTGACCGTTAGTCACCTTTTCGGTGCCACCGATTTCTATATATCGGTCTCACCGAGATTCAAAAGTTCACCACTTTAGTGCAAATCGGTACCACCGAGTTGTCCACTTCGGTGTTACCGAGTTTGCTCTTTTGTGTGTAACGGTTGGATTTTGGTTGCTCCCTATATATACGCCTTCACCCACCTCTCATTCTTGGGAGAAGCACTCAGAACACACACTTCATTTCCAGATCCATTTTCTGAGAGAGAACCACCTACTCATGTGTTGAGACCAAGATATTCCAATCCTATCATTTGAATCTTGATCTCTAGACTCCCCAAACTTCTTTCCACCAAATCAACCTCTCCTACCCATGCATATTCTATGAGAGAGAAATTTGTGTTGAGGAGACTATCTTTAGAAGCACCAGAGCAAGGAGTTCATTGATCTACCCCATCTATTACCTTTTGGAGGGTGGTGCCTCCTAGATTGGTTAGGTGTCTCTTGGGAGCCTCCTACTTCGTGTTGTGGAGTTGAACCAAGATGTTTGTAAGGGCAAGGAGATCGCCTACTTCGTGAAGATCTACCGTGAGTAAAGCTAGTCCTCCGTGGACGGAAGCCGTGGTGGGATAGGCAAGGCCGCTTCTTTGTGGAGCCTCCATGGGTGGAGCCCTCCGTGGATTCTCGCAGCCGTTACCCTCCGTGGGTTGAAGTCTCCACTAACATGGACGTACGATAGCGCCACCTATCGGAACCATGCCAAAAATCGCCGTGTCAACCTCATGTGTTTGATCTCCCTACCTTACTCCTCTACTTTACACTTGCATGTTTTATTTTCCGCTGTAATACTATTGGAACTGCATGTGTAGGGTTTACTTGACATGTGATAACTATCGTAGCTCCCTTTCAAGTAAAACTAAGAAAAGGCAAAAATAAAATATCTTGTCAAGTAGTCTAATCACCCCCCTCTAGACGTACTTTCGATCCTACAAGTGGTATCAGAGCTTTGGTCTCCCTTTCATTGGTGTAGCAACCTAGGAGAGTATGACATCTAGTGAGAGAAATTATCATCGTAGAGGTCCTTACTTCGATGGCACTAATTTTGCTAGTTGGAAGCATAAAATGAAGATGCACATTCTTGGCTTTAATCCTCACGTTTGGGCTGTTATTCGTGTTGGTGTGCAAGGTACCTTCTTTGGAGAAGGGCATGAACCAGATCGTGATGCGACATTTGATGAACTGAAGATGTTGCAACTTAATGCTCAATCTGCGATATCATCTTCAACTGCCTTTGCCCCGAAGAATTCAACAAAATCAGTCGTCTTGAGAATTCAAAAGAGATTTGGGATACTTTGGTTTATATGCACGAACGTACTGATTCTGTCAGAGAATCTAAGTTGGATGTGCTTCAAAGTCAACTTGACAAGTTCAAGATGAAGGATGGTGAAGGAGTCGCTAAAATGTACTCTAGGCTAGCTCTCATCACCAATGAGATTGCCGACTTAGGAAGCGAAGAGATGACCGACAAATTCATCATCAAGAAGATACTTAGAGCTCTTGATGGCAAGTATGATACAGTGTGCACATTGATCCAAATGATGCCAAATTACAAAGATCTCAAGCCAAATGAAGTCATTGGTAGGATTGTTGCTCATGAGATATCACTCAATGCCAAAGATGAGCTGCACAACAAGTCAAGCGGTGCTTATAAAGCTTCATGCGATGCTCCCGATACTTTAAAAGACAATCTTGTCACTGATGAAGAGATAAGCCTCATGGTCATAAAATTCAACAAGTTCTACCAGAGTAGAGGCAAAGATAGAAACTCAAGTTCAAGACATGATAAGAAGAGTTCGTTAAGTCGTGACAGAAACTGCTACAATTGTGGGAAACCCGGACACTACTCAAACGAGTGCTCGGCTCCCTACAAAAGAAGAGAATAGTCACCTCGAAGACGAAGCTCAAGAGATGAGTCACCTCGCAGAGAGAGAAGGAGTAGAGAAGATCACTATGAACGAAGACACTCACGGAGAGGCAAGGAATCGGAGAAGAAGGACAAATATACCAAGAGCAGTTCAAGAAGAAGACATCAAGATCATGTTGGTGAATGGGTTTCTGGCTCCGAATCTGATCACCACTCCGAGAGAAGCTATCACTCCCACCCCGACTATAGTCAATATGAAGGTGTTGCCGGCATTGCACTTGTTTCCACCAACTCCTATGACTTATTTGATTCACCAAATGAGGGAGTCGGAAACTGCTTCATGGCTAAAGGCCCCAAGGTATCACACCCCGAGTATCTTGATTTCAATAGTGATGAGGATGACTTGTTAGGAGAAGATGACTTGCTTCTAGATAAAACTAGTGAATGCACTCAAAATGAACTTGCTATTTATCATGCTAGTCAAGAGAAATCAAATGATGACAATAAGAAAGAGATTGAACGACTCACTGGAGAACTAAAAACTCTTAAGTTAGCTCATGAGACTACTCTAGAAGATCAGAGAGAGCTTGCAAGAACCCATGAGAAGCTACGCTTCGAGAAGCTCAACTTGGAGCAAGAGCATGAGTTCTTAAGAGCAATCAATGATGATCTTCAAAAGAAGAGTTCTTCTTATCTAGCCAAATGATTACTCTTGTCTAATTTTGTTCCACAAGTTAATCCTAAGAACACTAGTCACATAGGAAAGAAGGTTTCTTCATCTAGTAACAACAATGGTAAAGCTAAATCCAATAATGTTGTTGCTAGTAACTCTATTGATTCCACTAAAGATTCTCTTAGACAAGTTACACTTGAGCAAGAAAATGATTTATTGAAAGAGATTATAGAGAGATGTGTCTTCAAGAGTCTTGCCGGAAGTAAGCAATTCGAGGAAATTGTGCGCAAGCAAGGAGGACATCGGAAGAAACAAGGTGTTGGCTATTTCAACGTCAACGAAGATGTTTGGGAAGGTCCATATCCCACTCCCAAGTTTGTTCCCCAAGAGGAGAAGTCCTCTCCCTCCGAAGGAACGAGCTCACAAGATGACCTTCTACCACAAGACTACAAAGGCAAGGGAAAGCTTCAAGATGACATTGACCTATTCGAAGAAGAACCCCAAGCCAAGGTCAAGTGGGTTCCCAAGGATACTACTATCTCTACCTCAACAAGTGCTACAACAACTCTAAGGATTCCCATCAATTTGGTGTGGATTCCCAAGAGGAAGAACTAGAAGTTCTTGAGGGGTGACTCTGCCAATGAAATTCACTCTTATTCATTTTGGCAAGAACTATATGCAATCAACCTCAACCTTATTCATTAGTTCAAAGAGTCACACATTCCCTTGAAGGTAAGCAAGGAACTAGGTAATCAATGCATCTTTGGACATCATCCCATTTGTGTTTCACTCCATGTCCATAGATATACTTGCATATGTTCCTTTTTGCTTTGGGACTAACCCATGTAGGTGAGAAGAGTATGAAAACAACAAGGATTGCTCCCAACTCAAAATGATCTTCATCAACATTGAGCATCCACCACTACTTCACCTACTTGAAGTCTTCTACGACAAAACCCAAGGTTAGTTGATCCCTCTTTGTGGGGATATCATATCAAGGGGGAGCTTTTCTCTAATACTTGAGTATAAGCACCTCCTAAGGATATGAACACATTAATGCTTATGTAAAAGTGGTAACCCCACTTGTGCTTAACGATGAGTATGACCTATGATCAAATATTCTTGCTTGGCTCCTAAATAAATATACTCATATATAGATGACTTTGTCATTTCCCAAGTGCTTGATAGCTGCTAGGATGTTTGTGCATGTTCACAATGTTTGTATCATCATTTTTTATAATTCCTGTATCAAGATAATCGTTTATTATCCATGCTATAATTGTATTGAATGAAGACTTATATACATGTGTGGATACATAGACAAAACACTGTCCCTAGCAAGCCTCTAGTTGGCTAGCCAGTTGATCAAAGATAGTCAGGGTCTTCTGATTACGAACAAGGTGTTGTTGCTTGATAACTGGATCACGTCATTAGGAAAATCACGTGATGGACTAGACCCAAACTAATAGACGTAGCATATTGATCGTGTCATTTTGTTGCTACTGTTTTCTGCGTGTCAAGTATTTGTTCCTATGACCATGAGATCATATAACTCACTGACACCGGAGGAATGCTTTGTGTGTATCAAACGTCGCAACGTAACTGGGTGACTATAAAGATGCTCTACAGGTATCTCCGAAGGTGTTCGTTGAGTTAGTATGGATCGAGACTGGGATTTGTCACTCTGTGTGACGGAGAGGTATCTCGGGGCCCACTCGGTAATACAACATCACATACAAGCCTTGCAAGCAATGTGACTTAGTGTAAGTTGCGGGATCTTGTATTACGGAACGAGTAAAGAGACTTGCCGGTAAACGAGATTGAAATAGGTATGCGGATACTGACGATCGAATCTCGGACAAGTAACATACCGAAGGACAAAGGGAATGACATACGGGATTATATGAATCCTTGGCACTGAGGTTCAAACGATAAGATCTTCGTAGAATATGTGGGATCCAATATGGGCATCCAGGTCCCGCTATAGGATATTGACCGAGGAGTCACTCGGGTCATGTCTACATAGTTCTCGAACCCGCAGGGTCTGCACACTTAAGGTTCGACGTTGTTTTATGCGTATTTGAGTTATATGGTTGGTTAGCGAATGTTGTTCAGAGTCCCGGATGAGATCACGGACGTCACGAGGGTTTCCAGAATGGTCCGGAAACGAAGATTGATATATAGGATGACCTCATTTGATTACCGGAAGGTTTTCGGATTTACCGGGAATGTACCGGGAATGACGAATGGGTTCCGGATGTTCACCGGGGGGGGGGGGGGCAACCCACCCCGGGGAAGCCCATAGGCCTTGGGGGTGGCGCACCAGCCCTTAGTGGGCTGGTGGGACAGCCCAAGAAGGCCCTATGCGCCATAGGAAGAAAATCAAAGCGAAAAGAGAAAAAAAAGAGGAGGTGGGAAAAAGGGGAAGGACTCCTCCTTCCAAACCTAGTTGGATTCGGTTTGGAAGGGGAGGACTCCCCCCCCTTGGCTCGGCCGACCCCCTTGAGGGTCCCTGGACCCCAAGGCAAGGCTCTCCCTCTTCCCCCTATATATACGGAGGTTTTAGGGCTGATTTGAGACAACTTAGCCACGGCAGCCCGACCACATATCTCCATGGTTTTACCTCTAGATCGCGTTTCTGCGGAGCTCGGGCGGAGCCCTGCTGAGATTAGATCACCACCAACCTCCGGAGTGCCGTCACGCTGCCGGAAAACTCATCTACCTCTCCGTCTCTCTTGCTGGATCAAGAAGTCCGAGATCATCGTCGAGCTGTACGTGTGCTGAACGTGGAGGTGCCGTCCGTTCGGCACTAGATCGTGGGACTGATCGCGGGACGGTTCGCGGGGCGGATCGAGGGACGTGAGGACGTTCCACTACATCAACCGCGTTCACTAACGCTTCTGCTGTGCGATCTACAAGGGTACGTAGATCGAATATCCCCTCTCGTAGATGGACATCACCATGATAGGTCTTCGTGCGTGTAGGAAATTTTTTGTTTCCCATGCGACGTTCCCAACAGTGGTATCAGAGCTAGGTTCATGCGTAGATGTCTTCTCAAGTAGAACACAAAAGTTTTTGTGGGCGGTGATGTGCGTTTTGCTGCCCTCCTTAGTCTTTTCTTGATTCCGCGATATTGTTGGATTGAAGCGGCTTGGACCGACATTACTCGTACGCTTACGAGAGACTGGTTTCATCGCTACGAGTAATCCCGTTGCTCAAAGATGACTGGCAAGTGTCAGTTTCTCCAACTTTAGTTGAATCGGATTTGACCGAGGAGGTCCTTGTATAAGGTTAAATAGCAATTCATATATCTCCGTTGTGGTGTTTGCGTAAGTAAGATGCGATCCTACTAGATACACATGGTCACCACGTAAAACATGCAACAACAAAATTAGAGGACGTCTAACTTGTTTTTGCAGGGTATGCTTGTGATGTGATATGGCCAACGATGTGATGTGATATATTGGATGTATGAGATGATCATGTTGTAATAGATAATATCGACTTAAACGTCGATGGTACGACAACCGGCAGGAGCCATAGGGTTGTCTTTAAACTAACGTTTGTGCTTGCAGATGCGTTTACTATTTTGCTAGGATGTAGCTTTAGTAGTAATAGCATGAGTAGCACGACAACCCCGATGGCGACACGTTGATGGAGATCATGGTGTGGCGCCGGTGACAAGAAGATCGTGCCGGTGCTTTGGTGATGGAGATCAAGGAGCACGTGATGATGGCCATATCATGTCACTTATGAGTTGCATGTGATGTTAATCCTTTTATGCACCTTATTTTGCTTAGAACGACGGTAGCATTATAAGGTGATCTCTCACTAAAATTTCAAGACGAAATTGTGTTCTCCCCGACTGTGCACCGTTGCTACAGTTCGTCGTTTCGAGACACCACGTGATGATCGGGTGTGATAGACTCAACGTTCACATACAACGGGTGCAAAACAGTTGCGCACGCGGAACACTCAGGTTAAGCTTGACGAGCCTAGCATGTGCAGACATGGCCTCGGAACACATGAGACCGAAAGGTCGATCATGAATCATATAGATGATATGATTAGCATAGGGATGCTTACCACTGAAACTATGCTCAACTCACGTGATGATCGGACTTGAGCTAGTGTAAGTGGATCATGAACCACTCAAATGACTAGAGAGATGTACTTTTTGAGTGGGAGTTTAGCGAGTAATTTGATTAAGTTAAACTCTAATTATCTTGAACACAGTCTAAGTCCACTTTGAATATATTTGTGTTGTAGATCATGGCTCAAGCGACAGTCACCCTGAATTTTAATACGTTCCTAGAGAAAGCTAAGTTGAAAGATGATGGAAGCAACTTTGTAGACTGGGCTCATAATCTTAAGCTAATCTTACAAGCTGGGAAGAAGGATTATGTCCTTAATGCTGCGCTAGGAGATGAACCACACGCTACGGCTGACCAGGATATTAAGAACGCTTGGTTAACACGTAAGGAGGACTACTCAGTAGTTCAATGTGCAGTATTGTATGGCTTAGAACCGGGACTTCAACGTCGCTTTGAGCGTCATGGAGCATTTGAGATGTTCCAGGAGTTGAAGTTCATCTTTCAGAAGAACTCCCGGATCAAGAGGTATGAGACCTCCGATAAATTCTATGCTTGCAAGATGGAGGAGAACTCGTCTGTCAGTGAACATGTGCTCAAAATGTCTGGGTACTCAAACCGTCTAGCTGAGCTGGGGATTGAACTCCCGCAAGAGGCTATCACTGACAGAATCCTTCAATCACTGCCGCCAAGCTATAAAGGCTTTGTGTTGAACTACAACATGCAACGGATGAACAAGTCACCCTGCGAGTTGTTTGCGATGCTGAAAGTCGCAGAGTCTGAACTCCGTAAAGAGCATCAAGTGTTGATGGTGAATAAGACCACTAGTTTCAAAAGAAACGGCAAAGGCAAGAAGGGTAATTAAAAGAAGAGCGGCAAGCCTGTTGCCAATCCGACGAAGAAACCCAAAGCTGAACCTAAGCCTGAAACAGAGTGTTACTATTGCAAGGGTATGGGTCACTGGAAGCGCAACTGCCCCAAGTATCTGGCTGATAAGAAGGCGGCCAAAGAAAAATCAGGTATATTTGATATACATGTTATTGATGTGTACTTAACCGGCTCTCGTAGTAGTGCCTGGGTATTCGATACCGGTTCTGTTGCTCATATTTGCAACTCGAAACAGGAACTGCGGAATAGACGAAGGCTGGCGAAAGATGAAGTGACGATGCGCGTAGGAAATGGTTCCAAGGTTGATGCAATCGCCGTCGGCACAGTTTCACTTCAGTTACCATAAGGATTAGTTATGAACTTGAATCATTTTTATTTAGTGCCTGCGTTGAGCATGAACATTATATCTGGATCTTGTTTATTGCGAGGCGGTTACTCTTTTAAGTCAGAGAATAATGGTTGTTCTATTTCTATGAGTAACATCTTTTATGGTCATGCACCCAATGTGAGAGGATTGTTCATATTGAATCTTGATAGTGATACACACATACATAACATTGAGACAAAAGAGTTAGAGTTAACAATGATAGCGCCATATTTTTGTGGCACTGCCGCTTAGGTCATATTGGTGTAAAGCGCATGAAGAAACTCCATGCCGATGGACTTTTGGAGTCACTTGACTTTGATTCACTTGACACGTGCGAACCATGCCTCATGGGAAAGATGACTAAAACTCCGTTCTCCGGAACAATGGAGCGTGCAAGTGACTTGTTGGAGATCATACATACCGATGTGTGCGGTCCGATGAGCGTAGAGGCACGTGGCGGATATCGTTATTTTCTCACCTTCACTGACGATTTGAGTAGATATGGTTATGTCTACTTAATGAAGCACAAGTCTGAAACATTTGAAAAGTTCAAGCAATTTCAGAGTGAAGTTGAAAATCATCGTAACAAGAAGATCAAGTTCCTACGGTCTGATCGTGGGGGTGAATATCTGAGTTTCGAGTTTGGTGCTCACTTAAGACAATGTGGAATTGTTTCACAGTTGACACCGCCTAGAACACCATAGCGTAATGGTGTGTCCGAACGTCGTAATCGTACGTTATTAGAGATGGTGTGATCTATGATGTCTCTTACCAATTTGCTGTTATCGTTTTGGGGCTATGCATTAGAAACAGCTGCATTCACTTTAAATAGGGCACCATCAAAATCCGTTGAGACGACACCATACGAACTGTGGTATGGCAAAAGGCCAAAGTTGTCGTTTCTTAAAGTTTGGGGATGTGATGCTTATGTCAAAAAGCTTCAGCCTGAAAAGCTGGAACCCAAAGCGGAAAAGTGCATCTTCATAGGTTACCCAAAAGAGACAGTTGGGTACACCTTCTATCTCAAATCCGAGGGCAAAGTGTTTGTTGCTAAAAACAGAGCTTTTCTCGAGAAGGAGTTTCTCTCGAGAGAATTGAGTGGGAGGAAGATAGAACTTGATGAGGTTGTCGAACCTCTCATCCCCCTAGATGGTGGCGCAGGGCAAGGGGAAACCTCTGTCATTGCGACGCCGGTTGAGGAGGAAGTTAATGATGATGATCATGAAACTCCGGTTCAAGTTCCTGTCGAACCACGCAGGTCGACGAGACCACGTGCTGCTCTAGAGTGGTACGGTAATCCCGTCATGCCAATCATGTTGTTAGACAGCAATGAACTTGCAAATTATGAAGAAGCAATGGTGGGCCCAGATTCCAACAAATGGCTAGAGGCCATGAAGTCCGAGATAGGATCCATGTATGAGAACAAAGTATGGACTTTGGAAGTACTACCTGAGGGCTGCAAGGCTATTCAGAACAAATGGATCTTTAAGAAGAAGACGGACGCTGACGGCAATGTGACCGTTTATAAAGCTCGACTTGTGGCAAAGGGTTTTTCACAAGTTCAAGGAGTTGACTATGATGAGACATTCTCACCCGTAGCAATGCTTAAGTCCGTCAGAATCATGTTAGCAATAGCTGCATTTTTCGATTATGAAATCTGGCAGATGGATGTCAAAACGGTGTTCCTTAACGGTTTCCTTAAGGAAGAGTTGTATATGATGCAACCCGAAGGTTTTGTCGATCCTAAGAATGCTAACAAGGTGTGCAAGCTCCAGCGATCCATTTATGGGCTGGTGCAAGCATCTCGGAGTTGGAACAAACGCTTTGATGAGGTGATCAAAGCATTTGGGTTTATACAAGTGGTTGGAGAATCTTGTATTTACAGGAAAGTGAGTGGGAGCTCTATGGCATTTCTAATATTATATGTGGATGACATATTGCTGATTGGAAACAACGTAGAGTTTTTGGAGAGCATAAAGGATTACTTAAATAAAAGTTTCTCTATGAAGGACCTAGGAGAAGCTGCTTACATTCTAGGCATTAAGATCTACAGGGATAGATCGAAACGCCTGATAAGACTTTCACAAAGCACATACCTTGATAAAGTTTTGAAGAGGTTCAAAATGGAACAGTCCAAGAAAGGGTTCTTGCCAGTTTTACAAGGTACGAGATTGAGTAAGACTCAGTGCCCAGCAACTGATGATGATAGAGAGCATATGAGCACCGTCCCCTATGCTTCAGCCATAGGTTCTATCATGTATGCAATGATGTGCACTAGACCGGACGTTAGCTTGACCATAAGTATGGCAGGCAGGTTCCAGAGTAATCCAGGAGTGGATCACTGGACGGCGGTCAAGAATATCCTGAAGTACCTGAAAAGGACTAAGGAGATGTTTCTCGTGTATGGAGGTGACGAAGAGCTCGCCGTAAAGGGTTACGTCGATGCAAGCTTCGACACAGATCCGGACGACTCTAAGTCACAGACCGGATACGTATTTATTCTTAATGGGGGTGCGGTAAGCTGGTGCAGTTCCAAGCAAAGCGTCATAGCAGATTCTACATGTGAAGTGGAGTACATGGCTGCCTCGGAGGCGGCTAAGGAGGGTGTCTGGATTAAGCAGTTCATGACGGATCTTGTAGTAGTGCCAAGCGCACTGAATCCAATAACCTTGTTCTGTGACAACACGGGTGCCATTGCCCTAGCAAAGGAACCACGGTTTCACAAGAAGTCCAGACACATCAAACGACGCTTCAACCTCATTCGCGACTACGTCGAAGGGGAGGACGTAAATATATGCAAAGTGCACACGAATCTGAATGTAGCAGACCCGCTGACTAAACCTCTTCCATGGTCAAAGCATGATCAATACCAGAACTGTATGGGTGTTAGATTTATTACAATGTAATTCGCATGATGATGTGAGGGCTAGATTATTGACTCTAGTGCAAGTGGGAGACTGTTGGAATTATGCCCTAGAGGCAATAATAAATATAGTTATTATTATAATTCCTGTATCAAGATAATCGTTTATTATCCATGCTATAATTGTATTGAATGAAGACTTATATACATGTGTGGATACATAGACAAAACACTGTCCCTAGCAAGCCTCTAGTTGGCTAGCCAGTTGATCAAAGAGAGTCAGGGTCTTCTGATTATGAACAAGGTGTTGTTGCTTGATAACTGGATCACGTCATTAGGAGAATCACGTGATGGACTAGACCCAAACTAATAGACGTAGCATATTGATCGTATCATTTTGTTGCTACTGTTTTCTGCGTGTCAAGTATTTGTTCCTATGACCATGAGATCATATAACTCACTAACACCGGAGGAATGCTTTCTGTGTATCAAACGTCGCAACGTAACTGGGTGACTATAAAGATGCTCTACAGGTATCTCCGAAGGTGTTCGTTGAGTTAGTATGGATCGAGACTGGGATTTGTCACTCTGTGTGACGGAGAGGTATCTCGGGGCCCACTCGGTAATACAACATCACATACAAGCCTTGCAAGCAATGTGACTTAGTGTAAGTTGCGGGATCTTGTATTACAGAACGAGTAAAGAGACTTGCCGGTAAACGAGATTGAAATAGGTATGCGGATACTGACGATCGAATCTCGGGCAAGTAACATACCGAAGGACAAAGGGAATGACATACGGGATTATATGAATCCTTGGCACTGAGGTTCAAACGATAAGATCTTCGTAGAATATGTGGGATCCAATATGGGCATCCAGGTCCCGCTAATGGATACTGACCGAGGAGTCACTCGGGTCATGTCTACATAGTTCTCGAACCCGCAGGGTCTGCACACTTAAGGTTCCACGTTGTTTTATGCGTATTTGAGTTATATGGTTGGTTGCCGAATGTTGTTTGGAGTCCCGGATGAGATCACGGACGTCACGAGGGTTTCCGGAATGGTCCGGAAATGAAGATTGATATATAGGATGACCTCATTTGATTACCGGAAGGTTTTCGGAGTTATCGGGAATGTACCGGGAATGACAAACGGGTTCCGGATGTTCACCGGGGGGGGGGGGGGGGGGCAACCCACCCCGGGGAAGCCCATAGGCCTTGGGGGTGGCGCACCAGCCCTTAGTGGGCTGGTGGGACAGCCCAAGAAGGCCCTATGCGCCATAGGAAGAAAATCAAAGAGAAAAGAGAAGAAAAAGAGGAGGTGGGAAAAAGGGGAAGGACTCCTCCTTCCAAACCTAGTTGGATTCGGTTTGGAAGGGGAGGACTCCCCCCTGGCTCGGCCAACCCCCTTGAGGGTCCTTGGACCCCAAGGCAAGGCTCCCCCTCTTCCCCCTATATATACGGAGGTTTTAGGGCTGATTTGAGACAACTTAGCCACGGCAGCCCGACCACATATCTCCACGGTTTTACCTCTAGATCGCGTTTCTGCGGAGCTCGGGCGGAGCCCTGCTGAGATTAGATCACCACCAACCTCCGGAGCGCCGTCACCTGCCGGAGAACTCATCTACCTCTCCATCTCTCTTGCTGGATCAAGAAGGCCGAGATCATCGTCGAGCTGTACGTGTGCTGAACGCGGAGGTGCCGTCCGTTTGGCACTAGATCGTGGGACTGATCGCGGGACGGTTCGCGGGGCGGATCGAGGGACGTGAGGACGTTCCACTACATCAAACGCTTTCACTAACGCTTCCGTTGTGCGATCTACAAGGGTACGTAGATCGAATATCCCCTCTCGTAGTTGGACATCACCATGATAGGTCTTCGTGCGCGTAGGAAATTTTTTGTTTCCCATGCGATGTGCCCAATACCCTTCTCTAACTATCTACGCTATCTCATCTCAAGTTCTATTCCTGCTTCATCACAAAACTTGAACAAGCACTTGTCGATCCCTCTGTGTGAAGGTGCACTCGGAGTTCCGTATCGTTAGAGGCTGCCTTCCAAAACCTCTTTGAAAAACTCGGTGTGACCAACTCCACAAACTTGGAGCCACCGACTTTCCAAAGTTGATCAGGTTTTCTCATCTCGGTACCACCGAAATCACCAACTCAGTTCCAATGATTTTCCCTGTCTATTGACAATTGAGGAACTCGGTGACACCGATTTTGCCATCTCGGTGACATTGACGGTGCACGGGTATATATACCTGTGGACCGGACCTTTTGATTTTACTTTGTCAAACAGCTCGTTCCTCAAACCCTCACTGCCCCCAAGACCACAGGTCATTGCCTTGACTCCCCGAGCGCCGCCGCCGCTGGGACTCGCCATCGTCGAAGAAATCTGCTCCTTCGTTGCTGCCATAGCCGAACCGCCACCGAGCTAGGGTACAGTTCGATCCCCTTTGTGTTCCCCGCCTGATTCTTACGCATTGGGACAATATTTTCTTGTTTCCACTTTGTGAAAACCTCCTGTCCACTAGATAAAATCAATAGATTAGGAGAAGTAGGAAATTTCGGATTTGATCTGCCACAGAATGCAACTCGGTGAGACCGAGTTTGTAAAATCGGTTCCACCAATTTTTCTTTTAGGTTTCCTTAGAAGCAACTCGGTGAGACCGATCAACTAATTTCTGTGCCACCGAAAATGACTACCATGTTTGTGTTAAGCGAGCCTGTTTTCTCGGTGACTCCAAAAATGCCAACTCGGTGCCATCGATTTACATCCTATAGAAGATCATACCCTGAGTTTCAGACTTCAAATTTTCAAAAATATCAGAATTTTGTGATGCTCATCTAGTCTATATTTCATACATCCACTTCACAAGTTCTGCTGTTTGTTGTTGTGCTTGTCTGTCAGTATGTCAGGATCAGATGACATTGAGAATGATTTCAGAGCAGAGTGTCGAGATGGATTGAGGCACCAGTCCAGAGGAGACTGCTTCAGACCCAAGTTCTCCCAGTTCCCATGGCTTGCCCAAGGCAGCCACTAGGCAAAGGAGGAAGCTAGATTCTGATGAGGAGGATTTAGACTTTGTGATTGAAGAAACTTCAGCCCCTCCTAAGGCTCCTCCAAGGAAAGTTGTCAGGAAGATATCTGCCAGTGCTGCTGATCTGAGAGCACCTGCTTATGCCAAGAAGGGCAAAGCTATTGCCAAGGATGCACCTGCAAAGAAGGCTGGTGTGAAGAGGCCCAGGAAGAGGACTATTCATCTTATTGGCAGAAAGACATCTATGTTTGAAGACCCAGAAGAAGCCGCGGAAGAATCTCATGAGGAGATCCTAGTTCCTCCCAAGAAGAAGAAGCTGATGGGTGATGCAATGAAGTCTGCTCCAAAGCCTGTTGCTAAAGCAAAGAAGGTTGTAGCTTCTAGGAAGACCACCAGAGATATACCTGCAGCTGCCAAGAGCAAAGGCCCTGCATCGAGTGCCCCTGTTGAAGAGGAAAAACCTGATGAGAATGCTTCAGTTCTCAGGAAGCTCAGACCATACATACCACTCCACAATGATGCTCATCCTGTAGCAGAAGACATGAAGAAGAGGAAGGATGCCGAATAAATAAAGTGGAGAGTTATTGATCCATATGCTGTCATAATAAGAACTGCTGTTGATCCAAGGTTTCACACCAAGGAACAACAAGATTTTTATGAGACTGTCTTGTCTCACAAGAGTCCTGTTGTCAATGATATGAGGTATGTCGACTGGGCATACATCAAGGAGAATGAAAATTACTTTCCACATGTTCAAGAGAACTTCCGGCTAGTTGACATAGAAGATTTTGTTGGGAAGGAGATGACCCCATGGAATGACGAGCTAATCATGCAATTCTATGCAACTGTGCACTCCTATGAAGACTCCCTCGTCTGGATGACAGATGGTCACAAATATGACGCTACAATTGCTGAATGGGTTGCTATCATTGGTGCACCCAAGCAGGAAGAAGCAAATGTAGATGTGTATGAACATGCTAAGCAGAATCACAACTCCATTGCCAAAATGTACAAGACCATTCCACATCAATACTTGGTCAGTCACAAGCTTGGTTCAGTGTATTTTCTGCAAGTTGGTATTCCTACGACAAACACTATACTGCGATACACTCTCATGCCTAAGTCATGAGATGAGAAGGTGATCAGAGGATATTCAATCAACCCGCTGCACCTACTTGATACACATACCAGATTTAGAGTGATGGACTTGATAGTTGAGACTATCCGAAGGACTGCTGTGGACCAGAAGAGATCCTATGGATATGCACCTTATATTCAGATGCTCATCAATGGCAAGCTAGGCAAGCATGCATATCTACTTGATCGTCCCCATCTACCTCTCCAGCCAGAGTTTGAAGACAATGAGGTTATGATGGATGACAATGATCCCAACTCAGCTGCAACAAGAATGGCAGCAGAGGCTGAAACTGCTAGAAATAGGCCACCTCCAGTTCCACAGCTCAGAACTCAAGCTGAGCAAATGACATTTCTAGTGAGCGCTGTCTAAGGCATGGAGAAGAACATTCAGGAAATTATGCAAAATCAAAAGAGCCTTGAGAGAGTTGTGGAGACAAAGTTCCACAACATGGATGTGAAGGTAACTGAGTTGACCACCATTGTCAAACAACTTCAACATGAAGTTGACTCTGTGGAGATTCCACGCTCAAAGGATGAAGATGAAGATGAAGATGATGATGATGAGGAAGAGTCTCCTCCTCCCACTACTACACAGTTCAACAAAAGGCCCCTGTCAGTTGTTGTTCCTCCTCCGGAGACAATACATACATCTTCAACACAAGCTTCAGCACCTTCAGCACCAGCTCCAGCTCAAGCTCCTTCAGTATCAACTCCTCCAACTCCAAGGACGTCAGCAGAAGCCTTCGTCGACGCTGTTTTCTCGACTCCATCATCAGCTGCCCAGAGAGACGAGTAGTTCTATAATTTTGAACTTTTTGGTAACTTGTTGCCAAAGGGGTGAAATGTATAGATCATAGACTTCGTGTGAGAGAGAGCTTTTGACTTTATTTGCTCTCATTTGGTTTTAAAAACTTTGTTTGTTGGATGAATTTACCCTATCTATGTGTGATCATACGCTTTATCCCGCGTGAAGCTACGATATCATCTTTTAGCTATCCATGTGATGATCACTCGCTTATCTTGTTGGTGTCATGTGCATTGCTATTCTTTTTTACGCACCACCAAGATGTATATGACATGAAAGAGTAACCCATGATCCTAGTCGATTGTGCATTTGCATTCCAATGCAAATTTTAAATAATGCACAAATTTAGGGGAGCTTTTGCTTTTCACATACTTCTCAAAGCGTCGATGCTAATCATTGATTATATATTTTGTCGAATCTTTGATCTATATGTTGTCATCGGTTACCAAAAAGGGGGATACTGAAAACACAATTTCTCCCTAGGGTGGTTTTGATAATTGATGACAACATATGCATCATTGGACTAATGTGTTTTCCAAGTATATTTCACAAAAGTTCAAAAGATGTTATGGCTTAAGGTTTATGTGGAGATGCCCCTGGATGCAAGAAAGGAATAATATTGGCTCAAGCTTTAACCTAGAAGACTCTTCATTTTATATTTGTGATAAATCACTTTTGAGTCCATAGGAAAGTCAATACTATTAAAAGGGGGTGATGTAGTAAAATGAATGGATTGCTCAAATACTCAAAGTTAGCCACCAAAACACTCAGTCATTTTCCTCCACATATCCACTCCGTCAAGTTCCACATTCACAAATTCGGTGTCACCAACATTGCCACATCGGACCCATCGAGTTTGAACCTAAGATAGAACCCTAGCCATTCCGACCAAATCGATGCAACCAAGACTGCATCGGTGCTACCGAGTTCAGTGTGACCAACATTCTGTTGCCAAGATACACAAAATTGGAATTTATGAGTTTGAGTATCGATGCTACCGAGTTTGGCCATCTAACCGCTAGTCACCTTTTCGATGGCACCAAGTTCTATATATCGGTCTCACCGAGATTCAAAAGTTCACCACTTTAATGCTAATCGGTACCACCAAGTTGTCCACTTCGTGTCACCGAGTTTGCTCGTTTGTGTGTAGCGGTTGGATTTTGGCTGCTGCCTATATATACCCCTTCACCCACCTCTCATTCGTGGGAGAAGCACTCAGAACACACACTTCATTTCCAGATCCATTTTTTGAGAGAGAACTACCTACACATGTGTTGAGACCAAGATATTCCAATCCTATCATTTGAATCTTGATCTCTAGCCTCCCCAAACTGCTTTCCACCAAATCAACCTCTCCTACCCATGCATATTCTGTGAGAGAGATATTTGTGTTGAGGAGACTATCTTTAGAAGCACAAGATCAAGGAGTTCATCGATCTGCCCCATATATTACCTTTTGGAGGGTGGTGCCTCCTAGATTGGTTGGGTGTCGCTTGAGAGCCTCCTACTTTGTGTTGTGGAGTTAAACCAAGATGTTTGTAAGGGCAAGGAGATCGCCTACTTCGTGAAGATGTACCGTGAGCAAGGCTAGTCCTCCGTGGACGGAAGTCGTGGTGGGATAGACAATGCCGCTTCTTTGTGGACCCTTCGTGGGTGGCAAAAAATTGGCAAAAGGGAAAAATTTTATCTTGTCAAGTAGTCTAATCACCCCTCTAGACATACTTTCGATCCTACACTCCTCCGCCACCTTTTCATCATATAAATTCACATATATTCTAGAAACACTAAAAGAAGCCCCGAAATAATTTTTCCACCACTGCAAGTCTCCATTCCGCCGCGATCCCATCCGGAGGCCTCCGACGGTAGTTTTCCAGAGGGGGAATCGATCACGGAGGCTATCTTCATCAACCTTGGTGCCTTCATGATGATGTGTGAGTAGTTCACCACATACCTACGGATCCATAGTGAATATCTATATGGCTCTCTCTCTATGATCTTCAATACCATGTTCTCCTCGGAGATCAATCTAATTTAATCCTCTTTGCGGTGTGTCTGTTGGGATCCGAAGAATTCTGGGTTTAATATTAGAATATTCATTGAAAGTAAATGAGTCTTCTCTAAAACTTATCATGACTTTATTATGTATGATTGTTATATCTATGTATGCTTTTCGATCTATGAGTTTTTTTTGTCCAAGTAGATGAGTAGATCATGAGAGGGAGTGGTGCATAATACTAGGTTCAATCTTGTAGTGTCCTCATCCAGCGACAGAATGGGTAGCGAGGCACGTATTTGTATTGTTGCTACAAAGGATAACACGACGGGGTGTAAACATATTGCTTGCCATACTTTGTCTACATTATGTCAACTTTCTTAAATCGTTACTTTGTTTGTCATGAACTTAATACCATAGATGCATGCTGGATATCGATCGATTGGTGGAGTAATAGTAGTATATGAAGGCATGAGTCGGTCTACTTGTTATGGATGTAACGGCTATTTACATGATCATACCATTAATAATATCATAACTATGTGATTTTCTATCAATTTCCCAACAGTAGTTTGTTTACCCACCATATGTTATGATCTTGAGAGAGATGCCTCTAGTGAATACTATGGCCTCTGGGTCTATTCCACATATTTACCAAAGCTCCATTTAATCGTAGAAATTTATTTCCTTTCTATTTACTTTGCATTTTATCTACCAACCACCATCAGTTTTGATCCTTGCAATTAACGAGTACAAGGGGGTTTACAACCCTCTTGCCCGTGTTGGATGCAAGTATCCGCACTTGTATGTGTAGGTACTGTCAACGATTGATTGCGTGTTTCTTCTACTGGTTCGATAAACATTGATTCTCACTTAGGAAAATACTTGTTGGTACTATACTACATCAATCCCATCCTTATCGAGGAAAAACCCAACGCATCTACGAAGTAGCAGGCGCCCGTATTTTTTCCATTCGCCTTGGAGGGGTATTTGTTTCGGAACATTGCATGGGAAACAAAAAGTTTCCTATGAAAACCCAAGATATATCTATGGAGATACATAGCAATGAGAGGGGAGAGTGTGTCTACGTACCCTCATAGACCATTAAGCCGAAGCGTATATTATGCGGTTGATGTAGTCATACTCTTCGCGATCCAATCGTGATCCAATCTGATCCAACACCGAATGGACGCACCTCCGCGTTAATCACATGCGCGGCTTGATGACATCTCCGCATCCTCGATCCAGCAAGCACGGGTGGAGTATTTGATGAGTTCTCCGGCAGCACAATGACGTGGTGGTGGTGGTGGTGGAGCGAATCCAACATAGCTTTGATACGTCCATTTTGCATCATGATTTCCTATTGATATTTATGTTATTATTGGTCATTATTCCACTTTATGTACAATTCTTATACCTTTTCTATTTGAATTTACAAGGTACATCACAAAGAGGGGAGTTGCCGGGACCAGGAATTCTGGACCTGAAAACCAAGAAAAAGTGTGAAAATTTACTAGACTCCAAATGACCTGAAACTTCACGGAGAATTTTTATGGAATGTATAAGAATTATTGGGCCCAACATACACCAGAGGGGCCCATCTTCTGGACACAAGCCAACAGGGTGCGCCCACCCCGTGGGCACGCCCTGTTAGCTTGTGGGGCCCAAGCAGGTGGCCTGCCACCTTCTCCTATACAATTTGTTTTGACCTAGAAAAAATCAAAATGATACTTTTGGGACAAAGAGCCACCGTCTCAAGGCCGGAACCTCGACAGGGGCCCTTTTGCTCTCCGACAAAGAGATTCTACGAGTGAAACTTCCCAAGGGAGGGGGAAATCGAAGCCATCGTCATCACCAACGGTTCCTCCTTCGTGGGAGCACCAATATTCATCAACATCTTCACCAGAACCATCTCATCTCAAAACCTAGTTCATCTATTGGACTCAATATTTGTCTCAAAACTTCCGATTTTTTACCTGTGGGTTACTAGTAGTGTTGATTACATCTCGTAGTTGATGCTACTTGGTTTATTTGGTGGAATAACTTATCTTCAGATACTTAATCATAACTATTATACCTCTGATCTTGAACATGTTGGTGATGTGTGAGTAGTTAGTTTTGTTCCTCAGGACATGGGAGAAGTCTTGTTATGAGTAATCTTGAGAAGTTGGTACTCGTTCGATATTTTGATGATATGTATGTTGTTCCTTTTCTTAGTGGTGTCGTGTGAAGATCGACTACATGTCAGTTCACCATATTATGGGCGTAAGGGAAGGCATTGTGGATCTGCTTGGTAGTGGGTACCCGCTACTCGCAAACCCGACGGGTGAAATCCCTATTAGGGTAAGGATTTGGGCAAAAAAATTACCCATGGGTTTACAAAAGGGAAAAATTATACCCATCGGGTAAGCCACGTATGGGTATGGGAAGCCAATACCCATACTCGTGTACCCGCGTACCCGTATTCTCATTCATCATGACAGGTAGGCCCTAAATGTCATTCACTAAAAATGTGAAAGCCCTAACCAAAGCCTCCCCTTGAACCCAAATCCCTTCCCCCACCCCCGCGCCGTCAGCCTGTCACTCTCACAGTCGAGTCACAGAAACCCCCGTCTCTCTCGCCACAAATCCTAGAGCCACAGGCCGCCGCTGCTGCCTGCAGCGACGAGATCGGCCACCTCCTCTCCTCTCCTCCGGTCCTCCCTCTACCTCTTGGCCTCATCCTCAAGGCAAGACGCCAGGCTGCCGGAGCACCTCCTGCCGCCATGGAGCCTGATGCCGAGGAGGTGATTCACTCCAGCGTGGATGCAACTCCGACGAACGGGGAAGGATTTGAAGAAGAAGGCACTGGTAGTGGGTCTTGTGCACCGACGCTTTCTCCTACCTCCATGCCCCTACGTCTTCATCCACCATCAACGGGGCAGGTTCCTAGGGCACCGCTCCTCTGTGCCCGGTTACAAGGTGGGGTGTGCTCGTGGCCGTGGCGGTGCTACCCCTGTGACGGCGGCAGCCAGCACCCAGCGGCGTCCAGCACCCACTCCGGTAACGAGAAGGGCAACAAAGCGTCCAATTTGGTAAAGAGTTCATCACTTTGTCTAAATGTGTTGATTAGATCTGTTAATGAATGATTGGGTGTGTTGAATGGTTAATTGATCTGTTATTGAATGAGTGAATGTGTTCATTACATTAACCGATATGTTGTTTTAATTAACTAGTATGTATCATACATTCATGCTTGTATCTGGATGCCTATTTTTGATGTGCAATGATACAAGCAATGGTCAAAGCAAAGTAGATGAGTCCATGCATGACACAAGTCACATAACAACACCAATGGATGAAGATGGAGATCATATTATTGTTTCAGATGATGAAGAAGAAGTGGATGATGTGGAAGTGGTGGAGCCGCAACCTTCTAAGCGCAAGCTCACATCTAAGGTTTGGTTGGAAATGAAGAAGATGAGGATCAATGGTGAATGGAAGGCCAAGTGTAATTGGTGTCACAAGGTACTTACCGCGGGATCGGGGAATGGAATTAAGCATCTTTGGTTGCATCTTGAGATTTGCACTCTTAAGAAGTTGAACACCAAGGGAGGTAAAACTTTGAGTCAATCCTCCTTGAAGGTGTGTGCCGAAGAGGATGGGCAAGTGAGCATGGAGAGCTATACTTTTGATCAAGAGTATGCTAGAATTGAGCTTGGCAACATGTTGGTGTTGCATGATTATCCCTTGTCTATGGTAGACCATGTTGGTTTTAGGAGATTTGTTGCTGCCCTTCAACCATTATTCAAGCTTCACACAAGAAATACTATTCGGTAAATATGTTATGTATTTATTTCAGTTGTGTTACTTCTTCATGTTTCTTATTTGCCATTACTAAATAACATGAATCTATCTCTTTTCTATTTTGTAGAGGTGACATCGCGGGAAGATACAAAATAGAAAGGAAGAAGGCCATCGAGTACATGAGTATGATCCAATCAAGAGTTGCAGTCACCAACAATATGTGGGCCTCTCATAGCAAGAAGAAGGAATATATGGCTATCACAACACATTTCATTGATGAGTCTTGGATGCTAAGGAATATTTTCATGAGGTGTATTGTAATGAAAGCATTAAATTGTTGTGTATATGTGCCTGTTTTTAGCATTTACCAACTCTCAAACTGTTGTGTATGTGTGCATATTGTAGGTTTATTTATGTTCCAACACCACATAATGCGAAGGTTATAGCTGAGATGCTTTATGAGTCATCGGTGGAATGGAATCATGACGAGAAGCTCTTAACCGTGACAGTTGATAATTGCAATGTCAACAACAAGGCAGTTGAGGAGATTGTGGGCAAAATATGGAAAATTAAGCTTCTTTGTGAAGGTATCCTACTTCACATGCGTTGTTCTGCTCATATTCTGAATTTGATAGTGAAGGATGGCTTAGATGTCATGAAATCAGCTATAGAAAACATCTGCGAAAGTGTGGCATATTGGACCGCCTCGCCAAAAAGGGTGGAACAGTTTGAGTATATGGCTAAGTATAAGAAAGTTAAAATAACAAGGGGGTTGAGACTTGATTGCAAGACTAGGTGCAACTCTACTTTCGTAATGCTTGATATTGCTTTACCGTATAGACTAGTGTTTGAAAGTGTAAAATAAAATGACAAGCAATATGAGTGGCTTCCTAGTGCCGAAGATTGGGCTTTTGCTAAAGAAGTTGTAGAGAGACTTATATTGTTCTATGAAATAGCCGAGCTATTTTCTCGAACCGATTATCTGACTGCTAATGCTTACTTCCCTAAGATATATGAAATTAAAATGAAAATGAGGGAATGGGAAACTTCTATCAAAGAGATTATCCAAAAAAGTTGCAAGAGACATATTTCCTATTCCCGTAATGACAGTTGCTTCAGAGTCAGCCTTTAGTATAAGTGGCAGAAAGCTCAATGAGCATAGAAGCCAACTTACGCCTCATATGGTGGAGGTTTTAGTGTGCTCACTTGATTGTCTTAGAAACAAGTACAAAGGTGAGAAAATAGTACACTTCATTTAATATTTTCTCTTGTTGAAATGTTGTTGACATTTGTCTACTTTTGTAGATGCTCACACAACAGAAACTAGCTTCTGGACTTACCTTCAAGGCATTCAAGAGGGGATGCAGGTTAGTACTTAGTAGTACTTCAAAATCCAAATCAAACATATCTTGTATTATTTTCTCATGTCTTATAATTTATATGTTCCATACTAGGATTTAACGCTTTGAGATGTCAAGGCGCATGAAGTGGAGAGGAGATGAAAGCAAGTCAAGTTGGTTTGGACCGTTTGGTTTCATGTTGGAGATGTTGAACCTATCATTGTGTTGAGATGTTGAACCTATTTGTCATTTGTGCGCTGAACCTATTTGCTGCCTCGAACTTATTTATGTGTCGAATTTTGTGGTTCAAATGACTATGTGTGTGCTGAAACTTGATTTGTTTATGTGCTGAAATGCTGAAACTTACGTTTGAGTGCTGAAACTTAGATGTTTATGTGCTGAAATGTGGTATATACTAATGTACATGATGAAACGTTATATGTACATCCTGAAAATACATGACAAGATTTTAAGTGTTGAAACTTAGATGTTTATGTGCTGAAATGTGGTATATACTAATATACATGCTGAAATGTGGTATATACTAATATACATGCTGAAATGTGGTATGTACATGCTGAATACATGGCAAAATTTTATTTAAACATAATCAATATGGGTATGGGTTACTCGCGGGTATTACCCACACCCGGCTGGGTACTGAAAGTGCGTTATATAGACTAGAGGGGGGGGGTCAATAGGCGATTTTTAGAATTTCATCACTGAGGAAATTACTTGTGAGGAAAGTCCTCAATGATGAACTAAGAGCAGCAGAGATAGCGCAGGATCAGGAGTGCAAAATGACTACAACAAAGTACTCGATGAAGTTTATGAGATTCGGTTTGCATAGTTCTCAAGTACAGAGTAAGCAGGTGAAGATTAACTTGAATGAAGAATTTGAGGTTGAGGAAATTCAAAAAAATTCTTCAGACTAATTCTTCAAATATCAAAGATGAAAGTATTCAACATACAATTTGAGGAAATGCAAGGGTTGAAGAAATAGAACCCGTAGCTCGAGGAAGACAGTTGTTGATGACCCAATTCCAACTGGTGTGACAGTTGTACGTTTGCTTCGGAGCAGCTTGGTATTGAAACCAAAAAGACACACAGTCCCTATCGTATTCTCCTTGAGCTAAGGACACACAGTCCTCGCCCAACGTTCGTGGTAAGTCTTCGGGGCAGACTTCTAAACCCTCACAAACTCAGTCACCCGGCGATCCACAATTGACTGCTGGATGCTCTAGACCATGACGTCTAACCGTCTGGAGGATGCACATTCCTCAAAGGTAACAGGCTTAAGTTCCACACAGGAACAACTTCTTCAGTGATGCTCAATCACTTGTTTTTTTTGGTTTGGGGTTTGGTGTTTGGGGTATTTTCTCACTTGATGATTTTCTCTCTAAGACTCTGAGGAATTTGGGTTGATCTAAATGACAAGTGTCAGTTTCTCTCAGAGCAGCCTGTCGGATTTCGGGCTCCGCAAAACCCTAAGGATTCGAACACAGGTGCGTGTACGGCGATCTCTCTCCGCTCGACCTTACCTAGCTCGCTACTCAATGGAAACGGCGAAGGACTCACTCGATGGTGAGGGGAGCATAAAGCACAACAGTTTACCTAGGTTCGGGCCGCTGCGAAGCGTAAAATCCTACTCCTGCTTTTGGTGGATTGCCTCTTGCGGAGGTTGTTGGATGAACCAGTACAATGCTCTTGAGCCTCCGGAGGCCAGGTGGCAAGGTGTATCACCCTATGAACTCTCCTTCGTCCCGTCTCTCGTCTGAACGGAACCCCCTCTATCAAGTATCCTACTCTCTCAATTTATAGTGGAGGCAAGGGTCCTCTTCCCTTATCGTTGGAGGAAGGGATCCCACAATGGCAATTTTCGGTGAGGGACAAGCAAACATGCTTCCCCTGTCAAAAGTGGTCTTCGCCTGCAAAGTAGCTGCCAGCGCCGCAGAGGTGAGCGCAGGGATGACGCTCGTCCTGCCGGCGGGCGGCCGTGGTCTTGTTGCACCCGAAGGGAAACCTCTGGGAGATGCCTTTGGAGCCCTGGGATGCTCCCACCTCCTTTGCACTAAGGGGGAAACTATCCCATCCTGCCATCTATTGCTCACCTGTCCTTGCCTGGCGTCACCCTTGACTCCTCAGGCCCGACCTTGAAATTGAAATATCCGCCGCTCCAAAGGGGGCCCGAGGAGGCTGCGTGCGGGTCTTGACGTCGCTCTTCCTCGCGAGGCTCGGCCCCTCGTGAGGGCCTTGTCCTGGGTGGTGCTATTCCAGTCGATCTTGTGTTGATGAAGTGGGCCCGCCCTGGGCCGCAGACAGGCAGGTCTGGGTATCCCCATTCCCAGAACACCGACATAGCCAACCAGCAAGTGGTTGTGAGGGGCGGCTATTTATAGCCTGGGATCATCCCGACATGATTTTACATAAATGCCCTTACATAATATGAGTGTTGGGAGGATAAGATTAGTGAGGTGGCGCGTGTCACGGCAACGGTCGGGACTTTCAACTGTGAAAGTCCTCATGTCTCTCATATTCCTCACTTTGAAGCTTTGGTAGATTTAGGCTTGGGTTGAGCATCATGAGGAAATTCATTCCGTAGTTTACCTCAACCCCTTTAACAGTAGGTGTTCCTATGACTCAACAATAAAGAAAATGAAACAGAAAGAGTAAATCTTCATGCTTCAAAGTCTTCACACTGTTTTCTTTAGGACACACCGAATTCCTCATCTTCAATATCTTCATGAGGAATATCAATTTCTTCTCAATTTCTTCGCGATCAAAATCTTCAAGGAAAGAGCACAGTCTTCGGCTGAAGGCATACATTATTAGGGGTCGATATTCATCGTACAACTCAAACTCCTCAGCGACTTATAGAGCCCGTGTACACTCACAAACATATTAGTCTCTTAACCTATAAGTCTTCAATCCACCAAAATCACTAAGGGGCACTAGATGCACTTACAATCTCCCCCTTTTTGGTGGTTGATGACAATTAGGTTAAGTTTTCAATGGGGATAATAATATGGAATGTAAGTACAGAGTTTGAGGAATTTGAAATCAAGATACGGAGAAACCCCCCTGAAGATGTACATATTTTGAGGCAATTGCTTTGAACAACAGATGCACATTGATGATTTATATCATGGAGATCTCCCCTGCATCTTAAAATTCATGCATGCATTTGACATATAGTATGAGGAATTAGAAATGCATGATAAAAAATGGTGTCTGACGAATTTCAGCATGCCTGCATTAATAAACTTGAGGAATAAGCATGTGAGGAAAAACGTTCAAAAGAGTCAAAACACCATCGGGCTTAAGTTACAACTCATTACATCAAAAACTTTAGAAGAACCAAGAGTTTGTAACTTAATAAAGTTTATAAGCCCCATAAAGCATCCCGCTTGAAGACTAACTCTCAGATTTGTCCCCCTTTGTCATCAAGTGATGAAAAGGGACAAAGCTGAGGACTAACACCCTTGAAGAATTTCACTTCTTGGTTGATGCAGTGGCGTGAGCATCCTTGGAGACAGGCTTCTTTCTTGGACTAGTTGGAGTGTCTTCTGGTTCTTCATCTGATTCAGGAGTGTGAAATGAAGAAAATGAATTGTCCTCCAAGTCAGGAACTGGAATTGGCTTGAATTTCTTCTTTGGAGGCCACGACCAGTCAAAGTCTTGAGTAAATTCCAATTCCTCAAGTTCATCGGGAGTCTTCGTATGAGCCAAGGTGTCCCAAGTGCGATCAAATACCTCGTGAAGATAATAGTGATTTTTCTCCACTGCATTTTGAGTCTCATTGAGGGTTTTCACAATGGCACCAAACTAGCGTTTCACCCATTTGTGATTGCGATCGACTTTTTGGTGAAGACTAAGAAGAAGCTCTCTGTTAGTCATCACCCTTGGAGCAGTTGGGCTTGGAGGGTCTTGAGTAGCAGTGTCATCATATGAGGAATAGGAATCTGCCTTGCGAAATTGGCCATCTAGGGGCCGATTTGCTTCATCGATCACAGACTTGCCTTTGCCTTCAACAGGTTCAAAAGATGACTTGACGACTTTGATCGGCGGCAGATATTCGAGGTGATTCTGAAAGTAAGCTTGATAGTTGATGCCTGATCTGTTCCTGATGAATCTCATGATCCAAGGCGCACAAATCTTCAACTCATATGGTGACAAAGCATTGTCAGCAAAAGTCCTCAAGAAGAAATCATGAAGATTCATAGGGATACCATGAATGACGTTGAACAGGTTATTCTTCATAATGCCTACGACGTCTTCTTCATTGTCATGCCCTTTGATAGGTGTGATGACATAGGACAAGATCCTGTACACGGTTTTGGGCTCATACTTCAAATCTTGCACCAGAAATCGAGTCCTTGGAGGTTGGCCCTTGGCCAAAGGCTTCATGAGGACTTCCATGAGCTTGTTCGGCAGTTCTCGTTCATCATACATTTTGACTGCGTTCTCTCAGGGAATTGATATTGGGAGAGCTCGAAGCAATTTAGTGGCTGGAGCCTTGTAATACGTGTGCTGAGTCATCCAGTCCAATACCCATGTGGTGATGTCTTTTGGGTCGCCTGAGATATGCAGTGTGGTATAAAATTGAAGAATTATGTCCGTGTTCCCATCACTGATATCTGTGCAGAAAGGCAGTAACCCAGCTTCCTGAAGAACATTGAGGACTGGGGCAAAGCAAGGTATTTCCTCCATATCACAGTTAGGAATGTGAGCGTGAAGAAATATCTTCTTTCTTCCACAAAGCACTGAGGCATAGTAGTTGAGCTGATTTCTTGTCCAGAACTTCCTGTGTATGATGCGAAGTTTGTCATATGGGTTCTCTCCCGTGAAGTACTGATGTTCCTCATAGAATTCTTCCTTTTGAAACTTAGGCCTCTTGGTGAAGGGCTGATGAGGCTTTGGTTGAATATTATGCTCTTGAGGATTAGAAACCACCACAATTGCAGTCTCTGGATTCACCACAATAATTGCAGTCTCAACATTTGGAGCAGGAGCATTTTCATCAGTTTGAGCATTTTCTTCATCTTGAGGAATTTGCTTATCTGAGGAGGCAGTTTTAGTTTTTGATGCTGCATTTTCTTCAACTGATGCATCTGATTCTTGTGCTGATTCCTCACGGATACTCTTTTCATCAGAGCCGGTGAGAATCTCAGTGGCAGCTGTAGTTTGAGGGATTTGAGCTATCCTTGGGAGTTTGGATGAGTCTCTTCCCAGAGCTCATCATGGATCACAGGTGTGCTGCATCCAATTTCTTCATCACCCTCCTTTTCTTCAGTAGTCATCAGAGGTGTATTTACATGAGGAATAACATCAATTTGTATTTCCTCATCCATCGGTGTGGATGCACGAGTGCGAGTGTCTTCCATTTCTTCATCCCCTTCGGGAATGACATAGTCCTCACCGAAAGGAACAATCATGTACGATGGTGCTACATTGAGAGGAGTAGCATCCACCGGGGCTGATGAAGATTCTAAAGGCATGATTTTCAGACGTTTGGCTTCTGAGGATTCTGAAGCCATTGAAGCTTTTTAGCTTCTTTTCAGCTGCTTTGGTTTTCTTCATGCCTGATGCATACGGAGTCACTTTCTTCACCTTTGCGGATTTTGGTGAAGGAGAAATTTCACCACGCACTGGTTCATCAGTGTCAGACCTAGTAGTTTCTTCAGCTGGAATATTTTGAGGAGTTTCTTCTGCAGCTGGTTCTTCAGTTTCATCTTCCTCAGTCATCTGAATGGTATAGCTTGGCTGAGGGTTTGTCTGCTGCTTTGGAGCGGCAGCTCTGCTATTGTATTCATCAACTGCAGCAGTTGCCGCTTTGATGAATTACACTTTGACCCCTTTACGATCAGCGTGAAGACTTGTATACTTGTCCATGAGGATTTTGAGTTCAGCCTGAGTTGAAACGAGTACTTCAGGCGATAAGTTGAGGAGATTCTGCTTCAGGAATTTCTCCTTTTTGAATTTAGCAGCCCTGGCTTGCTGTTCTTTCCATTTTTCTTCATTGATGAAAGTAGCAACCATATGGCTTACACCAGAGGGAAGCTTCAAATCATCAATCAGTGTGTTTGGATCTTCATACCAGAGGTCAACGAAGTCCAGCAATAGCTTCGGGTCCATTGCAAGAGGAATGGAACTGCCAGAGGCTTGTGCAACATGTTCTTATTTGTTTCTGATAATGGCTTGGAGTGTTTCTTCATCAAATCCTTCACTTCCTTCTGATGTAGAAGGAATGTTGATGATTTTGCTAGGACTGGGTCTGGTACCTCTACCAGCAGTCATCTTAGTCTTCAAAAGACTTGATGAAGATTTTGAGGCGGAGCCAGTAGCAGATGGCACAGAGGAACTAGGTTGTTCAGATTGAATCTTACTGAGCTGATTTTGCGGAGGAGGTGAAGACTGTTTTGCAGTTGAGGATTTTGCAGTCGTTGCAACTTTCTGAGGAAATTGCTCTTTTGACGCAGCAGCTCAAGCTTCTGGTTTCTTTAGCACAGTCTTCTTCTGAGGAATTGCAGTAGCAGAGGCCTCAACATCTGAAGAAGTGGGAGCAGTGGCTGCAGCAGCAGAGTACTCATTGAATTTTGTCACAACAACTTTTGCCTTTTTCTGCAACTTAGACAAGTATTTGTCTTTCTCATCAGGGTAATCCTCATTAGTGGCTATACTTGAGGGATGAGCTGCTTGTAGATCTCCATGAGGCCGCCTTTTGCAGGATGGCTTGAGGGCAAACTTCTTGGCATATTTTGGAGTTATGTATGTGTACCCTTTCCACTCTTTTGCCCACCTGCGCTCAATCTTTTGAAGCCTAATCTTGCTCTTCGCCATGGTCTCTTTACCATGTATTTCCTCATTAGGGGTACAATAATTAGCATAGATTTCTTCAGGTATTTCAAAGGCTGTATTCTGTTCCAGCTTCTTTCCACCTTTCTGTTTTCGATCTTCTTCCATTTTCTTCAGCTGAGGTTTTTGTTGAGGAATTTGAATTCTTGATGATTCTGAAGACACATGTAAGGTTTCTTAGAGAAATGCTGCAAATGAGTTAAGTTGATGAGAACCTAGAGGTTCATCAGCTGACACTTTGTACCTATGAACAGAGTATAGGTGCGAAGAATTTGAAAAGGTCATATGCATTCTCAGAATTGAGGAAATTGAAAAAAATTTAAAAGTTGAGGAATTTGACCAGTGAGTTGAGGAATTTGAGTAAGCATTCTGATCTTTGGTTCCAGAGTTGTGCAGATTCGAAAATTTACACAATTGAGGAATCTCGTGAAGAATTTTAGTGACTTAGTGAAATTCATCAAGTGTTCTAGACATGGGTGTGCACAGCTGAGGAAATTTCTGAGGAAAAAAACTGATTTCACGAATCTAAAGTGAAATAAGAGATCAACAGGGGCAGTAAAATAAGATTTTATTTACCCTGTGCGAAGAACACGATTAACTGAGGCAGTAAAAAGAAGTTCTTCGGTTCAGATCTTCAGTGCCCTAACTTGGCGACTGAAAACAGCTGCGGCAGTGGCGGAGGAGGATATTCCGCAGTCGGCGTGAGTCCGGCGACGACGAGGGCGAGGCAGTGAAGCTCTTCCTCACCGGCGGCAAAGATGTGAGCGACGGCACTAGGGTTCGAGCTCGAGTGGTGAAGACGAGAGGGAAAAAAGAGTTTTGACTGAGAGGGTAAGGGGCTATTTATAGCTCAGGTGAAAAACTGTTCGGGCCAACACTTTTGGACCAAACTACCCTTGCCCCTTCGTCTCCGCTTGACACGTGGTGCCCACGATTGAAGCGGTGGAGATCATGGTTATCCGAACGTGAGTAGTGGGTGCGATTACTGTTGAAACGTTTATATTTTTTGAATTTTGAGGATTTCGTTACAAAGTCCTCAGCTGACAAGGATTCAGTGAGGATTTTGAACAAGTGTCAAATAGAACGCATATGAAGAATTGAGGATAGACTAGATTGAGCTTAGCATAGAGGGGAGTCAGGTCCGATCACATTCACTTAGATGAAATATCATACTGAAGACTGAGCTATAAGTGAATGCTGTTGAGGACACTGAAAACTCATTATATATGTATGTATGTATATATGTATATGTATGTATATATATGTATATATATACACACACACACATACACAAACATATATATATATATATATATATATATATATATATATATATATATATAGGAAAATGGCTATGTACTCTTGGGAGTACGCACTCCCGTTCCTCATGTACCACATAGATGAGTCTTCTATACGTCATTATTATTTTTAATATACTTCATTAATAATTACTACATACCTTAAAGTGAGTTCCATGAAAAAAATTCATGTGAGTTTACATATATACTGCTTTGTTTGTACGTGAAAAAGGTATATTATAAAAAGTACGTCGCAACTGATATTTTTTCAACAAAAACTCATATTGAGGTATCTTAGAATATTTAATGAAGTATATTGAAAATAATAAAGAGGTATAACCAATGCATATATGAAGTATATTAAGAATCGGAGTACATACACCCAGGAGTACAGAAAGTTAGTCCTATATATATATACTCAAATGAAAATCATCAACATTTTTGAAGAATTTGACGATTTTGAAGATTTGGAAAATTTAAGGATTTTGTGACAAAGTCTCAGATTGAAGACTATCAACTTTGAAGAAAAACCAGCTTGAAGAATTCCAAAGTTGGGTGGTGGCGTGACCCACCGTATAAGAATCATGATTTCACGCGCCGCGTACAATTGTCGTAGGGCCGTGAGGACCAAATTCTTCATTGATTTCTTCGCACTTAGAGTGATTTTCTTCATTGGTTGAGGAAAATTGTTACTTTGTGTGTTGCACATCTAAGTCATCAATTTTTCCTAAGTGTTAGGATGTGTGCAAGTTTACAATACACTCCAAGATTCTAGGATATTTAGCTCACACCGCAACTTGCAAAACCTTCTCTCATCCAAGGGCTTTGTGAAAATATCTGCTAGTTGATCATCAATCTTCACATGGTCCATGATGATATTGCCCTTGAGGACATGATCACGAAGGAAATGATGACGAATCTCGATGTGCTTGGTCTTCGAGTGTTGTACTGGGTTGTAGGCGATCTTGATTGCACTCTCATTGTCGCAGTAGAGGGGCACATTCTTCATGTTGATACCGTAATCTCTGAGGGTTCACTTCATCCATAGCAGTTGATCACAACAAGATCTAGCAGCAATGTACTCAGCTTCGGCAGTGGAGAGTGATACACAGTTCTGCTTCTTTGAGGACCAGCAAACTAATGATCTTCCGAGGTTCCTGATGTTGACTTGCGATCCACACGGTCACCAGCATAATCAGAATCAGAATATCCAACGAGGTGAAGATTTCAGCCCTTGGGGTACCATAATCCTAGTGTTGGTGTGTGAGCTAAGTTTCGAAGAATGTGTTTCACAGCCTTATGGTGTGATTCCTTTGGTTCTGCTCGAAAACGAGCACACGTGCAAACACTAAGCATAATATCTGGCCTAGATGCACATAGGTACAATAAATAGACAATCATAGAGCGATATACCTGCTGATCGAAATCTTTACCATTTTCTTCAGTGCAGAGGTGGTCGTTTGTAGGCATAGGAATCTTGACGCCTTTGCATTCAGGCATGTTGAATTTCCTCAGAACGTCCTTGAGGTATTTCTCCTGAGATAAGAAGATGCCATTGCATTGTTGACGAATTTGCAAACCTAGGAAGAATTTCAGCTCCCCCATCATAGACATTTAATATTCTTCACTCATCATGTAGGCAAATTAATCACTCTAACGTTTGTGAGTACAACAAAAAATAATGTCGTCGACATATATTTGGCACACAAATAGTTCATTGTCATAGGATTTTGTGAAAAGAGTAGGATCAAGTGAACGAGGTTTGAAGCCTTTCTTCATGAGGAATTCCTTCAATGTATCATACCATACCCGAGGGGCTTGCTTGAGGCCATAGAGTGCCTTTTTGAGTATGAAGACTTTGTCTAGATGCTTCGGATGTTCAAAACCTGGGGCCTGAGCAACTTATACTTCTTCCTCAAGCTTACCATTGAGGAATGCACTTTTCACATCCATTTGATATAGAGTTATATTGTGATGATTAGCATAAGCAGGTAATATTCAAATAGCTTCTAGTCTAGCAGCAGGTGCAAAAATTTCATCGAAGTCAATTCCTTCAACCTGTGTGTAGCCTTGGGCTACAAGCCGTGCCTTATTACTCACTACTTGACCATCCTCATCTTGTTCGTTTCGGTAGATCCACTAGGTGCCGATGATATTGTGCTTGCGAGGATCTCGTCGTTTGACGAGTTCCCACACGTCATTTAGCTTGAACTGAAGAAGTTCATCTTGCAGGGCTTGAATCCACTCAGGTTCCATGAAGGCTTTAGCAACTTTTGAGGGTTCTGTGATAGACAGAAACAAGGATTGCCCACAAAAGTTAACTAAATGTGAAGCTTTTGAGCGAGTGAGAGGACCTAGCGCATTGATGTCATTGAGGATTTTGTCCAGTTCTACTTCATTTGCAATTCTCAGATGAGCTGGTTGATGACTTTGGTTGGGCTGAGGAATTTGATCTGTAGTATTTTCCTCAGATGCACCAGTTTGAATTTCCTTAGTGTCGGAGACGACTTCTTCGACAAGGAGTTGTTCTTCAGTAGGAACGATATCTTCAGTTGCCTTGATCTTGATGGCTTCTTTAGGAGGTAATTTATCTAGCACAGGAGGCAGTTGCTCTCTTTGTGAGCCATTAGTTTCATCGAACCGCACATCTACAGTTTCAACAACCTTGTTGTGATAGGTGTTGAAGACTCTGTAGGTGTGCGAGTCCTTTCCATTGCCAAGCATAAAACCCTCATGTGATTTAGGTGCAAACTTTGAGCTATGGTGAGGATCTCTAATCCAGCATTTTGCACCGAAGACTTTGAAGTAACTTACATTGGGTTTCTTGTCAGTAAGGAGTTCATATGCGGTTTTCTTGAGGAATTTGTGAAGATATACACTGTTGATGATGTGGCAAATAGTGTTGATTGCTTCAGGTCAGAAACGACGAGGAGTTTGATATTCTTCAAGCATAGTCCGTGCCATTTCAACCAGAGTCCTGTTCTTGCGTTCAATGACGCCATTCTGTTGAGGAGTATAAGGAACAGATAATTCGTGAGTAATACCAAGTTCATCAAGATAATTATCAAGACCAGTGTTTTTGAATTCTGTCCTATTATCACTCCTGATGTGTTTGATCTTGACGCCGACGTTCGTCGAGGCCCTTGAGGAAAATCGTTTGAAGACTTCCTCCACTTCAGTTTTATACAAAATGATGTGTACCCAAGTATAGCGAGAATAGTCATCAACGATGACAAAGCCATATAAAGATGCTGCATTGGTTACAGTAGCATAATGAGTAGGTCCAAACAGATCCATGTGAATCAATTCAAACGAACGAGTAGTAGTCATGACAATCTTTGATGGGTGTTTGGATCCGGTTAATTTTCCAGATTCACAAGCACCGCAGAGATGGTCCTGGAGGAATTTGACGGATTCGATGCCAATGAGGACCCAGATTTTCCTCATGGGTGGTGTCATGAGGACATTCACCTGAAGATTTTCCAAGCAACTTTTGGGGACCCAGATTTTCCTCATGGGTGGTCCATTCCTTTAGTTACTTCCAACATATCGAACAAATACTTCACCAGATTGATTTTTGAACTGTTTATAGTTGGAGTCAAATGACTCATCTGAGGAATAGGATAATTCACTTGCTAAGCCTGTTAGAGTGGATGGATCAACGGGAGGACCTATAGCAGCAACCCATGAGGTTTTGGGGTACTACTCAGGTTTCCAATATGATCCATCAGCATTCAATTTCCTCTCAAAGGCAATTCCTTCTTTCCTCGGGTTCCTGTTCAGAATCTGCTTTTGGAGCACATCACAAAGAGTTTGACGCCTTTTGAGACTTTTGTCTATGCCTGTCACATACAATTCTTTCAACCTTGCATTTTCGTCAGTAACATTTGTGGTTTCTTCAAGTGAAGAATTTGATACCACAGGGACAGTTGAAGAATTTGTAGTAATAGAAGCATTGATGATTCTCGTGAAGAATTAGCAGTTTCACGCTCGATGCATTTCAAACATGGTGGAATGAATTCAACCTGAGCGGTACTGATTTGTTGAGCAAGAAATGAGTCATGTTCTATTAGAAGATCATCATGAGACATTCTTAACTTCTCAAGATCAAGCTTCCTTTGAAAAAATTCATAGGGAAGTTTCTCACGATCAGCCAAGAGTGTGCCATAACGATCTTGAAGACTATCAAATGTAGACTGAAGACTTTTCACATCTTCAGTGAGGACATGAGTACGATTCATTTCATCATTCAACTAATCATCGCTTCTGTCTAGCTGTTTTTGAAGCTTTACAATGGCACTTTGTTTCTTAGTGGTAATGTTGGCAAGTTTATAGTAACTGGGTTTTTGATAATCATCATGTTCACGGTCACTAGAATCAGAGGAGGAAGTATGGTTTGGTACGTTTGAACCATTTGCCATGAAGCAATAGGTTGGAGCAAATTCATCAGCATTTTAATCAATGTAGATAGCGTTGTCATTTTCTTCAAGGTTGAAGATTGACTTGCTGACAAATGTGGTAGCCAGTGCAAGACTTGCCACACCAGACTCTGAATCCTCTTCAAAACCTTCCTCTTCATCACATTCCTCAGATTCTTCTTCAGAATCCATTTCCTTGCCAATGAGTGCCTGAGCCTTTCTGAAACTGGTCTTCTTGTGTGATGAGGACTTTGAGGATGAGGACTTTGAAGATTTCTTCTTTTTCTTCGAGTCGTCAGAACTTTCATCCTTGTATTTCTTCTTCCTTGATTCCTTCACCCAACGAGGACAGTGAGTAATGTAGTGACCAAATTTCTTGCATTTGTGGCATGTTCTTTTCTTGTAATCCTTTGATGAAGATTATGATTTCCTCATATCTTATCTTGAAGATTTACCGAACTGGACACGCTTTGTGAACTTTTGGAATTTCCTCACGAGCATAGCAAGTTCCTGTCCTAGTTCTTTAGGGTCACCAATGCTGTAATCCGAGTCTTCTTCTTCAGATGAGGAAATAACCTTAGCCTTCAGTGCACGAGGTCTTGTGTAGCTTGGTCCATACAAATCTCTCTTTTCTTCTTGTTGGAATTTGTGAGTATTGAGCCTCTCGAGTATATCAGCAGGATCAAGCATTTTGTGGTCTCTTCGTTCTTGAATCATCGGAACCAATGTGTCAATTTATGGATCAAGAGATCTTAGCAGTTTCTTCAGAACTTCATGGTCAGTGATGTCTCTAGCTCCGAGTGCTTGCAGTTCATTTGAGATGTCAGTGAGGCGATCAAAGGTATCTTGGCAGCTTTCATTGTCAAGCCTCTTGAAGTGATTGAAGAGATTGTGAAGAACATCGACACGGGAGTCACGCTGTGTTGAGACTCCCTCATTGACTTTGGCCAGCCAATCCCAGATAAGCTTAGCTGTGCCCAAAGCACTCACTCTGCCATACTGACCATTGCTCAGATGGCCACAAATGATATTCTTCACTTGTGAGTCAAGTTGCTTGAACTTCTTTACATTAACGGCAGAGACAGTAGCAACGATGGAAGGAATACCATTTTCCACAATATACCAGAGTCAATAGCCTGAAGATGCATCTGCGTCTTTGTCTTCCAAAAGGGAAAGTCCTTTCCTTCAAAGGTAGGGCATCCTGTAGTAACCTTGATCATACCTGCGGTTGACATAACTAAAACTCCAGGTGGTTAAACCAAAATCACACAGAACAAGGGAGTACCTTGCTCTGATACCAATTGAAAGTGTGTTATATTGACTAGGGGGGGGTGAATAGGCGATTTTTAGAATTTCATCACTGAGGAATATCCTTGTGAGGAAAGTCCTCAATGATGAACTAAGAGCAGCGGAGATAGCGCAAGATCAGGAGTGCAAAACGACTACAACAATGTACTTGACGAAGTTTATGAGATTCGGTTTGCACAATTCGCAAGTACAGAGTAAGCAGGTGAAGATTAACTCGAATGAATAATTTGAGGTTGAGGAAATTCAGAGAAAGTCTTTAGACCAATTCTTCAAACATCACAAATGAATGTCTTCAACATACAATTTGAGGAAATGAAAGAGTTGAAGAAATAGAACCCGTAGCTCGATGAAGATAGTTGTTGATGACCCACTTCCAACTGCTGTGACAGTTGTACGTTTGGTTCGGAGTGGCTTGGTATTGAAACCAAAAAGACACACAGTCCCGTGACACACAGTTTGTACGGTATTCTCCTTGAGTTAAGGACACACAGTCCTCACCCAATACTCGTGGTAAGTCTTCAGGACAGACTTCCAAACCCTCACAAACTCGGTCACCCGACGATCCACAATTGAATGCTGGATGCTCTAGACCATGACGCCTAACCGTCTAGAGGATGCATAGTTCTCAAAGGTAACATGCTTCAGTTCCACACAGAAACAACTTCTTGAGTGATGCGCAATCACTTGGTTTTTTGGTTTGGGGTTTGGTGTTTGGGGGTATTTCCCACTTGATGATTTTCTCTCGAAGACTTTAGGGCATTTGGGTTGCTATAAATGACAAGTGACAGTTTCTCTAGGAGCAGCCTACCAACAAGTGGTTGTGGGGGGCGGCTATTTATATCTTGGGAGCATCCCGACATGATTTGACATAAATGCCCCTAAATAATATGACCGTTGGGTGGATAAGATCAGTGAGGTGGCGCGTGTCGCGGGAACGGTCGGGACTTTCAACTGTGAAAGTCCTCATGTCTCTCATATTCCTCATTTGAGACTTTGGTAGATTTAGGCTTGGTTTGAGCTTCATGAGGAAATTCATTTCGTAGTTTTACCTCGACCCCCATTAACAGTATGGTGTTCCTATGACTAAAGAGTACAGAAAATGAAACAGAAAGAGTAAATCTTGAGGGTTCAAAGTATTCAGACTATTTTCCCCAAGACACACCGAATTCCTCATCTTCAGTATCTTCATGAGGAATATCAATTTCTTCACAATTTCTTCTGATCAAAGTCTTCAAGGAAAGACCAAAGTCTTCAGTTGAAGACATACATTTTTAGGGGTCGATATTCATCGTATAACTCAAACTCCTCAGCGACTTATAGAGCCTATGTACACTCACAAACATAATAGTCTCTTTAACCTATAAGTCTTCAATCCATCAAAATCACTAAGGGGCACTAGATGCACTTACAGGTACAGGTATGGGAAAGATATGAAACCCATGGTGTGGGTATGGGTACAGGTTTGGGCAAGAAAAATTGGGACGGGTGAGGGTTTGGGCAAGCATTATCCACACCTGAACCCTGCGGGTGCCAAATCTAATCGTGGAGTAATAAGTAGATGATGGATTTCTAGAGTGAGAGAAGCTTAAACCCTAGTTTATGTATTATTTCATATGGCGCTGACACTGGTGCAACGACGTGCTATACAAATGGTTTTTAACCCCTTTTCATGGTGTAGTTTCAAACCACCGCCTTGCATGTGTGGGCTACTGGGGGGGGGGGGGGGTCAATCCCACACGACACAGAATGGCGACCAATGAACGCAAACGTTTGGCAAAACTAAAAGTACAGGGTGTCCGCATCTATCAAAAACGACAGTAACCAGTCAATCGTTTGAGATATGGTGGACTTCCCATACGGTCGATCCTTGCAATTCGTGTGAGATCACACTAACATCGGACGCTCTATTACATGGCGCACCATTTATGATTATAAAGTGTGTATGATAAGGATAAATCACAAACACACACATTTTTTGACTTGTTTGTGATTTCGTAAGTAAGAAGATAATTTAACCTTCGTACAAGTGTCAGATAAGTTTAAGAAATTCTGGATGTCGTATTCATATCAGACACGATAAATGTCGCACACGCAATTCTGTGGTGCAACGTTTACGATGCGTATTACATTACAAACGATTTATACTTCTGAACTGTGTGCGATATAGGGCATGTTTGGTTCCTTTAGTCTACAATAGGTGCATTGCATAGCCCAGCCTTAAATGCAGCATCTGCAAGTTGTTTGGTTGCCTGCACGCCCTCTTGTCTGCATGGGTTGAACCACACTATGTGGTGTTTGGTTGCTTGCATGTTAGTGGACAAACCCAAGGTATGGTGTTTGGTTGTTTGCAACACCTGGTGTGTGGTAACCTCTTTGGCTAGTTGGTGAGGTTACCAGCACACTTCGGCACAACCATGTACTACACATCATAAGCAGAGCAGAGCATAAACAGAGCTTCAACTTACTTAATATCATAGTTCACAATGATAGTTCAAACAGTTGAACGCATAAATCATAGTTAAAGAAAGACTCGATAGTACTTAGGAAGGAGGTGACCCGACCCTAGTCCCTGGCAATGAAGGCTTCGTCGTGCTTCCCGCACTTGTTGACCACCTCAATGCCATCGTCGTCGAAGATGATGACCTTGAGGGTGTCGGGAGTCAGGAGCTTGAACGTCACCATGTAGCCGATATTGATCCGATGAACGGCGGCGAAGGTGGCCCAACCCTGATCCAGGGTCACCATGCCGTTCATCAGCTTGACCGTCACCCTCTAGGAGCAATCGGTGTTGTTCTTCAGCTTGAACTTTGTCAGCACCACGGCCAAGTGTTTGGTGAAGTCCAAGGGCATGGGGATGCACTCAAGCTTCGATGCAAGGATGACCTTTGCAGAAGTGAGTTGGGCCACCGTTCTCATGGTAGTGGTCGTAGTTGCAGTGCTTGTTGCTGGGGGGATCCTCCATGAGCTCGTCATCACCAACCATTGGCTTCTTTGGTTCTTCCTTGGCGGTGGGCGGCAGGACCACCTCGGGCATTGGATGAACATCCGCTTTGCCCTTCTTGTCAATGGCCGGGAGCACCTCCGTGCCCATCTCATTTCTCTCCTCGATCTTCACACAATTCATGGAGTCAGGCACACACAGAGTTCATGGCTCATTGAAGAGCATGTATTTAAAACGACATGACTGTCACTCTTCCTCCTCTCGCGCCTATATTTACTCATCCTGACCAGTACCACTTACCCAACCCATCTCCTCTCTCACTATCAACCTTCCTCCTCTCCATCGCCATGAGCTCCAGCTCTAGCTCCAAGGCCAACCCCTTCCCTTGGGGTATTGGCCGGAGAACCTTCTTGCTCGAGTGGTCGAATGGTGACCGCAACAAGTTTGATAACACCATGGAGGTGTGCTCGAACTTCGGCTCCATGCCTGACATGCGGAAGGAATCTAATGAAGTGCTCCTGAGGGCCACTGCACAAGATTTGAAAATGTTGATTCCTAACCGAGCGAAGGGTGTGATAGCAGTCGACATCATTTGCTGAGCCATGAATCAGGCCGTCTCCGACGACGCTAAACATAGGAAGAGGTGGTCCAAGTACAAGAACTACTGGGCTCCTAATGACCGTCGTGCCACAGTGTACTGGGATATGGCAATCGTGCCACCGACGGTCACTGATGGGCAGCCTAAGGAGGAGGAAGAACCGATGCAGATGCCAGTGAGGGCATCAGAGGCAGGCCATCGTAGCTAGCAGATCGACCTCGACTCCGCCGAGGACGACGACGGCCCGCCGCCCCGCAGGGCAATGAACTGGAAGATGAAGGCTAGGCGCTCGACCCGCCGATCTGTACGCCTCAACGACGTGGTTATGAACTAGTATGAACTCGTATGAACTAGTATGAACTCGTATGAACTACTATGAACTAGTATGAAGTGCCATGCTTATGTACCTATATTCCCCATTCCCCTCTCCGCCGTGGATCGAATCTACCGCTGGATCGAACGCGAAAAAGTAGTGCATGACAAACAAAAAAGTTCTTACCACCATTGCCGTGGGCGTGGTGTTGATCTGCTCGCCTGTGATGGAGTCTGGTGGTCTTCTTGCTCTCCTCCGATCCGCCACCCCCGATGAGAGTTGGGAGAGTGGGGGAGGGTGGGGAGAGGGAGCGGTGAGGTCAATAATTGCTGGTGCTTCGGGAAGCAACGCAGCTTCTCGAGAGTGTCCGCGCGCATGCAGCCGCCACCGCCCACGTGCACCGCTCGGGCCTAGCTCTGGAGAAACTGCCGATTCAAGCGTTCCCAAGGAGCGAGGCTGAGGAGTGCTTTAAATAACGTGCCATGTAGTCCCAACAGTGTATGCACCAACATAACAACCCGTTTTCTTCCCGCGCGGGCCTGGTTGGGCCTCATGCAGGCAACCAAACACGCTCATAGGTTCTATCATCAATGTTGAATTCAGTTGCACCGTTTGCGATATTGTCTTTCATCAAGCAAGGTTTGCAAACAGGAATTGAGTTCATGGTCGCACACATTTCCAATCTATGAAACGTGTTAGATTATTAGGTATTTCACAAACATTGAAATTTACAAACTATGTCCGGTGTAATGACCCACAGAGCATCTTTTTCTACTTTAATCGCTACAATTTAAAATTGTGCTTAATTTGAATCCGAAAGTAGGGAATAGCTTTTTACATATCCACACATAGATAGGTTCAACAACCAATGCATAATGCAATTCACACGTACAAAGTTCAAGAATTACGTCAACAAAAGAACTACATAAGCACCAAATAAATAATTATGAACGACTGTTGAATACTTGTATTAAAGACGGTAAAGAAAGAGGCAAAACATATTCTGGTTGCTGCAAAAGGTGAAGTGGAATACCCGCAGTGTGCCCTCCTTCATGTTGAATGCACCCATGACTCTAGGCCAACCCCTTGTGATGGCCGACCGCGTGTCATTTAATGTCTTCATGAGGACTTTCACATAGTCATTGCAATCTCGAAGAAATACATGTCCATTTGCATGTCCAACAATCATGTAGTTTGAGAGGTGATCTTGAGTAAAGTGCGTACTGCTGCAAAGGAAAAAGATATGGGCATTGTCAGCTAACAACTCATTATGGGCAGTAAAAAAGGCTACATAGTTCCGAGTTCATATACTAAGATCACCGTTGTCTTGGACAAACTGTAAATAAATAGTTTAATTTCCACATTTTAACAATTGTACTAAGAATCTTTATTAGTTACCTCGCACGATGCTGGTTCATGAATACCTCATTGCCCCATACACAAAAAAGGTCTAAGCACGGATATTTACCAGTGACATATGTACCTACAAGCAACAAGTAATATTAGAAGCTAAACTGAAATTGCACAATGATGTAGTACAATGCTCTCTCCGAACCACTATATAAGATTTAATTACATCCAATAGACTAACATATTGGATGTATTAGCATCTTATGTTATGGGGCGGAGGGAGTATAACATGGGAAACAAATATAGGCATGAACCAAAAACCAAAATAGATATATGCTCACTATAACACGCTTAAGAGCAACCAAGTATAGTCATTCATAATGGTATTGTTGAGATTTCATAGAAGAAAGCTTGTACTTAAACATCAAATTGTGTAATTGAACATCACAGAGTAAAAAAATAGGGGGTGTATTACCTACATTAGGCTTAACGGGAAATAAATATGGCCATTGAACTAGTATTGATCAAATTGTACTACACATTGTGAATAACTAAATAAACAAGGCATACTACAAACAACCAAATATAGCAATTGAAACTGGACAAATGCTAACCTCAAACAACCAAAAACCTATAAAGGGGGCATATGCTCACTACAATAGATTTAACAGCAACCAAATAGTCATTCATATAGGTATTGTTGAAAATGCATAGAACGTACCATGTGCCTAAACATCAAATTGTATGATTGAACATCACATTGTGAGAAAACTGAGATAAACAGGGGCGTGTTAACTACACCAGCTTTAAGGGGAACCAAATGTATGATTGAACAATCAAATATAGCAATTGAAACTTGACATACATTCACTACAAACAACCAAAAATAGCTAAACAATGTATATGTTCCCTACTAATGACCAAAAACAGCTAAACAATGTATATGCTCACCCCTTGGAAGAGCCCGGGTGGTGAGTGCGCACTGTGCGCTCTGTGTTATCGTAGCTTGGCTCCTTCCCTTTGAAAGAGCACGGCTGCAGGGTGCCCGCCCTGATGTCGTGGATGGGCTATTTCCCCATTGAAGAGATGGGTAGGGCGCCCTTGTCATCGTTGTTGCCGTTAGTGAGTCATGACTTGGCAACTGACGATGCCGAGACACCGTCATGGAATGCGACCTTCATAAATGAAGGCAGATTCCTGACAACAAAGCGGAGTAGATCAGCGGCGTAGCCATGGAGGAGACACAACCATTAAATGCGACATTCCGATATGAAGGCAAATTCCTGACAACAAAGCAGAGTATATCAGCGGCAGGGCCATGGAGGAGATCCACATGGGTTTAAACCAAGGGGTGGGGGTGCACCACTTTACGTGTGGCATATCCCTCGTCAAGCCATCGCTATGGATGAGCTCGATGTCGTAGCCGGCTGTCGCGACATATGGACATGCACGAGCCCGCTTATTTAAAGCCCCGGAGAGTCATCGTATTGAGCTTCCCCGGGGTCCTCGGCGGCCACCTTGCTGTCGTCCAGCAGACAGGCCTCGATATACCTCTTTTTTGCCATTCCCTCCTTGAGCTCCTCGAAAAGTGTAGTCAGGCTGTAATGCTCTGGAGTGGGGGTGGAGTGCGGATGGGGATGGGGATCTGTGGGAAAGGGGGTGTTTCATAGGCCGACACAAGAGGGTGGACCCAAGTCATACGTGAATTCGACATGGATGAGTACTACTATCGAATGCACACACGACTCTAGTCCAACCCCTTGTGAAGGATCTTCATGAGGAGAGTCGGGCCTGGCAGCGGTGGTAGCGAGCTAGATAGGGTTCGAGCGAGGGAGGACTGGCGTGTGTGAGTGGAGGTTTTCCTCTTCTTTTGCTTGGCGTAATGTAAACAAAGTTTTTGTGGTGCAGGGAGGGGAGGGGGAGGGGGAGGGGGAAGATGGTGTTTGAGGAAATGCCGCAGCCACTAATTTTTTTACTAGCGGGAGTGCAACGCGGAGGATTACGGGGCTACTAAAAATTTAGATTACGGGATTGAAGCAGCATGGCCTGTGCGGGAGCAACAAATATCACACACGGCCCAAAGATAATAAGCGTATGCTATCAAATAGGAAAAACCCACAGAACCGCCATTTTTCAAATCGCTCAAGGCGGTAGATATTTTTGAAATTGTGAGGGAGGTCTCGTGGAGACCGATCGTGTGACCGTGCTAATGTGACAGGGCACGGCCGTGGTACACGGGTAGTCGGAGCCTTAGAGGAATGGTGTATGTTGAGTGTGCAATCGCAAATGGTCGTTTTGTTGGAATCATCTGCTATTTACTCATGTAATAATAATGTAAATACACGTTTTTTCCAAAAATATGCAGGGAATGGGTTAGAACACAAACACACCTACATGTGGAACAAAAATATGTATGCAAATGGTGGTTTGATATGTTCAAATACCTAATGTGCAACTTTGATGTGGCACATGTTTTGTGTGCCTCCACTTCGTGTCGGCAAGAGGGAACCATAGCTACGAATACATGCCCCCAACTAGGTCTCACATCTCACCCTGCCGTTTATAAAAAATGAAACCTACATGAATCCACCATCGTCAAACCACCCCCATCTTGCTTTTGGTCGAAGGTGGATGCTGGCACATGCGCCTTGCAACACGGACATCCCTGGTCGCACTGAGGTTCACGACGTACACGCATTACAGTCTCCCCCCCCCCCACACACACAGAAAGAGAGAGAGATATTTTTAGTCGGTTGTAGGGCATCTCACCAAGACTCTCTCTAACACGGACCAAATAATCAACCTTGATCAAACCTCTCTCGCTGTCGGTCGAAGTGATGAACGTCCATCGAGGCCCACGAATGGAGAGTGTCCCCAATAACCATGCGGTGGAGTGTCCGAAGACAACAATCACATGCATGTGGCACACACATATGTATGGAAGTGTTGTGCTGTTTTTGAATTAATTAATATATATATACATGATACACAACTTTGATGTCACATGCTTTGGAACCAAAATCCCCCCCCCCACACACACAAGAGGAAGGGTTCATGGCGCATATAGCTAGTCTGTTGAGCACCGATGGGAACGATTCATGCATATGTAGCCATGCGCTTAGATTTTGATAATTAGGAAACTCATTGACATAATATATGTACCATAACACAAACGAAGAAGAATCCACCATGGTAACCACTGTCTCGTTGTCAGTTAATACGATGGACATCCACGCGGGCCCATGAATGGCTTCCCATCGACAATCTTATGATGGAGTGTCTGAAGACAACCACTATCTGAGTGCGGATCAACATATGGATGGAAATATTGTGTGATGTTTATATACCCAACACACAAAATTTGAGTAGCACCCTCGCTAATCAAAAATTCCCCACGCAGAGCGAGGTTCAGGACAAATAGTATATATATGCCCCCCAATTCGAGCTGCTCGAGGAATTCATGTGTACACATGCGCTGAAATTATACCATGCGATAATTTCACACTATGACCTATCACAAAGACGAAACAAAAAGAATCCATGGTAATTAACCCATCTCGTTGTGGTCATAGTGATGGACCACACACGAGGTCATATATAGGAGTGACGCTGATTACCGCGCGAGGGGGCGATATCCAATGACAACCACCGCCTCCATGCCGTCGGAACATATGTACGGAGGTGATGTGTGATGTTTTGAATACCCAATGAACACCTTTGATGTGTCACCTTTGCAAACCAGACCCCCCCTCCCACGGAGGTGCACGACGTGTACACTTATTTGTAGCGAGTGGGAGCACGTGTACACATGCACTCAAAGTTTCATGTGGAATCTCACCATGATCTACACCGAAACACATACCAAAAGATGAACATACCTTTGGTCAACCCCCCTTGCCACGCCATTCAAATTGATAGACCTCGCGCGGGGCATCGAATGGGTGTGTCGTTGGTAACCGCAGGAGGGAGTCTACAAGAACCACCACCGCATGTGACACAAACATATGCTTGAAAAGCACATGAGATGCTTTAAATACCCAATGCATGACTTTTTATTTTGCACGTGCATGTAACACCCCAAAATTTTAGCCATAATTTTATTTATTAAAATTTGGCCACGATTATTTTAAAATTTTATTTTTGGGTTTTCGGCTGTTTTCATATCCCTTCTTTGCTTTTTTTAATAAAAAGCTGTCCTTCCTAAGTAGGAGTTTTGAAAAAAATTATATTTGACTTGAGTGTTTGCCTCAAATATTTTCCCCTTCATTTCCAAAACCAGTGGAGACCTTTTTATAAATATTTTCTTTGAAGTTTCATTTATTCAAAATTGACTTCTTAATTATTTAAAGACATGATTTGAACTGCAGCCATTTGGTAACTTCTTTTATAAAATTCATAAAAAATTGTGCCTGATGCTCTTGCCATCCTTCTAGTTCATGCACATGAGGTATTCGATGAGATGCCCGATCCACACCACTTAAGCTTTCTCCTCTGCAAGCTCGACCTCCAAGCTCCATTTTCCTCAATATTTGTCTAGGTTTGGTCGTGCATCAACTACACAAGTGTTCTAAAAAGTTAGCTACTTCATCCTTTCATCTCTCACTGCTAGTTTCGCTCATTTCAAATTCTCTAGAAGTAGAGTGGTTTGTGGGTTTTCGTCTAGGAGTGTATGTGGTAGTTATTTTGTTTTAGATGCAAAATTTGAGCTCAAATTAACTTCTTAGAGTCTACACATGTGTAGGGTGCCGTCCCGTGCCCGTCCTCACCGTTGTCAAATTTGAGCTCAAAGTATAGTGGTTCCACTTTATTTTGTTAATCGTTGTACCCGAAACGCACACCCTTCGCTGAATGGGCGAACATGCAGGAATGCCTCCAAAGGTAATTTCAATCATTATGGCACTATATCGGCAACTTCTCGTGTATTTCCTGATAGCAAGGAATTAATATAGAACTCCTTTATTCATTTCCTTTTCTTGGAGGGGCTTGGAAACGGTTCATCGCCAAGGCTCGGGGTGTTTGGAAGTCAGAGCTTACATTTAAACAAATAGATGTAAGTAACTGTTGGGGAACGTTGCATGGGAAACAAAAAAATTCCTATGCACACGAAGACCTATCATAGTGATGTTCATCTACGAGAGGGAGATCGCATCTACATACCTTTGTAGACCGCTAAGCGGGAAGCATTAAGAAACGGGGTTGATGTAGTGGAATAGCTTTGCGATTCAAATCACCGTCGTCCCACGATCCGTTTCGATCTAGCGCCGAATGGACGACACCTCCGCGTACAGCACACGTACAGCTCGATGACGATCTCCGCCTTCTTAGTTCAGCAAGATAGACGGGGAAGTAGATGAGTTCTCCGGCAGCGTGACGGCATGCCGGTGATGGCGATGATCTATTCGTGCAGGGCTGTGCCCGAGCTCCGCAGAAAACCGATCTAGAGGAAGAACTACGAAGTACAGGTTTAGGGTTGCACGTGATAAAGTTGTATCTCAAAATGCCCTAAACCTCAAGTATATATAGGAGGAGCCAAGGGGTGGGGCTTTTCCCTAGGGCGCCGGCCGAGAGGGAGGAGGGATCCTCCTCCAAGTCGGTTTGGAGGGAGGAGTCCCTTTCCTCCTTCCCACCTCCTCTTTTTCCCCATTTTTTTCTTTCTCCTTGATTTTTTTCTTCTTGGCCGACGTAGCCCACTTGGGCTGGCCTCACCAGCCCACTAAGGGTTGGTGCGCCACCCTTGGGCTATTAGGTTCACTGCCGGGAGGATGGGACCCTCCCGGTAAAAACCCGGAACCCATTCGTCACTCCCAGTACACTGCCGGTAATGCATGAAATCTTTCCGGAGGCCAAATGAAACAATCATATATATCAATCTTTGTTTCCGGACCATTCCGAAAACCCTCATGACGTCCGTTATCTCATCCGGGACTCCGAACAACCTTCCGTCACCAACACCTATAACTCAACTATATCGAAACGTCACCGAACCTTAAGTGTGCAGACCCCGTGGGTTCGAGATCTATGCAGACATGACCTGAGACAGTCCCTGGTCAATATCCAACAGCAGGACCTGGATGTCCATATTGGGTCCTACATATTCTCCGAAGATCTTATCGGTTGAACCTCTGTGCCAAGGATTCATATAAACCCGTATACCATTCCCTTTGTCCTTCGGTATGTTACTTGCCCGAGATTTGATCGTCGGTATCCCTATACCTATTTCAATCTCGTTACCAGCAAGTCTCTTTACTTGTTCCGTAATACAAGATCCCGTGACTAACACTTTAATCACATTGCTTACCAGGCTTGTATGTGATGTTGTATTACCGAGTGGGCCCCGAGATACCTCTCCGTCACACGGAGTGACAAATCCCAGTCTTGATCCATGTTAACTCAACGGACACCTTCGGAGATACCTGTGGAGCACCTTTATAGTCACCCAGTAACGTTGCGATGTTTGATACACACAAGGTATTCCTCCGGTGTCTGTGAGTTACATGATCTCATGGTCATAGGAAATAATACATGACACGCAGAAAAGAATAGCAACAAAATGACATGATCACATGCTACGCTTAGAGTTTGGGTCTTGTCCATCACATCATTCTCCTAATGATGTGATCCAGTCATCAAGTGACAACACTTGCATATGGTCTGAAAACCTTAACCATCCTTGATCAACTTGCTAGTCAACTACAGGCTTACTAGGGACATTGTTTTTGTCTATATACCCACACATGCATTTATGTTTTCATTCATTACAATTATAGCATGGATAATAAATGACGATTATCTTGAAACAGGAAATATAATAATAATAATTATTTTATCATTGCCTCCAGAGCATATTTCCAACAGTCTCCCACTTGCATTAGAGTCAATAATCTAGTCTCACATCGCTATGCGATTTACATCGGAATGAATCAAACACCCATACAGTTCTCTTGTTGATCTTGATTCGCTCGTGGAAGAGGTTTAGTCAGCGGATGTGCAACATTCAGATCCGTGTGCACTTTGTAAATATTTACGTCCTCTCCTTCGACATAGTCGCGGATGAGGTTGAAGCGTCGTTTGATGTGTCTGGTCTTCTTGTGAAACCTTGGTTCCTTTGCTAGAGCAATGGCACCAGTGTTGTCACAGAACTGAGTTATTGGATTTAGTGCGCTCGGCACTTCAAGATCCGTCATGAACTGCTTCATCCAGAGACCCTCCTTAGCTGCCTCCGAGGCAGCCATGTACTCTGCTTCACATGTAGAATCTGCTACGATGCTTTGCTTGGAACTGCACCAGCTTACCGCACCCCCATTGATAATAAATACGTATCTGGTTTTAGACTTAGAGTCATCCGGATCAGTGTCAAAGATTGCATCGAAGTAACCCTTTACGACGAGCTGTTCGTCACCTCCATAAGCGAGAAACATTTCCTTAGTCATATTCATGTACTTCAGGATATTCTTGACCGCCGCCCAGTGTTCCACTCCTGGATTACTTTGAAACTTGCCTGCCATACTTATGGCCAGGATGACGTCCGGTCTTGTGCACAACATTGCATACATGATAGACCCTATGGCTGAAGCATAGGGGACGGTACTCATCTTTTCTCTACCTTCCGCAGTTACTGGGCACTGAGTCTTACTCAACTTTATACCTTGTAACACTGGCAAGAACACCTTCCTGGATTGCTCCATTTTGAACTTCTTCAAAACTTTATCAAGGTATGTACTTTGTGAAAGTCCTATTAGGCGCCTCGATCTATCTCTATAGATCTTAATACCTAATATGTAAGCAACTTCTCCTAGGTCTTTCATTGAAAAACATTTGTCCAAGTAATCCTTTACGCTCTCTAAAAACTCCACATTATTTCTAGTCAGCAATATGTCATCCACATATAATATTAGAAACGCTACAGAGCTCCCACTCACTTACTTGTAAATACAATATTCTCCAATAACTTGTATAAACCCAAATGCCTTGATCACCTCATCAAAGCGCTTATTCCAACTCCGAGATGCTTGCACCAATCCATAAATGGATCGCTAGAGCTTGCATACTTTGCCAACATTCTTTGGATTGAAAAAACCTTCGGGTTGTATCATATAAAACTCTTCCTTAAGAAAACCATTAAGGAACGTCGTTTTGACATCCATCTGCCAGATTTCATAATCGAAAAATGCATCTATTGCTAACATGATTCGGACGGACTTAAGCATCGCTACCGGTGAGAATGTCTCATCGTAGTCAACTCCTTGAACTTGTGAAAAACCCTTTGCCACAAGTCGACCTTTATAAACGGTCACATTACCGTCCACGTCCGTCTTCTTCTTAAAGATCCGTTTGTTATGAATAGCCTTACGACCTTCAGGTAATACTTCCAAAGTCCACACTTTGTTTTCATACATAGATCCTATTTCGGACTTCATGGCCTCTAACCATTTGTTGGATTCTGGGCCCACCATTGCTTCTTCATAATTTGCAGGCTCATTGTTGTCTAACAACATGATAGATAAGACATGATTCCCGTACCACTCAGGAGCAGTACGTGATCTTGTTGACCTGCGAGGTCCGATAGTAACTTGATCCGAAGCTTCATGATCATCATCATTAGCTTCCTCCTCAACTGGTGTTGCCTCGACAGAGATTTCTCTCTGCCGTGCGCCACCATCCTGCTATAGCAGAGTTTCCATAACCTCATCATGTTCTATTTTCCTTCCACTCAATTCTTTCAAGAGAAACTCATTCTCAAGAAAAGCTCCGTTCTTGGCAACAAACACTTTGCCCTCGGATCTGAGATAGAAGGTGTACCCAACTGTCTCTTTTGGGTAACCTATGAAGACGCACTTTTCCGCTTTGGGTTCTAGCTTCTCAGGCTAAAGCTTTTTGACAAAAGCATCGCATCCCCAAACTTTAAGAAACGACAACTTTGGCTTCTTGCCATCCCATAGCTCATATGGTGTCGTCTCAACGGATTTTGATGGTGCCCTATTTAAAGTGTATGTAGGTGTCTCTAATGCATAACCCCAAAACGATAATGGTAAATCGGTAAGAGACATCATAGATCACACCATATCTAACAAAGTACAATTACGACGTTTGGACACACCATTACACTGTGGTGTTCCAGGCGGTGTCAATTGTGCAACGATTCCACATTGTCTTAAGTGAGCTTCAAACTCGAAACTCAGATATTCGCCCCCTCGATCAGATCCTAGGAACTTGATCTTCTTGTTACGATGATTTTCAACTGCACTCTAAAATTGCTTGAACTTTTCAAACGTTTCGTACTTGTGCTTCATCAAGTAGATATATCCATACCTACTCAAACCATCAGTGAAGTTGAGAAAATAACGATATCCGCCGTGCGCCTCCACACTCATTGGACCGCACACATCAGTATGTATGATCTTGCAATAAGTCACTTGCATGCTCCATTGTTCCGGAGAACAGAGTTTTAGTCATCTTGCCCATGAGGAATGGTTCGCACGTGTCAAGTGATTTGAAACCAAGTGACTCCAAAAGCCCATCAGCATGGAGTTTCTTCATGCGCTTTACACCAATATGACCTAAGTGGCAGTGCCACAAAAAGGTGGTGTTATCATTGTTAACTCTACATCTTTTGGTCTCAGTCATCACAATCAAGATTCAATATGAACAAACCCCTCACATTGGGTGCATGACCATAAAAGATGTTACTCATAAAAATAGAACAACCATTATTCTCTGACTTAAATGAGTAATCGTCTCGCAATAAACAAGATCCAAATATAATGTTCATGCTTAACGCAGGCATTAAATAACAATTATTTAAATTCATAACTAGTCCTGATGGTAATTGAAGTGAGACTATGCCGAGGGAGATTGCATCAACCTTGAAACCATTTCCCATGCACATCGTCACTTCATCCTTCGCCAGCCTTCGTTTATTCCGTAGTTCCTGCTTCGAGTTGCAAATATGAGCAACATAACCGGTATAATACCCACACACTACTACGAGAGTTGGTTAGGTACACATCAATAATAGGTATATCACATATACCTGGTTTGGCGTTGGCCGCCTTCTTATCACCCAAATACTTGGGGCAGTTGCGCTTCCAGTGACCATCCCCTTGGAATAATAACATTCTGTTTCCGGCTTAGGTCCAGCCTTGGGTTTCTTTGTCGGATTGGCAACAGTTTTGCCGCTCTTCTTGGAGTTACCCTTCTTGCTTTTGCAGTTTCTCTTGAAACCAGTGGTCTTATTGACCATCAACACTTGATGTTCTTTCCGGAGTTCTGACTCTATGACTTTCAGCATCGCGAATAACTCGCTGCTACGGCGACATAAATCTTCTGTCATCTGTTGAGCTTGCGTTCGTTTTTCCCTTGAAGAGGAAAGCACGATGCAGCACAGGAGCAGTAAGTATTTCCCTCAGTTTGAGAACCAAGGTATCAATCTAGTAGGAGAATCTCGTCAAGTCCAGAGTACCGACACAAACACAAAAGAGCTTGGACCCAACGCTATAAAGGGGTTGTCAATCCCTTCAAGATTGATTGCAAAGTGAAATCTGAAGGCGGAAAGTGCAAGGAAGAAAAAGTGTAAGGCTGAAAATATGGTGTGAAGTAGACCCCGGGGCCATAGTGTTCACTAGAGGTTTCTCTCAAAATAGCAAATATTACGGTGGGTGAACAAATTACTGTCGAGCAATTTATAGAACCGCGCAAAGTCATGACGCTATCTAAGGCAATGATCATACATATAGGCATCACGTCCGAGACAAGTAGACCGATACTTTCTGCATCTACTACTATTACTGCACACATCGACCGCTATCCAGCATGCATCTAGTGTATTGAGTTCATGACAAACAGAGTAACAACTTAAGCAAGATGACATGATGTAGAGGGATAAACTCAAACCAATGATGAAAACCCCATATTTTTACCCTTGATGGCAACAACACGATGCGTGCCTCGCTACCCCTTCTGTCACTGGGTGAGGTCACCGCACGGTATGAACCCAAAACCAAGCACTTCTCCCATTGCAAGAATCATAGATCAAGCTGGCCAAACAAAACCCACAACTCGAAGAGAATTACAAGGATATGAAATGATGCATAAGAGAGATCAGAAGAAACTCAAATAAGATTCATAAATAATCTGATGATAAATCCACAGTTCATCGGATCTCGAAAAACACACCGCAAAAGAAGATTACATCGGATAGATCTCCATGAAGATCATGGAGAACTTTGTATTGAAGATCCAAGAGAGACAAGAAGCCATCTAGCTACTAGGTATGGACCCGTAGGTCTATGGTGAACTACTCACGCATCATCGGAGAGGTCATGGTTTTGATGAAGAAGCCCTCCGTATCTGAATCCCCCCTCCGGCAGGGCACCAGAACGTGTCCCACATGGGATCTTGCGGAGATAGAAGCTTGCGGTGGCGGAAAAGTACTTTCGATGATCTCCTGATTTTTTCTAGAATTATTGGGAATATATAGGCGAAAGACCTAGGGCAGAGGTGGCCCAGGGAGCCCACAAGCCTGGGAGGCGCGGCCCCCCCTGTCCGCGGCTAGGGGGCTTGTGGGGTCCCTGATGGCCCCCTGCCTTGGTTCTCAAGTTTCCCGATCATCTTCTGTTTCGGAAAAAATCTTTTTGGAAGTTTCGTTCCGTTTAGACTCCATTTAAAATCCTCCTCTAAAAGGGGTCAAAAACACGAAAAAACAGGAACTGACACTTGGCACTGAGTTAATAAGTTAGTCCCAAAAAGATATAAAAGGCATACAAAACATCCAAAGTTTGACCGGATAATAGCATGAAACCATCAAAAATTATAGATACGTTGGAGATGTATCAAGCATCCCCAAGCTTAACTCCTGCTCGTCCTCGAGTAGGGAAGTGATAAAGACTGAATTTTTGATGTGGAATGCTACCTAGCATAGTTGTCCTTTGCAACTTATTTTGTGTGACATGAATGTTCAGATCCGTAAGATTCAAAACAATAGTTTGCTATTGACATGAAAAGAATAATACTTCAAGCAAACTAGCAAGGTAATAATGAACTTTGGAAATAACAAGGCCAAAGAAAGTTATCCCTACAAAATCATATAGTCTTGCTATGCTCCATCATCCCCACACAACTAATTTAAATCATGCACAACCCCGATATTGGCCAAGTAATTGTTTTCGCACTCTTACTTTCTCAAACCTTTTATAACTATCATGCAATACATGAGCATGAGCCATGGATATAGCGCTATAAGTGGAATAGAGTGTGGTGGTGGTTGTGAGACAAAAAGGGAGGAGATGGTTGATATGTCCATTTTGCATCATGTTTTCATGTTGATATTTAGCGCTTCTTTGACTGTTATTTCACTTCACGGTACAATTCTTATGCCTTTTCTCTCTTATATTGCAAGGTTTACATGAAGAGGGAGAATGCCGACAACTGGAATTCTGGCCTGAAAGTGGAGCAAAGTTGAGATACCTATTCTGCGCAACTCCAAACGCCGTAAAACTCAACGAGGATTTTTTCCAGATTTATAAAAAATACAGGACTGAAGAAGTTTGTGAGTAGTTGATGCTAGTTGGATTATTTGGTGGAAGAGTTTATGTTCAGATCCTTGATGCTACTCATTACCCCTCTAGTCATGAATATGATTATGCTTTGTGAGTAGTTACTTTTGTTCCTGAGGACATGGGATAAGTCATGCTAATAGTAGTCATGTGAATTTGGTATTCGTTCGGTAATTTGATGTGTTGTATGTTGTTTTTCCTCTAGTGGTGTTATGTGAACGTCGACTACATAACACTTCACCATTATTTGGGCCTAGAGGAAGGCATTGGGAAGTAGTAAGTAGATGATGGGTTGCTAGAGTGACAGAAGATTAAACCCTAGTTTATGCGTTACTTCGTAAGGGGCTGATTTGGATTCACTAGTTTAATGTTATGGTTAGACTTTGTGTTAATTCTTCTTTCGTAGTTGCGGATGCTTGCGAGAGGGGTTAATCATAAGTGGGATGCTTGTCCAAGTAAGGGAAGTATCCAAGCGCCGGTCCACCCACATATCAAACTATCAAAGTAACGAACGCGAATCATATGAACATGATGAAACTAGCATGACAGAAATTCCCGTGTGTCCCCGGGAGCGTTTTTCCTCCTATAAGACTTTGTCCAGGCTTGTCCCTTGCTACAAAGGGATTGGGCCACTTTTCTGCACCATTGCTACTTTTGTTACTTGTTGCTTGCTATGAATCATCTCACCACACAATCACTTGTTACCGACAATTTCAGTGCCTGCAGATTTTACCTTGCTTAAAACCACTTGTCAGATCCTTCTGCTCCTCGTTCGGTTCGACACTCTTACTTATCGAAAGGACTACGATTGATATCCTATACTTGTGGGTCATCAAGACTCTTTTCTGGCGCCGTTGCCAGGGAGTGAAGTGCCTTTGGTAAGTGGAAATTTGTAAGGAAACATTCATATAGTGTGCTGAAATTTATTGTCATTTGTCACTATGGATACTAATCCTTTGAGGGGCTTGTTCGGGGTATATTCACCTCGAACGGAAGCACAAAGAGTTGCTCCTCAACCTGCTGCACCTACTAAAAATATGTGCTTTGAATTTCCTTCGGGTATGCTTGAGAAACTGCTGGCTAATCCTTTTACACGAGATGGAACATCACATCCAGACTTGCATCTAATCTATGTAGATCACTACTGGAAAACAGTTTTTTGCCATCTGCTTCTTTTCCGTTTGCTGGCTGATGGCAAAGACCCTCTTTGCCATCAGCTACCAGAAACCAGACGACAAAGAGAAGGCTGATGGCAAAGAGGGTCTTTGCCATCTGCTGCTTCTTTCCCGTCTGCTGGCTCACGGCAAACTTAACTTAGGCAGATGGCAAAGAGTTCGGCTGGCCCACCCCGCACCCCCTCTCCCCCCTAACGACCTCTCTCTTTGCTGTCCGCTTTTCTCCTATGTGCTGTCGGGAGGCGGACGACAAAGAGGGTGCGCCCCTAACGGACGTTAGCCCCACCCCACGCGCCTCTCTCTCACCACTAACGGCCACCCCACACCCCTCTCTCTCACCCCCGACAGCACCACCGCTGCCGCGCCCTCCTCCGGCCTCCCTGCGCCGCCGCCCCTCCTCCTCCAGCCTCCCTGCGCCCCCTCCTCCTCCGGCCTCCCTGCGCCCCTCCTCCTCCCTCCTCCAGCCTCCGGCCTCCCTGGGCCGCCGCCCCTCCTCCTCCGGCCTCCCTGCGCCCCCTCCTCCCTGCGCCCCTCCTCCACCACGCCCCTCCTCCTCCCCGGGACCTCCTCCTGCACCACCGCCGTTGGAGCTCGCCCCTTCTCCACCACCACCCCCTCCGCCACCACCGCCGTCTCCTCCATCGCCGCACCCTCCTCCTCCCCGGGCGCCCCCCTCCGGTGAGTCCTTTTTTTTATTTTTTGCTAATTTACAGATTTAGTTTTTTTGTGTTAATTAGTGGTAGCTATATTATTGTTAGTAGTTTTAGTGGTAGATTTAGTTAGGTTAGTAGTTTTAGTTAGGTTAGTTAGTTAGCTTGGTTAGATAGGTGGAGGAGGAGAAGAGGAGAAGAGGAGGAGGAGGAGGACGAGAAGAGGAGAAGAAGAAGAAGAGGAGGAGGATGAGGAGGAGAAGAAGAAAAAGAAGAAGAAGAAGAAGAAGAAGAAGAAGAAGAAGAGAAGAAAAAAAATAAGAAGGAGAAGAAGAAGAAGAAGAAGAAGAGAAGAAAAAATAAGAAGGAGAAGAAGTAAAGAAGAAGAGAAGAAGAAGACAAGAAAAAAAATAAGAAGGAGAAGAAGAGAAAAAAGAAGAAGAAGTTGATTTTTTATTGTTTGGTATTTAGTGGTAGCTAGATTCTTTTTTAGTTAATTAGTGGTAGATTCTGTTTTTTTTGCTGTTTAGTGCTATCTAGGTTTAGCGATAGGTTTAGTTGGCTTGGTTAGTTAGGTTAGTTAGTTATTTAGCTTAATAGAAAGAATAGGAAGAAGAAGAGGAGGAGGAGGAGAAGAGGAGAAGAGGAGGAGGAGGAGAAGAAGAAGAAGAAGAAGAAGAAGAAGAGGAGGAGGAGGAGAAGACAAAAGTAAGAAGGAGAAGAAGAAAAGAAGAATAGAAGAAGAGAAGAAGAATACCTTATCCTCCTCCTTCTTCTCCGCCTCCTCCTTCTCCTTCTTCTTGATTTCTTCTTCTTCTTCTCCTCCTCCTCTTTCTTCTCCTCTATCTTATTCTCCTGACCTTATTTTCCCCAACAATGAGATAATTAGCCCATTTAGCTACAAAATGGCATAAAAACCTTGGTTAGCTCATGAATATTATATTCTTAACTTGTTTTCCTCTAAAATGACATAATTAGATTATTTGTGTTGATCGGGTGGATTTACATGTGATAGTTGTCTCGTCGCTGTGAGGTCTGCTGTGCGAAGACCTGCCCGTGCGTTGTACGAGCTCCGCCCCTGCATTCGTGGGTCGGTACAAATTTCATCTCCTCCCCGCCCCTTCATTTACTGTGGCTCGGTTTTCGGATGAAACTTTCTAGATTTAGGTAATTAAATTAATTTATCAGTATGCGTGACCAGTATGCGTCTCCCGTTCGAAAGGGCGACATCTATAAATATGCATGTCTTTACATATTTATAACCGCCATCCTTTCGATTTGTCAAACATTATCCATGGATAGCCCGAGTATGTGTAGATTGGGTTCGTTTTCCCGTATGCTGTGCTCTGGATCCGATGCGGAATTTCGTCAGTGCCTCCCTGTTGTTCTCCGGATGCACATCCTCTCTGTTTATTGCGGAGACGTGTATCAGGAGAACAGGGGGGAGGTGCTGCCGAAATTTTGCGTTGGATCCGGAGTAGAGCATGGGAAAACGAACCCAATCTACACATACTCGGGTGGGATTAGGACCTATCTTTACCTATTAGCGTGTAGGTTGCCTGGACGTAATAAAAATGGCGAACCTGATTAACCGATGAATATAAATGCTAAATTATATATAAATATATTTCTTCTGTCTTTAGTAGCTACGCAAGATGAGTGATCGTGTGTGGATGTATACCGGTCACCCTAGTCAGAAAGAGATGATGAAAGAATGGTTTGTAAAAACAAAGGAATTTGTGAAAGCCGCATTCGCAAATGGCCAGGAAAGAAACTATTGCCCCTGTCCTGGATGCGACAACTATAAAAAGACGACAGAGGCTGTAATGATTAAACACCTGCAGAGGAGGGGTTTTGAGCCTAATTATATGGTGTGGACATTTCATGGTGAGTCTATACAACGCACAAGAGCTGAGGTGGTCCGTCGTCGCACGGATGAGCATGGTACCGGGATCGAAGACATGGTGCAAGACTTTGATGATGCTCGGGATTCGGAAGATGAGATGGAGGAATCTACAAAGGCCTTTTATGAAATGTTGGAGTCTTCAAAACGTCCTCTCCATGAGCACACTGAGCTTTGTCAGCTGGATGCAATTGCACAAGTAATGGCTCTGAAGGCTCAGTTCAACTTGGGAAGAGAATGCTACGACGCGATGATGACACTATTTGGATGCTTCCTACCCAAAGGCCATGTCATGCATGCAAACCTGTACCAGTCGGACAAACTACTTCGTGTACTTAAGATGCCCTATGAGTAGATAGATGCATGTGAGAAAGGATGTGTCTTATTTAGGAAGGAGTATGCACACTTCGACTATTGTCCCAATTGCGAGTCTTGTACGTATCTTGTGGTAGACAACGGTATGGGTGAGAAGAGGAAGACCAAAATCATAGTTAGATTTCTTCGGTATATGCCAATCGTACCAAGACTTCAACGTATTTTCATGGTCGAAGAGACAGCCACACAGATGACATGGCACAAATTGGGCAAAAGAACCAAACTAGATGCGGATGGGAATAAGATGATGGTACACACATCGGATGGGGAAGCTTGGAAACATTTTGATGGATTACATCAGGATAAAGCGGCAGATCCAAGGAATCCTCGAGTCTGCGCCGCCACGGATGGTTTTAATCCCAATACAGTTGTTGGCCTGTATTTGTCATTCCACTCAATCTCCCCCCGGGCAGATTATGCAAAGAAAGAACATATTTATGACGTTGATAATTCCAGGGCCCAATTATCCAGGGAAGAATATGAATGTGTACCTGCAACCGCTTAAGGATGAATTGGAAGAAGCTTGGGATAATGGGGTCAAGACATACGATGCCGCTAGAAAAGAAAACTTCAAAATGCATGTGTGGTACATGTACTCTATGCATGACTTGCCAGCGTATGCGCTATTCTCTGGATGGTGTGTGCATGGAAGGTTCCCGTGCCCCCAATGCAAGGCAGCTCTTTAGTTTCATTGGTTGCAGGAGGGTCGGAAGTATTCTTGCTTTGACTTGCATAGACAGTTCCTGGATCCTGACCATCAGTTCAGAAAAGACAAGAAGAACTTTACCAAAGGTAAAGTTGTCAAAAACTTGGCACCACCTGCGTTCACAGGCCAACAGATCCTGGATCTGTTAAACGCCCTCGAGCCTGATCCAGAGCATCCAGGGTATTTCAAGGGGTATAATTCAAAACACGCCTGGACTCACAAGCCATGCTTCTGGGATCTGCCTTACTTCAAAGACCTCCTTCTTCCACACAATATCGACATGATGCACACTGAAAAGAATATCAGAGAGGCTATTTTTGGTACATTGTTCGACATAGATGGGAAGACAAAGGATAATACTAAGGCTAGAGTCGATCAAGAGACACTATGTCATAGACCGTTACAAAACATGCGAGAAGGCAAAGGAAAGCAGAAGTGATCGAAGCCAAAGGCCTGGTTCAATCTTGGAAGGCCAGCTATGAGGGAAACTATCTTGTGGGTCAAAATGCACTTGATGTTCCCAGAATGGGTATGCAACGAATCTAAAGAGGGGAGTGAGTCTTGAAAAATTAAAAATCTTTGGTCTCAAGAGTCATGATTGGCACATATGGCTAGAGCGGGTAATGCCGGTGATGTTACGTGGCTTTATTCCTGAGGATGAATGGCTAGTACTGGCGGAGCTGAGCTATTTATTCCGTGTTCTTTGTGCGAAAGAATTGTCGCTTGGCGTGGTAGAAGACATGGAGGAGTTTGCACCAGAGTTGTTGTGCAAGTTAGAGAAGATCTTTCCATCGGGCTTCTTTAATCCAATGCAGCATTTGATTTTACATCTACCGACCGAGGCAAGATTGGGTGGGCCCGTGCAAGATCGTTGGTGCTATGCAACTGAGAGGATGCAGAAGACCCTTCGAGCTAAATGTAAAAATAAGCGTAGAATTGAAGCATCGATGGCTGAGGCATTCATTACTGAAGAGGTGGCAAACTTTGTGACAACACACTACGAAGCCAAAAATCATCATTTGCATAATCCGAAGCCTCGACACAATGATGCAGACCCTAAAAAGGTGGGTCCAACCTCAGCCTATTCAAAGGGAAGCTCGCACCAGTCGGTGCTTCGAAACCAATAACGTTGGATGTCGAAGAATGGCGGAACATTTCGTTGTATATCTTCAACAACCTAACAGAAGTGCGACCGTACATCGAGTGAGTTCACGGCACATTTTCCCATAACTTCTAATTCATTTGAACTGCTCTTATTCCCAGATATTTCAAACATCTGTTACGTTGCCAAATTCTCGGATGGAGCGGTGATCGAAAATGATTCCGTCGAAGAGTATGAGCTTCTGTCAAAGATAGGAGGCGGCTATCCCGGTTTCATCTCTTGGTTCAAACAAACGGTAATTATCATAATGGACCATTTCATTTCTTGGTCTAACTTGCGGCTAATGCAAGTTTCGTATTAAACTTGTAGGCTAATTCAGAGTCTATGGACACCGACTTGAGACAAGTCGCTAATGGTTTTGACTATAAGGTCCGTTCATTTGAGAAATACAACATCAACGAGTATCTCTTTCGTACCTTTGGCAAAGAGCTATCTATGCCCGATCGGAAATCTATAAATTGTGGTTTCTCTGCTATCGGCAAAGGTGTTATCGAGTATTATGGAAGATTTGAAGCAATTTATGAACTTCAATTCTATGGTGAAAACCCACCGAACGTCGTAGTCTTCAAATGTTATTGGTTCCAGCCGAAGAAGACTAGAAGGACTCATGAACATATAGGACTAGTCGAAATCAATCCAAACACCTATTTAGATGTTCCCGATGTCTATATTACGACTTAACAGGCGACCCAAGTTTTCTATCTACCGTGGGCATGCCAAACGGATAAGAATCTGGAAGGTTGGTATGTTGTTTATGAAGTGCCGCCACATGTCAGATCACCTCTCCCAAATGAACAGGATTATGAACCTCACATTAACCCACACACATATGATGGAGAATTCTTCCAAGAAACACGTCTTTCCAAGAAATGTTTCAAGAACCGTCGTGCTTCACCCAAGAACATGGAAGTAGAAAGCGACAATGAATCCGACTCCAGCCCTGAGCCGGAACCAGAAGACCTGGAACTCGTAGAGGTTACTGATGCGGATGACCTGTCAATGCTTCAACGATTAAAGGAAGGCCTTTCACAACTTCACGCCGTTGAACCTGACGAGCACGTCATTCATGAAGACATGCGTGATAGTGATGATGATGATGCATTTATTGATGATGATTATTAGTTTGTAAGATTCACAACTTAAATTATATATTTTTTAATATTTATTATTCATGTACATATTATTATTCATGTCAGTTATTCAATTTTTTTATGTTGTACTAATTTCTTTTAATCTTTATCATGGCAGGTCACCAGGTGTGGAAAGATGGTGGGCGCTGTTCCAGATCGCTCGACGGGTTCTTCCCAAGCGCCCCGCACGAGGGGTGGTACTTCCCTTCCACCCCTATCTCTCCCTAGAGCCTTGGCAAACAGTCTGTCGACACCACCCGTGGGTTCTTCTTCGTCGGCGGCAATGCCCACTGGGAGAGGTGCTGGTCGGGTTGGGAAGAAGGGGAAGGGTACAGGGAGAGGTGGAGGCCGCGGAAGATCCAGGAGGACTGTTGAGCCGTCCTCGCCACCACCACTAGCTCATTCACCCGAGCATATGACTACTATGGTCGACCCGTTTGCCGAGGAGGCTACGGGGACTCCGTTCCAGGAGCCTGGTGTTGACGGGCATTCGTCCCATGAGACTCCAGTCCAGGAGCAGCCTCGAGTCGAGGTGCATTCGGCCCACAAGACTATGGTTCTGGAGGCTTCACCCGACGTGGAGAGGCCCGGATGGGAGACCTGGCCGGATCGTACCGAGTGCTGGATTGGACCGAGGGTCCGGGTGGCTTAGGGGGCGGGGATGGCGGGGATGAGCTTACGAATAAGGAGGGCGATGTGCAGGTGGACAGGGCCACCATTTACAAGCGTGGTAGTACACGTCTCCCGGTCGCGCTGGCTACCCGTGAGCAGAGGCCGGTGATTAAACCTGAAGGAGATAGGTAAGTACATTTACTATTTTTTTAGCTTTTGCCTTCAAGTTTGTTCAAATATCTAATGCGTTGACCTTATCATACTGCAGGGGATGGGTACACCCTCTTGGAGTCTGCAGGCTGAACTCCGTCCTTGGTGTGCTTTGCCGGACAAATTTCCCGGGGTTTGTCACGTTCCCTGGTGAGGGTCAGGTTCCTACACTAGGATTTTCCTGGGAGCACTACCAGGCTGCGCAGTCCCCGCCGGAGGAGATTATAGATGGTGTCTTGTGCCACACGAGGGCCGAGATGGTGATCAAGAGCTTTTGGGTAAATTATCCTTTTACAGAATCTAAAATTAACAATGTAGCTAATTATTGTACTAATCGGTGTTTTCACGTTTGATTGCAGACCTTCTATAGGTGTGAGGATGGATATGAGGAGGAGGAGGCCAGGGTTCTCGAGGCCGAGTGTAGGCAGTTACTACAGAACTTGCGCCACGAGGCTCGCCCGCAGGCTATTCGAGATTACTACGCCACTCGTGGTATTAAGAAGCAGAAGAAGGATTGCCGCGAAAAGTTTCTCAAGAAGGAGCAATACATGAAGTTAATTACCTATTCTTAAGTCATTCTACGTAGTTTTTTTGATTTCATTCATAGGCGTAGCGCTGAAAATTCTTTCTAATAACTTAAAGGTGCCCCCGAGATGGTGTGCGGATAAGATGGATTGTTGGGAGGCGTTGGTTGATGAGTGGTGCACAGGCAGCTGGCGAGCCGTCCACAAGAATGCAAAGGATCGGTGTAGCCAAATGGTTGGTGTGCCACACCATCAAGGTAGCGCCAACTTACTTTAGTTCGGACGAAACTGGGTATGTGACTTGCTTCATGATTCATGCAATTCATTCTTGATGCTAATATTTTGTTCCTCTCTTTTAGGCGCATCACAATAAGACGGAGATGCCACACTTGTACGACCTTTATGGCATGGCCCATACTGCCTCGTACAAGAAGGCGAAGGCATTCTCTGAGTCTGACCTGGATGATCCCAATAACTTCACCAACATATCATCCCACCAGAAGCTCGTGGCATACAGGGACGCGGGGAAGGCTACGAAAGGGGATGACTTTAACCCTAGCCAGGAACCTTTGGATCCAGAGCTGGTGATGATATCTGGTGGCGGGAGGCCCCATGGCTCGATAGCCATTGGAGATGGGATAATACCTTGTCCACTCACTCTCCCGGAGATCAAGGCACGCCAGTTGAGCAGCTGTCCTGAGATAATGCGTCGTCCACGGCCAGTCGATCTTGCCATCAAGGTTAGTTGTACGGACTAAGAACACTTTCATCCATTTCATTATGTGTGTCACCATAGATCATTACTGTGGTAACGAGGAATGGTGTTTCAGGCTGCTCTTCAGAAAGAGAGATTGGCAAACCAGGCCGCTCTAGAGAAAGAGAGATTGGCAAGCCAGGCTGCTCTTGAGGCTGCTCTTGAGAAAGAGAGATTGGCAAGTCAGGCTACTCTTGATGAGAGGGACCAGACCACGACACGATTGATTGAGGAGGAGAGGTCCCGGAATGAGGCGGGTCAACGGGCCCTGTACGAGCTTTTTGTGGTAAGTTTTTTTTCACATTAGCCAAATCATGTGTGTAATGTCTGTTTCATTACTAACTAATACGACCCACTCTTCAGGGTCTGTGCGAGAAGAGCGGTCAAGTCCCTCCGTAGATGCCCGTCTTCTCTTTGATTGGCACGGTGAGTTTCATTATAAAATAGTATTAATAATTGAGTGTCATCATGCTAACTGAGACATTGCAAAATATCTATTCTACAGAATAACTCCCGAGCGGCATCGCACGACCTTCTCCAGGTGTTTCTCCTCCTTGATGACCACTACTGTTAGTTTCTCTTCTCCTCTTTCATATTCTCCTTGCCTTAATTTCCCCAACAATGACATAGTTAGCCCATTTAGCTCCAAAAAGACATAATTAGCCCATTTAGCTCCAAAATGCCATAATAAGCTCAAAATGGCATAAGAACCTTGGTTAGCTCATTAATATTATATACTTAGCTTGTTTTCATCTAAAATGAGATAATTAGCCCATTTAGCTCCAAAAAGACATAGTTAGCTAATTTAACTCCAAGAAGAGGAGAAGAGGACAACAAATAGGAAAAATGAAAAGAAAGAAGAAGAAGAAGAAGAGAAGAAGGAGAAGGAGGAGGAGGAGGAGGAGGAGGAGAAGGAGAAGGCCCTTGGCCTTCTCCTTCTCCTCCTCCTCCTCCTTCTTCTTTATTTCTTTTTGGCTTATAGACGTAGGCCTTTTGGCTTATGTAATGCACCTGCCACCTTTCAAAGATGTATGATGGCTATATTCTCTGACTTTTGTGAAAGGATTGTTGAGGTTTTCATGGATGATTTCTCCGTTTACGGGTCTTCCTTTGATGATTGCCTTAGCAACCTTGATCGAGTCTTGCAGAGATGTAAAGACACCAATCTTGTCTTGAATTGGGAGAAGTGCCATTTTATGGTTAATGAAGGCATCGTCTTAGGACATCAAATTTGTGAAAGAGGTATTGAAGTCGATAAGGCTAAGGTTGATGCAATCGAGAAAATGCCATACCCCACAGATATCAAAGGGATAAGAAGTTTCCTTGGTCATGCTGGTTTCTATAGAAGGTTCATTAAAGACTTCTCTAAAATTTCTAGGCCTCTTACCAATCTCTTACAAAAGGATATTCCTTTTGTTTTTTATGATGATTGTGAGGAAGCCTTCGAAATACTTAAGAGGGCTTTGATAACTGCAACTATTGTTCAACCACCTGATTGGAACTTACCTTTTGAGATCCTGTGTGACGCCAGTGATTATGTTGTTGGTGTTGTTCTAGGGCAAAGAGTCGATAAGAAGTTGAATGTTATTCACTACGCTAGTAAAACTCTAGACAGTGCCCAGAGAAAATATGCCACTACGGAGAAGGAATTTTTAGCAGTCGTGTTTGCATGTGAAAAGTTCAGGTCTTACATAGTTGATTCCAAAGTCACTATTCACACTGATCATGCTGCTATTAAGTACCTCATGGAGAAGAAAGACGCTAAACCTAGACTTATCAGATGGGTTCTCTTGCTACAAGAATTTGATATGCACATTGTCGACAGAAAGGGTGCTGATAACCCCGTAGGAGATAATGTGTCTAGGTTGGAGAGCATTCTTGATGACCCACAACCTATTGATGATAGCTTTCCTGATGAGCAACTGAATGTCATCAATGCTTCATGTAGTGCACCGTGGTATGCTGATTATGCAAACTGTATCGTTGCCAAATACATACCACCTAGTTTCACGTACCAGCAAAAGAAGAAGTTCTTCTTTGACTTGAGGCATTACTTTTGGGATGATCCTCACCTTTATAAGGAAGGAGTAGATGGTGTTATTAGACGTTGTCTACCTGAACATGAAGAGGGACAGATCCTACAGAAGTGTAACTCCGAGGCCTACGGAGGACACCATGCGGGAGATAGAACTACACACAAGGTATTCCAATCAGGCTTCTATTGTCCCACTCTCTTCAAGGATGCCCGTAAGTTTGTCTTGTCTTGTGACGAATGTCAAAGAATAGGTAATATCAGTAAACGTCAGGAAATGCCTATGAACTATTCACTTGTCATTGAACCATTTGATGTTTGGGGCTTTGATTATATGGGACCTTTTCCAAAATCCAACGGGTATACTCATATCCTAGTTGTTGTTGATTACATCACTAAGTGGGTAGAAGCTATCCCCACTAGTACTGCTGATCACAACACCTCTATCAGGATGCTGAAAGAAGTTATCTTCCCTAGATTTGGAGTCCCTAGATATCTAATGACCGACGGTGGTTCACACTTCATTCATGGTGCTTTCCATAAAACGCTTGCTAAGTACGATGTCAACCATAGAATTGCGTCTCCTTATCACCCTCAGTCCAGTGGTCAAGTAAAGCTAAGGGATATTTATCAGCCTGTTTCAGACTCTCAAAACGAAGAGGTATGTGATTTGGTAAGAAAACAGAGTCCAAAACTTTTCAGTAGGAATTTTTCTCCGTTTTGGAATATTGGAAAAAAAATACAAAAACTGGAAGTAGTCCGTAAAGTGCGCGAGGAGGCGTCAAGCCTGCACGGCGCGGGCCCACCTCCTTGTCGCGCCGTGAGGGCTTGTGGCCACCTCGTGCACCTCCCGGACTCCGTTTTCATGCAGGGTACTCCTTCTGGTCTGGAAAAATCATTATATACACTCCCGTTTGGTCTGACCCCTGCATCACGCAGATTTCCTCTGTTTTTCGTTTTGAGCCTGTTTTCTGCCGTAGATGTCTTCTCAGGATTCAGAGGGGGAAAGCTATGTGGCAGATTACCTTGCTGACCCCAAAGTCTATGGGGACTTGGATCCTTATGGCTGGACCACTGATGAGGAGGAAGATTATGATCCCAAGGGGAAGGAACAAACAAGTTCCGATGAAGAGGAGGCTCCTCTACCTCAACCTGGACACACGCATGTGGAGATCAAGAAGTTGAGCCTCCCCGACTTAAGGAAGAATCCTAAGACTTTGTTTATCCCTTCCCATTTCTTGCAGGAGAGTAAGCAGGAATTATGCCAAAGGGTGTTGAAGCTTGAAGAGGAAAATGATGATCTGAGGGAGTAGAATTTTATGCTCAAGTGGAAATTAAACAAGCTCAAGACCTCTTCAACAACTCCACCACCATCACCCCCAAAGGAAGACAACTGAGCATTGGTATGGGTAATCCCCTTGGCTTGTGCCAAGCTTGGGGGAGTTGCCCCGGTATCGTATCACCATCACATATTTTGCCTTTACCTTTGTTTTAGTTTTCCTTTTCAGTTTTCTCTTTCTCTAGTAGATTAAAAGTGTTAGTGTTCTAGTCTTGAGTTTTTCTTTGTGTCACCCCCAATGTATTTGAGCTCGTGAGGCATATAATAAAGAGTGTCTTAGTTGAAGGGCTTTGCCTCTTGCCATGATCAAAAGAGTGAGAATAGAACAAAAGCATGAAAGATCATGTAATGATCCTATGGGAAGTGATGGCTTCACATATAAAAAGGATGATGATTGAAACTTGTTGAGGGTAGACAAACATAGACCTTGGTCATTGTTGCAATTAATAGGAAGTGATAAAGAAGGAGAGGTTCACATATAAATATATCATCTCTGACACCATCTATGATTGTGAACACTCACCAAACTATTACATGCGTAGTAGTAGATGTTGGACAAGGAAGACAACGTAATGAATTGTGTTTGCTTGGCTCTGAACAATCTTATATGATTAGAGATCCCTTAGCATGTGACGATTTCTTCCACCTCATATTAGCCAAAACCTCCCGCACTAAGTAGAGATACTACTTGTGCATCCATAAACCATCAAACCAGTTTTTCCATGAGTGTCCACCATACCTACCTATGGATTGAATAAGATCCCTCAAGCAAGTTGTCATCGGTGCAAGCAATAAAAATTGCTCTCTAATATGTATGATCTATTAGTGTGTGGAAAATAAGATTTATACGAACCTGTGATGAGGAAGACATGAAAGCGACAGACTGCATAATAAAGTTCTCTATCATAGGAGGCAAAATAAAGTGACGTTCCTCCGCACTAAGAGGACACACATCCAAACCTCAAAAGCGCATGACAACCTCTGCTTCCCTCTGCGAAGGACCTATCTTGTACCTTTACTTTTTGCCCTTGAAAGAGTCATGCTGATCTTCACCAATTCCTTATTTCACCTTTATCTTGGCTAACGTCATATGCTAGGGAAAGATCTATATTCATATGTCAACTTGGAGGTAAGTATTCATGAATTATTATTGTTGACATTACCCTAGAGGTAAGCAGTTGGGAGGCAAAACTGTAAGCCCCTATCTTTCTCTGTGTCCAGCTGAAACTTTGATCTCATGAGTACCACGTGAGTTGTAGCAATTGTAGAGAACGAAAGAATGATTGAGTATGTGGATTTGCTTTACAAGCTCTTATTTGACACTTTCTGATGTTGTGATAAATTGCAATTGCTTCAATGACTAAAGGCTATCGGTTGTTACTTCTTGGTAAGGTTCTTGATCCATGCTTTACTTTGTGAAGGAATTATCACTTTAGCATGAGAGATTATATGTTGGTATTGCTGTTCTGTTCTTGATCATGATGCATGCATGTTCGTATCTTGTTTTGTCGACACCTCTCTCCCTAAACACGTGGACATATTTATTGATCTAGGCTTTCGCTTGAGGACAAGCGAGGTCTAAGCTTGGGGGAGTTGATACGTCCATTTTGCATCATGTTTTCATATTGATATTTATCGCTTCTTTGACTGTTATTTCACTTCACGATACAATTCTTATGCCTTTTCTCTCTTATTTTGCAAGGTTTACATGAAGAGGGAGAATGCCGGCAACTGGAATTTTGGCCTGAAAGTGGAGCAAAGTTGAGATACCTATTCTGCGCAACTCCAAACGTCGTAAAAATCAACGAGGATTTTTTTCTGGATTTATAAAAAATATTGGGCCGAAGAAGTGCCAGAGGGGCGCCAGGGGTTGGCCACAAGCCTACACGGCGCGACCACCCCACAGGCCGCGCCATGAGGGCTTGTGGGCAGCCTGCTAGCCCACTTGCCCCCCTCTTCTGCTATATGAAGGGTTTCGTCTCGAAAAAAAAATCAAGGAGGAGCTTTTTCGTGGTTTCGCCGCCGCCACGAGGCGGAACTTGAGCAGAACCAATCTAGAGCTCTCGCAGGACGATCCTGCCGGGGAAACTTCCCTCTCGGAGGGGGAAATCGTCGCCATCGTCATCACCAACACTCCTCTCATCGGAGGGGACTCGTCACCATCAACATCTTCATCAGCACCATCTCATCTCCAAACCCTATTTCATCACTTGTAACTAATCTCCGTCTCGCGACTCCGATTGGTACTTGTAAGGTTGCTAGTAGTGTTAATTACTCTTTGTAGTTGATGCTAGTTGGATTATTTGGTGGAAGAGTTTATGTTCAGATCCTTGATGCTACTCATTACCCCTCTAGTCATGAATATGATTATGCTTTGTGAGTAGTTACTTTTGTTCCTGAGGACATGGGATAAGTCATGCTAATAGTAGTCATGTGAATTTGGTATTCGTTCGGTAATTTGATGTGTTGTATGTTGTTTTTCCTCTAGTGGTGTTATGTGAACGTCGACTACATAACACTTCACCATTATTTGGGCCTAGAGGGAGGCATTGGGAAGTAGTAAGTAGATCATGGGTTGCTGGAGTGACAGAAGCTTAAACCCTAGTTTATGCGTTACTTCGTAAGGGGTTGATTTGGATCCACTAGTTTAATGCTATGGTTATACTTTATCTTAATTCTTCTTTCGTAGTTCTGGATGCTTGCGAGAGGGGTTAATCATAAGTGGGATTCTTGTCCAAGTAAGGGCAGTACCCAAGCGCCGGTCCACCCACATATCAAACTATCAAAGTAACGAATGCGAATCATATGAACATGATGAAACTAGCATGACAGAAATTCCCGTGTGTCCTCGGGAGCGTTTTTCCTCCTATAAGACTTTTTCCAGGCTTGGCCCTTGCTACAAAAGGGATTGGGCCACTTTGCTGCAGCGTTGCTACTTTTGTTACTTGTTTCTTGCTACGAATCATCTCACCACACAATCACTTGTTACCGACAATTTCAGTGCGTGGAGATTTTACCTTGCTTAAAACCACTTGTCAGATCCTTCTGCTCCTCGTTGGGTTCGACACTCTTACTTATCGAAAGGACTACGATTGATCCCCTATACTTGTGGGTCATCAATGGTCACATTGAATCGGCGTATCAAAGGGCTATGGAGATGCCCATTAATAGATATCAATGTGAATGAGTAGGGATTGCCATACAAAGGATGCACTAGAGCTATAAGTATGTGAAAGCTCAAAAGGAGAACTAGTGGGTCTGCATCCAACTTGCTTGCTCACGATGACCTAGGGAAATTTTGAGGAAGCCCATCATTGGAATATACAAGCCAAGTTATATAATGAAGATTCCCACTAGTATATGGTGGTGACGAAACGAGAGGCTCTCAATCATGAAGAACATGGTGCTATTATGAAGCACAAGTGTGGAAAAAGATAGTAGCATTGTCCCTTCTCTCTTTTTCTCTTTTTTTATTTGGGCTCTTGGGCCTCTTTTTTCTCTTTTTTTATTTGGGGTCTTTGAACTCTTTTTTTATTTCCTCACATGGGACAATGCTCTAATAATGATGATTATCACACTTTTATTTACTCACAGCTCAAAGCTGAGAACGATGATGACTCTATAGGAAATGCCTCCGACAGTGTACCGGGATGTGCAACGATCTAGCTTGGCGTATGATGTTGAAACATCTCGCTAGCTATCTTACGATCATGCAATGGAAATATGAGAGTGAAGACACAAGTCATGAGACGGAACGGTGGGAGTTGCATGGCAATATATGTCGGAATGGCTATGAAAATGCCATAGTAGGTAGGTATGGTGGCTGTTTTCAGGAAGACATATGGTGGGTTTGTGCACCGGCGAGAATTGCGCGGCACTAGCGAGGCTAGCAATGGTGGAAGCTGAAAGTGCATCTATACCATGGACTCACATTAATCATGAAGAACTCACATACTTGTTGCGGAAGTTTTTATTAGTAATCGAAACAAAGTTCTAAACGCATACTCCTAGGGGAAGGGTTGGTAGGTGTTAACCAACGCGCGATCCCGACCGCAACACAAAGGATGCCCATCAATAGATCAATTATGCTCCAATGTCCTAACATAGCGGTTCACCATACGTGCATGCTACGGGAATCACTAACTTCAACACAAGTATTTCTAGATTCACAACACCCTACTAACATAACTCTTAATATTACCGAATCCACGTCTCAAAACTAATTGAGAGGAATCAAAACTTTTCTTTCTACTCAATGCACATGAAGATAGAAGTTTTTGTATCCTATTTGGGTACCTATCACCTTTTGGACTACTTTCATCGCACAAGCCAACTACCAAGTCACGCACCGCCGTGCTCTAAAAGATCTAAGTGAAGCACATAGAGCAAAATTATCTAGCTCAAAAGATATAAGTGAAGCACTATGAGCATTCTAGAAAAATCACGATGAGTGCATGTCTCTCTCAAAAGGTGTGCAGTAAGGATGATTGTGACACAACTAAAAGAAAAGACTCCTACGATACAAGACGCTCCAAGCAAAACACATATCATGTGGGGAATAAAAATATAGCTCCAAGTAATGTTACCGATGGATTGAAGACAAAAGAGGGGATGCCTTCCCGGGGCATACCCAAGCTTAGGATTTTTGGTGTCCTTGAATTTGGCTCGGGATGCCTTGGGCATCCCCAAGCTTGAGCTCTTTCCACTCCTTATCTCTTTGTCCATGAGAACATCACCCAAAACTTGAAAACTTCACAACACAAAACTTAAACAGAAATTCGTGATAACATTAGCACAAGAACACAAACTACCACCTCTTTAGGTACTGTAGAAATCTTGATTTCTATTTATATTGGTGTTAGATTACTGTATTCTCACTTTTCCATGGCTAGTACCCCCCTATACTATCCATAGTTTCATCAAAACAAGCAACCAACTCAACAAAAACAGAATCTGTCAAAAACAGACTAGTCTGTAGAAATCTGTATACTTCGTATACTTCTGGTACCTAAAAAATTCTGAAAAATTACGACTGCCTGGTCAAAAGGCATTTCAACCATCACAAAAAAGAATAAACTCAAAATCTCTTTCTGAATAAAAATGAAATATAATTTCGTGAGCGAAAAGTTTCTGTCTTTTTCCAGCAGGATCAAACAACCATCACCAAGACTAGTCATAAAGGTTTTGCTTGGGTCAAACACAAAAAGAAACACAAAAGACACAATCGTAACAGAATTATGATAGTGTGGACGCAAAAAAACAGAAATAAAAATATAAATTCGTTGGGTTGCCTCCCAACAAGCGCTATTGTTTAACGCCCTTATCTAGGCATAAAGCGATAGAATCACGTATCGTCGTCTTTGGTGCTCAAACCATAAGTAGCCCTCATCATGGATTCATAAGGCAATGCTACTTTCTTTCTAGGAAAGTGCTCCATGCCCTTCTTTAAAGGAAATTGAAATATGATATTCCTTTCCTTCATATCGATGATAGCACCGATAGTCCTTAGGAAAGGTCTACAAAGAATAATAGGGCATCTAGGATTGCAATCAATGTCAAGCACAATGAAATCCACGGGTACATAGTTCCTATTTGCAATAATAAGAACATCATTGATCCTTCCCATGGGTTTCTTGACAGTAGAATCCGCAAGATGCAAATTAAGAGAACACTCCTCAATCTCATTAAAACCCAGAACATCACATAAGGACTTTGGAATCGCGGAAACACTAGCACCCAAATCACACAAAGCATTGCATTCATAGTTTTTGATTTTGATTTTGATAGTAGGTTCCCACTCATCATGATGCTTTCTAGGGATAGAGACTTCCAATTCAAGTTTCTCTTCAAGATATTTTATCATAGCTTCGACGATATGATCGGTAAAGGCCTTGTTTTGGTAATAAGCGTGTGGAGAGTTTAGCATGGATTGCATCAAGGAAATGCATTCAATCAAGGAGCAACTATCATAATTGAATTCCTTGAAATCTAAAGTATTAATTTCATTACTACTCTAAGTTTTAATATCTTCTACTCCACTTTCAATGCTTTTAGCATCAAGATAGACGGACTCCGAATCATTGGGGCGTTTTTCAACCAAGGTGGATTCATATCCAGCCCCATCATCATTAGGTTTGACAAAAGAAAACAAAGATTCAATGGGAGTCACACCAAGCACTTTAAGATCTTTTTGATTCTTATCACGAGAACACGCCTTTTTAAGCCATTCATGTCTAGCACGAATTTGGGCGATTCTTTCTTTGCTCTCACTCATGGAAACATACATAGCTTTCAAAGATTCATCCATATTGATCTTGGGAGGAGCACATATAACTTTCAAAGCATCAATATCACTAGACATTCTATCAACGCTCCTAGCCAAATCGTCAATTTTGAGTAGTTTTTCCCTTATGGACGCACTGAAAATCTTTTGTGAGTTAATAAACTCTTTGATATTACTCTCTAGATCAGAGGGTAATATATTATAATTTCCATGAATATTGTTGTAGGAGTTGCCAAAGTTATTAGAGGAGTTACTAGGAAAAGCCCTAGGAACATAGTTTCCTCTAAAAGCATTGTTGTTGCCAAAATTATTCCTACCAAGAAAATCAACGTCCAAGCTAGCGTTGCTACTCTCAATCAAGGATGACAAGGGCATATCATTAGGATCTAAAGGAGCACTTCTACTAGCAACCAAATTCATTAACTCATCCATCTTAGCACTCAACGAGTTAATTTCTTCTATAGTGTGTACCTTCTTACTAGTAGGTGACCTTTGAGTGTGCCACTAAGAGTAGTTCGTGATGATATTATCTAGGAGTTTTGTGGCTTCTACTAACGTGATTTCCATGAACGTTCCACCGGAGGCGGAGTCCAAGATGTTTCTAGAAGCGAAATTCAAGCCAACGTAGAAGATTTGTATAATCATCCAAAGACTCAAGCCATGAGCGGGACAATTTCTAATCATCAATTTCATCCTCTCCCAAGATTGTGCAACATGTTCATGATCAATTTGCTTAAAATTCATGATATCATTACGGAGAGAGATAATCTTAGCCGACGGGAAATACTTGGATATGTAAGCATCTTTGCACTTATTCCAAGAATCAATACTATTTTTGGGCAAAGACGAAAACCAAGTTTTTGCTCGATCTCGCAACGAGAAAGGAAAAAGCTTCAATTTAATCACATCATTATCCACATATTTCTTATTTTGCATATCTCAAAGCTCAATGAAGGTATTAAGATGGGATACGACATCTTCACTAGGAAGGCTGGAGAATTGCTCTTTCATAACAAGATTCAGCAACGCGGCATTGATTTCGTATGACTCCGCACTAGTGGCGGGACCAATTGGAGTACTAATAAAATCATTATTATTAGTATTCGAGAAGTCACAAGGTTTGGTGTTTTCAGTCATGGTGACTTCAGCAAGCAAGCAAGCACACAAGCGAGCAAAGAGCAAGCGAGAGAAAAGGCCAAACGAAAAAGGCAAATATTTTTTTTTAAATTTTTGTTTTTAAGAAGTAAGGGAGAGGAAAACAAGAGGCAAAAAAGGTAAATGCAAGAGATGAGTTTGCGACACTTACTTGGATGAGTTCTTGACTTGATCCTCCCCGGCAACGACACCAGAAATTCTTCTGCTACGGCGACAGAAATCTTCTGTCATCTCTTGAGCTTGCGTTGGTTTTTTCGCTTGAAGAGGAAAGGGCGATGCAGCACATGAGCAGTAAGTATTTCCCTCAGTTTGAGAACGAAGGTATCAATCTAGTAGGAGAATCTCGTCAAGTCCAGAGTACCTGCACAAACACAAAAGAGCTTGCACCCAACGCTATAAAGGGGTTGTCAATCCCTTCAAGATTGATTGCAAAGTAAAATCTAAAGGCGGAAAGTGCAACGAAGAAAAAGTGTAAGGCTGAAAATATGGTGTGAAGTAGACCCGGGGGCCATAGTGTTCACTAGAGGCTTCTCTCAAAATAGCAAATATTACGGTGGGCGAACAAATTACTGTCGAGCAATTGATAGAACCGCGTAAAGTCATGAAGATATCTAAGGCAATGATCATACATATAGGCATCACATTCGAGACAAGTAGACCGATACTTTCTGCATCTACTACTATTACTCCACATATCGACCGCTATCCAGCATGCATCTAGTGTATTGAGTTCATGACGAACAGAGTAACGCCTTAAGAAAGATGACATGATGTAGAGGGATAAACTCAAATCAATGATGGAAACCCCATCTTTTTACCCTTGATGACAACAACACGATGCGTGCCTCGCTACCCCTTTTATCACTGGGTGAGGTCACCGCATGGTATGAAACCAAAACCAAGCACTTCTCCCATTGCAAGAATCATAGATCAAGCTGGCCAACCAAAACCCACAACTCGAAGAGAATTACAAGGATATGAAATCATGCATAAGAGAGATTAGAAGAAACTCAAATAAGATTCATAGATAATCTGATCATAAATCCACAATTCATCGGATCTCGACAAACACACCGCAAAAGAAGATTACATCGGATAGATCTCCATGAAGATCATGGGGAACTTTGTATTGCAGATCCAAGAGAGAGAAGAAGCCATCTAGCTACTAGCTATGGACCCGTAGGTCTATGGTGAACTACTCACGCATCATCAGAGAGGTTATGGTGTTGATGAAGAAGCCCTCCGTATCAGAATCCCCCTTTCGGCAGGGCACCAGAACATGCCCCAGATGGGATCTTGCGGAGACAGAAGCTTGCGGCGACAAAAAAGTAATTTCGATGATCTCCTGATTTTTTCTAGAATTATTGGGAATATATAGGCGAAAGACCTAGGGCAGAGGTGGCCCACGGAGCCCACAAAATTGGGAAGCGTGGGCCCCCATAGCCGCGGCTTGGGGGCTTGTGGGGTCCCTGGTGGCCCCCTGCCTTGGTTCTCAAGTTTCTCGATCTTCTTCTATTTCGGAAAAACAAGAACTGGCACTTAGCACTGAGTTAATAAGTTAGTCCCAAAAAGATATAAAAGGCATACAAAACATCCAAAGTTTGACAGGATAATAGCGTGAAACCATCAAAAATTATAGATACGTTGGAGACGTATCACTCGCCCGGTAACTTATTCATCCCTTGCATGTTATACTTCAACACAAAGCTCTTGTAGCTAGGTGGTAGTGATTGAAGAATCTTGTCAGTGATAGCCTCTTGCGGAAGTTCAACTCCCACCTCAGCTAGACAGTTTGAGTACCCAGACATTTTGAGCACATATTGTTGGGGAACGTCGCATGGGAAACAAAAATTTTCCTACGCGCACGAAGACCTATCATGGTGATGTCCATCTACGAGAGGGGATGAGTGATCTACATACCTTTGTAGACCGTACAGCAGAAGCGTTAGTGAACGCGGTTGATGTAGTGGAACTTTGTCACGTCCGTCGATCCGCCCCGCGAACAATCCCGCGATCAGTCCCACGATCTAGTACCGAACGGATGGCACCTCCGCATTCAGCACACGTACAGCTCGACGATGACCTCGGCCTTCTTGATCCAGCAAGAGAGATGGAGAGGTAGAAGAGTTCTCCGGCAGCGTGACGGCGCTCCGGAGGTTGGTGATGATCTCGTCTCAGCAGGGCTCGGCCCGAGCTCCGCAGAAACGCGATCTAGAGGAAAAACCGTGGAGGTATGTGGTCGGGCTGCCGTGGAAAAGTCGTCTCAAATCAGCCCTAAAACCTCCGTATATATAGGTGGGAGAGAGGGGACCTTGCCTTGGGGCTCAAGGAGCCCCAAGGGGGTCGGCCGAGCCAAAGGGGAGAAGGACTCCCCCCCAAAACGAGTCCTACTTGGTTTGGTGGGTGGAGTCCCCCTTTCCTTTCCCACCTCCTCTTTTTTTCCTTTTCTCTTTGATTTTTCTTCCAATGTGCATAGGGCCCTTTTGGGCTGTCCCACCAGCCCACTAAGGGCTGGTGCGCCACCCTCAAGGCCTATGGGCTTCCCCGGGGTGGGTTGCCCCCCACCCTCGGTGAACTCCCGGAACCCATTCGTCATTCCCGGTAACTCCGAAAACCTTCCGGTAATCAAATGAGGTCATCCTATATATCAATCTTCGTTTCCGGACCATTCCGGAAACCCTCGTGACGTCCGTGATCTCATCTGGGACTCCGAACAACATTCGGTAACCAACCATATAACTCAAATACGCATAAAACAACGTCAAACCTTAAGTGTGCAGACCCTGCGGGTTCGAGAACTATGTAGACATGACCCGAGAGACTCCTTGGTCAATATCCAATAGCGGGACCTGGATGCCCATATTGGATCCTACATATTCTACGAAGATCTTATCGTTTGAACCTCAGTGCCAAGGATTCATATAATCCAGTATGTCATTCCCTTTGTCCTTCGGTATGTTACTTGCCCGAGATTCGATCGTCACTATCCCCATACCTATTTCAATCTCGTTTATCAGCAAGTCTCTTTACTCGTTCCGTAATACAAGATCCCGCAACTTACCCTAAGTCACATTGCTTGCAAGGATTATGTGTGATGTTGTATTACTCAGTGGGCCCCGTGATACCTCTTCGTCACACGGAGTGACAAATCCCAGTCTTGATCCATACTAACTCAACGAACACCTTCGTAGATACCTGTAGAGCATCTTTATAGTCACCCAGTTACGTTGCGACGTTTGATACACACAAAGTATTCCTCGTGTGTTAGTGAGTTATATGATCTCATGGTCATAGGAACAAATACTTGACACGCAGAAAACAGTAGCAACAAAATGACACGCTCAACATGCTACGTCTATTAGTTTGGGTCTAGTCCATCACGTGATTCTCCTAATGATGTGATCCAGTTATCAAGCAACAACACCTTGTTCATAATCAGAAGACACTGACTATCTTTGATCAACTGGCTAGCCAACTAGAGGCTTGCTAGGGACAGTGTTTTGTCTATGTATCCACACATGTAAATGAGTCTTCATTCAATACAATTATAGCATGGATAATAAACGATTATCTTGATACAGGAATTATAATAATAACTATATTTATTATTGCCTCTAGGGCATAATTCCAACAGTCTCCCACTTGCACTAGAGTCAATAATCTAGCCCTCACATCATCATGCGAATTACATTGTAATAAATTTACCACTCATACAGTTCTGGGTCTCCTACATTCAGATCCGTGTGCACTTTGCATATATTTACGTCCTCTCCTTCGACGTAGTCGCGGATGAGGTTGAAGCGTCGTTTGATGTGTCTGGACTTCTTGTGAAACCGTGGTTCCTTTGCTAAGGCAATGGCACCTGTGTTGTCACACAACAAGGTTATTGGATTCAGTGCGCTTGGCACCACTCCAAGATCCGTGATGAACTGATTCATCCAGACACCCTCCTTAGCCGCCTCCGAGGCAGCTATGTACTCTGCTTCACATGTAGAATCTGCTACGACGCTTTGCTTGGATCTGCACCAACTTACCGCACCCCCATTAAGAATAAATACGTATCCAGTTTGCGACTTAGAGTCGTCCGGATCTGTGTCAAAGCTTGCATCGACGTAAACTTTTACGGCGAGCTCTTCGTCACCTCCATACACGAGAAACATCTCCTTAGTCCTTTTCAGGTACTTCAGGATATTCTTGACCGCTGTCGAGTGATCCACTCCTGGATTACTCTGGAACCTACCTTCCATACTTATGGCCAGGCTAACGTCCGGTCTAGTGCACAGCATTGCATACATGATAGAACCTATGGCTGAAGCATAGGGGACGGAACGCATATGCTCTCTATCTTCATCAGTTGCTGGGCACTGAGTCTTACTCAATCTCGTACCTTGTAAAACTGGCGAGAACCCCTTCTTGGACTGTTCCATTTTGAACCTCTTCAAATCTTTATCAAGGTATGTGCTTTGTGAAAGTCCTATCAGGCGTTTTGATCTATCCCTATAGATCTTAATGCCTAGAATGTAAGCAGCTTCGCCTAGGTCCTTCATAGAGAAACTTTTATTCAAGTAATCTTTTATGCTCTTCAGAAACTCTATGTTGTTTCCAATCAGCAATATGTCATCCACATATAATATTAGAAACGCCACAGAGCTCCCACTCACTTTCTTGCAAATACAAGATTCTCCAACCACTTGTACAAACCCAAATGCTTTGATCACCTCATCAAAGAGTTTGTTCCAACTCCGAGATGCTTGCACCAGTCCATAAATGGATCGCTGGAGCTTGCACACCTTGTTAGCATTCTTAGGATCGACAAAACCTTCGGGTTGCATCATATACAATTCTTCCTTAAGGAAACCGTTAAGGAACGCCGTTTTGACATCCATCTGCCAGATTTCATAATCGAAAAATGCAGCTATTCTAACATGATTCTGACAGACTTAAGCATCGCTACGGGTGAGAATGTCTCATCGTAGTCAACTCCTTGAACTTGTGAAAAACCCTTTGCCACAAGTCGAGCTTTATAAACGGTCACATTGTCGTCAGCGTCCGTCTTCCTCTTAAAGATCCATTTGTTCTGAATAGCCTTGCGGCCCTCAGGCAGTACCTCCAAAGTCCACACTTTGTTCTCATACATGGATCCTATCTCGGACTTCATGGCTTCTAGCCATTTGTTGGAATCTGGGCCCACCATTGCTTCTTCATAATTTCCAGGTTCATTGTTGTCCAACAACATGGTTGACAAGACGGGTTTACCGTACCACTCTGGAGCAGCACGTGGTCTCGTCGACCTGCGTGGTTCGACAGAAACTTGAACCGGAGCTTCTTGATCATCATCATTAACTTCCTCCTCAACCGGCGTCGCAACGATAGAGGTTTCCCCTTGCCCTGCGCCACCATCCAGAGGGATGAGAGGTTCGATAACCTCGTCAAGTTCTATCTTCCTCCCACTCAATTCTCTCGAGAGAAACTCCTTCTCGAGAAAAGCTCCGTTTTTAGCGACAAACACTTTGCCCTCGTATTTGAGATAGAAGGTGTACCCAACTGTCTCTTTTGGGTAACCTATGAAGACGCACTTTTCCGCTTTGGTTTCCAGCTTTTCAGGCTGAAGCTTTTTGACATAAGCATCACATCCCCAAACTTTAAGAAACGACAACTTTGGCCTTTTGCCATACCACAGTTCGTATGGCGTCGTCTCAACGGATTTTGATGGTACCCTATTTAAAGTGAATGCAATTGTTTCTAATGCATAACCCCAAAACGATAACGGCAAATCGGTAAGAGACATCATAGATCGCACCATCTCTAATAAAGTACGATTACGACATTCGGACACACCATTACGCTGTGGTGTTCCAGGCGGTGTCAACTGTGAAACAATTCCACATTGTCTTAAGTGAGCACCAAACTCGAAACTCAGATATTCACCCCCACGATCAGACCGTAGGAACTTGATCTTCTTGTTACGATGATTTTCAACTTCACTCTAAAATTGCTTGAATTTTTCAAATTTTTCAGACTTGTGCTTCATCAAGTAGACATAACCATATCTACTCAAATCGTTAGTGAAGGTGAGAAAATAACGATATCCGCCGCATGCCTCCACGCTCATTGGACCACACACATCGGTATGTATGATTTCCAACAAGTCAATTGCACGCTCCATTGTTCCGGAGAACGGAGTCTTAGTCATCTTGCCCATGAGGCATGGTTCGCACGTGTCAAGTGAATCAAAGTCAAGTGACTCCAAAAGTCCATCAACATGGAGTTTCTTGATGCGCTTTACACCAATATGACCTAAACGGCAGTGCCACAAAAATATGGCGCTATCATTGTTAACTTTAACTCTTTTGGTCTCAATGTTTATGTATGTGTGTATCGCTATCAAGATTCAATATGCACAATCCTCTCACATTGGGTGCATAACCATAAAAGATGTTACGCATAGAAATAGAACAACCATTATTCTCTGACTTAAAAGAGTAACCGTCTCGCAATAAACAAGATCCAGATATAATGTTCATGCTCAACGCAGGCACTAAATAACAATGATTTAAGTTCATAACTAATCCTGATGGTAACTGAAGTGAAACTGTGCCGACGGCGATTGCATCAACCTTGGAACCATTTCCTACGCGCATCGTCACTTCATCTTTCGCCAGCCTTCGTCTATTCCGCAGTTCCTGTTTTGAGTTGCAAATATGAGCAACAGAACCGGTATCGAATACCCAGGCACTACTACGAGAGCCGGTGAAGTACACATCAATAACTTGTATATCAAATATACCTGATTTTTCTTTGGTCGCCTTCTTATCTGCCAGATACTTGGGGCAATTGCGCTTCCTGTGACCCATACCCTTGCAATAGTAACACTCCGTTTCAAGCTTAGGTCCAGCTTTGGGTTTCTTCGTCGGATTGGCAACAGGCTTGCCGCTCTTCTTTGAATTACCCTTCTTGCCTTTGCCTTTTCTCTTGAAACTAGTGGTCTTATTCACCATCAACACTTGATGCTCTTTACGGAGTTCAGACTCTGCGACTTTCAGCATCGCAAACAACTCACCGGGAGACTTGTTCATCCCTTGCATGTTGTAGTTCAACACAAAGCATTTATAGCTTGGCGGCAGTGATTGAAGGATTCTGTCAGTGATATCCTCTTGCGGAAGTTCAATCCCCAGCTCAGCTAGACGGTTTGAGTACCCAGACATTTTGAGCACATGTTCACTGACAGACGAGTTTTCCTCCATCTTGCAAGCATAGAATTTATCGGAGGTCTCATACCTCTCGATCCGGGCGTTCTTCTGAAAGATAAACTTCAACTCCTGGAACATCTCAAATGCTCCATGACGCTCAAAGCGACGTTGAAGTCCCGGTTCTAAGCCATACAAGACTGCACATTGAACTACTGAGTAGTCCTCCTTACGTGCTAACCAAGCGTTCTTAACATCCTGACCAGCCGTAGCGGGTGGTTCATCTCCTAGCGCAGCATTAAGGACATAATCCTTCTTCCCAGCTTGTAAGATTAGCTTAAGATTACGAGCCCAGTCTACAAAGTTGCTTCCATCATCTTTCAACTTAGCTTTCTCTAGGAACGTATTAAAATTCAGGGTGACTGTCGCGTGAGCCATGATCTACAACACAAATATATTCAAAGTGGACTTAGACTATGTTCAAGATAATTAGAGTTTAACTTAATCAAATTATTCGCTAAACTCCCACTCAAAAAGTACATCTCTCTAGTCATTTGAGTGGTTCATGATCCACTTAGACTAGCTCAAGTCCGATCATCACGTGAGTTGAGCATAGTTTCAGTGGTAAGCATCCCTATGCTAATCATATCATCTATATGATTCATGATAGACCTTTCGGTCTCATGTGTTCCGAGGCCATGTCTGCACATGCTAGGCTCGTCAAGCTTAACCTGAGTGTTCCGCGTGCGCAACTGTTTTGCACCCGTTGTATGTGAACGTTGAGTCTATCCCACCCGATCATCACGTGGTGTCTCGAAACGACGAACTGTAGCAACGGTGCACAGTCGGGGAGAACACAATTTCGTCTTGAAATTTTAGTGAGAGATCACCTCATAATGCTACCGTCGTTCTAAGCAAAATAAGGTGCATAAAAGGATTAACATCACATGCAATTCATAAGTGACATGATATGGCCATCATCACGTGCTCCTTGATCTCCATCACCAAAGCACCGGCATGATCTTCTTGTCACCGGCGCCGCACCATGATCTCCATCAACGTGTCGCCATCGGGGTTGCCGTGCTACTCATGCTATTACTACTAAAGCTACATCCTAGCAAAATAGTAAACGCATCTGCAAGCACAAACGTTAGTATAAAGACAACCCTATGGCTCCTGCCGGTTGCCGTACCATCGATGTGCAAGTCGATATTATCTATTACAACATGATCATCTCATACATCCAATATATCACATCACATCGTTGGCCATATCACATCACAAGCATACCCTGCAAAAACAAGTTAGACGTCCTCTAATTTTGTTGTTGCATGTTTTACGTGGTGACCACGGGTATCTAGTAGGATCGCATCTTACTTACGCAAACACCACAACGGAGATATATGAGTTGCTATTTAACCTCATCCAAGGACCTCCTCGGTCAAATCCGATTCAACTAAAGTTGGAGAGACCGACACTTGCCAGTCATCTTTGAGCAACGGGGTTACTCGTAGCAATGAAACCAGTCTCTCATAAGCGTACGAGTAATGTCGGTCCAAGCCGCTTCAATCCAATAATACCGCGAAATCAAGAAAAGACTAAGGAGGGCAGCAAAACCCACATCACCGCCCACAAAAAATTTTGTGTTCTACTCGAGAAGACATCTACGCATGAACCTAGCTCATGATGCCACTGTTGGGGAACGTCGTATGGGAAACAAAAAATTTCCTACGCGCACGAAGACCTATCATGGTGATGTCCATCTATGAGAGGGGATGAGTGATCTACGTACCCTTGTAGACCGTACAGCAGAAGCGTTAGTGAACGCGGTTGATGTAGTGGAACGTCCTCACGTCCCTCGATCCGCCCCGCGAACAATCCCGCGATCAGTCCCACGATCTAGTACCGAACAGACGACACCTCCGCGTTCAGCGCACGTACAGCTCGACGATGATCTCGGCCTTCTTGATCCAGCAAGAGAGACGGAGAGGTAGAAGAGTTCCTCGGCAGCGTGACGGCGGTCCGGAGGTTGGTGATGATCTCGTCTCAGCAGGGCTCCGCCCGAGCTCCACAGAAACGCGATCTAGAGGAAAAACCGTGGAGGTATGTGGTCGGGCTGCCGTGGAAAAGTCGTCTCAAATCAGCCCTAAAACCTCCGTATATATAGGTGGGAGAGAGGGGACCTTGCCTTGGGGCTCAAGGAGCCCCAAGGGGGTCGGCCGAGCCAAAGGGGGGAAGGACTCCCCCCCAAACCGAGTCCTACTTGGTTTGGTGGGTGGAGTCCCCCTTTCCTTTCCCACCTCCTCTTTTTTTTCCTTTTCTCTTCGATTTTTCTTCCAATGCGCATAGGGCCCTTTTGGGCTGTCCCACCAGCCCACTAAGGGCTGGTGCGCCACCCTCAAGGCCTATGGGCTTCCCCGGGGTGGGTTGCCCCCCGGTGAACTCCCGGAACCCATTCGTCATTCCCGGTACATTCCCGGTAACTCCGAAAACCTTCCGGTAATCAAATGAGGTCATCCTATATATCAATCTTCGTTTCCGGACCATTCCGGAAACCCTCGTGACGTCCGTGATCTCATCCGGGACTCCGAACAACATTTGGTAACCAACCATATAACTCAAATACGCATAAAACAACGTCAAACCTTAAGTGTGTAAACCCTGCGGGTTCGAGAACTATGTAGACATGACCCGAGAGACTCCTTGGTCAATATCCAATAGTGGGACCTGGATGCCCATATTGGATCCTACATATTCTACGAAGATCTTATCGTTTGAACCTCAGTGCCAAGGATTCATATAATCCCGTATGTCCTTCCCTTTCTCCTTCGGTATGTTACTTGCCCGAGATTCGATCATCAGTATCCCCATACCTATTTCAATCTCGTTTACCGGCAAGTCTCTTTACTCGTTCCGTAATACAAGATCCCGCAACTTACACTAAGTCACATTGCTTGCAAGGCTTATGTGTGATGTTGTATTACCGAGTGGGCCCCGAGATACCTCTCCGTCACACGGAGTGACAAATCCCAGTCTTGATCCATACTAACTCAACGAACAACTTCGGAGATACCTGTAGAGCATCTTTATAGTCACCCAGTTACGTTGCGACGTTTGATACACACAAAGTATTCCTCCGGTGTTAGTGAGTTATATGATCCCATGGTCATAGGAACAAATACTTGACACGCAGAAAACAGTAGCAACAAAATGACACGATCAACATGCTACGTCTATTAGTTTGGGTCTAGTCCATCACGTGATTCTCCTAATGACGTGATCCAGTTATCAAGCAACAACACCTTGTTCATAATCAGAAGACACTGACTATCTTTGATCAACTGGCTAGCCAACTAGAGGCTTGCTAGGGACAGTGTTTTGTCTATGTATCCACACATGTAAATGAGTCTTCATTCAATACAATTATAGCATGGATAATAAACGATTATCTTGATGCAAGAATTATAATAATAACTATATTTATTATTTCCTCTAGGGCATAATTCCAACACATATTCACTCACAGACGAATTCTCCTCCATTTTGCAAGCATAGAATTTATCGGAGGTCTCATACCTCTCGATCCGGGCATTCTTCTAAAAGATAAACTTCAACTCCTAGAACATTTCATATGGTCCATGACGTTCAAAGCGTCGTTGAAGTCCCGGTTCTAAGCCATACAAGTCTGCACATTGAACTACTGAGTAGTCCTCTGATACGCCTCCGTCGTATCTACTTTTCCGACTCTTTTGCCCTTGTTTTGGACTCTAATTTGCATGATTTGAATGGAACTAACCCGGACTAACGATGTTTTCAGCAGAATTGCCATGGTGTTGTTTTTGTGCACAAAAAAAAGTTCTTGGAATGACCTAAAAATTTACGAGGAATTTTTATGGAATATATGAAAAATACCTGCAAAAAGATCCACCGGAGGAGGTGAGCCAGTGGGCCACAACCTGAGGAGGCGTGGCCACCTCCCTGGCCGTGCCTACCAGGCTTGTGGGGCCCACATTGCTCCACTGCCTCCAATCTCAGCTCTATTTAGTCCGTCTTGCGCGGAAAAAATCAAGGAGAAGAGTTCATCGCGTTTTACAATACGGAGGCGCCGCCACCTCCTATTCTTCATCTGGAGGGCAGATCTGGAGTCCGTTCTGGGCTCTGGAGAGGGGAGATTGTCGCCATCGTCATCATCAACCTTCCTTCATCGCCAATTCCATGATGCTCTTCGTAGTTTGTGAGTAATCTCATCATAGGCTTGCTCGACGGTGATGAGTTGGATGAGATCTATCATGTAATCGAGTTAGTTTTGACGGGGATTGATCCCTAGTATCCACTATGTTCTGAGATTGATGTTGCTACTACTTTGCCATGCTTAATGCTTGTCACTAGGGCCCGAGTGCCATGATTTCACATCTGAACCTATTATGTTGTCGCCAATATATGTGTGTTTTAGATCCTATCTTGCAAGTTGTAGTCACCTACTATGTGTTATGACCCGGCAACCCCGGAGTGACAATAGCCGGAACCACTCCCGGAAATGACCATAGTATGAGGAGTTCATGTATTCACCAAGTGTCAATGCGTTGGTCCGGTTCTTTATTAAAAGGACAACCTTAATATCCCGTAGTTTCCATTAGGACCCCGCTGCCACCGGAGGGATGGACAATAGATGTCATGCAAGTTCTTTTCCCTAAGCACGTATGAATACATACGGAATACATGCCTACATTAGATTGACGAACGGGAGCTAGTTACTTATCTCTCCGTGTTATAGTTGTTACATGATGAATCACATACGGCATAATCATACATCACCGATCCAATGCCAACGAGTCTTTTAGTACTGGTCCTTGCTACGTTACTTTGCCGCTACTGCTGTTTCTTGCTACTGCTGTCACTACTTCTGTTACTTGCTACTTTGCTGTTACATGCTGCAAGACTTTTCTGGCGCCATTGATACGTCAAGTCAGGAATAGTCTGCCATCAACAGACCTTTTTCTGGCACTGTTGCTATCATACTACTTTGCTACTGATACTTTTCTTGCAGATACTAATCTTTCAGGTGTGGTTGAATTGACAACTCAGCTGCTAATACTTGAGAATATTATTTCGCTTCCCCTTGAGTCGAATCAATAAATTTGGGTTGAATACTCTACCCACGAAAACTGTTGCGATCCCCTACACTTGTGGGTTATCAAGACTATTTTCTGGCGCCGTTGCCGGGGAAGCACATCTATATTCTCTGAGTCACTTGGGATTTACGTCTGCTGATCACTATGAGGAATCCGATAGATCCAAGAACTAAAGTCTTGCCTTCCACTACGAGGACAGGTAAGGAACTGCCATCTAGCTCTGCACTTGATTCACCTTCAGTTATGAGTAAGATTGCGACACCACCTCCTGCTAGAAATCTAGATATGTCGCCTGTGCTTGATGATGCTACTTTTGCTGCCTATGATTCTATGCTTGATACTATGCCTGATGATGCTATGCTTGATACTATGCCTGATGATGCCATGCTTGATACTGCTTTGCCACTAGGTGTATTCCTTGATGCAAAAATTGCTAGAGTTGCTGCTAGATGTGATGATACTTCTGAAACTGCTGATACTACTGAAGTAGGACCTGCTATTTTGCCTGCTAGAACTAGCTCTCCTGATATACCTGAATTGCCTGATATGCCTGATACGCGTTATGTTATGGAGGGAGAGATAGCTGAGGACTGATGACCAACAAGTATAGGGGATCAATCGTAGTCCTTGCGATAAGTAAGAGTGTCGAACCCAACGAGGAGCAGAAGGCTCTCATAAACAGTTTTCAGCAAGGTAATAACTGTAAGCTCTGAAAGTAGTGGTAACAAGTGATGGTGAAGTGAGGTGAAACGTAGCAAGTGAAAAGTAACAAGTAGTAGCAACGGTGCAGCAAGTGGCCCGATCCCTTTTGTAGCAAGGGACAAGCCTGAACAAAGTCTTATAGGAGGAAAAATGCTCCCGAGAACACACGGGAATTTCTGTCATGCTAGTTTCATCATGTTCCTATGATTCGCGTTCGTTACTTTGATAGTTTGATATGTGGGTGGACCGGCACTTGGGTACTGCCCTTACTTGGACAAGCATCCCACTTATGATTAACCCCTCTCACAAGCATCCACAACTACGAAAGAAGAATTAAGACAGCATCTAACCATAATATTAAACTAGTGGATCCAAATCAGCCCCTTACAAAGCAACACATAGCCTGGGGTTTAAGCTTCTGTCACTCTAGCAACCCATCATCTACTTACTACTCCCCAATGCCTTCCTCTAGGACCAAAGATGGTGAAGTGTTATGTAGTCGACATTCACATAACACCACTAGAGGAAAAGACAACATACAACATATCAAAATATCAAACGAATACCAAATTCACATGACTATTATCAACATGACTTATCCCATGTCCTCAGGAACAAAAGTAACTACTCACAAAGCATAGTCATAATCATGACTAGAGGTGTAATGAGTAGCATCAAGGATCTGAACATAAACTCTTCCACCAAGTAATCCAACTAGCATCAACTACAAAGAGTAATCAACACTACTAGCAACCTTAGAAGTACCAATCGGAGTCGTGAGATGGAGATTCGTTACAAGAGATGAACTAGGGTTTGGAGAGGAGATGGTGCTGATGAAGATGTTGATGGAGATGACTCCCCTTCGACGAGAGGAGTGTTGGTGATGACCATGGCGACGATTTCCCCCTCCCAGAGGGAAGTTTCCCCGGCAGGATCGTCCTTCCGGAGCTCTAGATTGGTTCTGCTCAAGTTTTGCCTCGTGGCGGAGGAGAATCCACGAAAAAGCTCCACCCTGATTTTTTTCCTGGACGAAACCCTTCATATAGCAACAGAGGGGGGCTAGTGGGCCGCCAGGGTGCCCACAAGCCCTGTAGCCGCCGCCAGGGGGGTAGGTGGCGGCTACCAGGCTTGTGGGCTCCTGGTAGCTCCCCTCTGGAACTTCTTTCGCCCAGTATTTTTTTTATAATCCCAAAAAATTCCACGTTGATTTTCACGACATTTGGATTTGCTCATAATAGAGGACTCAGACTTGCTCCTTTTTCAGTCCAGAATTCTAGCTGCCGCTATTCTCCCTCTTCAAATAAACCTTGCAAAATAAGAGAGAAAAGGCATAAGTATAGTACCACAAAGTATAATAAGAGTCCATAAAGCGATAAATATCAACATGAAAGCATGATGCAAAATGGACGTATCAACTCCCCAAAGCTTAGACCTCGCTTGTCCTCAAGCGAAAACCAAGATCCATAAACATGTCCACATGTTTAGGGATGAAGGTGTGAAAAAACATAATACGGACATGAGGGCAACATGATCACACATAGAACAACAACACATCATAAAGATTCTTATGGGAAAGTAACAATTCCTTCACAAAGCAAAATATGAAGCAAAAACCTTACCGAGAAGTAGCCAACAATAGTCCATAGTCATTGAAGCAGTTGCAATTTATCATAACATCAAAAAGAGTCAAATAAGAGCTTGTAAAGCAAACCCACATACTCAATCATCTCTTTTGTTTTCCACAATTTTTACAACTCACGTGGTACTCATGGTATCAAAGATTCAGCTAGACACAGAGAAAGATAGGGGCTTATAGTTTTGCCTCCCAACCATTTACCTCAAGGGTAAAGTCAACAATAATAAAGCATAAGTACTCATCTCCAAGTTGATATATGAATATAGATCTTTCCCTAGCTTGTGACGGTAACCAAGACAAAGGCAAAATAAGGAATTGGTGAAGATCACCGTGACTCTTTCAAGGGAAAAAAGCAAAGGTACAAGATAGACCCTTCGCAGAGGGAAGCAGAGGTTGCCATGCGCTTTTGAGGTTTGGATGCGTGTCCTCTTAGTGCGGAGGAACGTCACTTTATATTGCCTCCTGCGATAAAGAACTTTATTATGCAGTCTGTCGCTTTTATGTCTTCCTCATCACAGGTTCGTACAAAGCTTATTTTCCAGACACTAATAGACCATACATATTAGAGAGCAATTTTTATTGCTTGCACCGATGACAACTTACTTGAGGGATCTTATTCAATCCATAGGTAGGTATGGTGGACTCTCATGGCAAAACTGGGTTGAAGGTTTATGGATGCACAAGTAGTATCTCTACTTGGTGCGGGAGTTTTGGCTAATATGAGGTGGAACCAATCGTCACATGCTAAGGGATCTCTAGACATATAACATTGTTTGGAACCAAGCAAACACAATTCATTATGTTTTCTTCCTTGTCCAACATCTACTTCTAAGCATGTAATAGTTTGGTGAGTACTTACAATTATAGAAAGTGTCTAAGATGATATATTTATATGTGAACCTCTCTTTCCTCATTACTGTTTATTAATTGCAACAATGACTGGGGTCTATGTTGGTCTATTCTCAACAAGTTTCAATCATCATACTTGTCATATGTGAAGTTATCACTTTCCATAAGACCATCTCATGATCTTTCATGCTATCGTTCTTTTAATACTTTTGATCACGACACAAAACAAAGCCCTTGAATAAGATACTCTTTATTATATAGCTCGCAAGCTCGAATACATCGGGGGAGACACAAGGCAAAAGACTCAAACTAAACACTAAAGACTTATTCCACTAAGAGAAGAAATAAAAAACTGAAAAAGAAAGAACTAAAACAAAGTAAAAGCAAAATATATAGAGGTGATACGATACCAGGGCAACTCCCCCAAGCTTGGCTAATGCCAAGGGGATTGCCCATACCAATGCTTAGTGGTCTTCCTTTGGTGGTGATGGTGGCGGAGTTGTTGAAGCAGTCTTGAGCTTGTCTAATTTCCACTTGAGCATAAAGTTTTGCTCCCTGAGATCGTCATATTCCTCCTCAAGCTTCAACACACTATGGCAAAGTTCCCGCTTACTCTCCTGCAAGAAACGAGAAGGGATAAACAAGGTCTTAGGCTTCTTCCTTTGGTCAGGGAGGCTTGGCTTCTTGAACTCCACATGAGTGCGTCCAGGTTGACGTAGAGCGGCCTCCTCTTCGTCGGAACTCGTTTGTTCCTTCCCCTTGGGATCATAGTCCTCTTCCTCGTCAGTGGTCCAGCCATATGGTTCCAAGTCCCCATAGACCTTGGGGTCAGCAAGGTAATCAGCCACATAACTCTTCCCCTCTGAATCGTGAGAAGACATCTTGACCTAGATCTGTAGCAGAAAGCAGGCTCGAAACGAAAACAAAGGAAAACTGCGCGATACGGAGATCAAAACCCTCGGGCGTATATATAATGATTTTTTCTAGACCAGAATGAGTGCTCCGCAAGAAAACGGAGTCCGGGAGGCACACGAGGTGCCCACAAGACCTGTAGCCGCCGCCAGGGGGGGTAGGTGGCGGCTACCATGTTTGTGGCCGCCTCGTGCGCTCTCCGGACTGCTTTTTTATTTTTCTATTTTTTCATAAATTCCAAAATGGAGAAAATTTCCTATTGGAAAAGTTTCGGAGTCCAATTACTTACCAAAACACATACTTCTTCGTTTTCAGGGTCTGAAACAGGCTGATAAACATCCCTTATGTACTCCTCTGGAGTTATGATATTGATGATATTGGTCTCAACATTTATGGGAGTACCAGATATATAATGCTTGATTCTTTGCCCATTTACCACTCTAGGAAAATTACCTTCCGTGTTATTGATTTTGATGGCACCGGAACGATATACTTCCTCGACAACGTAAGGACCTTCCCATTTAGAGAGAAGCTTGCCTGTGAAGAATCTTAAGCGAGAATTGTATAGTAGGACATAATCACCTACATTGAACTCTCGTTTTTGTATTCTTTTATCATGCCATCTCTTAACCTTTTCCTTGAACAACTTGACATTCTCATATGACTGGGCCCTCCATTCATCTAATGAGCTGATATCAAACAACCGCTTCTCACCGGCAATTTTGAGATCGAAGTTAAGCTCTTTGATTGCCCAATAAGTTTGTGTTCCATCTCAAGAGGTAAATGACAGGACTTACCGTAAACCATTTTATACGGCGACATGCCCATGGGATTCTTATAAGCAGTCCTATAAGCCCAAAGTGCATCATCAAGTTTGCTAGACCAATTCTTTCGAGATCCATTGACAGTCTTTTCTAAGATCAATTTGATCGCCCTATTACTCAACTCCACTTGACCGCTAGACTGAGGATGATAAGGAGATGCAACTCTATGGTTGACATCATACTTAGCGAGCATCTTGCGGAAAACACCATGAATGAAGTGTGAACCGCCATCAGTCATCAAATATCTAGAGACTCCAAATCTTGGGAAAATGACTTCTTTAAGCATCTTAATAGAGGTGTGATGGTCAACATTTCAAGTGGGGATAGCTTCTACCCACTTAGTGACATAATCAACATCAACTAAGATGTGAGTATACCCATTGGAACTCGAGAAGGGTCCCATATAATCAAAGCCCCAGACATCAAACGGTTCAATGACAAGTGAATAGTTCATAGGCATTTCCTGACGCTTACTGATGTTCCCTATTCTTTGGCATTCTTCACAAGACAAGACAAACATACGGGCATCCTTGAAGAGAGTGGGCCAGTAGAAACCTGATTGTAATACCTTATGAGCAGTTCTATCTCTAGCATGGTGTCCTCCGCAGGCTTCGGAATGACACTTCTGCAGGATCTGTCCCTGTTCATGTTTAGGCACACAACGTCTAATAACACCATCTACTCCTTCCTTATAAAGGTGAGGATCATCCCAAAAGTAGTGTCTCAAATCAAAGAAGAATTTCTTCTTTTGCTGGTAGGTGAAACTGGGTGGTATGTATTTGGCTACGATATAGTTTGCGTAATCAGCATACCACGGTGCACTATGTGAAGTGCGGATGACACTTAATTGCTTATCAGGAAAGTTGTCATCGCTAGGTCGTGGGTCATCAAGGACATTCTCTAGCCTGGACAAGTTATCTGCTACACGGTTATCAGCACCCTTTCGGTCAACAACGTGCAAATCAAATTCATGTAGCAGGAGAACCCATCTGATTAGCCTAGGCTTAGCGTCCTTCTTCTCCATAAGGTACTTAATAGCAGCATGATCAGAGTGAATAGTGACTTTGGAGTCAACTATATAAGATCTGAACTTTTCACACACAAACACGACTGCTAAAAACTCCTTTTCCGTAGTGGCATAGTTTCTTTGGGCACTGTCTAGAGTTTTAGTAGCATAGTGAATAACATTCAACTTCTTATCAACTCTTTGTCCTAGAACAACACCAACAACGTAATCACTAGCATCACACATGATTTCAAAGGGCAAGTTCCAATCAGGTGGTTGAACAATAGGTGCGGTTATGAAGGCCTTCTTAAGTATTTCGAAAGCTTCCTCACAATCCTCATCAAAAACAAAAGGAACGTCCTTCTGCAAGAGGTTGGTAAGAGGCCTAGAAATCTTAGAGAAGTCTTCAATGAACCTTCTATAGAAACCAACATGACCTAGGAAACTTCGTATACCTCTGATATCTGTGGGGCAAGGCATTTTCTAAATTGCATCAACCTTAGCCTTATCAACTTCAATGCCTTTCTCAGAGATTTTGTGTCCTAAGACGATGCCTTCATTAACCATGAAGTGACACTTCTCCCAGTTCAAGACGAGGTTGGTATCTTTGCATCTCTGTAAGACTCGATCAAGGTTGCTCGGGATATCGTCAAAGGAAGAACCGTAAACGGAGAAATCATCCATGAAAACTCAACAATCTTTTCACAAAAGTCAGAGAATATAGCCATCATACATCTTTGAAAGGTGGCAGGTGCATTGCACAAGCCAAAAGGCATACGTCTATAAGCAAAGGTACCGAAGGGGAAGGTGAAAGTGGTTTTCTCCTGATCAGATTATGCAACAGGTATTTGCGAGAAACATGAATAACCGTCTAGAAAGCAGAAGTGTGTGTGTTTAGATAGCCTTTCTAGCATTTGGTCGATAAACGACAAAGGATAATGGTCTTTCCTGGTTGCCTTGTTCATTTTCCGGAAGTCTATCACCATCCTATAGCTAGTAATAATCCTCCGTGGGATTAGGTCATTCTTATCATTAGGAACGACGGTGATACCTCCCTTCTTAGGTACGCAATGTACTGGACTTACCCAATCACTATGAGCAACAGGATAAATGATTCCTGCTTCCAGAAGCTTTAATATTTCTTTTCTCACGACCTCTTTCATCTTAGGATTTAATCTCCTTTGGTGATCAGCAACTGGTTTAGAATCAGGATCAGTTTTAATCTTGTGCTGACATAGAGTGGGACTAATACCCTTAAGATCATCAAGAGTATATCCAATAGCAGCATGGTGCTTCCTCAAAGTTTTTAATAACTTCTTCTCTTCGTGATCCGAGAGGTTAGCACTAATAATAACAGGATATATCTCCTTCTCATCAAGGTAGGCATACTTAAGAGTATCTGGTAACTGTTTTAGCTCGAACACAGGATCACCCTTTGGTGGGGGAGGATCCCCAAGTAGTTCAACATGCATATTATTCTTGAGAATAGGATATTGTTCTAAAACAATTTTATCTATCTCATCTCTTTCATCCATATGCATATCATTTTCATGCTCAAGCAGATATTGCTCTAAAGGATCCGTAGGAGGTACAACAATAGAGGAAAGAGCAATGATTTCATCCCTACCAGGCGACTCTTTTTCATGGGGTTGTCTTCCAAACTTGGAGAAGTTAAATTCATGAGACACACCCTGGAAAGTAACTGTGACAGTCTGTTTAATGCAATCAATATGAGCATTGACAGTGTTGAGAAAGGGTCTACCAAATATGACGGGACAAAAGCTATCTTGTGCAGTAGCAAGGACGAGGAAGTCAGTAGGATACTTCGTCTTACCACACAAGACTTCTACATCTCGCACAATTCCCAGAGGGCAGATAGTGTCTCTATTAGCTAGCGTAATAGTGACATCAATGGGTTCTAACTCAGCAGGTGCAATCTCATCTTTGATTTCATCATATAGGGACCGGGGTATTACACTAACACTAGCACCCATATCACATAAACCATGATAACAGTGATCTCCTATCTTGACAGAAACAACGAGCAGGCCAACTACAGGTCCGTATTTGTCTTTCACGTGAGGTTTAGCAATTCTAGCGGAGTCCTCACAGAATTTGATAACATGCCCGTCTATGTCTTCGGCTAAGAGATCTTTGATAATAGCAACACTAGGTTCAACTCTAATTTCCTCAGGGGTGCAAGTGCTCTAATGTAACCGCTACGTATCACAGTTGGAGCTTTAGAATAATCCTTTTTCCTAGGAGGGTAAGGTGGGTTCTCAGCGTAGGCACAAGGAACAATAGGATCACTAAAGGCAACGACTTTCTCTTCAACTAGATTGGGTTTAACTATGTTGACTTCTACATGAGGATGATTCTTAAACCACTTCTCTTTGGGAAGATCAACATGAGCAGCAAAAGATTCACATAGAGAAGCTACTATCTCAGAGTCAAGTCCATACTTAGCGCTAAAATCTCTAGAAGTGTTTGTTTCAACAAAAGATTTAACGCAATCAAACTGGAAATTCATACCTGACGCCTTACCTTCTTCAAGCTCCCAATTTTCAGAGTTACGTTTGATACTTTCCAATAAATTCCACTTGTAGTCTATATCCTTCTTCATAAAAGAACCGGTACCAGAAGTGTCAAGCATGGTACGACCTTCATGAGAAAGCCGAGCATAAAAGTTTTGAGTGATAATTTCTCTCGAGAGATTATGATTGGGGCATGAATATAGCATTGATTTATGCCTCCCCCTAGCTTGAGCTATGCTTTCCCTGTCACGAGGCCAAAAGTTATAAATATAATTCTGATCACGATGTACTAAATGCATAGGATAAAACTTTTGATGAAATTCCAATTTCAACCGATTGTAGTCCCATGATCCAGTATCATCACATAGCCTATACCATGTCAACGCCTTATCCTTCAAAGATAAAGGAAGGACTTTCTTCTTTACCTCATCCTCGGGAAAACCTGCAAGCTTAAATAAACCACAAACTTCATCTACATAGATTAGATGCAAGTCTGGATGTGATGATCCATCTCCTGTAAAAGGATTAGTGAGCAGTTTCTCAAGCATACCCGAAGGAATTTCATAAAATATATTTTCAGTAGGTACCTCAGGTTGAGGAGCAACTCCTCATGCTTCCGTTCATGGTGTAGATACCCCGAACAAACTCCTCAAAGGAACAGTTTCCATAGTGACAAGTGACAATAAATTTCAGCACAATATGTAAATGTTTCCTTACCAAATTCCACTTACCAAAGGCACCTACCTCCCCGGCAACGGTGCCAGAAAAGAGTCTTGAGGACCCACAAGTATAGGGTATCAATCATAGTCCTTTCGATAAGTAAGAGTGTCGAACCCAACGAGGAGCAGAAGGCTCTGATAAACAGTTTTCAGCAAGGTAATAACTGCAAGCACTCAAAGTAGTGGTAACAAGTGATGGTGAAGTGAGGTGAAACGTAGAAAGTGAAAAGTAAAAAGTAGTAGCAACGGTGCAGCAAGTGGCCCAATCCCTTTTGTAGCAAGGGACAAGCCTAAACAAAGTCTTATAGGAGGAAAAACACTCCCGAGGACACATGGGAATTTCTGTCATGCTAGTTTCATCATGTTCATATGATTCGCGTTCGTTACTTTGATAGTTTGATATGTGGGTGGACCGGCGCTTGGGTACTGCCCTTACTTGGACAAGCATCCCACTTATGATTAACCCCTCTCCCAAGCATCCGTAACTACGAAAGAAGAATTAATACAACGTCTAACCATAACATTAAACTAGTGGATCCAAATCAGCCCATTACGAAGCAACGCATAGACTGGGGTTTAAGCTTCTGTCACTCTAGCAACCCATCATCTACTTACTACTCCCCAATGCCTTCCTCTAGGCCCAAAGATGGTGAAGTGTTATGTAGTCGACGTTCACATAACACCACTAGAGGAAAAGACAACATACAACATATCAAAATACCGAACGAATACCAAATTCACATGACTATTATCAGCATGACTTATCCCATGTCCTCAGGAACAAAAGTAACTACTCACAAAGCATAATCATAATCATGACCAGAGGTGTAATGAGTAGAATCAGGGATCTGAACATAAACTCTTCCACCAAGTAATCCAACTAGCATCAACTACAAAGAGTAATCAACACTACTAGCAACCTTACAAGTACCAATCGGAGTCGCGAGACGGAGATTCGTTACAAGAGATGAACTAGGGTTTGGAGAGGAGATGGTGCTGATGAAGATGTTGATGGAGATGACTCCCCTCCGACAAGAGGAGTGTTGGTGATGACGATGGCGACGATTTCCCCCTCCGGGAGGGAAGTTTCCCCAGCAGGATCGTCCTACCGGAGCTCTAGATTGGTTCTGCTCAAGTTCCGCCTCGTGGCGGCGAAGAATCCACGAAAAAGCTCCACCCTGATTTTTTCCTGGACGAAACCCTTCATATAGCAAAAGAGGGGGGCCAGTGGGCAGCAGGGTGCCCACAAGCCCTGTAGCCGCCGCCAGGGGGGTAGGTGGCGGCTACCAGGCTTGTGGGATCCTGGTAGCTCCCATCTGGCACTTCTTTCACCCAGTATTTTTTATATAATCCCCAAAATTGCATGTTGATTTTCAGGGCATTTGGAGTTGCTCAGAATAGAGGACTCATACTTGCTCCTTTTTCAGTCCAGAATTCTAGCTGTCGGTATTCTCCCTCTTCAAATAAACCTTTCAAAATAAGAGAGAAAAGGTATAATTATAGTACCACAAAGTGTAATAACAGTCCATAAAGCGATAAATATCAACATGAAAGCATGATGCAAAATGGACGTATCAAGGACTTTCTTGCGTGCAAGGATAGCTATGATGTTGAGAATTTACTGCACAAATGGAAAGAAAAATCTCTGAACGCTAGGATGAAATACGACCCGAAGTTTGCCACTTCGCCTATCTTTGTGACCGATAAGGATTATGAATTCTATGTCGACCCTGAGTTAATCACTCTTGTCGAATTTGATCCTTTTCACGGTTATGAGTCTGAAACGGTTGTAGCCCATCTTACCAAAATGCACGACATAGCCACCCTATTCACTAGTGAGGAAAAGATCCGCCACTACCATATCCTCAAGTTGTTTCCTTTCTCACTAAAGGACGATGCTAAGACCTGGTTCACTTCTCTTGCTCCTGGTTGTGTGCGTAGCCCCTAGGATATGGTCTACTACTTCTCTGAAAAATTTATCCCTTCCCATAAGAAGCAAGCTGCCTTGCAGGAAATATACAACTTTGCTCAAGCTGAAGAAGAGAGTCTCCCACAAGCTTGGGGGAGGCTCATCCAGCTATTGAATGCTTTGCCTGATCACCCTCTTGAGAAGAATGAAATACTTGATATCTTCTATAATGGACTTACCGGTGCTTCCAAAGACCACCTAGATAGTTGTGCCGGTAGTGTTTTTAGGGAACAAACTGTAGAACAAGCTGAGATTCTGTTGAATAACATCTTGTGCAATGAGAATGCTTGGACTATTCCCGAACCACCTCCTAAGACAACTCCGAAGAAAAGAAGTATTCTATTCCTCAGTCCTGAAGATATGCAAGAAGCTAAGAAATCTATGCGAGAGAAAGGCATTAAATTTGAAGATGTCAAAAATCTACCACCTATCGAAGAGATCCATGGTCTTGATAACCCAATACAGGTAGTAGAAGTAAATTCTTTGTGTAGGTTTGATGAGAGTGATATTCCTTTTGATAAACCTGCTAGCTTATGCCTGGATGAATTTGATAACTTTGTTGCCAAACAACAGAGTTTTAATGATTATGTCAGCAGACAATTGGAAAAGAATGCTCGTATGCTTAGTCATTTAAGTGCTGGTGTGGACAGAAACGTCAATGATCTTAAGCTTCTAAGTAAACATGCCTCTATGGTTACCACTCAAGTAGAACAAGTACTTAAGGCTCAGAATGACTTGCTCAATGAGTTGAATGACAATTTTGTCAGAGTCGTCACTAGAGGCGGTAGAATGACCCAGGAACCTTTGTATCCTGAGGGTCATCCCAAGAGAATTGAACAATATTCCTAAGGAGTTAGCACTGATGCACCTAGTCATCCTAGAAAGAAGAAGAAAGATGATAGGAACCTGCACGCTAGCAACCCTGTTGCTGCTACACCTGAGAGTCCAAACGATGTCTTTGTCTCTGATGCTGAAACACAATATGGTGATGAACATGAGCCTAATGATAATATCAATAGTGATGTTCATGAAGATGTTCAACCTAGCAATGAAAAGGATGTGGAGATTGAACCTATTGATCTTGATAACCCACATCCTAAGAATAGAAGATACGATGAGAATGACTTCGCTGATAGGAAGCACGGTAAAGAAAGGGAACAATGGGTTCAGAAACCCATGCCCTTTCCTCCCAAATCATCCAAGAAAAAGGATGATGAGGATTTTGAGCGATTTTTTGAAATGATCAGACCCGTCTTTCTGCAAATGCATTTGACATATATGCTCAAAATGTCTCTGTATGCTAAGTACATGAAAGATATTGTGACTAATAAGAGGAGGATACCTGAGATTGAGATTTCCACCATGCTCGCTAATTATACCTTGAAGGGTGGAACTCCCAAGAAACTAGGTGATCCCGGTGTGCCCACTATACCTTGCTCCATTAAAGGCAACTACGTTAGAACTACGTTATGCGACCTTGGAGCCGGTGTTCGTGTTATGCCTCTCTCTCTCTCTCTTTATCGTAGACTTGAACTGGATAAGTTGACACCCACTGAAATTTCTCTGCAAATGGCCAACAAATCAACTGCTTTCCCTATCGGCATTTGCGAGGATCAAGGAAAAAAATAGCGTGCTAAAACGCCGCTATAGCGCGCTAATAGCGTACTTGAAAACTAAACGCTACGCTATGCATATTTCAGTCGCTATGGCGCTATTCATGCTAAATACGGCAATTTCATGCTATAGCGCGTATAGGCGATATTTTTTCGACGCGGCGCTATTTTTCAGACGAATTTTTCATCAGCCCACTATTCTTTTGGGCTTTCCGGCCCAGTAACCCTAACGAGCGGCGACAAGACCTACCGAGAAAACCCTAAATCCCTAACCAAACCTACCGAGCGACAGCGGCAGCGACGGCCACCGGTGCTTCGCCCGTCTCCTCCAGCCACGGCCGACCGCCTCTTGCCGCCTCCGCTGCTCGCAGCCTCCTCTCCTCTTGCCGCCTCTGCTGAAATCTGTCATTTGTGTTGCTATATGCTGAAATCTGAACAATGTTTTGTGACACGCTATTTTGCAAAATAACGCACTATTAGCACGCTATTTCGTTCATAGCGTTTTTTTGAAGGCTGCGCTATTTTAGATAGCGCGCTATTTTTTTCCTTGGCGAGGATGTGCCTGTTGTGGTTGCTAACACCACTATCTTAACAGACTTTGTTATCTTGGATATTCCCGAGGACGATGCCATGGCTGTCATCTTTGGAAGACCTTTTTTAAACACTGCAGGGGCTGTTATAGATTGCAACAAAGGCAATGTCACTTTCCATGTCAACGGTAATGAGCATACGGTGCACTTTCCGAAGAAACAATATCGAGTACATTGCATCAATGCTATCGAAAAGACTTCATCGATTATTATTGGGAGCTTTTAATGCCCTATTCCTCGTGTCAAGATGAAGTATGATTTGCTTGTTGGGGAAATACACATCCCCATTGAGGTAACCTAGTGACTGTTCGAAAATTCTCCGTCTTCTTTTGCGATTCGAGAAAGATTTGTCGAGGGGATTTGATCAACCCCATTGACGGATTTCTTTTGATGATCATGAGATGGATGAATCAAGGAGTCACAAACCTTTGTTCCCAGCTTTCACTTTAGGTTGCTTAGAAGAAAGATGATAGATTTAGTTTAGTTTTCCTTGTTTTCTGTTTTAGCGTCCGGTAAAAAAGTACCCCGAAAATAAAAGTTCTCCGAATGTCCTGAAAATCAAGTATGATTTTTTCTGGATTTTTTGAAAAATACTAAGACGAAGAGCTTGTTTGGGGGCTGCACCAGTGGGCCACAAGCCCAGGGGGCGCGGGCACCCCCCTGGCCGCGCCACCTAGGCTTGTGGGGCCCACAGGCACCCCTTCACTCATTCTTCCTCTCATCTGGTTCTCCTACCCCCAGAAAAAATCGTTTCGCGGCTCAAACCCGTGTTCTTGCTCCTCTTGCTGGGATTTTCGATCTCTTTGCTCAAAGCACCATTCTCCGAACTGTTTTGGGGAAATTACTCCTTGGTAAGTGACTCCTCCATTGGTCCAATTAGTTTTTGCTCTAGTGCCTTATACTTAGCGTATTTTTGCTGCCTTGGTGACCATGTTCTTGAGCTTTGCATGCTAATTTTAGCTGGTCCCAAGTAGTTTTGATGCGTAATATGGCCTCTAGGCACTTGTGGGAGTAGTTGCTACTAGTTTAGTTGAGCCTTGTTCATTTTTTCCTTTGGGTCACTGAAAATTTCAGAGAAGGAAGATGTTCAGGAGAAACTATCATGGCGGTTCCTCAAGCAAGAGAGGTCCCCGTTTTGCTATTCGGGAGCCTGATCCTTACTAACCAAGGGACGCATAGGTACAACCATGTGAATGGCCTTTTGATGAATTTATGATTGAGGCAGGTTTCAAAGATGAGTTTGATGCACTTGTTCGCAACGTCGGACTCAAAGAATTCATCTCCGATAAATGTGAACAATATGTTGCTCTCACTGCCTCTTTTGTTCGTAGATTCAAATTTTCAGTTAGCCGTGACACTTCGGTACTGTTTGATCTCTATGATAAATCGTATACCATGCATTTAGAGGATTTTAATAGAATTTACAAAATACCTACTTGGGATAGCCTCAGTGATCCTCCTAAATCCTCGGTTAGATATTTTTTCTATAGTATTACTGTTGGAGAAACTAGAGACATTACCCAAGCTACCATGGGGAGTATTCATTTTCCTGCCTTGCATTACTTTGCCCTCTTCATAGGTAGATGCATTAATGGAAAGATTGAGCGTTTTCACCTCTGCGCATCCGACCTTAGTATCCTTAAGAGCGCAGTGACGGGTGACAAGAGTTTCAACATGGGAGCTATAATAGCAAGGAGGTTGAATAAGAATGCTAATGAAGGGGATTTCTTTGGTGGGATCTATGCCACTCGCATAGCAAGTTTTCTTGGAGTACCCATCCGCGAAGGAGATCCCCCGCTCCTTACAGCTTTCCTTGACCGCGTTGCTTTGACACGCTACCAGTTCCTTGAGAGGGATGATGAATCCCTCCTATACCATTTGATATTTAACCGGCAACGTGTTTTCCATATTACCCTTCCTGCTCCTGCCTTCTTTGACTTTCAAGTAAAACAGAGATATTACATAACCAGAGGAGAGAGGAGTATGAGAGGGAGGCAAAGGCTACTCGTCTCCGTGAGGCAGCTATTCAGGCAGTGGCTGCGGTGCTCCTGTATAACCCCCATTATGATTTTGGGTGTTGCCAGGACCATCCTTGGGAGTAGACCAACTTAGGCCAAAAGCCTAAGCTTGGGGGAGTACGTGTTTCTCACCGACTTTACATTCTTGCTTATGCTTTCACTTTGTTCGTCGGTGTTCACACTTTGCCACTGTATCATCCATGCTAGTTTATTTTCTTTTTCTCGTTTTCTTTTCGTGTGTCTGTCTAGTTTGAGAAAAACCAAAAAGATTTTCTTTTTCTTCTCTTACTTGTTGGGAGCTTTCCCGTGTAAATATTTTTCTTTTTCTTTGGGTCAAGGTAGAAGATCATGGTTACAATGTTTAGTGGCTCTTGCATGCATACCTGTTTAGCTGTCATAGAGCCATATTACTCTGTCTTCTCCTTTGTGTTTGCCTGCAGATTTCAGCGTAGTCCAATGCACGAGCACGCTTATTATTGTTCACATCGTTCGGTCGTGCAAGTGAAAGGCAATAATGACGATATATGATGAAGTGAATGAGCCTGGAAAAGCTGGTATGAACTCGATCTATTTTGTTTTTGTAAATATGACTAGCTCACCGTTCCTAGTTCAGCTTTGTTGTGAGAGAAATATGTTTGCAATGAAAACTTAGAGATCATAGTTGCTGATGCAATGCTTAATTAGCTAGGAGCTTATAATGGTTTGCCTTGGTTGCCAACATGAATTTTGAGATGACTATGATGTAGTATGATAGGATGGTATCCTCCTTTGAATGATTCAAGTGGCTTGACTTGGCGCATGTTCACGCATGTAGTTGAAACAAAATCAACATAGCCTCTATGATATTCATGCTCATGGTGATTTATGTCCTACTCATGCTTGCACTCAATGTTAGTTAAGCTCGATGCATTTTGATGACTGTTGTCGCTCTCTAGTTGGTCGTTTCCCAGTATTTTGCTAGCATTCACTTCTACTAAGTGGGAATACTGCTTGTGCATCCACTTCCATAAACCCAAAGTTGTTCCATATGAGTCCACCATACCTACCTATGTGCGGTATCTACCTGCCGTTCCAAGTAAATTTGCATGTGCCACTCTCTAAATCTTCAAGAAATAATCTGTTTTACATGCCCGAACCGCTCATGTGGTGATAGGGGGCTATTAGTATCTTCCATGCTAGGCGTGTTATCCTCGATATGTGGTTATTCACTGTCATTCACGAGAAAGGGGCCGGTAATTGGAATTCCCAGTTCCATGCTCAAATCGAAAAGATAATTGCAAACAAAACTCCCCTAGGATTGATGTTGGTATGGACGGTACCCAAGGATTCCGCTAGCCGTGGAGTGTGATTGATTGGTGGTGGGGGAGTCAAAACTTTACTTTTCTGTTTGGGAACCGCCTATAGGATGTGTAGCATGGAATACGTTGAGAACTCTTAGTCATTGCGTTGACAATGAAAGCTTGCCACCCAAAATTATTATCTCTGTTTTCAAAGCTTGAGCTCTGGCACCTCTGCGAATCAATGCTTCCCTCTGTGAAGGGCCTGTCTATTTATGTTCCTGTTGAGTCATCCTCCTCTTACGAAAGCACCAATTAGAGAGCACCTCTGTCTTTTTTATGCTTTTCTTTTAACTGTGTTGAGTATGACTGTGACTGGATCTTCTTTGCCATGAATTACAATGTTTAGTCAACCCTTGGTATTTGAAGGTGCTCTGCATTTATGTTTTGCGGTCTCAGAAAGAGCTAGCGAGATACCATCTATTCGTACTACTTCATGATTGTTTTGATTGAAGTGTTGACGTTCGAGACTTGTTATTATTTGCTCGCTAGTTGATTATGCCATTGATATGAGTTTATCGTGAGACCTAGATGTCATTTTCTTATGTCGTTTGCTTGTGATCTTGATGAAACTCTGGATATGAGTTAGACATAGTTGCAACAACAAGATCAAATAGAGTTCGTCAAAGTTTTTCTTTTGTCTCTTTCAGTTTGTCAACTGAATTACTTGAGGACAAGCAAGGCTTTAAACTTGGGGGAGTTGATACGCCTCCGTCGTATCTACTTTTCCGAACTCTTTTGCTCTTGTTTTGGACTCTAATTTGCATGATTTGAATGGAACTAACCCGGACTAACGTTGTTTTCAGAAGAATTGCCATGGTGTTGTTTTTGTGCAGAAATAAAAGTTCTAGGAATGACCTGAAAATTTACGAGGAAATTTAATGGAATATATGAGAAATACCTGCGCAAAGATCCACCGGAGGAGGTGAGCCAGTGGGCCACAAGCCCAGGAGGCGCGGCCACCCCCTGGTCGCGCCTACCAGGCTTGTGGGGCCCATGTTGCTCCACCGCCTCCAATCTCAGCTCTATTTAGTCCGTCTCACCCGGAAAAAAAATCAAGGAGAAGAGTTCATCGCGTTTTACGATACGGAGGCACCGACACCTCCTGTTCTTCATCTGGAGGGCAGATCTGGAGTCCGTTCTGGGCTCCGGAGAGGGGAGATCCTCGCCATCGTCATCATCAACCTTCCTTCATCGCTAATTCCATGATGCTCTTCACCGTTCGTGAGTAATCGCATCGTAGGCTTGCTGGACGGTGATGAGTTGGATGAGATCTATCATGTAATCTTGTTAGTTTTGACGGGGATTGATCCCTAGTATCCACTATGTTCTGAGATTGATGTTGCTACTACTTTGCCATGCTTAATGCTTGTCACTAGGGCCCGAGTGCCATGATTTCACATCTGAACCTATTATGTTGTCGCCAATATATGTGTGTTTTAGATCCTATCTTGCAAGTTGTAGTCACCTACTATGTGTTATGACCTGGCAACCCCGGAGTGACAATAGCCGGAACCACTCCCAGAAATGACCATAGTATGAGGAGTTCATGTATTCACGAAGTGTTAATGCGTTGGTCCGGTTCTTTATTAAAAGGACAACCTTAATATACCGTAGTTTCCATTAGGACCCCGCTGCCACGGGAGGGATGGACAAAAGATGGCATGCAAGTTCTTTTCCCTAAGCACGTATGACTACATACGGAATACATGCCTACATTAGATTGACGAACGGGATCTAGTTACTTATCTCTCCGTGTTATAGCTGTTACATAATGAATCACATCCGGCATTATCATCCATCACGGATCCAATGCCTACGAGTCTTTTACTACTGGTCCTTGCTACATTACTTTGCCGCTACTGCTATTTCTTCCTACTGCTATCACTACTACTGTTACTTGCTACTGTTGTCACTACTGCTGTTACTTGCTACTTTTCTGTTACGTGCTGCAAGACTTTTCTGGCGCCATTGATACGACAAGTCAGGAATAGTCTGCCGTCAACAAACCTTTTTCTGGCACCGTTGCTATCATACTAATTTGCTACTGATACTTTGCTTGCAGATACTAATCTTTCAGGTGTAGTTGAATTGACAACTCAGCTACTAATACTTGAGAATATTCTTCCGCTTCCCCTTGAGTCGAATCAATAAATTTGGGTTGAATACTCTACACTCGAAAACTGTTGCGATCCCCTACACTTGTGGGTTATCATCCTCCTTACGTGCTTGCCAAGCGTTCAAAACATCTTGATCAAACGTAGCAGGTGGTTCATCTCCTAGCGCTGCATCAAGGACATAATTCTTTTTCCCAGCTTGTAGGATGAGCCTTAGATTACGAGCCCAGACTATAAAGTTGCTACCATCATCTTTCAACTTAGCTTTCTCTAGGAACGAACTGAAATTTAGGGTTGCTACTGCGTGAGCCATTGATCTACAACATAACATATTGCAAAGTGGACTTAGACTATGTTCAAGACAACTAGAGTTTAGCTAATCAAATTACTAATAAACTCCCACTCAAATAGACATCCCTCTAGTTACTTGAGTGTGCATGATCCAAATTCACTAACTCAAGTCCGATCATCACGTGAGTTGAGTGTAGCTTCACTGGTAAACCTTTCGCTCTCTTGTGTTCCAATGCCATGTCTGCACATGCTAGGCTCGTCAATTTTAACCCGAGTGTTCCGCGTGTGCAACTGTTTTGCACCCGTTGTATGTGAACGTTGAGTCTATCACACCCGATCATCACGTGGTGTCTCGAAACGACGAACCGTCGCAACGGTGAACAGTTGGGGAGAACACAATTTTATCTTGAAATTTAGTGAGGGATCACCTTATAATGCTACCGTCGTTCTAAGCAAGATAAGATGCATAAAAGGATTAACATCACATGCAATTCATAAGTGACATGATATGGCCATGATCTTGTGCTTCTTGATCTCCATCACCAAAGCAACGGCATGATCTTCATCGTCACCAGCGCCACACCATGATCTCCATCATCGTGCCGCCATCAAGGTTGTCGTGCTATCTATGCTATTACTACTAAAGCTACAACCTAGCAATATAGTAAACGCATCTGCAAACATAAAAGTTAGTTTAAAAACAACCCTATGGCTCCTGCCGGTTGCCGTAGCATCGACGTGCAAGTCGATATTTAACTATTACAACATGATCATCTCATACATCCAATATATCACATCATGTCTTTGGCCATATCACATCACATGCATACCCTGCAAAAACAAGTTAGACGTCCTCTAATTTGTTGTTGCATGTGTTTACGTGGCTGCTATGGGTATCTAGTATGATCGCATCTTACTTACGCAAAACCACAACGAAGATGTGCAAAATGCTATTTAACCTCTCTCCAAGGACCGCCTCAGTCAAATCCTATTCAACTAAAGTTGAAGAAACATGCACCCACCAGTCATATTTATGCAACAAGTTGCATGTTAGTCGATGAAACCGGTCTCTCGTAAGCGTACGAGTAATGTTGGTCCGGGCTGCTTTAATCCACCAATACCGCCGAATCGAGAAAAGACTAAGGAGGGCAGAAAATCGAACATCAACGCCCACAAAAACTTTTGTGTTCTACTCGAGATTACATCTACGCATGAATCTAGCTCATGATGCCACTGTTGGGGAACGTTGCATGGGAAACAAAAATTTTCCTACGCACACGAAGACCTATCATGGTGATATTCATCTATGAGAGGGAGATCGGATCTACATACCCTTGGAGATCGCTAAGCGGGAAGCGTTAAGAAACGCGGTTGATGTAGTGGAACAGCTTCGTGATTCAAATAACCATCTTCCCACGATCCATTCCGATCTAGCGCCGAACGGAAGGCACGTCCGCGTTCAGCACACGTACAGCTCGATGACGATCTCTGCCTTCTTGATCCAGCAAGAGAGACACGGAAGTAGATGAGTTCTCCGGCAGCGTGACGACGTGCCGGTGATGGTGATGATCTATTCCTGCAGGGCTCCGCCCGAGCTCCGCAGAAAACCGATCTAGAGGAAGAACTACGAAGTAGAGGTTTAGGGTTGCACGTGGCAAAGTTGTGTCTCAAAAATCCCTAAACCTCAAGTATATATAGGAGGAGCCAAGGGGTGGGTCTTTGCCCTAGGGCGCCGGCCAAGAGGGAGGAGGGATCCTCCTCCAAGTCAGTTTGGAGGGAGGAGTCCCTTTCCTCCTTCCCACCTCCTCTTTTTTTTCCCTTTTTTTCTTTCTCCTTGATTTTTTTCTTCTTGGCCGAAATAGCCCACTTGGGTTGGCCTCGCCAGCCCACTAAGGGCTGGTGCGCCACCCTTGGGCTATTAGGTTCACTCCTGGGTGTGTGGGCCCATCCCGGTAAAAATCCCGAACCCATTCGTCACTCCGAGTACACTGTTGACAATGCCCGAAATCTTTCCGGAGACGAAATGAAATAATCTTATATATCAATCTTCGTTTCCGGACCATTCCGAAAACCCTCGTGACGTCCGTGATCTCATACGGGACTTCGGTCACCTATAACTCAACTATAATGAAACGTCACCGAACCTTAAGTGTGCAGACCCTGCGGGTTCGAGAACTGTGCACACATGAACTGAGACACTCCCCGGTCAATATAGAACAGCGGGACCTTGATGTCCATACTGGATCCTATATATTCTCCGAAGATCTTATCGGTTGAACCTATGTGCCAAGGATTCATATAATCCCGTATACCATTCCCTTTGTGCTTCGGTATGTTACTTTCCCGAGATTAGATCGTCGGTATCCCTATACCTATTTCAATCTCGTTACCGGCAAGTCTCTTTACTCGTTCTGTAATACAATATCCCGTGACTAACACTTTAATCACATTGCTTGCAAGGCTTGTATGTGATGTTGTATTACCATTGGGCCCCGAGATACCTCTCCGTCACACGGAGTGACAAATCCCAGTCTTGATCCATGCTAACTCAACGGACACCTTCGGAGATACCTGTAGAGCACCTTTATAGTCACCCAGTAACGTTGCAACGTTTGATACACACAAGGTGTTCCTCCGGTGTCAGTGAGTTACATGATCTCATGGTCATAGGAATGAATACTTGACACACATAAAACAATAGCAACAAAATGACACGATCACATGCTACGTTTATAGTTTGGGTCTTGTCCATCACATCATTCTCCTAATGATGTGATCCAGTCATCAAGTGACAACACTTGCATATGGTCAGAAAACTTTAACCATCCTTGATCAACTGGCTAGTCAACTAGAGGCTTAATAAGGACATTGTTTTTGTCTATATACCCACACATGCATATATGTTTTCATTCAATACAATTATAGCATGGATAATAAACGATTATCTTGAAACAGGAAATATAATAATAACTATTTCATCATTGCCTCTAGGGCATATTTCCAACAGTAACTACGAGCTAGATCCGCGCATATCTTTATTCTAGTTTCAATACCATTATAATTCTTGATTATGTTTTTGATTGAACTCTATTCTCGCAAAGTGCTTGAGGCAGGAACAGGGGAACAATTTATGTGGATACTATGTTTGCGAGTTCATTCGCAAGACGACCCATGAGACGGGCAAAAGCCGGGACATAAAAAAAATTGTAGTACGATAAACAATACTCACAACTTTATTTTATTACCGTGAATTGTGTTCGTTTCCATTGATATATATATTGACCCCTTCTTTAAATTAGATCGAACGGTTGCGGGACGGTCTTCTACCACAGGAACGTGTACGAGCAATTCAAGAGGAAATTGCCGGATTCTTAGATGCAGAGGTCCTAGATGCCAAGGGAGAATACTATTGCCCATCGATGCAATTGATATGAAATGACATAGTGTAAAAAAATGCATATATTGCATGTAACTCGTGTCTACATTTTGTAATATGTTCGACAAAGCACGACGGATGAGATGGTATAATATATTCGTGACGATGATGTGCAATATAGTTGTTCCTTTATTGTTGTGTATGTACTATCCAATTTAGTGCAAAACAAGAATGAAAAAGTGTCCAAAACAAATAAATGAGAATATAGGGGGTAGCAAAATAGCCCCATCCAATTTAGTGCAAAACCCTAAACCCTAAAAAGTACTAAAAAAGCAGCGAGGAAATAGCCCCGGTTCGTAATACGAACCGGGACTAATACCCCCCCCCCCTCGCTCCCAGCCCGCCACGTGGAAGGTCATTAGCCCAGGTTCGAGACCGAACCGGGGCTAGCGTTAGTCCCGATTGTTTAGTCCCAATTCATGAACCGCGACTAATGGCCCAACCGAACCGGGGCTATAGGTTCTTTTTTAGTAGTGAGTATTATGTGTAAACCTACCGTACATAGCTAGATTAATTGGTTATGTCTTATTGTTTTTTTTACCAACCTATCAGGGACTATTATTGGCTCTGCTGAAACATGACTAATGGTGTCTCACTTTTGAAATACAACTAACATCACAACATCGTGTACCTATGTAATTTGTATATGTTCGCAAACATTTTATACATGTGGGTCTCTTATTTGATCAATAATTAAGACCGTCGTGCAAGCTTACTACTATATGTAAGAGCATCTGTAGGAGACACTGTAAAATTTAAACTGGAAAAATAGGATACGATCAAAAAAGACATTTTAAGGGTTCATTTTAGCTATGCTCAAATAAAAATGGTAAAGAGCTCCTTCCTCCGGTCCGGCGACCGCCGCCCATTTCTCCAGCCCGTCGTGTCGGCCAAGCCGGCCGCGTCCAACCCCGTCAGACGTGCCCCGTCGCCCGTCGGCCGTGGCCCATCACTGCGTCGGCCGTGCCCAGCCTCGCCGGCCACGACTTGTCGCCCGCCGGTCATGGCCCGCCGTCAGCGACTTGCAGACGGCCAGCCGCGCCGGCCGAGCCGTGCCCCTTTGCCTGCCATGCTGGGAGGATTTCGGAGGCCAAACTGAGGTCATGGAAAGGCCATGGTGAGGTCGAGCTCGTCCAATTCAAACGAGCAGCCTTTTTCGACGTGCAATCATGAATTCCGACAAGTTTAGGATGGATTTTGAAAAACTCTGCGGCGGCGTGTTTGCTTCGACGAGGCTTGACCGGAGCCTCTTAGAATCGGCCTTTCAACATTTAAAAATGATGGTTTCGGATGTGACTTTACTGTGTTTAAAAAAAAATTATGAGTTGTATCATTTTTACGGTTTCTGTTATGTATACCTTTTACGATTAAGACTGTAAAACATAATTTTTTAATGAGTTTAACCGCTTATACGAGGGTGCTCGAAGTTGTCAATGTCCAGAGACATACCAGAGGTACCCATGAGCTACCTCAAGTGATCGAATTGCGATTTGATTGCTTCGTTCATCATAGGAGCTACCATAGGAGCGCTAGGTGATCTGTTGTCGGTAGTGAGCTGAGCTAAGCTAGCCGAGTAGGCGCTATACATAGGGCACGGACGGTGTCACAGTGTCACGCATGCATGCACGCACGGAGAGTGCTCCATCAACCGATGCAAGAGCAACACATGCATGGATGGCACGTCCACAGACCTCCGGGTAGCCCAGCGGGAGGACAAGTGTAACACCACATCATGATCGAGCATTGTCTCAAAAAGAAAATTGATCGAGCAGGGTCCTAGTGATCGATGGCGGATCCCACCGGTCCCGACGATTGATCAACGACTGGATCCGATAAGATCTGGATGAGGCCATATCGGAATTAAGCTAGCCATACCAGAAATCAAAATTTTAGATATGCAGCACGTACATGCATGAACTCCGAGGTGCATGCATCCACATGACTAGCTTACTTTGTACTCTCTCCGTTACTAAATATAAGTCTTTTAAAAGATTTCATTAAAAGTCTACATACAAAACAAAATAAGTGAATCTATAATCTAAGATATATTTATATACATCCGTATGTAGTTCACTAATGAAACTTTTAAAAAACTTATATTTAAGAACGGAGGGAGTATCTGCGTCGTTTTTCATCGGGGGCGTTATTTTTGGACATGTGCACGGGATCAAGGCACCATCAGATATCACTTTTGTGGAACAGTGTTTCATCTTATGCATTGACAACTATGAATCTCTTGATGGCGGGGCGGAATGGAGACTCGATGTTCGATGTATGTAGACAGACACGCGCAGAAGAATGGCGTTGTCTGGCGTCGTATGGTAACGTTGTTGGCAGACTTGGCAAGGTCGTGGCGTCAGTATCTGCTCTGAAGATGAATCGGTGAAAGACGACGACGATTGATGTGCGCTCCAGACTATGTATATGGCTTAGCTGGGGAATTAGGTTTTAGATGTTAGACTTAGGTGTTAAGTGGTGTTAGGCTCGAACTATCGACATCTCTTCATCAAAAAAGTAAAAGTAGTAATAGATGTTGTTAAGATGATGATTTTAGATTTATTGATGTACTATTTCATAAAGTCTTTGTGTATAAATAAAAAATAGCTACAGGCATCATTCACATGGACAGGCCGGAGGTCTTCCTTCTTTTTTAAAAAAAGTTTACTGTATACAGGAGAAGAAAAACAATCATACATCACAAGTTGTATGCGGTATCTACATATGCATGTACCTGTACTTGTAGACTTGTGCTTTATAAAATTTTAATATGCATATACTTGTACGCCTGCTTTGATGCAACAAAACTAAGACATGGAGCGGAGATTTTATATCAATTACTACCTCAGCTTTTAAATATAAGTTTTTATAGAAATTTCATCACGGACTAAGTATAAATATATATTTTAAAATATAAATTCATTAATTTTACTTTGTATGTAGTTCGTAGTAAAAAATATTAAAAGACTTATATTGAAAAACGGATGAAGTACTATACAAGCGAGAGAAATGTGTTACTAAGTCAATTATACTATACTCTCTCCGTCCCAAAATAACTGTCTCAACTTTGTACTAGCGTTAGTACAAAATTATACTAAACTTAAGACACTTATTTTGGGACGGAGGGAGTAGCAAACCTAATCCATACCTGCTAAGAGGATACGAGTTGGCTATATATACATAAGTGAATGGCGAGTGGTACAAATCATCCGGATGAAGTTTGTCAAAAATCATCCGCCTCGAGAGCCGTTCGATTAGGTGCATCGGGCATTGGATCGTAGGATTCACAGGTCGTCTTCCCCCACCTTGTCTCTCCTTCATAACAGCAGCGGCGACCATATGCAACACCAGTAGAGCTCGAAGGCGACACCGACGGCTCCGGTGAGCTCCAATTCAACACTGATGGCTTCGGTGAACCACCAATGCAACTCCAGTGAGCTCGAATGCAACATCGACGGCTCCTTTGAAGCTCCAATGCAACTCCGGTAGGGCTCCAGTGCAGCACGGGCCACTCCGGTGAAGCTCCAATGTAACTCCGCCAGTGCTTCAACGCATCACAAACGTTCCGGCGAAGCTCCATTGCAGCACAACAGATCTCCAACGCAGCACCGACGGCTTCACGTGAGGCGTCCTTGCAACTCCGACACCGGGAAGAAGAGGTGTATGCAGGAGTGATGTCGCCACCAAGATCTCATTGCCGGCGCTTCGCAACACTGCCTCCCTTCATGGTAACAGCAGCTCCACTGCCCGGGGTGGAGAGAACATGGACGGGGAAGGGGAGGCGCTCGCGGAGAACAAGAGAGCTGGGTTGGAGGGATGGGAGAGAGGAGCTCTGGCTCACTGAGAGAAAGAGAACTTATGCATGGGATGGGGAGGGAGGAGCTCGGGCTAGTCTAGAGGATGTGGATGACTCGTTTTAGATTGAAGATAAGGACGAAGGGATGGAGTTGTGTTGTGCGAACCCAGCACAGGACGCGCGACAACCATCAGACGTGGCTTACACATGCGAAAAATTAGTCGGTTCATCTAGAGTGTTTTCCTATATCATTCATATGCTAGTGGGAATCACTTTTTCATAAATTTGGCTTCTATACTCCGATGACAGGCTTCCTCAAATGCCCAGGGTCTTCATGAGTAAGAAAGTTGGATGCACGCCCACTTAGCTTCAGTGGAGTTTTCATACACTTATAGCTCTAGTGCATCATTTGCATGGCAATCCCTACTCCTTGCATGATATCTATCGACAAGCATCTCCATAGCACATTGGTACGTCTAGTTGATGTGAGACTATCTTCTCCATTTTTACCCCTTTGAAACCTACCACCATATTATATACCACTTATATGATATGTCCAATAGTTCACGCTCATGTATTACGTGAAGAATAAAAAGTTGATGCATATTTAAAAAGTACGATGCAATTGTCTGACTTGGGCACTGTGGTGCTTGACATTTGTATTAATGTGGTGAAGATGAAGCCATGCCTTGCTAATATAATACGATGAATGGGGGTAAAACAATCTTTGAGGATCGTATACTTTGAAAGATTAATGATTTTGCTGCGTATACTTATAAGTATTGCTATGTTAATATTTGTTAATTCATCGTTTCTCACTGAGCATACATGCATAAGGTTACATAATTGATAGCAAGTCACATAAAAAATTCTGTTTTTTATCATTTACCTACTCGAGGACGAGCATGAATTAACCTACGGGATGCTCGATACGTCTCCAACGTATCTATAATTTTTGATTGCTCCATGATGATATATTATCATTCTATAATACTTTTTGGGTATTTATTTACCAATTTATATACTTTTTTAGCACCAACCTATTGACCCAGTGCCCAATGCCAACTGTTGTTTTCTGTATGTTTTTCACTTTTCAGGTTTAGTATAACAAACGAAGTCGAGTTGACGTGAAACTTTTGGAGATTTTTTCTGGACCTAAAGCAGACCAACAAGCATTGGAAGAAGGCTGGGGGCCATACGAGGGTCCTACAAGCCAACCCGATGCGGCCTGGGGGTGCCCTGTTGCCTTGTGGGCTCCTCGAGGTCCTCCCGACTCCTTTCTCTGGCTTATAAATTCTCAGTCTACCTAAAACCCCAAGAAGAAGTCCCGGAACACTTTTTACACCGCCGCAAGTCTCTATTCTGGTAGGATGCCATTTGGAGCTCCGTTCTGGCACCCTCCCGGAGGGGGATCGATCGTGGAGGGCTTCTTCATCAACCTTGCTGCCCTCATGATCATATGTGAGTAGTTGACCACAAACCTATGGGTCCATAACTAGTACATAGATGGCAATCCCTTCTCTCTCTTGATCTTTAATATAATGATCATTACATCTTTGCTTTGATCCACATGATGTAATTCCTTTTGTGCGGTGTGTTTGTTGGGATCCGATGAATTGTGGGTTTATGTTCAGATTATTCATGATAAATATTTGAGTCTTCTCTGAATACTAATATGACTCTTATGTGCATGATATGATTGCTTCATAATTCTCTCCGATCTATTAAAATATTTTGGCCAACTAAATTGGTATTTCTTCGATGAGAGAGGTGCTTTGTAGTAGGTTCAACTTGGTGAATTTCTATATCCCATTGACAGAAGGGGACAAGATGTGTCTTTGTGTTGCTGCTACCATGGATAAAATAATGGGGTTTATTCATATTGCTTGAGTGTACTTTGTCTACACCGTGTCATCGTTCTCCCTGCATTACTCTCTTTTACTTAATAATCTACATGCATGCTGCATAGCGATTGATGAGTGGAGTAACAGTAATAAGTGCAGGCAGGAGTTGGCCTATTTGTTTACGGTGTGATGCCTATATACACATGATCATTGCCGTGAATGTCGCATAACTATCCGTTTTTCTATCAATTTTCCAACAATAATTTGTTTACCCACCCTATGCTATTCTTCATGAGAGATACCATTAGGGAAAACTATGGCCCCCGGGTCTATTCACAATATATTTACAAAACCTTCAATACCTTTCTGCCATTTACTTCTTTTTATTTTATTTTCCAATCTACAACTATCTACAATTATCTACACACCTCACTCGCATGTAAATAGCAAGTTCAAGGGGATTGACAACCCTCTTGCCCGCTTTGGGTGCAAGTTGTTTGTTCTTTTATGTGTAGCCGTTGAAGATGGTTGTGGTTGATATTCCCATTGGTTTGATAAAGCTTGGTTTAATAATTGAGGGAAATAATTACCCACATTATGTGGCGATAACCCATTCCTATTCACGGAAAACCCAACAAAGATCACAAGTATTAGTGAGCATCAAGGAATTGTTGATGGAGAAGAGTTGATGATGATGAGAGTGATGAATCCCCCTCTCTAGAGCCCCAAACAGACTCCAGAACAGCCCTCCTAAGGAAGAACCGAAGGTGGCGATGGCTCCATCTCATAAAACACAATTAAATATTATCTCCTATTTTTTCTTCGATAGTAGGAATTTATAGGACTCCAATTAGTGTCGGGAGAGCCACGTGGGCCCCACAAGTCATCACGACACGGCCAGAGGGGGTGGTCACACCCTATTGCCTTGTGGCTAACACGCATCCCCCTCTGGTGGTTCTTCACTCCAAAAATACTTATTTATTCCATAAATAATTCACAAAAAGTTTCATCCAATTCCGAGAACTTTTACTTCTCCACAAAAATAACACCAATATAGTTCTACTGAAAACAACATCAGTCCGGCTTAGATCCATTCAAATCTTGCAAATTATAGTCCAAAACCAGAGCAAAAGCGATCACCATGGTGGGGTGGATATCTAGGATGTTGTGATGCACATGGCTCAACCTCTGGATGTACTTGTGGAGGCTTGTGTCCCCATGGTATGCGCGAATGAACTGGTTGCACATATCTGCCGAGGAGGAGATGGACCCCTCCGGCAAGTTCAGCAACCAGCTCCTCATGTTGGGCTTGAGCGCGAACGGCAAGTAGTTGGCAAGTACTTTCTCGTTACATCCCCCGACAGCCTGCACCGCTATGGTGTAGATACCAAGGAACTCTGATGGACTGATTTTTCTGTCGTATTTGTGTGATGGCTCTGGCTTGAAGGCTCTGCTAGACGGCTAGTGGACTTGCCGCTGCTCGCCGGTGAATGCTGAACAACTAACCTCGTAAGTCAGGCTGCTGAGAACCCCCGGCACAGGCTCATTAATGAGTGGATTCATGCGGCCATCCAATTGACGGCGCGTGCATCCTCCTTGCACCTATACTTTAAGACCTGATGTTGGTCCTTGTTCTGTAGCGGGTCCATCGAGGCATAAGACACTTGGTCTTACATGTTGGACCGGTAGGAATGTTGTTGCTATTGTGGGGTGACAGCATCGTGGGGGCCCTACCCACGTCATGTCCGGTGGCGGGCCTCGTCGGGGCCGCATGACGCGCGTGTGAAGGTTCCTTCGTATCTGGCCTATTGCGGTTTGCAAAGATCAGTTGTCTCTCTATAGTCGACCTCTAGTCCTCCATCTTTTTCGGCACAAGTAGGAAGTTCAGCAATAGCTGGGCCTGGCCCAGAGCCTCCCCCGTGGTGTTTGCCATGGAGTGGTGCGAGGCGTGGGTGGTGCTCTTACTTGTGACAGTGCTAGGTAGAGCATTATTCCGCGCCGTCGCTCGATATCCATTCTCACCACGGGACTACCAACGAGGTTGACCCTGCATGTTTTGAGAGTGGCGCACATGAGTCTTGTCCATGCATCGCCCGGGGTCACCTTCCCCGGGGCATTGATTGCGGTTGTCTTGCGAAGTAGGAGGTGGAGGCACCGCTGCATTTGACGTGGCGTTTGCAGTGGCGTTTTCTGTTCTCGCCGCAGCTGCATTGCCCTCGGACACCGCTAGTGCATTTTGGGACGTCAACACGGTTGGGTCCGGGTTGCGTCTGCTACTTCTTGAACTTGCGTTGGTTTTTCCCTTGAAGAGGCAAGGGTGATGCAGCACGGTAGCAGTAAGTATTTCCCTTTGTTTGAGAACCAAGGTATCAATCCACTAGGAGTATCAAGGCAAGTCTCCAAAGTACGTGCGCGAAAACAAACAAACTTGCACCCAACGCTATAAAGGGGTTGTCAATCCCTTCACGATTGATTGCAAAGTGAGATCTGAAGGCGGAAAGTGCAACGAAGTAAAAGTGTAGAGCTGAAAATATGATGTGAAGTAGACCCGGGGGCCATAGTGTTCACAAGAGGCTTCTCTCATGATAGCAAGTATTACAGTGGGTGAACGAATTACTGTTGAGCAATTGATAGAACCGCGTAAAGTCATGATGATATCTAAGGCAATGATCATACATATAGGAATCATGTCCGAGACAAGTAGACCGATACTGTCTGCATCTACTACTATTACTCCACACATCGACCGCTATCCAGCATGCATCTAGTGTATTAAGTTCATAACAAATGCAGTAACGCCTTAAGCAAGATGACATGATGTAGAGGGATAAATTCATGCAATAGATATAAACCCCATGTTTTTACCCTTGATGGCAACAACACGATGCGTGCCTCGCTACCCCTTCTGTCACAGGGTGAGGACACCGCACGGTATGAACCCAAAACCAAGCACTTCTCCCATTGCAAGAATTATAGATCAAGTTGGCCAAACGAAACCCACAACTCGAAGAGAATTACAAGGATACGAAATCATGCATATAAGAGATCAGAGGAAACTCAAATAACATTCATAGATAATCTGACCATACATCCACAATTCATCGGATCTCGACAAACACACCGCAAAAGAAGATTACATCGGATAGATCTCCATGAAGATCATGGAGAACTTTGTATTGAAGATCCAAGAGAGAGAAGAAGCCATCTAGATACTAGATATGGACCCGAAGGTCTGTGGTGAACTACTCACGCATCATCGAAGAGGCAATGGTGTTGATGAAGAAGCCCTCCGTGTCCGAATCCCCCCTCCGGAAGGGCACCAGAACGTGCCCGAGATGGGATCTTGCGGAGATAGAAGCTTGCGGCAGCGGAAAAGTATTTTCGTGGCTCTCTCCCGTGGTTTCAGATTTTTAGGGAATTTATAGGCGGAAGAGGTAGGGCAAAGGAGCCACGAGGGGCCCTCAAGCCTGGTAGGCGCGCCCCCCAGGCCGCGCCTAGGGGGCTTGTGGCCTCCCCAGGGACCCTTTGCCTTGGTTCTCAAGTTCCCTGCGTATCTTTTGTTGCGGAAAAAATCATTCCGAAGATTTTATTCCGTTTGGACTCCGTTTAATATTCTTCTCTGAAAAGGGTCAAAAACACGGAAAAAACAGGAACTGGCACTTGTCACTGAGTTAATATGTTAGTCCCAAAAAAGATATAAAATGCATACACATCCAAAGTTGACAAGATAATAGCATGGAACCATAAAAAATTATAGATACGTTGGAGACGTATCAAGCATCCCCAAGCTTAACTCCTGCTCGTCCTCGAGTAGGGAAGTGATAAAGACTGAATTTTTGATGTTGAATGCTACCTAAAATATTTGTCCTTTGTAACTTCTTTCATGTGACATGAATGTTCAGATCTGTAAGATTCAAAACAATAGTTTTCTATTGACATGAAAACAATAATACTTCAAGCGAACTAGCAAGGTAATCATGAACTTTCGAAATAACAAGGCCAAAGAAAGTTATCCCTACAAAATCATATAGTCTGGCTATGCTCCATCATCCCCACACAACGAATTTAAATCATGCACAACCCCGGTATTGGCCAAGTAATTGTTTTCGCACTCTTACTTTCTCAAAAAATTTCAACTCTCACGCAATACATGAGCGTGAGCCATGGATATAGCACTATAGGTGGAATAGAGTGTGGTGGAGATTGTGAGGAAAAAAGGAGGAGATGGTCACATCGACTCGGCGTATCAAAGGGCTATGGAGATGCCCATTAATAGATATCAATGTGAATGAGTAGGGATTTCCATGCAACGGATGCACTTAGAGCTATAAGTGTGTGAAATCTCAAAAGGAGAACTAGTGGGTGTGCATCCAACTTGCTTGCTCACGAAGACCTGGGGCAATTTTGAGGAAGCCCATCATTGTAATATACAAGCCAAGTTATATAATGAAAATTCCCACTAGTATATGGAAGTGTCAAAACAAGAGACTCTCAATCATGAAGAACATGGTACTATTGTGAAGCACAAGTGTGGAAAAAGATAGTAGCATTGTCCCTTCTCTCTTTTTCTCTCATTTTTTTGTTTGGGCTCTTTGGCCTGTTTTCATCTTTTTTTTGTGGGCAACTTTGGCCTCTTTTCATTTTATCACATGGGACAATTCTCTAATAATGATGATCATCACACTTTTATTTACTCACAGCTCAATGCTTAGAGCAATGATGACTCTATAGGAAATGCCTCCGGCAGTGTACCGGGATGTGCAACGATCTAGCTTAGCGTATGACGTTGAAACATCTCGCTAGGTATCTTACGATCATGCAATGGCAATATGAAAGTGACGACACAAGTCATGAGACGGAACGGTGGGAGTTGCATGGCAATGTATCTCGGAATGGCTATGAATATGCCATAATAGGTAGGTATGGTGGCTGTTTTGAGGAAGGTATATGGTGGGTTTGTGCACCGGCGAAAGTTGCGCGGCACTAGAGAGGCTAGCAACGGTGGAAGGTGAAAGTGCATCTATACCATGGACTCATATTAGTCATGAAGAACTCATATACTTATTGCGAAAGTTTTATTAGTAGTCAAAACAAAGTGCTAAACGCATACTCCTAGGGGAAGGGTTGGTAGGTGTTAACCATCGCACGATCCCGACCGCCACAGAAAGGATGACAATCAATAAATCAATTATGCTCTGACTTCCTAACATAGCGGTTCACCATACGTGCATGCTACGGGAATCACTAACTTCAATACAAGTGTTTCTAGATTCACGACACCCTACTAGCATAACTCTAATATTACCGAATCCATGTCTCAAAACTAACTGAGAGGAATCAAACTTCTCTTTATAATCAATGCACATGAATATGGAAGTTTTTCTTATATCTTCTTTGGATGCCTAACATCTTTAGGACTACTTTCATAGCACAAGCCAATTAACAAGTTACTCAAAGAGATCAATCTCAAAAAGATATAAGTGAAGATCGAGAGTTCTTATTTCTCCAAAATATGACACCGCCGTGCTCTACAAAGATTTAAGTGAAGCACTAGCGCAAAATTATCTAGCTCAAAAGATATAAGTGAAGCTCAGTGAGTATTCTAGCAAATTCACGATGAGTGCATGTCCTTCTCAAAAAGGTGTGCGGCAAGGATGATTGCGACAAAACAAAAAGAAAAGACTCCTATAATACATGACGCTCCAAGCAAAACACATATCATGTGGTGAATAAAAATATAGCAACAAGTAACGTTACCGATGGATTGAAGACGAAAGAGGGGATGCCTTCCCGGGGCATCCCCAAGCTTAGGCTTTTTGGTTTCCTTGAATTTGGCTTGGGATGTCTTGGGCATCCCGAATCTTGAGCTCTTTCCAGTCTTTGTCCCATTGTCCATGAGAACATCACCCAAAACTTGAAAACTTCACAACACAAAACTTAAATAGAAACTCGTGATACCATTAGCATAAGAAAACAAACTACGAACTCTTTAGGTACTCTAGTAAACTTGATTTCTATTTAGATTGATGTTAGATTACTGTATGCTCACTTTTCCATGGCTAGTACCCCCCGATACTATCCATAGTTTCATCAAAATAAGCAATCAACACAACAAAAACAAAATATGTCCAAAACAAACCAGTGTGTAGCAATCTGTATACTTCGTATACTTCTGCTATCTCAAAAATTCTGAACAATTATGAAAATTAGGGCAATTGGAATCTCAAAAAAGAATCAACTCAAAACAATTACATGTGGGATCATTCAAATTCAACAATATAGCTATCACATAGGATATTCTTTTCATGATCTACATGCGTGCAAAGTTGACGCTCTTCAAAAATAGTGGGATTATCATCAACTAAAGTCATGACTTCTCCAAACCCACTTTCAATATTATTGCAAATATCATATTCATCATGAGGCTTAAACAAATTTTCAAGATCATAAGAAAAATCATTACCCCAATGATGATCATTGCAACAAGTAGTGGACATAGCAAAACTAGCATCCCCAAGCTTAGGGTTTTGCATACTTTTAGCATGATTGACATTAATAGAATTCATAGTGAAACCATTGCAATCATGCTTTTCATTCAAAGATCCCTCGTGAATCACTTCATAAATTTCTTCATCACGATTTTCAGATTCACGCAACTCAAGCAAAACTTCATAAAGAAAATCTAGTGCACAAAATTCACTAGCAATTGGCTCAACATAATTGGATCTCTTAAAGAGATTAGCAAGTGGATGAGGATCCATATCACTAGATTTTCAGCAAGCGAAGATGCAAGCATATTGAAGGCACATAGCACACAAGCAAAGGAAAGGAAAACGAAAAAGGCAAATATTTTTGTAAATTTTGTTTTTTTTCAGAAGTGGGGAGAGGAAAACGAGAGGCAAAAGGCAAATAAAAGTAAATGCAAGAGATGAGTTTGCGATAGTTACTTGGATATGTTTCACTTAGAATAGTCTCCAGCGCCAGAAATTGACACGTTGAAGGAAGACTATTCTTGACTTGATACTCCCCGGCAACGGTGCCAGAAATTCTTCTTGCTACCTCTTGAGCTTGCGTTGGTTTTTCCCTTGAAGAGGAAAGGGTGATGCAGCACAGTAGCAATAAGTATTTCCCTCAGTTTGAGAACCAAGGTATCAATCCAGTAGGAGTATCAAGGCAAGTCTCCAAAGTACCTGCGCAAAAACAAACAAACTTGCACCGAACGCTATAAAGGGGTTGTCAATCCCTTCATGATTGATTGCAAAGTGAGATCTGAAGGCGGAAAGTGCAACGAAGTAAAAGTGTAGAGCTGAAAATATGGTGTGAAGTAGACCCGGGGGGCATAGTGTTCACTAGAGGCTTCTCTCATGATAGCAAGTATTACGGTGGGTGAACGAATTACTGTCGAGAATTTATAGAACTGCGCAAAGTCATGATGATATATAAGGCAATGATCATACATAGGCATCACGTTCGAGACAAGTAGACCGATACTGTCTGCATCTACTACTATTACTCCACACATCGACCGCTATTCAACATGCATCTAGTGTATTAAGTTCATAACAAACGGAGTAACGCCTTAAGCAAGATGACATGATGTAGAGGGATAAACTCATGCAATAGATATAAACCCCATCTTTTTACCCTTGATGGAAACAACACGATGTGTGCCTCGCTACCCCTTCTAACACTGGGTGATGATACCGCACGGTATGAACCCAAAACCAAGCAATTCTCCCATTGCAAGAATTATAGATCAAGTTGGCCAAACGAAACCCACAACTCGAAGAGAATTATAAGGATACGAAATCATGCATATAAGAGATCGGAGGAAACTCAAATAAAATTCATAGATAATCTGATCATACATCCACAGTTAATCGGATCTCGACAAACACACTCCAAAATAAGATTACATTGGATAGATCTCCATGAAGATCATGGAGAACATTCTATTGAAGATACAAGAGAGAGAAGAAGCCATCTAGCTACTAGCTATGGACCCGAAGGTCTGTGGTGAACTACTCACGCATCATCGGAGAGGCAATGGTGTTGATGAAGAAGCCCTCCGTGTACGAATTCCCCCTCTGACAGGGCACCAGAACGTGCCCCAGATGGGATCTTGCGAAGACACAAGCTTGTCGCGGCGGAATAGTATTTTTGTGGCTCTCTCCCGTGGTTTCAGATTCTTACGGAATTTATAGGCGAAAGAGGTAGGGCAAAGGAGCCACGGGGGGCCCACAAGCCTGGTAGGCGTGGCCCCCCAGGCCACGGCTAGGGGGCTTGTGGCCTCCCCCAGTACCCTTTGCCTTGGTTCTCAAGTTCCCTATGTATCTTCTATTGTGGAAAAAATCATCCCGAAGATTTTATTCCGTTTGGACTCCGTTTAATATTCTTCTCTGAAAAGGGTCAAAAACACGGAAAAAACAGGAACTGGCACTTGGCATTGAGTTAATAGGTTAGTCCCAAAAAATATATAAAATGCATACAAAACATCCAAAGTTGATAAGATAATAGCATGGAACCATCAAAAATTGTAGATACATTGGAGACGTATCAGCGTCTCGCGGAGCTCCGCACAGTGTTGTCGTTGCACTCACTAGTGCGGTGTGTGTGATCTCTATCCCCGCCTGCGTCACCTGTAGGTGCTGGCGTAGGCAGCTTGGACGGAGAAGGGACGACTGCTGAAGCTCCCTTGGCCTTCTTCGGTGCCACGGGCATCGATAAAGACGTTGATGAAGACACGTAGTGTCGGAAAAGATTCGCGCACCAAGCCCCCTACCTGGCACACCAAAGATGTCGTGGTACGACAATCTATGGGATCAGCCAGACCCCTTTTTGCAGTTCTACTATGGGGACCCTAGATGCACAAAGAGCATCATCGACAGCTGCATGCACGATGGTTTAGACAGGTTCTGGCCGCTCGGAAGCGTAAAACCCTACGTCATGTGTTTGTGGATTATATGTGTGTTCACAGTATAGGAGCGTCACCACCTAACAAGGAATGCTCGAGGGGGGTGCGGCTATGCGTGTAGAACGAATGGAGAGTCGACCTTTCTAAAGGTATCCCTAGTCCTCGTTTTATAGTCCAAGGGGTTACCACAATGGCTAAAAGGTCTTTACATGGGGTAAATAGTGACACTGTAGCTGCCTGAGACACTAACCAGAGCTATAGTGAGAAATACCTAACTCTCATGGATTAGAACAGACGCATTAAATGCGTTGTGAGGTAGCGCGCTAGTGACGTCTCCCGACAAGAATGACCTCTCCTTATTTGTCCTTCACCGAGCCACCTCTTGTTATTTTAACACGCCATAGGATGGGTGTCATTAAAGTTGTTGTAACTCTGCCCAGCCGCCACACACCCCGACCAACTCCACCAAACCGCCTTCCTGCCTGACACTTAACTGGTGTTGAAAATCAGCCCGTCGTCGTGGAGCGATGGCGTGGCGGGTGGAGGCCTTGGCAGTAGCACTCGCTATTGGGTCTTCTCTAGTTGCTAGGAGCCTTGCCGATTGTCCTGGTCCTCACTTACTGTCGCTTGGTGCTTGATGTTTCCTGGCAAGGTCTTGCTGGTCCAGAGGCCGCGATCGTTTGTGCACAAGTCTGGGTACTAAGGGCCCCGTTCCTTGGTACACCGACACGGTGTTTGCTAGTGTGCCAGTGACGTCTCGTGCTGCTAAGTTGGCGACAGCTGTTCTGTTGAGCCAGCAAGCATTGGCGAGTCATGTTTGGAGGCACGACCCACATCAGTTGGGGTGTGATGGGCATTTCTGATGGTGTCTCGGCTCCTGCTCCTCGGGCAGGTGCATCCCGCGGTGAATCAAACAAACGGGTCAGGTCAAAAGTTATCGGCAAATAACTTTGATGCATCCTCTATCAAACGACATAATTCTCATTTTGACGGAAACCGAGATGCATCATCTCTTCTTGCAAATGCTCGGTTTCACCGAGGGTATGAGCATGTAACTTCGCCATGTGAGTATTTTATTAGTTGATGTCATCATGGACCATCTACTCATGAAGCTTCGCAACTTCCGCGTTACGTTTGACCATGTTCTCCACGGTTACTTGAGACACCAAGAGAGTTCCTAGGGTAGTTGCTAGCTCCATCAATGCCTGAGCCAATGGTTTACTAGAGTCGGCTACATCAAAAGCCCGTGTCGAGGCATCATCCATTGCCGCGACACCAAGCACAAAGGAATTCGAAGAAAGAGTAGTCCCGGTCGGGCTCTGGTTCCCTGTCATGTAAACGATTGCGCCGCGAGTCGACTTGAGAACTTCCGGACCAATCTCGTCACTGGAGTAGCCCCCCAGCATGTCATCAAAAAGTAAGAGAATCGACTCATCATCATCGTCCGAGGACTCGTCGTCAGAGTAAACAAGGGTGTCACCATGATATGCAAAATTCCTTGAAGGTCGACTCCATGAGAGAAGCCGACGAAAGCGTGAGTCCGGTCGGATTGAGCCTGGCCGGGGCTAGTGTGAAGAGCCAACTTGATGATGTCATGGGTGATGTTCGGCTCACGCCTAGGTTCGCCGACCTTGTTGATTAAGACATGGATCTAACCGAAGGGGACCCAGTTGTTGGGGAACGTTGCATGGGAAACAAAATTTTTCCTACGCACACATATGATCTATCCATGGTGATGACCATCTACGAGAGGAGAGATTGTATCTACATACCCTTGTAGATCGCTAAGAGGTAGCGTATGTAATACGGTTGATCTCGTCGAACATCTTCACGCTCCAAATCGCAGTCCGCCCCGCGATCCCATCACGATCCATCCCGATGTTGTGCCAAACGGATGACACCTCCGCGCTCAGCACACGTACAACTCGATGACGATCTCTGATGACCCACAAGTATAGGGGATCAATCGTAGTCCTTTCGATAAGTAAGAGTGTCGAACCCAACGAGGAGCAGAAGGATCTGACAAGTGGTTTTCAGCAAGGAAATATCTGCAAGCACTGAAATTATCGGTAACAAGTGATTGTGTGGTGAGATGATTCGTAGCAAGCAAGAAGTAACAAAAGTAGAAACGGTGCAGCAAAGTGGCCCAATCCCTTTTGTAGCAAGGGACAAGCCTGGACAAAGTCTTATAGGAGGAAAAACGCTCCCGAGGACACACGGGAATTTCTGTCATGCTAGTTTTCATCATGTTCATATGATTCGCGTTCGTTACTTTGATAGTTTGATATGTGGGTGGACCAGCGCTTGGGTACTGCCCTTACTTGGACAAGTATCCCACTTATGATTAACCCCTCTCGCAAGCATCCGCAACTATGAAAGAAGAATTAAGACAAAGTCTAACCATAGCATTAAACTAGTGGATCCAAATCTGCCCTTTACGAAGTAACACATAAACTAGGGTTTAAGCTTCTGTCACTCTAGCAACCCATCATCTACTTACTACTTTCCAATGCCTTCCTCTAGGCCCAAATAATGGTGAAGTGTTATGTAGTAGACGTTCACATAACACCACTAGAGGAAAAACAACATACAACATATCAAAATACCGAACGAATACCAAATTCACATGACTATTATTAGCACGACTTATCCCATGTCCTCAGGAACAAAAGTAATTACTCACAAAGCATAATCATAATTATGATCAGAGGTGTAAAGAGTAGCATCAAGGATCTGAACATAAACTCTTCCAGCAAGTAATCCAACTAGCATCAACTACAAAGAGTAATCAACACTACTAGCAACCTCACAAGTACCAATCAGAGTCGCGAGATGGAGATTGGTTACAAGTGATGAACTAGGGTTTGGAGATGAGATGGTGCTAATGAAGATGTTGATGGTGACAAGTACCCTCCGATGAGAGGAGTGTTGGTGATGACGATGGCGACGATTTCCCCCTCCGGGAGGGAAGTTTCCCTGGCAGGATCGTCCTGCCGGAGCTCTAGATTGGTTCTGCTCAAGTTCCACCTCGTGGCGGCGGCGAAACCACGAAAAACCTCCATTCTGATTTTTTCCTGGATGAAACCCTCCATATAGCAAAGGAGGGGGCTAGTGGGCCAGTGGGCTGCCCACAAGCCCCCATGGCGCGACCTGGGGGGGGGGCGCGCCGTGCTGGCTTGTCGCCACCCCCTGGTGCCCCTCTGGCACTTCTTCGGCCCAGTACTTATTATAAATGGGGAAAAAATCTCCGTTGATTTTCACGGCGTTTGGAGTTGCGCAGAATAGGTATCTCAACTTTACTCCACTTTTAGGCCAGAATTCCAGTTGCCGGTATTCTCCCTCTTCATGTAAACCTTGCAAAATAAGAGAGAAAAGGCATAAGAATAGTACTGTGAAGTGAAATAACAGCAAAAGAAGTGATAAATATCAACATGAAAACATGATGCAAAATGGACGTATCAACTCCCCCAAGCTTAGAACTCGCTTGTCCTCAAGCGAAAGCCGAGCTCAATAAATATGTCCACATGTTTAGGGAGAGAGGTGTCGACAAAACAAGATACGAACATGCATGCATCATGATCATGATCAGAACAGCAATACCAACATATAATCTCTCATGCTAAAGTGATAATTCCTTCACAAAGTAAAGCATGGATCAAGAACCTTACCGAGAAGTAACAACCGATAGCCCTTTAGTCATTGAAGCAATTGCAATTTATCACAAAATCAGAAAGAGTTAAGTAAGAGCTTGTAAAGCAAATCCACATACTCAATCATTCTTTCGTTCTCTACAATTGCTACAACTCACGTGGTACTCATGAGATCAAAGTTTCAGCTGAACACAGAGAAAGATAGGGGCTTATATTTGACTCCCAACTTCTTACCTCAAGGGTAATGTCAACAATAATAATTCATGGATACTTACCTCCAAGTTGACATATGAATATAGATCTTTCCCAAGCATGTGACGGTAGCCAAGACAAAGGCAAAATAGGGAATTGGTGAAGATCACCATGACTCTTTCAAGGGAAAAAGTAAAGGTACAAGATAGGCCCTTCGCAGAGGGAAGCAGAGGTTGTCATGCGCTTTTGAGGTTTGGATGTGTGTCCTCTTAGTGCGAAGGAACATCACTTTATATTGCCCCCTGTGATAAAGAACTTTATTATGCAGTCTGTCGCTTTTATGTCTTCCTCATCACAGGTTCGTATTAAGCTTATTTTCCACACACTAATAGATCATACATATTAGAGAGCAATTTTTATTGCTTGCACCGATGACAACTTACTTGAGGGATCTTATTCAATCCATAGGTAGGTATGGTGGACACTCATGGCAAAACTGGTTTGAAGGTTTATGGATGCACAAGTAGTATCTCTACTTGGTGCGGGAGTTTTGGCTAATATGAGGTGGAAGCAATCGTCACGTGCTAAGGGATCTCTAATCATATAACATTGTTCAGAGCCAGGCAAACACAATCCATTATGTTGTCTTCCTTGTCCAACATCTACTTCTAGGCAAGTAATAGTTTGGTGAGTGTTCACAATCATAGATGGTGTCAGAGATGATATATTTATATGTGAACCTGTCCTTCTTTATCACTTCTTATTAATTGCAACAATGACCAAGGTCTACGTTTGCCTACCCTCAATAAGTTTCAATCCTCATTCTTTTTATATGTGAAGCCATCACTTCCCATAAGATCATTACATGATCTTTCATGCTTTTGTTCTATTCTCACTCTTTTGATCATGGCAAGAGGCAAAGCCCTTCAACCATGGCACTCTTTATTATATGGCTCACGAGCAAGAATACATCGGGGGTGACACAAAGCAAAAATCAAGACTAAAACACTAAGACTTTTAAACTACTAGAGAAAAAGAAAACTGAAAAGGAAAACTAAAACAAAGGTAAAGGCAAAAGATGTAATGGTGATACGATACCGGGGCAACTCCCCCAAGCTTGGCAAAAGCCAAGGGGATTGCCCATACCAATGCTCAGTTGTCTTCCTTTGGTGGTGAAGGTGGACGAGTTGTTGAAGCGGTCTTGACCTTGTCTAATTTCCACTTGAGCATAAAGTTCTGCTCCCTCAGATCATCATTTTCGTCCTCCACCTTCAACACTCTTTGGCATAGCTCCTGCTTACTCTCCTGCAAGAAACGAGAAGGGATAAACAAGGTCTTAGGCTTCTTCCTTGAGTCTGGGAGGCTCGACTTCTTGAACTCCACATGAGTGCGTCCAGGTTGAGGTAGAGGAGCCTCCTCTTCATCGGAACTTGTTTGTTCCTTCCCCTTGGGATCATAGTCTTCTTCTTCATCAGTGGTCCAGCCATATGGATCAAAGTCCCCATAGACCTTGTGGTTAGCAAGGTAATCAGCCACATAGCTCTCCCCCTCTGAATCCTGAGAAGGAATCTTGACCTAGATCTGTGGGAGAAAACATGCTCGAAACAAAAAACGGAGGAGATCTGCGTGATGCAGGGGTCAGACCAAACAGAAGTATATATAATATTTTTTTCCAGACCAGAAGGAGTACCCTGCACGAAAACGGAGTCCAGGAGGCGCACGAGGTGGCCACAAGCCCTCACGGCGTGGCCAGGGGGTGGGCCCGCGCCGTGCAGGCTTGTCGCATCCTCGCGCACTTTCGGGACTTGTGACAGCCCGATGCCGACGTTCTAGAAGATTCCCCCCTTTTGTTCCGTTTTCGTCGTGTGATTTATTTTATTTTTCGCATCATCATCGCATCATGCGCATCATCTGCATTGCATCGCCATCTCCGTTGCCGCCAGTTTTCAAAACTTGCATTCGTTAGTAGTTGCCGGTTCTCGTCGTTGTCCGTTCTGAGTCCAACCGCACTCGCACGCGCCCGCGGCATCGTTCGAAACCCTGTTTTAAAAGTGTGTTTAAAAATTTCTCTAATCGGGGTGAAACTTGGCATGCGGTCGTAATTATTTATAGCTAGGCCGCTTGTCGAATTTCGTCGCGATCGGAGTTCGTCTGGTACCCGAATGGTCGACCTTAGCGGCAACGTATTCGGTCTATCGTCGGACGTGTCCCGGTGTTTTAAATCGCGTTGCCGCGCCGCCCGTTTTCCCTCTCGTCTCCTGATAACCGCTCTACAGAGCCCACTAGTTCCACCTAGCCACTTCCTCCGTTCGTGGTCATCGGATCACGATCGGACGGACGATGTCCACCCCACCAGAGACCAACCCTATATAAGTAACACCCCCCCTAGAGAGAGCCCTCTCACTTCACTAGGGTTTCCCCTAGTCATTTTTGCAACCACCCCCCTCAAAAACTCCACCTGCTAGCCCTCACCCTTCGAAATCCCACAGCCCAAACCCTATGGACAAATCTGGCCATTGGATTCACATCTAATGGCTCAGATTCGCTCAAAACCCCCACCTACCGGACATGTCCGTGGTCAAATCGGACATGTCCGGGCGACCATAGGAGATCCTCCCATGCGCGCAGATCCTCCCGTGCCCGCAACTCCTCCCATGCCGCAGCCCCTCCCATGCTCGCAACTCCTAGGCAGATCCCGCACTATCGGTCAGAGTAGCCCCTCGCCGGGAAGCCCCGCACGTCAGTTCCCGCAGCAGGGCGGCTTCCTCGCCTAATTGCAGTGTTGCCGAGGCCTCGTCGCCCGCCGCCGGGCCCTGTGCTCACCGCCCAGCTGCCTCCGCCGCCGGATCCCGCCCGATCCCACGACTCTCGGCCACCCCTGTCGATTCCTGACCCCGGCATCTCCTCCTGCTCGCCGGGCCGGCCGCCATGGCTGGTGCTCGAGAACGGGAGGTTCGTGGCGTGCGCGGCGGAGTCGGTCTCCCCGCGACCCCGCCTGGGCCGGCCTCCTCCCGCGTGGGCCAGCAACCTCCTGCAGCGTGGCGCCCCTTCGGCCCAGCTTCTCTCCCCTGCGCCCCAGGCCCCCTTCGGCCCACTGCCTCATTGCCCCAGGCCGAGGCCTGCTACGGTGAGGCCCTCTATCGCCTAAATCCCGCACTGGGCGCTAGGTTTTATCCTGCGCCCCCGGTGAAGCCCAATAGTGTTATTATTTTTAGTTTTAGAATTTAATTAATTTCAGGAGATAGACGTATTTTAGATTGCCCGTAGTTTGATAACCGTGTGTCTGAACGAAGCGTGTAATATATGGTTTTCGCATAGTTTTACGTGTAGATTACGTTTGTGCACCTTGCGTATTTGTTCGATTTAGTTTAGCATGCCAAATGCATTGTTTACCGTGCTGTGTATATAGGATAGACGCCGTATTTATTTTTCGTGCTAGACCGTATTGCCCGAATGCCGTCTTAGAAATGCCCATGTTTTAGGAACCATTTTTCCATGCATTTTAGAGCGTACATTTGTATTTTTGCGCGTAGGGATTTGCCGCTAATTTATTTTCCCGCGTATAGGTTATTTTCTCGCATTTATGTGTGGCTTTATTTTTCTTGTGCAACCCCACATATTTTATATGTTTCCGGGGTAGAAAAATCCCATGGATTTTTCTGTGCAATTAGTTTTAGCTTTTGAGCAAGTTAGTTCGCGTGATATTTTGCCGTGATGCCCTTTTGTTTATTTCGTAGGATTTATTCCGTGCTTTGTTTGATTAAGTTGTCAACTAGAGAGTTGATCTTGGATGTTTTGTTTAGCCCCTGGTATTTTTGGTTGCAATAGAAATGCATGTTTAGGTGTGGTTTGATTGCCTTCAAGTTGCTAGAAATAGTGTTGTTTTGGACGTGCTGAAATATTTCTAAGTCTGGGATCTGTTATTATTTTGTTGCTGTCTTGTCTTGCTTGCATCTCGTGATCTGTAGCTCTTTTGAGGTTGGTCCAATGGAGTTAGTTGTAGCCCTTGTGTTTCTCTAGCATGCTGTAAAGTTTCATGCTGCTGTCAATATTGCTTCAGATCGAAAACTGCACTCTCATGAGGTGTAATTTTCACTAAGTCTGAAATAGTGCGTGAGATGCCATTTTGTGTCTTCTTTTCCTAGTGCTCCTTGCTGCCATGCTAGTTGTTGTTAGTTGTTTGTAGTAGTGCGTCTTGCCCTCTTTCGTTCCATGCCTTGCTTGAGTTTATCGGAGTTGTGTAGCTTGTAGTTGTGGGGCGTAGAAGAAGCTATGTGCCTGATTTTGGCAGATTGTAGTGATTTCTTGTTTTGCTCGTAGCTTTTGAACCGTAGCTCCGTTGGAGATGTTCTTTATGTGTAGATCTCTTGAAATGACGTGTAGAATCACGTGGACCTATGTGTTTTGCTGTTTAACAACTAATTAAATGTGTTAACTCAGATCTGGACAGAATTGTAAATTAACATGTGAGGTCGTCTTGGAGGTGCTATATGTCATTTCCGACCTCATTTAAAATGCCTAGATAGGTAGTTTAATTACGCTTCACCTCTTGCCATGTTTAACCACATTTAATATTGCCATGTAACTAATCGGGATAAAACTAAATAAATAAACGTGGAGTTTCGTCAATATGCAACTGGTTGCATATTGAACTTCACTTAATGTGTAGTGAGTGTTTGTCGTGAATTGTCATGCCGTGTCTTGCATGTATTCAGCTGCTCATGCATCATATGTGTTGTGCATCGTGTGGTGAATTCCGTGTGTTGATGCTTGTTTCCGGTTTTCCCCGTCTCGATAGAGTTCCGCAAGCGTGTCGGATGTGAGGACCCGTTCGACTACGTTGGTTCGTCTGCTTCACGGAGTCATTCTTCTTCCTAGCGGGATCTCAGGCAAGATGACCATTTCCCCAGATACCATTACTATCATTGCCATGCTAGTTATTTCGATGTTATCGTTTATGTCTCGTTGCCTACCACATGTTAAATATCAGCCTCTCAACAATGCCATGAAACCTTCAACCTGTTCAACCTAGCAAACCACTGATTGGCTATGTTACTGCTTGCTTAACCCTGTGTTAGCGTTGCTAGTTGCAGGTGCAGTTGCTTCCATGTGAAAACATGGGTTCCTTGTTATATCACCATATTAAATGCTATTTAATTTAATGCACCTATATACTTGGTAAAAGGTGGAAGGCTCGGCCCTTTTCTAGCCTGGTGTTTTGTTCCACCTTTGCCCCCTTAGTTTCCGACTACCGGTGTTATGTTCCATAATTGAGCGCTCTTAACACGATCGGGGTTGTTATGGGGAGCCCCTTGATAATTCGTTTTAGATTAAGACTGGTCTGGCAAGGCCCAACTTTGGTACTACATTTGCCTAATAACCTAATAATAATGCATAGGGACCCGCCGGCACCCGCGGACTAATTTAATCAACCCCCGGGCCAGTGCTCCTCATGAGTGTTAGTCCCACCTGAGCGATGTCTGGCGCCCCTCTGGTCACCCGGAGGTTTAGCGATCCCGACGTCTAGCTCATCCGCGGTGTCCTGAGAACGAGGTACGCGACTCCTATCGGGATCGTCGACACGTCGGGCGGCCTTTCTGGATTAGTTTTACCTTTGACGAAATATCTTGTGCATCGGGATTCCGGTCATGCTATGGGTAATCTCAGAGTTGAGGTTTTCCACTAGGGAATCCGACAAGATCACGAGCTTCGTGATTGAGGATTTCTATGCGGCTTCTGGTAATTTGTGATGGACTAGTTGGAGCACCCCTGCAGGGTTAAATCTTTTCGGAAAGCCGTGCCCGCGGTTATGTGGCAATGTGGAAACTTTGTTTAACACTAGTTCTAGATAACTTGAAGTCAGCTTAATTAAAATATGCCAACTGCGTGCGTAACAGCGACTGTCTCTTTCGTGAGTTCCTTCTCCGATCGAGGACACGGTGGGGTTATGTCTGACGTAGGTAGGTGTTCAGAATCATTCATTTGATCATGAGTAGTTCACGTCCGTTATGGTAGATCTTCCCCCTCTTATTTTCTTGTACTCGTAAGTTTAGCCACCAAAGATATGCTTAGCCGCTGCTGCAACCTCACCACTTAACCTTACCTCACCCATTAAGCTTTGCTGAGTCCCCTGTGGCTCACAAATTACTACAACACCAGTTGCAGGTACAGGTAAAGGTTACTTGACGCGAGCGCGTTGATTGTTCATTTGGAGTTGATTCTTCTTCTTCTTCTTCATCGATCTAGGATGGGTTCCCTGCCGGCAGCCTGGGATAGCAAGGATGGACGTCGATCTTCTTTTGTCGTTTGTTTTCGTCCGTAGTCGGACCCTGCTCTTCTTCATGATGTTTACGTAATGTACTGCTGTGACTCTGATGTAGCTTGTGGCGAGTGTAAGCCAACTCTGTATATATATATATCTCTCTTCTTTTTAGTACATGTACTTGTAACGATATCCATTCTTGCGACACGACGAGATGCGCTTCTATCCCTGAGGAGGCCTTCGTGCCAAATTGAGGATAGGGTCGCATCTTGGGCGTGACAGGACTACTTCCAATTTTTGTATTTTTTCAAATATTCCAAAACGGAGAAAAATTCCTATTGGAAAAGTTTTGGACTCTGTTTTCTTACCGAATCACATACCTCTTTGTTTTTGGAGTCTGAAACAGGCTGATAAATGTCCCTTAGGTATTCTTCCGGAGTTATGGTATTGATGATATTGCTTTCAACATTTATGGGAGTACCTGAGATATAATGCTTGATTCTCTGCCCATTTACCACTCTCGGACAATTACCTTCCGTGTTGTTGATCTTGATAGCACCAGAATGATATACTACCTCAACAACATAGGGACCTTCCCATTTAGAGAGAAGCTTGCCTGCAAAGAGTCTTAAACGAGAGTTATGTAGCAAGACAAAATCACCTACATTGAACACATGCTTTTGTATCCTCTTATCATGCCACCTCTTAACCTTCTCTTTGAAGAGCTTGGCATTCACATATGCTTGAGTTCTCCACTCATCAAGCGAGCTAATGTCAAATACCTCTTCTCACCGGCAAGTTTGACATCAAAGTTGAGATCTTTGATATCCCAATAAGCTTTATGCTCTAGCTGAAGAGGTAAGTGACATGCTTTACCGTACACCATTTTGTACGGAGACATGCCGATGGGATTCTTATAGGTAGTTCTATAAGCCCACAGTGCATCATCGAGCTTCTTAGACCAATTCTTTCTAGACTTGTTGACTGTCTTTTGCAGAATTAGTTTAACCTCTCTGTTTCTTAGCTCTACTTGACCACTGGACTGAGGGTGGTAGGGAGACGCAATTCTATGGTTGACATCGTACTTAGCAAGCGTTTTATGGAAAGCACCATGAATGAAGTGTGAACCACCGTCGGTCATTAGATATCTAGGGACTCCAAATCTAGGGAAGATAACTTCTTTCAGCATCTTGATAGAGGTGTTGTGATCAGCACTACTAGTGTGGATAGCTTCTACCCACTTAGTGACGTAATCAACAACAACTAAGATATGCGTATACCCATTGGATTTTGGAAAAGGTTCCATATAATCAAAGCCCAGACGTCAAATGGTTCAGTGACAAGTGAATAGTTCATAGGCATTTCCTGACGTTTGCTAATATTACCTATTCTTTGACATTCGTCACAAGACAGGACAAACTTACGGGCATCCTTGAAGAGAGTGGGCCAATAGAAACCTGATTGCAATACCTTGTGTGCAGTTCTATCTCCCGCATGGTGTCCTCCATAGGCCTAAGAGTGACACTTCTATAGGATCTGTCCCTGTTCATGTTCAGGTACACAACGTCTAATAACACCATGTACTCCTTCCTTATAAAGGTGAGGATCATCCCAGAAGTATTGTCTCAAGTCAAAGAATAATTTCTTCTTTTGCTGGTACGTGAAACTAGGTGGTATGTATTTGGCAACGATATAGTTTGCATAATCAGCATACCACGGTGCACTACGTGAGGCATTGATGACATTCAATTGCTCATCGGGAATGCTATCATTAATAGGTGGGTCATCAAGAACGTTCTCCAACCTAGACAAGTTATCTGCTACAGGGTTATCAGCACCCTTTCTATCGACAACATGCAAATCAAATTCTTGTAGCAAGAGAACCATCTGATAACTCTAGGTTTAGCGTCCTTCTTCTCCATGAGGTACTTAATAGCAGCATGATCAGTGTGAATAGTGACTTTGGAATCAACTATGTAAGACCTGAACTTTTCACATGCAAACACCACTGCTAAAAATTCCTTCTCCGTAGTAGCATAGTTTCTCTGGGCACTGTCTAGAGTTTTACTAGCGTAGTGAATAACATTCAACTTCTTCTCAACTCTTTGCCCTAGAACAGCACCAACAGCATAATCGCTAGCGTCACACATGATCTCAAAAGGTAAGTTCCAATCAGGTGGTTGAACAATAGGTGCAGTTATCTAAGCCCTCTTAAGTATTTCGAAGGCTTCCTCACAATCATCATCAAAGACAAAAGGAATATCCTTTTGCGAGAGATTGGTAAGAGGCCTAGAAATCTTAGAGAAGTCTTTAATGAACCTTCTATACAAACCAGCATGACCAAGGAAACTTCTTATTCATTTGATATCTGTGGGGTATGGCATTTTCTCGATTGCATCAACCTTAGCCTTATCGACTTCAATACCTCTTTCAGAAATTTTATGTCCTAAGACGATGCCTTCATTAACCATAAAGTGGCACTTCTCCCAATTCAAGACAAGATTGGTGTCTTTACATCTCCGTAAGACTCGATCAAGGTTGTTGAGGCAATCATCAAAGGAAGACACGTAAACGGAGAAGTCATCCATGAAAACCTCAACAATGTTTTCACAGAAGTCAGAGAATATAGCCATCATACATCTTTGAAAAGTGGCAGGTGCATTACATAAGCTAAAAGGCATACGTCTGTAAGCAAAGGTACCGAAAGGGCAGGTGAAAGTGGTCTTCTCCTGATCAGATTGTGCAACTGGTATTTGGGAGAAACCAGAATAACCGTCTAGAAAGCAGAAGTGTGTGTGTTTGGACAACCTTTCTAGCATTTGGTCGATAAAAGGCAGAGGGTAATGATCTTTCCTAGTGGCTTTATTCAATTTTCTAAAATCGATCACCATCCTATAGCCAGTAATAATCCTCTGTGGGATCAATTCATCCTTATCATTAGGGACAACGATAATGCCTCCCTTCTTAGGAACGCAATGCACCGGACTCACCCAATCGCTGTGAGCAACAAGATAAATGATACCCGCTTCCAGGAGCTTTAGTATTTCTTTTCTTACTACTTCTTTCATCTTAGGATTCAATCTCCTTTGATGATCAGCAACTGGTTTGAACTCAGGATCAGTTTTGATCTTGAACTGGCATAGAGTGGGACTAATGCCCTTAAGATCATCAAGAGTATATCCAATAGTAGCACGGTGCTTCCTCGGAGTTTTTAGTAACTTATTTTCTTCATGCTTCGAGAGGCTAGCACTAATAATAACAGGATATATCTCTTTTTCATCAAGATAGGCATACTTATGAGTATTAGTCAACTGTTTAAGCTCGAACACAGGATCACCCTTTGGTGGGGGTGGATCCCCAAGCAGTTCAACATGCAAGTTATTCTTAAGGATAGGATATTGTTCTAAGACAACTCTATCTATCTTATCCCTTTCATCCATATGCATATCATTTCCATGCTCAAGCAAGTATTGCTCTAAGGGTTCAGTAGGAGGCACGACAATAGAAGCTAAGGCAATAGTTTCATCCCTACTAGGCGACTCCTTTTCATGAGGTTGTCTACAAAACTTAGAGAAATTGAACTCATGTGACACACCTTCAAAGTCAATAGTGACAATTTGCTTCTCACAATCAATATGAGCATTGACAGTATGGAGGAAGGGTCTGCCAAATATGATGGGACAAAATCTATCTTGTGCGGTAGCAGAAACGAGGAAATCAGCAGGATACTTTGTTTTACCACACAAGACTTCAACATCCCTAACAATTCCCACAGGGCAGATAGTATCTCTATTGCCAAGCTGAATAGTGACATCTATAGGTTCTATCTCAAGAGGTGCAATCTCATCTTTGACTTCATCGTATAGGGATTGAGGTATTGCACTAACACTAGCACCCAAGTCACATAAACCATGATAACAATGATCTCCTATCTTAACAGAAACCACAGACATGCCAACAAGAGGCCTATGTTTGTCTCTAACGTGAGTTTTAGCAATTCTAGCAGCATCTTCACAAAAGTGAATATTATGTCCCTCATACCTGACTGCTTACCTTCTTCAAGCACCCAATCTTCAGAGTTGCGTTTAATTCTCTCCAATAAATTCCACTTGAAGTCAATATCTCTATTCATAAAAGAACCGGTACAAGAAGTGTCAAGCATGGTGCGATCATCATGAGAAAGCCGAGCATAGAAGTTCTGAATGATAATTTCTCTCGAGAGCTCATGATTGGGTGTATGAATATAGCATTGATTTAAGCCTCCCCCAAGCTTGAGCGATGCTTTCTCTGTCACGAGGCCAAAAATTATAAATATAATTCCGATCACGATGTACTAAATGCATAGGATAAAACTTTTGATGAAATTCCAATTTCAACCGATTGTAGTCCCATGATCCAGTATCATCACATAGCCTATACCATGTCAACGCCTTATCCTTTAAATATAAAGGAAAGACCTACTTATTGACCTCATCCTCGGGCACACCTGCAAGCTTAAATAAACCACAAACCTCATCTACATAGATTAGGTGCAAGTCTGGATGTGATGTTCCATCTCGTGTAAAAGGATTAGCCAGCAGTTTCTCAAGCATACCCGAAGGAAATTCAAAGAAAATATTTTCAGTAGGTGCAGCAACTTGAGAAACTCTTTGTGCTTCCGTTCGAGGTGAAGATACCCCGAACAAGCCCCTCAAAGGATTAGTATCCATAGTGACAAGTGACAATAAATTTCAGCACACTAAAAGAATGTTTTCTTAGCAAGTTCCACTTACCAAAGGCGCTTCACTCCCCGGCAACGGCGCCAGAAAAGAGTCTTGATGACCCACAAGTATAGGGGATCAATCGTAGTCCTTTAGATAAGTAAGAGTGTCGAACCCAACGAGGAGGAGAAGGATCTGACAAGTGGTTTTCAGCAAGGAAATATCTGCAAGCACTGAAATTATCGGTAACAAGTGATTGTGTGGTGAGATGATTCGTAGCAAGCAACAAGTAACAAAAGTAGCAACGGTGCATAAAAGTGGCCCAATCCCTTTTGTAGCAAGGGACAAGCCTGGACAAAGTCTTATAGGAGGAAAAACGCTCCCGAGGACACACGGGAATTTCTGTCATGCTAGTTTTCATCATGTTCATATGATTCGCGTTCGTTACTTTGATAGTTTGATATGTGGGTGGACCGGCGCTTGAGTACTGCCCTTACTTGGACAAGCATCCCACTTATGATTAACCCCTCTCGCAAGCATCCGCAACTACGAAAGAAGAATTAAGACAAAGTCTAACCATAACATTAAACTAGTGGATCCAAATCAGATCCCTTACGAAGTAACGCATAAACTTGGGTTTAAGCTTCTGTCACTCTAGCAACCCATCATCTACTTACTTCTTCCCAATGCCTTCCTCTAGGCCCAAATAATGGTGAACTGTTATGTAGTCGACGTTCACATAACACCACTAGAGGAAAAACAACATACAACATATCAAAATACTGAACGAATACCAAATTCACATGACTATTATTAGTATGACTTATCCCATGTCCTCGGGAACAAAAGTAACTACTCACAAAGCATAATAATAATCATGACCAGAGGGGTAATGAGTAGCATCAAGGATATGAACATAAAATCTTCCACCGAGTAATCCAATTAGCATCAACTACAAAGAGTAATCAACACTACTAACAACCTTACAAGTACCAATCGGAGTCGCGAGACAGAGATTGGTTACAACTGATGAACTAGGGTTTGGAGATGAGACGGTGCTGATGAAGATGTTGATGGTGATGAGTCGCCTCCGATGAGAGGAGTGTTGGTGATGACGATGGCGATGATTTCCCCCTCTGGGTGGGAAGTTTCCCCGGCAGGATCGTCCTGCCGGAGCTCTAGATTGGTTCTGCTCAAGTTCCGCCTCGTGGCGGCGGCGAAACCACGAAAAAGTTCCCTTCTGATTTTTTCCTGGACGAAACCCTCCATATAGCAAAGGAGGGGGGCAAAGTGGGCCAATGGGCTGCCCACAAGCCCCCATGGCGCGGTCTCGGGGGGTGGCCGCGCCGTGCAGGCTTGTGTCCACCCCCTGGCGCCCCTCTGGCACTTCTTCGGCCTAGCATTTTTGATAAATTGGGAAAAAAATCTCCGTTGATTTTCACAGCGTTTGGAGTTGCGTAAAATAGGTATCTCAACTTTGCTCCACTCTTAGGCCAGAAATCCAGTTGCCGGTATTCTCCCTCTTCATGTGAACCTTGCAAAATAAGAGAGAAAAGGCATAAGAATAGTACCGTGAAGTGAAATAACAACAAAAGAAGCGATAAATATCAACATGAAAACATGATGCAAAATGGACATATCAATCTCCACCTTCTTGATCCAACAAGAGGGGGTGGAGAGGTATCTGAGTTCTCCGACAACCTAACGGCATGGCGGTGATGGTGGTGGAGCTGATCAGGCATGGCTTTGCCGTGCACTGCCGAACCTAATCTAGAGGAAGAACAAACTAGAGGGAGGGAGAGGGGCTGCGCCTTGGATTGTGTCTTGGCTGCCCCCTCTCCCCTCTAGTACATATAGGAGGGATGTGGATGGGGTGGCGCCCTAGGGTTTCCCCTAGGGTTGGCCGGGCGAAACAAAAGATGAGGAATCTTCCTCCACCAAGGTAGGTGGAGCCCTACTCCTAGTAGGATTCCCTCCCTACTTGGCCTCCTCACCTCCTTGGCAAAAGGGCCTGTAGGGGCTGGCTGCCCAACCCACTAAGGGCTGGTGCGCCACCTCTTAGGACCATGTGGCACCTGGGGTGGGTGGACTTCTCCCGATGGACCCCCGAAATCCATTCGCCATTCCCGGTACACTACCGGAAATGCCCGAAACCATTCCGGAGCCCAAATACCCTCTTCCTATATATCAATCTTCGTATCTGGACCATTCTAGAACTCCTCATGATGTACGGGGATCTCATCCAGGACTCTGAACAACCTTCAGTCACCAACATACATAACTCAACTATACCCAAATGTCACCGAACGTTAAGTGTGCATACCCTACGGGTTCGAGAACTATGCACACATGACCAAAACACTCTTTGGTCAATAAACAATAGGGGACCTGGATGCCCATATTGGTCCTACATATTATATGAATATCTTTATCGGCGAACCTCTATGTCAAGGATTTAGTTAATCCCGTATACTATTCCCTTTGTCCTTAGATACCTTACCTGCCCGAGATTTGATCGTCCGTATCTCTATACCTTGTTCAGACTCATTACCGACAAGTGTCTTTACTCGTTCCATAATACAAGATCCTGTGACTAACTCTTTAGTCACATTGCTTGCAAGGCTTGTTGTGATGTTTTATTACCGAGTGGGCGCTGAGATACCTCTCCGTCACACGGAGTGACAAATCCCAGTCTTGATCCATACCAACGCAACACACACCTTCGGAGATACCTTTAGAGCACCTTTATAGTCACACAGTTACGTTGTGACATTTTAGACACACAAGGCATTCCTCCGGTGTGCGGGAGTTGCATGATCTCATGGTCATAGGAACAAATACTTGACATGCAGAAAACAGTAGCAATAAATTGACACGATCACATGCAACTTTTGTAGTTTGGGTCTTGTCCATCACATCATTCTCCTAATGATGTGATTCCATTATCAAACGACATCTCATGTCTATGGTTAGGAAACCTTGACCATCTTTGATCAACAAGCTAGTCCTTTGAGGCTCACTAGGGACAGTGTGTTGTCTATGTACCAACACATGTATTTGAGTTTCCAATCAATACAATTATAGCATGGATAATAAACGATTATCATGAACAAGTAAATATAAAAATAACTAATTTATTATTGCCTCTAGGGCATATTTCCAACAGTCTCCCACTTGCACTAGAGTCAATAATCTAGTTCACATCACTATGTGATTTACACCCAATGAGTTCTCGGTTTAATCATGTCCGCTTGTAAGAGAGGTTTTAGTCAATGGGTATGGAACTTTCAGATCCAAGTGTGCTTTACAAATCTCCATGTCATCCTGTAGATGATGCTATCATGCTTCTTGTGGAACTATTCCAAATGATTGCCCCACTTATATGAATCCGGTTTTCTACTTAGAGTCATCCCGATTGGTATCAAAGCTTGCATCATCGTAACCCTTTACGACGAACTCTTTTATCACCTCCATAATTGAAAAAATTCCTTAGTCCACAAGTTACTAAGGATAACTTTGACCGTTGTTTAGTGATTCATTCCTGGATCACTCTTTGTAACCCTTGAGAGACTCATGGCAAGGCACACATCAGGTGCAGTACACAACATGGCATACTATAGAGCCTATGGCTAAGGCATAGGGTACGACCTTCGTCTTTCTCTTTTTTCTGTCGTGGTCCATCTTTGATTATTACTCAAATTCACACCTTACAACATAGCCAAGAACTCCTTCTTTGACCGATCTATTTGACCTCCTTCAAAAACTTGTCAAGGTATGTATTCATTGAAAGTTTTATCAAGCGTCTTGATCTATCTCTATAAATCTTGATGCTCAAGTTTCAAGTAGCTCAATACAGGTTTTCCTTTGTAAACACTTTTAAAACAACCCTATATGCTTTCCAGAAAATCATTTCCGATCAACAATATGTCAACCACACATACTTATCAGAAATTCTATAGTGCCCACACTCACTTTCTTGTAGATACAAGTTTATTATAAACATTGTATAAACCCAAAAGCTTCGATCATCTCACCAAAGCGTATATTCCAACTCCGAGATGCTTGATCAAATCCATAGAAGGATCACTGGAGCTTGCATACTTGTTAGCATCCTTAGGATCGACAAAACCTTTTGGTTGTATCCCATACAACTTTTCCTCAAGGAAATCGTCGATGAAACAATTTTTGACATCCATCTGCAAGATTTCATAATTGGGAAACAATGCAGCAACTCCTCACATAATTCGAACAGACTTTTACCATCACTATGAGTGAGAAAGTCTTATCATAGTCAACTCTTTGAACTTGTCAGAAACCTCTTTGCGACAAGTCGTGCTTTCTAAATGCGACATTCACCATCATCGTCTGTCTTCCTTTTAAAGATATATTTGTACTTAATAGCCTTACGACCATCAAGTAGTTCTTCCAAAGTGTAACGACTAAGATGCGGTCCTTTCCGATTTAGGGAACGAGGCCCCAAAATGGAAAGAAGCGCATCTAAGCGTTTCGCAAGCAAGATAAACATAGCACATACATAATTTAAAAATGACAAATAGGGAATCATTTGCCATCTCCATAGATAATATCAGAGTTACATCCACACATTTATTCAGACAAGGTAGTTCCGCTACGGACTACATAACATAAGAAAAGGCTATGCTATCCTACATCCTTGCCCACGATCATGACCACGCCTCAGTCTTCTGGATAGTTCACATACAGGCGGTCGTTCTCCTCATCGTACTGCCACGCCAGCTGCATGCCATCGAGATCACCTATGTCGGGCGTACCTGTACCTGTTGGGGTGTTGAAGTAATCTGTGAGCCACATGGACTCAGCAATCTATGACCTTGGTACCGAAACTAGTCAAGTTATTAGGTGAGGAAGGTTCAGTGTTTAGGTTGTAGCATCCTAAGCATTTATGGTGGCTAACTTACGAAGAACAAGTTATAAATGTGGTGGTCTATGCTAGCGGTCGAAGACTAGCTGATCACTAAGTGATCCTGAACACCTACTTACGTCAAACATAACCCCACCGTGTTCCCGATCGAAGAGAGGTCTGCAAAGGGGACAGTCACGGTTACGCACACGGTTGGCAGTTTTATTAGAATTAGTTGAAGTTATCTAGAACCGGATGTTAACAAATATTCCACGTTGCCACATAACCGCGGGCACGGCTTTCCGAAAGATTAAACCCTGCAGGGTTGCTCCAACTAGTCCATCACAAATGGTCAAGGGCCGCAAAGTAATCCTCTATCACGAATCTCGTGGTATCGTCGGATTCCTTAGAGGAAAACCTCAACTCTGGGGAGAACCAAAGCTTCACCGGGATTCCTATACGCAAGATATATCGCTAAGGTAAGACAAGACTAGCAGTACCTCCCGTCGTGTCGACAACCCCGATAAGAGCCGCATATCTCAGTTCCAGGATACGACGGATGAGCGACGCGTAAAGTGGCCTGATAGAAATCTCTCAAGTTGCCCTGAGTTGGCCCCGCACAGTGCTCTGGTTTGGACCAACATTCATGAGGAGCATTGGTCCGTGTTGTTGATTAATTCCTCGGGGTAGCTATTCCCTATGCAAATTATTATTAGGTGATCGGCAAATTAAAACCAATGTTGGGTCCTGCCGGACAAGTCTTAACACTACACGATTTATCAAGGGGGTCCCCATAACAACCCCGAACGTGTTAGGAGCGATCAGTTATGGAATCAAACACCGGTAGCCGGAAACTAAGGCGTCAATAACGGAACAAATCACCCGGCAAAAGATAGGCCTTCCGTCATTTACCAAGTATATAGGTGCATTAATTAAATAACAGATTTAAACATAATGATATCAAAACTCATGTTATCACATGAGACAATTGCACCTGCAACTAGCAACGCGAACATTAGAAGCTGAGCAAGCCTACTTAGCTATTCAATATTAGCTAGGAGGGGAAATGTTTGGGTTTCATGGCAATATCAGGAGGCAATTATTTCAGTGGTAGGCAGCAAGCATATGACGAAGGAAACGTGAATCTAGGCATAACAAAGCTAGAGACGGTATCAAGGTCATGGTCATCTTGCCTGTGATGTCTTCAGCTTGGAACTTCTCTTGTTTGTCCTGGACATACTCTCCTGAATCCACGTACTCGCTCTTCGATCCCGGTGCTACCCAATATAAAAACAACAGCCAATGAACAACAACACAACATGATGCCACAAACACATGATGCATGAGATGAGAATGTAGCATGCATCTCTATTCTAGTCACTTGCATATGCATGAGAAGAAAAGACAAACTTCTGGACAGAACTTCACTCTAAGCTATCTTGATATGCACAAAGACGACATGAACAGGTTCATCACGAGAAAACGATGCAAAAACATATAAAGAACATTGAGAACGGAGCTACGGATCAACCGGAAACTACGAAACAAGAAATGGAGTCCTACGGATCAAATCTACCACCACCACTCTCCAATGGCATACTTCTGGTATTCCCAGGTTGCCACATCACCAAACAAACAATATAGGTGGGGTGGTGCAAATAAACTCACCACACCACCCAAATGCAACAAAACTATGCAATCTGTCCTAAACAACATCATAGCAGTTTGAGAGCAACATGCAAGGAACCTACATCCACCCAAATGTGCCAAACAAGATATGTGGCAAAAGCTATCCAAAAGCTCTACAAGCATGAGCAAGACGGTAATACAAAGTAGTTACACACAGAAAGATCTACAGGTGCCAACTTGGACAAAAATAACAGATTTCAGGGACTTAGTTAAAATCTCAGATTCTCACCAGCTGTTTATGCTCTGAAGCTATTTGACAGCCTCCAAAACAATATCTACAGGAAGTTAAAGTGCATGAAAATTGGCATAGAGCTAGACAAACACAAAAGCTCCAACTCTCTGGTTGATTGCAACGGTTGATTCCCAACACATGAACTTTTGCAACCACAACTACAAGGCAAGAAAATAATAGCAGTTTCTCAGACTTAGTGAAAATCACAGATTTTCACCAAGCTGATAATTTCAATCACATGCCTACTTTGACAAGACACAACTTTCACATATAAACTCCTAAGCACTAAACAAAACCACCATGCTGTAGAGGGGTTCACCCACTACTGCCACATCAAGGAATCATCCCCTTAGGCTCATCACATCACATGGCACCAAGCTCTAAACATAGATCAAAACAGAAAAATGACATCTCCAGAAATTGTTCCAAAGGGAAATCTGATTCCACCAATGGATTCCTGGGTTGATTCTACCCCGAAAACATATATAATACCTAGGTACTTGCATAGAACAAATAGGCACAAAGTTGAAAGGAAGAACTACATGGAATCACATAGATGCAAATAGTGCCATCTCATATGTTATGCACACTAGTTCAACACCTACACATGCACTTGCACACACTCACAACTCCAATGGTGACATGAGGGTCTGGACCTCATGTATGTGTGCCATAGCACATCACCATACACACTCACACACATCAAGCATACACACACTAGCACCTGCACATGCTCACATCTACATCAACACATGGACATACTCCTACACATGCACACTAGCAAAATTAACAAGGATAAAAACCTACTGAATGTGAGGTATAAACACCCCTACACATGCTCTCACACCACATATATTGTGCACACTTGCACACCTATGTGGGGGTTACCCACACATACACACATACACCACTAGGGCACATGATCTCATGCACACAAGCACACAACACTACACCCACATGCACACATACATGTATATCACACACACTCTAGATTCTAGGAAGGGAAAAATCTAAACAAAATAAAACACCTATTAACTTGCTGCCGAAGAACAAGGTAAGAAGCAGCAAAAAATGGAAAACAGTAACAACAACACAAAAAATGAAAGGGGGGGGGCTGAGGTACTCGAACCCATGCCCTACTGCACTCAATACAACACCACGACCACTGTGTTGCATCTCTTGGCTCGACAGAACACAGGAAGGATACAGGGTAAGCTTTCCCCCTACGCTACTGTGCCACAAAAAGAAAATAGCTAAAGGGCGCTGCGGGGGCTCGAACCCACGACCTGCGCTAAGCCAAAACACACCACTACCACTGCGCTACGCTATCAAATGTTAATAGAGAGGGGGGCTTGGCTCTTTTGAGCAACCCCCTGTGGATCTACTACGCCCGACGGTGGCCGGAACAGGGGAAGGTCACCGCCGGCGCTACGCTACAAATTGAGCACGGGCTCGTCGCTGGGAGGAAGAGGGGTCACTCACGGTTCCATTCCATCAATTAACTCGTCGCGAGAAGCACTACATCTACTGCTCCACGAGCACGTGGCGGCACCGGCGACAAAGAGATGCATGGCGGCGATCCTACGGCCCTACACGTGATTTGCCAACAGGGGAAGGGGGAAGGTTACTTCTGCTCACCCACTGGTCGTTGAGACCGCGCCTGTAGGAGAGGAAGTAGGGGACGTCGTCGAAGTAGCCGATGTGGAGGTGGTCGTCGGAGCGGAAGGGGGTCGATGAGGAAGTAGTGGAAGCAGTGGCGTTCGTCGACGGCTAGCTGAGGGAACGGGCTCCCCTGGGGTCCCGTGTGCTCTCTGAAGGCTTGGAGAGGAAGTAGGGGTACAAAAACGACGACGACGAGCTCTTCAAGGTTTGGCCATGGCGGAGGAGGAGCTCGGCCCGCCTACTGTCGATCTCGAGAGAGGGAGGAGGAAGAGGAAGGAGGTGGCGGCGGCTTGGAGGAAACCTAGCCAGGGCACGCACGCCAAGGGTTAAATAGAGGACGAGGGAGGCCGCCTCGACGTCCGTGAGCGACGGCGTCGCCTCTCTGTCTCGCGCTCTCTCTGACGAAACTGACGGAAAGGAGGGTGGAGGGAGACGGCGTCTACAGGAGAGGGCTGCCGCGTGAGGACGTTAGTTGGGCCAGCGAGGAGGAGAAGGCCCACTCAGAGGTGCCAGGTAAGTAAAGAAAAACCCACCGTGGTTTTTCTATTTAAAAACAAAACAGAGGCAAATATAAATATGCAGGCAACACTGTTGACCCTAAAATAAAACAAAAATGCCCCTGGTCATAAGGGAATTATGACCCAATAAAATAAAATGAAAATAGGATTTTTGGAGCATTTAACTATTTACAAAACAGAATTAAATTATCTGTTTTGTGAATATCTACCGCTCTCAAACATAGATTCAAAACACATAAAACCTAGCACCACATCCACCACAAAACACTTTAAATGAACTACATTTTTGAACCGGGGTTAGAGCAAGTAAAACTGGAGCTTGAGAAAATAGAGAAGGGGGGGGGGGTTGGAACCTATTTGAAAACTTACGTAGTTGCACCCCACTTTCAAACACCACTCCACATCACATCCCATAGCACATCACACACATACCACATCCATGGATCAACAACAACAACAACACAAGGAAGGCAAGAATGATATCGATGCATGAATGCAATGGTAGACAAGATAATATCACATGAAATAACACATGCATATATCTCACAAGGCAATGACAAGATGGACCCACATACATGAAGGTTCCAAATATGGCAAGTTACACACTCGGGCATTACACAAAGTCTACACTTTGTTTTCATACATGGATCCTATCTCGGATTTCATGGCCTCCAACCATTTGTCAGAATCCGGCCCCACCATTGCTTCTCCATAGCTCGTAGGTTCATTCTTGTCCAACAACATGACCTCCAAGACAGGATTACCGTACCACTATGGAGTAGTTTGTATCCTTCTCGACCTATGAGGTTTAGAAATAACTTGATCTGAAGCTTGATGATCATCATCATTGGCTTCCTCTTCAATTTTTTGTAGGCACCATAGGAACAACTTCCCGCGCCCTGCTACACTCTGATTGAAGTGTCAGTTCGAAAACATCATCAAGTTCCACCATCCTCCCACTCAATTCTTTTGAGATAAACTCTCTCTCGAGAAAGGAACCATTTTCGGAACCAAACATTTTGCTTTTTAATCTGAGATAGGAGGTATACCCAACTATTTTGGGTATCATATGAAGATGCATTTGTCCGCTTTGGGTTTGAGCTTATCAGGCTGAAGCCTTTTGACATATGCACCATAGCCCCAAAGTTTTAAGAAACGACGGCTTAGGTTTCTCCAAACTATAGTGCATATGGTGTCATCTCAATGGATTTAAATGGTGCCTTATTTAAAGCGAATGTGGTTGTCTCTAATGCATAATCCCAAAACAATAGTGGTAATTCGATAAGAGACATCACAGTATGCACCATATCTAATAGGCGCGGCTACGATGTTCGAACACACCATCACACTATGGTGCTCTAGGTGGCATGAGTTGTGAACAATTTCCACATTGTCTTAAATGTGTACGGAACTCTCAACTCAGATATTCATCTCTACGATCACATTATAGACATTCCTACTCTTCTCACGACGATCTTCAACTTCACTCTGAAATTGCTTCAACTTTACAATAATTCAGACTCGTGTTTCATCAAGTAAATACACCAGTATCTACTCAAATCATTTGTGAAGTAAGAACATAACAATATACATTGCGTCCCTCAACACTCATTGGACTGCATACATCAAAATGCATTATTTCCAATAAGTTACTTTCTCATTCCATATCAGTGGAAAACGAGACTTTCAATCATCGTGCCCATGTGGCATGATTTGCATGTCTCAAGTGCTTCAAAATCAAGTGAGTCCAAAAGATCCATCTGCATGGAGTTTCTTCATGCGTTTACACCAGTAGGCATGGTTCGCATGTCTCAAATGATTCAAAAACAAGTGAGTCCAAAGATCCATCAGCATGGAGCTTCTTCATATGTTTTATACCAATATGACTCAGGGGGCAGTGCGACAAGTAAGTGGTACTATCATTACTACTTTGTATCTTTTGGCATCAATATTATGAACATGCGCATCACTACGATCGAGGTTCAGTAAACATTTCATATTAGGTGCATGCCCATTGAAGGTTTTATTCAGGTAAACAGAGTAACCATTATTCTCTTTAAATGAATAACCATATTGCAATAAACACGATCCCATCATGTTCATGCTCAACGCAAACACCAATCAATATTTAGGTTTAACACTAATCCCGAAGGTAGAGAGAGCATGCGATGTTGATCACATCAACCTTGGAAACACTTCCAACACACATCGTCACCTCGCCTTTAGCTAGTCTCCGTTTATCCCGTAGCTTTCATTTCGAGTTACTAACATTTAGCAACTGAACCGTATCTAATGCCCATGTGCTACAAGAAGTACTAGTAAAGTACACACCAATAACACGTATATCCAATATACTTTTGTTGACGTTGCCAGCCTTCTTATCTACCAAGTGTCTAGGGAACTTCCGCCTTAGTGATCATTCCCCTCATCATAGAAGCACTTAGTCTCGGGTTTGGGTTCAACCTTGGGTTTCTTCATTAGGTGACAACTGACTTATCGTTCTCGAAGTTTCCCTTTATTCCCTTTGCCCTTCTTGAAACTAGTGGTTTTACTAACCATCGATACTTGATGCTCCTACTTGATTTCTACCTTCACGGTGTCAAACATCGTGAATAGCTCAGGGATCATTATCTCTATCCCTGATATGTTGTAGTTCATCATGGAGCTCAATAGCTTGGTGGCAGTGACTTTGGAGAACTATGTCAATCACTATCTTATCTGGAAGATCAACTCCCACTTGATTCAAGAGATTGTAGCACCCAGACAATCTGAGCACATGCTCAACGATTGAGCTTTTCTCCCTTACTATGTAGGCAAAGAATCTTGTCGGAGGTCTCATATCTCTCAACACAGGCACGAGCCTGAAATCCTAATTTCAACTCTTGGAACATATCATATCTTCCATGACGTTAAAACATCTTGGGCGCCTCAATTCCAAGACATAAAGCATGACACACTTAACTATCACATAGTCATCAAAATCATGTATGTCAGATGTTCGCAACATCCACAGACGACGCTGGGGGGGGGGGGGTAACACACCGAGCGGTGTATTAAGGACATAAGGCTTCTATGCAGCAATGAGGACAATCCTCAATTTACGGACCCAAGCCGCATAATTTCTACTATCATCTTTCAACTTCAGCTTTCTCTAGGAAAATATCAAAAACAGGGGAGCTACAACACAAGCTAATCATCTACAACATAACCTACAATGAATTTTTTTACTATGTTCATGATAACGAGTTGAATTAATCATATTACTTAAGAACTCCCACTCAAATTGACATCCCTCTGTTCATTCAAATGGTACATGATCCAAATTCACCAACCCATGTCCAATCATCACATAAGATAAGGTGGCTTCAATGGGGAACATCTCCATGTTGATCATATCTAATATATGACTCATGTTCCAAATTTCGGTCTCTGTGTTCCGAGGCCATGTTTGTACTTGCTATGCTCGACAAGTTTAACCCGAGTGTTCCGTGTGTACAACTGTCTTGCACCCGTTGTATGTGAACCTAGAGTCTTTCACACCGATCATCACGTGGTGTCTCGAAAGGACGAACTTTCGCAATGGTGCACACTCGGGGAGAACACAATTTTCATGTTGAAATTTTAATGAGGGATCACCTTATAATGCTACCATCGTCCTAAGAAAAATATGGCGCATAAAAGGATTAACATCACATGCAAATCATAAGTGACATGATATGGCCATGAACTTGTGCTTTTTATCTCCATCTTCAAAGCACCGGCATGATCTCCATCGTCACCGGCGCCACACCATGATCTCCATAATCATGATCTCCATCATTGTGCTGCCATCGATGTTGTCGCGCTAACTATGTTGTTGCTACTAAAGCTACTGAACTAACAATAAAGCAAAACATCACCAAGCGCAAAATAATTAAATACAACCCTATGGCTCCTACCGGTTGTCGTAGCATCGGCATGCAAGTCGATATTTAACTATTACAACATGATCATCTCAGATATAAAATATATCATATCATGTCTTTGGCCATATCATATCACAACATACCCTGGAAAACCAAGTTAGACATTTTCTAATTTTTGTTGCATGTTTTACGTGGTTGCTATGGGTATCTAGCAAGAACGATTCTTACCTACGCAAAACCACAACAGTGATATAAAAGTTTATATTTAACCTTCTCCATGGACCGCCTCTATCAAATCCAATTCAACTAGAGTAGGAGAAACATACACCCGCATGCCACCTTTATGCAACAAGTTGCATGTCAGTCCATGGAACCGGTCTCTCGTAAGCGGACGGGTAAGGTTGGTCCTGGCCGCTTCATCCAACAATATCACCGAGTCAAGAAAAGACTAAGGAGGGAAGCAATCTGAATATCAACACCCACAAACTCCTTTGTGTTCTACTCGAGATGTCATCCACGCATTGACCTAGATCATGATGCCACTGTTGGGAAACGTTGCGTGGGAAACAAAAAAAATTCCTACGCACATATAAGATCTATCCATGGTGATAACCATCTACGAGAGGATAGATTGTGTCTACATGCCTTTGTAAATCGCTAAGCGGAAGCGTATATAATGCGGTTGATGTAGTTAAACATATTCGCGATCCAAATTGCAGTCTGTCCCGCGATCTCATTACGAGCTATCTCGTGATCCCAGCACGATCCATTCTGATCTAGTGCCGAACGGATGGCACCTCCGTGTTCAGCACACATACAACTCGATAAGGATCTCCGCCTTCTTGATCCAACAAGACGGGGTGGAGAGGTAGCTGAGTTCTCCAACAGCCTAACTGTGTGGCGGCGATGGTGGTGGAGCTGATCCGGCAGGGATTCGCCATGCACTACCGAACCTAATCTAGAGGAAGAACAAACTAGAAGGAGGGAGAGGGGCTGCGCCTTGGATTGTGTCTTGGATGCCCATTGTCCCCTCTAGTATATATAGGAGGGAGAGGGAAGAGGTGGAGCCCTAGGGTTTCCCCTAGGGTTGGTCGGCCGAACCAAAAAAGTAGGATTTCCTCCCCACTTGGCCTCCTCCCACCTCCTTGGTGCAAGGGCCTTTAGGGGCTCACTTCCCAGCCCACTAAGGGCTGGTGTGCCACCTCTTAATCCCATGTGGCCCCTGGGGTGGGTGGAATTCTCCCGATGGTGTTGGGGAACGTCGCATGGGAAACAAAAAATTTCCTACGCGCACGGAGACCTATCATGGTGATGTTCATCTACGAGAGGGGATTTACGATCTACGTACCCTTGTAGATCGCATAGCAGAAGCGTTAGTGAACGCAGTTGATGTAGTGGAACGTCCTCACGTCCCTCGATCCGCCCCACGAACCGTCCCACGAACCGTCCCGCGATCCGTCCCACGATCTAGTGCCGAACGGACGGCACATCCGTGTTCAACACACGTACAGCTCGACGATGATCTCGGCCTTCTTGATCCAGCAAGAGAGACGGAGAGGTAGATGAGTTCTCCGACAGCGTGATGGCGCTCCGGAGGTTGGTGGTGATTTGATCTCGGCAGGGCTCCGCCCGAGCTCCGCAGAAACGCGTTCTAGAGGTAAAACCGTGGAGGTATGTGGTCGGGCTGCCTTTTTAAAAGTTGTCTCAAATCAGCCCTAATTGCTCCATATATATAGGAGGAGGGAGGGGAGTCTTGCCTTGAGGCTCAAGGAGCCCCAAGGGCTGCGCACCAAGGGGAGGAGGAGTCCTCCTCCAATCCTAGTCCAACTAGGATTGGAAAGTGGAGTCCTTCTCTCCTTTCCCACCTCTTTTTTTTTCTTTTCTCTTTGATTTTCTATCCTTGGCGCATAGGGCCCTCTTGGGCTGTCCCACCAGCCCACCAAGGGCTGGTGTGCCGCCCCAAGGCCTATGGACTTCCCCGGGGTGGGTTGCCCCCCCCGGTGAACACCCGGAACCCATTCGTCATTCCCGGTACATTCCCGGTAACTCCGAAAACCTTCCGGTAATCAAATGAGGTCATCCTATATATCAATCTTCGTTTACGGACCATTCTGGAAACCCTCATGACGTCCGTGATCTCATCCGGGACTCCGAAAAACATTCGGTAACCAACCATATAACTCAAATACGCATAAAACAACGTCGAACCTTAAGTGTGCAGACCCTGCGGGTTCGAGAACTATGTAGACATGACCCGAGTGACTCCTCGGTCAATATCCAATAGCGGGACCTGGATGCCCATATTGGATCCCACATATTCTATGAAGATCTTATCGTTTGAACCTCAATGCCAAGGATTCATATAATCCCGTATGTCATTCCCTTTGTCCTTCGGTATGTTACTTGCCCGAGATTCGATCGTCAGTATCCGCATACCTATTTCAATCTCGTTTACCGGCAAGTCTCTTTACTCATTTCGTAATACAAGATCCCGCAACTTACACTAAGTCACATTGCTTTCAAGGCTTGTGTGTGATGTTGTATTACCGAGTGGGCCCCAAGATACGTCTCCGTCAAACGGAGTGACAAATCCCAGTCTCGATCCATACTAACTCAACGAACACCTTCGGAGATACCTGTAGAGCATCTTTATAGTCACCCAGTTACGTTGCGACGTTTGATACACACAAAGCATTCCTCCGGTGTCAGTGAGTTATATGATCTCATGGTCATAGGAACAAATACTTGACACGCAGAAAACAATAGTAACAAAATGACACGATCAACATGCTACGTCTATTAGTTTGGGTATAGTCCATCACGTGATTCTTCTAATGACGTGATCCAGTTATCAAGCAACAACACCTTGTATATAATCAGAAGACCCTGACTATCTTTGATCAACTGGCTAGCCAACTAGAGGCTTGCTAGGGACAGTGTTTTGTCTATGTATCCACACATGTATATAAGTCTTCATTCAATACAATTATAGCATGGATAATAAACGATTATCTTGATACAGGAATTATAATAATAACTATATTTATTATTGCCTCTAGGGCATAATTCCAACAGTCTCCCACTTGCACTAGAGTCAATAATCTAGCCCTCACATCATCATGCGAATTACATTGTAATAAATCTAACACCCATACAGTTCTGGTGTTGATCATGCTTTGCCCGTGGAAGAGGTTTAGGCAGCGGATCTGCTACATTCAGATCCGTGTGCACTTTGCATATATTTACGTCCTCCCCTTCGACGTAGTCGCGGATGAGGTTGAAGCGTCGTTTCATGTGTCTGGTCTTCTTGTGAAACTGTGGTTCCTTTGCTAAGGCAATGGCACCCGTGTTGTCACAGAACAAGGTTATTGGATTCAGTGCGCTTGGCACCACTCCAAGATCCGTCATGAACTACTTCATCCAGACACCCTCCTTAGCCGCCTCCGAGGTAGCCATGTACTCCGCTTCACATGTAGAATCAGCTACGACACTTTGTTTGGAACTGCACCAGCTTACTGCACCCCCATTAAGAATAGATACGTATCCGGTCTGCGACTTAGAGTCGTCCGGATCTGTGTCAAAGCTTGCATCGACGTAACCCTTTACGGCGAGCTCTTCGTCACCTCCATACACGAGAAACATCTCCTTAGTCCTTTTCAGGTACTTCAGGATATTCTTGACCGCCGTCCAGTGATCCACTCCTGGATTACTCTGGAACCTGCCTGCCATACTTATGGCCAGGCTAACGTCCGATCTAGTGCACAGCATTGCATACATAATAGATCCTATGGCTGAAGCATAGGGGACGGTGCTCATATGCTCTCTATCTTTATCAGTTGCTGGGCACTCAGTCTTACTCAATCTCGTACCTTGTAAAACTGGCAAGAACCCTTTCTTGGACTGTTCCATTTTGAACCTTTTCAAAACTTTATCAAGGTATGTGCTTTCTGAAAGTCCTATCAGGTGTTTCGATCTATCCATGTAGATCTTAATGCCTAGAATGTAAGCAGCTTCTCCTAGGTACTTCATAGAGAAACTTTTATGCAAGTAATTCTTTATGCTCTCCAAAAACTATACGTTGTTTCCAATCAGCAATATGTCATCCACATATAATATTAGAAACGCCACAGAGCTCCCACTCACTTTCTTGTAAATACAAGATTCTCCAACCACTTGCATAAACCCAAATGCTATGATCACCTCATCAAAGCGTTTGTTCCAACTCCGAGATGCTTGCACCAGTCCATAAATGGATCGCTGGAGCTTGCACACCTTGTTAGCATTCTTAGGTTCGACAAAACCTTCGGGTTGCATCATATACAACTCTTCCTTAAGGAAACCGTTAAGGAACGCCGTTTTGACATCCATCTGCCAGATTTAATAATCGAAAAATGCAGCTATTGCTAACATGATTCTGACGGACTTATGCATCGCTACGGGTGAGAATGTCTCATCGTAGTCAACTCCTTGAACTTGTGAAAACCTTTTGCCACAAGTTGAGCTTTATAAACGGTCACATTGCCGTGAGCGTCCGTCTTCTTCTTAAAGATCCATTTGTTCTAAATAGCCTTGCGGCCCTCAGGTAGCACTTCCAAAGTCCACACTTTGTTTTCATACATGGATCTTATCTCGGACTTCATGGCCTCCAGCCATTTGTTGGAATCTGGGCCCACCATTGCTTCTTCATAATTTAAAGGTTCATTGTTGTCTAACAACATGATTGACAAAACGGGATTACCGTACCACTCTGGAGCAGCACGTGGTCTCGTCGACCTGCGTGGTTCGATAGGAACTTGAACCGGAGTTTCATGATCATCATCATTAACTTCCTCCTCAACCGGCGTCGCAACGACAGGGGTTTCCCCTTGCCCTACGCCACCATCCAGAGGGATGAGAAGTTCGACAACCTCATCAAGTTCTATCTTCCTCCCACTCAATTCTCTCGAGAGAAACTCCTTCTCGAGAAAAGCTCCATTTTTAGCAACAAACACTTTGCCCTCGGATTTGAGATAGAAGGTGTACCCAAGTGTCTCTATTGGGTAACCTATGAAGATGCACTTTTCCGCTTTGGGTTCCAGCTTTTCAGGCTGAAGCTTTTTGACATAAGCATCACATCCCCAAACTTTAAGAAACGACAACCTTGGCCTTTTGCCATACCACAGTTCGTATGGTGTCGTCTCAACGGATTTTGATGGTGCCCTATTTAAAGTGAATGCAGCTGTGTCTAATGCATAACCCCAAAACGATAGCGGCAAATCGGTAAGAGACATCATAGATCACACCATCTCTAATAAAGTACGATTACGACGTTCGGACACACCATTACGCTGTGGTGTTCCAGGTTGTGTCAACTGTGAAACAATTCCACATTGTCTTAAGTGAGCACAAAACTCGAAACTCAGATATTCACCCCCACGATCAGACCGTAGGAACTTGATCTTCTTGTTTACGATGATTTTCAACTTCACTCTGAAATTGCTTGAACTTTTCAAATGTTTCAGACTTGTGCTTCATTAAGTAGACATAACCATATCTACTCAAATCGTCAGTGAAGGTGAGAAAATAACGATATCCGCCGCGTGCCTCCACGCTCATCGGACCGCACACATCGGTATGTATGATTTCCAATAAGTCACTGGCACACTCCATTGTTTCGGAGAATGGAGTTTTAGTCATCTTGCCCATGAGGCATGGTTCGCACGTGTCAAGTGAATCAAAGTCAAGTGACTCCAAAAGTCCATCGGAATGGAGTTTCTTCATGCGCTTTACACCAATATGACCTAAGCGGCAGTGCCACAAAAACATGGCACTATCATTGTTAACTCTAACTCTTTTGGTCTCAATGTTATGTATATGTGTATCACTATCAAGATTCAATATGAAAAATCCTCTCACATTGGGTGCATGACCATAAAAGATGTTACTCATAGAAATAGAACAACCATTATTCTCTGACTTAAAAGAGTAATCGTCTCGCAATAAAAAAGATCCAGATATAATGTTCATGCTCAACGCAGGCACTAAATAACAACTATTCAAGTTCGTAACTAATCCCGATGGTAACTGAAGTGAAACTGTGCCGATGGCGATTGCATCAACCTTGGAACCATTTCCTACGCGCATCGTCACTTCATCTTTCGCTAGCCTTCGCCTATTCCGCAGTTCCTGTTTCGAGTTGCAAATATGAGCAACAGAACCGGTATCGAATACCCAGGCACTACTACGAGAGCCGGTTAAGTACACATCAATAACATGTATATCAAATATACCTGATTTCTCTTTGGCCGCATTCTTATCAGCCAGGTACTTGGGGCAGTTGCGCTTCCAATGACCCATACCCTTGCAATAGTAGCACTCTGTTTCAGGCTTAGGTCCAGCTTTGGGTTTCTTCGTCGGATTGGCAACAGGCTTGCCGCTCTTATTTGAATTTCCCTTCTTGCCTTTGCCGTTTCTCTTGAAACTAGTGGTCTTATTCACCATCAACACTTGATGCTCTTTACGGAGTTCAGACTCTGCGACTTTCAGCATCGCAAACAACTCGCCGGGTGACTTGTTCATCCCTTGCATGTTGTAGTTCAACACAAAGCCCTTATAGCTTGGCGGCAGTGATTGAAGAATTCTGTCAGTGATAGCCTCTTGCGGGAGTTCAATCCCCAGCTCAGCTAGACGGTTTGAGTACCCAGACATTTTGAGCACATGTTCACTGACAGACAAATTCTCCTCCATCTTGCAAGCATAGAATTTATCGGAGGTCTCATACCTCTCGATCCGGGCGTTCTTCTGAAAGATAAACTTCAACTCCTGGAACATCTCATATGCTCCATGACGCTCAAAGCGACGTTGAAGTCCCGGTTCTAAGCCATACAAGACTGCACATTGAACTACTGAGTAGTCCTCCTTACGTGTTAACCAAGCGTTCTTAGCATCCTGGTCAGCCGTAGCGGGTGGTTCATCTCCTAGCGCAGCATTAAGGACATAATCCTTCTTCCCAGCTTGTAGGATCAACTTAAGATTACGAGCCCAGTCTACAAAGTTGCTTCCATCATCTTTCAACTTAGCTTTCTCTAGGAACGTATTAAAATTCAGGGTGACTGTCGCGTGAGCCATGATCTACAACACAAATATATTCAAAGTGGACTTAGACTATGTTCAAGATAATTAGAATTTAACGTAATCACATTACTTGCTAAACTCCCACTCAAAAAGTACATCTCTCTAGTCATTTGAGTGGTTCATGACCCACTTACACTAGCTCAAGTCCGATCATCGCGTGAGTTGAGTATAGTTTCAGTGGTAAGCATCCCTATGCTAATCATATCAGCTATATGATTCATGATCGACCTTTTGGTCTCATGTGTTCCGAGGCCATGTCTGCACATGCTAGGCTCGTCAAGCTTAACCCGAGTGTTCCGCGTGTGCAACTGTTTTGCACCCGTTGTATGTGAACGTTGAGTCTATCACACCCAATCATCACGTGGTGTCTCGAAACGACGAACTGTAGCAACGGTGCACAGTCGGGGAGAACACAATTTCGTCTTGAAATTTTAGTGAGAGATCACCTCATAATGCTACCGTCGTTCTAAGCAAAATAAGGTGCATAAAAGAATTAACATCACATGCAATTCATAAGTGACATGATATGTCCATCATCACGTGCTCCTTGATCTCCATCACCAAAGCACCGGCACGATCTTCTTGTCACCGGCGCCACACCATGATCTCCATCAACGTGTCACCATCGGGGTTGTCGTGCTACTCATGCTATTACTACTAAAGCTACGTCCTAGCAAAATAGTAAACGCATCTGCAAGCACAAACGTTAGTTTAAAGACAACCCTATGGCTCCTGCCGGTTGCCGTACCATCGACGTGCAAGTCGATATTATCTATTACAACATGATCATCTCATACATCCAACATATCACATCACATCGTTGGCCATGTCACATCACAAGCATACACTGCAAAAACAAGTTAGACGTCCTCTAATTTTGTTGTTGCATGTTTTACGTGGTGACCATGGGTATCTAGTAGGATCACATCTTACTTAGGCAAAAACCACAACGGAAATATATGAATTGCTATTTAACCTTATACAAGGACCTCCTCGGTCAAATCCGATTCAACTAAAGTTGGAGAAACCGAGACTTGCCAGTCATCTTTGAGCAAGGGGGTTACTCGTAGCGATGAAACCAGTCTCTCGTAAGCGTACGAGTAATGTCGGTCCAAGCCGCTTCAATCCAATAATACCGCGGAATCAAGAAAAGACTAAGGAGGGCAGCAAAACGCACATCACCGCCCACAAAAACTTTTGTGTTCTACTTGAGAAGACATCTACGCATGAACCTAGCTCATGGGAAACAAAAAATTTCCTATGCGCACGAAGACCTATCATGGTGATGTACATCTACGAGAGGGGATTTCCGATCTACGTACCCTTGTAGATCGCACAGCAGAAGCGTTAGTGAACGCGGTTGATGTAGTGGAACGTCCTCACGTCCCTCGATCCTCCCCGCGAACCGTCCCACGAACCGTCCCGCGATCCGTCCCGCGATCTAGTGCCAAACGGACGGCACCTCTACGTTCAGCACACGTACAGCTCGACGATGATCTCGGCCTTCTTGGTCCAGCAAGAGAGACGGAGAGGTAGATGAGTTCTCCGGCAGCGTGACGGCGCTCCGGAGGTTGGTGGTGATCTGATCTCGGCAGGGCTCCGCCCGAGCTCCGCAGAAACACGATCTAGAGGTAAAACCGTGGAGGTATGTGGTCGGGCTGCCTTTTTAAAAGTTGTCTCAAATCAGCCCTAATTGGTCCATATATATAGGAGGAGGGAGGGGAGGCTTGCCTTGAGGCTCAAGGAGCCCCAAGGGCTGCGCACCAAGGGGAGGAGGAGTCCTCCTCCAATCCTAGTCCAACTAGGATTGGAAAGTGGAGTCCTTCTCTCCTTTCCCACCTCTTTTTTTTTCTTTTCTCTTTGATTTTCAATCCTTGGCGCATAGGGCCCTCTTGGGCTGTCCCACCAGCCCACCAAGGGCTGGTGCGCCACCCCCAAGGCCTATGGGCTTCCCCGGGGTGGGTTGCCCCCCCCCCCCCGGTGAACACCCGGAACCCATTCGTCATTCCCGGTACATTCCCGGTAACTCCGAAAACCTTCCGATAATCAAATGAGGTCATCCTGTATATCAATCTTCGTTTCTGGACCATTCCGGAAACCCTCGTGATGTCTGTGATCTCATATGGGACTTCGAAGAACATTCGGTAACCAACCATATAACTCAAATACGCATAAAACAACGTCGAACCTTAAGTGTGCAGACCCTGCGGGTTCGAGAACTATGTAGACATGACCCGAGTGACTCCTCGGTCAATATACAATAGCGGGACCTGGATGCCCATATTGGATACCACATATTCTACGAAGATCTTATCGTTTGAACCTAAGTGCCAAGGATTCATATAATCCCGTATGTCATTCCCTTTGTCCTTGGGTATGTTACTTGCCCGAGATTCGATCGTCAGTATCCGCATACCTATTTCAATCTCGTTTACTGGCAAGTCTCTTTACTCGTTCCGTAATACAAGATCCCGCAACTTACACTAAGTCACATTGCTTGCAAGGCTTGTGTGTGATGTTGTATTACCGAGTGGGCCCCGAGATACCTCTCTGTCACACGGAGTGACAAATCTCAGTCTCGATCCATACTAACTCAACGAACACCTTCGGAGATACCTATAGAGCATCTTTATAGTCACCCACTTACGTTGCGACGTTTGGTACACACAAAGCATTCCTCCGGTGTCAGTGAGTTATATGATCTCATGGTCATAGGGACAAATACTTGACACGCAGAAAACAGTAGCAACAAAATGACATGATCAACATGCTACGTCTATTAGTTTGGGTCTAGTCCATCACGTGGTTCTTCTAATGACGTGATCCAGTTATGAAGCAACAACAACTTGTATATAATCAGAAGACCCTGACTATCTTTAATCAACTGACTAGCCAACTAGAGGCTTGCTAGGGACAGTGTTTTGTCTATGTATCCACACATGTATATAAGTCTTCATTCAATACAATTATAGCATGGATAATAAACGATTATCTTGATATAGGAATTATAATAATAACTATATTTATTATTGCCTCTAGGGCATAATTCCAACAGATGGACCCTTGGAACCCATTCACCATTCCCGGTACACTACCGGAAATGATCGACACCATTCTGGAGACCAATACCCTCTTCCTATATACCAATATTCGTCTCTGGACCATTCTAGAACTCCTCGTGACGTCCGGGAGCTCATCCGGGACTCTGAACAAACTTACGTCACCAACATACATAACTTAACTATACCGAAACGTCTCCGAACCTTAAGTGTGCACACCCTGCGGGTTCGAGAACTATGCAGACATGATCGAAACACTCACTGGTCAATAACCAATAGTGGGACCTGGATGCCGATATTGTCACCTATGTATTCTACAAAGATCTTTATCGGTCGAACCTCTATTCCGTATAGTATTACCTTTGTCTATGCGTATGTTACATGCCCGAGATTCGATCATCGATATCTCTATACCTAGTTCAATCTCTTTACCCGCAAGTGTCTTTAATCGTTCCGTAATACAAGATCCCGTGACTAATTCTTTAGTCACATTGCTTGCAAGGCTTGTTGTGATGTTGTATTACCGAGTGGGCCCCGAGATACCTCTCCGCCACCTAGAGTGACAAATCCCAGTTTTGATCCATACCAACCCAACAGATACCTTCGGAGATACCTGTAGAGCACCTTTATAGTCACCAAGTTACGTTGTGACGTTTGATACACACAAGTCGTTGCTCCGGTGTCCGGGAGTTGCATGATCTCATGGTCATAGGAACAAACACTTGACACGCAGAAAACAGTAGCAATAAACTGACACGGTCGCATGCTATGTTCATAGTTAGGGTCTTGTACATCACATCATTCTCCTAATGGTGTGATCCCATTATCAAACGACATCTCATGTCTATGGTTAGGAAACCTTGACCATCTTTGATCAACGAGCTAGTCCTTTGAGACTTACTAGGGACAGTGTGTTGTCTATGTACCCACACATGTATTTGAGTTTCCAATCAATACAATTATAGCATGGATAATAAACAATTATCATGAACAAGGAAATATAATAATAAATAATTTATTATTGCCTCTAGGGCATATTTCCAACACCAGTACCCATACTCAATTGAGTCGGCCTCGAAACCCTAGTCAGATTCATCGATGTAGAGCTTGCCATGGTGGTTCCTCGTCATCCTGTCGATCGGGTATCCCTCGATCCCTGGGAGATCTCCCTCCAAGAACTCCAAACCACCATGTGTAGGCCCCATGGTGGGTGTTGTCGTGGATTTTTCACGTCAGGTGTCCTCACAAAATGACCAAGTCTAGGAGCCATCGCAACTAGGTGGTCACTTGAACATGATTGATCAGGAACGAAACTTACATGTTTACCCAGGTTGTGCCCCTCATGGTGGAGGTAAAGACCTACTTCATGCTACTTGTAAACTGCGTTGGGTTCCCCCCGCAAAGAGGAGTGGACATGCAGCACAGTAGAGATGAGCATTTCCCTCAATGAGAACCAAGATTATTGAACCAATTGGAGTGTTATAAGAAAACTCTCATCGTGAGCACCTACACACATAGAAGCAAACACTCGGACCCAACGTGGGCAAGAGGGTTGTCAAGCCCCTTGAACTCGTTACTTGCAAGTATAAAATAGTGATAGATTGATAATATAAATATAAATATCAATATAAATAACAAACAATAAATTGCAAGAATATTTTTGTAGTTTTTGCAATATAATTTGAGTAGGCCCCGGGGGATAGTATTCGCTAGAGGCTTATCTCTTGAAGACAGAATACAGTGGGGAGAAAAGTTATTGTTGGGCAATTGATAGAATAGCGCACAGTTATGACATCTTATTCAAGGCTATTATCATGTATATAGGCATCACGTCCATAAGCATGTAGATTGACTCCAGCTTGCATCTACTACTATTACTGCACTCATCGACCGCTATCCAGCATGCGTGTAGAGTATTAAGTATGAAACAGAGTAATGCTTGGCACAAGATGACATGATATACACAAAGTAAACTTAAGAAATATTAACAAACCCCATCGTTTTCTCCTTAATTTTAGCAATGAAAGTATGTGTCGTGTCCCTTTTTGTCACTCGGATTGAGCACTGCAGGATTGAACCCATCACAATGCACCACTCCCATTGAAGATAAATAATCTAGTTGGCCAAACCAAACTCATAGATGAGAGAAAAATACGAAGCTATAATAATAATGCTTAAAAGAATTCAGAGAGGACTCAATTAATATTCATGAATAATCTGATCATAAACCCAACAATTCATCGGATCCCAGCAAACACACCGCAAAGAAGATTACATCGAATAAATCACTAGAAGAATCACGATGAACTTTGTAGTGAAGATCACAGTGAGAGAGGAAGTCGTCTAGGTACTAGCTATGGAACCGTGGGTCTATGATGGAATAATCACACAACATCATAGAGGCATCAAGGTTGATGTAGATGGCCTCCGTGATCGATCCCACTCCGGCATGGCACTGGAAAAGGTGTCCACATGGCATCTAATCATAACAGAGACTTGCGGCAGCGAAAAAAGTGTTTCGGGTGGCTCTATGATGTTTTCCATATATTTTAGAATTTATAGGGGTGGAATTATGTCATACAGATCCACGATATGGTCCCAAGGTAGCAATGCATGCCTACCCCTCGGGCGCGCCATGTTGCCCTGGGGTCTCCTCCTGAGGCTTTTGGCCTCCTTCCAAAGCTTATAGATCCTCTTTTGTCCCGAAGAAATTGTCAAAAAGTTTCGTAGCATTTGGACTCTGTTTGGCACTGGTTTCGTGAAAAACCAGAAACACGCAAAAAACACCAACTCGCACTTGGCAGTGGGTTAATAGGCTAGTTCCAAAAAATGATATAAACACCATATAAATGCATATAAAGTATCCAGGATTTAATATAATAACATGTAACAATCTAAAATTATGGTTAAGTTGGAGACGTATCACTTCCTGCATGATTGATATTGAATGTGGACTCGATTATAAGGATGGGGAATCGCTAACCTAGCTCTCGAGAGATTGCAACTAGCATCAGTCCTTTTGGACCCGGGGGGCTTGCCTTTATATACTTGGTCAAGATCCTCGGTTTACAATGTGTCGTGCAAGTCTCCTACTCCTCGAAATGGGTTTCAACCTAAGCCGACATCGCATATGCCGGCTTAGGCCTTCTTGTCTCTGAAATGGTGTGTTCCATTGGCCGTCCGAGCGACCCGGTCTTCCTTGTTCTGTGAAACACATAAGTGGTTATTTTCCATTGATGGGTCGGCTTATGTTCAGGCCCATGTCTTGCGTGACCCTGTCTGAACTGGTCGGCTTATGTTAGAGGTAGTATCCCCAACAATTATGAACTAGGATATGGAGTTATGGTTGTACACTAGAAAATTGAGTAATGATGTGTGAATGCCTTCATGATCATTTTCATGCTAAATATGGGCTATGACTTATCATGAATATTTTTTGCCTACTTGTTTATGTATCTAATCATGGACTCATAATTATATAAACATATGTATCTCATAAATCCCAAGCTGGCCATGTTCTCTACAAGATATAATACTTGCTTGAGGACGAGCAATACTTAATCTTGGGGGACTTGATGAGTCCAATGAATGTCATGATTTTGATAATTATTTTGTTCCTACATGGTAGGATTTGTGGAGATTTAGTCTTGGGGGAGTTTATGAGTCCAATTTATGTGATGATTTTGGTAGTTATTTTGTGTCTACATGGTAGGCTTTGCGAAGGTTTATCGCGTTCATGCACTATCGCTATTCTGCAGGTAAAGCCTTTTGGAGAAAATAATATTTGATGGAAGGAATCCTAGGAAATGGTAGTGGAATCACGTTATTTATTGTGAGCCCTTCATGTTCGACATTACCATCCTCATGATGTTCGTTGTCTCCAGGTATGAGTACACCTCTAGTTCTCGGGGATATGGATGAAACTTGGTATGTATAGGACCTAAAATGTCAAACTGGATATGATATCCCTTTTTGAATGCTTAGTTTAATAAAGTTCACGAATGTTATGAAGGGGTCCCACTCAGCATTACGATCAGAAAGGAACTGTGTGTATAAATATCATTGTAAACGTTGGGATGTGAAGATAATTTTAGGCGATAGTAAAAGCCTTTGCTTCTAGATTTTGCAATTGACATGTGTTTTACGGAGAAACCTTATAGAGGTCATGTCCATGGGGTAACCCTTAATCACTTTAGTCGTCACCTGCAAGGGGAGACTACGGTATTGGCGTGCGTGGCATGAAGTCTACCTAGATTAGAATGTGTTTTGTAGCCAATTCCGTCGGGAAGCCTTACTCCTTTGTCATTTCTCACTTGTTACTCATGTTGTTGTTTTCTATTTACATTTATGTTTTTTACTTTTAGTTTGCTCTACACAAAAATCACTATTTACTTACGCCCTCACTTTGTGTGGAGTCTACAATTACTTGCATGCAAAAATCCATAATTCACTACAAGAGGCAACGCTTAATTCTGTGCTCCATATGGGATCGTTACTTTGAAAAGGCTACAACTAAACCATGTTCACTCGCATGCCATCATCACTCAAATAAATATCTCTCATAATTGATTGTGAGTGATTCAAGACCCCTATTTCAATTCATCGACATTGATAGAGATGATCACCGATGACACATATATCAATTGGTAGGCGAACTTACCGATCTCATCTCTATATGACCCTTGTTCATCTTTTGATGGGTGTGTTCTAAGCTCATGACTTGCAATGGCGGTGCATGTGGGTGTCGTTTCCTTCTTGGAGGTGCTGCCAAGGTCTTCAAATGCGCCCCTCTTCGAGCTTAGGGGAAACCCTAGGTATGGTTCCTCCGGGCCGGATGGCGATGGCGTTTAGCCATCGTTTTCCTTCTTGAAGGAGATATCTTCTCACTCGTTGTGTTCATTGTAGTGTCATGTGGTAATGTTGAAGTTTTGGCTGGTTTGGTTTGGCCGTTATTGTGTTGGGGTTTGGTAGGTTTACCTGTGTTGTAGCTTATTCGGGCCGAGCATCCCTTCTCTATGCTTCGGGCACCATGTTCTCTTCTACTTGCATTTGTGTCATGTTTTGTATCCCTCGATGTACTCATTTTTTCCTTCTATCAATGGAGAGATACGCAAGCTTTGCGTATTCTCGAAAAAAACTCAGGATTTTCATGCCCAAACGTCTATACAACCAAGTGATCTCGTAGTGAGGACTAACCTTCACCCACCTCACTCCTCTCTAATTGTTCGTACTTATGTAGATCCTAATGTATCCTTAAAGGAGACACCTAACCAATTTGGGAGACACCAGTCTCCAAAAGGTAATAGATGTAGTGGTATGATTAACTCCTGGCTCTTGTGCTTCAAAAGATAGTCTCCTCGACACTCAATCAGTCTCTCATAAATTTGGCGTGCATAGAAGAGATTAATTGGGTTCAAAGCAACTTGGGGAGGCTAGAAATCAAGATTCATATGGTAGGAATGGAATATCTTGATATCAACACATGAGTAGGTGGGCCTCTCTCAGAAAATGGGGTATGGAAAGTGTTGGGTCATTCTAAGTGATTCCTCTATGAATGAGAGGTGGTGGAGGGGTATATATAGGCATCTCCAAAAATGCAACCGTTACAACATTATTTCCCAACTCCGTGAAACCGAAGTGAAACTCGATGGCACCGGCTAGTGCAAAATGTGGCAACTTTTGTCTTTCCGGTGAGACCGATATATGAATCTCGGTGGTACCAATTTTGGGTGGCCTAGTTAGTTTCCACAACTTGGTGAGGTAGATTCTCAAAACTCATAAATTATGATTTGAATAAGTTGGTTAAGAGAGTCAGGGCACTGATTTTGGTTGCACCGAAATGGCACTTGGTGGTACCAAGACTCTAGGGTCTGGCATGGGATCTATCTGGTGGAAAACTTGGTAGGGCCGAATGGAACAAGTTGGTGGCACCGAATTTTGGACTTTGTTGATTTTGGCCAAAAATTTGTGGGATAATTTCATGAGTATTTATGTGGCTATCTCTAAGAACTTGAGCAACCATATCATCATAGTCACCTCATCCCCTTTTAATAGTATTGGCTTTCCTATGGACTCAAATGTAATTTCTCACAAAATGTAAAATGTAGACTCTTCAAGCTTGTTGCCAATAGATGTCCCTTGCATCTAGGAGTTCTCCTCACAATCCTTAGCCAATGCATCATTGAACTTTTCCTAAAATATTCTAGATTCTATCATTATATCAATGATACATATGTTGTTATTAATTACCAAAACCACCTTAGGGATAAGTTTTGCTTTCAGTCTCCCCATTTTTGGTAATTGATGACAACATATTGATCAAAGCTTCTACATAAGATATAATCAATGAATAGCATCGTTGCTTTGAGAAGTATGTGATAAACAAGAGCTCCCCCTAAATTTGTGCATTATTTTAAATTTGTGTTTGAATGCAAATGCACAATCAATTAGGATCATGGGTCACTCTTCCATGTCACATACATCTTGGTGGTGCGCACAAATGATATGAATGAATAGTAATGCATATAGCACCAATCAAATAAGTGAATGATCATCATATAGATAACTCAAAGGATATGAAATAGTAGCATCAACGATCAAAGTGTATGATTAAACATAATAGAGTTTAAGACATCCAAAAGAGCCAAATGTCTAAGAAACCAAAAAGAGCAACAAAAACAACAATCTGTCTCTCGAAGCCCTACTCATATATACACTTATCCCCTTTGGCAACAAGTTACCAAAAAGTTTAAATTTCTAGAACTAAGCGTTGCTCCATGCTCGATCTCCTATGGTAGCAGTTGATGGAGTCGACGAGAGCATCGGCGAAGGATTCAACAGATGTCCTCTAAGGTGGTGGTGTAGACACTGGAGGTGCACGAGCTGGTGGAGCTGATGGAGCTGATTCTTGGGTTGATGAAGATGGTGTGGACTGTGGAACTATCACAACTGTAGATCTGGCCTGGGTCCTGAACTAGGTGGTAGTTGGAATGGACGTATCATCATCACCACCACTGCTGAAGCTCGGAGTGTGCAGTACATCAACTTCATGCTTCAACTGGTTGACATTGGTTGTTAGCTTTGTCACTTTGATATTGAGGTCATGGAATTTAGTTTCCGCAAAACTCTCGAGACTCTTCTGATTTAGCAAGATGTCTGTAATTTTCTTCACCGTCCCTTGGATGGTGTTGATAAGAAATTCCATTTGATCCTCTTTGGATCTCAACTGTGGAGCTCTAACTGCTCTAGTTGCCTCTGCCTCAGCACGTATCTTTGCGTGTGTTATAGCGGAGGTACGATGGTTGGGGTCCAACACCACTTCATTATCTTGAAAGTCTGGCTGGAGCGGCAGGTGTTGACGATCAAGAAAATACACATTCTTCCCTATCTTGGAATTGATCAGCATCTGAATGTATGGTGCGTATTCGCAAGATCTCTTATGATGAGCAACAGTCCTTCTGATTGTCTCTGCAACCAGGTCCATCACCCTAATCCTGGTGTGGGTGGCTATACGGTGTAGAATGTTTATAGAATACCCCCTGATCTTCTTATCATCACACGATTTAGGCATCAAGGTGTACCTCATAATGGTGTTGGTGGTGGGTAGTCCTGCTTGCAGGAAGTAGGCACAACCAAACTTGTGGGTCTTTAGGTATTTCTTGGGCATTGGGTTATACATGTTGGCCATATAATTGTGTTTCATCTTAGCCTCAGTATAAACATCCCGATCACTCTCTTGTACCTTTGGGGATCCTAAGATGGTATCCTACTCTTCCACTGTGGATTGGTACCTCTTGCCTTCAGCCATTCATACAATTCTACCATCAGAATAAAAGTGAGCCGTGGAGTAGAATTGCATGATCATTTCGTTGTTCCAAGTAGTCATCTTTGTGCCAACGGAATCTTCAATGTCGATGGTTGTGAAGTTTTTTTGCACATGAGAGAAGTAATCCTCATTTTCCTTGATGTAGTCCTAGTCTATATACCTCATATTACTGACAGCTGGACTTTTGTCCAAAAGCTCCGACTCATAGAAATCGTGCTGCTCATTTGTATGGGAGCACCAACACCAATTCTCCTCCTGATAGTGTACGGATCAGCTACTCTCCACTTTCTGAGCCCTTGATCCTTCCCCTCCTTCATATTCTCTACAATGTGTGTTCATCATTGTGCTCATACATGTGTGGTCTTAGCTTCCTCAACACAACAAGATCTTCCTCTTCTGAAGCAGCATCTCTTGATGTAGAACCCTTGTTCTTCTCTACTGTAGGTATATCTCTCATAGTTCTCTTGGGTTTAGGAGCTACACGCTTCTTAGCCTTGGGAGAAGTTGTCTTGGCCGTAGTTGCAGACTTGCTGGGCATAGCATCTCCAATTAACTTCTTCTTTTTAGAAGGAGGGGGATTAGCAGGTACCTATTCCTCTTCTTCCTCATAATCTATATACTCAGGTGTGGATGGATGCACAACTACCTTGACAAACCTGGTCCTTTGCCTCTTTTTCCCTAGCTTCTTGGCTAGGTTGGAGGATTTAGAAGCCACTAGAGTTTTAGCTCGTGTGATTGTCTCACGAGATCTCACTAAATCAGGATTGGCACATTCTTTTCTCACAGTGTTCTTGACATTGACTTTCTCCTTCTGCTTGTGAGAGTTGCCTTCCTCGGGAATGAAATTGGCATCTTATTCATACGAGTTGAGCCTCTTCCTTTTCTTGGTAGTTGCCTTGGGCAGATCATGAGAACTAGGAGTCTGGATCAGAATCACTCCTCTTAGGACTAGTGCGTGAGTCCACTTCCATGCTATGCTCTGTGTTAAAATTCCGGTTGTCCTTGGACTTTGACATACTAACAAACTGACAAGCTACCCCTGTGAATAGATATAGAAGATTAGGAATGGATGAGTGTCACAAAACAAAAACGTTTTCAAAAATTTTGACTCAAAATCTTAATCTTAATTTTATGCTATGTGTGTTTCGGTTCCACCGAGTTGAGAAAATCGGAGCGTCCGATACTGACCATCTCCACCGAGAAGGTTCTGAGAAGCCCTAATCAAGGAATCGGTGACACCGATCCAATACAACTCTATCATTCCGAGACACACAAAGCGGAGACCGAACCCTAATTTTTTCTGTCTAATCGACACGATTCGTTTTGCGGTTGAATCAATCTCAAACCATGGCTCGATGAAGAACATTTACTAATGCACAACATTTGATAAAGAGGAGCGCAATAGGGGTGATATGTTTACCCTAATCGGCGGAGATCCCCTACAACGACGATGGCAGGGTTGATTACGGTCAACAGCAAGGACTACAATGGCGAGTTTGCACGGAGATGAGTTGAAGACGTTTGTAGACACGAGCGCGACAACAAGGGTTTGCGGGTCAACTGGATATATATCCCCATGCTGTTGGTGACACTAATTCAGAAATTTTGGTGCCATTGAGTTTCTTAATGGCCTAGGGCAGAGAAACTTTGCGAGGACGTGATTTCAAAATCGGTTGTACCAAGGTTCAAAAACTAGATCAACCCTAGTGCTTCGGTGGGACCGAGTTTGTGGAGTTCGTCGCACCAAGTGGCACATGGGAGGTTTTGGAAGTTAGCTCTTTGTTGAGGCGGAACTCCGGGTGCACCTCACAAAGAGTGTGTGAAAAGTGCTTGCTCAAATTTTATGATGAAGCATGAATAGAATTTGAGACAGGGAAGCATACATAACTAGAGAGGGGTGCTTAGGCATTCTCGTATATTCAATTGGCCAAAAAATGAAAAGCCAAATAACAACAATTGGATATCCTCGAATGAGCAGAAATATGCATACCAACATGCTCAGACAATAAGATGTCAAATAAATCATGGCAAACATGCACATCCACTCTAGTATCTACCAAGCACTTTGGCGATGACGAAGGCATCTATATATGAATATATTGACTTAGGAGCCAAGCAAGAATACTTGATCATAGGTCATACTCATTTATTTTATGCACAAGTGGGGTTGCCACTTTTACATAAAGCTTTTAGTGTGTTCACATTTTTAAGAGATTCTTTAACTCAAGTCTTAGAGTAAAGCTCCCCGTTGATGTGACATCCCCCATAAGAGGGATAAACTAACCTTGGGTTTTGTTATAGAAGACTTCATGTAGGTGTAGTAGTGGTGGATGCTCATTATTTATGAAGATCATCTAGAGTTGGGAGCTATCCTTGTTGTTTGATACTCTTCTCACATACATGGGTTAGTCCCACACAAGAGACAAATACAACAATATATATGGACATGGAATGAAGTACGTATGAGATGATGTCCATTGATACATTAATTACCGTGTCCTTTGCTTACCTTTGAGGGAATATGTGACTCTGATACGTCTCCGTCGTATCTATAATTTTCGATTGTTTCATGCCAATACTCTACAACTTTCATATACTTTTGGCAAATTTTTGTACTATTTTTGGGACTAACATATTGATCCAGTGCCCAGTGCCAGTTCATGTTTGTTGCATGTTTTTTGTTTCGTAGTTTATCCGTACCAAACGAAGTCCAAACGCAATAAAAAACCTACGGGGATTTTTTTGGAATATTTATGATTTTTGGGAAGAAGAATCTATGCGAAACGATGCCCGAGGAGGTCACAAGCCCCCTAGGCACGCCCTAGGGGGGCCTGGCAGGCTTGTGACAATCCCTAAGGCGGTTGGGGCCCTTCTTTCGCCGCAAGAAATCTAATATCCGGAAGAAAATCCTGTTGAAATTTCAACCCAATTGGAGTTACGGATCTCCGGGAATTTAAGAAACGGTGAAAGCCAGATTTTGGGAGTGCAGAAACAGAAGGACACAGAGAGAGAGATCCAATATCGAAGGGGCTCTCGCCCCTCCGCCGGCATGGAGACCATGGAGCAGAGAGGAAACCCTTCTCACATCTAGGGAGGAGGTCAAGGAAGAAGAATAAGAAGGGGGGCTCTCTCCCCCTCTCTCCCGGCGGCACCAGAACGCCGCCCGGGATATCATTGTGTGACGGCGATCTACACCAACACCTCCGTCATCTTCACCAATACCTCCATCACCTCCCCCCATCTATATTCAGCGGTCCACTCTGCCACAACCCATTGTACCCTCTACTTGAACATGGTGCTTTATGCTTCATATTATTATCCAATGATGTGTTGCATCCTATGATGTCTGAGTAGATTTTCGTTGTCCTATCGGTGATTGATGAATTGCTAGGATTGGTTTAATTTTCTTGTGGTTATGTTGCTGTCCTTTGGTGCCCATCATATGAGCGCGCACGTGGATCACACCATAGGGTTAGTACTATGTTGATAGTACTATGTATTGGAGGGCAAGGGTGACAGAAGCTTCAGCCTAGCATAGAAATTGATGCATACGGGATTGAAGGGGGGCCAATATATCTTATTGCTATGGTTGGGTTTTACCTTAATGAACGTTAGTAGTTGCGGATGCTTGCTAATAGTTCCAATCATAAGTGCATAGAATTCCAAGTAAGGGATGACATGCTAGCAGTGGCCTCTCCCACATAAATTTTGCTGTCGGTCTAGTAACATAGTCAATTGCTTAGGGACAATTCCGCAACTCCTACCACCACTTTTCCACACTCGTTAAACTAACGTAATTGTTTTTTTATCTAGAAGCCCCTAGTTTTTATTTACGTGTTCTTTCTTTTCTTGCAAGCCTATCCTTTCACACCTACAAAGTACTTCTAGTTTCATACTTGTTCTAGGTAAAGCGAACGTAAAGTGTGCGTAGAGTTGTATCGGTGGTCGATAGAACTTGAGGGAATATTTGTCCTACCTTTAGCTCCTCGTTGGGTTCGACACTCTTACTTATCAAGAAAGGCTAAAATTGATCCCCTATACTTGTGGGTTATCAGACACCTTGAACTAATGCATATGGTTCAAGTTGATCGCAAATAGTTCTTGATAAAATGAATAAGAGTGAATTTCATTGACAGAGTCACTCATCAAGAACTTCGCCAGTTCTTCTTCTTAGGGACCCACATCAACTTGATGGGGATCCTTGGAGTAGAGGTAGCACTTGATGAAGTAGGGATAGTGGTGGCCTTGGGAATCCACTTGACCATGGCTTGGGATTCTTCCTCAAATGAGTCAATCAACTATTGAAGCTTGTCCATTCCCTTGAGTTTCTCGTCTTGTGCTGGAAGGTCATCTTGAGCATTTGCTCCGTTAGGGAGAGTAGGATCACACTTCTCCTTATGGGGAACAAACTTCGAATTGGGGTATTGACCTCCTGCACGTTCTGCTCCATTAGTATTGAAGTAGTCAATGCCTTGTTTCTTCCGATGTCCTCCTTGCTTGCGTATTGATACGTCTTCAATGTATCTATAATTTTTTATTGTTCCATGATATTATGTTATCATTTTAGAACACTTTTTATGTACTTACCTACCAATTTATATTATTTTTGATCACTAACCTATTGACCCAATGCCTAGTGCCAGTTGTTGTTTTATGTGTGTTTTTCCACTTTTCATCTTTTCAGTACCAAACAAAGTCCAATTGACTTGAAACTTTTTCTGATTTTTTCTGGACCAAAACAAGACCATGGAGCATCTCACAGAGGCAGGAGGGTGCACGAGGGCCCCACAAGCCAACAGGGCGTGCCCTGGGGGGCGCCCTGATGGCTTGTGCCCCCCTCATGGCTCTCCCTACTCCGTTCTCTGGCCTATAAATTCCCATCTACCTTAAAACATCGGGGGAGCTCCAAAAATAGTTTTTACGCTGCCATAAGTTTCTGTTTGGATGGGAGGCCATCTAGAGCTCCGTTCTGGCACTCTGTCAGAGGCGGGATCAATCAGGGAGGGCTTCTTCATCAACCTTGCTGCCCTTGCGATGATGTCTGAGTAATTCACCACACACCTATGGGTCCATAGCCATTACCTAGATGGCGATCTCTCTCTTTGATCTTCAATACAATGATCATAGCATCTTCCTTTGATCCATATGATGTAACTCTTTTGTACGATATGTTTCTTGAGATCTGATGAATTGTGGGTTTATGTTCAGATTACTCGTGATAATATTTTAGTCTCCAGTGATATATAATATGGTTCTTATGTGAATTATTATGATAGCTTGGTAATTCTCTCCGATCTATTGAAATATTTTGGCCAACTAGATCGGTATGTCTTCGGTGAGAGAGGTGCATTGTAGTAGGTTCAACCTAGCGAGTTTCTATATCCCAGTGACACAACGGGACAAGTTGCATATTTGTGTTGCTCTTATTAAGGGTAAAATGATGGGGTTTATTCATATTGGTTGAGTTTACTTTGTCTACATGATGTCATCCTACTCCAAGCATTACTTTGTTTGTCATGAACTTAATACGTACAGAGGCAAGCATAGAAGTGCTCTTGAAGTGAAGTAATGGTAATAGGTGCGCGCAGGAGTCAGCCTATTTGATTATGTATGTGACGCCTATATTTACATGATCATTGCCGTGAAAATCACATAACTATCCGCTCTTCTATCAATTGCCCAATATTAATTTGTTTACCCACTATGTGCTATTTTCATGAGAGATGCCATTAGGGAAAACTATGGCTCCGGGGTATATTCACAACATACTGCTAAAACTTCCAATACCTTGATGCCATTTATTTGCTTTTATTTTATTTTGCATTTTACAATTATCAACACACCTCATTCGCTTGCAAATAACGAGACCAGGGGGATTGAGAACCCTCTTGCCCGCGTTGCATGCAAGCTAATTGATCTTTTGTGTGCAGCCGCCGAAGACGGTTATGGTTGATATTCCAATTGGTTTGATAAACCTTGGTTTCATGCCCGCATTATGATGCGATAACCCGTTCCTCTTCACGGAAACCCAACGCACATCACAAGCATCAGGAAGGATTTTCGGTGTCGTTGTCGAGCAATGTCATCACCAACTATCAAGTAACTCCGCACAAAATTTCATTCACTTGTTCCTATTTTTATTTGCTGGTATATTTAGTTTATCTCATAAAAAAATAAAAATACAAAACTATTTACCTTTGCTTGTCGTTAGTTCGAAGTCATGGCTAGTTCTTCTTTTGTTCTTATTACCCCCAATAATGATGTTGTCAATTTTAAAAAAAAGAAAGGAGAAAGTGTGAAAGATGCTTGGTATAGGATTTTCTACGCTCAAAAAAGGCAATTAATAATCTATCCACCACTACCTTGCTTCACAATTTCTATGTTGGTGTAACCACTTGGTATAGGTTTGTCCTTGACACTATCAGCGGTGGGAACTTTTTGATCTGTCACACTTTGGATGCCTATAATGACATTGAGAATCCTCTCGGAACACCACCCATTATAATTAATGACACCAATTTAAGCTTGGAACACGTCATGCAAAGGATTAATGCTATTAAAAGAAAAATGATTACTATTCAACCCATTGAGGAGTTAAACAAAAAACTACATAACCGTATCACTCAATTTGGGTCACGAGTAGGGATGACTTTGAAAACTTTTAAGGAATATGATGCTATTATTAATGAAAGGGGTGAACGATGCCTTAGTTGAATTGATAAAATGGAGGAGCTGATTGACAAGGTGGGTTCCGCCTTTACACCATCTAAAACTAATGAGGTTACTTCTCAAAGCAAGAGTCCTAAATTCATTTACATTCCTAAGTGCACTAGTACACCTCCTACCAAAAGAAGCGAAGATCTTAAAATGATTAGTGTTCACCCCGACTTTATAAACATGATAAAAGAATCTATTTTCAAGTCCCCTATTGTTCCTATTATCCCTGGTTGTACTATTAAGGAGCTCGATGTCAAGGATGGCAACACTTGAAACTATGCAATATGCCTAGCTAGGGGCGTAAAACAATAGCGCTTGTTGGGAGGCAACCCAATAACTATCTTTATTTTTGCTTTCTACTTTATGTTTGTTTGTGATAACATATTTTTTGCTGCTGCGATTATTGTGGTTTTTTGTTTAATTAGTGTTTGTGCCAAGTAAAGACTTTGGGATGATTTGCCTGATGAGTAGAATTGATACGGTGCAAAAACAGAAACTTTGAGGCCCATTGCAGAATTTCTTTGATTTTACTGGAATTTCTTTTTAATCTGAATATTTTACATATTACTTATAATAGATTCCTCAGGTCTTCCTAATTGTTCAGAATTTGTGTAGTTACACAAGTCTGAAAAATAAATATATTACTACAGACTCTTAAGTTTTAAATAGATTCTGTTTTTGCATGCATAGTTTGCTTGTTTTGATTGTGCTATGGATTATATAGAGGGGTATAAGCCATGGAGAGGTTATAATACAGTAATTTATGCTAAAATAAAATAAGAATCAATTTATAACAGTACATAAAAGTATTTATTGTGTTGCCTATACTAACAGATCTCACGGAGTTTTGTTGAGTTTTGTGTGATTGAAGTTTTCAAGTTTTTTGTATCATCTTGATGGACAAAGGAATGATAGGTGGAAAGAGACTAAACTTGGGGATGCCCAAGGCACCCCAAGGTAATATTCTAGGAATACTCAAGCATCTAAGCTTGGGGATGCCCCAGGAAGGCATCCCCTCTTTCGTCTCAATCCATCGGTATGTTACTTGGAGCTACATTTTTTTCATCACATGATATGAGTTTTGCTTGGAGAGTCATTTGATGTTGTTTACTTTTACTTTCAGTTTTGCACAATCATAGTTTTCTGGACACCCCTATTTTATAGAAATACACCATCATCATAATTTGTTAGAATACTCTAGGTTCTTCACTTATACCTTTTGAGCTTAGCAGTTGCTCTCGTACTTCACTTATATATTTTTGAGCATGGTGGCATGTAAATTTTATAGAAATAATAGGCTCTCATTTATCACTTATATTTGTTTGGGAGTTAATAAACAATGATGGTAATTTGCATGGGTCATAAGACTAGATCAAAAATAATGAGTGTTCAATGAGTGACAATTAAAACAATCATGTAGCACATATAGAGAAATTTTGGTTAATGATATTGATGTGTTGATATGAAAGGATGTGAGTGCATAATCATTAATTGAGAGAGGTGTCGATATTAATATATTTCAAAACTTATTGAACATATGAAAAATTAAAAGGGCATGGTGATGATGTGTGAGCATTTCAATTCCTCATTGAAAACCTAGTGTTGTTTCGAGTCGGAGCAGCGCGATGGTTAATTCCTACCAACCCTCTCCCTCGGGGCATGTGAGTAGTACTTTGATTTGTGATAAGACTAATAAAGCTTTGCAATAAGTATATGAGTTCTTTATGACTAATGTGACACCATGGACATACACAATCTCACCTCCTCATATTTGCTAGCCTCTCCAGTATTGCGCATAGCCCATTCTCACCTCGAGGATTGGTGCACCTTTCGTTGGTGAATCCAAACACCATGACATGATACGCTATGTTGCCCATAAGCCTTATTATATCATCCTCAAAGAAGCCACCATACCTACCTATTATGGCATTTCCAAAGCCATCCCAAGATATACTTCCATGCAAATTCCATCGTTACTTTACATGACTAGTTCATTCATCATCATATTGGTTTTCATGATCATATAGAGCTGACATAGTATTTGTGGAAAATCCAACATTCATAATAGCATTTGTGGCAAATCTATCAATCATCGTATGATGAATACGATCATTGCACATCCTGGTACACTGCCAAAGGCATTCATATTTGAGTCATGTTGCTTCATGGTTCATCATATCAAGTTATCCATGAGTTGCAAGTAAATAAAAGTGTGATGATCATAATTATTAGAGCATTGTACTAGTGAGTAAATAAAGATGGGGGAGGCCAAATGAGCCCACCATATATAAAAAATGAATGAGATAAAAAGAGAGAAGGGACTTTGCTACTATCCTTTACCACACTTGTGCCTCAAAGTGGCACCATGTTCATCATATAGAGAGTCTCATGTTATATCAGTCATATTCTAGTGGGAATCAAAAAAATTATTAACATGGTTTGTATATTCTGATGACAGGCTCCCTCAAATGCCCGAGGTCTTCATGAGTAAGAAAGTTGGATGCACACCCCACCTAGCTTCACTGGAGCTTTCATACACTTATAGCTCTAGTGCATCATTTGCATGGCAATCCCTACTCCTTGTGTCAATATCTATCGATGGGCATCTCCATAGCCTGTTGGTATGCCTAGTTAATACGAGAATACCTTATCCACTTTTCAACCCCTTTGAAACCTACCACTTTATTCTATTCCACTTATATGCTATGTCCAATGGTTCACGCTCATGTACTCCATGAAGAATAAAAAGTTGGTGCATATTGAAAAGGTATGATCCAATTGTGTGACTTGAGCACCGTGGTGCTTGACATTTGTAGTTATGTGGTGAAGATGGAGCCATGCCTTGCTAATGTTGGGTAACGTAGCATAAATTCAAAAAATTTCCTACGCCATATTCAGATCTTCCTATGGAGAGACCAGCAACGAGAGAGGGGTGAGTGCATCTTCATACCTTTGAAGATCGCTAAGCGTAAGCGTTGCTAGAACGCGGTTGATGGAGTCGTACTCGCGGTGATTCAGATCGCGGTGTGATTCCGATCTAGTGCTGATGGGGTTATAGTCCCAAGGTAGGGTCATAGGTCTGCCCTATAGGTCCTACCCAAGGACTACCCTTCATAGAGGACAAGGCCCTTGGAGAGTTCCTACTGAACTAAGGACGCCCCCATTATCCAGTCGGTGACGATCCACTCGGAGCATATCTAACGTACCGACTGGAATCCACTCTATACATCGTAACCTCCCAGGAGGGCAACGGTCATACGTCTTCATACACCATAATTAGCATTTAAAGCTTACGTTACCTGTAACGCCGACGTTTACTCGCCACTACTCCGCCCCTGTCCACCGGGCCATTATGAAGGGCAGCGCACTCTATATAAGCCGCCCTTCACCACTGGTACGGGGGTTGCCACTGGTTGTAATCCCATAATACACTCGACACAAAGCTCCCAAGAGCACTGAGACGTAGGGCTTTTACCTCCACCGTAGAGGGGCCTGAACTCATACATACTCGCCGTAGCTAAGGCTCTGCACATATACTTTCGTTCCCCATACTTCTACTGTCAGACTTATAGCCACGACAAGTGCCGAACCACGGCACCTCCGTGTTCAACACACATGCAGCCCGATGACGTCTCCTGCACCTTGATCCAGCAAGGAGGAGGGAGAGGTTGGGGAAGAAATCCGGCAGCACGACGGCGTGGTGTCGATGGAGAGACGAGGTCTCCCGGCAGGGCTACGCCAAGCACCGGCAGAGAGGAGGAGAAGGAAGAGCAGGGCTGCACCGAAGGAGAGGAAGATTGGTGTCTCCAACAGCCCAAAGTGCCTACTATATATAGGGGGAGGGAGGGGTTGCGCCCTCCTAAGGGTTTCCCTCTCCTGGGAGGGGCGGCAGCCCTAGATGGGAGGAGGTGCGGGGGCCAGGAGGGGAGGACGGGTGGCGCACCCTCCTGGTGGGCCTTAGGCCCACCTGCACTAGGGTTTCCCCCCTCTCCCCTCTTCTTGCTTCATGGGCTGAGTGTGGGGGGCACACCAGCCCACCTAGGGGCTTGTTCCCTCCCGCACTTGTCCCATGTAGCCTCCTGGGGTGGTGGCCCCCTTCCGGTGGTCCCGGTGCTCCCGGTATGTTACCGGCAACGCCCGAAACACTTCCGGTGTCCAAAACCATCCGTCCTATATATCAATCTTTACCTCCGGACCATTCCGGAGCTCCTCGTGATGTCCGAGATCTCATCCAGGACTCCGAACAACTTTCGGTAACCTCGTATAACAATTTGCTATAACCCTAGCGTCATCGAACCTTAAGTGTGTAGACCCTACGGGTTCGGGAGACAGGCTGACATGACCGAGACACCTCTCCGGCCAATAACCATTAGCGGGGTCTGGATACCCATGGTGGCTCCCACTTGCTCCACGATGATCTCATCAGATGAACCACGATGTCAAGGATTCAATCAATCCCGTATACAATTCCCTTTGTCTGTCGGTACAGAACTTGCCCGAGATTCGATCGTTGGTATACCTATACCTTGTTCAATCTCGTTACCGGTAAGTCTCTTTACTGATTCCGTAGCACGTCAGCGTGTGACTAACTCCTTAGTCACATTGACCTCATGATGATGTTCTACCGAGTGGGCCCAGAGATACCTCTCCGTCACGCGGAGTGACAAATCCCGATCTCGATTTGTACCAACCCAACAGACACTTTCAGAGGTACCCGTAGTGCACCTTTATAGTCACCCAGTTACATTGTGACGTTTGATACACCCAAAGCACTCCTACGGTATTCGGGAGTTGCACAATCTCACGGTCAAAGGAAAAGACACTTGACATTAGAAAAGCTTTAGCATACGAACAATACGATCTAGTGGTATGCTTAGGATTGGGTCTTGTCCATCACATCATTCTCCCAATGATGTGATCCCTTTATCAATGACATCTAATGCCCATGATCAGGAAACCATGATTATCTATTGATCAACGATTTAGCCAACTAGAGGCTTGCTAGGGACACATTGTGATCTATTTATTCACACATGTATTACTGTTTCCTGTTAATAGAATTACAACATGAGCAATAGACGATTATCATGAACAAGGAAATATGATAATAACCATTTTATTATTGCCTCTAGGGCATATTTCCAACAGTCTCCCACTTGCACTAGAGTCAATAATCTAGTTATATTGTGATGTATCAAACACCCATAGTATTATGGTGTTGATCATGTTTTGCTCGTGGAACAGGTTTAGTCAACGGGTCTGCAACATTCAGATCCGTGTGTACTTTACAAATCTCTATTACTGCACTCCGGACATGGTCCTGGATGGAGTTGTAGCGGCGTTTGATGTGCTTCATCTTCCGGTGAAACCTGGGCTCCTTGGCTATGGCAATGGCCCCAGTGTTATCACAGAAGAGTGTCATTGGACCCGAGGCGCTTGGAACCACTCCAAGGTCGGTGATGAGATCCTTCATCCAAATTCCTTCATGAGCTGCTTCCGAAGCAGCTATGTACTCCGCTTCACATGTAGATGCTGCCATGACTTCTTTCTTGCGGCTGCACCAGCTCACTGCCCCACCATTCAAAACATATACGTATCCGGTCTGTGACTTAGAGTCATCCGGATCTGTGTCGAAGCTAGCATCGACGTAACCCTTTATGACGAGCTCTTCGTCACCTCCATAAACGAGAAGCATCTCCTTAGACCTCTTCAGGTACTTAAGGATATTCTTGACCGATGTCTAGTGTTCCATACCGGGATCACTTTGGTACCTCGCTACCAAACTTATGACAAGGTTTATATCAGGTCTGGTACACAGCATGGCATACATTAGAGAGCCTATGGCTGAAGCGTAGGGGACAGTACTCATCTTCTCTTTATCTGCTGTCGTGGTCGGTGACTGAGTCTTACTCAATCTCATACCTTGCAAAACTGGCAATAACCCTTTCTTTGAGTTTTCCATATTGAACTTCTTCAATATCTTGTCAAGGTATGTACTTTGCGAAAGACCTATGAGGCGTCTCGATCTATCTCTGTAGATCTTGATGTCTAATATGTATGCAGCTTCTCCAAGGTCCTTCATTGAAAAACTCTTGTTCAAATAGGCCTTTATGCTCTCCAACATCTCTATATTATTCCCATCAATAATATGTCATCCACATACAGTATGACGAAAGCTACAGAGCTCCCACTCACTTTCTTGTATAGACAGGCTTCTCCATAAACCTGTATCAACCCAAACGCTTTAATCACCTCATTAAAGCGAATGTTCCAACTCCGAGATGCTTGGACCAGCCCATAGATGGAGCGCTGGAGCTTGCACACTTTGTTAGCACCCTTAGGGTCAACAAAACCTTCTGGTTGCATCATATACAACTCTTCCTTAAGGTTCCCGTTAAGGAACGCCGTTTTGACGTCCATTTGCCAAATTTCATAATCATAAAAGGCGGCAATTGCTAACATGATTCGGACTGATTTCAGCTTCGTTACGGGAGAGAATGTCTCCTCATAGTCAATTCCTTGAATTTGTCGAAAACCCTTTGCAACAAGTCGAGCTTTATAAACGGTTACATTACGGTTTGCATCAGTCTTCTTCTTGAAGATCCATTTATTTTCTATGGCTCGCCGGTCATCGGGCAAGTCCACGAAAGTCCATACTTTGTTCTCATACATGGATCCTATCTCGGATTTCATAGCTTCAAGCCATTTGTTGGAATCCGGGCCTGCCATTGCTTCTTCATAGTTCGAAGGTTCACCTTTGTCCAACAACAAGATTTCCATCACAGGGTTGCCGTACCAGTCTGGTGCGTAACGTGCCCTTGTGGACCTTCGTGGTTCAGTAGTAACTTGATCCGAAGCTTCATGATCATTATCATTAACTTCCTCTTCAGTTGGTGCAGGCGCCACAAGAACAATTTCCCGCGCTGCGCTACTTTCCAGTTCGAGAGGGGGTGTAATTACCTCATCAAGTTCTACTTTCCTCCCACTTACTTCTTTCGAGAGAAACTCTTTCTCTAGAAATGATCCGTTCTTGGCAACAAAGGTTTTACCTTTGGATCTAAGATAGAAGGTATACCCAATAGTTTCCTTAGGGTATCATATGAATACGCATTTCTCCGCTTTGGGTTCGAGCTTTTCTGGTTGAAGTTTCTTCACATAAGCATCGCAGCCCCAAACTTTAAGAAACGACAACTTAGGTTTCTTGCCAAACCATAGTTCATACGGTGTCGTCTCAACGGATTTAGACGCTGCCCTATTTAAAGTGAATGCTGCACTTTCTAATGCGTATCCTCAAAATGATAGCGGTAAGTCGGTAAGAGACATCATAGATCGTACCATATCTAATAAAGTGCGATTACAACGTTCAGACACTCTGTTGCGTTGCCGTGTGCCAGGAGGCGTCAGTTGTGAAACGATTCCACACTTCCTTAGGTGTGTGCCAAACTCGTGACTCAAATATTCTTCTCCACGATCAGATCGTAGACACTTAATTTTTCTGTCACGTTGATTCTCGACCTCACTCTGAAATTCCTTGAACTTTCCAAACGTCTCAGATTTGTGCTTCATCAAGTAGATATACCCATACCTACTCAAATCATCAGTGAGAGTGAGAACATAACGATAGCCACCGCGAGCTTCAACGTTCATTGGACCACACACATCAGTATGTATTATTTCCAATAAGTTGGTTGCTCTCTCCATTATTCCTGAGAACGGAGTCTTAGTCATCTTGCCCATGAGGCACGGTTCGCATGTGTCAAATGATTCAAAGTAAACAGACTCTAATAGTCCATCAGTATGGAGCTTCTTCATGCGCTTAACACCGATATGACCAAGGCGGCAGTGCCACAAGTATGTGGGACTATCATTCTCAACTTTACATCTTTTGGTATTCACACTATGAATATGTGTAACATCACGATCAAGATTCATCAAGAATAAACCATTGACCAGCGGAGCATGACCATAAAACATATCACTCATATAAATAGAACAACCATTATTCTCTAACTTAAATGAGTAGCCGTCTCGCATTAAGCAAGACCCTGATACAATATTCATGCTGAAAGCTGGTACTAAATAACAATTATTAAGGATTAAAACTAATCCCGGCGGTAGATGTAGAGGTAGCGTGCCGACGGCGATCACATCGACCTTGGAGCCATTCCCGACGCGCATCGTCACCTCGTCCTTGGCCAGTCTCCCCTTATTCCGCAGTTCCTCCTTTGAGTTGCAAATGTGAGCAACAACACCGGTATCAAATACCCAGGAGCTACTACGAGCGCTGGTAAGGTACACGTCAATAACATGTATATCACATATACCTTTAACGTTGACGGCCTTCTTGTCCACTAAGTGTTTGGGGCAGTTCCGCTTCCAGTGACCTTTTCCCTTGCAATAGAAGCATTCAGTCTCAGGCTTGGGTCCATTATTTTTCTTCTTCCCGGCATCGGGCTTACCGGGCGCGGCAACGACTTTGCCGTCTTTCTTGAAGTTCTTCTTACCCTTGCCCTTCTTGAAACTAGTGGTGTTGTTGACCATCAACACTTGATGCTCTTTCTTGATTTCTACTTCTGCAGACTTGAGCATCGAGTACAACTCAGGAATGGTCTTCTCCATCCCTTGCATGTTGTAGTTCAGCACAAAACCTTTGTAGCTTGGTGGGAGAGACTAGAGGATTCTGTCAATTATAGCATGATCCGGATGTTCGACTCCAAGTGAAGTCAGACGATCGTGTAACCAAGACATTTTGAGTATGTGCTCACTGACAGAACTGTTCTCCTCCATCTTACAGCTAAATAACTTGTCGAAGACTTCATATCTCTCGACACGGGCATGAGCTTGAAAAACTAGTTTAAGCTCTTGGAACATCTCATATGCACCGTGTTGTTCAAAACGCCTTTGGAGCCCCGTTTCCAAACTGTATAACATGCCACACCTAACCAGAGAGTAGTCATCACTCCGCGTTTGCCAGACGTTTAGAATGTCCTGGGCTGCTGCGGGAGCGGGAGGGTCACCTAGCGACGCATCAAGGATATAAGCCTTTTTAGCTGCTTCAAGGATGAGCTTCAAGTTGCGAACCCAGTCCGCATAGTTGCTACCATCATCTTTCAGCTTGTTTTTCTCTAGGAATGCGTTGAAATTGAGGTTGACGTTGGCCATCTACAATATTTATAAAGACAACTTTTAGACTAACTTCATGACAATTAGGTTCATTTAATCAAATTAAGTATGAACTCCCACTTAAATGAACATCCCTCTAGTCATCTAAGTGATACATGATCCATGTTGACTAACCCGTGTCCGATCATCACGTGAGACGGACTAGTCACCATGGTGAGCAACTTCATGCTGATCGTATTCAACTATACGACTCATGTTCGACCTTTCGGTCTCTTGTATGTGAGGTCATGTCTGTACATGCTAAGCTTGTCGAGTCAACCTAGGTGTTTCACGTGTGTAAATCTGGCTTACACCCGTTGTATGCGAACGTTAGAATCTATCACACCCGATCATCACGTGGTGCTTCGAGACAACGATCCTTCGCAACGGTGCACACTTAGGGGAATACGTTCTCGAAATTTTAAGAGGGATCATCTTATTATGCTACCGTCGTTCTAAGCAATAAGATTAAAAACATGATAAACAGCACAATGCAATCATATAGTGACATGATATGGCCATTATCATCTTTGCTCTTTTGATCACCTTCTTTAGGCATCGCATGATCATCCTTGTCACCGATGTGACACCATGATCTCCATCATCATGATCTCCATCATCGTGTCTCCGTGAAGTCGTCATGCCAACTACTACTATCACTACTACTGTAGCTAACCGTTAGCACTGAAGTAAAAGTAGTAAGCACATGGCGTTGCATCTCATACAATAAATTAAGACAACTCCTATGGCTACTGCCGGTTGTCATACTCATCGACATGCAAGTCGTGAAACCTATTACAATAACATGATCATCTCATACATCATACATGCAACATCACAACTTTGGCCATATCACATCGCATGTCAAACCCTGCAAAAACAAGTTAGACGTCTTCTAATTGTTGTTGCAAATTTTACGTGGCTGATTTGGGTTTCTAGCTAGAACGCTTTCTTACCTACGTGACAGCCACAACGATGATATGCCAAAGCTATTTACCCTTCATAAGGACCCTTTTCATCAAATCCAATCCGACTAGAGTAGGAGAGACAGACACCCACTAGCCACCTTTATGCACGGTGTGCATGTCTGTCGGTGGAACCAGTCTCACGTAAGCGTACGTGTAATGTCGGTCCGGGCCGCTTCATCCCACAATACCGCTAGAAAAGAATAAGACTAGTAGCGGCAAGAAATTGACAAATCATCACCCACAACCTTTTGTGTTCTACTCGTGCATAGAATCTACGCATAGAAAACCTGGCTCGGATGCCACTGTTGGGTAACGTAGGATAAATTCAAAAAAATTCCTACGCCATATTCAGATCTTCCTATGGAGAGACCAGCAACGAGAGAGTGGTGAGTGCATCTTCATACCTTTGAAGATCGCTAAGCGGAAGCATTGCTAGAACGTGGTTGATGGAGTCGTACTCGCGGCGATTCAGATCACGGTGTGATTTCGATCTAGTGCCGAACCACGGCACCTCCGAGTTCCACACACGTGCAGCTCGGTCAGCAAGGATCCAGCAAGGAGGAGGGAGAGGTTGGGGAAGATCTCCGGCAGCACGACGGCGTGGTGTCGATGGAGAGACGAGGTCTCCCGGCAGGGCTTCGCCAAGCACCGGCAGAGAGGAGGAGAAGGAAGAGCAGGGCAGCGCCGAAGGAGAGGAAGATTGGTGTCTCCAACAACCCAAAGTGCCCACTATATATAGGGGGAGGGAGGGGACGCGCCTTCCTGAGGGTTTCCCTCTCCTCGGAGGGGCGGAAGCCCTACATGGGAGGAGGTGCGGCGCCCAGGAGGGGAGTAGGGTTGGCGCACCCTCCTGGTGGGCCTTAGGCCCACCTGCACTAGGGGCTCCCCCCTCTCCCCTCTTCTTGCGCCATGGGCTGAGTGTGGGTGCGCACGAGCCCACCTACGGGCTGGTTCCCTCCCGCACTTGGCCCATCTAGCCTCACGGGGTGGTGGCCCCCTTCCGGTGGACCCCCGGGGCCACTTCCGGTGGTCCCGGTGGTCCCGGTACGTTACCTGCGATGCCCAAAAGACTTCCGGTGTCCAAAACCATCCGTCCTATATATCAATCTTTACCTTCGGACCATTACGGAGCTCCCCGTGACGTCCGGGATCTCATCCGGGACTCCGAACAACTTTCGGTAACCTCGTATAACAATTCCCTATAACCCTAGCGTCATCAAACCATAAGTGTGTAGATCCTACTGGTTCGGGAGACACGCAAACACGACCGAGACACCTCTCCGGCCAATAACCATCAGCGGGGTCTGGATACCCATGGTGGCTCCCACTTGCTCCACGATGATCTCATTGGATGAACCACGATGTCAAGGATTCAATCAATCGCATATACAATTCCCTTTGTTTGTCGGTATAGAACTTCGCCCGAGATTCGATCGTCGGTATACCTATACCCTGTTCAATCTAGTTACCGGTAAGTCTCTTTACTCGTTCCATAGCACGTCATCATGTGACTAACTCCTTAGTCACATTGAGCTCATGATGATGTTCTACCGAGTGGGCCCAGAGATACCTCTCCGTCACGCAGAGTGACAAATCCCGATCTCGATTCGTACCAACCCAACAAACACTTTCAGAGGTACCCATAGTGCACCTTTATAGTCACCCAGTTACGTTATGAAGTTTGATACACCCAAAGCACTCCTACGTTATCCGGGAGTTGAACAATCTCACGGTCAAAGGAAAAGACACTTGACATTAGAAAAGCTTTAGCATACGAACAATACGATCTAGTGTTATGCTTAGGATCGGGTCTTGTCCATCACATCATTTTCCCAATAATGTGATCCCGTTATCAATGACATCTAATGCCCATGATTGGGAAACCATGATCATCTATTGATCAACGAGCTAGCAAACTAGAGGCTTGCTAGGGACACATTGTGATCTATTTATTCACACATGTATTATTGTTTCCTGTTAATACAATTATAGCATGAACAATAGACGATTATCGTGAACAAGGAAATATGATAATGACCATTTTATTATTGCCTCTAGGGCATATTTCCAACACCTAATATACTAAAGATGAATAGGGGTGAAGCAATCATTGAGCATCGTACACTTTGAAAAAATAATTGTTTTGCTGCTTACACCTATAAATAGTGCTAATTTTATATTTGTGAATTCATCGTTTGTCAATGAGCATACATGCATAACATTACATCATGGATAGTATGCCACATAAAAAAATCTATTTTTATCATTTACCTACTCGAGAATGAGCACGTTTTAAGCTTGGGGATGCTTGATACGTCTCCAACTATCTATAATCTTTGGTTGTTCCATGCTATTGTGTTATCATTTTAGAACACTTTTATATACTTACCTACCAATTTATATTATTTTTTAGCACTAACCTATTGACCCAGTGCCAAGTGCCACTTGCTGTTTTTTGCGTGTTTTCCACTTTTCATGTTTTTAGTACCAAACAAAGTCCAATTGACCTCGAAATGTTTTTGATTTTTGATGGACGAAAACAAGATCGTGGAGCATCGGAAGGACGCGGGAAGGTGCACGAGGGCCACACAAGCTAATAGGGTGCACCGCCTGATGGCTTATGGCCTCCTCATGGCTCTCCCGACTTTGTTCTCTAGCCTATAAATTCCCATCTACCCTAAGAACATCGGGGGAGGTCCCGAAACACTTTTTACGTCGCCGCAAGTCTCAGTTCCGACGGGAGGCCATCTAAAGCTCTATTCTGGCACTTTGTCGGAGGGGGATTGATACGTCTCAAACGTATCTATAATTTTTTATGGTTTCATGTTGTTATCTTGTCAACTCTGGATGTTTATGTACCTTTTATATCTTTTTTGGGACCAACTTACTAATTCAGTGCCAAGTGCCAGTTCCTGTTTTTTCTGTGTTTTTGACTCTTTTCAGATCTGATTTTGGAACGGAGTCTAGACGGAATGAAATCCCCGAAATAAATATTTCTAGAACGGAAGAAGATTAGGCGACTTGAGGGCCAAGGCAGGAGAGCCACAGGGGGGCCACAAGCCCTGTAGCATCTACCAGGGGGGAGGCGGCTACCAGGCTTGTGGCCTCCGTGGTGCCCCCCTGACCTAGCTCCTTCGCCTATATATTCCCTAAAATCCAGAAAAAATAGCGGAATCGACGAAAACACTTTTTCGCCACCGCAAGCTTCCGTTTCCGCGAGATCTCATCTGGAGACCCTTCCCGGTGCCCTGCCAGAGGGGACTTTGGAGTTGGAGGGATTCTACATCAACATCATCGCCCCTCCAATGACTCGTGAGTAGTTCACTTCATACCTACATGTCCGTAGCTAGTAGCTAGATGGCTTCTTCTCTCTCTTGGATCTTCAATAGAAAGTTCTCCATGATCTTCATGGAGACCTATCCGATGTAATCCTCTTTGGCGGTGTGTTTGTCGAGATCCGATGAATTGTGGATTTGTGATCAGATTATCTATGATATATATTTGAGTCTTTGCTGATTTCTTATATGCATGATTTGATATCCTTGTATGTCTCTCCGAGTCTTGGGTTTTGTTTGGCCAACTAGATCTATGATTCTTGCAATGGGAGAAGTGCTTGGTTTTGGGTTCATACCGTGTGGTGACCATTTCCAGTGACAAAAAGGGCAGCAAGGCACGCATCGTGTTGTTGCAATCAAGGGTAAAAAGATGGGCTTTTATCGTAGATATGAGATTGTCCATCTACATAATGTCATCTTGCTTAAGGCGTTACTCTGTTCTCATGAACTTAATACACTAGATGCATGCTGGATAGCGGTCGACGTGTGGAGTAATAGTAATAGATGCAGAAAGTATCGGTCTACTTGTTTTGGACGTGATGCCTATAGATGTAATCTTCCTTAGATAACGTCACGACTTTGCGAGGTTCTATCAATTGCTCGACAGTAATTCGTTCACCCACCGTCTACTTGCTTTCATGAGAGAAGCCACTAGTGAACACTATGGCCCCCGGGTCTATTCACAACTATCGTTTCCACTTTTGCTTTTACTTTGATTTCTTTCTTTTTGCTTTCAGTTCTCACTTGGCAAACAATCTATAAGGGATTGACAACCCCTTCATAGCGTTAGGTGCAAGCTCTTTGTGTTTGTGCAGGTACGTGTGACAATCCTTCACTGGATCGATACCTTGGTTCTCAAAACTGAGGAAATACTTACCGCCGCTGTGCTACATCACCCTTTCCGCTTTGAGGGAACACCAACTCAAGGCTCCAAGGCCACGGGGGAATCATTTGCATATTTGCCAAGGAAGTCCCTAAAGGCGTAGCCGTAGCAGAAGGATTCCCGGTGTCGTTGCTGAGGAGTATCAAGACAAGAGTAGTCTCCCGTCAACACGCTTGTTTCTCGCGCCGTTGGAAGGTCTTTTTTTGCAGTAGCAGAAGTATTTCTGGAGCCGTTGCCGGGAAAGGAGAGATCTATCCAAGTAGGTGCCACAAACTCATCTCTTGCATTTACCTTTTTTTCCAGTTGCCTCTCGTTTTCCTCTCCTCCACTCCACATTTGCCGTTTTCCTTTGCCTTTCTCCTTTGTCGTTTTCTTTTGCCTTTTGCCTTTTTGCCGGTTTTCTTGCTTGCGTGTGTGCTTGTTTGTTTGTTGAAGTCATCATGGTTAAAAACACCAAACTTTGCGACTTCTCGAGTACCAATAATAATGATTTTATTAGTACTCCGATTGCTCCCGCCACTAGTGCCGAATCGTATGAAATCAACGCAGCTTTGTTGAATATTGTTATGAAAGAGCAATTCTCTGGCCTTCCTAGTGAAGATGCCGCATCCCATCTCAATACCTTCATTGAACTTTGCGATATGCAAAAGAAAAGAGATGTGGGTAATGACGTGATTAAGTCGAAGCTTTTTCCTTTCTCGTTGCGAGATCGCGCAAAAACTTGGTTTATTTCTTTTCCTAAAAATAGTATCGATTCTTGGGATAAGTGCAAAGATGCTTACATATCCAAGTATTTTCCGTCGGCTAAGATCATCTCCCTACGTAACGATATCATGAATTTCAAGCAACTTGATCATGAACACGTTGCACAATCTTTGGAGAGGATGAAGTTAATGATTAGAAATTGTCCCACTCATGGCTTGAGTTTGTGAATGATTATACAAATATTTTACGCTGGCTTGAATTTTGCTTCTCAAAATATCTTGGACTCCGCCTTAGGTGGAACGTTCATGGAAATCACGTTAGGATACGCTAAAAAACTCCTAGACAATATCATGACCAACTACTCTCAGTGGCACACTGAAAGGTCACCTGCTAGCAAAAAGGTACACGCTATAGAAGAAATTAACTCGCTTAGTGCTAAGATGGAAGAGTTGATGAATTTGGTTTCTAGTAGAAATGCTACTTTAGATCCTAATGACATGCCACTATCTTCCTTGATTGAGAGAAGCAACGCTAGTTTGGACGTTAATTTTGTTGGTAGGAACAATTTTGGCAACAACAATGCTTTTAGAGGAAACAATGTTCCTAGGCCTTTTCCTAGTAACTCATCTAACAATTATGGAAATTCCTACAACAACACTTATGGAAATCACAACAAATTACCCTCTGATCTAGAGAGTAATATCAAAGAGTTCATCAACTCTCAAAAGATTTTCAATGCGTCCATTGAGGAAAAACTACTCAAAATAGACGATTTGGCTAAGAGCGTTGATAGGATGTCTTGTAATATTGATGCTTTGAAAGTTAGATGTGCTCCTCCCAAGGTCAACTTGGATGAAACTTTAAAAGCTATGCGTGTCTCCATGAATGAGAGCAAAGAAAGAACCGCCCAAATTTGCGCTAGGCATGAATGGTTTAAAAGGGTGCGTTCTAGTGATGTAAATCATGAATCCACTTTGGTTGAAAAATGCCCCAATGATTCGGAGCCCACCTATCTTAATGATAAAGGTGTGGAGAGTGGAGTAGAAGAAATCAAAATTTTGGGTAGTAATGAAACTCCCACTTTGGATTTCAAGGAATTCAATTATGATAGTTGCTCCTTGTTTGAATGCATTTCCTTGATGCAATCCATTGCAAACTCTCCACGTGCTTATAGCCAAAGCAAAGCCTTTACCGCGCATATCGTAGATTCTATGATGAAATCTCTTGAAGAGAAGGTCGAACTAGAAGTCTCTATACCTAGAAAACTTCATGATGAGTGGGAACCTACTATCAAAATCAAGATAAAAAACTATGAATGCAATGCTTTTTTGTGATTTGGGTGCTAGTGTTTCCGCGATTCCAAAGTCTTTATGTGATATTCTTGGTTTTCATGAGATTGAAGAGTGTTCTCTTAATTTGCATCTTGCGGATTCTACTGTCAAAAAACCCATGGGAAGGATCGATGATGTTCTTATTGTTGCAAATAAGAACTATGTACCCATGGATTTCATTGTACTTGACATAGATTGCAATCCTTCATGTCCCATTATTCTTGGTAGACCTTTCCTAAGGACTATTGGTGCTATAATCGATATGAAGGAAGGGAATATTAGATTTCAATTTCCTCTAAAGAAGGGCATTGAGCATTTTCCTAGAAAGAAAATAAGATTGCCTTATGAATCTATGATGAGGGCTACTTATGGTTTGAGCACCAAAGATGACTATACGTGATTTCATCACCTTTTGCCTAGCTTAGGGCGTTAAACAATAGCGCTTGTTGGGAGGCAACCAAACGAATCTATCCTTTTTCCTTCTGTTTTGTGTTTTCCACACTTTCATAATTCTGTTATGATTGTGTTTTTTGTGTTCCTTTTTGCGTTTGTGCCAAGCAAAACCGTTATGATTAGTCTTGGGGATGATCGTTTGGTCATGCTGGAAAAGACAGATAATTTGTGCTCACGAAAAGAACTTTCATTTTTTTCTGTAATAGCTTTTGAGTTGATTATTTTTGCTTCTGATTCCTACGCAAATTCTTCAGACTTTCGTAATGTTTCAGAATTTTTTAAGTACCAGAAGTATACGAAGTATACAGATTTCTACAGACTGGTCTCCTGTTAACAGATTCTGTTTTTGTTGAGTTGGTTGCTTATTTTGATGTAACTATGGATAGTATCGGGGGGTACTAGCCATGGAATATTGAAAATACAGTAACCCAACATCAACATAAGTAGAATTTAAGTTTGCTACAGTACCTAAGGCAGTGGTGGTTTGCTTTCTTATACTAATGTTATCACGAGTTTCTGTTTAAGTTTCGTGTTGTGAATTTTTCAAGTTTTGGGTGAAGTTCTTATGGACAAAGAGATAAAGAGTGGCAAGAGCTCAATCTTGGGGATTCCCAAGGCACCCCAAGATGATTGAAGGATGCCGTAAAATCCTAAGCTTGGGGATGCCCCCGGAAGGCATCCCCTCTTTCGTCTTCAATCCATCGGTAACGTTACTTGGGGCTATATTTTTATTCACCACATGTTATGTGTTTTGCTTGGAGCGTCTTGTATCGTAGGAGTCTTTTATTTTTGTTGTGTCACAATCATCCTTGCTGCACACCTAGAGAGAGAGACATGCACTCACCGTGATTTTGTCGAGCTTCACTTATATCCTTTGGTAGACAATTCAGCTCACATGTGCTTCACTTATATCTTTTGAGCTAGTTGATTTTGCTCTATGTGCTTCACTTATATCTTTTAGAGCACGGAATCGCGCGGCTTGGTAGTTGATCTATGCTATGAAAGTAGTCTCAAAAAGGGGTAGTTATCCAAAGGGATATGAAAAGTTCCACCTTCATGTGCATTGAATAGTTATAGAAGTTTGATTCATCTCAATTAGTTTTGAGTTGTGGTTCTGGTAATATTGAAGTTATGCTAGTAAGGTGTTGTGGATCTAGAAATACTTGTGTTGAAGTTAGTGATTCCCGTAGCATGCACGTATGATGAACCGCTATGTGATGAAGTCTGAGCATGATTAGTCTATTGATTTTCATCCTTTGTGTGGCGGTCGGGATCGTGCGATGGTTTATACCTACCAACCCTTCCCCTAGGAGTATGCGTTGAATGCTTTGTTTCGACTACTACTAAAAATTTTGCAACAAGTATATGAGTTCTTCATGACTAATGTTGAGTCCATGGTTTAGATGCACTTTCACCTTCCACCATCACTATCTTCTTAGTGCCGTGCAACTTTCGCCGGTGCACAAAACCCACCATTAGCCTCCCTCAAAACAGCCACCATACCTACGTACTATGGCTTTTTCAAAGTCATTTCGAGATATATTGCCATGCAACTACCACCATGACATGTGCCACCACTTCTACATTTCCATTGCATGATCGTAAGATAGCTAGCATGATGTTTCCATTAATGTCTATGCCATGCTAGATCATTGTCACGGTACGCTACCGAAGGCATTCCATATAGAGTCATCATTGTTCTAAGTTTTGAGTTGTAAGTGTGATGATCATCATTGATGGATCATTGTCCGATGTGACGAAATAAAAGAGGCCAGCGAAGCCCATTTACAAAAAGAGGCCAAAGATGCCCACCAAAAAAAAGAGGCCAAAGAGCCCACCAAAAAAAGAGAGAAAAAGAGAGAAGGGACAATGCTACTATCCTTCCACACTTGTGCTTATTAAGCACCATGATCTTAATGATTGAGAGTCTCTCGTTTTGTCACCACCGTATAGCTAGTGGGAAATTTTCATTGTATAACTTGTATTGTATATTCCAATGATAGGCTTCCTCAAAATTGCCTTAGGTCTTCGTGAGCAAGCAAGTTGGATGCACACCCACTAGTTTTCTTTAAGAGCTTTCACATACTCTTAGCTCTAGTGCATCATTTGTATGGCAATCCCTACTCATTCACATTGATATCTATTGATGAGCATCCCCATAGCTCATTGGTATGACTAGTTAATGTGACCATCTTCTCCTTGTTTGTCTTGCAATCTCCACCACACTCCATTCCACTTATAGTGCTAAAACCATGGCTCATGCTCATGTACTGCATGAGAGTTGAAAAGGTTTGAGAAAGTAAAAGTGTGAAAACAATTACTTGGCCAATACCGGGGTTGTGCATGATTTAAATTCGTTGTGAAAGGATGATAGAGCATAGCGAGACTATATTATTTTGCAGGGATAACTTTCTTTTGGACTTGTTATTTTGAAAGTTCATGATTACCTTGCTAGTTTGCTTGAAATATTATTGTTTCCACATCAATAGCAAACTATTGTTTTGAATCTAATGGATCTAAACATTCACGTCACATAAGAGGAGTTACAAAGGACATCTATGCTAGGTAGCATGAAAGCATCAAAAATTCATTCTTTATCACTTCCCTACTCGAGGACGAGCAGGAGTTAAGCTTGGGGAGGCTTGATACGTCTGAAACGTATCCATATCTTTTATGGTTTCATGTTGTTATCTTTTCAACTTTGGATGTTTTATGTACCTTTTATATCTTTTTTGGGACTAACTTATTAATTCAGTGCCAAGTGCCAGTTCCTGTTTTTTTTGTGTTTCTAACTCTTTTCAGATCAGATTTTCGAACGGAGTCCAAACGGAATAAAATCCCTGAAATAAATTTTTCCAGAACGGAAGAAGATCAAGGGACTTGAGGGCCAAGGCAGGAGAGCCACAGGGGTCCCACAAGCCCTGTAGCCGCCACCAGGGGGCGGCGGCTACCAGGCTTGTGGCCTCCCTGGCGCCCCCTGACCTAGCTCCTTCGCCTATATATTCCCCAAAATCTAGAAAAAAGGGGAATCCACGAAAACACTTTTCTGCCACCGCAAGCTTCCGTTTCCGCGAGATCTCATCTCGAGACCCTTCCCGGTGCCCTGCCTGAGGGGACTTTGGAGTTGGAGGGCTTCTACATCAACATCATCGCCCCTCCAATGACTCGTGAGTAGTTCACTTCAGACCTACGGGTCCGTAGTTAGTAGCTAGATGGCTTCTTCTCTCTCTTGGATCTTCAATACAAAGTTCTCCATGATCTTCATGGAGATCTATCCGATGTAATCCTCTTTGGCGGTGTGTTTGTCGAGATCCGATGAATTGTGGATTTGTGATTAGATTATCTATGATATATATTTGAGTCTTAGCTGATTTCTTAGATGCATGATTTGATATCCTTGTAAGTCTCTCCGAGTCTTGGGTTTTGTTTGGCCAACTAGATCTATGATTCTTGCAATGGGAGAAGTGCTTGGTTTTGGGTTCATACCGCGTGGTGACCTTTCCCAGTGACAGAAGGGGCAGCAAGGCACGCATCATGTTGTTGCTATCAAGGGTAACAAGATGGGTTTTTATCATAGATATGAGATTGTCCATCTACATCATGTCATCTTGCTTAAGGCGTTACTCTGTTCTCATGAACATAATACACTAGATGCATGCTGGATAGCGGTCGACGTGTGGAGTAATAGTAGTAGATGCAGAAAGTATCGGTCTACTTGTTTTGGACGTGATGCTTATAGAAATAATCATTGCCTTAGATAACGTCACGACTTTGCTCGGTTCTATCAATTTCTCAACAGTAATTCGTTCACCCACCGTCTACTTGCTTTCCTGTGAGAAGCCACTAGTGAACACTACGGCCCCCGGGTCTATTCACAACTATCGTTTCCACTTTCGCTTTTACTTTGCTTTGTTTCTTTTTGCTTTCAGTTCTCACTTGGCAAACAATCTATAAGGGATTGACAAGCCCTTCATAGCGTTGGGTGCAAGCTCTTTGTGTTTGTGCACGTAGTTGTGACAATCCTTCACTGGATCGATACCTTGGTTCTCAAAACTGAGGGAAATACTTACCGCCACTGTGCTACATCACCCTTTCCATTTCGAGGGAACACCAACGCAAGGCTCCAAGGCCACGGGGGAATCCTTTGCATATTTGCCAAGGAAGTCCCTAAAGGCGTAGCCGTAGCAGAAGGATTCATGGTGCCGTTGCTAAGGAGTATCAAGACAAGAATAGTCTCACGTCAACACGCTTGTTTCTGGCGCCGTTGGAAGGTCTTTAGTTGCAGTAGTAGGGATCGATCATGGATGACTTCTTCATCGACCTTTCTTCCCTCATGATGATGTATGAGTAGTTCATGAGATACCTACAGTCCATAGCCAGTACATAGATGGCAATCTCTCTCACTTTGATCTTCAATACAATGATCATCGCATCTTCGCTTTGATCCATATGATGTAGCTCTTTTGTACGGTGCATTTGTTGGGATCCAATCAATTGTGGGTTTATGTTCAGATTATTTATGATAAATATTTGAGTCTCCTCTGATACATAATATGATTCTTATGTGCATGATTATGATAGCTTTGTAATTCTCTCTGATGTGTTGAACTAGTTTGGTCAACTAGATCGATATTTCTTCGGTGCGAGAGGTGCATTGTAGTAGGTTCAACCTAGCGAGTTTGTATATCCCAGTGACAGAAGGGGACAAGTTGCATCTTTGTGTTGTTGCTACTAAGGGTAAAACGATGGGGTTTATTCATATTGGTTGAGTTTACTTTGTCTACATAATGTCATCTTACTCCAAGCATTACTTCATTTCTCATGAACTTAATACGTAGAGAGGCAACCATAGAAGCGATCTTGAATTGAAGTAATAGTAATAGATGTAGGCAGAAATAGCCTATTTGTTTATCGACGTGATGCCTATATTTACATGAACATTGCCATGAAAATCGCATAACTATCCGCTCTTCTATCAATTTCCAATAGTAGTTTGTTTAGCCACCGCGTGTTATTTTCGTGAGAGATGCCATTAGGGGAAAGTATGTCCTCCGGGCCTATTCACAACATATTGCTAAAACCTCCAATACTTTTCTTCCATTAATTTGCTTTTATTTTATTTTTCATTTTACAATCATCTACAATTATCTACACACCTCATACGGTTGCAAATAAGGAGACCAAGGGGGTTTACAACCCTCTTGCCCACGTTGGGTGCAAGTTGTTTATTCTCTTTGTGTACAGCCGTTGAAGACAGTTGTGGTTGATATTCCTATTTGTTCGATAAACCTTGGTTTCATAACTGAGGGAAATACTTACCCATATTGTGCTGCGATAACCCGTTCCTCTTCACGGAAAACCCAATACACATCACAAGTATCACATACAATGTCCTCGAACTGCTTACTTCCGATAAGATTCTTGAAGACACCTATCTCTGTAATTCCTTTCAATAAACCTTTTTATGTCTTAAGTGTAACTTGGCTAAGAGAATCGTTAGAGGAATCAACAGACCTACTAGCAACAACATCATTAGATTTAGCATTAATGTTGTTGTTACCAGATGACGAAACTTTCTTGCCTTTGTTACTAGTTTGCTTAGATTTAACTCGTGGAACAAAAGTAGACAAGAGTAATCGTTTGACTAGATAAGAAGAACTATTCTTTCAAAGATCATCATTGATTGCTTTTATAGTCTCATGCTCTTGCTATAAATTCAGCTTCTCGAAGCGTAGCTTCTCACGAGTTCTTGTAAGCCCTCTAATATCTTTTAGAGTAGATTCATGGGGTAACGTAGGAGTGCTTAATTCTTTAGTTAGATGCTCAATCTCCTTCTTATCATCATCACTCGACTTATCTTGCATAGCATGACTATCATCAAGTTCATTTGGATTGATATCACTAGTTTTATCAAAGAACAAGTCATCATCTCCAAGTAAGTCATCCTCATCACTATTAAAGTCAAAGTACTTGGAGTGTGATACCTTGGGGACTTTAGCCATGAAGGAGTTTCCAATCCCTTCATTTGGTGAACCAAATATGTCATAGAAGTTGTAGTATACGAGAGCAAGACCGGCGACACCTTCATCTTGACTATAGTCAGAGTTGGAGTGGTAGATTCTCTCGGATTAGTTGTCAAACTCGGAGCTGGATACCCATTCACCAACATCAGCTTGATGTCTTCTTCTTCAGTGGCTCTTGGTGTACTTGTCCTTCTTGTTCGATTCCTTGCTTCTCCGGGAAGGTCATCATTCACAACGATCTTCTCTACTTCTCCTCTCTCTTCTAGATGACTCGTCTCTTGATATTCTTCTTCTAGGTGACTCTTCCCTTCATTTCGGGGGGGGGGGGGGGCAAGCACTCATTGGACTAGTGTCCGGGCCTTCCACAATTGTAGTAGTTTCGGCCATGACGAGATGAACGTTTCTCTTCATATCTTGAGTCAGAGCTTCTCTATTTGCCTCCACTCTTGTAGAACTTGTTAAATTTCTTGACCGTGAGGATTATCTCTTCATTGGTGACAAGGTTGTCATTTGAAGTAGCGGGTATGTCGCTTGAAGATTTGTAAGCACCGCTTGACTTGTTATGAAGCTCTTCTTTGTCCTTGAGTGACATTTTGTGAGCAATAATACTTCGAATGACTTCTGTTGACTTGAGATATTTGTAGTTTGGCATCATTTGGATCAATGTGCACATGGTGTCATACTTTCCATCGAAGGCTCTAAGGATCTTCTTGATGATGAATGTGTCGGTCATTTCTTTGCTTCCTAAGCTGGCAATCTCATTTTTCATGAGAGCAAGCCTAGAGTACATCTCAGCGACCCCTTCACCATCCTTAATCTTGAACTTGTCAAGATGACTTTGTAGCACATCCAACTTAGATTCCCTAACGGATTTGGTACCTTCGTGCATATCAACTAAAGTATCCAAAATTTCCTATGCATTCTCAAGACGACAAATGTTGTTGAACTCTTCGGGGCATAGCCAGTTCAATAGAATGTCACATGCTTGAGCGTTGTATTGCAACATCTTAAATTCTTCTGGGATTGCTTCATGATCGGGCTCCCTTACATTACCAAAGAATTCACCTTGCAAACCAACACGAAAATAGCCCTAACGACAAAGTTATGACAAAGAATATGCATTTTCATCTTATGCTTCCAACTAGCAAAGTTTGTACCATCAAAGTATGGACCTCTACTCTGCTAATTTGCCAAACTAGACACCATACTCTCCTCGGTTGTCAAATCAATGCAACGGAGACCAAAGCTCTGATACCACTTGTAGGATCCGAAATATCTCTAGGGGTTCATTAACCTACTTGACCAAATAAAAACTTAGACTTTTCCCAATTTTAGCTGTGGGCAAGTGATGTCTACTACGCAACCTTCTCCTTGTAAACGTTGTTGGGCCTCCAAGTGCAGAGGTTTGGAGGACAGTAGCAAATTTCCCTCGAGTGGGTGACCTAAGGTTTATCAATCCGCGGGAGGCGTAGGATGAAGATGGTCTCTCTCAAGCAACCCTGCGACCAAATAACAAAGAGTCTCTTGTGTCCCCAACACACCCAATACAATAGTAAATTGTATAGGTGCAAAAGTTCGGCGAAGAGATGGTGATACAAGTGCAATATGGGTGGTAGATATAGGTTTTTTTAATCTGAAATTACAAAAACAGCTAGGTAACTAATAGTAAAAGCGAGCACGAACGGTATTGCAATGCGTGGAAACAAGGCCTAGGGTTCATACTTTCACTAGTGAAGTTCTCTCAACAATGATAACATAGTTGGATCATATAACTAGACCTCAACATGCAACAAAGAGTCACTCCAAAGTCACTAATAGCGGAGAACAAACGAATAGAATATTGTCGGGTACGAAACCACCACAAAGTTATTATTTCTGATCGATCTATACAAGAGTTCGTAGTAAAAATAACACGAAGCTATTCTTTCCGCTCAATCTATCCTAAAGTTCGTAGTAGAATAACACCTTAAGACACACATCAACCAAGACTCTAATGTCACCTAGATACTCCATTGTCACCTCAAGTATCCGTGGGCATGATTATACGATATGCATCACATAATCTCAGAATCATCTATTCAACCAACACATAGAACTTCATAGAGTGCCCCGAAGTTTCTATTGGAGAGTCAAAACGTGTGCCAACCCATATACATAGGTTCCCGAGGTCACGAAACCCGCAAGTTGATCACCAAAACATACATCAAGTACTCACATGAATATCCCATTGTCACCACAGATAGACACGTGCAAGACATACATCAAGTGTTCTTAAAGACTCAATCCGATAAGATAACTTCAAAGGGGAAACTCAATTCATTACAAGAAGGGAGAGGGGGAAGAACATCATAAGATCCAACTATAGTAGCAAAGCCCGCGGTACATCGAGATCAAGACATCTCAAGAACACGAGAGAGAGATCAAACACATAGCTACTGGTGCATACCCTCAGCCCCGAGGGAGAACTACTACCTCCTCGTCATGGAGTTCACCGGGATAATGAAGATGGCCACCGGAGACGGATTCCCCCTCCGACAGGGTGCCGGAACGGGCTCCAGATTGGTTTTTGGTGGCTACAGAGGCTTGCGGCGGTGGAACTCCCGATCTAGGTTTCTTTTGGGGGGGTTCCGTATTTATAGGAATTTATGACGGTGGAATTACGTCGGTTGGGCCCACGAGGAGGTCACAAGCCTGTTAGGCCCGGCTTAGGGGGGCGGGCCTCCTAGGCTTGTGACTCCCTCGTGGCTCTTCTCGCCTTCTTCCAAAGATGCGGGGGTCTCTTTTGGTGCAAAAAAATCATCGCGAAAGTTTTATTCCATTTGGACTCCGTTCTGAAAAAGGTCAAAAACTCGAAAAAAAACAGAAACTCGCACTAGGCACTGAGTTAATAGGTTAGTCCCAATAAAGATATAAATTACCATATTCATGCATATAAAACATCCAAAGTTGACAAGATAATAGCATGGAACCATAAAAAATTATAGATACGTTGGAGATGTATCAAGCATCTCCAAGCTTAACTCCTGCTCGTCGTCGAGTAGGGAAGTGATAAAGACCGAATTTTTGATGTGGAATGCTACCTAATATATTTTTCCTTTGTAAATTCTTTCTTGTGGCATGAATATTCAGATCCGTAAAATTCAAAACAATAGTTTACTATTGACATGAAAACAACAATACTTCAAGCATACTAGCAAAGTAATCATGAACTTTTGAAATAACAAGGCCAAAGAAAGTTATCCCTACAAAATCATATAGTCTGGCTATGCTCCATCATCCCTACACAACGAATTTAAATCATGCACAACCCCGGTATTGGCCAAGTAATTGTTTTTGCACTCTTACTTTCTCAAACTTTTGCAACTCTCGCGCAATACATGAGCGTGAGCCATGGATATAGCACTATAGGTGGAATAGAGTGTGGTGGAGGTTGGGAGGCAAAAAGAGGAGATGGTAACATTCACTCGGCGTATCAATGGGCTATGGAGATGCCCATCAATATATATCAATGTGAATGAGTATGGATTTCCAAGCAACAGATGCACAAGAGCTATAAGTGTGTGAAAGCTCAAAAGGAAAACTAGGGGGTGTGCACCCAACTTGCTTGCTCACGAAGACCTAGGGCAATTTTGAGGAAGCGCATGATTGGAATATACAAGCCAAGTTATATAGTGAAAATTCCCACTAGTTTATGGAAGTTTCAAAACAAGAGACTCTCTATCATGAAGAACATGGTGCTATTTTGAAGCACAAGTGTGGAAAAAGATAGTAGCATTGTCCCTTCTCTCTTTTTCTCTCATCATTTTTTTTATTTGGGCTCTTTGGCCTCTTTTTTTAATTTCCTCACATGGGACAATGCTCTAATAATGATGATCATCACACTTTTATTTACTCACAACTCAATACTTAGAACAATGATGACTCTATAGGAAATGCCTCCGGCGGTGTACCGGGATGTGCAACGATCGAGCTTAGCGTATGACGTTGAAACATCTCGCTAGCTATCTTACGATCATGCAAAGGCAATATGAAAGTGACGGCACAAGTCATGAGACGGAACGGTGGGAGGTGCATGGAAATATATCTCGGAATGGTTATGAAAATGCCATAATAGGTAGGTATGGTGGCTGTTTTGAGGAAGGTATATGGTGGGTTTGTGCACCGGTGAAAGTTGCGCGGTACTAGAGAGGCTAGCAATGGTGGAAGGTAAAAGTGCATCTATACCATGGACTCACATTAGTCACGAAGAACTCATATACTTATTGCAAAAGTTTTTATTAGTAATCAAAACAAAGTGCTAAGCGCATACTCCTAGGGGAAGGGTTGGTAGGTGTTAACCATCGCGCGATCCCGACCGCCACACAAAGGATGACAATCAATAAATCAATTATGCTCCGACTTCCTAACATAGCGGTTCACCATACGTGCATGCTACGGGAATCACTAACCTCAACACAAGTATTTCTAGATTCACAACACCCTACTAACAAGACTGTAATATTACCATATCCATATCTCAAAACTAATGTGAGGAATCAAACTTCTCTTACACATCAATGCACATGAATATGGAAGTTTTTATTATATCCTCTTTGGATGCCTATCATTTTTAGGACCAATTTCATAGCACACGCCAATTACCAAGTTACTTAGAGAGAGCACTCTCAAAAAGATATAAGTGAAGATCGAGAGTTTTTATTTCTACAAAATATGACACCTCCATGGTCTAAAAATATTTAAGTGAAGCACTAGAGCCAAATTATCTAGCTCAAAAGATATAAGTGAAACACATGCGAGCTAAATTGCCTAACACAAAAGATATAAGTGAAGCTCATTGAGTATTCTAGCAAATTCACGATGAGTGCATGCCCCTCTCAAAAAGGTGTGCATCAAGGATGATGGAGACAAAACAAAAAGAAAAGACTCCTATAACACACGACACTCCAAGAAAAATACATATCATGTGGTGAATAAAAATATAGCTCCAAGTAACGTTACCGATGGATTGAACACGACAGAGGGGATGCCTTCCCGGGGCATCCCCAAGCTTAGGCTTTTTTGTGTCCTTGAATATGGCTTTGGGGTGCCTTGGGCATCCCCAATCTTAGGCTCTTGCCACTCCTTGTTCCATAGTCCATCGAAACTCTACCCAAAACTTGAAAACTTCACAACACAAAACTTAATGGAACTTCGTGAGATGGGTTAGTATGATAACGAGCAAATCAATCACTTGGGTACTGTCAAAACAAGACTCATAATTATTTTCACACAATTCCTACTGTATCTTACTATTTCCACAAGATATATTACTCAAATATAATCTATGGAAACACCAAAACAAGCAAACTATTCATTGAAAATAGAATCTGTCAAAAACAGAACAGTCTATAATGATCTTAATGCTAACCATACTTCTGCACCTCCAAAAATTCATAAACAATTATGACAATTAAGGAAATTTGTATATAAGTCAGCAGAAAAAAGAATCAGCTCAATATATCTCTCTGGACAGGAATGAAAAATAATTTCGTGACCGCAAAGTTTCTGTCTTTTTCAGCATGATCAAACAACTATCACCCAAACTAATCATAAAGGCTTTACTTGGCACTTTATTGAAACTAAGGCAATAAAACATGATTAATACAGTAGCTTAATCATGTGAACACACAAAAACAGTAAGGATACATATTGGGTTGTCTCCCAACAAGCACTTTTCTTTAATGCCTTTCAAGCTAGGCATGATGATTTCAATGATGCTCACATAAAAGATAAGGATTGAAACATAACGGAAGCATCATGGAGCATATGACTAGCACATTTAAGTCTAACCCACTTCCTATGCATAGGGATTTTGTGATCAAACAATTTATTGGTGCAAGAATCAACTAGCATAGGAAGATAAAACAAGCATGACTTCAAAAGTTTCAACACATGGAGAAGAAGCTTGATATTATTGCAATATGTAGAAGCATGTGATCCTCTCTCATAATAATTTTCAGTAGCATCATGAATGAATTCTAAAGCATTCTTTTCACAAGCATGGAAATTTTACTACTCTCCACATAAGGAAATTTATTCTCATCAATAGTAGTGGGAGTATCGTAAAAGACTTGAACACTACGAATTGTTTCCACATTAAAAGATCATTGTTCAGTAAAAGGGTATTTGATACGTCTCCAACGTATCTACTTTTCCAAACTCTTTTGCCCTTGTTTTGGACTACAATTTGCATGATTTGAACGGAACTAACCTGGACTGACGCTGTTTTCAGCAGAATTGCCTTGGTGTTATTTTTGTGCAGATATCAAAGTTCTCCAAACGTCCTGAAAATTTACGGGGAGCAGTTTTAGAAAATCTCAAAAATACATGCGCCAGAAACCACCTGAGGGGGTGGGCCAGTGGGCCACAAGCCCCTGCCCCGCCACCACCCCCTGGTGGCGGTGGGCAGGTTTGTGGGGCCCACAGGCCTCTGCCGCCCCCAACTCCAGCTCTATAAGTTGTCTTTGGTCCCAGAAAAAATAAAAAGAGAAGTTTTCGTCGCGTTTTCGATACGGAGGCGCCGCCACCACCTGTTCTTCATATGGAGGGCAGATCTGGAGTCCGTCTTGGGCTCCGGAGAGGGGAAATCGTCGCCATCGTCATCATCAACCTTCTTCCCTCTCCAATTCCATGAAGCTCTTCGTCGTTCGTGAGTAATCTATTCGTAGGCTCGCTGGACGGTGATGAGTAGGATGAGATCTATCATGTAATCGAGTTAGTTTTGACGGGGATTGATCCCTAGTATCCACTATGTTCTGAGATTTGATGTTGCTACAACTTTTCCATGCTTAATGCTTGTCACTAGGGCCCGAGTGCCATGATTTCAGATCTGAAATTATTATTTTGTCACCAATATATTTTTGTTTTAGATCTGATCTTGCAAGTTGTAGTTACCTACTATGTATTATGATCCGGCAACCTCGAAGTGACAATAACCGGAACCACTGCCGGTGATGACCATAGTTTGAGGAGTTCATGTGTTCACCAAGTGCTAATGCGTTGGTCCGGTTCTTTATTAAAAGGAGAACCTTAATATCCCATAGTTTCCTTTTGGACCCTGCTCCACGGGAGGGATGGACAATAGATGTCATGCAAGTTCTTTTCCCTAAGCACGTATGAAGACTCACAGAATGCATGCCTACATCATATTGACGAACGGGAGCTAGCCACATATCTCTTCGTGTTATAGTTGTTGCATGATGAATATCATCCAAACAAATCACCGATCCAATGCCTACGAGTTTGTCCTACTGTTGCTACTGCCGTTACTTGTCTTGCTCTGCTGCTACTGTTGCTACTGCGGTTACTTGTCTTGCTCTACTGCTACTACTGTTGCTACTGCTGATACTTGTCTTGCTCTGCTGCTACTTCTGTTGCTACTACTATTGCTACTTGCTACTGATGTCACTATTGTTGTTCCATGCCACTGTTATTGCGCGTTACACTGCTACTACCTGCTACACTATTGGATCGCTGGCCGTTGACGGGAATTGACAACTTCCGTCAACGCGGCAACGAAGGCGCCATTGATACAATCCTTAGGAATAGTCTGCCGTCAACAGATCGTCTCTGAAACCGTTGTTATCATATTACTTTGCTGTTACTATTGTGTTTGCAGATACTAATCTTTCAGGTGTGATTGAATCTGACAAATTCAGCTGCTAATACTTGAGAGTATACTCTCACCTCGTGACTGGCGTACCTACAAATTGGGTCGAATACTCTACCCTCGAAAACTGCTGCGAACCCACGCGCTGGTGGGCCATCAACAACATTCTTCTAGTTTCATTGTCGGGGAGTGCTATCAGCATTCTTCTGGTGCCGTTGCAGGAGAAGGTTAGTTGTTTATAAGCATTCGTCTAGCTAACACTAGAGATTGCAGGATCAGCCCTTTTCTGGAGCCGTTGCCAGGGAAGCACAGCTCACGTCAGCACTCATAATTGTGATAAGTTGTATCATCTTTCATCTTTATAGTATAAATATCATCACAATAATCATCATACATAGGGGGCATGCTTTCATCATAATAAATTTGATCATTCAAAGTGGTGGAACTAAAAAGATCATCTTCATTAAACATAGCATCCCCAAGCTTGTGGCTTTGCATATCATTAGCATCATGGGTATTCAAAGAATTCATAGTAACAACATTGCAATAATGCTCATCATTCACATATTTTATGCCAAGCATTCTATGTAATTCTTCTTTTAGCACTTGAGCACAATTTTCATTTCCATCATTTTCACGAAAGACATTGAAAAGATGAAGCATATGAGGCCCCTTAATTCCATTTTTTGTAGTTTTATTTTATAGACTAAACTAGTGATAAAACAAGAAACTAAAATATTCAATTGCATGATCTAAAGATATACCTTCAAGCGCTAACCTCCCCGGCAACGGCGCCCGAAAAGAGCTTGATGTCTACTACGCAACCTTCTCCTTGTAGACGTTGTTGGGCCTCCAAGTGCAGAGGTTTGTAGGACAGTAGCAATTTTCCCTCAAGTGGGTGACCTAAGGTTTATCAATCCGTGGGAGGCGTAGGATGAATATGGTCTCTCTCAAGCAACCCTGCAACCAAATAACAAAGAGTCTCTTGTGTCCCCAACACACCCAATACAATGGTAAATTGTATAGGTGCACTAGTTCGGCGAAGAGATGGTGATACAAGTGCAATATGGGTGGTAGATATAGGTTTTTGTAACCTAAAATTACAAAAATAGCAAGGTAACTAATAGTAAAAGCGAGCACGAACGATATTGCAATGCGTGGAAACAAGGCCTAGGGTTCATACTTCCACTAGTGAAGTTCTCTCAACAATGATAACATAGTTGGATCATATAACTAGCCCTCAACATGCAACAAAGAGTCACTCCAAAGTCACTAATAGCGGAGAACAAACGAAGAGATTATTGTCGGGTACGAAACCACCACAAAGTTATTCTTTCTAATTGATCTATTCAAGAGTCTGTAGTAAAATAACACGAAGCTATTCTTTCCGTTCAATCTATCCTAGAGTTCGTACTAGGATAACACCTTAAGACACACATCAACCAAGGCCCTAATGTCACCTAGATACTCCATTGTCACCTCAAGTATCTGTGGGCATGATTATACGATAGGCATCACACAATCTCAGAATCATCTATTCAACCAACACACAGAACTTCAAAGAGTGCCCCGAAGTTTCTACCGGAGAGTCAAAACGTGTGCTAACCAATTATGCATAGGTTCCCGAGGTCACGAAACCCGCAAGTTGATCACCAAAACATACATCGAGTACTCACATGAATATCCCTTTGTCACCACAGATAGACACGTGCAAGACATACATCAAGTGTTCTTAAAGACTCAATCCGATAAGATAACTTCAAAGGGGAAACTCAATTCATTACAAGAAGGGAGAGGGGGAAGAACATCATAAGATCCAACTATAGTAGCAAAGCCCATGGTACATCAAGATCAAGACATCTAAAGAACACGAGAGAGAGAGATCAAACACATAGCTACTGGTACATACCCTCATCCCCGAGGGAGAACTACTCCCTCCTTGTCATGGAGATCGCCGGGATGATGAAGATGGCCACCGGAGATGGATTCCCCCTCCGACAGGGTGCCGAAATGGGCTCCAGATTGGTTTTTGTTGGCTACACAGGCTTGCGGTGGTGGAACTCCCGATCTAGGTTTCTTTTTGGGGGTTTCTGTATTTATAGGAATTTATGGCGGTGGAATTACGTCGGTTGGGCCCATGACGAGGTCCCAAGCCTGCTAGGCCCGGCCTAGGGGGGCGGGCCTCCTGGTCTTGTGACTCCCTCGTGGATCTTCTGGCCTTCTTCCAAAGCTTCGGGGGTCTCTTTTTGTCCAAAAAAATCATCGCGAAAGTTTTATTCCATTTGGACTCCATTCTGAAAAAGGTCAACAACTCGGAAAAAACAGAAACTGGCACTAGGCACTGAGTTAATAGGTTAGTCCCAAAAAAGATATAAAATAGCATATTCATCCATATAAAACATCCACAGTTGACAAGATAATAGCATGGAACCATCAAAAATTATAGATACGTTGGAGACGTATCAGCAAGTTTTAGCTATTCTATTAAGTCAAGCACACCCTATACATGCAAGTATAAGAGTATATGAGTGGAAAACAGTGACATGCATATGTAAATAGTGGGTAGGGATAGGAAGATCAAACTCAAAGATTGACACAGTGATTTTTGGCGTCGTTTCGATGGTGGTGCTATCGTACGTTCATGTTGATGGAGACTTCAACCAATAGAGGGTAACGGCCTCGCAAATCCATGCAGTGTTCAACCTACGAAGGGTCCACGAAGAAGCAACCTTGTCTATTCCATCACGGCTTACGTCCACGAAGGACTAGCCTTACTCGGGGCAGATCTTCACGACATAGGCGATATTCTTTCCCTTACAAACTTCTTGGTTCAACTCCACAACACGTAATAGAGGCTCCCAAGCGACACCTAACCAATCTAGGAGACACCACTCTCCCAAAGGTAGTAGATACGGTAGTCTGATTAAATCCTTGATCTTGTGCATCAAAAGATAGTCTCCTCGACACTCAATCACTCTCTCATAGATTTGGCTTGGGTAGAAGATTTTGATTGGGTGGAAAGCAACTTAGGGAGGCTAGAAATCAAGATTTGTATGGTAGGTATGGAATATCTTGATGTCAACACATGAGTAGGTGCCTCTCGCAAAAAAATGGATATAGCAAGTGTTGGGTCATTCTGAGTGCTTCCTCTACGAATGAGAGGTTGTGGAGGGGTATATATAGGCATCTCAAGAGTTACTCCCTCCGTTTCTTTTTAGTCTGCATATAAGGTTTCGTCAAAGTCAAGCTTTGTAAAGTTTGACTAACTTTATATTAAAAAATATCAACTTTCAAAACTTGAAATCAATATTATGAGATGCACCACGAGATATATTTTCATACAATACAATTTTAATATAGTAGATATTCATATTTTTTGATATAAATTTGATCAAACTTTATGTTGTTCGACTTTGACCAAATCTTATACGCGGAGTAAAAAGAAACGGAGGGAGTACAACATTATTGCCCAACTCGGTGAAACCAAAGTGAAACTTCGTGGCACCGACTAGTGCAAAATGTAGCAAGTTTTGTCTTTTTGATGAGACCGATATATGAATCTCGGAGGTACCAATTTTGGTTGGCCTAGTCAGTTTCCACAACTCGGTGAGACCGATTCTCAAAACTCAAAAAATCCAATTTTAAGGTGTTGGTTAAAAGAGTCGGGTGCATTGATTTTGGTTGCACTGAATGTTGGAAATATGCACTAGAGGCAATGATAAATAGTTATTATTATATTTCATGTTTAAAGATAATCGTTTATTATCCATGCTATAATTGTACTGAATGAAAACATAGATACATGTGTCGATATATAGAAAAAACAATGTCCCTAGCAAGCCTCCAGTTGGCTAGCCAGTTGATCAATGATAATCAAGGTTTTCTCACTATATGCAAGTGTTGTCACTTGATAACTGTATCACATCATTAGGAGAATCATGTGATGGACTAGACACAAACTATGAACATAGCATATTGATCGCGTCGTTTTATTGCTATTGTTTTCTGCGTGTCAAGTATTTATTCCTATGACCATGAGATCATATAAATCACCGGAACCGGAGGAATACCTTGTGTGCATCAAACGTCACAACGTAACTGGGTGACTATAAAGGTGCTCTACATGTATCTCCAAAGGTGTCCGTTGAGTTAGTATGCATCAAGAATGGGATTTGTCACTCCATGTGACGGAGAGGTATCTCGGGGCCCACTCGGTAATACAACATCACATACAAGCCTTGCAAGCAATGTGACTAAGTGTAAGTCACGGGATCTTGTATTACAGAATGAGTAAAGAGACTTGCCAGTAACGAGATTGAAATAGGTATGCAGATACCAACGATCGAATCTCGGGAAAGTAACACACCGAAGGACAAAGGGAATGACATACGAGATTATATGAATCCTTGGCACTAAGGTTCAACCGATAAGATCTTCGGATAATATGTAGGATCCAATATGGGCATCCAGGTCCTGCTATTGGATATTGAACGAGGAGTGGATCGGGTCATGTCTACATAGTTCTCGAACCCGCAAGGTCTGCACACTTAAGGTTCGATGTTGTTTTAGTATAGTTGAGTTATATGTGTGGTTACCAAATGTTGTTCGGAGTCCCGTATGAGATCACAGACGTCACCAGGGTTTTTGAAATTGTCCGGAAACGAAGATTGATATATAGGATGGTTTCATTTGGTCACCAGAAAGTTTCGGGCAATTCCGATAGTGTACCGAAAGTGACGAATGGGTTTCGGGTGTTCACCGGGAGGGGCCCACCCACCTGGGAGTGAGCCCAAGGCCCTAGGGTGGCGCCACCAGTTCTTATTGGGCTGGTGGAGTCAGCCCAAGAGGGCTATGGCGCCACATAAGAAAATACCAAAATAAAAGAAAAAGAAAAAGGAAAGAGGGAGGTGGGAAGGAAGAGGAGGACTCCTCCTTCCCAAACTGAATTGGAGGAGGAGTCCTCCTCCTCCTGGCGGCAGGCGCACCTTGAGGGCCTTGTCCCTCAAGGCTAGCCCCTCCCCCTCCCTCCTATATATAGTGGTGGTTTAGGGCTTTTTGAGACACAACTTTGCCACGTGCAACTCTAGCCTATACCACATAGTTTTACCTCTAGATCAGATTTCTACGGAGCTCGGGTGGAACCCTGCAGGAGTAGATCATCACCACCACCGGAGCGTTGCCACACTGCCGGAGAACTCATCTACTTCTCTGCCTTCCTTGCTAGATCAAGAAGGCCGAGATCATCGTCGAGACGTACGTGTGCTGAACGTAGAGGTGTCGTCCCTTCGGCGCTAGATCGGGACGGATCGTGGGACGGATCACGGGTCGGTTTGTGGGACGGTTCGAGGGACGTGAAGACGTTCCACTACATCAACCGCGTTTCTTAACACTTCGTGCAGTGCAATCTACAAGGGTACATAGATCCAATCTCCACTCGTAGATGGACATCACCATGATAGGTCTTCGTGTGCGTAGGAAATGTTTTGTTTCCCATGCAACGTTCCCCAACAGTGGCATCATGAGCTAGGTTCATGCGTAGATGTCATCTCGAGTAGAACACAAAAGGTTTTGTGGACGGTGATGTTTGATTTGCTGCCCTCCATAGTCTTTTCTCGATTCGGCGGTATTGTTGGATTGAAGCGGCCCGGACCGACATAACTCGTACGCTTACGAGAGACCGGTTTCATCGATTGACATGCAGCCTCGTTGCATAAAGATGACTGGCGGGTGTCGGTTTCTTCAACTTTAGTTGAATTGGTTTTGGCCGAGGTGGTCCTTGGAGAGGTTAAATAGCAATTTGCACATCTCCGTTGTGGTTTTTGCATAAGTAAGATGCGATCATACTAGATACCATAGCAGCCACGTAAAACATGCAACAACAAATTAGAGGACGTCTAACTTGTTTTTGCAGGGTATGATTGTGATATGATATGGCCAATGACGTGATGTGATATATTGGATGTATGAGATGATCATGTTGTAATAGTTAATATCGACTTGCACGTCTATGCTACGGCAACCGGCAGGAGCCATAGGGTTGTCTTTAAACTAACGTTTGTGTTCGTAGATGCGTTTACTATATTGCTAGGTCGTAGCTTTAGTAGTAATAACATAGATAGCACGACAACCTCGATGGCGACATGTTGATGGAGATCATGATGATGGAGATCATGGTGTGGCGCCGGTGCCAATAAGATCATGTCGGTGATTGAGTGATGGAGATCAAGAAGCACAAGATGATGGCCATATCATGTCACTTAAGAATTGCATGTGATGTTAATCCTTTTATGCACCTTATTTTGCTTAGAACGACGGTAGCATTATAAGGTGATCTCTCACCAAAATTTCAAGACGAAATTGTGGTCTCCCCGACTGTGCACCGTTGCGACAGTTCGTCGTTTTGAGACACCACGTGATGATCGGGTGTGATACACTCAACGTTCACATACAACGGGTGCAAAACAGTTTCACGCACGAAACACTCGGGTTAAACTTGACGAGCCTAGCATGTGCAGACATGGCCTCGGAACACATGAGACCGAAAGGTCGAGCATGAATCGTATAGTTGATTTCATTAGCATAGGGATGCTTACCACTGAAACTATTCTCAACTCACGTGATGATCGGACTTGATTTAGTGAAGTTGGATCATGAACCACTCAAATGACTAGAGAAATGTACTTTTTGAGTGGGAGTTTAGCAAGTAATTTGATTAGTTAAACTCTAATTATCTTGAACATAGTATAAGTCCACTTTGAAATATTTGTGTTGTAGATCAATGGCTCACGCGACAGTCACCCTGAATTTTAATACGTTCCTAGAGAAAGCTAAGTTGAAAGATAATGGAAGCAACTTTGTAGACTGGGCTCATAATCTTAAGTTTCTCCTGCAAGGTGGGAAGAAGGATTATATCCTTAATGTTGCGCTAGGAGATGAACCACCCACTACGGCTGGCCAAGATGTTAAGAACGCTTGGTTAACACGTAAGGAGGACTACTCAGTAGTTCAATGTGCAGTCTTGTATGGCTTATACCCAGGACTTCAACGTCGCTTTGAGTATCATGGAGCATATGAGATATTCCAGGAGTTGAAGTTTATCTTTCAGAAGAATGCCCGGATCGAGAGGTATGAGACCTCCGATAAATTCTATGCTTGCAAAATGGAGGAGAATTCGTCTGTCAGTGAACATGTGCTCAAAATGTGTGGGTACTCAAACCGTCTAGCTGAGCTGGGGATTGAACTCCCGCAAGAGGCTATCACTGACAGAATTCTTCAATCACTACCACCAAGCTACAAGAGCTTTGTGTTGAACTATAACATGCAAGGGATGAACAAGTCACCAGACGATTTATTCGTGATGCTAAAAGACGCAGAGTCAGAACTCCGAAAAGAGCATCAAGTGTTGATCGTCAATAAGACCACTAGTTTCAAGAGAAACGGCAAAGGCAAGAAGGGTAACTCCGAGGAGAGCGGCAAGCCTGTTGGAAATTCGATGAAGAAACCAAAGGCTGGACCTAAGCCTGAAACAGAGTGTTATTATTGCAAGGGGCTGGGTCACTGGAAGCGCAACTAACCCAAGTATTTGGCTGATAAGAAGGCGGCAAAGGAAAAATCAGGTATATTCGATATACATGTTATTGATGTGTACTTAACCAACTCTTTTAGTAGTGCATGGGTATTCGATACCGGTTATGTTGCTCATATTTGCAACTCGAAACAGGAACTCCGGAATAAACGAAGGCTGGCGAAAGATGAAGTGATGATGTGCGTGGGAAATGGTTCCAAGGTTGATGCAATCGCTGTCGGCACCGTTTCACTTCAGTTATGATGAGGATTAGTTATGAACTTAAATAATTATTATTTAGTGCCTGCGTTAAGCATGAACATTATATCTGGATCTTGTTTATTGCGATACGGTTACTCGTTTAAGGCAAGAATAATGGTTGTTCTATTTCTATGAGTAATATCTTTTATGGTCATGCACCCAATGTGAGAGGATTGTTCATATTGAATCTTGATAGCAATGATACACATATACATAACATTGAGACCAAAAGAGTTAGAGTTAACAATGATAGCGCCATGATTTTCTGGCACTACCGCTTAGGTCATATTGGTGTAAAGCGCATGAAGAAACTCCATTCCGATGGACTTTTGGAGTCACTTGACTTTGATTCACTTGACACATGCGAACCATGCCTCATGGGCAAGATGACTAAGAGTCCATTCTCCTGAACAATGAAGCATGCAAGTAACTTGTTGGAAATCATACATATCGATGTGTGTGGTCCAATGAGTGTGGAGGCGTGCGGCGGATATCATTATTTTCTCACCTTCACTGATGATTTGAGTAGATATGGTTATGTCTAGTTGATGAAGCACAAGTCTGAAACGTTTGAGAAGTTCAAGAAATTTCAGAGTGAAGTTCAAAATCATCGTAACAAGAAGATCAAATTCCTACAGTCTCATCGTGGGGGTGAATATCGGAGTTTCGAGTTTGGTGCTCACTTAAGACAATGTGGAATTGTTTCACAGTTGACACCACGTGGAACACCACAACGTAATGGTGTGTCCGAACATCGTAATCGTACTTTGTTAGAGATGGTGCGATCTATGATGTTTCTTACTGATTTGCCGTTATCGTTTTGGGGTTATGCATTAACAACAGCTGCATTCACTTTAAATAGGGCACCATCAGAAACCGTTGAGACAACACCATACAAACTGTGGTATGGCAAAAGACCAAAGTTACCATTTCTTAAAATTTGGGGATGTGATGCTTATGTCAAAAAGCTTCAGCGTGAAAAGCTGGAACCGAAAGCGGAAAGGTGCATCTTCATAGGTTATCCAAAGGAGACAGTTGGGTACACCTTCTATTTCAAATCCGAGGGCAAAGTGTTTTTTGCTAAAAATGGAGCTTTTATTGAGAAGGAGTTTCTCTCGAAAGAATTGAGTGGGAGGAAGATAGAACTTGATGAGGTTGTCGAACCTCTAGTCCCTCTAGATGGTGGCGCAGGGCAAGGGGAAACCCGTGTCATTGCAATGCCGGTTGAGGAGGAAGTTGATGATCATGATCATGAAACTTCGGATCAAGTTCCTATCGGACCTCGTAGGTCGACAAGATCATGTACTGCTCCTGAGTGGTACGGTAATCTTGTCTTATCAATTACGTTGTTAGACAACAATGAACCTGCGAATTATGAAGAAGCAATGGTGGGCCCAGATTCCAACAAATGGTCGGAGGCCATGAAGTCCGAGATAGGATCTATGTACGAAAACAAAGTGTGGACTTTGGAAGTACTACCTGAAGGCCGCAAGGCTATTTAGAACAAATGGATCTTTAAGAAGAAGACGAACGCAGACGGTAATGTGACTGTTTATAAAGCTCGACTTGTGGCAAAGGTTTTTTCACAACTTCAAGGAGTTGACTACGATGAGACGTTCTCACCGGTTGCGATGCTCAAGTCCATCCGAATCATATTAGCAACAGCTATATTTTCGATTATGAAATTTGGCAAATGGATGTCAAAACGGTGTTCCTTAACAATTTTCTTAAGGAAGAGTTGTATATGATGCAACCCGAAGGTTTTGTCGATCCAAAGAATGCTAACAAAGTGTGCAAGCTCCAGCGATCCATTTATGGACAGGTGCAAGCATCTCGGAGTTGGAATAAACACTTTGATGAGGTGATCAAAGCATTTGGGTTTATAGAAGTGGTTGGAGATTCTTGTATTTACAAGAAAGTGAGTGGGGGCTCTGTGGCGTTTCTAATATTATATGTGGATGACATATTGCTGATTGGAAACAACGTGGAGTTTTTGGAGAGCGTAAAGGATTACTTGAATAAAAGTTTCTCTATGAAGGACCCAGGAGAAGTTTCTTACATTCTAGGCATTAAGATCTATAGGGATAGATCGAGACGCCTGATAGGACTTTCACAAAGCACATACCTTTATAAAGTTTTGAAAAAGTTCAAAATGGATCAGTCCAAGAAAGGGTTCTTGCCACTGTTACAAGGTATAAAATTGACTAAGACTCGGTGCCCAGCAACTTCGGAAGATAGAGAACAGATGAGTTCCGTCCCCTATGCTTCAGCCATAGGTTCTATCATGTATGCAATGTTTTGCATTACACCAGACGTCAGCTTGTCCAGAAGTATGGCATGCAGGTTTTAGAGTAATCCAGGAGTGGATCACTGGACGGCGGTCAAGAATATTTTGAAGTACCTGAAAAGGACTAAGGAAATGTTTCTCGTTTATGTAGGTGATGAAGAGCTCGTCGTAAAGGGTTAGGTCGACGCAAGCTTTGACACTGATCCGGATGACTCCAACTCTCAAACCGGATACGTATTTATTCTTAATAGGGGCGCGATAAGCTGGTGCAGTTCCAAGGAAAGCATCGTAGCAGATTCTACATGTGATGCGGAGTACATGGCTGCCTCAGAGGCAGCAAAGGAGGGTGTATGGTTGAAGCAGTTCATGACGGATCTTGGAGTTGTGCCGAGCACACTAAATCCAATAACTCTATTCTGTGAAAACACTGGTACCATAGGCTTAGCAAAGGAACCAAGGTTTCACAAGAAGACGAGACACATCAAACGACGCTTCAACCTCATCCGCGACTACGTCGAATGAGAGGACGTGAATATTTGCAAAGTGCACATGGATCTGAATGTAGAAGATCCGCTGACTAAACCTCTTCCACGGGCAAAAAATCATCAACACCGGAACTGTATGGGTGTTAGATTTATTACAATGTAAATCGCATGGCAATGTGAGGACTAGATTATTGACTCTAGTGCAAGTGGGAGACTGCTACCTCTTGAGATTGCGTTGGTTTTTCCCTTGAAGAGGAAAGGTTGATGCAGCACAGTAGCAGTAAGTATTTCCCTCAATTTGAGAACCAATGTATCGATCGAGTAGGAGTATCAAGCCAAGTCTCCAAAGTACGTGCGCAAAAACAGCAAACTTGCACCCAACACTACAAAGGGGTTGTCAATCCCTTCACGGTTAACTGCAAGGTTATATCTGAAGGAGGAAAGTGCAAAAAGTAAAAGTGTAGAGATGAAAATATGATGTGAAGTAGACCCGGGGGCCATAGTGTTCACTAGAGGCTTCTCTCAAGATAGCAAATATTACGGTGAGTGAATGAATTACTGTCGAGCAATTGATAGAACCACGCAAAGTCATGACAATATCTAAGGCAATGATCATACATATTGGCATCATGTCCGAGACAAGTAGACCGATACTTTCTGCATCTACTACTATTCATCCACACATCGACCACTATCCAGCATGCATCTAGTGTATTGAGTTCATGACAAACAGAGTAACACCTTAAGCAAGATGACATCATGTAGAGGGATAAATTCATGCAATAGATATAAACCCCATCTTTTTACCCTTGATGGCAACAACACAATGCGTGCCTCGCTACCCCTTATGTCACTGGGTAAGGTCACCGCACAGTATGAACCCAAAACCAAGCACTTCTCCCATTGCAAGAACTGTAGATCAAGTTGGCCAAACGAAATCCACAACTCGAAGAGAATTACAAGGATATGAAATCATGCATATAAGAGATCAGAAGAAACTCAAATAAGATTCATAGATAATCTGATCATAAATCCGCAATTCATCGGATCTCGACAAACACACCACAAAAGTGGATTACACCGGATAGATCTCCATGAAGATCATGGAGAACTTTGTATTGAAGATCCAAGAGAGAGAAGAAGCCATCTAGCTACTAGCTATGGACCCCGAAGGTCTATGGTGAACTACTCACGCATCATCGGAGGCAATGGTGTTGATGAAGAAGCCCTTCGTGTCCGAATTCCCCCTTCGGCAGGGCACCAGAACGTGCCCCAGATGGGATCTTGCAGAGACAGAAGCTTGCGGCGGCGGAAATGTAGCGACCCGACTTGAAACGGCCAAGTCTCTGGTGTTTCCGTACCATCCCAAGATCATGCTGGTACACACACAGTACATCAATGTATATATCGAGAGTTCAATCACACAGCTTTATTAATCAAAATCTCATATCGAGTACTTTATTACAATAATGAATTACAATAAAGTGGCTGAAGGCCATCTCATGAGATATCTAACGAAGACTAGCGGAAGCTTCAAAAGTAGACGAGTCCATCCGACTCCACGGCATATCACCGAGCGTAGATCGTAGCCTCACTCCTGGTCGGAAAAGTACTCTGCAACATGATACGTTGCAGCCGTGTAGGTCAGCATATGGAATATGCTGGTAAGTCATCAAAGAGAGGAGGTGACAAAATAATCTTCTATTCTACATGCATATATGGCAGGTGGGGCTATAAGTTTTTTTAGCGAAAAGCAAGTTTTCTCCTACATCAAGCGAGGGTTAAAAGCAAAATATTACTACATTGTTGGTTGTTAACGAGATGGTTCCGCCAACCAATTCTCGTACCCGAGTATTAATAATTCCCACATCATTATTAAATTGTGTTCAGAGTTCAGGAAAATTTCAATGCCTTCGGCTCAAGTTGTCCATGACCGTGGACACGGCTAATCGATTAGGTTTGGGTACTCTGCAGAGTTTTGCACACGTTCCCCACAAGATTTGATCGCCTCCGAGCATGTCCTCGCACTTAAGGGTGTTTGAAGACCGGATGATCAAAACATGGTCTTTCAATGGTTCCCTCTGATCCCCTGTCGGTGCCCATCCAATCCTACCGTTCTTCTACATCTGCTAGCACCGCCTGTCCAGAGTCGCCGCGTTGTCCAACCAAGCCAGAGCCGATAATGACTTGTCGCTGTGCAGGTAAGCCTTGGGTCTTGAAGCCTCCGTCCTTCTCTTCGAGCCTGGGTGAAACTTTCCGCAAGATGTCATGGCACTTCCCCATGCATCCCGAGTCGTCCACTGGTTTTTCCAGGGAGCCCATCTAAACCGTCCTTCACCCAGAGTTGCATTGCATCACGCGGTCTTGAAAAGTCTTGACTTAACCGGTCTTGGTTATTAAATCATTCTCGCATGACTCGTGATAAACTCTCAACCAGAACCCCGTCTACTCAAGCATAGCAAAATAGAATTTGTCGTCCCGGGCCAAGTAAGAGGATTGTTGGATGCCTACCACATGATACTACAACAAGTGACCAATATTTCCAAGTACCTACTCGGCATGCAATTGGGTGTAGAAAGGTAGAACTACAATGCATAAAACATAGGTAATACATGATTAAATGATTTGCCTTGCTGATAGTTGTCGTGATCAAGCGCTTCTAAGTAGCACGCTTCGCACTCCGGGTGATCTATCGATACAATAAAAATACACACAATAAGTACTACAATCACTAACAAACAAAATAAAATCACTGCAAATAATATGTTTTCGGAAACTACAAGAAAATTGTGATCCACTGCAAAAAGAATAAGCTTCATTGGATCTCTAGAACAAAAGTTAGAAAAGAAAAAAAATTGAAACTCTCTGTGTTTTTTAAACTAAAACAGATAAAAGAAAAACTAGATCTAGCGAACAGGGGGGTATGTGGCTGCTCGTGATTGGATAAGGTGGTGTGTGTTGCGGGGCTAACTAGCAAACGGCCGGAATTTAAACAAAACCTCCGGCTAAAATTAAGTGGGGGAAAAATCGTTCGGTTTTTTTATCTAAAACCGAAGGGGTACGTGATATCTAATCCTAGCCGTTTAGAACAGAACGGACGAAAGAGAGAGAGAGGTGCTCACAGGGGGGCTGCCGGGGTTGCTTCTTCTCCGGCGAGATAGAGAAGTGGTGGTGCTTGGGGAGGGGGCTCCGGCGATCTCCGGCAGCGTCCGAGGTGTCCAGAGGGTGGCGGCGGGGCTCCGACGTCCGTGGGAGGCGACGGCGAGGCGAGAGGGAGCCGGGGCCGAGCAGGGGGAGCTTGGGGAAGTTCGGTGGTGGCCAAACTCCGGCGAGGTCGGCAGGGAGACGTGGGGGCGAGGGGCTCGGGCTGTGGAGGGGAACGGGGTGCGGTGGTGAGGAGGGGCTTTTATAGGGGAGAGGGGTGCTCGGGAGGGAAGGGGAGGGAGATCGGGAGAGGGTCGGCGAGGATCTGGCGAGGAAGGAAGGAGATCGGGGTGGGGAGAAGAAAGGTGGCCGGTGGGGAGATCGGGTCGGCCAGTGGGCCCACGTGCAGGGAGAGAGGGAGGGCGAGGCGCGGGATCGGCCCACCGATCCAGATCCAAATCGGATCCCAGCGGTGGGGATCGGCCCAGATCTGGCTATAAAGAGCTTAGGCGCTTTCCTAAAAAAAGTTTCCTTTTTCTATTTTTTTCAAAAACAGAAAGTAAAATAAATAAAAAGGGAATAAAATAAAATCCAAATATAGGGCTATTATATACCAAAATTGTGAGAAAAAAAATCTCTACGCGTTTAACATGTTTCCAAGGCCAAAAGAAAAACTTAAAAAATGTTTTTCAGAAAAACCCCTAAAAGCTTTATTTTCTTTTTGCAATTATTTTCTCAATAAAGTTTTGGTTTTCTTGGCTCAAAATATTTCAAAAATGCCCCTGGTTCTGGAGGGTCATATTCTTCTTTTCTTTCTTGCTTGCAAGAATTTATTTCCCGACATTTCTTGCACGAAGAAAAATATAAATGCAAAAGGAAAATTTGAAAGAATTCCAATGCCAACTTTATTTCAATCAATATGCATAGATGCTTAGCTACAATTGTAAAACATTCCAAATTAGGAAATTTGGGATGTTACAAACCTACCCACCTTAAGATGAATCTCGCCCTCGAGATTCGGATTGGCTAGCAAATAGGTGCGGGTGGTCTCGACGAAGATCCTCTTCTCGTTCCCAGGTGGCTTGTTCCTCGGTGTGGTGACTCCACAAAACCTTGCAAAACTTGATGATCTTCCTGCGGGTAACTCTGTTGGCAGTCTCGAGAATCCTGATGGGTTTCCCCTCATACGTCAGATCACTATCAAGGTGTACGGCCTCTAGGGGCACTGTATCTCTCAATGGAACATCAGCCATCTCAGCATGGTATTTCTTCAACTGGGAAACATGGAAGACATCATGAACTCCAGACAATCCTTTCGGCAATTCCAGTTTATTTGCAACTTCGCCTCTACGTTCAAGAATTTTGTAAGGGCCAATGAATCGGGGTGCTAACTTTCCTTTTACACCAAATCTCTTGATTCCTCGAAGTGGAGCCACCCGAAGGTATGCTCGGTCTCCCACTTCGTATGTTACTTCCTTGCGTTTGCTGTCAGCATAACTCTTCTGTGTGGACTGAGCTATCTTGAGTCGGTCACGAATCAACTTGACCTTGTCTTCAGAATCTCGGATAAGGTCGGGACCAAAAAGTTGTCGGTCTCCAACACCATCCCACATCAATGGTGTTCTGCACCTCCTTCCGTATAGAGCTTCGAAAGGGGCCATCTTCAGACTGGTCTGATAGTTGTTGTTGTATGAGAACTCGGCATAAGGTAAATTGTCATCCCAGCTAGACCCATAGTCTAGAGCGCAAGCTCTCAACATGTCCTCCAGAATCTGATTGACTCTCTCGGTCTGTCCGTCAGTCTGAGGGTGAAAAGTTGTACTCAATTCCAATCTTGTTCCCAAGGTTTCGTGTAGTTGGTGCCAGAATTTTGACGTGAATTGAGTCCCTCTATCTGACACAATACTCTTCGGTACTCCATGTAGACATTGATCCTGGTCATATAGATCTTGGCCAGCTTGGCACTCGTGTAAGTAGTCTTCACGGGAATGAAGTGAGCTACCTTGGTCAAACGATCGACCACTACCTAGATAGAATCATAACCTGAACCGGTCCTGGGTAATTCTGTGATGAAGTCCATACCAAGCTTCTCCCATTTCCTCTCGGGTATCGACAATGCTAGAAGTAATCCTGCTGGCTGCTGATACTCAGCCTTTACTCGTTGACAAACATCGCATATTGCTACAAATTCAGCGATATCCTTCTTCATTCATGTCCACCAGAAACTTTCCTTTAAGTCCAGATACATCTTGGTGTTGCCTGGGTGTATCGAATACGGGGAATCATGGGCCTCCTGAAGTATCAACTTCGTGAGTTCAGGATCATTGGGCACATAGATGCGATCCTCAAACCATATAGTTCCGTGTTCATCCTCACGAAAACCTTTTGCCTTCCCGTCGTTCATTTTCTGCTTTATCTCAGCTATCTCCTTGTCTGATTTCTGTGCTTCGCGGAGCTTTTCGGTCAAGGTGGACTGAATTTCCAGCGTGGCTACAAATCCTCTTGGAACTATCTCCAATTTGAGCTCTCTGAGATCATCGGCTAACTCCTCGGGTAATCCTCCCGCTATGAGTGTGTTCACATAACTCTTACGGCTCAAGGCATCTGCTACAACATTTGCCTTCCCTGGGTGATAATGCAACCTCATGTCATAGTCCTTGATCAACTCTAGCCATCTCCTTTGTCTGAGGTTCAACTCCTTCTGCGTGAAGATATATTTCAGGCTCTTGTGATTAGTGTAAACATCACAACTATTTCCGATTAGGAAATGTCTCCAGGTCTTGAGAGCGTGAACTACGGCTGCTAGTTCCAAGTCATGTGTGGCATAATTCAACTAATGGGTTCTGAGCTGTCTGGATGCATAGGCTACAAGTTTTCCTTCTTGCATGAGCACTCCTCCAAGTCCTTGACGAGAAACGTCACAATAAACCTGGAAATCATTCCAAATGTTCGGCAATATCAGCACTCGGGCTGTAACTAAACGTTTCTTCAACTCTTCGAAACTGGCTTCACATTCCTCGGTCCGAACATACTTGGACTCCTTCTTCAACAACTCTGTCATGGGCTTGGCGATCTTTGAGAAATTCTCAATAAACCTCCAGTAATATCCGGCAAGTCCGAGGAAACTGCGGATCTCCTTAACTGAAGTGGGTTCTACCCATTCGGTAACTGTTGCAACCTTGGCAGGATCAACTACTATTCCTTCTCCTGAAATGACGTATCCGAGGAATCCGACTTCCTTCAACCAAAATTCACATTTTCTGAACTTCGCATACAGCTGATGCTCTCGAAGTTTCTCCAAAACCAGACGCAAGTGTTCCTTGTGTTCCTCCTCATTCTTGGAGAATATCAATATGTCATCGATGAACACTACGACAAACTTGTCTAAGTATTCCATAAATACCTTGTTCATCAAATTCATAAAATATGTCGGAGCATTAGTCAGTCCAAATGACATGACCGTGTACTCATACAGACAATACCGGGTGGTGAAGGCTGTCTTGGGTATATCTTGTTCACGAATTTTCAGCTGATGATACCCGGATCGAAGATCGATCTTGGAGAACACTCGGGCTCCAACTAACTGGTCAAACAAGTCATTGATCATCGGCACGGGATACTCGTTCTTGATGGTCGCCTCGTTCAATGCACGATAATCGACTCCCATTCTCAAGGACTTATCTTTCTTTTCAACCAAGAGCACTGGGGCTCCCCAAGGTGAAGAGCTAGGGCGAATATACCCTTTGTCCAACAACTCCTTAATTTGCTTCTTGATTTCTACTAAATCATTTGCGGGCATCCGATAGGGTCTCTTGGATATCGGGGTTGTTCCGGGTAATAGCTCAATGAGTAACTCAATCTCTCTATCCGGCGGCATGCCCGGCAATTCCTTCGGAAATACATCTGGGTATTCTTGCACAATCGGTACTTCCTCCTGGACTACTCCCGTGAGAGAGTTTACCCGATTACTCCGTGTCGGGCGTTGGGATACGTACTTAATCCGCTTTTGCTCGGGGGTGGTGAGCAAAATAGACTTAAGGGCACAATCAATGTTTCCTTCATACTTGGTCAACCAATCCGTGCCTAGGATTACATCCAATCCCTGAGACTCTAATACGATGAGGTCGATGGGAAACTTATGGTTCCCAATGTTGAGACTCAAAGCATGGCATCCTATCCCGGCTGTCATCATGCCTCCTGAGGAACTGACCTTAATAGGCTAGCTGACGGTTCTCATTGGTAAACTATACTTTTCCACAACTACCCTTGATATGAATGAATGCGTTGCACCAGAATCAAAAAGTACCTATACTGGACGTGAATTTAGCAAAAACTTACCAACCACAGTATCGGGGTGATCATAGACCTCTTCAACATCAATGTGATTCACCTGAGCTCGGGGAAAAGGATTGGGCTTCTTTCCTGCTGAGTTGTCGTTGCCGTTTCCATTTCCCTGCTTGTTCTGGGGACATTCAGTGCCATAGTGTCCCGTCTTCTGGCACTTAAAGCAGGTGATGTGGTTCAGATCCTTCTGAGCTAGAGCGGAATGATGCTGAGTGCCGATACCGCCATTACCATTTTTGAAGTTTCCGCCATTGCGGTGGTTCCCATTTCCTCCATGGTTGTGGCCTCCATGGTTATGCATTGGGTGATTGTGCTGGACGTGTCCTCCAAACTTACCGGATCCAGTCCCAGAATTCCCTGAATAGGGGGTGTAGTGAGGCTTCTGCTGAGTGCCGGAGTTGAACTTCCCATTGCCATACTTCCGCTTGCGGTTCTCCATCTGCTGATGTTTCCCCTCCAAGATGAGGGCCTTATCTACCCGCTCCTGGTAGTTGTTGAAGTTGGCTACAGTCAATTGAATGCTCAACTCATCGTTGAGTCCCTCCAAGAACTGTTCCTGCTTGGCCGCATCATCGGCCACATCTCCAGGTGCATAACGGGCGAGCATGCTGAATTCATCAACATACTGAGCCACAGAGCGATTTCCCTAGCGTAAGTTGCGAAACTCATGCTTCTTCAGACTCATGGCCCCAGCTGAGACATCAGCGGTGCGGAAGGCCTGCTTGAACTGCTCCCAAGTGACTCTAGCAATGGGGTATGTGGTGGTTTAGTTCTCCCACCATGCAGCTGCGGGGCCTTCGTGTTGGTGTGCGGCAAAGCGCACCTTCTCAGCTTCAGTACATCGAGCAGTGATTAGTTCCCGCTCCATCTTGTGGAGCCAATTATCTGCCACAATGGGCTCAATGCTGCTGGAGAAAGTCGGAGGGTTCAACCTCAGAAAACGGGTGAGATTGTCGGCCTGGGTTGGCTGATGGTTGTTGTTATTGTTCTGGTTCTGAATGATCAGCTGCATCAGGGCATTCTGTTGCTGAATCAACTGTGTGAGTTCCGGCGGGAAGTTGGAAGCAGGGTCACGTCTCGGAGGCATCTGGTGTTTGTAGAGGGGTGGGATTAGCATAGAACAAGGGTCTAAAGAGTAATTACACTACCCATATGAAATGCAACAAACAAGTATCACACCACACATTTATTTATTATCACCACAAAAGGTACACACACGGGGATACAAGTTTCGATAACCTAAACATCGGCCTAAGTGCTTAACGATAGGATAAATTGGTGGACTAGTCTAAGTGTCCTCCTCAGAAAAGCATGGTGGTGGGTCCTTCGGTGGAGCTTGCTTCATAGTCCTCATTGCTGATCAAGGGGGCTACGTCTCCTTCAGGGTGAAGGTTCTCGCCCATGTCCAGTTCTTCCTCCAGATATGCGACACGAGTCTTCAGCTTCTCGATCCTCTCCAAGAAGTCCTTCACCTCCAATTCGTGCTCATAGTGGGCTTCCCGGGCTGCTTCTTCGAGTTCGAGTTCGCGGAGCGACAGTTGCTTGATCTTCCTGGCATCCTTGACCACACGATGCTCCAGAGTCCCGCTGTGCGTCTCCAAGGTCTAGGCATAGAACAGGAGAGCGTCTTTGGTCTTGATTGAGATGACTTCTCCATCTTCTCCTCTCCGGGATACCGTGAATAGGTCCGGTGAAATAGGGCAGCCTCTGTACACTTCCTTGATACGTCCGAGTGCACAATGGACCGCCATGCCCCTTCCAAGAATCCAGCTGGGTGAGATGAACTTGAAGTCCACAGGCTGAGTGCGCGGCTCGAATGTCCTTCCGGGGATGTGCACCTCAATCCTGTAGCATGAATCCTCTGGGTAAGACGAAGTAGGCTTCCCAGTGATAGTTGGCAGAGCAATCCTTAAGTCCTTGGTGATCTGCATCAGCTCCTTTCCGAAAGGCATAGTGGCGTTGGGCTGGCAAAACTCCGTGAACTTAACGGGGATGAAGGTGGCCATCTAAAAATATTGGAACATCGGAGAGAAGTCAGAAATGAGCAGAAGAGGAAATAGAAGATTTATAGACATAAGAAAAATAGTTTTCTTCTTAAGTATTTTACGTTCCTAGAGGTTACGTCCTACGGTCAACGTGTGCTCTGATACCATATCTGTAGCGACCCGACCTAAAACGGCCAAGTCTCTGGTATTTCCGTACCATCCCAAGATCATGCTGGTACACACATAGTACATCAATGTATATATCGAGAGTTCAATCACATAGCTTTATTAATCGAAATCTCATATTGAGTACTTTATTACAATAATGAATTACAATGAAGTGGCTGAAGGCCATCTCATGAGATATCTAACGAAGACTAGCGGAAGCTTCAAAAGTAGACGAGTCCATCCGACTCCAGGGCATATCACCGAGCGTAGATCGTAGCCTCACTCCTGGTCGGAAAAGTACTCTACAACATGATACGTTGCAGCCGTGTAGGTCAGCATATGGAATATGCCGGCAAGTCATCAAAGAGAGGGGGTGACAAAATAATCATCTATTCTACATGCATATATGGCAGGTGGGGCTATAAGTTTTTTAACGAAAAGCAAGTTTTCTCCTACATCAAGCGAGGGTTAAAATCAAAATATTACTACATTGTTGGTTGTTAACGAGATGGTTCCGCCAACCAATTCTCGTACCTGAGTTGTCAATAATTCCCACATCATTATTAAATTGTGTTGAGAGTTCAAGAAAATTTCAATGCCTTCGGCTCACGTTGTCCATGACCGTGGACACAGCTAATCGATTAGGTTTGGGTACTCTGCAGAGTTTTGCACACGTTCCCCACAAGATTTGATTGCCTCCGAGCATGTCCTCGCACATCAGGGTGTTTGAAGACCGGATGATCAAAACATGGTCTTTCAACGGGTCCCTCTGATCCCTTGTCGGTGCCCATCCAATCCTACCGTTCTTCTACATCTGCTAGCACCGCCTGTCCAGAGTCGCCGCATTGTCCAACCAAGCCAGAGCCCATAATGACTTGTGGCTGTGCAGGTAAGCGTTGGGTCTTGAAGCCTCTGTCCATCTCTTCGAGCCTGGGTTAAGCTTTCCGCAAGATGTCATGGCACTTCCCTATGCATCCCGGGTCGTCCACTGGTTTGTCCAGGGAGCCCATCTAAACCATCCTTCACCCAGAGTTGCATTGCATCACGCGGTCTTGAAAAGTCTTGACTTAACCGGTCTTGGTTATTAAATTATTCTCGCATGACTCGTGATAAACTCTCAACCAGAACCCCGTCTACTCAAGCATAGAAAAATAGAATTTGTCGTCCCGGGCCAAGTAAGAGGGTTGTTGGATGCCTACCACATGATACTACAACAAGTGACCAATATTTCCAAGTACCTACTCGGCATGCAATTGGGTGTAGAAAGGTAGAACTACAATGCATAAAACATAGGTAATACATGATCAAATGATTTGCCTTGCTGATAGTTGTCGTGATCAAGCGCTTCTAAGTAGCACGCTTCGCACTCCGGGTGATCTATCGATACAATAAAAATACACACAATAAGTACTACAATCACTAACAAACAAAATAAAATCACTAACATAAAAACACCATTGCATAAAGTGAAGAAATTCACTTAACATAACGAAAACAGAATCTGTTTTTCATAAAACCCCAAGTAAAAATATTTAAAAAAAAAAAACTTAAACTACTCAAAGATATGATCACTAGGAAGCAGCAGCAAAAAGAATTAAATTAAAACCTATTTTTAAACTCCTGGAATAAGCAAAACAAGATTTAAACTAAATTTATTCAAATTCAAATTCTGAAATTTCAAACATAGGCAAATAATATGTTTTCGGAAACTACAAGAAAATTGTAATCTACTGAAAAAAGAATCAGGTACATTGGATCTCTAGAACAAAAGTTATAAAAAAAAATTGAAACTCTCCCTGTTTTTAATACTAAAACAGAAAAAAGAAAACTAGATCTTGAGAACAGGGGGGGTATGTGGCAGCTCCTGATTGGATAAGGTGGTGTGTGCTGCTGGGCTATCTAGCGAATGGCCGGAATTAAAACAAAACCTCCGGCTAAAAGTTAAGTGGGGGAAAAACCGTTCAGTTTTTATCTAAAACCCAAGGGGTACATGATATCTAATCCTAGCCGTTTAGAACAGATCGGACGGAGGAGAGAGAGGTGCTCACAGGGGGGGCCCTACCAGGGTTGCTTCTTCTCCGGCGAGACAGAGAAGAGGTGGTGCTCGGGGAGGGGGCTCCAGCGATCTCCAGCGGCGTCCGAGGTGTCCAGAGGGTGGCGGCGGGGCTCCGGTGTCCGTGGAAGGCGACGGCGAGGCGAGAGGGAGCCGGGGGCGAGCAGGGGGAGCTTGGGGAGGTTCGGTGGTGGCCGAACTCTGGCGAGGCTGGCAGGGTAACGGGGGCGAGGGTGAAAGGATCGATATGCTTGACTAGAGGGGGGTGAATAGGCAACGACCACTTTTTAATTAATCTTAGCAAGTTAAGGTAAACAACATATGGGTTCACAAATATTACAACAATGGGGTGAACCCTAATGAAGCTAATAACGTGAGCTACTAAGAAAAGTAAGAGATAGACGACAACATAAGCATACGCAAAGTAAAGGTTAGAGATAACCACAAGTGGAACCGATGGAGACGAGGATGTGTTACCGAAGTTCCTTCCCTTTGACAGGAAGTACGTCTCCGTTGGAGCGGTGTGGAGGCACAATGCTCCCCAATAAGCCACTAAGGCCACCGTATTCTCCTCACGCCCTCGCACAATGCAAGGTACCGTGATTCCACTATAGGTGCCCTTGAAGGCGGCGACCGAACCTTTACAAACAAGGTTGGGGCAAACTCCACACAAAGCTTGGAGGCTCCCAACAAGACCACGAAGCTTCACCACAATGGAATGTGGCTTCGAGGTGACCTCAACCGTCTAGGATGCTCAAACACCCCAGAGTAACAAGATCCGCAAGGGATTGGTGGGGGAATCAACTTTTCTCTTGGAGGAAGTGTGGATCTAGGCCTTCTCAACCAATCCCTAAAGAATCAACAAGTTTGATTGGCTGGGGAGAGAGATCGGGCACTTTTGAGCTTAGGGAGCAACAATGGAGCTTGAGAGGGTAAGAGATAAGGTTCCACGGCTAGAAGAACCCTTTATATAGTGGGGGGGGGGAATCCAACCGTTTTCCCACTCTCAGCCCGAGTCTAGCGATACTACCGCTGGCACTCCAGCGGTACTACCGCTGGCTGCAGCGGGACTACCGCTGGCTCTCTAGCGGTACTACCGCTGGCTGCAACGGTACTACCGCTGGGCCCCTGGTAGTGCATACGCACTACCACCGCCAAGAAAGTCTTCGCAAAAAGGTCCGTCCACGTACAACCGCTAGGCAGGCGGTACTGAGCTCCTGGAGCGGTACTACCGCTGACCAGGGGCGGTACTACCGCCAGCTAGCGGTACTACCGCTGGCTGCAGCGGTACTACCGCTAGCACTCCAACGGTACTACTGCTAGGGGACCATTTGCACAGAAGAGGGAAACACAAAGGCGGGAGCCACTCCAAAGATGCTGGCAAGGGGAAAATATGTGAAGTATGCGCGTGCAAAGATTGATTCCACCCAAACCTTTCCACTACGGTTCCCCTCTTAATAGTACGGCTTTCCTATGACTCAAATAAAGAGAATCGTAGAGAACGCCGGCCTTCTGTTCCACGATCGAGGGGGCGAGTCGTCTTGTGTCGTTGACGTGTGTTATCTGAAATCTTAATCACACACGGTTAGTCCTTTGCGGTACTGTCATCAATCACCAAAATTACTTAGGCATAAACTATGCCCCAACAATCTCCCCCTTTTTGGTGGATTGATGACAATACCAGATTTGCACAGAGAATAATATGAGAACTAAAAGGTAGAGATATATGACAAAAAGGAGCATATGACTCACAGCATATGATGGAAATAAATCTCTCACAAGTTCATGTCTCACAAAATATAGCAAAATAGAAGCAAACCAAGTTCGAAGCAAAACACGAAAGATAAGCAAAGCAAAGCAAAGTTCGACTCTCAAAGAAAATCCTAGACTCTCTCCCCTTTTGGCACAAGACACCAAAAAGGAGCACACCTAACGCCACAGGTGGTTACTCCTCATCCTCAGCATCGCCAGACTCGTCCGTACCCTCCGGATCGTCCTGCTCCTCCTCTTCCTCCTCAGCGCCAGACCACTGGTAACCTTGAGGCCGCATCCAAGTAGCCTCTGGAGTTATGTCATCCTCTGATCCGCTGGAGATGTCAACATCAAGAGTCCTTAGGACACGCTTGTGCCTCTGACGGTTCTCCTTCTGAGCCACGTGTGTCTGGTACTGGCCCTTAGCCTACATACAGAAGAGAGTCTTCATCTTATCCTGCAGTTTGATGGCCTAAGATGGCATGGCAGAAGAGCGGGACTGAGAGGCGGTTCCTCTGTCAGCAGCAGTCTGTGTGTCAGTGTCCATGTGCTGAGAGGAAGTTGATGGGTTGGCCCATTTATCCTTGACGCGAAGCTTGACAGGATCGTGCACAATGTAGTCAGCCTGAATGTATAACTCCTCCTGCGGATAGGTGTCTTGCCACTTCTGACGGATATAAGCAAACAGATAGGGCCCGTAGATGGGAACCTTGTGCATCATGATGCAGTTCCAGAGCTCAGTGAACATCACATCAGAAATATCAAGAGGGACAGACTCCTTAGTCATAGCCTCCTCACAGAGCAGTAGCATCTCAGCCAGAGAGCCATGTACCTTGTCGAAGTTGCCAATGCAAGGAAAGAGGGTGTTGCGGAAGATCCGATGCATAATGTCCAGATGCCTAGGGAGCACACCTTTATTCACATAGAGTTGCTGCAATCTATCCTTGACGGAAGCCCTATCAGTGGGAGCTGCGGCATGAGGACGCGACCCAAGTGGAGCGTCAGCGCCCTGGAAATCAACCTTGAGGAATGCCATGAATTCACGCCAGGTACCGGTCATCTTCTAAGTCCCAGTCATCCACACCATGGAGCGCTCGTCATCAGGCGAGAAGTGAACGGTGACATAGAACTGGGCAACAACATTGGGGTCAAAGTCTGTCTTGAAAGATATGATATCCTTGATGCCCAGTTTGTCAATCAGAGAAAGAGCATCAACAAAATAGTCCATGTTCCGCTGAAGGTGAGCCAGGTCAATCCACTGAACGGGGACAAAGTTCTTCTTGAAATGGTTGATGATATCACGGTAGATCCTGCAGTGATCCCTTGTCCACACATGCTCGACATTCTTGATCACAGCCCGCTCTTGGAGATAGTGGTTTTGGGTGCGGAACCGCAGAAAATCCTTAGGGGGCATGGTGCGGATGTTGATCCCCTTATCCTTGTGAGCGGTCTTCTTGAAGGCCTGCTTTTTGGGTTGCAGACCTGAAGTGGCGGAACCCTCAGGAGCCTCTGGATTGCGAAGATGCTTGGACTGTGTGTCCCGTGGGGGGTTCGAGCGGCGAGCACCACCTGTGACACAAAACACACACCGAAAACGAGCGACAAAGAGGAGTCAAGGCAATGAACAAGAAAAAACAGAAAAGTAAACACTCATTGCCAAGCACACGAGAAGAGTACACAGAGAGTCCTCCTGGCGGTAGTACCGCTACCCCTGGGGGTAGTACCGCTGGGGTCCTAGCGGTAGTACCGCTACCCCTGGGGGTAGTACCGCTGGGGTCCTAGCGGTAGTACCGCTACCCCTGGCGGTAGTACCGCTGGGGTAGTACCGCTACCCCTGGCGGGAGTACCGCTGGGGTCCTGGCGGTAGTACCGCTGGGGTCCTAGCGATAGTACCGCTACCCCTGGTGGTAGTACCGCTGGGGTTTGATTTTCATATCTGTAATAAAAATAGACCCCATAGATATGGCTACACGAATTTTACGAGGGGCATGGGTTGTGTATGAACATTAAGAACTCGACCACAGCCCTAATCACAAGAGGATCACAAGTACCATCTAAATAAGCACATGCCTAGTCAAGAGAGAGCAAGTTTTAGATCTAATCCAAACATAGTTCAAGTGCTTGATCTAAAGCATGTAAATCCTAGGGCATGGCAAAATAAACAGCAAAGATTCATAGGACCTACACTCCCCTCAAATATCTCCTTCATGCCATCCAAGAACAAGGCACAATATCAAAGACATGGATTCAAACCACCAATGCTCCTAACCCTAGAACAAGAACATCAACCAAGAGAAGAAGGAGAGGAGCTTTACCGGGGTCCATGGCACTTGGAGGAGGAAGGAGAAGTGAAGCAAACCCTCCAACTCAACGGAGAGAAGGAGCTCCACGTATAGAGATTGAAATAGGAGGAGTTCGGGGTTGGGGAGGGAGGAGCCGCGAGGAAGAAGAAAGAGGCAGCAAATAAACGGGCTCCCCCTCCTTTATATAGCCCAAGGGGTACGGGCCAGCGGTAGTACCGCTGTGGTCCGGGCGGTAGTACCGCTACCTAGCGGTAGTACCGCTCGCTGCAGCGGTAGTACCGCTGGGGTCCTGGCGGTAGTACCGCTCCCCCTGGCGGTAGTACCGCTCCCCTGAGACAGCCCTAAAAATTTCCTAGTTAGGTCGTGGTAGATTGGGATCCTGGCGGTAGTACCGCTATCCCCAGCGGTAGTACCGCTAGGGTCCTGGCGGTAGTACCGCTACCCCTGGCGGTAGTACCGCTGGGGTCCTGGCGGTAGTACCGCTGCAAATGTCACAACGGGACCTAGGAGAAGAGAAGAACGTGGGCAAATGACAAGTAAGTGAAAAAAGAAGATAGCACCAAAAATATATACTAACTTGTCATTTTATGTCCTTTCTCCGATATGAGAGAAAGGTGGGGGGTGGTGGCCGAGGCCACCTATGTTTGAGACAAAGGTATGACACCGCGAAGAATTATCCTTGGGTTCATGACCAATGCTCGTCTTTGAAGCACAAGTGCCATTTGGCAATGGCTAAAGTGAAAGACTAGATCGATTTATGCATAATGGGGGGAGGAAAAGTTCATTGAGAGAACAACAATCCCCCTATGTCCATGCCTACATCTAGACCAAGATAGAATGCATAGTGAGGTGCAACATGCCTAGCTTCAATCCACATTACTTGAATCAATGATATTTAGCTCATGCCTTAACTCCCGGAACCTTGCTTCATCTAGAGGCTTAGTGAAAATATCTGTAGGTTGCTCTTCAGTGTGGATGAAGTGAACCTCAATATCACCTAGCTTGATATGTTCACGAATGAAGTGATGACGAATATCAATATGCTTGGTTTTGCTATGTTGCACTGGGCTGAGGGAAATCTTGATAGCACTTTGATTGTCACATAGAAGAGGCACTTTGTCACAAGTGACACCGTAATCCTTTAAAGTTTGCCTCATCCATAGCAATTGTGCACAACAACTTGCAGCTGCCACATACTCAGCTTCGGTGGATGATAGAGAGACGCGATTCTGCTTCTTTGAAGACCAACTTACCAATGAGTGACCAAGGAATTGGCATCCTCCAGAAGTTGAATTCCTCTCCACACAATCTCCTGCCCAATCTGAGTCAGAATAGCCAACTAGATTGAAGTTTGCTCCTTTGGGATAACAAAGACCAAAGTTTGGGGTATGAGCCAAATATCGAAAGATTCGCTTAACAGCCATATAATGACTTTCTTTTGGTGCGGATTGAAACCGTGCACATATCCCTACACTCAACATACTATCCGGTCTAGATGCACAAAGGTAAAGGAGGGATCCAATCATGGAGCGATATACCTTTTGATCCACTGCTTTACCATTGGGATCACTGTCAAGCTTGCATCTTGTTGGCATGGGGAACTTGACCGGTTTGACATCTTCGAGCTCGAACAGTTTGAGAATGTCTTGAGTGTACTTGGCTTGTTTGATGAAGGTCCCTTCTAGGCCTTGCTTAATCTCAAACCCGAGGAAGAACTTCAACTCTCCCATCATGGACATCTCAAATTTCTCAGTCATTAGTGCAGCAAATTCTTCATTGAAGGAATTGTTAGGAGAGCCAAAGATAATATCATCAACATATAGTTGGCATATGAACAAATCCCCTTTAACCCTCTTAGTAAAAAGAGTGGGATCTATCTTCCCAATTTCAAACCCACGATCTTGTAACAACTCAGTAAGATACTCATACCACGCACGTGGGGCTTGTTTAAGGCCATAGAGTGCCTTATTAAGTTTGTACACATGATTGGGGAGCTTGGGATGTTCGAATCCCGGGGGTTGTTTGACATAGACCAATTCATTTAAAGGACCATTAAGAAAGGAACTTTTCACATCCATTTGTTGTAATTTGAAGTTATGATGAGAAGCAAATGCAAGCAACATGCGAATAGATTCTAGACGAGCAACAGGGGCAAAGGTTTCACCGTAGTCGATACCCTCGACTTGGGAATAGCCTTGAGCCACCAATCTTGCCGTGTTTCGAATCACAATCCCATTGGCATCTTGCTTGTTCTTGAATATCCATTTGGTCCCGATGACATTATGTTCCTCCGTTAGCCTAGGAACTAAATCCCAGACTTGGTTGCGCTCGAAGTTGTTAAGTTCTTCATGCATGGACATAAGCCAATCCTCATCATCGAGCGCTTCCTGTACCTGTTGAGGTTCACAATACGAAACAAACGCGTGATGCTCACAATAATTCCAAATCTGTTGACGGGTGGATACTCCCCTTTTCAAACTCTCAAGTACATTCTTCATAAGATGTGACTTGACTCTCAGCTTGTTCGCAATCTTGGCTGCTCAACGCTCCAAGAGTTCTTCATTGGATAACGGGGGAGCATCGACTTGTTTACTTTGCTTGCCCTTGCGTCTTGAGCCTCCCTTGGCACCGGCTGTTGGTGCTGCACAAGGGAATTGTGAGACAGTATCCTGATCATCTTGTCCTTCGACTTGAGCAGGTTCACTAGTTTGTTCTTGTATTTGTGGTTGCTCTTGCTCTTGATCTTGTGCTTCTACTTGGTCTGGATCTCGTGGTTGCGCTTGATCTTGATCATGAGCAGGTTCGGAGTCTTGGGAGAGTGCTTGAATATCATGAGACACATCATCATAGTTGGGCAATTTATCTTGACCTTGAGCTTGTTCATTTTGTTGAGAGTCTTCTCTTTGTTCATCGGAAGCGTGTGGGGCTTGTGGAGGTGATGGCTCCACTTGAGTAGAGCATTGTTCTTCTCCTTCGGCCACAAGGGGTTCCTCAATGGGGAGTATTTGACCAATCCCCATTCTTCTTATGGCTTGGGGAGGAATTTCATCACCTACATCACAAAGACCACTTTGCTCCACTTGGGAGCCATTATTTTCATCAAACTCCACGTTACACGTCTCCTCAATGAGTCCGGTGGACTTGTTGAGAACACGGTAAGAATGAGAGTTTGTAGCATAACCAACAAATATGCCCTCATGTGCTCTAGAATCAAATTTAGCTAAACGTGCACCTTTCTTGAGAATGAAACACTTACAACCGAATACCCGGAAGTACTTGAGATTGGGTTTGTTTCCAGTTAGAATCTCATACGGAGTCTTGTTCAAGCCTTTGCGGATATAGAGCCGATTGGATGCATGACATGCTGTGTTGATGGCCTCTGCCCAGAAGTTATATGGAGATTTAATTCTGCCATCATTGTCCTTGCAGCGTCTATCAAGGTCCGGTTCTTCCTTTCTGCCACGCCGTTTTGTTGAGGGGTATATGGTGCAGAATATTGGTGTTTTATTCCCTCATCACCTAAAAACTCATCCAAGGTTTAATTCTTGAACTCGGTGCCGTTGTCACTTCTAATCATCAAGATCTTTGCTTCATGTTGACGTTGGGCTTCATTAGCAAAGTTGATGACAGTTTGTTGAGTTCCACTCTTCTTTTTGAAGAAATATACCCAGGTATATCTTGAGTAGTCGTCAACAATCACCAAGCAATACTTTCTGCCTCCAAGACTATCAAATGATGGAGGGCCAAACAGATCCATATGGAGAAGCTCCAATGGCCTCTTAGTGTAGATAAGAGTCGTTGGACGATGAGCAGTTTCATGAATCTTTCCTTCAATGCAGGCACTGCAAACACGATCTTTAGAAAAACTCACATTTTTTAGTCCACGAATATGGTCCCCTGTCAGAAGACTTTGCAAAGATCTCATATTCACATGAGCTAAACGGCGATGCCAAAGCCAGCCCACATCAACTTTAGCCATTAAACATGTCGCGGTCTTAGTGGGTCGCTTTGAGAAGTTCACCACATAAAGACCATTTTTGACATATCCAACATAGGCTACTTTAAGATTCTTGATCCTCAGGAGGACCACAGTATCAAAGATTAAAGAATGTGGAAAAACCCATAATTGCAAGTTGACGAACCGAAAGTAAATTGTAGGCAAGTGACTCAACAAGCATGACCTTCTTAATAGATAATGAGAGACGACCACCTTACCAAATCCCAATACCTTTGACGAGGATGCATCGACGAATTGGACATGGGTGGGCATAGATGGAGAAGGATGCACATCCACCACTAAGTCCTTGCTTCCGGTCATATGATTTGTTGCTCCACTATCGAGCAACCATGACACCCCACCGGAAGCAAACTCCTGCAATAGATCAAGGCTTGGTTTTAGGTACCCATTTTTTAATGGGTCCTTTCATGTTAGAGACAAGGGTCTTAGGAACCCAGATCGCCCATTCAATATAACCAACAAATCTGGCATAAACATGCCCATCACTAGCACAACATAAGATACAAGAAGAATTGAGTTTGTCAGCTGTGTTAGTAGGAATAGTTTTTCCCTTCTTGAGGTTTCCATAGTCCACCTTGTTCCTGTTCACCTTCTGAGTCCCCTCACCCTCTTTGACAAAGATGTCCATGAGGGTAGGAGATCGTTTGTTCCTGTTCCTCCTTTTACCTTTTGACTTGGAGGTATGTCCAAGTCCCTCCTTTCCTACAACACCTTTTTGAGTGCTCAAGAGGTCGTTCAGGCTCTTCTCACCTTGTATGCATGCCACAAGGCCCTTCTCAAGTTTCTCCTTTAACTTGGCATTTTCCTCCACAAGATGTACATGCTCACAACATGGATTAGTTGCACAAGCATTATCAATTAACACAAAGGGAGGACAAGTAGAGATCTCCTTGGTAAGCTTTGCTTGGAGTTGATCATGAGACTCTTTCAGAGAGAAATGAACACCTTTCAAGACCTTGTGGGCCTTGTCAAGTTTGTCAAACTCCTCTTTGAGTCTGTCATGGCCAACCCCAAGAGCATACTTTTCAGACTTAAGCATACGAGTAAGAACAACATCATGATCTAGTTTCTTTTGCATTTTAGCGCAGTCATCGTTATATGACTCCTCAAGAGCCAAACGAAGAGTGTGCTCCTTTTCTTGAGCAGTAGATAACTCAGCAATTTCATCGGCATAGTCACGACTATGTCCCTGAAGCTCATAGATGGTCTCCTCATGAGACTCAATGAGGTCAGTGGCCTCACCCAGTTGTTCCAAGAGAGCAACAAAGTGCTTCTTGGGTTCTCCCTTAATAGTGCACAGAAACTTGTCAAGATCATGCTCATTAAGTTCCCCAACATCACTATCATCAACACAATTTAACAATGAAGGAGCAGTAGCGATGTTGGTCTTAATGATGGGAGTTACCTGATTGATACCTTTTGCCATGAGGCACTTGCTGATGTGGTTCTCGTTGGGGGCGTTGAAGAGAGACACCTTCTGGGGAGAGGAAGTGGCAATAGGAACAGTTGCCGTTGCCACTGTATCATCATCATCATCATCATCATCGGAAGGGTACTCTTCAAGGGCCACCATCCCTTTTGGATGGGGTTCCTTCACAAAGTTGTTCTTGATTGGAAATGATTTGGTTTTGTCTTTGCGAATTAGCTTGCCCCCGTTGTCTTCCCTTTTCTCATAGGGACATTCGGCCACGAAGTGACTCACGTTACCAGAGTTATAACATGTCCTTACTCGTTGTTTGGGTTTGAAACCACTCGAGTTGTTCTTGGTGAAGGTGGGTCTTGAGTTCCTCTTGTTACCCCAGAATTGCCTTGATGCCAAAGCCATGTGCTCATGATAGGCATACTTTGTGTCTTCAGGGCAGCTCTCCTCTTCCTCATCCTCTTCTTCTTCTTCAAGCATTGCTTTTGCTTTCAACGCAAGGTTGGGTGAAGTTGTCTTTGAGCGAACACGATCAAGTGCATTGTCGGCTGTTTCGTTCATGATTGACATTGCAATGAATTCATCCAACACCTCACTGGAAGACAAGGAGTGGAAGTCTGGCCGCTGACGAATGACAGATGACATGGCTTTGTTGAAAGGCATGATGGCTTTGAGAAACTTGCGCTTGACCCATGTATCATCCACATCCATGCTCCCATGATCCTTGAGTGCCACAGCAATAGCAGTCACCCTCCGATAGAGATCACGAGGGTCCTCGTCTTCCTTCATCACAAACTCATCGGCCTTATCAAGTATCACTTCATAGTTGGATCGTTGAATGCTTGAGCTTCCCTTCTACAACACCATAATATGCTCCCAACAATCCTTGGCCAATGTGAAGGGACGCAAGTGAGGAAGATCTTCAGGTGGCACTGCGGACTGGAGAATAAACAAAGCGGAGTGATTGTATTGATTTTCTGCATCTTCTCTTGGAGTGAGGTTGCTTGGATCATGGGGATAATATCCTTGCTCGATGATTCTCCACAAGTTTGTTGAGCTGTGATTCAAATGAGACTTAATAGAAAATACCCAGTTATCAAAGTCACCTTTTACAAGCTTAGGAGGAGGACCAACAGGATTAAGACGCGGTGTGGGAAAGGATCCTCCATAGACCATGGGGGGTGGAACTGAGGCATATGTTCCAGTCCCATCCTTTTCGTGAGATGAGGAAGGTCGCATACCTTTAGCCTCTTCCTTAAAGGAGTTGGCCTCCGAATCGGTGACGGTGGGTTTAACCACTATAGCCGGTTCGGGTGGACTTTTAAAACCCTCAATTAACTCTTTAAGCATGGTCTTGACTTCGTTCGTCAAGGACGTCTTGAGGGCGGCCATAGCCGTATTCAAGTCGTCCCTTGTGACCGAAGTCAAGTCCATGGCCTCGGGTTGCCCATGGTTAATTCCCTCTTCGCCTTCCATACTCTTCGGGTGGTTAAACCCTTAATAAAGAGGCGTGGCTCTAATACCAATTGAAAGGATCGATATGGTTGACTAGAGGGAGGGTGAATAGGCAACGACCACTTTTTAATTAATCTTAGCAAGTTAAGGTAAACAACATATGGGTTCACAAATATTACAACAATGGGGTGAACCCTAATGAAGCTAATAACGAGAGCTACTAAGACAAGTAAGAGATAGACGACAACGTAAGCATACACAAAGTAAAGGTTAGAGATAACCACAAGTGGAACTGATGGAGACGAGGATGTGTTACCGAAGTTCCTTCTCTTTGATAGGAAGTACGTCTCCGTTGGAGCAGTGTGGAGGCACAATGCTCCCCAATAAGCCACTAAGGCCACCGTATTCTCCGCACGCCCTCGCACGATGCAAGGAACCGTGATTCCACTATAGGTGCCCTTGAAGGCGGCGACCGAACCTTTACAAACAAGGTTGGGGCAAACTCCACACAAAGCTTGGAGGCTCCCAACAAGACCACGAAGCTTCACCACAATGGAATGTGGCTTCGAGGTGACCTCAACCGTCTAGGATGCTCAAACACCCAAGAGTAACAAGATCCGCAAGGGATTGGTGGGGGAATCAACTTTTCTCTTGGAGGAAGTGTGGATCTAGGCCTTCTCAACCAATCCCTAAAGAATCAACAAGTTTGATTGGCTAGGGAGAGAGATCGGGCACTTTTGAGCTTAGGGAGCAACAATGGAGCTTGGGAGGGTAAGAGATAAGGTTCCATAGCTAGAAGAACCCTTTATATAGTGGGGGGGGGAATCCAACCGTTTTCCCACTCTCAGCCCGAGTCTAGCGGTACTACCGCTGGATGCAGCGGTACTACCGCTAGAACTCCAGCAGTACTACCACTGGCTGCAGCGGTACTACCGCTGGGCCCCTGGTAGTGCATACGCACTACCACCGCCAAGAAAGTCTTCGCAAAAGGTCCGTCCACGTACAACCACTAGCCAGGCGGTACTGAGCTCCTGGAGCGGTACTACCGCTGACCAGGGGCGGTACTACCGCCAGCTAGCGGTACTACCGCTGGCTGCAGCGGTACTACCGCTAGGGCTAGCGGTACTACCGCTTGGCCCAACGGTACTACCGCTGAGGGACCATTTGCACAGAAGAGGGAAACACAAAGGCGGGAGCCACTCCAAAGATGTTGGCAAGGGGAAAATATGTGAAGTGTGCGCGTGCAAAGATTGATTCCACCCAAACCTTTCCACTACGGATCCCCTCTTAATAGTACGGCTTTCCTATGACTCAAATAAAGAGAATTGTAGAGAACGTCGGCCTTCTGTTCCACGAACGAGGGGGCGAGTCGTCTTGTGCCGTTGACGTGTGTTATCTGAAATCTTAATCACACATGGTTAGTCCTTTGCGGTACTGTCATCAATCACCAAAATTACTTAGGCATAAACTATGCCCCAACAGAGGGGCTCGGGCTGTGGAGGGGAACGGGGTGCGGTGGTGAGGGAGGGAGGGGGGCTTTTATAGCGGAGAGGGGTGCTCGGGAGGAAAGTGGAGGGAGATCGGGAGAGGGCCGGCCAGGATCCGGCGAGGAAGGATGGAGATCGGGGTGGGGAAGAAGGAAGGTGGCGGGTGGGGAGATCGGGTCGGCCACGGGGCCCACGTGCAGGGAGAGAGGGAGGGCGAGGCGCGGGATCGGGCAACCGATCCGGATCCAAATCGGATCTCAGCGGTGGGGATCGGCCCAAATCTCGCTATAAAGCGCTGAGGCGTTTTCCAAAAAAAAGTTTCCTTTTCTATTTTTTTCAAAAACAGAAAGTAAAATAAATAAAAAGGGAATAAAATAAAATCCAAATATAGGGGTATTATATACCAAAATTTTCAGAAAAAAAATCTCTACACGTTTAACATTTTTCCAAGGCCAAAATAAAAACTTAAAAAAATGTTTTTTCTGAAAACCCCCTAAAAGCTTTATTTTCTTTTTGCAATTATTTTCTGAATAAAGTTTTGGTTTTCTTCGCTCAAAATATTTCAAAAATGCCCCTGGTTTTGGAGGGTCATATTCCTCCTCTCTTTCTTGCTTGCAAGAATTTATTTCCCGGTATTTCTTGCACGAAGAAAAATAGAAATGCAAAAGGAAAAATTGTAAGAATTCCAATGCCAACTTTATTTCAATCAATATGCATAGATGCTTAGCTACAATTGTAAAACATTCCAAATTAGTAAATTTGGATGTTACAGGAAAAGTATTTTCGTGGCTCTCTCCCGTGGTTTCACATTTTTCGGGGTTTTATAGGCGAAAGAAGTACGGCAGAGGAGCCCCAGGGGGGCCACAAGCCTGCTAGGCGCCCCCCCCCCCCTTAGGCCGCGGCTAGGGAGCTTGTGGCCTCCCCTGGTGCCCTCTGCCTTGGTTGCCAAGCTCCTTGCGTATCTTCTGTTCCGAAAAAAATCTTTTCGGAGGTTTTATTCCGTTTGGACTCCGTTTAATATTCTCTTGTGAAAAAGGTCAAAAACACGGAAAAAACAGGAACTCGCACTTGGCACTGAGTTAATAAGTTAGTCCCAAAAAAGATATAAAAGGTAAACAAAACATCCAAAGTTTGACAAGATAATAGCATGGAACCATCAAAAATTATAGATACGTTGGAGACGTATCAAGCATCCCCAAGCTTAACTCCTGCTCGTCCTCGAGTAGGGAAGTGATAAAGACTGAATTTTTGATGTGGAATGCTACCTAGCATATTTGTCCTTTGTAACTTCTTTCATGTGACATGAATGTTCAGATCCGTAAGATTCAAAACAATAGTTTGCTATTGACATGAAAACAATAGTACTTCAAGAAAACTAGCAAGGTAATCATGAACTTTCGAAATAACAAGGCCAAATAGAGTTATCCCTACAAAATCATATAGTGTGGCTATGCTCCATCATCCCCACACAACGAATTTAAATCATGCACAACCCGGTATTGGCTAAGTAATTGTTTTCACACTCTTACTTTCTAAAACCTTTTTCAACTCTCATGCATACATGAGCGTGAGCCATGGATATAGCACTATAGGTGGAATAGAGTGTGGTGGAGGTTGTGAGGAAAAAAGGAGGAGATGGTCACATTGACTCGGCGTATCAAAGGGCTATGGAGATGCCCATCATTAGATATCAATGTGGATGAGTAGGCATTACCATGCAATGGATGCACTAAGAGCTATAAGTGTGTGAAAGCTCAAAAGGAGAACTAGTGAGTGTGCATCCAACTTGCTTGCTCACGAAGACCTAGGGCAATTTTGAGGAAGCCCATCACTGGAAAATACAAGCCAAGTTACATAATGAAGATTCCCACTAGTATATGGTAGTGACAAAATAGGAGACTCTCAATCATGAAGAACATGGTGCTATTATGAAGCACAAGTGTGGAAAAAGATAGTAGCATTGTCCCTTCTCTCTTTTTCTCTCATTTTTTATCATTTTTTTGTTTGGGCTCTTTGGCCTCTTTTCATATATTTTTTTGTGTGGGCAACTTTGGCCTCTTTTTTTATTTCCTCACATGGGACAATGCTCTAATAATGATGATCATCACACTTTTATTTACTCACAGCTCAATGCTTAGAACAATGATGACTCTATAGGAAATGCCTCCGGTAGTGTAACGGGATGTGCAACGATCTAGCTTGGCGTACGACGTTGAAACATCTCGCTAGCTATCTTACAATCATGCAATGGCAATATGTAAGTGACGACACAAGTCATGAGACGGAACGGTGGGAGTTGCATGGCAATATATCTCGGAATGGCTATGAAAAGGCCATGATAGGTAGGTATGGTGGCTGTTTTGAGGAAGGTCTATGGTGGTTTTGTGTACCGGCGAAGTTTGCGCGGCACTAGAGATGCTAGCAATGGTGGAAGGTGAAAGTGCATCTATACCATGGACTCACATTAGTCATGAAGAACTCACATACTTATTGCGAAAGTTTTGTTAGTAATCGAAACAAAGTGCTAAAGCATACTCCTAGGGGAAGGGTTGGTAGGTGTTAACCATCGCGCGATCCCGACTGCAACACAAAGGATGACAATCAATAAATCAATTATGCTTCGACTTCCTAACATAGCGGTTCACCATACGTGCATGTTACGGGAATCACTAACTTCAACACAAGTATTTCTAGATTCACAACACCGTACTAACATGACTCTTAATATTACCAAATCCATGTCTCAAAACTTATTGAGAGGAATCAAACTTCTCTTTATAATTAATGCACAAGAATATGGAAGCTTTATTGTATCCTCTTTGGATGCCTATCATCTTTAGGACTGCTTTCATAGCACAAGCCAACTACCAAGTTACTCAAAGAGAGCACTCTCAAAAAGATATAAGTGAAGATCGAGAGTTCTTATTTCTCCAAAATATGACACCGTCGTGCTCTAAAATATCTAAGTGAAGCACTTAGATCAAATTTATCTAGCTCAAAAGATATAAGTGAAGCACATGTGAGCTAAATTGCCTAACTCAGAAGATATAAGCGAAGCTCAATGAGTATTCTAGCAAAATCATGACGAGTGCATGTCTCTCTCAAATGGTGTGCAGCAAGGATGATTGTGACACAACAAAAAGAAAAGACTCCTATAATACACGACGCTCCAAGGAAAACACATATCATGTGGTGAATAAAAATATAGCTCCAAGTAATGTTACCGATGGATTGAAGACGAAAGAGGAGATGCCTTCCCGGGGCATCCCCAAGCTTAGGATTTTTGGTGTCCTTGAATTTGGCTTCGGATGCCTTGGGCATCCCCAAGCTTGATCTCTTTCCACTCTGTAACGACTAAGATGCGGTCCTTTCCGATTTAGGGAACGAGGCCCCAAAATGGAAAGAAGCGCATCTAAGCGTTCCGCAAGCAAGATAAACATAACACATACATAGATAAAGAATGACAAATAGGGGATCGTTTGCCATCTGATAGATAATATCAGAGTTTACATCACACATTTATTCAGACAAGGTAGTTCCGCTACGGACTACATAACATGAGAGAAGGTTATGCTACCCTCCATGCTTGCCCACGATCACGACCATGCCTCAGTCTTCTGGATAGTTCACGTGCAGGCGGTCATTCTCCTCATCATACTGCCACGCCAGCTGCGTGCCATCGGGATCACCTGTGTCGGGCGTACCTGTACCTGTTGGGGTGTTGAAGTAATCCATGGGCCACAGGGACTCAGCAATCTATGACCTCGGTACCGAAACTAGTCAAGTTATTAGGTGAGGAAGTTTCAGTGTTTAGGTTGTAGCATCCTAAGCATTTATAGTGGCTAACTTACGATGAACAAGTTGTTGATATGGTGGTCTAAACTAGCGGACGAAGACTAGCTGATCACTAAGTGATCCTGAACACCTACTTACGTCAAACATAACCCCACCGTGCTCCCGGTCGAAGAGAGGTCTTCAAAGGGGACAGTCACGGTTACGCACACAGTAGGCAATTTTATTAGATTAGGTTCAAGTTATATATAACCGGATGTTAACAAATATTCCAAGTTGCCACATAACCGCGGGCACGGCTTTCCGAAGATTAAACCATGCAGGGGTGCTCCAACTAGTCCATCACAAACGGTCACGGGCCGCAAAGTAATCCTCTATCACAAATATCATGATCTCGTCGGATTCCTTAGAGGAAAACCTCACTCTGGGGAGAACCAAAGCTTCACCGGGATTTCTATACGCAAGATATATCGCTAAGGTAAGACAAGACTAGTAGGACCTCCCGTCGTGTCGACGACCCCGATAAGAGCTGCGTATCTCAGTCTCAGGACACGACAGATGAGCACAGCGTATAGTGGCCTGATAGACATCTCCCGAGTTGCCCCGGGTTGGCCCCGCACACGACTCTAGTTTGGGCCAACACTCATGAGGAGCACTGACCCGGGGTTGTTGATTAATTCCTCGGGGTAGCTATTCCCTATGCAGATTATTATTAAGTGATTAGCAGATTAAAACCAATGATGGGTCCTACGAGACAAGTCTTAACACTACACGATTTATCAAGGGGGTCCCCATAACAATCCCGAACGTGTTAGGAGCGTTCAGTTGTGGAAACAAACACCGGTAGCCGGAAACTATGGCGGCAATAACGGAACAAAACACCCGGCAAAAGGCTAGGCCTCCCGTCAGTACGAAGTATATAGGTACATTAACTAAATAATAGATTTAACATAATGATATCAAAACTCATGCTATCACATGAGATAATTGCACCTGCAACTAGCAACGCTAACATTAGAAGCTGAGCAAGCCTACTTAGCCATTCAATATTAGCTAGGAGGGGAAAGTGTTTGGGTTTCATGGCAATATCAGGAGGTAATTAATTAAGTGGTAGGCAGCGAGCATATGACGAAGGAAACGTGAATCTAGGCACAACAAGACTAAAGATGGTATCAAGGTCATGTCATCTTGCCTGTGATGTCTTCAGCTTGGAACTGCTCTTGTTCGTCCTGCACGTACTCTCCCAAATCCACATAATCTCTCTCCGATCCCAGTGCTACCCAACATAAAAATAGCATACAATGAACAACAGAACCACATGATGCAACAAACACATGATGCATGAGATGAGAATGTAGCATGCATCTCTATTCTAGTCACGTGCTTATGCATGAGAAGAAAGTACAAACTTTTGGACAGAACTGCACTCTAAGCTAACTTTACATGCATGAAGATGACATGAACAGATGCATCACGTGAAAATGATGCAAAAACATATAAAGAACGTTACGAATGGAGCTACGGATCAATAGGAAACAACAAAACAAGAAATGGAGTCCTACGGATCAAATCTACCACAAGCACTCTCCAATGGCATACTTCTGGTATTCCCAGGTTGCCATATCACCAAACAAACAAGTATGGATGGGATGGTGCAAGGAAACTCACCACACCATCAACTATGCACTCACAAGCATCAAAACATCAAAACTATACATTCTGTCCTAAACAGCAACATAGGAGTTTGAGAGCAACATGCAAAGCACCTACAGCCACCCAAATGTGCCAAATAAGATATGTGGCAGAAGCTATTCAAAAGCTCTACAAGCATGAGCAAAAAGATAAAACAAAGAGTTACACACAGAAAGATCTACAGCTGCTAACTTGGCCAAAAATATCAGTTTCACGGACTTGGTGAAATTCTCATGTTCTCACTAGCTGTTTATGCTCTAAAGCATTTTGACAGCACCCAAAACTATATCTACAGGAAGTCGAATGGAATGAAAATTGACCAAGACCTAGACAAGCACAAAATCTACAACTCTCCAGTTGATTGCAAGGGCTGATTCCCAACACATGAACTTTTGCAAGCACAACTACAAGGGAAGAAAATAACAGCAGTTTCTCAACTTTGACTAAGCTGAAATTTCAGCCACATGCCTACTTTGACTAAGCACAACTTGCACATATAAACTCCTAAGCATGAAACAACACCACCATTCTTGGGCTCATCACAACACATGGAACCAAGCTCTAAACATTGAACAAAACAGAAAAATGACATTCCCAGAAAGTGTTCCAAAGTGGAAGCTGATTCCACCAATGGATTCCTAGAATGATTCTACCCCAAAAAACATATATAATACCTAGGTACTTGCATAGAACAAATGGGCACAAAGCTAAGATGAAAAACTACATGGAATCACATGATGCAAATAGTGTCATATCACATGTGCTCTCACTAGATCATAACCTACACATGCACTTGCACATCCCCACAACACCAATGGTGACATGAGTGTTTAGACCTCATGTATGTGTGCCATAGCACATCACCATACACCCACACACATACATCAAGCACCTACACATGCTAGTTCCACACACACACACTTACTTACACTCACATCATGCATACCTACACCTACACATACAAGCTTGCACCAAGTGCTCACTAAGGCTATGCCATGCCTTGGGCATGTGGGTGTCACACACACACATGCACCACAAGGACACATACACACTCACATACACATGGGTGCTTGCACACACTCAAGTACACACCCCATGCACATGCACTAGTGCACACATGCACAAGCACACACACACACACAACACCACATGCACCTACACATGCTCTTGGGTGCTTGCACCACACAAGCACTCATGCACATGTATGCTTGCACCCACATATATAACCTACACACATACACTAGCAAAAGCACATGCATAAGCATCACCTACACACACCACATCAATCACTAACTAAGCATAGATGAAAACCTACTGGTTTGAAATCCTAGCAACAAAATAAAGATGCCCAAGGACTATAACCAGCAACCTATCTATAGAACAGCAAGCAACAGCTATAGAACAGCAAAAGATTAAAACAAAAATAAAAAGGGTTGGCCTGTGAATCGATCCCAAGACCCACTGTCGCAACACACCACCACAGACCACTGCACTACTCTGCTCTGGCTCGATAGAACTAAGGAAGGGAGCAAGGTAAGCTATCCCCTGCGCTACTGTGCCCAAGAATTAAAATAGCAAAAGGGTATCGCCATTGGGTCTCGAACCCACGACCAAACGCTGCGCAAAACACCCCCTACCACTACAATATGCTATCGAGTGTTAACAGAGAGGGGGGCTCTGCTCTTTTGAGCAACCCCCTCTTGATCTACCTCTGCCCGACGGTGGCCGAAACAGGGGAGATTCACCGCCGGCGAACCACACCGAATTGAGCTCGGGCACGATGCCGACAGGAAGAGGGAACATCCCTGGTACCATTCCAACACTCCACTTGCCACGAGAAGGCCTACACCTACTGCTGCAACAAGCACGGCGGCGCGGGCGACAGAGAGAAGACGGCGGCCATGATACGGCCCTATACGCGTGATCTAGCTATGGGGGAAGGGAAAGCCTGCTCGTGCTCACCCACTGGTCGAGGAAGCCGAGCCTATCAGAGAGGAAGTAGGGGAAGAAACGAAGGCAGAGGAGATCGTTGGTGCGGAAGAGGAAGAAGGGGACGGCGTCGACATCGTGGAAGCAGACCCGATCTGCTCCTCCTAGCTGCGGGAATGGATCCCCTTGAGGTCCCGCGTGCTCCTGGGCTGCTCGGAGAGGGCGGAGATGCACGGCAACGACGGCGAGGAGCTCCTCAAGTTACGTCCATGGCGGAGGAGGAGCTCCTCCGACTGCTTTCGATCTGGAGAGAGGGAGGAGGAAGAGGAAGGGAGTGGCGGCGGCTTGGAGGAACCCTAGGCGCTGCACGGATGCCAAGGGGGCTTTATAGGAGGAGGGGAGGCGAGGGACGCGCGGCCTCGACGTCCGTGAGCACGGCGTCGTGTCTATCGCGCTGTCTCTGAAGAAGACTGACGGAAAGGCGAGAGGAAGGAGATGCCGTCTACAGGAGAGGGAAAGAGGTGGGCTGCGCGCTAGGATGTGTTACTGGGCCAGCTAGGGAAGAAAGGCCGCTCAAAGGCGCCAGGTAGAGAAAAAGAAAACCCACTGGGGTTTTCTATTTTAAAATAAATAGAGGCAAAAACAATTACACAAGCAACACTGTTGACCCTAAAAATAAAACAAAAATGCCCCTGGTCATAAGGAATTATAACCTATTTAAACAAAATGAAAAGGGAATTTTTGGAGCATCTAAATATTTACAAAACAGAATTAATTAATATGTTTTGTGAATATTTACACCACTCAAACAAAGTTTCAAAACACTATAAACCTAGCATCACATCCACCACAATTCACAAAAAAACATGAACATTTTTGAAACATGGATGGAGCAAGTGAAACTTGAGCTTTAAGAAATAGAGAAGGGGGGGTTTGAAACATATTTGAAAACTAACATAATTGCACCACACTTTCAAATGCACCACACATCATCACATCACATACCATCACATCACATACCACATACATGGATTCCCAAAGGCAACAAACACAAAGAGGCATGGATGAATGGATGCATGAATGCAAGGGTAGGAAAGGTAACATCACAAGAAATAACACATGCATAGATCTCACATCGCAATGACAAGATGGACACACATACGGAAGGTTCCAAATATGGCAAGTAACACTCTGGGGCATTACACACTCTTTATCTCATCGTCCATTAGAACATCACCCAAAACTTGAAAACTTCACAACACAAAACTTAAACAGAAACTCGTGATATCATTAGCACAAGAAAACAAACTACCACCTCTTTAGGTACTGTAGCAAACTTCATTTCTATTTATATTGGTGTTAGATTACTGTATTCTCACTTTTCCATGGCTAGTACCCCCCCCCCCCGATACTATCCATAGTTTCATCAAAACAAGCAATCAACACAACAAAAAAAGAATCTGTCAAAAACAGACCAGTCTTTAGCAATCTGTATACTTCGTATACTTCTGGTATCTCAATAATTCAGAAAAATTACGACAATTTGGGCAATTGGCATATCAACCAGCAGCAAAACGAATCAACTCAAAAGCTCTTTCGATATAAAAATGAAAAATAATTCTGTGAGCGATTCAAACCATAAGTAGCCCTCATCATGGATTCATAAAGCAATCTTATTTTCTTTATAGCAAAATGTTCCATGCCCTTCTTTAATGGAAATTGAAATCTAATATTCCCTTCCTTCATATCTATAACAGCACCAATAGTCCTTAGGAAAGGTCTACCAAGAATGATAGGGCATGTTGGATTGCAATCAATATCAAGCACAATGAAATCTACGGGTACATAGTTCCTATTTGCAATAATAAGAACATCATTGATCCTTCCCATAGGTTTCTTAACATTAGAATCCGCAAGATGCAAATTAAGAGAGCACTCATCAATCTCATTGAAGCCTAGAACATCACATAGAGACTTTGGAATCGCGGAAGCACTAGCTCCCAAATCACACAAAGCATTGCATTCATAGTTTTGATCTTGATTTTGATAGTAGGTTCCCAATCATCATGAAGTTTTCTAGGAATAGAAACTTCCAATTCAAGTTTCTCTTCAAGAGATTTCATCATAGCATCAACGATACAATTGGTAAAGGCCTTGTTTTGTCTATAAGCGTGTGGAGAGTTTAGCATGGATAGCATCAAGGAAATACATTCAAGCAAAGATCAACTATCATAATTGAATTCCTTGAAATCCAAAGTAGTAGTTTCATTACTACTCAAAGTTTCAATATCCTCTACTCCACTTTTAATTCTTTTAGCATCAAGATAGATGGACTCCGAATCGTTGGGGAGTTTTTCAACCAAAGTGGATTCATATCTAGCCCCATCATCATTAGGTTTGACACTAGAAAACAAGGATTCAATGGGAGTCACACCAAGAACTTTAAGATCTTCATGATTCTCATCACGAGAACACACCTTTTTGAGCCATTCATGTCTAGCACGAATTTGGGCGGTTCTTTCTTTACTATCATTCATGGAAACACGCATAGCTTTCAAAGTTCCATCCATATTGATCTTGGGAGGAGCACATCTCACTTTCAAAGCATCAATATCAAGAGACATTCTATCAACGCTCCTAGCCAAATCATCAATTTTGAGTAGTTTTTCTTCTATGGATGCATTGAAAATCTTTTGCAAGTTGATAAACTCTTTAATATTACTCTCTAGATCAAAGGGTAATTTATTGTAATTTCCATGAGCATTTTTGTAGGAATTGCCAAAGTTATTAGAGGGATTACTAGGAAAAGGCCTAGGAATATAGTTTACTCTAAAAGCATTGTTGTTGCCAAAATTATTCCTACCACCAAAATTAACATCCAAGCTCTCATTGCTACTCTCAATCAAGGAAGACAAGGGCATATCATTTGGATCTAAAGGAGCACCTTTACTAGCAAACAATTTCATTAACTCGTCCATCTTAGCACTCAACGAGTTAATTTCTTCTATAGCATGCACTTTTTTACTAGTAGGTGACATTTCAGTGTGCCATTGAGAATAGTTTGTCATGATATTCTCTAGGAGTTTTGTAGCTTCTCCTAATGTGATTTCCATGGAAGTTCCACCAGAGGCGGAGTCCCAGATATTTCTAGAAGCAAAATTCAAAGCAACATAGAAGATTTGTATAATCATCCAAAGACTCAAGCCATGAGCGGGACAATTTCTAATCATCAATTTCATTCTCTCCCAAGATTGTGCAACATGTTGATGATCTAGTTGCTTAAAACTCATGATATCATTACGGAGAGAGATAATCTTAGTTGGAGGAAAATACTTCGATATATAAGTATCTTTGCACTTGTTCCAAGAATCAATACTATTTTTGAGCAAAGATGAAAAACAAGTTTTTGCTCGATCTCGCAATGAGAATGGAAATAGATTCAATTTAATCACATCATTATCCACACCTTTCTTCTTTTGCATATCGCAAAGCTCAATGAAGGTATGAAGATGGGATGCGACATCTTCACTAGGAAGGCCGGAGAATTGCTCTTTCATAACATGATTCAGCAAAGCAGCATTGATTTCATATGATTCCGCACTATTGCGGGAGAAATCGGAGTACTAATAAAATCATTATTATTACTATTCGAGAAGTCACAAAGTTTGGTGTTTTCAGTCATGGTGGCTTCAGCAAGCAGACAAGCACACAAGCGAACAAAAAGCAAGCGAGAGAAAAGGGCAAACAAAAAAGGCAAAAAAGGTAAATGCAAGAGATGAGTTTGCGACAGTTACTTGGATAAGCTTCACTTAGAACAGTCCCTAGTGCCAGAAATTGACACGTTGAAGGAAGACTATTCTTGACTTGATGCTCCCCGGCAACGGCGCTGGATATTGGCACGTTGACGGGAGACTATTCGTGACTTGATCCTCCTCCCCGGTAATGGCGCCAGAAATTCTTCTTGCTACCTCTTTAGCTTCCGTTGGTTTTTCCCTTGAAGAGGAAAGGGCGATGCAGCACAGTAGCAGTAAGTATTTCCCTCAGTTTTAGAACCAAGGTATCAATCCAGTAGGAGTATCAAGCCAAGTCTCCAAAGTACCTGCGCAAAAACAGCAAACTTGCACCCAACGCTACAAAGGGGTTGTCAATCCCTTCACGGTTAACTGCAAGTTGAGATCTGAAGGCGGAAAGTGCAACAAAGTAAAAGTGTAGGGCTGAAAATATGATGTGAAGTAGACCCAGGGGCCATAGTGTTCACTAGAGGCTTCTCTCAAGATAGCAAATATTACGGTGGGTGAACGAATTACTGTCGAGCAATTGATAGAACCGCGCAAAGTCATGACGATATCTAAGGCAATGATCATACATATAGGCATCACGTCCGAGACAAGTAGGCCGATACTTTCTGCATCTACTACTATTACTCCACACATCGACCGCTATCCAGCATACATCTAGTGTATTGAGTTCATGACAAACAGAGTAACGCCTTAAGCAAGATGGCATGATGTAGAGGGATAAATTCATGCAATAGATATAAACCCCGTCTTTTTACCCTTGATGGCAACAACACGATGCGTGCCTCGCAACCCCTTCTGTCACTGGGTGAGGACATCGCACGGTATGAACCCAAAACCAAGCACTTCTCCCATTGCAAGAACTGTAGATCAAGTTGGCCAAACGAAACCCACAACTCGAAGAGAATTACAAGGATATGAAATCATGCATATAAGATATCAGAAGAAACTCAAATAAGATTCATAGATAATCTGATCATAAATCCACAATTCACCGGATCTTGACAAACACACCGCAAAAGAGGATTACATCGGATATATCTCCATGAAGATCATGGAGAACTTTGTATTGAAGATCCAAGAGAGAGAAGAAGCCATCTAGCTACTAGCTATGGACCCGAAGGTCTATGGTGAACTACTCACGCATCATCGGAGAGGCAATGGTGTTGATGAAGAAGCCCTCCGTGTCCGAATCCCCCCTCCGGCAGGGCACCAGAACGTGCCCCAGATGGGATCTTGCGGAGACAGAATCTTGCGGTGGAGGAAAAGTATTTTCGTGGCTCTCTCCTGTGGTTTCAGATTTTTCGGGGATTTGTAGGTGGAAGAAGTAGGGCAGAGTAGCCCCAGGGGGCACAAGCCTGCTATGCGCGCCCCCCCAGGCCGCGGCTGGGGGTTTGTGGCCTCCCCTGGTGCCCTCTGCCTTGGTTCCCAAGCTCCCTGCGTATCTTCTGTACCGGAAAAAATCTTTTTGGAGGTTTTATTCCGTTTGGACTCCGTTTAATATTCTCCTCTGAAAAAGGTCAAAAACACGGAAAAAACAAGAACTTGCACTTGACACTGAGTTAATAAGTTAGTCCCAAAAAGATATAAAAGGCATACAAAACATCCAAAGTTTGACAAGATAATAGCATGGAACCATCAAAAATTATAGATACGTTGGAGACGTATCAGAGACTTTTGGAAATATGCCCTAGAGGCAATGATAAATAGTTATTATTATATCTCCTATTTAAAGATAATCATTTATTATCCATGCTATAATTGTATTGAATGAAAACATAGATACATGTGTGGATATATAGACAAAACAATGTCCCTAGCAAGCCTCTAGTTGGCTAGCAAGTTGATCAATGATAGTCAAGGTTTTCTGACTATATGCAAGTGTTTTCACTTGATAACTGGATCATATCATTAGGAGAATCATGTGATGGACTAGACCCAAACTATGAACGTAGCATATTGATTGTGTCGTTTTATTGCTCTTGTTTTCTGCGTGTCAAGTATTTATTCCTATGACCATGAGATCATATAACTCACTGGCACCGGAGGAATACCTTGTGTGCATCAAAAGTCATAACGTAACTGGGTGACTATAAAGTTGCTCTACAAGTATCTCCAAAGGTGTCCGTTGAGTTAGTATGGATCAAGACTGGGATTTGTCACTCCTTGTGACGGAGAGGTATCTCGGGGCCCACTCGGTAATACAACATCACACACAAGCCTTGCAAGCAATGTGACTAAGTGTAAGTCACGGGATGTTGTATTAAAGAACGAGTAAAGAGACTTGTCGGTAACGATATTGAAATAGGTATGCGTATACCGACGATCGAATCTCGGGCAAGTAACATATCGAAGGACAAAGGGAATGACATACTGGATTATATGAATCCTTGGCACTGAGGTTCAGCCGATAAGATCTTCGGAGAATATGTAGGGTCCAATATGGCCATCCAGGTCCCGCTATTGGATATTGACCGAGGAGTGCCTCGGGTCATGTCTACATAGTTCTCGAACCCGCAGGGTCTCCACACTTAAGGTTCGATGATGTTTTAGTATAGTTGAGTTATATGTGTGGTTACCGAATGTTCTTCGGAGTCCCGAATGAGATCACGTACACAGGAGGGTTTCCGGAATGGTCCGGAAACAAAGATTGATATATAGGATGGTTTCATTTGGTCACTAGAAAGTTTCGGGCAATTCCGACAGTGTACCGGGAGTGACGAATGGGTTCCGGGTGTTCACCAGGAGGGGCCCACCCACCAGGGAGTGAGCCCAATGCCCTAGGGTGGCGCCACAAGTCCTTATTGGGCTGGTGGAGTCAGCCCAAGAGGGCTATGGCCCCACATAAGAAAATACCAAAATAAAAGAGAAAGAAAAAGGAAAGAGGGAGGTGGGAAGGAAGAGGAGGACTCCTCCTTCCCAAACCGAATTGGAGGAGGAGTCCTCCTCCTCCTGGCAGCCCCTCCCCCTCCCTCCTATATATAGTGGTGGTTGATACGTCCATTTTGCATCATGCTTTTATGTTGATATTTATCGCTTTATGGGTTGTTATTACACTTCACGGGACAATACTTTTGCCTTTTCTCTCTTATTTTGCAAGGTTTACATGAAGAGGGAGAATGCCGGCAGCTGGAATTCTGGCCTGAAAAAGGAGCAAGTTTGAGATACCTATTCTGCGCAACTCCAAAAGCCGTGAAAATCAACAAGGAATTATTTTGGAATTTGTAGAAAATATTGGGCCGAAGAAGTACCAGAGGGGAGCCAGCAGGAGGCCACAAGCCTTCTAGGCACGGCCTACCCCCCTGGTCGTGCCTAGGGGGCTAGTGGGCTCCCTGTTGGCCCTCTGGCCCCCCTCTTTTTCTATAAGGAGGGTTTCATTCCAGAAAAAATCAAGAGGAGGCTTTCGGGAGGAATCGCCGCTGCCACGAGGCGGAACTTGAGCAGAACCAATTTAGAGCTCCAGCAGGGTCGTCCTGTCGGGGAAACTTCCCTCCCGGAGGGGGAAATCATCGCAATCGTCATCACCAACACTCCTCTCATCGGAGGGGACTCATCACCATCAACATCTTCATCAGCACCATCTCATCTCCAAACCCTAGTTCATCTCTTGTAACCAATCTCCGTCTCGCGACTCCGATTGGTACTTGTAAGGTTGCTAGTAGTGTTAATTACTCTTTATAGTTGATGCTAGTTGGATTACTCGGTGGAAGATTATATGTTCAGGTCCTTGATGCTATTCATTAACTCTCTGGTCATGAATATGATTATGCTTTGTGAGTAGTCACTATTGTTCCTGAGGACATGGAATAAGTCATGCTATAAGTAGTCATGGAATTTTGTATTCGTTCAATATTTTGATGTGTTGTGTGTTGTTTTTCCTCTAGCGGTGTTATGTGAACGTCGACTAGATAACACTTCACCATTATTTGGGCCTAGAGGAAGGCATTGGGAAGTAGTAAATAGATGATGTGTTGCTAGAGTGACAGAAGCTTAAGCCCTAGTTTATGAGTTGCTTTGTAAGGGGCTGATTTGGATCCACTAGTTTAATGTTATGGTTAGACTTTGTCTTAATTCTTATTTCGTGGTTGCGTATGCTTGCGAGAGGGGTTAATCATAAGTGGGATGTTTGTCCAAGTAAGGGCAGAACCCAAGCACCGGTCCACCCACGTATCTAGCTATCAAAGTAGCGAACGCGAATCTTATGAACATGATGAAAACTAGCTTGAGAGAAATTCCCATGTGTCCTCGGGAGCGCTTTGCCTCCTATAAGAGTTTGTCCAGGCTTGTCCCTTGCTATAAAAGGGATTGGGCCACTTTGTTGCACCGTTGTTACTTTTGTTACTTCCTACTTGCTACGAATCATCTTATCACACAACTATCTGTTACCGATAATTTCAGTGCTTGGAGAGATTACCTTGCTGAAAACCACTTGTCAGATCCTTCTGCTCCTCGTTGGGTTCGAGACTCTTACTTATCGAAAGGACTACTATACATCCCCTACAACTGTGGGTCATCAAGACTCTTTTCAGGCGCCGTTGTCGGGGAGTGAAGCGCCTTTGGTAAGTGGAATTTGGTAAGGAAACACTTATATAGTGTGCTGAAACTTATTGTCACTTATTACTATGGAAACTAATCCTTTGAGTAGCTTGTTCGGGGTATCTTCACCTCGAACGGAAGCACAAGGAGTTTCTCCTCAACCTACTGCACCTACTGAAAATATTTGCTATGAATTTCCTTCGGGTATGCTTGAGAAACTGCTGGCTAATCCTTTTACAGGAGATGGAACATCACGTCCTGACTTGCATCTAATCTATGTAGATGAAGTTTGTGGTTTATTTAAGATTGCAGGTTTGCCCGAGGATGAGGTCAATAAGAAGGTATTTCCCTTATCTTTGAGGGATAAAGCATTGACATGGTATAGGCTATGTGATGATACTGGATCATGGAACTACAACCGGTTGAAATTGCAATTTCATCAAAAGTTTTATCCTATGCATCTAGTACATCGTGATCGGAATTATATTTATAATTTTTGGCCTCGTGACAGAGAAAGCATCGCTCAAGATTTCGGGAGGCTTAAATCAATGTTATATTCATGCCCCAACCATGAGCTCTCGAGAGAAATTATCATTCAGAACTTCTATGCTCGGCTTTCTCATGATGATCGCACCATGCTTGACACTTCTTGTACCGGTTCTTTTATGAAGAGAGATATTGACTTCAAATGGAATTTATTGGGAAGATTTAAACGCAACTCTGAAGATTGGGAGTTTGATGAAGGTAAGGAGTCAGGTATGAATCTCAAGTTTGATTGCGTTAAATCCTTTGTCGAAACAAATACTTTTTGTGATTTTAGCGCTAAGTATGGACTTGACTCTCAGATAGTAGCTTCATTGTGTGAATCATTTGCTGCTCATATTGTTATCCCTAAAGAGAAGTGGTTTAAATATCATCCTCCCTTAGAAGTCAATGTCGTTAAACCCAATCCAGTTGAAGATAAAGTCATTGCCTATAATGATCCTATTGTTCCTAGTGCTTACATTGAGAAACCGCCTTTTCCTGTTAGGATAAAGGATCATTCTAAAGATTCAACTGTGATACGTAGGGGCTACATTAGAACACCTACACCCCCTGAGCAAATTAGAGTTGAACCTAGCATTGCTATTATCAAAGATCTCCTGTCCAACAATGTTGATGGCCATGATATTCAATTCTGTGAAGATGTTGCTAGAATTGCTAAACCACATGCTAGAGACAAACATAGGCCTGTTGTTGGCACGCATGTTGTTTCTGTTAAGATAGGAGATCATTGTTATCATGGTTTATGTGACGTGGGTGCTAGTGTTAGTGCAATACCTCAATCCTTATATGATGAAATTAAAGATGAGATTGCACCTGTTGAGATAGAACCTATTGATGTCACTACTCAGCTTGCCAATAGAGATACTATCTGCCCTTTGGGAATTGTTAGAGATGTTGAAGTCTTGTGTGGTAAAACAAAGTATCCTGCTGATTTCCTCGTTCTTGCTACCACAAAAGATGGCTTTTGTCCCATCATATTTGGCAGACCTTTCCTCAATACTGTCAATGCTCAAATTGACTGTGAGAAGCAAATTGTCACTGTTGGCTTTGAAGAAGTGTCACATGAGTTCAATTTCTCCAAGTTTGGTAGACAACCTCATGAAAAAGAGTTTTCTAGTAAGGATGAAATTATTGCTCTAGCTTCTATTGTTGTTCCTCCTACTGATCCTTTAGAGCAATACTTGCTTAAGCATGAAAATGATATGCATATGGATGAAAGGAATGAGATAGATAGAGTTATCTTTGAACAACATCCTATCCTTAAGAATAATTTGCCTATTGAACTGCTTGGAGATCCACCCCCACCAAAGGGTGATCCTGTGTTTGAGCTTAAACAGTTGCCTGATACTCTTAAGTATGCTTATCTTGATGAAAAAGAGATATATCCTGTTATTATTAGTGCTAGCCTCTCAGAACACGAAGAAAAGATGTTACTAAAAACTCTGAGGAAGCACCGTGCTGCTATTGGATATACTCTGGATGATCTTAAGGGCATTAGTCCCACTCTATGCCAGCACAAGATTAAAAACGATCCTGATTCCAAACCAGTTGCTGATCATCAACGGAGATTAAATCCTAAGATGAAAGAGGTAGTAAGAAAAGATATACTAAAGCTCTTGGAAGCAGGTATTATCTATCATGTTGCTCATAGTGATTGGGTAAGTCCGGTGCATTGTGTCCCTAAGAAGGGAGGTATTACCGTTGTCCCTAATGATAAGGATGAATTGATCCCACAGAGGATTATTACTGGCTATAGGATGGTGATTGATTTTAGGAAATTGAATAAAGCCACTAGGAAAGATCATTACCCTTTGCCTTTTATCGACCAAATGCTAGAAAGACTGTCTAAACACACACACTTCTGCTTTCTAGATGGTTATTCTGGTTTCTCCCAAATACCTGTTGCACAATCTGATCAGGAGAAAACCACTTTCACCTGCCCTTTCGGTACATTTGCTTAAAGACGTATGCCTTTTGGCTTATGTAATGCACCTGCTACCTTTCAAAGATGTATGATGGCTATATTCTCTGACTTTTGTGAAAAGATTGTTAAGGTTTTCATGGATGACTTCTCCGTTTATGGGTCTTCTTTTGATGATTGCCTCAGCAACCTTGATCGAGTCTTGTATAGATGTAAAGACACCAACCTTGTCTTGAATTGGGAGAAGTGGCACTTTATGGTTAATGAAGGCATCGTATTAGGACATCAAATTTCTGAAAGAGATATGGAAGTCGACAAGGCTAAGGTTGATGCGATCGAGAAAATGCCATGCCCCCACAGATATCAAAGGTATAAGAAGTTTCCTTGGTCATGCTGGTTTCTATAGAAGGTTCATTAAAGACTTCTCTAAGATTTCTAGGCCTCTTACCAATCTCTTGCAAAAGAATATTCCTTTTGTTTTTTACGATGATTGTGAGGAAGCCTTCGAAATACTTAAGAAGGCTTTGATAACTGCGCCTATTGTTCAACCACCTTATTGGAACTTACCTTTTGAAATCATGTGTGATGCTAGTGATTATGCTGTTGGCGCTGTTCTAGGACAAAGAGTTGATAATAAGTGGAATGTTATGCACTATGCTAGTAAAACTCTAGACACTGCCCAAAGAAACTATGCTACTACTGAAAAGAAATTTTTAGCGGTCGTGTTTGCATGTAAAAAGTTCAGATCTTACATAGTTGACTCGAAAGTCACTATTCACACTGATCATGCTGCTATTAAGTACCTCATGGAGAAGAAAGGTGCTAAACATAGACTTATCAGATGGGTTCTCTTGCTACAAGAATTTTATTTGCATGTTGTTGATAGGAAGGGTGTTGAGAACCCCGTAGCAGATAACTTGTCTAGGTTGGAGAATGTTCTTGATGACCCACAACCTATTGATGATAGCTTTCCTGATGAGCAATTGAATGTCATCAATACTTCACGTAGTACACCGTGGTATGCTGATTATGTAAATTATATCGTTTCCAAATATATACCACCTAGTTTCACATACCAGCAAAAGAAGAAATTATTCTTTGATTTGAGACATTACTTTTTGGATGATCCTCACCTTTATAAGGAAGGAGTAGATTGTGTTATTAGACGTTGTGTACCTGAACATGAAAAGGGACAGATCCTACAAAAGTGTCACTCCGAGGCTTACGGAGGACACCATGCGGGAGATAGAACTGCACACAAGGTATTGCAATCAAGTTTCTATTGGCCCACTCTCTTCAAGGATGCACGTAAGTTTGTCTTGTGTTGTGACAAATTTCAAAGAATAGGTAATATCAGTAAACGTCAGGAAATGCCTATGAATTACTTGCTAGTCATTGAACCATTTGATGTTTGGGGTTTTGATTATATGGGACCTTTTCCAAAATCCAACGGGTATACTCATATTCTAGTTGCTGTTGATTACGTTACTAAGTGGGTAGAAGCTATCTCAGCTAGTAGTGATGATCACAACACTTCTATGAGGATGCTTAAATAAGTTATTTTCCCTAGATTTGGAGTCCCTAGATATCTAATGACTTATGGTGGTTCACATTTCATTCATGGTGCTTTCTGTAAAATGCTTGCTAAGTATGATGTCAACCATAGAATTGCATCTCCCTATCATCCTCAATTCAGTGGTCAAGTAGAGCTAAGTAATAGAGAGATTAAACTAATTCTGCAAAAGACTGTCAATAGGTCTAGAAAGAATTGGTCTAAGAAGCTCGATGATGCACTGTGGGCTTATAGAACTGCTTATAAGAAGTCCATGGGCATGTCTCCATACAAAATGGTTTACGGCAAAGCATGTCATTTACCTCTTGAGCTAGAGCATAAGGCTTTTTGGGCAATCAAAGAGCTCAACTTTGATTTCAAACTTGCTGGTGAGAAGAGGTTATTTGATATTAGCTCACTTGATGAATGGAGAGCTCGGGCATATGAAAATGCCAAGCTGTTCAAAGAAAAGGTTAAGAGGTGGCAGGATAAAAGGATACAAAACGTGAGTTCAATGTAGGTGATTATGTCTTGCTATATAATTCTCGTTTAAGATTTTTTGCAGGCAAGCTTCTCTCTAAATGGGAAGGTCCTTACATTGTTGAGGAAGTATATCGTTCCGGTGCCATCAAGATCAACAACACGGAAGGTAATTTTCCGAGGGTGGTAAATGGGCAAAGAATCAAGCATTATATCTCAGGTACTCCCATAAATGTTGAAAGTAATATTATCAATACCATAACTCCGGAGGAGTACATAAGGGATATTTATCAGCCTCTTTCAGACTCCGAAAACGAAGAGGTATGTGATTCGGTAAGTAAACCGACTCCAAAACTTTTCCAGTAGGAATTTTTCTCCGTTTTTGAATATTTAGAAAATTAGAAAAATTTAAAGCAGTCCGGAAAGTGCACGAGGAGGCGACAAGCCTGCCAGGCGTGGGCCACCCCCCTGGCCGTGCCTCGGGGGCTTGTGACCACCTCGTGCGCCTCCCGGACTCCGTTTTCTTGCGGAGTACTCCTTCTGGTCGAAAAAAATAATTATATATTCTCCCGAAAGGTCTGACCCTCGTATCACGCAAATTTCCTCTGTTTTCGTTTCGAGCCTGTTTCTGCTGCAGATCTAGATCGCTATGGCGTCCCCAAAATCTTTGAAGGACAAGGTCTTCGAGAAGGTCATCAATCCCTACCTCGCGGGAGTGCTGCAACACCCTCAATCTATCGAGATGTGTGAGGGGGTGCTGCACATCCGTGATGTTGAGGGGGCCGAGAAGACCGGAAGTGTGGAGGCGAGGCTCGAAGCAATGGTGCAGCAAGTCTTCAAGTGCCAAGGGATGGTGGAGCGTGGACTCAACGCCAACCACATGATGATCATGGAGTTCACCAACAAGCACAAGATCGATGCCAATGACATCGGGAAGCACCTTTCTAGGCTCTATGACAGAATTGATCACCTCCAAGCCCAGATCTATGACCTGCAGAACCAAAACTGTGAGTATGAGTATAGATTTAAATCAATACGGTTGGCTGCACATTTGAGGATTCTGGAGACTCGATCATCTTTCCATGATGGAGCAACTATGCCTTGGAAGAAGGAGGATCAAACCCCGGTTGCAACAGCTCCACCACCATCACCTCCAAAGGAAGACAACTAAGCATGGGTATGGGCAATCCCCTTAGCTTATGCCATGCTTGAGGGAGTTGCCCCGGTATCGTATCACCATCACATATTTTGCCTTTAACTTCTCTTAGTTCGATCCTTTTTGGTTTTATCTTTCTCTAGTAGATTAAAGTTCTTAGTGTTTTAGGCTTGAGATTTGCTTTGTGTCACCCCTGATGTATTCGAGTTCGTGAGTCATATAATAAAGAGTGTTTTAGTTAAGGGCCTTGATTCATGCCATGATCTGAAAGAAAAGAATGATAAAAGAACAAAAGCATGAAAGATCATGTAATGATCTTATGGGAAGTGATGACTTCACATATAAAAAGAATGTTGATTGAAACTTGTTGTGGGTGGACAAACGTAGACCTTGGTCATTGCTGCAATTAATAGGAAGTAATAAGGAAGGAGAGGTTCACATATAAATATATCATCTTAGGAAGTAATAAGGAAGGATACGTCCATTTTTCATCATGCTTCTATGTTGATATTTATCACTTTATGGTCTGTTATTACACTTCACGGTACAATACTTATGTCTTTTCTCTCTTATTTTGCAAGGTTTACATGAAGAGGGAGAATGTCGACAGCTGGAATTCTGGCCTGAAAAAGGAGCAAGTTTGAGATACCTATTCTGCGCAACTCCAAAAGCCGTGAAAAAAAATGAGGAATTATTTTAGAATTTATAAAAAATACTGGATCGAAGAAGTACCAGAGGGGAGACGGCAGGAGGACACAAGCCTGCTAGGCGTGGCCTACCCCCCTGGCGGCGCCTAGGGGGCTTGTGGGTTCCCTGTTGGACCTCTGGCCCCCCTCTTTTGCTATAAGGAGGGTTCCGTTCCAGAAAAAACAAGAGGAGGCTTTCGGTAGGAATTGTCGCCGCCACGAGGCGGAACTTGAGCAGAACCAATCTAGAGCTCCGGCAGGGTCGTCCTGCCGGGGAAACTTCCCTCTCGGAGGGGGACATCGTCGCCATCGTCATCACCAACACTCCTCTCATCGGAGGGGACTCATCACCATCAACATCTTCATCAGAACCATCTCATCTCCAAACCCTAGTTCATCTCTTGTAACCAATCTCCGTCTCGCGACTCCGATTGGTACTTGTAAGGTTGCTAGTAGTGTTAATTACTCTTTGTAGTTGATGCTAGTTGGATTACTCGGTGGAAGATTATATGTTCAGATCCTTGATGCTATTCATTACCTCTCTGGTCATGAATATGATTATGCTTTGTGAGTAGTAACTTTTGTTCCTGAGGACATGGGATAAGTCATGCTATAAGTAGTCATGTGAATTTGGTATTCGTTCGATATTTTGATGCGTTGTATGTTGTTTTTCCTCTAGCGGTGTTATGTGAACGTCGACTACATAACACTTCACCATTATTTGGTCCTAGAGGAAGGCATTGGGAAGTAGTAAATAGATGATGGGTTGCTAGAGTGACAGAAGCTTAAACCCTAGTTTATGCGTTGCTTCGTAAGGGGCTGATTTGGATCCACTAGTTTAATGCTATGGTTATACTTTATCTTAATTCTTATTTCATAGTTGCGGATGCTTGCGAGAGGGGTTTATCATAAGTGGGAGGTTTGTCCAAGTAAGGGCATCACCCAAGCACCGGTCCACCCACATATCAAACTATCAAAGTAGCGAACGCAAATCTTACGAACATGATGAAAACTAGCTTGACAGATTTTCCCATGTGTCATGAGGAGCGCTTTACCTCCTATAAGAGTTTGTCCAGGCTTGTCCCTTGCTACAAAAGGGATTGGGCCACTTTGCTGCACCGTTGTTACTTTTGTTACTTGCTACTTGCTACGAATCATCTTATCACACAACTATCTGTTACCGATAATTTCAGTGCTTGGAGAGATTACCTTGCTGAAAACCACTTGTCAGATTCTTCTGCTCCTCGTTGGGTTCGACACTCTTACTTATCGAAAGGACTACGATAGATCCCCTACACTTGTGGGTCATGAGTGGTTTAGGGCTTTTTGAGACACAACTTTGCCACGTGCAACTCTAGCCTATACCACATAGTTTTACCTCTAGATCGGATTTCTGCGGAGGTCAGGCGGAGCCCTGCAGGAGTAGCTCATCACTACCACCTGAGCGTCGTCACGCTGCGGGAGAACTCATCTACTTCTCTGTCTTGCTTGCTGGATCAAGAAGGCCGAGATCATCGTCGAGTTGTACATGTGTTGAACGCGGAGGTGTCGTCCGTTCGGCGCTAGATCGAAACAGATCATGGGACAGATCGCGGGTCGGTTCGTGGGACGGTTCGAGGGACGTGAAGACGTTCCACCACATCAACCGCGTTTCTTAACGCTTCCTATTGTGCGATCTACAAGGGTACGTAGATCCAATCTCCACTCATACATGGACATCACCATGATAGGTCTTCGTGTGCGTAGGAAATTTTTTGTTTCCCATGCAACGTTCCCCAACACTCAAATGGCACTTGGTGGTACCGACACTCTAGGGTTTGGCATGGGATCTATGTGGTGGAGAACTCGGTAGGGTCGAATGGAACAAGTTGATTGCACCGAATTTTGGACTTTGTGGATTTTAACAGAATATTTGTGGGACAATTTCATGAGTATTTTTGGTGGCTATCTCTAAGCACTTGAGGAACCAGATCATCATAGTCACCTCATCCCCTTTAATAGTATTTGCTTTCCTATGGACTCAAATGTGATTTCTCACAAAATGCAAAATGTAGAGCCTTCAAGCTTATTGCCAATAGATGTTTCTTGCATCTAGGGGTTCTCCTCACAGTTCTTAGCCAATGCATCATCGAACTTTTCCTGAAATATACTAGATGGTATCATTAGATCAATGGCACATATGTTGTTATTAATTACCAAAACCACCTTAGGGAGAAGTGCTTTCAAGTTACCGTGGTAGAGCTTTTCTGCTAAGGCATGTATCTTTATCTTTTTTTCTTCGTCTTTGTGTATGGATTTTGTGTCAATGTCCACCTTCACAAAACTTACCACTACCAAGTCGATGGATTAAATGATATTGTTATCTCCATAGCTAATAAAATGATGCATGACAATAAGGTTGACATGGAGGTCACTAAAGTGACACTCATGTGGCCGCGTCCATCATGTCGACTCATGACTCACAGGTCATGTTAATTAGAGCATATAGTCATGCGATACATAATCTTACTAATATGATGAAGGCTATACTACATCACATGCACATCCCACAAAACCAATTTAAACGCCTCTAGTTGGTTCATGCAAAAATGTATTTTACCTGACTTCTAAGGATTCAAAACAAATTGTAGCTGCCAACGTTCATCATTAAGTATGATTATTCAAGTCATTAGATTAACTTTGCGGGTTGTATAACACGCATGAGTTACTAAAAAATCTCAAACCCCATACTAAACTTCTTTATACACATGACCCCCAATGCACACCGTATATGCATGCCCTTTAGTTTGTGAAAATTCATCTTTATTTTCTACAACAGAACCCCAAGAACTAGTGTCAAGGGAAGGCCAATGTATTGATTGGAAAGAAGATAGGGGATGTGAGGTTGTTGTGGATGGCGTCGGCCTGCTCTTCGAAGGAACGGGGCTTCTCTAGGTCTTTGGGGTAGCGTCCGGTCTCCGAACGAATGATGTTTTACAAGATGGAGTGTTAGGAATTAATTAACACATTTTTGCTATTAATTGGCACATGCTAATTAAGTAGTTGTTATTATTAAAAAGTATGTTCAATCTCCAACAGTCATATCTTTTATTTCATCCTTTGGATGAGCACCTTTTCTTTATTATCTTTTTAGAGTATATCTCTATCTAATAATAAAGCAAATAGTGCTTCTGGTCATCCGTCATGAAATTTACCCATGGATTTCGTCTGAATTACCCACTATGCCACCGGTAAGTGCAGAAAACGGTTCGTTTTATAAGTCGGTCGTACCGTTCATGTCAAGTGAAAGCGATCCCTCATTGAATCACAATTCCATAGCGAGAACAAGTCGTTTTCTACTAGCTCTTCCACTTTGGAGACGCAGGTTCGAACCTTGGCACTCCCCTTTTTTTTCCCTGGTTAACCGGCTGCCTAATTGGGTCGGCCCAGCGCACGCGTCAACACTTATTTGTATACTTTTTTTATATCTACTTTGTTTTTTTATTTTGCTTTATTTAGATATACTTTGAAGATTTAAATTATAAAATTTTCTATATGCAAACTTTCAAAAATATAAATTAATCATGCATGAAAGAAATATCAAACTTGAATAGCAAAGGTTTCCATTATATACAGAAAATGTGCAGTACATATGGATAATTAATATAATTTTATTTCTTTTTGAAAATAATGTTGATCATGCATTTATTTTATTTTCATGTGCATATAATTTTTTTTCGATGTATATAAAAGTATACAATATGTATGGAACAAAGTAGACATAACATGTATAAGTTTAAAAATTGTTAACTATGTATTCGGAGAATGTCAAACGTGTATATAAAAAATTTCCTGATGTATACAAAAAATATAGAATGTGTATTAAAAAATTGTACCTTTCATGTCTACTTGGAATATTTAAACTGAAAAAAAGTAGACATCAAAACTAAATACCACCATCAAATTGGAAAATATTAAACGTGACTGTGGAAAATGTTTCTAAATGTATCAAAAATGCACAATGTTGTTGATACAAGCTTTACGTAAACCAATATCATAACTTTGATTTCATGTTGTTTAAAAAAATCATAATAATCTTTATAAGAACTAACAAACATGGACGTGGGTTACAATGTACAGTATTTGGTATGTATGTCCTTACAAATTGATTGTTTCTTATGAGGCTTCCTAATATGTTTAAAATCAAACGACGCTATCACTAACCCGAGAGAAGAGTTAAGTTGTCGAGAAATTCTCTTCTGAGCCCGAGCTCATCTGCCCCCTCTCACGAAAACAATCAAAACATACTAAAAAAATTCAAAAAATTCCAATTTTTTTTGTGGTGGATATTTGGATGCGTGAGGTTTGCTTCAAATTTCAAGTTATTTGGACATCCGAGCAGCTCTCGGCAAAAAAGATAAATCGGGTCAAAAAAATTGTGAACAGTCAACCTTTTTCACGTACCCAAATTTTGTCTTTTTTGCCGAGAGACGCTCAGATGTTCAAATAACTTGAAATTTGGAGCGAACCTCACGCATCAAAATATCTACAACACAAATTGTTTTTAAAATTTTAAGAATTTGTTTTGTATTTGTTTTGATTTTTTTCGTCGGTGCGGGTGCAGATGCACCCGAGAGCCGAAACGCCGCGTCACTTGGTGAGAAATCCTCTTTTGAGCCCGAGCTCATCTGCTCCCTCTCAGGAAAACAATTAAAACAAATACTAAACAAATTCAAAACGCCGGTTCATGCATATTTATGTATCTCGTCGGAGCCGCTCGTCGCGCACTCGCTGGTCGCAAGTCTTGCTCGCCTTCTCTGATAGCAAATTTCGTTGTCGGTCGTAGCAAATAGAGACAACGATTACAGCAAAAAATGTTGTCATCGTCGCCGGCGGTTGTAGATCACCGTTGCATGTCCCCGCCTTTTGCGTCTAAATGAATGGATGTAGCCAAATTTATTGCCGAACGTATTAAAGTTTTACTACAGTTGCAGCAAAAAACGGCATTGTCATCGTTGCAGGGTCACACTTCAGTCTCAAATGTATGTAGCAAAACTTAAAAAGGATTATAGCAAAAAGTGACATCGATTGTAGCAAAAATGTTACCTCGATTTTACATTGGTGTAAAACATGACAATAAAACATGACATCAGTGCAAGCTGTATGCGATGCTGTTTGTAGCAAATTCCGACGTTGGTTGAAGCATGTAGCAAAAACTGTGACGCCAATTTTTCCTCAAAGGAGCGTTGCCCGATCCTTGCCGTACTACACTCACCATGCTTGTTGTCTCATGGCCGGTCACAGTCTTCCCCGACACCAGTTGCATTTATTCGCCAACCATGCATCGCTATGAACCGTGGCTTATTTTAGAAAGAAAGAAAGATGTATTTTGAGAAAGTAGATGTGTGAAGGAGGATGACTCGAAGCTGATAAGGTAGGCTGCAAGGGACGTGGGGCCAGCAAAACGCGTGGTTTCTAAACGTTGGACGCACAATGTGAGATATATAATGTAGGATTGAACGATGCGTGTTGGACCGGCTGAGTGTTCCTTCGGCCTGTCGTACGGATGCGTTTTTCATTATTATTTTTCCAATTACAATGCAAGGACATATTTTTTAATACATTTAAAATTAATAGATATCGTTCATTCACTTTTTTCAATTTCGTTCAACTCTCACGATTCTAGTATAGATAGCACTAGGCCTCTCCACTACCTCCATCACTCTCATCCACAAGCCTGCGTTGAAAACCCATTCTCATGCGCAATTTCTCTGCTATAGCTTTGTTTAGATGTGTTTGCTTTACCTTCCAGGTCCCATCCTGTACGGCCTTGATGCGTGGCCGTACGTTGGTAGGACGACGATATCTTGTTAAACCCTGGACACGTCACACTGCCACGCACGCCAGCGAATTGAATCCACTCTAACGACCCATCAATTAGATTGATCAATGAGATCGATGGCGCCATTGATGCACCTGGCCCCAGCCCCATCCGCCCACATTAAACGCCCATTACTCGGCCGCACGGCCCGTCATGGTCTTGAGGCGTCGCGTCCCTCGTTGCTCGCCGGAACCAGGTCCCGATTCGTAACGTACAGGTACAGGGTGCAGCGATCTGACGCAAACGCATCATCTGCGCGGCTGGTCGACGGCCGGTCGGCCGCGGTGTGGTCACCATCGAGGCGGAGACGGGACGTGGCCACCGGCCTGAGGTCTCGCGCTTTCAGCGGCGCGCGGCGCGCAGCAGCAAACGCAGTCAGGTACTGTCCTCCAACCCATGCTCGTCGCGTCCCATCTCACGCGTCGCTGGTTCAGGCTGGCTGCGCATTGGGCAGCGACATAGCGGGCTCACGTGCCCTCGACACCCTCGGGACCCACCACAGAGTGCCGTGCCACGCAGGACCCACGTGTACTCCGTTCCGTTATGCGTGTCTGCGCTATCGGGTCCACCCACGCGCCCGGCGGCGGCGGGGCCATGGAACCTAGCAGAAGTGATCAGGGGCGCTGTAGTACTCCCGCCATTATTGCATTATTAAAATAATTCCCCTCCACCAAACCGTGCTAGTCATAGTCACAGCCGACATGCACTAATTGACCATAACCGACTCGAACTAATTGGCCTAACCAAGATCAATTAGCGGCTGTTTGGTTCCTAGCCACACCTTGCTACACTTTGCCACAACTTACCTTTGGCAAGTTTGACCAAGTTAGGTGTGTGTTTGGTTCTAGCCACATCTAAGGCAAACATTTTTTAATGAGTACTAAACCCCGCATGTTATAGACACAAAAAATGTGGCAAGATTCCTTTAGGCAAGCCAATGTGTGGCTAACAATTTAAGCAACTTAAGTAAGACAAGTGTGGCAAGTGTGGCCAAAATAATGTGGTAAGACATGGCAAAGATAGTCACAATCCAAACAGCCCCTTAGTCCCTCTCGACTATGGCTAGGCCGACACGCGTGTGACGTTTACATGCAAGCTTCTATGTGACTCCTATCGGCCTTGACTAGGCCGATTAGTACTAATCGGCCTAACCGTGATCAATTAGTATTAATTGACCTATCAATGATCAATTAGTATTAACTGATGTTGGCAAAGCTAATAAGTGCATGAATTTTGTTTTTGGTCATGCAATGCATAATTTTTTATGTCCACGATATGAAAATTGCCCTTTTATAAATTTTTCCGCCCCTTCTTTCCCGTCTCAATTTACCGTGAGGTTTTCCCGCCAATTTCTTTCCCACCTCATTTCCCGCCATTTTTTCTCGCCTCGGTTCCCGCCATTTTTTCCCACCTTGTTTTCCCACTATTGCCCTTAAGCTTGTCATCTGAGTCTATAAAAGGAGGCAATGGACTGTTTTCTTCTTTCATCCAGCCACACTTGAAAACACAAACGCTCTAGTCATTATGAGTTTGCCTTGCTCAAAGCATTAGACCTCGGAAAATGAAGAGTGCTAGTTCGCCTCGGGGTGTGGAAGTAGTGCGTAGTTGGTGCGGTGATCTTTGCAAGATGAAGGAGGTGACAGATTTTTCAAATTGGTTGGCATGAAGTTTTTCATGTGTGCCAATTATGAGGAAGATCCACCCATTTCTATTTCTGCGTACATCAGGCGTCCGGTATGCTCATGTCATCAAGAATAAACACTTTGTTGATATTACTGTTTACTTGATATTTATATTTATCTTCTTTCGTAGTCTCCTCCTTCTCTGTGCATGTACTATCGTTAGATTGACACGCCGGACTGGGCGGTGACCGGGATTGACCGGGATTCGTAAAAGAGGTAGTCGTGCATGGGCTAGTTTGGACTTAGAAGAGCACCGCGAGAAGGCCGAAGCAGAGGAGAAATCAGAGGAGAAGAGAGAGTGGCAAGAGTACTGCGTGGAGCAGAGGGCTATGCTTGATGAGATGTTGAAGAAAAACCGAGAAGAAGAACTTTGACTGGCGGAGGTTTATAGAGAGCGACAGGAGGTCTGTGATGCTGAGAGGTAGAGAAAGAAAGAAATGGCTCATGCGGCCAAGGAAGCAGAAGAAGCTGGTGATGGAAAAGGAAAATATCCGCGTTAGACTTAGTAGATTTATGTTACTGTATCCTAAAATTGTTGAATACTTTAGCAAGTTGTATCTTAATTTCACTAAGTTGTATCTTAGTTTGAACATGTTAAGTTTTCCGGTCATATCTTTCGCTCTCATGCACCTATAAAACTCCCCTCCGCACTAAGGTTGGATAGCAGTGTAGTCCAGTAGCTAACTTTTGTCAAGATGTCCCATTATCCTTTTGATCGTAGTTTTCACTCTGGTATGTCTAAATGTCTTCTGCGCTTAGCTAGCAATTTCAACATAGACAATAGAATAGTTACATGGGACGAACTCATCAGTAGTGACACGCTACTGAATGAGGTTTCCCATGCATTGGATAGGAAGGGTTGGCCTGCAAGGACATTTGAGGAGATACAGAAAGAACTTATCAGGTTGAATGAAAGATGGAAGAAGAAAGGCCAACACATACGTGGTGGAGTAAAACATCCATTTTTATTGATGGATGACAGTGAGGACGAAGACGATATCTTCATGCCGAGTACCAAGGACAAGAGTACCTCATCATCGAAGGGCAAGAGCTCTGCCTCGACGAAGGACAAGAGCTCTGCATCATCAAAGGGCAAGAGCTCTGCATCGACGGAGAACGACGATGATGCCTTCATGTAGTTTAGTCGTGCCTTTTAATTCATATTCATTCTGTAGTATGTGTTTCTAATCTCAAGTTGTTGGTAGTATAAGTGTTATCCCCGCTAAACCAACTGAGCATAGAAATATCATACAAAAAATAGACGTATGTCTCATACATAATTACATAGCCATGTCTCTAATGATAGATAGAATTCTCATACATAAAATAGACATATGTCTCATACATAATTAAACAACCATGTCTCTAATGTTAGATAGAAGTCGCATACAAAAAATAGACATATGTATCATACATAATTAGATAGCCATGTCTCTACTTCATAGATAGAAGCCTCACTGACGACGCCTGCCTTGGCGCTCTAGGGGTGTGGGAGGCGTACTCCATCCAAACCAGTGGGGTGGCCTAATGTTACGAAGAGGAATCTCGGACCCGCCTTGGTCATTCTGTGTATCCTATGTGGGCCATAGTGGAGGAGTCGAAAACATGTCCAGGCACATGTTTTGCTCCGATAGTGGTTCTTCTTGTTCACTCGCGCACCCGGATCCGGACACCGACGCCTCCTGATGTGCATAGGATCCTGCTAGAGGCTGCATAGCAGTCGGGTGCGGGTGAAACATGAAACCCGCAATGGGACTGTGATGTTGTGGTGTTGTGTGACAGCCCGAGACCGATGTCCCAGAAGATTCCCCTTTATTTCCGTTTCCGTCGTGGGGTTATTTTATTTTTTGGCCTCTTCATTTAGTTTGCATCGTCGCATCATGCATGGCATCATGTCAATTGTGTTTTGTCGGTGTTGCTTGTTGTGCTCCATGTTGTTGGGTGTTAGTGCTTTGTGAGTGGCGTTGCTTTGTTGGAGTGATGAGAGTGGGTGCGTGAGAGCCACCTCAAAACCGTGTTGCACCGAGGACGTAAAAGCCTTCTCCCCTTGTATTTCATTTTTGTGGTTTGCTAAAGTTTTCGTTTTAACCCCGTTTTAAAAGTTCGTCTTCTTTTAAAATCCTTTTATTAAATGTGGGGGCAACCCCTTGGGTTTGCTTTATTTTTCCTTTTGTTACTTTTAAAACTAGAGACTCTTTTATTTAAAAGAAGGGGTTTATTTATTATTTTAAAAGAAAGGGTTTTATTTTAATTCTTCAAAAAGGTTTTATTTTTATTCGTTTTAAAAAATGCCCAAGCTATTTTATAGTTGGGTATATATTTTTTCAAAGGAGCCAAAGGCGTTATTTTCTATTTTTGTTAAAAGCCTTTTTCATTTTGTTTGAGTTTTCTGTTTTTAAAAAAAAGGGGAAGAAAACCAAAAAAAATAGAGAGAGGGAGAGAAGCATGCCCTAGCGAGGGAGCCCGCAGCTCCCTCGTCCTCCTCGCGTCTTCCTCCCGCAGCCGCCATCGCCTCCAGTTGCCGTGCTCCTCCCTCCCTCATCCCGTGCGCGCGCCGTCTCGCGAGCTCGCCGGAGTCGACGCGCCCGCCTACACCGTTCCTCGGTCGCCGCCTGCCCTCGCCTCCCTCGTCGCGCCGCTGGTGCGCGCCCCCGCCGCCGAGCTCGCCGTTCCCCGCCCCGCGGTACTCGCCCCGTCGCCCTCTCCCCGCGTGGCGTTCCTCGCGCGCCTCCCCGAGCTGCGCCGCCATGGCCTTGCCACCGGCATCCCTCGTCCCTCGCCCCCTGTCCGCGCCGGCTTGCCGAGCCGCCGACGTTGCCCGAGCTGCTCGCCGCGCCGCCTCGCGAGCGTCGCCCCTGCCGAGCTGCTTGTCGCCATGCCTTGTTGTTCGCCTTGCTGTTGCTCCTCTTGCCGTATGTTGCCGATGCATGGATGTTGTTGCCGATGCAAGCTGGCTTGCATCTTGCTGCTACCGTTTTAGCCTTGCCGCTGATGCTGCTTGTGTCGTTGCTCGCTGCCTTTAGCTGTTGTTGTGCCTGTAGCTGTTGCCTGATGTGTTTTGCTGTTGCTTGCTGAAGCTTGCTGCGCCGATGCTAGGATGTTAGGTTGCTTGCTTGCTGCTGCTTGCTTGTCGCTGTTAGGTTGCTCTTGCTGTTGCGTTTTGCTGCCGCAAGCTGAGTTAGCTGCTGCTAGGCTGCTTGCCTGCCTAGCTGATGTTGCTGTTGCTATTTTGCTTGCTTGCTGCCGGCGCCGATGCATATGTGCTGTTGTGTCGCCTTCCGTCGCCGCGTAGACCATCCCCGCCACCGTGGAATCATCAAATTCACGAGATCCACGACATCCTCGACGACCCCGACCACCTTCAGAACGTGTTCGACTACCGACGCCAAAGACCCGTGAACCGATGCCGAGAGTACGACTACCGTCGACGAGACCCGAGTACCACCACTTCTACGACGACCACGACTTCCACGACGTACGCTACGAACCGATCCGCTCCGATGTGCACGCTTCGAAGGTATATCGATGAGACGTGTCGTGTAACGAATGCATGTGTTGTATGAGATGAATGTATGTTTGCGTTGATATGTTTCCCGTTGCACGTGTACCTCTTTCGTTGAGCCCCGACACATGGGAACCCGGTAGAGGGACCATCCGATTCTTTATTTAGCGTTCCCGCACACGATTCCTATACGTTGGCACGATATCTCGACGAGTTATCGGGATAGGAACGTTGCCGTGGCTTCGTTTCCGTCTTGCCGCCGTGGTTCCCTTTCGCTCGCCGTGGAGACACCTGTTTCTTTCTCTTCTTGCCGTGTTGTTGTGAACTTGCATGCATGTCACATTCATGGCATGATCTCTTGTGTTGCATGTCTCTTGTGCCGTAGCGTCCGTTCTAAGTCCCGTGTGTTAAGCGACTAAGATGGCAGGTAGGATCATCGCTTCACCCCTTGCCATGTTAACAACAATGTAATATTGTCGTGTAAATAAACGGGAGTGAATTAAATAATTAAAGTGGAGTTTCGTCGATATGCAACTCTTTGCATATCGAGCTTCACTTAATGTGTAGTGCTTGCGTGAGGTGAATTGCCATGCCATACCTTGCATATTGAACTGATCATGCATCATATTAGGGTATGCATCATGTCTTGCTTTTGCTGTGGTGAATATTTGTGTTGATGTTTGTTTCCGGTTTGCTTCGTCTCGTTAGAGTCCGCAAGCGTGTCGGAAAGTGAGGAACCTTTCGACTACGTCGGTTCGTCTGCTTCACGGAGTCATGCTTCTTCTCAGCGGGATCTCAGGCAAGATGACCATTTCCCTAGATACCATTACTATCATTGCCATGCTAGTTTTATCGCTTCTACCGATTATGTCTCGTTGCCTACCACATGTTAAATATCAACCTCTCAACAATGCCATGATAATCTTCAACCTGTTCGACCTATCAAACCACTGATTGGCTATGTTACTGCTTGCTTATCCATGTTGTTAGCGGTTCTAGTTGCAGGTGTACTTGCTTCCTTGTGATAACATGGGTTCCTTGTTATATCACCCTATTTAAATGTTATTTAATTTAATGCACCTATATACTTGGTAAAAGGTGGAAGGCTCGGCCTTTCTAGTCTGGTGTTTTGTTCCACCTTTGCCCCCTTAGTTTCGGCTACCGGTGTTATGTTCCATAATTGAGCGCTCCTAACACGATCGGGGTTGTTATGGGGACCCCCTTGATAATTCGTTTTAGATTAAAGCTGGTCTGGCAAGGCCGAACATTGGTACTACATTTGCCCAACATAATAACTTTGTTAATATTGAAAGCATAGGGCGTCATGAACTCGAGGAGTAATTTCACATAATACAGGGGGGCCAGTGCTGATGGTGCTGGTCCAACACTAGAGCCGTTTGCGGGGCCAACCCGAGGCAACTCGAGAGATTACTATCAGGCCACCGTACGCTGTGCTTATCCGTCATGTCCTGAGAACGAGATACGCGTTCCTATCGGGATCGTCGACACGCGGGGCGGCCTTGCTGGATTAGTTTTACCTTTGACGAGATATCTTGTGCATCGGGATTCCGGTGATGCTTTGGGTAATCTCAGAGTTGAGGTTTTCCACTAAGGAATCCGACGAGATCGCGAGTGTCGTGATCGAGGATTTCTATGCGGCTTGTGGTAATTTGTGATGGACTAGTTGGAGCATCCCTGCAGGGTTAAATCTTTCGGAAAGCCGTGCTCGCGGTGATGTGGCAATGTGGAAACTTTGTTTAACACTGGTTCTAGATAACTTGAAGTTAACTTAATTAAAATATGCCAACTGTGTGCGTAACCGTGACTGTCTCTTTCGTGAGTTCCTTCTCCGATCGAGGACACGGTGGGGTTATGTCTAACGTAGGTAGGTGTTCAAGATCATTTATTTGATCAACCGTAGTTCACGTCCGCTATGTGTAGATCTCCCCCTCTTATTTCTTATACTCGTAAGTTTAGCCACCAAATTTATGCTTAGCCGCTGCTGCAACCTCACCACTTAACCATGCCTCACCCATTAAGCTTTGCTAGTCTTGATACCTTTGGAAATGAGATTGCTGAGTCCCTTGTGGCTCACAGATTACTACAACACCAGTTGCAGGTACAAGTAAAGGTTACTTGACACGAGTGCGTTGATTGTTCCTTTGGAGTTGCTTCTTCATCTTCTTCTTCATCGATCTAGGATGGGTTCCAGGCCGGCAGCCTGGGATAGCAAGGATGGACGTCGTTCTTCTTTTCTCGTTTGTTTTCGTCCGTAGTCGGACCCTTCTCTTACTCTTGATGAATATGTATTGTACTGATGTGACTCTGATGTAGCTTGTGGCGAGTGTAAGCCAATTCTATTTATATATCTCTTCTTTTCAGTACGTGTACCTCTAACGATATCCATTCTTGCGACACGACGAGATGCGCTTCTATCCCTGACGAGGCCCTCGTGCCAAATTGAGGATAGGGTCGCATCCTAAATTTCTTTTTAGGATCATGCGGGTATTTTTGAAATCTATATGATATGGATGTGACGGAGTTCTGTCTTGGTGCCTCCTGGCTTCCTTGATTTCTTTCGGGGAGTTGAGCTCCACGGGATTCTTGTGCACATCACCATCCTTCAGATTTCTGAGTATCTAAGAACGAAGGATGTTCGTAATTGCTTCAATACTAGTAGTGGTGAGATAACCCCGATGTCCCCAGTACTGGTGCAGATTGTTCGAGAGTACTGCCATACTTTGTATCGTTGTGATCATGAGGGTCTGTAGTAGATGAAGGTCCGATATTCTGGTTATGTGTTGACGGATGTGATACAGTGGATGTGTTAGTATAGGAGTTCTGTGAATATTACTCCTTGTATCTGTGTACCAGATTGCATGACCAGATATTTCGGGAATTCATAGGTGGGATATCAAGTAGTGACTTATAGGACAATCTTCCTACAGATGCCTGATGTGAGGTTGGGATTCGACATTCAGTGGGTATGTTTGTTCGCAGTCGTCTTACATCGGTTCTCGTTGTGTCTTAAAAGTCCTTGTAGCTTGCTACGACTCGGGGATACTTCGTAAGTTGTGTGCACTACCTTGCATAGGATGGCTACTGTAAATTCGAGCCCGTGCGATCTTATCCACGAAGATATCGGATGAAATCTCGATCATATGTTTGTTCCGAGCAGTTCTAGCTCATACTTGTTTGCAAGTGGTCTTAATCAGAATTTTGTCGACAGTCACTTTGAGGAAGCATTCTTACTATTTTGTTCGAATGCAATTGCTAATATTCCTGTTCAGATATTCCTGCCTTTCTGATTCAGCTATACCTTCAATTTATTCTATGGGCTAATGTGTTGTCCGTCTTCAGGATGGCTCCACCAACTCGTTAGAATCCAGGTCGCGAGGATGTGCCGCCACCACCTCCTCCTCTGGAGAATCCTCCTCCGCCGCCGCCTCCTCCTGCAGAGGCTTGGCAAGCGGTGATGGCTGCTACAAATGCAAACACTCAGATGCTGATACAGTTGTTGCAAGAGAGGACTAATCAGCAGCAAGGCAATTTCCAGCATGGTGGCAATCAGTTTGCTAATCCGAGTTAGTTCCTGTCAAATCAGCCGAAGACTTTCACTTCCTGTGACCAGCCGTTTGATGCTGAGGATTGGATACGCAACATGAACAAGCACTTTGAATGCAGCAATGTTCGTCCTGAGGATTTCGTCAAGTTTGCTACATTCCAGCTGAAGGGGCAAGCATCTATCTGGTGGCAAACAGTTGAAGGATTCCAGGGGTGCTAGAGTGATCACTTGGGATGAGTTCTGCCGTGACTTCAGATCCCACTACATTCCATCCAGCTTTGTGGAGGAAATGCGTGAGAAGTTCAGGCTCTTGAAGCAAGGTGGTAACTCCATGTACAAGTACAACGTCGAGTTCCATGAGCTGGCCCGATACGCTTTGCAGGATATCCCTGATCAGAAGAGCAAGATTTATCAGTTCAGAGGTGGCTTGAAAGAAGATTTGCAGTTAGCTCTCGCTTTGCACGATCCTGAGGAGTTCCATAAGTTCTACAACTTAGCTCTCAGGGCTGAGGCAGCTTTGCTCAGGGCGGAGAATTCTAAGAAGCGCTTCAGAGATTCCAGCTCGTCTTCCTCTACTTAGGTGGTTCAGAAGCAGCAGAAGTATTGGGTGTCTCCTCCTCCTCCTCGACACACGCAGCAGTTCAAGCATTCTGGTGGCCGTGGTTCTTCCCACCCACCCAACCCAGCTTTTCAGCAGAGATTCCAGCAGCAGAAGGAAGGGCCTCCTGAGACACAGTACCGTCAGCCAACAGATGTTACTTGTCACAAGTGTGGGTAGAAGGGTCACTATGCCAACAAGTGCACTTCTCAGCTCCGTCTTCCGCCTCCTCCTCCAGGAAAACCTCCAAGAAATTCTCTCGTGAAGTTCAACCCTAGGTCTGCTCGAGTCAACACGGCGAATGCGGCTGAGGCAGAAAACTCGTCAGATGTGATTATGGGTAACCTCCTCGTCAATGATATTCCTGCTAAAGTGTTATTTGATTCTGGTGCATCGCATTCGTTTATCTCAAGGCCATTCTCATTTAAGCATGGGTTCTCAACTCGTGATTTTCCTAAGCCTCTATCAATTGTGTCTCATGGCAAGATCATGAATTCCCACATGGTGGTTCCGAATGTTTCTGTCAAGATGGGTAGTTATTCTTTTCTGGCGTCTCCTATTCTCTTGGGCAATTCCGACATTGATTTGATCCTTGGTATGGACTGGCTGGCCATGAACAAGGCATCGATTGATTGTGAAGCTAAAGAAGTGAAGCTTACTCACTCTTCGGAGGACGTGATTATCTTCGCGGCGCGCGATGACACAATCCGTCTGTTCTCTTTGAATGAAAAGGGTGAGATCAATCCTATTTCGCAAGTCCCAGTGGTCTGCGAATATGAAGATGTGTTTCCAGAAGAACTGCGAGGAATGCCTCCACACCGAGAAGTTGAATTTCTTATTGATCTTGAACCAGGTACTGAGCCTGTGTGCAAACGGCCGTACAAATTGGGTCCAGAAGAGTGGAAGGAACTTAAGAGGCAACTCGATGAGCAGGAGCGTTTGGGTCTGATCAGACCGAGCTCGTCTCCTTGGGGCTGTGGAGTTCTGTTTGTCAAGAAGAAGGATGGCACAGACTGGTTGTGTGTCGATTACCGTCCATTGAACAAGAAGACAATCAGGAATAAGTATCCACTTCCGAACATAAATGAGTTGTTCGAACAGTTGAAAGGGGCTAAGATCCTCTCCAAGGTCGATCTCAGAATGGTCTATCATCAAATTCGCATTCGCGAAGAGGATATTCCGAAGACTGCTTTCAGGACTAGTTTTGGCTCGTATGAGTATATGGTCATGTCTTTTGGTCTGGCAAATGCTCCTCCAACATTTTGTCGAATGATGAACTACATATTCTCTCCATTCAAGAATGAGTTCGTCTTGCTGTATCTCGACGATATTCTGGTCTTTTCTGAAAGTGAGCAAGAACATGAAGAACATCTCAGGCTGGTGCTTGATAAGCCGAGAGAGCACAAATTCTATGCCAAGTTTCCAAGTGTGAGTTCTGGTTGAAAGAAGTCGTCTATCTTGGGCACATCATCTCTGCCGAGGGCATCAAAGTTGATCCATCGAAGGTGCAGGCCATTGTTGAGTGGGAGCCTCCGCGGAATGTGAAGCAGCTTCGAAGCTTTCTCGGGCTTGCAAGCTATTGTAGAAGGTTCGTTGAGAACTTCTCCAAGATTGCTAAGCCTCTCTCAAATCTTCTTCAGAAGGGTGTGAAGTATACTTGGTCTCCAGAGTGTCAGTTGGCCTTCGACACACTCAAAGAGAAGCTCACCTCTACTCCAGGCTTGGTTCCTCCGGATGATTCCAAACCTTACCAAGTGTTCTGCGACGCCTGTCTTCAAGGTCTTGGTGCAGTTCTAATGCAAGAGAAGAAAGTGGTTGCTTATACCTCCAAGCAGTTGAAGCCAGCGGAGAAGAATTATCATGTGCATGATCTTGAGCTAGCAGTAGTTGTACATGCTCTGATGACTTGGAGACACCTCTTGTTGGAACGAAATGTTGAAGTGTTCACCGATCACAAGAGTCTCAAGTACATCTTCACCCAGCCTAACCTGAATCTCCGGCAAACTCGTTGGGTGGAAATGCTCCAAGATTTTAATCTGAGCGTTGAGTACAGGCCAGGCAAAGCTAATATCGTGGCAGATGCTTTGAGCAGGAAGGCTTACTGCAACAGTCTCATTCTGAAGCCTCTCCATCCTGACCTTTGTGAATCTTTCAAAAAGCTCAACCTTCAGTTAGTACCTCAGGGATTTCTTGCAAATCTTCAGATCTCTCCTACCTTGGAAGATCAGGTCCGAGCAGCACAACTTCTTGATGCAATGGTGAAGGAAGTCAAGATTGGCCTAGCAAAGGGACTTCCCAAATATAAGTGCTTCAGTGTTGATGCCAGAGACACGTTGTTCTTTGAGGATCGTCTTGTCGTTCCGAAAGGTGATATCAGGAAGGTAATCAGGGAAGAAGCTCATAAACCTCTGCTCTCTATACATCCAGGAAGCTCCAAGATGTATCAGGACTTGAAACAGACCTTCTGGTGGACTCGCATGAAGCGTGAGATTGCTCAGTTCGTAAATGAATGTGATTTATGTCGAAGGGTGAATGCAGAGCATCAACGTCCAGCAGGTATTTTGCATCAATTTCCCATTCCCGAGTGGAAGTTCGATCATATTGAGATGGATTTCGTCACCGGGTTTCCGAAGTCCAAGAAGGGTAAAGACGCCATCTTCATTGTCATCGACAAGTTGAGTAAAGGGGCTCATTTTCTTCCAGTCAAGGAATCCATCTCAGCAGCGCAGCTTGCAGAGCTGTACACTTCCAGGATAGTGTCTTTGCACGGCGTGCCTATGATGATTTCTTCGGATCGCGGAAGGATCTTCACTTCCATGTTATGGGACTCTTGTTAGTCTACGATGGGCACAAAGATACGCTTCAGCACAACTTTTCATCCTCAGACTAGTGGTCAAGTGGAGCGAGTCAATCAGGTTCTTGAGGATATGCTGAGAGCCTGTGTTATCTCTTTTGAAATGAAGTGGGAAGACTGCCTGCCTTTCGCTAAGTTCTCGTATAACAAGAGTTATCAAGCTAGTTCAGGCAAAGCTCCGTTTGAAATTCTCTATGGCAGAAAGTGTCGTACCCCGCTCAACTGGTCCGAGACCGCGAGCGTCAGATTCTTGGAAATGACTTGATAGAAGAAGTTGAAGAGATGTGTTGGGTCATTCGGGATAATCTTAGAGCAGCACAGTCCCGTCAGAAGAGCTATTATGATAGCAAGTATCGTGACATGTCTTATGAGCTTGATGACTTCGTCTATCTCAAGGTGTCCCCTATGAAGGGTACATAGCGCTTTGGCATCAAAGGCAAGCTTGCGCCTCGTTTCGTGGGTCCTTTCAGAGTGGTTGGCAAGAGAGGCAACCTTGCGTACCAGCTCGAGCTAACGTCAAACTTTGCAAATGTGCATGACGTGTTCCATGTCTCTCAGCTCCGGAGGTGCTTCAAGAATCCCGAGCGCACTGTTCATCTTCAAGACATCGACCTGCAACCCGACCTATCCTATTGTGAGCATCCAGTTGCGGTTCTCGAGGCGACTGAGGGCAAGACCCGCAACAATACTGTCACATTTCTCAAGGTGCAATGGTCACACCATTCCGATAAAGAGGCCACTTGGGAACGCGAGGGTCGCCTCCGTTCTGAATTCCCACAGTTCTTTTAGTCCTAGATCTCGGGGCGAGATATTTTTGTAGTGTGGGAGAGTTTGTAATGCCCCAAGAGTGTAACTTGCCATATTTGGAACCTTCTGTATGTGGGTCCATCTTGTCATTGCCATGAGAGCTCAATGCATATGTTATTTCATGTGATTTCACCTTGTTTTCTTTCCCTTGCATCCATGCATCCTTTCATCCATGCCTATTTGTGTTGTTGCCTTGTGATCATGTGTATGTGATGTGTGTTGATAAGTGAAGTGATGTGGAATGGAGTATTTGTAAGTAGGAAGCACTATGTGGATTTCAACTAGGTTTTAAAACTTCCCCCTCTCTTTTATCTCAAGCCCAAGATTCTTTTGCTCCATTCCTGTTTCAAAAATGCCCATGCTTTAGTGTTATTTGTGGTGGATGTGATGCTATGAATTTTCTGTTTTGAAACTATGTTTTAAAGGTGCAAATATTCACAAAACAGATCAAACAAATTCTATTTTGTAAATATTTTTTTGCTCCAAATATTCCTTTTCCATTTTATTTAAATGGGTCATAATTCCCTTATGACCAGGGGTATTTTGTTTTATTTTTAACTCCAACAGATTTGCCTTTGCTTTATTTCCTTTCTCTGTTTGTTTTAAATTAGAAAACCACAGAGGGTTTTCTTTTCCTATGTCGCGCCACCTAGTGGGCTTTCTCCCCCTACGTGGCCCAAACCACCTCCCTCTCAAATGTGGCCACTTCCTGTAGACGGTGTTCCCCTTCCTCCTCCTCCGTCAGTTCGTCAGAGGCAGAGAGACAGGAAGCAACACCGTCACGGACGTCGAGGCGCACGTCCCTCCCCTCCTCCTCCTCCATATAACCCCCCTTGGCGTCCGTGCAAGGCTAGGGTTCCTCCCTAGCGCCGCCAGCTCTTTCCCCATCTCCTCCTCCCTCTCTGTCATCGGCATCAGGTAAGAGAGAGAGGTTCTCCGCCATGGCCGTGACCTGAGAAGGTCCCCGCCGTTGCTACCGTACCGCTGTGTCCTCTCCAACCCCTCGGGGAGCACGCGAGACCTTCAACGATCCCGTTCTCGAAGCTAGGAGGAGAGGATCTGCCTTGCTTCCCCTACATCGACGACGTCTGCTTCCTCTCTGTCGATCCCCTCCGCCGCGTCTTCTTCCGCTCTATCCTCTACCTCCTCTCCGGCAGGCAAGACGACCTCGTCTAATGGGTGAGCACAAGCTTCTTTCCCTTCCCCGTAGCTAGATCCTGCGCCTAGGAGCCCGTAGCCGCGCCGTGTTCTTTCTCTATCGCTGGCGCCGCCACGCGTCGTGGATCAGTAGTTGTAGGCCTCCTCGAGTAGAGCTAGTGGTAGAAATGGAACCGTGGGAGCCTCTATTCCCTTCCATCGACGAGCCGTAGGCTAATTTAGCGTGTAACGCCGGCGAGGTGCTTCCCCTGTTCCGGCCACCGTCGGGCAGAGGAGATACCAGAGGGGATGCTCAATAGGGCAAACTTCCCTACTCTGTTAAGATCCGAAGCAAGTAGCAGAGTGGTAGGTGCGTTTTGGTGCAGTGGATAGGTCGTGGGTTCGAAACCCCTCGGCGCACCCCTTTTGTATTTTTGGTTTCGGCACAATAGCTTCAGCAGAGTGCATATCCTGCTTACCGTGTCCCTTCCGTCGAGCCAGAGTGATGCAGCGCAGTGGTTTGCCGTGTGTTGGTGTCCAAGGAGTCTTGGGTTCGACCCCCCCATTCTTTTTATTTTTCTTTGCTATTTCTTTGACTGTTTTTCTTTTGTTTGTTATGTAGCTGCTCTGGTGTGCTAGATCACCATGTGAGGTATTTTTGTTGCCTCCCAAGCAGCAGGTTGTCCTTGTTCATGATGCTAGAGAGCATGTGTAGATATATCTTGTGTGGTGCATGCGTGGGTATTTGAATGCTAGTGTATGTTGAGCTAGCTCATGTATGTGAGTGTGTTAGCATGTGTTTATGCACTAGGGTAGTGATGCATTTGTGTATGTGCAAGCTTCATGATGTGCATGTGTGTGGAGCATCACCAAAGAGTGTGAAATGTTGTATGTGGAGAGTGCTTGTGTGGTGCAAGTGCCCATGATCTTGTGTGTGTGTGCTTGTGTGTGTGTCACACACATGCCCAAGTCATGATGTGCCTTGATAAGCACCTATGTGCAAGTTAGTAGGTGTAGGTGTAGAAATGCATGATGTGAGTGTAAGTAGTGTGTGTGATTCCAACTAGCATATGTAGGTGCTTGTTTTTGTTGTGCTTGATGTATGTGTGTGTGTGGTGGTGTGCTAAGGCCCATGAACATGAGGTCTACCCCTCATGTGCACCATTGGATATGTGAGTGTGTGTGAAAGTGCATGTGAGATGATGAGCTAGTGGAAGCACATGAGATGAAGCACTATTCATCTCTATGTGATTCCATGTATAGTTTCTTCTTAGCTTTGTGTTCTTTTGTTCTATGCAAGTGCCTATGTATTATATATGTTTTTGGGGTAGAATCATCCCAGGAATCCAATGGTGGGTTCAGATTCCACTTTGGAACACTTTCTTGGAATGTCATATTTCTGTTTTGTTCAATGGTTAGAGCTTGGTTCCATGTGATGTGATGAGCCCAAGAGGATGAATCCTTGTTGTGACAGTAGAGGGTGAACCCCTCTATAGCATGCTGGTTTTGTTTTATGCTTAGGAGTTTATATGTGCAAGTTGTGCTTAGTCAAAGTAGGCACGTGGCTGAAAATTCCAGTTTCACTAAGTCTAAGAAACTGCTGGTATTTTCTTCCCTTGTAGTTCTGCTTGTAGAAGTTCATGTGTTGGGAATCAGCCCCTGCAATCAACTGAGAAGTTGTAGCTTCTGTGTTTGTATAACTCACTATCAATTTTCATTCCATTTGGCTTCCTATAGATATTGTTTTGGGTGCTGTCAAAATGCTTCAGAGCATAAACAACTAGTGAGAATCTGAGATTTTCACTAAGTCCTTGAAAACTAATATTTTTGTCCAAGTTAGCAGCTGTAGAACTTTCTGTGTGTAACTCCTTTGTATTATCTTTTGCTCATCCTTGTAGAGATTTTTAATAGCTTCAGCCACATATCCTATTTGGCACATTTGGGTGGCTGAGGTGCTTTGCGTGTAGCCCTCAAACTGCTATGATGCTGTTTAGGACAAAATGTACAGTTTTGATGTTTTCATGCTTGTGAGTGCATAGTTGATGGTGTGGTGATATTCCTTACACCACCCCATCCCTACTTGTTTGTTTTGTGATTTGGCAACCTGGGAATACCAGAAGTATGCCATTGGAGTGTGTTGTGATGGATTTGCTCCGTAGGACTTCATTTCTTGTTTCGTTGTTTCCGGTTGATCCATAGCTCCGTTCGTAATGTTCTTTATATGTTTTTGCATCGTTTTCGCGTGATGCATCTGTTCATGACTTCTTCATGCATGTCAAGGTAGCTTAGAGTGCAGTTCTTTCCAGGAGTTTGTATTTTCTTCTCAGGCATGTGCAAGTAACTAGAATAGAGATGCATGTTCATTTTCATCTCATGCATCATGTGCTTGTTGCATCTTGTTGTGTTGTTGTTCATTGGATGCTATTTTTATGTTGGGTAGCACCGGGATCGGAGAGCGATTACGTGGATCCGGGAGAGTACGTGCAGGACGGACAAGAGCAGTTCCAAGCTGAGGACATCACAGGCAAGATGATATGACCTTGATTCAATCTCTAGATTTGTTATGCTAGATTCACGTTCCTTTCGTCATATGCTCGATGCCTACCACTAAAATAATTGCCTCCTGACATTGCCATGAAACCCAAACACTTTTCCCCTCCCAGCAAATATTGAATGGCTAAGTAGGCTTGCTCAGCTACTAATGATAACATTGCTAGTTGCAGGTGAATTTGTCTCATGTGAGAACATGAGTTTGATATCATTATGTTAAATCTGTTATTTAATTAATGCACCTATATACTTTGTAAATAACGGAAGGCCTAGCCTTTTGCCGGGTGTTTTGTTCCGTTATTGCCGCCATAGTTACCGACTACCGGTGTTTGGTTCCATAACTGATCGCTCCTAACACGTTCGGGGTTGTTATGGGGACCCCCTTGATAAATCGTGTAGTGTTAACACTTGTCTGGCAGGACCCAACATTGGTTTTAATCTGCTAATCACCTAATAATAATCTACATAGGGAATAGCTACCCCAAGGAATTAATCAACAACCCGGGCCAGTGCTCCTGATGAGTGTTGGTCCACCCACCGAGCAGTCGGCAATACCACCTCGGGGAAACTTGAGGCATTGGCCATTGTCCACTATGCATAGACGGTGTTGTCCTGAGACTGATATACACGGCTCTTATCAGGGTCGTCGACACACCGGGAGGTCCTGCTAGTCTTGTCTTACCTTAGTGATATATCTTGCGTATAGGAATCCCGGTGAAGCTTTGGTTCTCCCCAGAGTTGAGGTTTTTCTCTAAGGAATCTCACGAGATCACAAGATTCGTGATAGAGGATTACTTTGCGGCCCATGAACATTTGTGATGGACTAGTTGGAGCACCCCTACAGGGTTTAATCTTTCGGAAAGCCGTGCGCGCGGTTATGTGGTAACTTGGAATATTTGTTAACATCCAGTTATAGATAACTTGAACCTAATCTAATAAAATTGCCAACTATGTGCGTAACCGTGACTGTCCCCTTCGAATATCTCTCTTCGATTGGGAACACGGTGTGGTTATGACTGACGTAAGTAGGTGTTCAGGATCACCTAGTGATCAGCTAGTTATCGCCCGCTAGCATAGACCACCATCAATACTTGTTCCACGTAAGTTAGCCACCATAAATGCTTAGGATGCTGCAACCTAAACCCTGAACCTTCCTTACCTAATAACTTGACTAGTTCTGGCACCGAGGTCATAGATTGCTGAGTCCCCGTGGCTCACAGATTCCTTAAACACACCAACAGGTACAGGTACGCCCGACACAGGTGATTCCGACGGCACGCAGCTGGTGTGGCAGTATGATGAGGAGAACGACCGCCTGTACGTGAACTATCCAGAAGACTGAGGCATGGTCGTGATCGTGGGCAAGCATGCAAGGTAGCATAACCTTTTCTCATGTTATGTAGTCCATAGCGGAACTACCTTGTCTGAATAAATGTGTGATGTAAGCTCTGATATTATCTATGAGATGAAAGATGATTCCCTATTTGTCATTCTATTATTATGTATGTGCTATGTTACTGTGCTTGCGAAATGCTTAGATGCGCTTCTTTCCATTTTGGGGCCGTTCCCTAAATCAGAAAGGACCGCATCTTCATCGTTACATTTGCATCTTGCGGATTCTACTGTTAAGAAACCTATGGGAAGGATCGATGATGTTCTTATTATTGCAAATAGGAACTATGTACCCATAGATTTCATTGTGCTTGATATTGATTGCAATCCGACATGTACCATCATTCTTGGTAGACCTTTCCTTAGGACTATTGGTGCTATCATCGATATGAAGGAAGGGAATATTAGATTTCAATTTCCATTAAAGAAAGGCATGGAACACTTTCCTAGAAAGAAAATAAGATTTCCTTATGAATCCATGATGAGGGCTACTTATGGTTTGAGCACCAAAGACAACGATACTTGATTCTATCGCCTCATGCCTAGCTAAGGGCGTTAAACAATAGCGCTTGTTGGGAGGCAACCCAATGAATTTATCTTTTCTTTTTTGCTTTCTGTTTTGTTGTTTCCACACCATCATAATTCTGTTATGATTGTGTTTTTTGTCTTTCTTTTTGTGTTTGTGCCAAGTAAAACCTTTATGACTAGTTTTGGTGATGGTTGTTTGATCATGCTGAAAAAGACAGAAACTTTGTGCTCATGAAATTATTTTTATTTCCTATCCAGATAGAAATTTTGAGTTGATTCTTTTTGCTGCTGGTTTATATGCAAATTTCCCTAATTGTCATAATTTTTTCGAATTTTTGAGATACCAGAAGTATACGAAGTATACAGATTTCTACAGACAGGTCTCTTTTTGACAGATTCTGTTTTTGTTGTGTTGATTGCTTATTTTCATGAAACTATGGATAGTATCAGGGGGTAATAGCCATGGAATAGTGAGAATACAGTAATCTAACATCAATCTAAATAGAAATTAAGCTTACTACAATACCTAAAGAGTTGGTAGTTTGTTTTCTTTTGCTAATGATATCACGAGTTTCTGTTTAAGTTTTGTGTTGTGAAGTTTTCAAGTTTTGGGTGATGTTCTCATGGACAATGGGATAAGGAGTGGAAATAGCTCAAGCTTGGGGATGCCCAAGGCATCCCTAGCCAAATTCAAGGACACCAAAAAGCCTAAGCTTGGGGATACCCCGGGAAGGCATGCCCTCTTTCGTCTTCAATCCATCAGTAACGTTACTTGGAGCTATATTTTTATTCACCACATGATATGTGTTTTGCTTGGAGCGTCGTGTATTATAGGAGTCTTGTCTTTTTGTTTTGTCGCAATCATCCTTGCTGCACACCTTTTTGAGAGAGACATGCACTCATCGTGAATTTTCTAGAATACTCATTGAGCTTCACTTATATCTTTTGAGTTAGGCAATTTAGCTCGCATGTGCTTCACTTATATCTTTTGAGCTAGATAACTGTGCTCTAGTGCTTCACTTAGATCTTTTTAGAGCACGGCGGTGTCATATTTTGAAGAAATAAAAAATCTCGATCTTCACTTATATCTTTTTGAGAGTGCTCTCTCTCAGTAACTTTTGCTATGAAATTAGTCCTAAATATGATAGGCATCCAAAGAGGATATAATAAAAACTTCCATATTCAAGTGCATTGATTAGTAAGAGAAGTTTGATTCCTAACAATTAAGTTTTGAGATATGGATTTGGCAATATTAGAGTTATGTTAGTAGGGTGTTGTGAATCTAGAAATACTTGTGTTGAAGTTAGTGATTCCCGTAGCATGCACGTATGGTGAACCGCTATGTTAGGAAGTCGGAGCATAATTGATTTGTTGATTGTCATCCTTTGTGTGGCGGTCGGGATCACACGATGGTTAACACCTACCAACCCTTCCCCTAGGAGTAAGCGTTTAGCACTTTGTTTCGGTTACTAATAGAACTTCCGCAATAAGTATATGAGTTCTTCATGACTAATGTGAGTCCATGGTATAGATGCACTTTCACCTTCCACCATTGCTAGCCTCTCAAGTGCCGTGCAACTTTCGCCGGTGCACAAACCCACCATATACCTTCCTCAAAACAGCCACCATACTACCTATTATGGCATTTTCATAGCCATTTCGAGATATATTGCCATGCAACTCCCACCGTTCCGTCTCATGACTTGTGACGTCACTTTCATATTGCCATTGCATGATCATAAGATAGCTAGCGAGATGTTTAAACGTCATACGCTAAGCTAGATCGTTGCACATACCGGTACACTGCCAGAGGCGTTTCCTATAGAGTCATCATTGTTCTAAGTATTGAGTTGTGAGTAAATAAAAGTGTGATGATCATCATTATTGGATCATTGTCCCATGTGAGGAGATAATAAAAAAAAAGAGGCCAAAGATGCCCACCAAAATAAATAAATGAAAAGAGGCCAAAGAGCCCAAAAAAAGAGAGAGAAAAAGAGAGAAGGGACAATGCTACTATCTTTTTCCACACTTGTGCTTCAAAATAGCACCATGTTCTTCATGATAGAGAGTCTCTCGTTTTGACACTTCCATATACGTGGAATCTTCATTATATAACTTGGCTTGTATATTCCAATGATGGGCTTCCTCAAAATTGCCCTAGGTCTTCGTGAGCAAGCAAGTTGGGTGCACACCCACTAGTTCTCCTTTTGAGCTTTCACACACTTATAGTTCTAAGTGCATATGTTTCATGGTAATCCCTACTCATTCACATTGATATCTATTGGCGGGCATCTCCATAGCCTGTTGATACGCCGATTCGATGTGACCATCTCCTCCTTTTTTGCCTCACAACCTCCACCACAGTCTATTTCACCTATAGTGCTATATCCATGGCTTACGCTCATGTATTGCGTGAGAGTTGAAAAAGTTTGTGGAAGTAAGAGTGCGAAAACAATTACTTGGCCAATGCCGGGGTTGTGCATGATTTAAATTCATTGTGTGAGGATGACGGAGCATAGCCAGACTATATGATTTTGTAGGGATAACTTTCTTTGGCCTTGTTATTTCAAAAGTTCATGATCACTTTGCTAGTATGCTTGAAGTATTATTGTTTTCATGTCAATAGTAAACTATTGTTTTGAATCTTACTGATCTGAACATTCATGCCATAAGAAATAAGTTACGAAGGACAAAAATGTTAGGTATCATTCCACATCAAAAATTCAGTCTTTATCACTTCCCTACTCGAGGACGCAAGAATTAAGCTATTAACTCAGTGCCAACCGTAGACCACCATCTATAATTTTTGATGGTTCCATGCTATTATCTTGTCAACTTTGGATGTTTTGTATGCATGAACATGCTATTTTATATCTTTTTTGGGACTAACCTATTAACTCAGTGCCAAGTGCTAGTTTCTGTTTTTCCATGTTTTTGACCTTTATGAGAGAAGAATATTAAACGGAGTCCAAACGGAATAAAACATATGGAATGATTTTTTCCATAACAGAAGATACGCAGGGGACTTGGGAACCAAGGAAAAGGACCCCGGGGGAGGTCACAAGCCCCCTAACCGCGGCCTGGGGGGGGGGGGGGGCGCCTAGTAGGCTTGTTGGCCCCCCGTGGCTCCTTTTCCCTACTTCTTCCGCATATAAATTCTCTAAAAAAATCCAAAACCACCAGAGAGAGCCACGAAAATACTTTTCCACCGCCGCAAGCTTCTGTCTCCGCAAGATCCCATCTGGGGACCGTTCTGGTGCCCTGCCGGAGGGGGGATTCGTACACGGAGAGCTTATTCATCAACACCATTGCCTCTCCGATGATGCGTGAGTAGTTCACCACAAACCTTCGGGTCCATAGCTACTAGCTAGATGGCTTCTTCTCTCTCTTGGATCTTCAATACAAAGTTCTCCATGATCTTCATGGAGATCTATTCGATATAACCTTCTTTTGTAGTGTGTTTGTCGAGATCCGATGAATTGTGGATTTATGATCAGATTATCTATGAATATTATTTGAGTTTCCTGTGATCTCTTATATGCATGATTTCGTATCCTTGTAATTCTCTTCGAGTTGTGGGTTTCATTTGGCCAACTTGATCTATAATTCTTGCAATGGGAGAAGTGCTTGGTTTTGGGTTCATACCGTGCGGTGTCCTCACCTAGTGACAGAAGGGGTAGCGAGGCACGCATCGTGTTGTTGCCATCAAGGGTAAAAAGATGGGATTTATATCTATTGCATGAATTTATCCATCTACATCATGTCATCTTGCTTAAGGCGTTACTCTGTTTGTTATGAACTCAATACACTAGATGCATGCTGGATAGTGGTCGACGTGTGGAGTAATAGTAGTAGATGCAGACAGTATCAGTCTACTTGTCTCGGACGTGATGCCTATATGTATCATCATTGCCTTAGATATCATCATGACTTTGCGTGATTCTATCAATTGCTCGACAGTAATTTATTCACCCACCATAATACTTGCTATCATGAAAGAAGCCTCTAGTGAACACTATGGCCCCCGGGTCTACTTCATACCATATTTTCAGATCTACACTTTTAATTTGTTGTAGTTTCAACCTTCAGATCTCACCATGCAAATAATCGTGAAGGGATTGACAACCCCTTTATAACGTTGGGTGCAAGTTTGTTTGTTTTTGTGCAGGTACATTGGTGCCTCATCTTGATACTCCTACTGGATTGATACCTTGGTTCTCAAACTGAGGGAAATACTTACTGCTACTCTGCTGCATCACCCTTTCCTCTTCAAGGGAAAAACCAACGCAAGCTCAAGAGGTAGCAATCGCCTTTCAGCCAGATTGGTAATGACACCGTACCTTGCTCCATGTGTGTCATGCAACAAAGACCACCTCTCCAACGGCTCATGCTCTATCCACTGATCAAATGTTTTAATCGTCCTTGCAAGCCTTCTCCTTATACTAGGAGGGTCGAATCCTGGCAAGTCACAAAGCCGAACTGTCTCTTCCTCCACGGTAGCAGATCCTGTTGCTAGTTGTGTAGCTACTGCTTCAACATGTGCCCTCACAGCTGCATTTTTTGCAGCTCTCCTATCCCTAACATGTTTCTGTGTGCAAACATTTAGTCTGTTATGTATCAGATCATACTTCCAATGTTGGTTCTGCTTGCAGAGTTCTTGAATAGATTCATGAGGTTCTTATTTCTGAACCGCGAGAAGAAATTTGCCCCGAGATTTCGCATGCACCAACGGCTCTACATGTCCTACTATGGAGTTTGTTTATCCGGACCAAGATTTGACAATGTCTTGATCGAGTTGAGTATACCTGCATGTCTATCATGAAGGATGCACACACTCGGCTTATCATGCACAACTGCTATTTTCAACTACATGAAGAACCATGTCCAACTCTCGATGTTCTCGCTCTCCACAAAAGCAAATACAAGTAGGACTACTTGATTTTGGCCATCTTGACCTATGGTTGTGAGGATCTGACCCTTGTATTTGCCAGTGAGAAAAGTGCCATCTACACATATCACCGATCGACAATGTCTAAAAGCTTCGATGCAGACACCGAAAGAGAAGAACAATTGATGCAACACCCTCACAATTCGGAACTCTGGCAGGTACAAGTCTTGTATGTCGACATAGGTGCCAGGATTCCAGTTCTGTTGTGTTTGGAGGAGCCGCACAATAGAGTCATATTCATCAAAATATGAACCAAATCTGGTCTCAAGTGCCTTCTGCTTAGCCCTCCAAGCCTTGCCATACGATATGTTGTACTTGAACCCGACGAAGACTTTTGTCTGTATAGCCTTAACTTCCATAGCTTTGCTCTCCACTATCTCGTTGTAAAGCAAGCGAGCAATGACCATGGAAGTAAGGTTAGGATGATCTTGAGGGATACATGGAATAAGACAAGTATGATGAACTATGTCACTTGTGACCCAGCTTGTGCCATACTTAGGGAGATAGCCATGCACCCTTGCGGGACAACCCTGGTTTCTACATACCATTGTTAAGTTTTTCGGACTTGAAACATCAGCTATCAAAACCCTTTGAATGGACATTGCCAATCAATGATTGCATCCTTCAGAGCTTGTTTGTTTGGGTGCAGGGCACCAGTCGCAATGTTGTTCTAGTGATACTGTCAGGCAGAATCATGACCATCGTTCACCAACATTGCAGATGAGAAGTCATGATTCCATGATGCAGGAATATGCGCTTGATGTGCGTTCTCTTCTTCATCTGATTGCGCGGAATCATCTGAAATATCACCTTCTCTATCTTCTTCATGCATCTGGTTTTGCATCTGCCCATCTATCTCGTCAGCATCCGCCTCGCCGCTAACATAACCATTTGCATTTCCTCCTTTTGCCTGACTGTTGTGGCCTACTTCGTAAACATCATGTCGGGACCCCGATCCTAATCCATAAGAATCCAGCCTGTAACACATCACATCTCTTTGCAGTCTCACGCACGGTTATCCCCATGGCTGTAGCCTTACCTTAGCCGGGACCATTTGCGCCTTTTGACTCACGTATGTAACTGTGTTGCTAGAATTCCAATGTCAAAGAACCCGGATCGACATATCTAGTCATATACTCAAGCGGCAGTTCCGTATAGGGACAAGCATACATGACCGAACAAAGCAGGTGTCGGTCATCAGCGAATGTAGACGAGTCATAGCAAGCTACAAGGACTCCATTACAACGCGTGACATCTGCCAAAGGGACAGACACAACAGCTAAGAAAGACACATGCCGGTCAACCAATGTGTCCGGAGCAGTAGCGAACTACCATGGCTCAATGGAATCACAAAGGGGCATTTCCCCGTAAGGAGTGCTACTAAGGCATACGACTAGGTATTCGAACCCCATACATATCAAGTACAACACATGTACGCATGGCATACTGATATGCATAGATACATCGATGCCATCACAACATAGCCATAAACATACAAACTTTATTTAGAAGGCTCGGAAGAGCCTCACACATAATATTACACAGATAGGGGTCTCACGACCCATCATCACAAGTAATACACACAAGTCTTACAAGCCAGCGGAAGATTAAAAACTGTCTGAGTACAGACAGATGGAAAGATAAAGGCACATGGCCCGACTATCTACAGACTCAACCTAGGGCCAGATCGTAGCTGGGACACCAGCTACTCGTCGTCGTCAACGTCTAGGTAGAGCCCTCCATTAGGGTCATTAACAACCTCTGCAACAATTTATTAAGAAAACTCGAGTACAAGATTACTCAACAAGACTTTAGGATAATCTATCTACTCATGCAAAGTATCAACAAGGAGTTGTGGGGTTTCATGCAGAAAGCCAGCATTTGACTCTTGGCTAGACAACTTGCATTTTCAAATAGTTTTGACAACTATGTTTTCTCGCACATGAGTCCACTAACACCACAACAATACTCTATCGTGGAATCATTCCGTCTCCCTACGGAAATGCCATCCACGACAGTCACACTTATGTTGACAAATTTTATGAGTAACCATTATAGTTATCTATGAACAACATATGCTTCCAAGTAGTCCATATCTGCGGGCGCGGCTATTCGAATAGATCATAACCCTGAAGGGGTGTACTTCTTCACACACGCTCTCGCCACTTATTGCCATGTGCACGTCATGCACCTCTGCAACCTTCAAGCGGAAGCCCGGCGAGGGAGTCGGCCACGACCGTTAACCACTCTAATACCTAGTCCAGGTTTATCGCCTATCTGAGGATAACCCGCTCGAAAGTCCGGCCGAGGTTTCCGCCACGGCCCCAAATGATGTGCGCAGGGTTCCCAAGCCCACCATCCGGGTGCCACTTGGTACACCGTGCCACTGCCTGCCGCATCATAGCCCACCTCTAAGCTCAGCACCATGCACGGCCTCCAGCATGACTATAAACACCAGAAACTACTTGCAACTCCTGGACCGAGTACTAGGCAATTAATAAGTCAAGAGGGTCAGTTAAGTATCCCAACGTGTGGTAGTATCTAGTCTTGGATTACATACACGGAACTCAGTTCCTAAGGACGGTTCCAATGAAACAACCCGCCATGTACTCCCACATAGCCTTTCACCGATACCTTTACCAAATAAGGTTCAACACACAACCTTTATTAACTGAACACAATCTCACAATCCTGTTCATCACCCAGATGACAGACCATACACAACTCTAAGCGTAGCATGCATAACAGGATAACACACATCAGGGCTCAAGCATCTACCAGGTATGCTAGGTTGCAAGGTTCAGCTATTTACTGTGACAAGGACATTCATGCAAAGGAAGTGGGTTCAACTAATGTGGTAAAAGAATTGAAAGAATTTTAACCTAATGCAATAAGTAAGAGCAGGAGCGAGAACATGGGATTTATCGGTATGATCAAAAATGGTTGCTTGCCTTGTTGCTCAGTAGAGGGGTGATAACCGTCTGTCGGATATTCAGTCAAATCCGGAGGGGCGGAGCTACCACGGCGGTCCTCGTCGGGCTCCGGTGAAACTAGGCCTAGAGCTCGAAATCGAGAGGGGAAACAAGGGGAAAGGCACCCTGAGCTCACAGGGAGTGCAGCGGCGTCGAAAGCGGGCTCGGGGACGGTCTGAGGAGGGAGAACGGCGGTGGTGAACGTCGGCGATCCGAGGAAGAATACGATGGAGATTCGGCGATGCAGGGCTCGGGGGCTTCTTTCCTTTGGCAGAGACGACCTGCTCGACGAGGCGTAGCAAACGACACTCTCAGGGGCGGGGAAGGACGGCCGGAGCGATGGCTAGCTCGAGCTCTAGCTCGCGGTCATGGCAGCCGAGGAAGAAAGAGAGGAGAGAGCGCGAATGAGGAGGGGGAAGAGGTGGGAATGGATCCCGGGAGACTTATCCTCCCTCTCTAGCGCATCAGGGTAAAGCAGGCGTGCACGTAGGTGCGTGGGCGCGCCGGGAGGAGCGGCGGCCACCTCCTGCTCCGACTGGCGAAGGAGGAAGACGACAGGCGCTGAGGTGGGCTAGGCCTTAGGTCAGCGACAGGTAAGGTTTCTTTCCATTTTTCCATTTCTGTTTCTGTTATTTACTTACTGACTTTGTTTTGTTTTATTTTTGGCTCCAAACTATTCCTAAAATAGTTCGAATGATACTGGAGTGTTAGTTGGAATATTTCCAACCACATATAATGTTTTCAACATTTTTGGAAACTTTGAATTATCTGAAATCAATTATATAGTTGATTTCAGTAGCTTTTAACTTAAATTTAAAATGCCGAAAGTATTTTGAAAATATGTTTCACCTCTGATATCTTGTTTTCAACATTTAACAGAAAAGATGAACTGTTCTAATGGCCATTTTGGGTTCATTGATTTGGCACTTGTTGAATTATCTTATGAATAAGGAGTGGCTAGGGTTTTGCTTTGATTTCTCCACTTCCTTTGAGTTCATTTCCATTTCTTGGATGCAATGAAAGAAGACATGAGCACAACTTGCTAAACCCTAACAGGGAATTCAGGGATGTAACAACTCACCCCCACTCAAAAGAATCTCGTCCCGAGATTTGGAAGTCGTCGGGAATAGCGGGGGATACTCAAGTAGGAGATGATCCTCTCTTTCCAATGTTGCCTCTTTTTCAGAATGATTCGACCATTGAACTTTAAGAAACTTGAGGTTTCAACGTCGAGTGGTACGCTCAGCTTGATCTAGAATACGCACAGGGTATTCTTGGTATGAAAGGTTATCTTGGCGATCAAGAGTTTCGTGGTCCACTTCACGGATAGGATCCGAAAAGCAACGTCTGAGTTGCGAGACGTGGAATACATCATGAACCATGGAAAGATGTGGATGAAGTTCCAATTGGTAGGCAACTTCTCCTCGTTTGGCAAGAATGCGAAAAGGACCGATAAAACGAGGAGCCAACTTTCCCTTGATACCGAAACGATGGGTTCCCTTCAAAGGTGTAACCCGAAGGTAAGCCTTCTCGTCAACTTCAAAGGTCACAGCCTTATGATGACGATCATATTGGCTCTTTTTACGAGATTGGGCTGTTTTCAACTTTTCACGAATAATGAGAACTTGCTCTTCTGCATCCTGGATCATATCCGGACCAAAGAGTTGCCTCTCTCCGGTTTCTGACCAATTAAGAGGTGTTCGACATCTTCGTCCAAAGAGAACTTCAAAAGGAGCTTTGCCCAAGCTTGATTGATAACTATTATTATAAGAAAATTCGGCGAATGGAAGGCACTTCTCCCAATTCATACCAAACGATATAACACAAGCTCGGAGCATATCTTCTAGGATTTGATTCACTCTTTCTACTTGACCACTTGATTGAGGATGGAAAGCAGTGCTAAAAGATAAGTGAGACCCCATGGCATTCTGAAAATTCTCCCAGAAGCGAGAAGTAAAGATACTTCCATGGTCGGAGTTAATCTCCAGAGGAACATCATGAAGAGACACTATTCGAGAGATATATAACTCTGCTAGCTGGCTAGCTGTTATACTCTCACGAACTGGAAGAAAATGAGCTAGTTTGGAAAGACGGTCGATGACCACAAGGATAGCATTATTTTCTTTCTTGGTCTTGGGAAATCCAGTGATAAAATCTATACTGACTTGTCCCATTTCCATTCAGGAATAGCTAAAGGTTGAAGGGTGCCAACAGTCCTTTGATGTTCTGCCTTAACTCGACGACAAATGTCACAGTTAGCAACGAACTCAACAATTTCTCTCTTCATCCTAGTCCACCAAAAACCTCTGGCGTAGGTCCTGATACATCTTAGTACTACCAGGATGAATGGTGAGAGGAGAATCATGAGCCTCCTTAAGGATCAATTGCCGCAAACGTTTGCTCTTAGGAACCACTAGACGGTTCTGAAAGAACACAACACCTTGCTCATTAATAGAGAAATCCCTAGCGTTTCCGCTAGCAATACTCTCCTTGATCCGGGATATACCCTTATCATATGCCTGCACGGCTATGATTTGATCCCTAAGAGTAGGCTTCACCACCAGGGTAGAAAGGAATCCTTGAGGAACAATGTGAAGATTTAACTTCCGAAATTCCTCATAGAGATGTGGTTGACCTCGTTGTAGCATCAGGTTGTTACAATAAGACTTACGACTTAGTGCATCAACCATAACATTGGCCTTCCCCGGGGTGTAAGTTATCCCTAAGTCGTAATCCGTGATCAACTCAACCCACCGTCTTTGCCTGAGATTCAAATCCGGCTGGGTGAAGATATATTTCAGACTTTGGTGATCAGTGAATATTTCACAATGATTACCAAGAAGGTAATGTCGCCAGGTTTTAAGTGCATGGACTACAGCTGCAAGCTCAAGATCATGTGTGGGATAATTATCCTCATGTGGACGCAACTGTCGAGATGCGTATGCAATTACATGACGATCCTGCATGAGAATTCTACCTAATCCTTGCCGCGAGGCGTCGCAGTAGATAACAAAGTCCTTAGAGAAATCTGGTGGTAGCAACACAGGTGCGGAAGTCAGGCGTCTTTTCAGTTCCTGAAAACTATGCTCACACTGTGGTGTCCACTCGAACTTTTTATCTTTCTTGAGGAGTTCAGTTAGAGGCTTCGCAACCTTGGAGAAATTCTCTACAAAGCGGCAACAATAGCTCGCTAGACCAAGAAAACTCCTAACTTGCTTAACCGATTCAGGTTGAGTCCAATCAAGGACGGCTTGAACTCTCTCGGGATTGACAACAATACCCTTACCAGAGATTACGTGACCTAGATAGGTCACTTCTGGTAACCAAAATTCACATTTTGAAAACTTGGCATACAGGCGGTGCTCTCGAAGTTTCATCAATACCAGCCTTAGATGCTTGGCATGTTCTTGTTCGTTCTTCGAGTAGATGAGAATATCATCGAGGTATACTACGACGAATTTGTCCAAATACTCCATGAAGATTGAATTCATCAAGCGAGAGAAGGTGGCTGGCGCATTGGTTAAACCAAAGGATATGGCGGTGTACTCGTATTGGCCATAACGAGTGACAAAAGCCGTTTTTGGGATGTCCCCATTCTTGATCTTGATCTGATGGTAACCCAACCTCAAATCCATTTTGGAGAAGACTGAGGATCCAGCGAGCTGATCATACAGGTCGTTGATCCTGGGGAGTGGATACTTGTTCTTTATGGTGACCAGGTTAACTGGTCGATAATCTACAACCATCCGATCCATTCCGTCTTTCTTCTTAACGAAGAGGACGGGACAAGCCCAAGGAGAAGAGCTAGGACGAATGAAACCTTTATTCAAGGCCTCATCTAGTTGCTTCTTAAGTTCGGCTAGCTCCAAGGGTGCCATCTTATAAGGTCTTCTGGCTATTGGGACAGTTCCCGGAACAAGGTCTATCACAAAGTCTACATCCCTGTCAGATGGGATTCCTGGTAGTTCTTCTAGAAAAACATCCGGAAAGTCACAGACTACCGGAATGTCTTCAAGTTCTCGAAGAGGGTTGGCATTGAGGGAATAGAGTTGGCATTTGGCAACTCGAGTAGAGACATTGACTATCTCACCCAAGGGATGGGTAAGCTGAACATTTCCAGAATGAGGATCAATCTTGGCATAATGGGCCGACATCCAGTCCATACCCAAGACGATATTGATATCCGAAGATTTCAAGGCTATCAAAGATGCTAGAAAAACTAGCCTTTCTACTAGAATTTCATTGTCATAGGTTATCCTGGAGGTTTGCCACTTACTACCAGGGGTTTGGACAACCAATGGGATTGGCATATCACAGAAAGACATGTTATGCAACTGTGCATAACTTTTTGAAATGAAAGAATGAGATGACCCAGTGTCAAAAAGAATAGACACTGGGTGATGATTGACAAGGAGCATACCTAGTATGACGTAGGGATCCTCTGCAGCCTCTTCTGCTGAAACATAGTTCACATGGCCACGTCCAGGAGTTGGCTTCACATAGTAAGCTTTGCCCGGCTTGCCTTGCCCAACGGACTTTCCAGGTTGCTTGGCGCCCATATTCTGAGGACACTCTCAGGAATAGTGCCCTGGTTCTCCACACTTGTAACAGATCACCTGATTGGCACGTGGTGCAGCATTGCTAGCTGGACCACCATTGGTTTTTGCTGGAGGATTGGTCTGATTCACCTGAGGCGCCACATAGGATGGCCTCGGGGTGTATCTTGGCGGCAGAGAACTATTAGGAACCCACAACCTACGTTTTGGAAACGCGGAACCACATGACGAGCCAGAGTCATGGGAGTGCTTCTTTGTGGCTTCATAGTCGGTATGAGCAGTCTCGGCACTGATCGCATTGTTGACAAGAGCTTGAAAGCTTGTACATTCGTGGAGGTGCGGATCACGACGAAGCTCAGGGCTCAGACCCTTGCAGAATCTTGCTTGCTTCTTGGCGTCAGTTGACACCTCTTCAGTTGCATAGCGGGCGAGGTTACCGAACTCGCGGCTATAGGCATCCACGGTCAATTTTCCCTGGGTGAATGCACATAACTCCTCTCTCTTTCTGTCCATCAGACCCTATGGAATATGGTGCAGACGGAAGTCTGTACTAAAGTTTGCCCATGTGGCTGCTTGTCTGACAGGACACATAGCTTCAAAGTTCTCCCACCAAAGATTGGCGGGTCCTTCCAAAAAGTCGGCCTCAGAAACATTTGCAGAGCGAATCTTCCGTGATATACTGCACAACCAGTCATCAGCGTCGAGGGGGTCGACAGAGTGATGGAACTTTGGAGGATTCAGCTTCAGAAAGTCATTGAGGGACACTGCATCATTCCTCGGCTGACGAGCCGTATTTTGCTCAATATGCTCTAGCAAACGGTGGTCTCCCTTTTGTTTCTTTCTGCCTCAAACATAACTTCCGCCAGAGAGGGCGGGTGAGGCAGTTCCTCCTGCGATGCTTGACTACCCTCTCCCTGCTCATGAGCAGGGGCACGGTTCAACCTGGTGAACACGGTACTGACAAACAAACTCACAGCTTAGACCAATATCGACATCAATACTAACTATGGATTAAGAATGCACTAAACACATGGAATGCGGAAATGAACATCCGAACAACATGGTAGCAAGCAACTGCTATATATACACCATGGTTCATACACACCATTACATAGTTCAGTACAACCTTAACCGAAGAACAAACTACTGAAAAGATGACACTACTCATTAGAGGCTTTCCAAGCTTCCTATACATTATTTATCTATGCCTCCGGAACTCATCTCACGACATAAGCATACTCCACAAGACACACAGGACCGTGGAAGTACAACTACTACCATACTATTCTTCCACTCACGGGTTCAGGCATCCGCATAGAACATCTCATAGAGGTTGCCTGCATGGCCTGGGAGCTCAACTTGCGGATCAGGAAACACTCGAGCTTGAGACCCCTGGGAACCGTAAGGGCACGGGTGTGGCCTTGGTCCCCTGACTGGTGGTAGTAGAGGTCCCCGAAGAGGGGTGACTCCTCCTATAGCAGGCCAATCAACATGAGCCGGAAGATGGGTCCTAACAGGGTTCAGCATCTCCATATCTCCATACCCTGTCTGGAGTACAAGTGCCAGCTGTGTCAAAGACGTCCACAGACGGGAACGTGTATCATGGAACTCCATACGAAGGGCACGAACATCCCTGTCTCTATTCTCTAGCATCTCAGCAGTGGACTGCAGCAGCGGATCCTCCATAGAGGAATCAAAGTAGACCCCACTAAGGTATCCTTCTTCTCCTGGCTGAGAGGCAGGAACATAGCAGAACTCTGAATTCTACAGCAGTGCATGTGTGGCCCACATGATGGTAAGCATTGAATAGGCAGCATCTTGTACTGCCATGTCAACAGTGACCCCCAATCCATAAGACCAATGGATCGGCTCCTCAGCTCCAGGGTAATCTGGGAATACCCTAACAGTGCACAGATACTGACTCTGATTAAAATCCCGGTACTGCTCCTCCACTGTGTACTCTAGGTACCAGCAATAACCGGCAACTGACATCATCCTAACTAGCATGGCCGTATGACCTGGTACGTCAATGCACCTAGTTAGACGGACCACCTGACGAGAAGGGCGGCCAGTCATCTGATGCAAAAGAATTAGAGCTCTGAAGACAATACTTGGGCAGCATAACGGCTGTAAATGCTCAAAAACAATTTTGAGACAACCCACAAAGATACGATAGCATAACCACTCAACTATCAAGTTTAATTCCATGGTCATCAAAACTTACTTTCTTTTCCGTGAGATAAGAGAAACTCGAAGTAACTCTCGACTCGTTGTCGTCTAATCTACCGGTCAGATACCACGAGCCTAAGAGAAAGATAAGTAACCTAGTCCTTAATCCCCGCAGAAAAGACGAGGATGACGAGAATAGAATAATTTAAGAAGAGAAGCAAGAGTCTTACGTTCCCTTCCACAAACAATTCCCTTATGTATAACTAAAGTAATTCTAGACTCAACTTCGACCAGTTTGGCTGAGTAATCCTACAGTCAGTCAGGCTCTGATACCAACGTTGTCGGGACCCCGATCCTAATCCATAGGAATCCAGCGTGTAACACATCACATCTCTTTGCGGTCTCACGCACGGTTATCCCCACGGCTGCAGCCTTACCTTAGCCGGGACCGTTTGCGCCTTATGACTCACGTACGTAACTGTGTTGCTAGCATACCAATGTCAAAGAACCCGGATCATCATGTCTAGTCATAAACTCAAGCGGCAGTTCCGTACAGGGACATGCATACATGACCCAGCAAAGCAGGTGTCGGTCATCGGCGAATGTAGACGAGTCGTAGCAAGCTACAAGGACTCCATTACAATGCGTGACATTTCCGAAAGGGACAGACACATCAGCTAAGAAAGACACATGCCGGCCAACCAATGTGTCCGGAGCAGTAGCGAACTACCATGGCTCAATGGAATCACAAAGGGGCATTTCCCCGTAAGGAGTGCTACTAAGGCATACAACTAGGTATTCGAACCCCATACATATCAAGCACAACACACGTACACATGGCATACTGATATGCATAGATACATCGATGCTATCACAACATAGCCATAAACATACAAACTTTATTTAGAAGGCTCGGAAGAGCCTCACACATAATATTACACATATAGGGGTCTCACGACCCATCATCAGAAGTCATACACACAAGTCTTACAAGCCAGCAGAAGATTAAAAATTGTCTGAGTACAGACAGATGGAAAGATAAAGGAACATGGCCTCACTATCTACAAACCCAACCTAGGGCCAGATCGTAGCTGGGACACCAGCTACTCATCATCGCCAACGTCGAGGTAGAACCCTCCATTAGGGTCATAAACAACCTCTGCAACAATTTATTAAGCAAACGTGAGTACAAAAGTACTCAGCAAGACTTTAGGATAATCTATCTACTCATGCAATGTATCAACAAGGAGTTGTGGGGTTTCATGCAGAAAGCCAGCATTTGACTCTTGGCTAGACAACTTGCATTTTCAAATAGTTTTGACAACTATGTTTTCTCGCACACGAGTCCACTAACACCACAACAATACTGCATCGTGGAATCATTCCGTCTCCCTACGAAAATGCCAACCACGACACTCACACTTATCTTGACAAATTTTATGAGTAACCATTATAGTTATCTATGAACAACATATGCTTCCAAGTAGTCCATATCCGCGGACGCGGCTATTGGAATAGATCATAACCCTGAAGGGGTGTACTTCTTCACACACGCTCTCGTCACTTATCGCCATGTGCACGTCATGCACCTCGGCAACCTTCAAGCGGAAGCCCAGCGAGGGAGTCGGCCACAACCGTTAACCACTCTAATACCTAGTCCAGGTTTATCGCCTATCTGAGGGTAACCCACTCGGAAGTCCGGCCGAGGTTGCCGCCACGGCCCCAAACGATGTGCGCAGGGTTCCCAAGCCCGGGTGCCACTTGGTACATCGTATCACTGCCTACCGCATCATAGCCCACCTCTAACTCAGCACCATGCACGACCTCCAGCATGACTATAAAAACCAGAAACTACTTGCAACTCCTGGACCGAGTACTAGGCGATTAATAAGTCGAGAGGGGTCAGTTAAGTATCCCAACGTGTGGTAGTATCTAGTCTTGGATGACATACACGGAACTTAGTTCCTATGGATGGTTCCAATGAAACAACCCGCCATGTACTCCTACATAGCCTTTCACCGGTACCTTTACCAAATCAGGTTCAACACACAACCTTTATTAACTCAACACAATCTCGCAATCATGTTCATCACCCAGATGACAGACCATACACAACTCTAAGCATAGCATGCATAGCAGGATAACACACATCAAGGCTCAAGCATCTACCAGGTATGCTAGGTTGCAAGGTTAAGCTATTTACTGTGACAAGGACAGGTCATGCAAAGGAAGTGGGTTCAACTAACGTGGTAAAAGCATCGAAAGCATTTTAACCTAATGCAATAAGTAAGAGCAGGAGCGAGAACATGGGATTTATCGGGATGATAAAAAATGGTTGCTTGCCTTTTTGCTCAGCAGAGGGGTGATAACCGTCAGTCGGATATTCTATCGAATCTGGAGGGGCGGAGCCTACCGGAATAACAACAATCAATCAATATCAAACATATGCAACAAAATGATGCATGAAATGCAATGTAGCATGGTTTGAGATGACTAATAGAACCTTTTGGGTGATCTTGATTTGAAATCATAATTCAAATATCATTTGAATTATAATTTAGCAAATTCTTTTAATTGATTTGACCTGATGTTGTTTCATAACTGTGTTTTTCATGCATGAAAATAGCACCATTGGATTCCTTGAATTTTTCTGATCATTTTACATATATTATTTGTCAAATTTGGAGTTATATTCAATTTTCTATGAATTTCCAAAGTTTTGAACTTATTCTATAATTATTTTTAAACAGAAAATGAGTTATTGCATCAGCATGACATCAGGAGGTCCAACTGGCCGTTGAAAGTCAAACCTGACCAGTGGGACCCACTTGTTAGTGACTCTGGCCAGTTTTTAGTTTAGATTTTACTTAATTAGCTAATTCACAGAGTAGGACCCACCTGTCAGTGTCTATTTAAATTAATTAAATAAGTTATTTTTATTTTTATTAAATTTAATTAGACAGGGGCTGGCCCCACCTGTCATAGGCTTAGGAGGAAAGAACCCACCGGCGACGAGGTCGATCTCGCCGGCGGTGAGCCTCCGGCAGCACCAGAGACGACGGAGGGCGTCGGAAACACATCTCCAATAACCAAATGCACGACAGAGACCTCAGGAAGAACGTCCACTCGATGACGCTCACGATGGAGCAAACCCCAGGGGCTGGGGTGGCCGGAATGAACGCCGGCGACGAGCTTGGCGGCGGCCGAAGCTCGGGCATCATCGAGGTCATCGAAACAGAGGGCGTTTCACGCAGGGCTGGGCTCCTAGAGCATCTACGCGACGAGCTGGAGCCATTGCAGGCCTCGGGTGGACCAACCGGTCACCGTAGGGCCACCGACGACGAGCTACCGCGGCGGTTGTCGTGGGTATACGCCTGACAGTAGATGTGTAGGGTACGAATGAGATGGGCAGAGTCCTAGCTACGGCGAGGTTGTATGAGTTCAGGCCCCTCTACGGTGGAGGTAATAGCCCTACGTCTCAGTGCTCGTGGAGCTTGTTACCGAGTGTAATATGGAGTACAATGTTTTTCTAACCCTTTTACCAGTGGGGGAGGGCGGCTTATATAGAGTGCACTGCCCTCCACAACGGTTCTGATTCAAGGGTGGAGTAGTGGCGATTGAATGCATGCATTACAGGTAACATATGCTATAAATGCTAGTTAATGCACCCGGAAACGTACGGCAGTTTCCCTCCAGGGAGGTTACGACGCACCGAGTGTATCCAGTCGGTAGGTCCGGTGTCCTCCGAGTCTTAGTCTCCGACTGGATGATTCTGGGCCCGTTACCGACTGGATGATGGGGACACCTTAATACAGTGGGGCATACTTAAGGTCCTGTCCCTTGCGTGGGGTAGTCCTTGGGTAGGACCTGTAGGACAGGCCTATGACCCTACCCTAGGACTATGACCCCATCATTAGTCCCCGAATGGATTGGGGTTGAAACGTCAAAGCAGTGCTCGATGCTTAGATCCGACTGGACTAGGTTCGGCTTGGGCGTTGCTTGCTTCTATCCATTCTATCTCTCCTGGCCAATGATCCGAGTGAATGTGTTCTGCGGAACGGACTGTCGGGAACCGAGTGCTTTCGCGGCATCTTTTGACACGACCGGTCAACTGACAGCGGTGGATTTTCCGGGAACTCAAATTTCGGGTTCCGCGCGCTTAGCTGGGGCGACGTCAGCGCGCTCGAGTAGCGCCTGACTCCTCGATCCTCGCGCCTTCAACTCTTCCGCCGATATCGCCGCGGCTGGTTGGGCTGATAAGATTTCGGGCCCGCTCGCCAGCGACCCAGTCGGTGTTCTATTTAACTCTGGCCGACGAGACCCATCGGTTACGCTCGCCGAATCCTCTGCTCTTGCTTGCTCTGTCTTCCTCGCCACCTCTTGCGCTCATACACCTTTCTCTTCCCATCCTTCTCGAAAGCTTGCCATCGCCGCCATGACCAAGGGCCAGACCAGCAAGATGGAGGCAAGGAAGAAGAAGGGCAAGGCGGCGGCTGCTCAGCGGCGGCAGCGGCCATTGCCAGCGGGATGGATCCAGGGAGACTTTCTTCCCTCCACAGTGACGGAGGGGGACCTGCTGGAGCTGGTAGAGCACGGCCAGCTCGTGCATAAATCTTGGAGGTTGCCGGCGGACGACGAGGTTGAGCCGGCGCCACGGGAGGGGGAACGCGTCTTGCTCCTCAGCCACGTTCATCGAGGTTTCTCTCTGCCCCCCCACCCTTTCTTCAAAGGCATCATGAATCATTTTGGTGCTCAACTCCATCACTTCCCTCCGAATGCCATTGCCCACCTTTCTGCCTTCATTGTTCTGTGCGAATGCTTTATCGGTTTCCCCCCTCATTGGGGTTTATTCAAACATATCTTCTCCGCCCGCTCTTAGTCAGTCGGATGACAAGACGCATCTCCTCCAGCTCTGCGGGGGTTTAGGGTTTCAGAAAAAGAGTCGGAGTAGCTACCCTGCTCTCCAGTTGAACGAGTCGGTTAGGAACTGGCAGTCGACGTGGTTCTACTGCCAGGACATAGCCTGTCCGAACGCGTCGACTGGACTGCCTCCATTTAGTCTAGACCGCCCTGCTCCACCCAAGCAACTCGCCCTCTCGAAAGCCAAGAGGGATGACATCCAGCCTTTGGTCGAGGCACTCGCGGATGTTGTCAGGAGGGGGGTCACCGGTATTGACCTGTTGGAAGTCTTCATCGGTCGGCGGATCGAGGCTCTTCAAGCTCGCCACCATGCTATGTGGCTCTACACAGGGCCCGAGGATTCCACTCGGACCGTCGCGGTGGGCATACTCGAGGAGAAGGTGACCTCGATAGTGCTCCAAATCACGGGACCTTGCGAGAACCCTAAAGGAGCTCGCCGAGTGGTGCCTCACAGCACGGACAACCCGCCACCAAATCAGGTGAGTAGCGTTAGCCGAATATATCGAACTGTTTTGATTTCAGTCGTTCATTTATATCCTCGTGTGATGCTTAATGTTTTCGACTGAATCTCATGTAGGAATGGACCAACTGGTCCTCCCCTGTCTCGAACGGGGATCCGGAGGAGGAGGAGGAAGAAGGTAGCCAGGAGGGGAGCGTGGATAGCACTGAATATGTCTCCGACAACAGGGAGTCGGAGGAGGAGGACAGCGAGGAGGAGGAAGAAGACGAAGAGCGCAACTCTCCGCCTCCACCGCCAAAACAGCGGAGTAAGCGTCGACATGAGCCTGTCGTCCCTTCGGCTCCCCCCGCGTTGTCGAGTGCTCTACCTACCGCTCCGGCGGTCCCGAGTGCTCGAGACACGAAGAGGTCCAGGGACGCCCCCGCTGAGCCTGCAGGCCAATCTCCCAGGGCGCCCAAACCGAGTGGGCCCAACCCTCGGAGGGCTCTGCCGCGCATGAGGGTTGCCATCCTCGTCACATCCACATAAGCGAATCCAACTCTCAGCTTTTTATGTTATCCGAGTGAACTCCCGCTTTACAAGTCGAATGGGCTTCACTTGACAGGGTCGCCACTTCTACAACCTCTCCGGTCCGCCAAGGGGATGACCCCATGGATACAGACAACGTCGTCTCGTCCCAGCCGGGTATGTTGTAGGAGAGTCAGGTGTTTTATTCCTGTAGACTGTACTATCCTTTTCTTTTTCTGAACCATCATGCCATTCGGCTTGTCAGGGGCGATTCACCCGGACGAAGACGGGCAAGGGAGAGCCGAGGCGGCCGTGGAGCCTGTCGTGGAGCCTGTCCTTGAGGCTGCTCTTCCTGCTGCTGCCCCTGCCGCCGACGCTCCACCGACTGAAGTGCCTCCACCGACCGAACCAGTGTCGGTGGGCGACGAACTGACTGGGGCGAATCTTGGGATGCCCCAGGATCTTCCCACAATTCCCGGTTCGTCGAATGTTGAATTCAGCATTCGGTGTGTCCCAGAGGAGCAGGTGGGAGCGGCTAAGGGAGCCATGATCCAAGCGGAGCTGATGACCGGGGAGGCCAAGAAGGCTTATGACTCCGTTGCGGCTTTGTACCAGCGGAGCTTGGACCTGCGCGACGACATCCGAGTAAGTAGTCTAGTAAGTACTGACTTTTCTTTTGTAACCCACTGGGTGTTGTCGTAGTCTGTTGTTTGCAATGGGTTCACTCCGAGTGAACCCAGTGGGTGTAGTCCCCGAGACTTCTGTCGAGTGCTTGCACCGACAGTTGTGTTTATACATTTGGTCTTTATTTTTGTCGTGTCCGTAGACAAGATTTCTGAGTGCAAGTTCTTACTGCAGTCGGAGCACTCTTGCGGTAAGAGTTCCCTAGAGTAAACTGCACACAGGTGGAGTAGCTTTAGCCTCGGAGGCGTAGGTGAAAACGTGCACCTCAATAGGGCAGACCTGCTTGAGGTGCATGCCAGTGGGGTCACTCTTAGTGAACCCACTGGGTGTAGTCCCCGAGACCGCTGTCGACTGCTTGCGTCGGCAGGGGTCTGAAGAACATAGTTTGTATTGAGAAAGTTGCTGATAACCCTTTGTTTCGTCTTGTAGAAAACTTGTGATATGGGGAGCGCTTATGAAGCCTTGAAGGCTGAGAAGAACCAATATGCTGGTGAACTAGAAACCGCGACGCTCGCCATGGCTGGCCTGAAGAACGCGCTGGAAGTTCGAGAGAAATCCTTGGAGGAAGCGTTGGAGGCAAACAGGGCGTTGGTGGTGGAGGTGGAGAGGCTGAAGAAACAGAGGACCGAAGTGTACGATCAAATGGCTGCTCGGAATAAACGATGGATAGCTCAGGAGAAGTATGTGGATGACTGGGCTGTCCAGATGATGAGTCGTCTGGCTGGTAAGTCTGATGATTTGTCGAGTGGTTGTATCTTGTGACGAACACTCGGTTTGTAATTTCTATTTGCTCGTTTGTGGCAGATTTTTGTGGTGACGTTGAAGCTGAAGCGGCAGCCGTGGAACGATCCATGAAGGACAATGTGCCGCTCAGCGAGGACGCCAACCGGAATCTACTCCGGCCTCATATCCGCGTAGGCAAAGTGGGTCCGTTCATCAACCGACTGAGAGAAATCTTCGGCCGCATTGAGAAGGAGCTTTGGCCGGAAGACGAGTCGCGGGAAAAGATGGAGACTCTGTTGGGGCGACTGGGGGAGATTCCGGCCCGAGTGCAATCTTGGAAGAAATCGGCAGCGCATTGCGGTGCTGATGTGGCGCTGTCCTTGGTCCGGGTCCATTGCAAAGAAGTGCGGGAAGATAAGCTGAAATCCTTGAAAGTCGCCAACACGAAGAAGCTTCAATTCGAAGACTTCGACCCGCATTGCTGGAGACTGCGACCCGCATTGCTGATGGAATCGACCTGGATACCTTTGTGGAACCCTGCAGTCCTGACGCGGGCCCAGCTGACTCATGATCGAACTTTATCCTCGGTATGCCGAGTGTTTGCCTGTACGATATTCTGTCCACTTCTGTTGGCCGTCATACTTTTGGATCGGTGCGGGTAAGCTTGATCCGCACCGAGTCCGTTATCGTTTCTAGACTGCTGGAGTCACAACGAAAACACTTATTCTTTTGCTTGAGTGTTGTTTGGAGTTGAACACTTAATGTGTACTCGTAGAATATTAGGACTTAGGTGATTCATGATCAGTGCTAAGTTCCCGAGTGTAACGTATAGAGCACACTCGGAGGAGCGATTAGTACTTAGGCGATGCAGGATCGTAGCTAAGTCCTCGAGTGTGACGTGAAGTGCACACTCGAAGGAAGATTAGTACTTAGGCGATGCGTGATCGCAGCTAAGTCCCCGAGTGTGACGTAAAGTGCACACTCGGAGGAAGTTAATAATTAGGCGATGCGTGATCGCAGCTAAGTCCCCGAGTGTGACGTAAAGTGCACACTCGGAGGAAGTTAATACTTAGGCGATGCGTGATCGCAGCTAAGTCCCCGAGTGTGACGTAAAGTGCACACTCGGAGGAAGTTAATACTTAGGCGATGCGTGATCGCAGCTAAGTTCCCGAGTGTGACGCAAAGTGCACACTCGGAGGAAGTTAATACTTAGGCGATGCATGATCGCAGCTAAGTCCCCGAGTGCGACGTGAAGTGCACACTCGGAGAAGTTAATACTTAGGCGATGCGTGATCGCAGCTAAGTCCCCGAGTGCGACGTGAAGTGCACAATCGGAGAAGTTAATACTTAGGCGATGCAGGATCGCAGCTAAGTCTCCGAGTGCGACGTGAAAGTGCACACTCAGAGGAAGTTAATACTTAGGCGATGCGTGATCGCAGCTAAGTCCACGAGTGTGACGTAAAATGCACACTCGGAGGAAGTTAATACTTAGGCGATGCGTGATCACAGCTAAGTCCCCGAGTGTGACGCAAAGTGCACACTCGGAGGAAGTTATACTTAGGCGATGCAGGATCGCAGCTAAGTCCCCGAGTTTGACGTGAAGTGCACACTCGGAGAAGTTAATACTTAGGCGATGCGTGATTGCAGCTAAGTCCCTGAGTGTGACGCAAAGTGCACACTCGGAGGAAGTTAATACTTAGGCGATGCAGGATCGCAGCTAAGTCCCCGAGTGCGACGTGAAGTGCACACTCGGAGGAATTTAATACTTAGGCGATGCAGGATCGCAGCTAAGTCCCCGAGTGTGACGCAAAGTGCACACTCGGAGGAAGTTATACTTAGGCGATGCAGGATCGCAGCTAAGTCCCCGAGTGCGACGTGAAGTGCACACTCGGAGAAGTTAATACTTAGGCGATGCGTGATTGCAGCTAAGTCCCCGAGTGTGACGCAAAGTGCACACTCGGAGGAAGTTAATACTTAGGCGATGCAGGATCGCAGCTAAGTCCCCGAGTGTGACGCAAAGTGCACACTCGGAGGAAGTTATACTTAGGCGATGCAGGATCGCAGCTAAGTCCCCGAGTGCGACGTGAAGTGCACACTCGGAGAAGTTAATACTTAGGCGATGCGTGATCGCAGCTAAGTCCCCGAGTGTGACGCAAAGTGCACACTCGGAGGAAGTTAATACTTAGGCGATGCAGGATCGCAACTAAGTCCCCGAGTGCGACGTGAAGTGCACACTCGGAGGAATTTAATACTTAGGCGATGCAGGATCGCAGCTAAGTCCCCGAGTGCGACATGAAAGTGCACACTCGGAGATAGTTAATACTTAGGCGATGCAGGATCGTAGCTAAGTTATTTTTTGTGACCATACTCTGCAACCACGGAAGAACTCTGAATCTGCAAAAGAAATTGAATCTGCTGTATATTATTTCTCCAAAACTTGTTCGTTACACTGCTTCAGTTGGCGATCACGTATAAAAACGCTTGAGGAGGTCTCCGTTCCACGCGCGGGGTTCGTCGGCCTCCTTCTGAATGTTGTAGAGTCTGTATGCCCCGTTGTTCAGCACCTTTGAAATGATGAAAGGACCTTCCCAGGCCGGAGCCAACTTGTGTGGTCTCTGCCGATCCACTCGGAGCACCAAATCGCCAGCCTGGAACGTGCTGCTTCTGACATGTCGTGCATGAAAACGTCGCAGATCTTGCTGATAAATTGTTGAGCGAGTAAGTGCCATCCCGCGCTCCTCCTCTAGAAGATCGACTCCATCTTGCCTTGCTTGTTCTGCTTCGGCTTCGGAGAAGAGTTCGACTCGCGGGGCATTGTGAAGCAGGTCACTCGGAAGGACCGCTTCTGCTCCATAGACGAGGAAGAACGGTGATCGCCTTGTTGATCTGTTCGGAGTGGTGCGGAGACCCCAAAGTACTGAAGGTAACTCGGTTACCCACGCACCAGCAGCATGTCCTATCTCTCGTAAGAGTCGAGGCTTCAAACCTTGAAGGATAAGTCCATTTGCACGCTCAGCTTGTCCATTGGATTGCGGATGTGCTACGGAAGCAAAATCCACTCGGATACCTTGACTCGCGCAGAAACCTTTGAATCTGTCCGAGTCGAAGTTTGTCCCATTGTCCGTGATTATGCTGTGAGGCACTCCGAATCTGGAGATGATGTCTCTGACAAACTTCACAGCTGTGGAGGCGTCGAGTTTCTTGATGGGCTTGGCTTCTATCCACTTTGTAAACTTGTCGACTGCCACCAACAGATGTGTGTAGCCTCCTTGGCCTGTCTTGAATGGTCCGACTGTGTCTAATCCCCAAACTGCAAACGGCCACACAAGTGGGATTGTCTTTAGTGCATATGTTGGCTTGTGGGACTTGTTGGAGTAGAACCGACAGCCTTCGCATCGATCGACCATAGCTTTGGCCATTTCGTTAGCCTGCAGCCAGAAGAATCCAGCCCTGAACGCCTTGGCGACGATTGCTCTTGAAGAAGCATGATGGCCGCAGGTTCCCGAGTGGATATCCTCTAGGATCAACCGCCCTTCCTCTAGGGAAATGCAACGTTGGAGAACGCCTGAAACACTCTCCTTATACAATTGACCATCAATGACAGTGAACGCCTTCGACCTGCGAACTATTTGTCGGGCTTGGACTTCGTCTTCTGGAAGTTCTTGCCTTAGGATATATGCCATAATAGGCACAGTCCACTCGGGGATGATTAGCAGAATCTCTGTGACCAGATCAACCATAGCAGGCACATCGACTTCAGTCAGGTCTGTTCCGCTCTTGGGTTGCACTAGCTCTTCCGTGAAGGGATCTTCTTTGACTGAAGGAAGATGGAGGTGCTCGAGGCAGACATCACTCGGGACGGGTCTCCGAGTGGATCCGAGCTTCGCCAATTCGTCCGCCGCTTGGTTCTTCAGTCTTGGAACATGATGAAGTTCTAGACCTTCAAACTTCTTCTCCAGCTTCCTGACTGCATTGCAGTAGGTTGTCATAGTGGGGTTCCTTACGTCCCACTCTTTCATTACTTGGTTGACCACCAAGTCTGAATCGCCGTAGACCATCAGGCGATGGACGCCGAGTGAGATGGCCATGCGCAATCCGTAGAGAAGAGCTTCATACTCTGCCTCATTGTTAGATTAATCAAAGTGTATGTGAAGCACATACTTGAGCTTGTCACCCTTTGGTGATACGATCACAACACCAGCGCCGGATCCATTCAACATCTTAGACCCATCGAAGAACATTGTCCAATGAGCCGAGTAGATGTGAGTCGGTTGCTGTTGTTCTACCCATTCTCCTATAAAGTCAGCCAGGGCTTGAGACTTAATAGCTTTCTTGGCCTCTAACTTGATGTCACAGTACAGCATCTCCATCGCCCACTTCGCCACTCGGCCTGACGCGTCTCGATTGTGGAGAATTTCCGACAAAGGAGAATCAGAAACGACAGATACCGAGTGGTCTTGGAAATAATGGGCAACCTTCTTCGCAGTCAAATAAATCCCATAGATAAGCTTCTAATAATGGGGATACCTCTGCTTGGAAGGGGTCAGAACCTCGGAAACGTAGTACACTGGCCGCTGAACTTTGTAAGCTTTGCCCTCCTCCTCTCGCTCGACTGTAAGAACAGTACTAACCACTTGATTTGTGGTCGCGATATATAGAAGAAGGGGCTCTTTACTGAGCGGAGCAGTAAGAACCGGCTGGGTGGAAAGTAGGACTTTGAGGTCGTCGAACGCGACTTGGGCTTCGTCTGTCCAGTCGAAGGTATCTGATTTTTTCATGAGTCGATACAGAGGAAGCGCTTTTTCGCCGAGTCGACTGATGAACCTGCTCAAAGCTGCTAAGCAACTTGTGAGTCGTTGAACATCGTGTATTCTGACCGGCCTCTCCATTCGGACGGTGGTCCCGATCTTTTCGGGGTTAACATTGATCCCTCGTTCGGAAATGAAGAAACCGAGTAACTTTCCGCTGGGAACACCGAATGAACACTTGGCAAGATTTAACTTGATATCGTACCTACGAAGGTTGGCGAATGTTTCTGCCAAGTCAGTCAGCAGGTCGGAACCTTTGCGGGACTTGACTACGGTATCATCCATGTATGCCTCCACATTGCGACCGATCTGGTCTAGGAGACATTTTTGGATCATGCGCATAAAGGTGGCTCCTGCATTCTTCAGACCGAAAGGCATGGTGATGTAGCATAAGCACCCAAACGGGGTGATGAAAGCTGTTTTCAACTCATCGGGACCATACAGACGGATCTGATGATAACCCGAGTAGGCATCAAGAAATGATAAACGCTCGCACCCCGCAGTCGAATCAACAATTTGATCTATGCGGGGGAGCGGAAAATGGTCTTTCGGGCAGACCTTATTGAGGTGCTTGAAGTCAATGCACATTCGGAGTGACTTGTCCTTCTTGGGCACCATGACTACATTGGCGAGCCACTCGGAGTGGTGAACCTCGCGAATGAATCTGGCAGCTAGCAGCTTAGCCACCTCTTCTCCGATTGCCCTCCTTTTGTGCGCTGCGGACCGGCGTAGGCGCTCTCGGACGGGCCGAGCAGCGGGATCCACATGCAGTCGGTGCTCAGCCAACTCCCTAGGTACACCCGGCATGTCAGATGGCTTCCATGCGAAGATGTCCCAGTTCTCACGGAGGAATTGGGTGAGCTCGGCTTCCTATTTGGGATCCAGGGTGGTGGAGATGTTTGTCGGGGCGGCAGACTCGTCCGTCGGGTGGATGCTGACCTTCTTAGTCTCTCCTGCCGACTGGAACGCGGCCTCAGAAGCTGGCTTCTTTGAGCGCATTAAGTCGGCGGGGTCGACTGTCTTCTTGTACTCTTCGAGCTCGAGTACAGCCATCTGCTGGTCGGCGATCCTCGACCCCTCTTGCAGACACTCCTCGGCTCGCTGGCAGTTGCCGGTGATGGTGATGACGCCTTTTGGACCGGGCATTTTCAACTTCAAGTACACATAACACGGTCGTGCCATGAAACTCACATATGCCGGGCGGCCCAGAATTGCATGGTAAGCGCTCTGGAAGTCTACCACCTCAAACGTGAGCTTCTCCTTGCGAAAGTTCTTGTCGGAGCCGAAGATGACCTCCAATGCGATCTGGCCGAGTGATTTGGCCTTCCGCCCTGGGACGACTCCGTGGAACTGCATATTGCTCTCGCTGAGTCTGGACATCGGAATGCCCATCCCCTTGAGAGTGTCGGCGTACATAATATTCAACCCGCTGCCGCCGTCCATTAGGACTTTGCGCAGTCGACGACCAGAACCTGCCTTCCTGGGGTGGGGACATGTGTTGGATGATCCGACTGATCGAAGGTAATCTCAGTTTGAGACCATTTGAGAAACTTGGGGGCAGTCGGAACGGCCATGTTGACTTCTCTGTTCACTAGCTTCAGTCAACTCTTGCTTTCGACGTCAGCAAAGATCATGAGGGTTGCATGGACTTGGGGGAACGGATTCTCCTTGTCCTCCTCATCCTGTTCAGGATTCTTCTCACTCGGCTGCCCTTCGCTGAAACCCTGGATCAGGAGACGGCACTGCCGAGTGGTGTGCTTTGCGTATATGGGGTTACCTTCCTCATCCATATTCGTATGGATTGGACAAGGCTGGTCCAGGATGGGATTGTTGAAAGGCTTTTTCTTGGGGGTGAACTGCGCTTTCCCTTTGCCCTTGAATTTGGCGCTGGTTACAGCTGCAGCTTCTGCTTGCGGTGTGGGCGGAACCTTCGGTTTCTGCTTTCGAGTGTTACCTCCGTCGGCATCGCCGACTGTCTTGTGTTTACCGCTCCGGATGCGGTCTTCTTCTTCCCCATTTGCATAGCGAGTTGCTATCTCCATCATCTTGCTCATGGAGATGTCGCCGGTTCGACCAAACTTCAAGTACAGCTCCCTGTACCGCACGCCTGCCTTGAAGGCGTAGACTGCTTGATGCTCGGTGACGTTCTCCACCGCGTGGTAAAGAGTCGTCCATCGCTGGATGAAGTCGCGCAAGGGCTCATTCGGCTTCTGGACACAGTGCTGAAGCTCCACAAGACCTGTAGGGTGCTTGCACGTTCCTTCAAAGGTTCTGATGAATACTCGGGCTAGATCTGCCCAACTGTAAATGCTTGAGGGGGCCAACTGATTCAGCCAAGCTCGGGCCGAGCCGTCGAGCATCAGAGGGAGGTGCTTCATAGCGACATGGTCGTCTCCTCCTCCGATCTGGACCGCCACTCGGTAGTCGTCTAGCCATGTTTCGGGCTTGGACTCTCCTGAGAATTTACCGATTCCCGCAGCCAATCGGAAGTTGGGCAGGATATCTGCCGAGCGGATGGCTCGACTAAAACACTCGGGACCAGATACGATGGCCGTGCTTCCACTCGGACAGTCCATATCGCGGCCATCGCGGTGGGCTCGACCCCTCTCGACTCTTCGCTGAGCGATTCGGCCCCTTGCGTCGGGTCTTGGGTCGTAAGTATCGCCGACTGAATGCCGATCATCATGATGCCGGGACCCGTAGGGCCCACCCCACGGAGGGGTGCGCGAGCGACGGCGATACTGATGAGATCCAGGGCTATGAACCGAACTATGTGTGTTTGCATGGACGGAACTATTGCGGATCCGATTGTGTGACTCGGAGACTGCCGAATTCTCCTGCTGTGCCGTGCGCAACAGGGTTCGGATTTGTTCGATTCCCCTTCCTGCCTCTGAATCAGTCGGCTGGAGGGAATCGACAATCTGAGCAGCCGCGGCCAGGTTGAGGAGAGGCGTGCGGAACACCTCCACGTTACTCCGCCGAGTGTGTTGGCTGGCAGAACGACGAGGCGGACGACGCGCACCGGATGCTTCGCCAACTTCACCTCGGTCGGCTTGACGAGGATCTTCATGGGAGTTGGCCATGTGTACTTCTGCTGCAGGCCCACGACCCACGTACTCGGTAGGAAGCTCAGTCGGAACCGAGTCTGAGCACTGGGAGCGTGGGGCGACTACAACAGACTCCAGGACTGCCACCTGAGAGGACACGAACTGGCGCGCTCGGGCATGTTGCACCCAACGTTGTAGACGCGGACTGCGAGATCGCCTGCTGTGGCGTGTGACGAAGGTGCAAGCCGGCAACGGAGCCGATTGTTGGAGAAGAAGAACGCCGCGAGCGCCGGCACGAAAGTGCGTGGCCCCGCGACGGGGAAACGCCTTGACGTCAAGGGGTGCCTCCCGAAGCCACGCCGAATCGTCGACGACGAAGGAGAGAGCACCGAAGAGGATCTGGTGGCCCATGCTCGAAACTCCATCGGACGACATGACGAAAGGAAGTAGTCGCGAACTCGCCGGAAGTCGCTTAGATGCCTGCCCCACGGTGGGCGCCAACTGTCGTGGGTATAAGCCTGACAGTAGATGTGTAGGGTACGAGTGAGATGGGCAGAGTCCTAGCTACGGCGAGGTTGTATGAGTTCAGGCCCCTCTACGGTGGAGGTAATAGCCCTACGTCTAAGTGCTCCTGGAGCTTGTTACCGAGTGTAATATGGAGTACAATGTTTTTCTAACCCTTTTACCAGTGGGGGAGGGCGGCTTATATAGAGTGCGCTGCCCTCCACAACGGTTCTAATTCAAGGGTGGAGTAGTGGCGATTGAATGCATGCGTTACAGGTAACGTATGCTATAAATGCTAGTTAATGCACTCGGAAACGTACGACAATTTCCCTCCAGGGAGGTTACGACGCACCGAGTGTATCCAGCCGGTAGGTCCGGTGTCCTCCGAGTCTTAGTCTCCGGCTGGATGATTCTGGGCCCGTCACCGACTGGATGATGGGGACACCTTAATACAGTCGGGCATACTTAAGGTCCTGTCCCTTGCGTGGGGTAGTCCTTGGGTAGGACCTGTAGGACAGGCCTATGACCCTACCCTAGGACTATGACCCCATCAGCGGTCCTCGTCAGGCTCCGGTGAAATTAGGCCTAGAGCTCGAAATCGAGAGGGGAAACAAGGGGAAAGGCAACCTGAGCGCACAGGGAGTGCAGCGGCGTCGAAAGCGGGCTCGGGGACGGCCTGAGGAGGGAGAACAACGGTGGTGAACGTCGGCGATCCGAGGAAGAATACGATGGAGATCCGGCGATGCAGGGCTCGGGGGCTTCTTTCCTTTGGCAGAGACGACCAGCTCGATGAGGCGGAGCGAACGATACTCTCATGGGCGGGGAAGGACAGCCGGAGTGATGGCTAGCTCGAGCTCGAGCTCGCGGTCATGGCGGCCGAGGAAGAAAGAAAGGAGAGAGCGCGAATGAGGAGGCGGAAGAGGTGGGAATGGATCCCGGGAGACTTATCCTCCCTCTCCAGCGCATCAGCGTGAAGCAGGCGTGCACGTAGGTGCGTGGGCGCCCCGGGAGGAGCGGCGACCACCTCCTGCTCCGACTGGCGAAGGAGGAAGACGACAGGCGCTGAGGTGGGCTGGGCCTTAGGTGAGCGATAGGTAAGGTTTCCTTCCTTTTTTTCCATTTCTGTTTCTGTTATTTACTTACTGACTTTGTTTTGTTTTATTTTTTGCTCCAAACTATTCCTAAAATAGTTTGAATGATACTGGAGTGTTAGTTGGAATATTTCCAACCACATATAAAGTATTCAACATTTTTGGAAAATTCGAATTATCTGAAATCAATTATATAGTTGATTTCAGTAGCTTTTAACTTAAATTTGAAATGCCAAAAGTATTTTGAAAATATGTTTCACCTCTGATATCTTGTTTTCAACATTTAACAGAAAATATGAACTTTTCTAATGGCCATTTTGGGTTCATTGATTTGGCACTTGTTGAATTATCTTATGAATAAGGAGTGGCTAGGCTTTTGCTTTGATTTCTCCACTTCCTTTGAGTTCATTTCCATTTCTTGGATGCAATGAAAGAAGACATGAGCACAACTTGCTAAACCCTAATAGGGAATCCATGGATGTGACACATCATCTCCAGCATGGGACACATAATTTGACTGTGAATCATGCATCCCTTCACTGCTCTGGCCATGATCGTAACTATATTCGACTTCAGGTGGAGTCACTGGCTTTAGCATGGGGAGCAGTAAGGCGACAGGATTACATCCCCTACGCTCACAAGCTTTTAACTAGTGCACCCACTGGTCGTCGCCTCTATATGCTTCAAATAAAAGTAAATATTTGAACTGGACCGGGTCCATATGCATGAACACCGACGGTGTGTGTTTCAATATTAAACCCTAAACATCCGGCCAGCCATTCTATCAACCGACTAATAGACCATGTTTCACGGGAAGTCATTGGCATCTCAATGTACTGAAATTCACTAAGATCAGCTCCCATCTGATTTGTTTGAACAGTACTAGGACCATAGTGAAAACCTAACTTCACTAAATCAAACATTTCTGCTGACCTAAAAAATTATTCAACAACGACAAATTTTAGAAGAAGGACAATCTTTTTTTTTTGAATCAACTAAAAATTAAAATACCTAGATAAATTTCCCAAATGTACCAGAGCACCTAAAAATAATTAACCAACTTAACTGACATTTTCCGAATCAACTAAAAATTAGAAGACCTAAATATATTTTCCAAATCTATGGGAGCACCTAAAATTAATTAAACAACTTAACTAACATTTTCTGAATGAACTAAAAATTAGAAGACCTAAATATATTTCCCAAATATACCGGAGCAGCTAAAAAATATTCAACAACGCTACGGAACTAATTTTGAACTTTACCCTTAAAGTGTGTGAAGAAACCATGAACACGAATGAAGAACGACGAACACCACCATCTCCAACTCCACCACAACCACAAACTTCACCCGCACTCCACCACCACCCCCACCACCACCTCCACCTCAACCTTCAACACCTCCACCTCAACCTCAACCACCACCACCTCCACCTCAACCACCACCACCACCACCAAACAAATGGTCAATACAACCACCGCGAACTACCCCATCCCGAGCGAGACGGATGGCTTGGCTGCCCTAACACTAGACAATACAACTACGATGGAAAATGTGACAAATAACGGTTAGGATTTAGTGTAAAGATGGGGGATTTTTCGGGTGGGGAGAGGAGAAAGAGGAGAAAGAGAGAAAGAAAGTGATAAGGAGGAGGAGGAGGAAGAAAGAGAGGGAGGGCTGGCTCACAGCGGCCACCTATTTGCTACGCCTAGGCCGAAAGGCCTATCAACCACGCCTAGGCCGACTGGCCACCCTCCAGGCCGAGTGGGTGTGGGCGACGTGGCCGGCCAATTATCGACTACCAAGTGGCCGACTGGTGGCTAATTGGCCACGCCAAGGCCGACTGGGGGGAATCGGCTACGGCTAGGCCGACTGAAGCCACTCGGCTTCGGTCAAGCCGAGGCCGTTATATTTTTCAAAAAATTTCAAACGGCATAATATTTTTCAAAAACAATAAAAAATGAAATGTAAAAAGAAATAGCCGAAACCGTACCAGTGCTAGGGCATGTTTGGATTATGATATATGACTATACTTGTCCCGTATTGTCCGGAAATTGCTTTTCAAGACCGAGCTTCACGAAGACCTCCAAATGCAATGTTTAAATTTTATTAGAATTTGTAATTTAAAATTAGAAAAAAGTCTGAAAAACAAGACATAGATAGATGAAAGTGTAATACACAAGTGTGTAAATTTTCAGGACTAAATACGTTAAAATGAGGGTTGTGTAGAAAAATAAATCTAAATATTTTTAACACATGATACTATTCACCCTTTCAAACCATAAATTTGCGTTTTCTCTATGGATCGCATTTCAAAGCATTTCGGCCTAAATTTTACACATACACGAGTTACACCCTTGTTTAGTGTACAATTTTTTTGATTTTTTAAAGCTAAAATTTTCATTTTTATTAAAATTCGGTCTTCATGGAGGCCGAGAGCTAAAACGACATTCTTTGTATTGTCATACTATTTTGCGGCACTTCCTTTTTAAGGTGTTTAAATAGTTTACCATACTTTTGCTTGACTTAACAAATTTTGTCATACATTCTGCATCTATAACATGTGGAGATTAGTGCTAATAAGAAAAAAAATCTTGCTTTAGTTATGATAAAAACCAAACACATACCTAACTTGATCAAACTTGTTAAGATGTTGCAAAGTGTAGCAAATTATGGATTGTAACCAAACAATGGTGTAGTACAGTGGAACGAGACCATCTTCAAATACCCACCGTCAAATTCCCGCAAGCATGTGGACCAAGGAATTTGTATGTAATTTATCATCAAAGTAGGAGCCACATTACTCTTCGGGTGCGTCTGCATGTTCGTGTTTTGCGACGTACATGTTCAACCACCCGGTCCTACTAAAGAACTTCTCCCGCATGACCACACCATGGCTGCCCGTGGCTCCTTCATGTCGACGGAGTAGATGTGATCGATCGCTCGAGTAGACATTGAAGCGGCACACCGACTATGAGCGTCGTCCGCGTCGCGTCCCACAGAGATTCGAGTATACGAGGCGACTATATCACATTATAGTCGGCTGTCCGTTCGTTCGTCCACCCGTCGAGATAAAATAGGTGCGGTAGGTGAGAAACCAAGGTTATTGAACCAATATAAAAACCATGTAATTTTTCATCTTTAGTGCCTACACATAAAAGAGCACACACTTGCATCCAGCGTGTGCAAGGGGGTTGTCAATCCCCTTGAACTCGTTACTTGCAAGAAATAAGTAGTGTAGTTGGATAGTTTGATAATATAAAATTTAAAATAAAAAGTAAATAATGACATCAAGGTATTTTGAGTTTTTTGTATTTATATTTGCGAATAGACCTGGGCGCCATAGTTTTTGCTAGAGGCTTGTCTCTCATAAAAACATATGGTGGGTAAACAAATTATTGTAGGCCAATTGATAGAAAAGCGCATAGTTATGTAGTATTTATTCATGGCAATGATTATTACATATGGACATCACGTCTGTAAGCAAGTAGACCAACTAATGCCCGCATGTACTACTATTGCTCCACCCATCGACCGCTATCCGGCATGCATCTAGAGTATTAAGTGAACACATAGTAATACTTGGAGAATAATGACATGATGTAGACAAAGCAAATCCAATTAATATGAATAAACCCCATCATTTTACACATAGCGGCAGCAATACGATATGTGTCATGTCCCTTTCTGTCACTGGGATTGAGCACCGCAAGATTGAACCCACTACAACGCACGTCTCCCACTGAAGATAAATCAAACTAGTTGGCTCAACCAAATCAATAGACCAGAGTGAATTATGAAGCTACCATAATCATGAATATATATGGCAAACACAAGCAAAGAACTTAATAGAATCTCATGAATAATCTGAACATAAACCTACAATTCATCGGATCCCAATAAACGCACCGCACTAGAGTGATTACATAAGATAGATCACCGTGAAAATCACGGTGATCATGACAACGAAGAACATAGATAGAGAGATAGCCATCTAGGTACTAACTACCTACCCGTAGGTTTGTGGTGAACTATTCACACATCACCATGGGAGCAGCAAGGATGATGTAGAGGCCCTTCGCGATTGATCATCCCTTTAAGAGGGCATCGGATCATGTATCCAGATGGGCCCAGAACAGAACAAAAGCTTGCGGCGGTGGAAATAGTGTTTTAGAAGGCTCCTTAAGGTTTTGAGAGAATATATGAATTTATAGGGCACAGATGAGGGCGAGAGGCGAAGGGAGGTGGCCCCAAGCCATCAAGTCGCGACCACCCCTTCAGGTGCGCCCTGTTATCATGGCGCCACCCCATGGGGCCTCCGGTCTACCTCCTAATCCTTCGGATCTTTATTTTGTCGAGAAAAAAAATCATCAAAAAGTGTTGGTGTATTTGGACTTAGTGTGGTACAGTATTCGTAGAAAGCCAAAAATATGCAAAAAACACAAAGTGGCACTTGGCACTGGGTTAAGAGGTTAGTTCTCAAAAATAATACAAACCAACAAGTAAATGCCTAAAAAGCATCCTATAATGATAATATAATAGCATGGAACATTAAAAAATTATAGATACGTTGGAGATGTATCAACATCCCCAAGCTTAATTCCTCCTCGTCCTCAAGTAGGTAAATAATAAAAACAGAATTTTTGATGCGACATGCTATCCAACATGTAATCTCTTGCACGTATAATCACTAAGAAATTATGAATTACCATACACCAACATAGTAATATCCATGAAAATAAGTAACACAATCATGAGTTTTAAAAACATATGAACTTAAAGAATGTTTATCCCCCATTCATTTTATCATATTAGTATGGCATGGATCTGTCTTCACCACGTAAATACAAATGTCAAGCACTAGGTGTTAAGCCACACAATTGGATCATAATTCTGAGCGCGCTTCACCTTTCTATTACTCACTCAATACATGAGAGTGAACCATGGACATAGCATATAGGTGGAATAGAATACGGTGGTAGGTTTCAAACGGGTAAAAGTGGAGAAGTAAGTCTTGCATCAACTAGGTGGATCAACGAGCTATGGAGATGCCCATCAATCGATATGAATGCGAGGAGTAGGGATTTCCATGCAAGATATGGACTAGAACTATAAGTGTATGAAAGCTCAACTAAAGCTAAGTGGGTGTGCATCCAACTTGCTTGCTCATGAAGACCTCGGACATTTGAGTAAGCGTGTCATCAAAATATACAAGTCAAGTTCTATAATGAAAAAATCCCACTAGCATATGAAAGTGACAAAACATGAGACTCTCTCTATGAAAAACATGGTGCAACTGTGAAGCAAAAGTGTGGAAAAACAGGTAGTAGCAGTGTCCCGTCTCTCTTTTCTTTCATTTTTTTTGTCTTTTTTTCCTTTTTTGCATTTTTTTATCTTTCTATTTTTTCTTTCTTTCTTTCTTTTCTCTTTTTTTATTTTTTTGTCCGGAGTCTCATCCCGACTTGTGGGGCTATCATTGTTACAATCATCCTATCCTCACTAAGACGGCGCCCTAATAATGAATAACATCACACTTCTATCTAATTACAACTCGGTATGAAAAAGTACTAGACAATATGACTCTATATGATTGTCTCTCGCAGTGTACCAGGATGTGCAATGATCTTGCGTAACATGTATAATGACGATGAATGGTGGCTTTGGCACAAATACGATGTCAGCATGATCATGCAAAGCTATATAACAATGAGTGTACTAGTCATATGATGTAACGGTGGAAGTTGCATGGCAGTATATCTCGAAATGTCTATGGAAATGCCATGATAGGTAGGTATGGTGGCTGTTTTGAGGAAGATATAAGGTGGCTTATGTGTAACAGAGCATTTCATGTTGCAGGGTTTGGATGCACCATAAAAGTTTTCACTGATCCTCAAGGTGAGAATGGGAAATGCATGGTACCAAACATGCTAGAAAATATGACGAGGTGAGAGTGTGTACATCCATGAATTCACATTAGTCATAAATAACTCACATACTTATTGCAAGATTTTATTAGTTCTCTCGAAGCAAAGTACTACTCACATGCCCCTAGGGAGGAGGTTGGTAGGAGTTAACCACCGCGCACCCCCCGACCTAAACAACACTAGGATTTCAATGAGGAATTAGAATGCTCACACATCATCACCATGCCATAACCATTATTTAGATGAATAACAAATTAACACCCTTTAACTAACGATATTTTAACTAACCAACAACCATGCACTCACACCCTTTCATATTACCACATCAATATTAATAACCCACAATTTCTCTTTTATATCCTATATGAATGTTTTGATTATAAACTCCTTGAAAACCCATTACTTTTGTACTAGTCTTATAACCCATTTAAATTACCATCACTATTTGTTAACTCTCAAACAAATTTAAGTGAAGAACGAGATTGCAATTATTTCAATAAAATCTATAGGCCTCCATGGTCTAAAAGATATAAGTGAAGTACTTGAGATACTAGTTAGCGCAAAATATATAATTAAAGCACATAGGGTATTATAACAAATCATGGTGAACATGTGTCTCTATCAAGTGGGTGTATCAACAAAAAATTCTTGTGGAAACTAAAACAAAATAAAACTATAATACACGCTGCTCAAAGGAAAACTCATATCATGTGATGAATTAAAATATAGCTCCAAGTGACATACCGATGGATTGAGACGAAAGAGGCGATGCCTTCCGGGGCATCCCCAAGCTTAGACGCTCGAGTCTACCTAGAATTTGACTTGGGGTGCCTTTGGCATCCCCAAGCTTAGGCTCTTTGCCGCTCCTGATTCCTTCATCCATCGTGATAACACCCAAATCTTGAAAACTTTAGCACACAAAACTCAATAGAGAACTCGTGAGATCCGTTAGTAGGATAGGAGAACCATAAACATTAGGTACTGTTATAAATTGATTCATGTTTTATTATTGCATAAGGTATTGTATTCAAACTTCTCCATGACTTATACCCCTCGATATAATCTATAGCATCATCAAAACAAGTAAACTATGCAAGCAAAAATAGAATCTATCTAAACAGAACATTTTGTAGTGATAAGCAAAGACACCCAACTTCTATAATTCTGAAACGATAGGACAACTTAAGTAATTTGTATAGAAATAATGTGTAAAATATTCAAATAAAAAGATGTTCCAGTAAAATCAAAGAAATTTTGCACCAGACGTAAAAGTTTTTGTTTTTGCACCGTATCAATTTTACTTATCATTTAAACCGAAAGGCATTACTTGGAACAAACACTAATTTAAACATAAAAACACAATCATTACATAGAAATAATCATGTTATCTCACGCAAACAGAAAGTAGAACAAGAAAAGTAAGATAACTATTGGGTTGCCTCCCATGAAGCGCTATTATTTTACGCCCCTAGCTACGAATAATGCATAGTTTCAAATGTTGTGATCTTTATTATAAAGCTCGTCAATCACACAACCACGTTTCTTATGAAAATTAGGAAGCCTAATGATAGGGTCTCTTGTTATGTTTATACAATTGGCATGCACACTAATCATTTTAAGATCCTCGTTTGTTTTGATATTAGTGGTACAAGTACTATTGAGGACATACATAACCTTGGAGTTTTACCCTTGGGAGGTACTAGAGTTAGTTTTAGAGGGAGTGAAAGTGAAACCCATTTTATAAATGTCTTCCTCCATTGTATCAATTCTACTAAAACCTTGCTCTAACCGCTCATTGATAGTTGTATATCTCTCCTTTAATCCTTTCAAAGTAATTCCTACCTTTGATCCAAATTGAGTGATATGATTATGAATCTTTTTATCCAACTCCTCAATTTGTTGTTTGGTAGCCATTTCATTTTCAATAATCTCAAGCCTTTGGATAACATGTTCCAAGGTCAAAATAGTTTCATTAATTATTGAAGGTGGTGATTCCACTAAATTTTCGATAGCTTTGAAAGCATATGAAGTTTGACTCATTAAGAAATTAGTGTCGGTGTAAAAACCGGCGGATCTTAGGTAGGGGGTCCCGAGCTGTGGATCTTGGATCGATAGGGAACACGGAACACAAGGACATTATCTACCCACGTTCGGGCCCTCTCTAAGAGGTAAAACCCTACGTACTGATTGGTAGTATTTATATGTGTATGCTGATTACTGAGTTGATCTACCACGAGATGAGATGAACTAAACCCTAGATGAGTAGGATGATGGTTATGTCCCCTAGGAAATAAACCCTTTGGGTTTATATAGACATTAGGGGTACCTAGGATTACACATGGTCGGTTGACGTCAGGGAGTAAACATGTCGATTCCACCAACTTGACTTGGAGGACACACCAAGACACTGGAGGTATGCTGCATGAACACGGAGTCGTCTTATAGCTCGGCCTTCAAGTGATAGTCACAAAGCAGCCTGCCTGTCCGACCCATAAGAGATAGACTGGCGGGCCGAGGACCCCTTAGTCCCAGACTCCCTCAGTAGCCCCCGAATTACCCTCCAAGGTCGGGGTCCATGACCCCCAATAGCTTCACGCGTCCAAAGTATCCAGCTTGCGGGGCGAGTTATTCTATTCTCCTATGGTCGGCTGACAGTAGTTCGACCACCAATGAGTTCCTGATTGACAAAGGGTCACATGACCCACAATATGAACTTTCCTGCTTAAGGTTAACGACATCTCTTGATTCCCGTGCACCGACGGGAGGTAGGCAGTCCAGTAGTCTTTTACATAAATGCCCTTCCTGTCAAAGGAAAAACACTAATTAAATAAGCGGGTGCTACTTCAACAAAAGACCTTCCAGCGGCGCCAGAAACAAGCGTGTTGACGGGAGACTATTCTTGTCTTGATACTCCTCAGCAACGGCACGAGGAATCCTTCTGCTATGGCTACGCCTTTAGGGACTCCTTGGCAAATATGCAAAGGATTCCCCCGTGGCCTTGGAGCCTTGCGTTGGTGTTCCCTCGAAGCGGAAAGGGTGATGTAGCACAGCGGTGGTAAGTATTTCCGTCGGTTTTGAGAACCAAGCTATCAATCAAGTGAAGGATTGTCACAAGTACCTGCACAAACACAAAGAGCTTGCACCCAACGCTATGAAGGGGTTGTCAATCCCTTATAGATTGTTTGCAAAGTGAGAACTGAAAGCAAAAAGAAACAAAGCAAAGTAAATGTGAAAGCGGAAACGATAGTTGTGAATAGACCCGGGGGCCGTAGTGTTCACTAGTGGCTTCTCTCATGAAAGCAAGTAGACGGTGGGTGAACGAATTACTGTCGAGCAATTGATAGAACTGCGCAAAGTCGTGACATTATCAAAGGCAATGATTATATCTATAGGCATCACGTCCAAAACAAGTAGACCGATACTTTCTGAATCTACTACTATTACTCCACACGTCGACCGCTATCCAGCATGCATCTAGTGTATTAAGTCCAAAAGAACAGAGTAACACCTTAAGCAAGATGACATGATGTAGATGGACAATCTCATATCTAGGATAAAAGCCCATCTTGTTACCCTTGATGGCAACAACACGATGCGTGCCTTGCTGCCCCTTCTGTCACTGAGAAAGGTCACCACACGGTATGAACCCAAAACCAAGCACTTCTCCCATTGCAAGAATCATAGATCTAGTTGGCCAAACAAAACCCAAGACCCGGAGAGACTTACAAGGATATCAAATCATGCATATAAGAAATCAGTAAAGACTCAAATATAATTCGTAGATAATCTGACCACAAATCCACAATTCATCGGATCTCGACAAGCACACCGCCAAAGAGGATTACATCGGATAGATCTCCATGAAGATCGTGGAGAACTTTGTACTGAAGATCCAAGAGAGAGAATAAGCCATCTAGCTACTAACTACGGACCCGTAGGTCTGAAGTGAACTACTCACGAGTCATTGGAGAGGCGATGATGTTGATGTAGAAGCCCTCCAACTCCAAAGTCCCCTCCGGCATGGCACCGGGAAGGGTCTCCAGATGAGATCTCGTGGAAACGGAAGCTTGCGGCGGCAGAAAAGTGTTTTCGTGGATGCCCTGATTTTTTTCTGAATTTTAGGGAATATATAGGCGAAAGAGCTAGGGCAGGTGGATGCCCTCAAGTCCCGTGATCTTCTTCCGTTCTGGAAAAATTTATTTCGAGGGTTTTATTCCGTTTGGACTCCGTTCCAAAGTCAGATCTAAAAAGAGTTAAAAACACAGAAAAAACCGGAACTGGCACTTGGCACTGAATTAATAAGTTAGTCCCAAAAAAGATATAAAAGGTACATAAAGCATCCAAAGTTGACAAGATAACAACATGAAACCATCAAAAATTATAGATACGTTTGAGACGTATCAGCGGGGCGTGCGATGAGCAACACATCCTAATTCCCAACCCTTGAGAGATCAAAAATTAGGGAGCTCGGAGACATGGCAAGCCTCCTAGGCTCCTCCTCATGCCCTCACGGCCCTCTCTGAGGCGACTAGGTAAGCTGTTCAGTCTCCTGTCTCCAATTGAGCGATGTTGAAGCACAAGGATATGTCCCCACTTCAAATATAGCGTCTACCCAGCCCATATTAACTTCCGCAAATGGCTAGGACTTTGCAGAGAACTTTCCTGCTCCCCACAAGGAATAGAGGGTATTCTTTGTGCCCTTCCTTTTACGAGGCTTGGGCATCCTTATTCACCCTTTCCTGAGCGGTTTGCTGGAGTTTTATGGGATCTAGCTCCATCATCTTACCCCTGCGTCCATTCTGCATATCTCAGGCTACACCCCCCTTTGTGAGATGTTTCTAAGCTACAAGACTCATTTACATTTATGGAGGAAATATTTCTGCTTCATCCCCCGCACCCGGGAGGGACAATTTTTGAGGTAGGCGGAGCCGAAGTATGGCGCATAGCCCGGACGAGATACCCTATTGGGACCCCAAAGAAGGATTCTGAAGGGTGGACCTCAGAGTGGTTTTATATTGAAGATGTTCGCCTATTTGATCCAACTCGGAGGGGTCTGCCTGAATAATCGGATGCTCTTTAAAGAAATGGTTTAATTGTGGACCGAAAAGCTCTTCTGAACACGAGAGCACCGAAGTAAAACGCGTGGCCACTAAGGTGAGGTTGTTAGCTCACCGTAAGTTAACCATGGTTAATGTGATGGCCGCTGCCATTACTCGATGTGTCCAAGCTCTGCAGCAAAGGATACACCCCCTACGGTGTTAAAACGGGCCAAACGACATGACCCGTTATAAATGTAAAGGTCCCACCGACCAGGTGATAACCCACAAGTCTAGGGGATCGCAATAGTTTTCGCGGGTAAGTTAACCCAATTTATTGATTCGACACAAGGGGAGCCAAAGAATATTTATAAGCTTTAACAGTTGATTTGTCAATTCAACTGCACCTGAAAGATACTTGCTTGGCAACAAAATATTAGTAGCAACGGTGATATGGAAGTGATGGGTGCAGCAGAAATAATAGTGGCAAATCAACGTAAGTAGAACAACGGAAGTAAAGCTACTTGTGACCAGCAGGATTAAAACACTATAGGCTAAGGAGATGGATGGTTGGTCATGGGTGAGAGATATCATGTATTTAACTTGGGGCAAGGCGCATAGAAAAGTAATGATCATCTAGGCATATATCAAAATTAGGCATGTATCCCGAGGTAGTCGTGCGTGCTTGCAATAAGAACTTGCACAACATATTTTGTCCTACCATCCCGCTATCAATGGGGCCAAAAGGAACTTATGGAGATTAAGGTGCTCTTGTTAAAGAGCACCGGAACAAAGCATTAACAATCAATGGATACATGGAATCCTCAAACTATAGTCTATCCCCTTTGGTGTCCCAAGCTCTCACCATTGGGATCGTCGATTCCGGACTATAATAGGTGCACACTACTCATAGATAGGATCTAGAACACAAGTATATTCATGAAAACATAAGGTATTCAGATATGAAATCATGGCACTCGGGCCCAAAGTCACAAGCATTAAGAGTAACAAGTGGTAGCGAAGATGATAAACACCATAGTAGATGATAGGCAACATGCCCCCAACAATCCGACGAACTATTACATGATCTAACTCATCCAATCTCTCCCATCCCCTTCACCTAAAGTAGGTAATTAATCACACATGATGGGAGAAGCCATGGGAAGATGATGGAGTGGTGATGGTGATGACGATGGCGACGATTTCCCCTCTCCGGAGGCCAAAACAGCCTCCAGATTAGCTCTCCCGAAGAAGAACCGAGGATGGCGGCGGCTCCGCGTCGAGAACTTGCAAAACGACTTCTGTTCTCGGATTTCTGCGTCATGGGTAAAAATAGGAGCCAAAGTAGGGAACCAGAGGGGGTGGGCCCCACCCAGGCGGCCTCCCGGCGCGGCCAGGGGGCAGGCCGCGCCAGCAGGTCGCCAGCGGGGCCCTGTGGCTCCCCTTTGGCCCATCTTCTGGCCCATGGTTCCTCCCGGTGCGTGGATTTTCTCTATTTTTTATGGGAATTTTCCGGGACGTCTAAATATCCATTTTCCTACACACAAGAAAACCATATAAATAGCTCTGCTGAAAACAACGTCAGTCCGGGTTAGTTTCATTGAAATCATGCAAGAATGAGGCCAAAACATTACAAAAGTGTTTGGAAAAGTCGATACGTTTGAGACGTATCACCAGGCAGCAATGGCAGCCATACTGTCTGATCTCTTTAAAGGAGAAGAGGAAGAGTTTGCCGGCCCGAGGACTAGGGACGGCTATTTGAGTTATAATCTTGTTGAATGGGTAAGTTCAGCTATGTTTACATAGTCCGGATGTGATCTCTGTTTTTGTTTGATCGAATCTTCTACCTTTTTCGAACAGAACTTGAGGCGCTGGAACGAGACTGTCAATTCCCCTTCTCCTCAACCGGAGAGCTATTCCCGTGATTCCATGATGATTCAGATACATCGATTGATTTTGATGATGGTGTTTTTTATCAAGAGAGCCTTGACCGCTCTAAGGTGGCACTGTTGGCCGATCTTCCTGGGACACTCCCTTCCTGCGTTGTAAGTAAAAACATGGCCACTCCTCAAAAAGGGAGCTCCCCTCCCATCATTTTGAGTGTGCTGACTTCTTCTCCGGAGGGTCATCGCACCACACACAAAACACCAGCAAGAGCGGCGCCAGCCGCGTCTGTACCAAACGACGGTAGGACTCCCAAGCGTGTGGTGGCCACGGGACCTACCTCGATCGTGCCCCCAACCAAGAGGTAATATATTGAAATTATAGTTTGGTCCTTGATATACCTACTGCGAGCACTTATAACCTTTGCCAGGATCTGCAGGAGACGGGTATAACCTCCTTTGTGTGAGGAAGTCAGAGAGGTGCCAAGTGGTAATCCCGAACCAAGGTCTTCGGCAATGGTCGGGGTCAGTATGGAGGTCCCTCCTATAGACCAGCTTCCATATGATTCCGAGGATGTCTCCGTTACCAGTCCTGAAGTCGAGAGTGTGATGAATCATTGACGGCAAAAAGGAGTTATTGACTCACCCTGCGTTTTCCGAACATGAGTTCAATGCTCTTAATGCGGTAGACGCATATCTAGGATCCGCCTGAGCAGAACTTGAGGGAAGTGCCAACCTTATGTCAACCAGCCTGGAAGTGAGTGATTGGTTTTGACAACCGAACACAAATCCTAATTTAGTCGCCCGTAAAACTTAATTTGGTCGGGACGAACGAGTTGAGGGTCTAAATATTGTTGTTACATGGAGTGGGTCTCGGGGGAACAAATAAAAAATTTGTCTGACGACCTTGAATTAAGACAAACTGAGTTGGAAGCTACGAAGGCCAAACTAGAGTTGGTTAAAAAGTTCAACACGGAGGCACACAGTGAGTAAAAATGTTTAGATATGCAAAATTTCTTGAGGAACCTTTTCTAATGAAAGATTGCCATATACCAACCGAGTCCATAGGTCAACTGCAGAAAGATTTGGATGTGGCCAAAGAATCTCAAAGGTATGCCGAATCGCAGCAGGAAGCCTGTCGCCGGGTACTGATAGAGAGTCATGAGGAAAAGGACAATCTCAAGGCAGAAAACCAACATCAAGCCAAAGAAATTGAGAGGTTCAAAACTCAATTATCACAAGCTCATGAGGAGAACTAGAGATTGAAAGTTGGCATATTTTGTGAGTGAAATTTTAACTTGTAATTCCGTGAAATATGTGTAGCATGCCAATGTAAAAGACATGCCATGTCTCTTGGTAGCTGTCCTGGCTGGGAGCCCCAAAGAAGAGACCAGCTCGTTTGATTGGAACCTTTTAAAGGAACTGTCCATCATGCATGAGCGACCTCGGAAATCTATGAAGAGCATGGTCAAGGCATTATGGACGACCGAGATGCCTCCAGAAAGAATGGCCGAGCTGGTCGATCGATTTAAAGGAGCTTGGCGCAGCTTTGAGCTGTGGAAGATATCAGATTGTTGAGAAGGAGCACGAGAGGCATGCAATGGTGAAGAACCGCTTTACCAAACTCGACCAAGAGCATTTGGCTTGAGTTGGGATGGTAGAGACGGATGGTTGAGAGGGGACACTTCATTTGGTGTATGAGAAAGTGATGCCAGACTCTCTTGTCTCGAAAGAAGAGTACAACCTGGATGCTATAATAGATAATCTTTATCAGCAACCAGGTGTTTGATTCTATGTAACAATGTACTTTACATCAAATATTACTCCATCCCAACTGTAAACATTGTCTTAACTGGCCATCAGCTTCTACCTCTCTTGACAATGGTCAATGAGGGTTCCGTACTATGTAATCTGTAATAACAGGTAAGCATTTGAGAGAACCAGGCAATCCGACCATATGGTGCTAACACACGGAATGTGATCAAAGAGTTATGTCATATTACTTTTTAACGTAAGAAACATCTTCTGAAGAAAACAATTCCTCTATGGGTTCCTTTCTTCAGCTTGCTAACGCTAATCGTAGACTCAATAACCGAATATGCGCAGTATGCGGGTTATGGTTACTTCGAGAAAATAACCCCGGATTTTGGTGACTATCACCTAATTATTTTCACTTCCTTTGTGGCCAACCAATTGTTTTCTTAAGAATGCTAGCTTTCGGCTTCACCATCTGAGGCACGTACCCGGGTGATCCGGTCGATACAATCGCAAAGGGGCTCCCTTTACCCCCTGGCCAAACAATCGGGAACATAGAGGGTAAGCACAGGAGATAGGCAACCCAGATTGGCCAAATCTTAAGACAAATTGATGCACATAGTGGCTTAGAAACGATACTAGAAGGATGCACTCACGAGAGAGACGAATAGATGCACAAAAAATTATATTAATCGGCTTTGCTAGGAAGCCCCTAGGTGTAACCTGGTAGTACATTTGAAGAAGTATGCTGAGGAAAACTTAACACAGCTTGGTTTAGCCGAACACAACCTGGGAAAAGCTAACCAATCTGAAAAAATAAAATAGGAAAGGAAAACTATAGAAGGAGAAAAGGACTAGAGAAAGTGATGACACCGGTCTAGCAGTAGAAGCATCAAAGATGAGTTGCGTTCCATTGGTGTGGTTTGAGGCGGTTGTCTCGTGGGTTGCGGAAGCCATATGCTCCTCTAGCATGTATTCATCAATTATGAAAGGACCCTCCCATTTGGGTGAGAGTTTATTCTTCTTCTTCTCCGGTAGGCATAAAACAAGCTCGCCCACATTGTATGCCTTTGCTCGAACTTCCCTAGCGTCGGGCCTGTTATTGATAAAAGGTAGAGCGGGCCTAAGCTATATCATGCTCTCCTTCCAAGGCGTCTAGGTCGTATTGCCGATCTAGCTTGGTCTCCTTTTCTTCGTACATGCAGACTCTAGATGCGTCATGTGTGACGCCCTCGGTTTAATCGTACGCTAATCATACACGGAAATGCGTACGATCAAACCCAAGGACTCACGGGAAGATATCACAACACAACTCTAGACACAAATAAAATAACATCAGCTTCATATTACAAGCCAGGGGCCTCGAGGGCTAGAATACGGAAGCTCGATAAACAGACGAGTCAGCGGAAGCAACAATATCTGAGTATGGACATAAAACTTGGGGTGCCTTAGAGAAGGTTAGCACAAAAGATACAACGATCGAACGAGGTGAGGCCTCCTGCCTGGGAACCTCCTAACTACTCCTGGGCTTCATCGGCCTCCATGAAGATGACACCATCGTGGCGACAGGCGTCGGTAGCAAACTCCACTCCTGGGCTCCATCATCTGGTCGCAGCAACGGATCAAGGGGACAAAGGGGAGAGCAAAGCAACGGTGAGTACTCATCCAAAGTACTCGCAAGACTTACATCATAACTATGCTAAATATGCACCAATATCAAAGAAGGGGTTTTATATGTGGACTGACTGCAGCAATGGAAGAATAGAGAGAAGGCCTAGTCCTATCGAAGACTAGCATCTTCAGGGTCTTGCAGCAAAAGACGAGAGTAGAACAGGGGTAAAACAATAATAGTCATATTGTTGCAACAATATTAAAGTGAGGTCACGCCTAGAGATCCTCCCTCGACCCCATGCGAGGAAGCAATCCCGAGGCAACTAATGATCGAGTTAAGTAACAATTGTAGTTGTATAAGATCGGGGCACAACTCCAAGTCGTTCTGTAACCGTGGACACGGCTATCCGGATAGTTAATTTTCATCCCTGCAGGGGTGCACCACATGTCCCGTCACGCTCGATAACACTCTGACCGGACATACTTTTCTGGGTCCTGCCCGGCCTCGGAATATCGACACGTCGCAGCCCGACCTAAGACTAATCAGAGAGGTCAGCTCGCCGATCTAAATCCTAAGCGCAAAGGGTTCATGGGCCCAGTTCCCCTCCGCGCTCCTGCACGATGCGAGGGCGGCAGACGTTAGTCCTAGCATCCCTTAATCACAAGCGCAATGCATCTCGGGACCACTCGGGCGCGCGCCACTATGATTGCTGACATCTGAAAAGCTTCGGCTGATACCGCGACGCCGAGTACCCATAATTCTTCCCGCGTAGCCGGTTAGTGCGAAAAGGTCTCCGACCAACCCAGATCAAATACCCAAATCCATTAACATTTTAATTAGGCCAACAACACAGTCTCACGGGAATCCACCCGTCTTACAACTAATCACCAATGATCACAGTAACATGGTCGAGTAACTCTGTGGTTGTAACATCGGGGGGAATCCGAGGTATCACCCTCGTTGGATTCCGAACGATGTACCCGTCAAGGTGGGCTTAGAGGAATCACCCTCGAGGGTCCCACACTTGAGGGGTTGCACGACAGAGGCGTCATTGGGAATGGTGAAAGAGGAATCACCCTCGATAACCACGACCGACTAGCTATACTATAGAGATATCATCAGGAGTACTTAGCGAGGTGTCACCCTCGGTACCCGATAGTATCTCTGTAGCGTCGTACAACTAAGGGGGGTGTATGTGCTGTGTCAGGTCTGGCTCGTCGATCAGGGATCGAGATTTGAAAACAAGCGATGCAACTGGACTACGGGGTCAGAGGGGATGACTGCTCCACCTATACTAAGCAGTTAAAGATACTAGACTGAAAGTAGCAGTTCATCAAAAACAGGCTATGCATCCGATATAGGAGCTAACTATAACAATAAAAAAATACTAATGCAAGCAGTAGGAAGAAAGACATAGGCGATATAGGAATGATCAAGGGGGGTTTGCTTGCCTTGCTGCTCTGCGGCAAAGGGCTGATCGGCAGGGTCGTAGATATACCCGGCAGCAGCGTTAGTCTCGGGGTCTACCGGTAAGAAGAGGGGGAAGAAACAATAAATAATAGCAATGGTGCAACACAAAGCATGACATGGCAGGATGCAGGCTAGACATGAGCTAACGCAGCAACATCCGTCATAGACGGGTCGGAAGAATATCTGACGATATTTTCCTGGGTCTCGGGCTACTACCGGTCATACTGGAAACGATGGAAAAGTTCCATGTTTGCTATGCTAGGGACGCGTGACAGACAAACGGGCCGTGTATCCGGGTTCGTCTCGTTCTGCTGATCAACTTTCATGTTGAAAATATTTTGATCTGACTTACTGATTATTTAATATTAATTTTTAAAGTTTTATTCAATAATTAGGAATGAAAAACAGATTTAAGTAATTTAATAAAAAGCTGTTATGACATCAGCATGATGTCATGCTGACATCAGCAGTTGACTGGTCAAGTCACGAGTGGGTCCCAAACGTCAGAGACTCAAGTTTTAATTAAGATTAAATATTAATTAATCCATTAATTAAATGGGCGACCCACGTGTCATACTCTAATTAATCTAATTACTTAATTAACCATTTAATTAATTAACTAATTAATTAAATAATATATATATATTTATTTAATAAATATATATTTTTATTTATATTTTTTTTTAATTATCGCGTGGGGCCTCCCTGTCATAGACAGTGGGTGCGTTGGCCCCACCGGTAAGTGACTTTTAAGCCAAATACTCATTTTTCCCACAGATACATAATCATGCAATTATCGTATTCCTCCAAATACCTATATACGCAAATACATACATACATACGGAAATACAACGTTTATTTTTATTTCTTTCTCACATCTCACATCTCTCTCACAACTCTGTGTGTTAACAGAGAGAGAGTCTCTCTGCTAACTCAACATGGAAGAACCGAAAGTTCAATCCTTCCCACCAGTCACTACTGTCCACGGATCGGAGTCCCGTTTGCCGGAACGGAACCGGGACGGTGAGGGGAACGCGATGGTGGGAGGAGCCCGAGGAGGGCCTCACCAACGTTGATGAGACGGCCCGGTGAAGCCGGAGTTCGCGGGAAGGCGGAGGTGACGGAGAGTAGGAAGACGATGCGGTGGCGGTGGTGGCGCGGTGGTGGTGATGCCGGTGGTGACGGTGCCGGCGAGGTCGGTCGAAGAGGAAGAGGCCCTTCCGGAGGGGGGCCCACGTTGAAGGAGGGGGCCGGCCGAGGTGAGGCTGGCCGGCGGGTTGGCTCGTCGGAGTTGGTGAGGTGAGGAGGGGGAGCTTCGGGTTGGAGAGGGGGGCTGGTGGGGAGGGGTCGGCCGAGATGGGGAGGCTCGTCGGCCGTTCGGGGAGCCGGCGGTGGAGGGAGATGCGAGGGGAGGGGGAGAGTGGATCTGGGGGGGGGGGTCGACGGGAGGTTGGGAGCCTCCCTGTCTCTTGGTGGTTGGAGGTTCGAGAGAGAGAGATGGGAGGTGTCGGTGGGATGGGTTACGAGAGAGAGACGAGAGATATTTTCTCTCGTGACCGAGAGGAGCGGAGGGATCGGTGGGAGGTGGGGCATGGCGCGGGAGGGCAGGTGGGCGCTAGGTAGGGTGGCGGCGCTAGTGGGAGGGGAGGGAGCGAGGCAGGGGCGCTCCCTCGCCCTAGGGTTTCAGGGGTGTGGGGTGGGCCGGCTCGGCTGGGCCACTTTGGCCTAGTCGGCGAGGGGGTGGGGGGGGGGTTTCCTTTCCTTCTTTTTTGTTCTTTTTCTATTATTTCTTCTTTCTAATTTCTTTTTTTTTCTTTTTAATTTATTTTTTTTCTTTCTTTTATTATTATTATTTTTAATACTTTCTTTTTATACATATCTTCCTTTAATAGTTAATATGAATTTCTAAATATACTTTTCTTTTGTTTTCAATTTCTGAATCCGGATAGAAATTCAATGCGGGTCAACGACGGTAATTCTCGACGATGTGGCATCATTAGCGGGTGATCACTGTAGCTTAATTACAATATTTACTGTAGCAAAAGTCGAGGATGTCACAATTCTCCCCTACTAACAAGAATTCTTGTCCCGAGAATTAAGAGGTAGAAGGAAAGAGCTGGGGGTATTCATGACGAAGATGATCCTCACGTTCCCAAGTGGCCTCATCTTCAGAATGATTTGACCACTGCACTTTAAGGAACTTGGTGACCTTGCGACGAGTCTTACGTTCAGCTTGGCCGAGAATGCGGACCGGATGCTCCTTATAAGAGAGGTCTTGTTGTAGCTCAAGCATATCGCGATCCACTGCTCGAATAGGGTCCTTGAAGCAGCGACGGAGCTGAGAAACATGGAAGACATCGTGAACCTGAGAAAGGTTCGCCGGCAGTTCCAATTGATAAGCCACTCTTCCACGCCTTTCGAGAACAGTGAAAGGACCAATATAACGAGGAGCTAACTTGCCCTTGATTCGGAAACGGTGTGCACCTCTCATTGGTGTGACACGAAGATAAGCCTTTTCGCCAGGTTGATAGACCATAACTTGATGATGACGGTCATACTGACTCTTGTGACGAGACTAAGCAGCCTTCAGATTCTCATGAATAATGCGGACTTGATCTTCGGCATGTTGAATAATATCCAGACCGAAGAGTGATCGTTCCCTAGTTTCTGACCAATTCAGAGGAGTTCGACACCTTCGTCCATACAATACTTCGAAAGGGGCCATCTTCAGACTAGCTTGATAGCTATTGTTGTAATAGAACTCGGCATATGGGAGAGATTCCTCCCATTTCTTACCGAAAGAAATGACACAATCTCGAAGCATGTCCTCGAGAATTTGGTTGACTCGTTCAACTTGTCCCTAGGATTGAGGACTAAATGCAGTGCTGAAGGACAGATGAGTCCCCATAGCCTTCTGAAAACTTTCCTAGAATTTTCAACTGAACAAGCTACCACGGTCCGAACTGATTACCAACGGAATACCGTGAAGTGAAACAACTCTTGACATATAAAGATCTGCCAGCTCACTAGCATTAATTGTTTCTTTGACGGCCAGGAAATGTGCAACTTTGGACAGTCGATCAATGACGACAAGAATAGCATCATTACCTTTCTGAGATTTGGGGAAACTAGTGACAAAGTCCATTTCAACATGTTCCCATTTCCACTCAGGAATAGAGATAGGTTATAGAGTTCCAGCAGGCTTTTGGTGTTCTGCTTTGATACGCCGGCATATATCACATTCTGCCACATAGCGTGCAATGTCTTGTTTCATATTGGGCCACCAGAATCTTTGCCAGATGTCTTGGTACATCTTGGTACTACCCGGGTGAATAGACAATGGTGTGTCATGAGCTTCTTCCATCACCTTCCCAGTCACCCTGAGATTTTCCTTCTTATTTGGGACGAATAGGCGACCCTTGAAATACAAGGCGCCATCTTCATCAAAAGTGAAAAAGGAGGGTTTACCCTTCGCAATATAGCTTTTAATCCTGTCGACATCATCGTCAAAGCCTTGCAGATTCTTTATGGAGCTCACAAGATCTCGTTCAACCACTAGGTTACCGAGGGAACCCTGATTAACACCACGAAGGTTCATTCTTTTGACACTCTTCAGGAGGGGGAACAAGGTAACCCTGAGGAACAATGTGGAGGTTCAGCTTACGGAATTCCTCTTGTAGACGATCGTGAACCTTATGAACCTGGAGGTGGTTGCAGTATGACTTGCGACTCAAGGCATCAGCCATTACGTTAGCCCTGCCAGGGGTATATGATATACTACAGTCAAAATCTGCTATACGCTCCATCCATCTTTGTTGACGTAGGTTCAGCTCCGGTTGAGTGAACAAGTACTTCAGACTTTGATGGTCGGTGTAGATTTCACAGCGATTACCGATAAGGTATTGTCGCCATTCCTTCAATGCATGAATGACTATGGCAAGCTCGAGATCATGAACTGGGTAGTTCTCTTCATGAGCACGCAGTTGATGTGAAGCATAAGAGACCACCTTGCGATCCTGCATCAGGACACAACCTATTCCTTGACGATAAGCATCATAGTATATGACAAAATCCCTTTTCGTATCCGGAGGAGCAAGTACTGGAGCAAATGTCAGTTTGTCCTTGAGCGCCTGGAAACTTTCCTGACATTTAATAGTCCACTCATACTTAACACCCTTGTGGAGCAGGTTGGTTAAGGGCTTCGCAATCTTGGAGAAGTTCTCGACGAATCGACGGCAATAGCTGGCGAGTCCGAGAAAACTTCTGACTTGCTTGACATTCTTCGGGGGAGTCCAGTCAAGAATAGCTTGAATTCGTTCGGGGTTGACTGCAATACTATCCTTGGAAATCACATGACCAAGGTAAGTCACTTCGTCTAGCCAGAACTCACATTTGGAATACTTCGCATAGAGTTTATGCTCCCGAAGCTTATCCAGTACAAGACGAAGTTGTTCAGTATGCTCTTCTTTGTTCTTCGAAAATACCAGAATATCATCCAGATATACCACGACGAATTTGTCGAGGTAGTCCATGAATATATAATTCATCAATCGAGAGAAGGTTGCTCGTGCATTGGTTAAGCCGAAGGACATGACGGTGTACTCGTATGATCCATATCGAGAAACAAAGGCGGTCTTTGGAATATCCTCCTTGTGAACACGGATCTGGTGGTATTCCAATCTCAAGTCGAGCTTAGAGAAGATGGTGGAACCAGCAAGTTGATCATACAAATCATTTATCCGAGGGAGAGGATATTTGTTTTGAATAGTGGCCTGGTTGATACGACGATAGTCTTGAACCAATCGATTTGTCCCATCCTTCTTCTTAACAAAGAGAGAAGGTGCTCCCCAAGCAGAGGAACTCGGACGGATGAAACCCAGATGGAGCGAGTTGTCAATTTCTTGCTTAAGTTCAAGGAGTTCATGTGGTGGCATTTTATAAGGACGCTTGGCAATAGGAGTGGTACCGGGTACCAAGTCAATGACAAACTCGACAGCTCGAGCAGGGGGAATCCCCGGAAGTTCTTCTGGGAAGACATCTTGAAATACTCGGACCGCTGGAATGTTTTCAATCCCTTCAAGAGGAGACGCATTTAATTCATTCAAAGCATACAGCCGTGCCTTAGCATTATGGACGAGATGAGCATGGTAGCTTATTAATTCATCTGAAGGGTGTAGGAGGTGGACGGTTTTGGTGGCACAAACGACCGATGCCGTATGATCTTTCAACCAGTCCATCCCCAGTATGAGATCAATGTTGGAAGAACTTAATAACATGGGAGAGGCAAAGAATTCCAATCCTTCAATTTCAATGGGGACATTGGAGCAGACCATGGAGGGTCGGCATTGGCCCGAGGGGGTTCTTACCACTATTGGGACGTTCATCTCTTGGTACTTAATGCCATGCATGAATGCAAAACTTTCCGACATAAAGGAATGCGATGCTCCTGTATCAAACAATACGGAAGCAGGTACTGAGTTAACGAGAAGTGTACCCATCACGGTAGCATGATGGTCTTGAGCTTGACCCATATCAATGTTGTTGGCGTGACCACGAACATAAGCAGGCTTAGCGTTGAAGTTGCGGTTCTGGTTGTTGCCACTGCCAGTTGCGGGAAGTGTCAGCTGATTCGGATTCTGCCTGCAGTCTCTAGCACGGTGACCTGGATGGCCACACTTGAAGCACAGCCCATCCTCAGGACGGGAATGAGGAACTCGAGGCAGTGGAGCTGGAAGCCTCGGCTGCCTAGGTGGTGGAGGAGGCAGGCGAGGTGCAGCATAGGACGACCTCAGAGCAGGAGCAGGTGCATGGCATATGTTGTTGGGAATCCAGATCTTCCACTTCTGTGCAGACGAGCCCGAAGATGAGTCCATGTCACGGTTGCGCTTGCTGCTATCTTTGTATTCCTGCAGACCAGTCTCAACCTGAATAGCCTTGTTCACCAGGGTGGCGAAATCAGCATAGTCCTGAACGAGGAGTGCCAGCTTGATATCAGGGTGGAGGCTTCACGGAACTTCTCCTGCCTGCGTGCATCAGTTGCAATGTCTTCTTCAGCATAGCGAGATAAGTCCAGAAATTCCCACTGATAAGCATCCACAGTCTTGTTGCTCTGGACCAAGTTGCGGAACTCACGCTTCTTCCGGTCCATGATTCCCTGAGGAATGTAGCAAGCACGGAAAGCAGCCTTCAACTCTGCCCAAGTGATGATAGTTCCATCGGGCTGAGAGCGCCTGTGGTTGTCCCACCATTGAGCAGCGGGACCCTTCAGAAAGTAGGCGGCAAAGTTGACATAGCTTGCCAGGGGCACATTGGTAGACTCCAGCTCATAAGAAATGTCACGGAGCCAGTCATCAACATCAAGAGGCTGAGTTGAGCTGCGGTAGATCGCAGGGTTGAGGCAGCAGAAGTCTTGCAGTGTCACGCCTTCCGGTTGGTTCATGTTCGGCCTTTGGAACTGATCCATGAGCCCTTGAATAAACTGGCGGTTCAGCTCAAACTGTTGGATCATCCCCGCCATATACTCAGGAGGCGGGGGTGGTGCATCGTTGGCAGGGGCACGCGGGCGGCCAACTGGTCTAACCATCCTGTTAAATATTTAACAGGGGTAGTTTAGCTTAAAGTAATTGCAAAGGCATCACACGCATTCACGAAGTAATCAAGCATAATGAAAGGGAAATGCGATAGATACTCCATAGTAGTTGAGTTCGACATACAGACCCACACATAAGTTCAATTACAAACTAACGATTACAAATTCGAAATTTGGCGATAGCCCGGACGCATTAGACGATACCCTGGACTCACTAGGCGGCGCGCAGGCACGTGGTGGAAGAGTACCACAACGAGATGTAGCGATAAGGCTACATCAATGTCGGAGAGGACGATCGAATCCTGGTAGCTGGCGGTGATAGAAGGTAGGGACAGGACCCTGTGTCCCGTTGTGACTCTGGTGAGGGTACCGCATCCAGTCGAGGAGCTGAGGTCCAAGTGCAGGGGTTCTACCCCCAACATCAGTCCACCCGAGAGCTGATGGTAGCTCTGTCCTGCTCGGCTCTCGGATGCACATAGGGGGGACCCTCGGGCAGTGTGATGGCTGCAGCTCTGTCAAAGCGTCGTAAAGACGAGCGCGCGTAGCATACAGCTCCACAGTCAGAGCTCGGAAAGCACGATCCATTGCCTCAGTGTACTACACCAGAATCCGCGCGTCATAGCGACGCGTCACGTAGGGGGCGCAGACAGCGACGTAGGAACAGTCGTTGCGCTCCCAAACGTCAGAAGCGTAGGCAGTGAGATCAGACCCAGTCTCATCCCCAGCACGAGCATGCGGGATGTATCTGAAAGGGCTCTCCTCCAGGTGAGGGTACGCTCCACGGAGATGGGTGATGGCGATGTAGGCCGCATCATGGACGACCATCTCGACCGACACTCCAATACCACAGAAGACGTGGCGCTCGAGGGTCTCGCCGCCCCTCTGGTCGAAGATGCGAACCTCAGCCTGGTACTGGTACTGGTTGTACTCGCGAAAATCCTCGAACACACTGTACTCGGGGTACCAGCGATATCCCAGCCTGGTCAGGAGGTCGACCAAAATGGCCGGGAACCCAGTCGTCTCAGTGGCCTGTGTCAGGCGCACGTGCTGTCTTGCGGGACGCATATGAAAATAAGATTGACGGATGTCAAATGACAGTGTGTGTAATATATATTCAGGAGAAAGAGTAGATAGTCCAGCGCTCCGAGTCGATGTGATTCGAGAACCTAATGTTAGAGTTAGTAAAATCTTTGACCCGAAAGAGAAGAGAGAGTAGATCCCAGATTATAGGAAAGGAGTAAAAGATACTAATACCACCCAATTGAGATGTGGGCCCGTAAGCCACAACATCAGTGTTAGTAAAGTTTTTCAAACACTAGACTCAACTTCGGCCAAGGAGTTGGAAAGGGGGCTACCTACAGGCAGTCGGCTCTGATACCAACTTGTGACGCCCCCGGTTTAATCGTACGCCAATCATACACGCAAATGCGTACGACCAAATCCAAGGACTCACGGGAAGATATCACAACACAACTCTAGACACAAATAAAATAACATCAGCTTCATATTACAAGCCAGGGGCCTCGAGGGCTAGAATACGAAAGCTCGATAAACACACGAGTCAGCGGAAGCAACAATATCTGAGTACGGACATAAAACATGGGGTGCCTTAGAGAAGGTTAGCACAAAAGATACAACGATCGAACGAGGCGAGGCCTCCTGCCTGGGAACCTCCTAACTACTCCTGGGCTTCAGCGGCCTCCACGAAGATGACACCATCAGGGCAACAGGCCTGGGCAGGAAACTCCACTCCTGGGCTCCATCATCTGGTCGCAGCAACGGATCAAGGGGACAAAGGGGAGAGCAAAGCAACGGTGAGTACTCATCCAAAGTACTCGCAAGACTTACATCAGAACTATGCTAAATATGCACCAGTATCAAAGAAGGGGTTTTATATGTGGACTGACTGCAGCAATGCAAGAATAGAGAGAAGGCCTAGTCCTATCAAAGACTAGCATCTTCAGGTTCTTGCAGCAAAAGACGAGAGTAGAACAGGGGTAAAACAATAATAGTCATATTGTTGCAGCAATATTAAAGTGAGGTCACGCCCACAGATCCTCCCTCGACCCTGTGCGAGGAGGCAATCCCGAGGCAACTAATGATCCAGTTAAGTAACAATTGTAGTTGTATAAGATCGGGGCACAACTCCAAGTCGTCCTGTAACCGTGGATACAGCTATCCGAATAGTTAATTTTCATCCCTGCAGGGGTGCACCACATGTCCCGTCACGCTCGATAACACTCTGACCGGACATACTTTTCTGGGTCCTGCCCGGCCTCGGAATATCGACACGTCGCAGCCCCACCTAAGACTAATCAAAGAGGTCAGCCCGCCGGTCTAAATCCAAAGCGCAAAGGGTTCATGGGCCCAGTTCCCCTCCGCGCTCCTGCACGATGCGAGGGCGGCCGACGTCAGTCCTAGCATCCCTTAATCACAAGCGCAATGCATCTCGGGACCACTCGGGCGCACGCCACTATGATTGGTGACATCTGAAAAGCTTCGGCTGATACCGCGACGTCGAGTACCCATAATTCTTCCCGCGTAGCCGGTTAGTGCAAAAAGGTCTCTGACCAACCCAGATCAAGTACCCAAATCCATTAACATTTTAATTAGGCCAACAAAGCAGTCTCAGGGGAATCCACCCGTCTTACAACTAATCACCAATGATCCCAGTAACATGGTCGAGTAACTGTGTGGTTGTAACATCGGGGGGAATCCGAGGTATCACCCTCGTTGGATTCCGAACGATGTACCCGTCAAGGTGGGCTTAGAGGAATCACCCTCGGGGGTCCCACACTTGAGGGTTTGCACGACAGAGGCGTCATCGGGAATGGTGAAAGAGGAATCACCCTCGATAACCACGACCAACTAGCTATACTACAGAGATATCATTAGGAGTACTTAGCGAGGTGTCACCCTCGGTACCCGATAGTATCTCTGTAGCGTCGTACAACTAAGGGGGTGTATGTGCTGTGTCAGGTCTGGCTCATCGATCAGGGATCGAGATTTGAAAACAAGCGAGGCAACTGGACTACGGGGTCAGAGGGGATGACTGCTCCACCTATACTAAGCAGATTAAAGGTACAGGACTGAAAGTAGCAGTTCATCAAAAACATGCTATGCATCAGATATAGGAACTAACTATAACAATAGCAAAATACTAATGCAAGCAGTAGGAAGAAAGACATAGGCGATATAGGAATGATCAAGGGGGGTTTGCTTGCCTTGCTGCTCTGCGGCAAAGAGCTGATCGGTAGGGTCGTAGATGTACCCGGCAGCAGTGTCAGTCTCGAGGTCTACCGGTAAGAAGAGGGGGAAGAAACAATAAATAATAGCAAGGGTGCAACACATAGCATGACATGGCAAGATGCAGGCCAGACATGAGCTAACGCAGCAACATCCATCATAGACGGGTCGGAAGAATATCTGACGATATTTTCCCGGGTCTCGGGCTACTACCGGTCATACTCGAAACGATGGAAAAGTTCCACGTTTGCTATGCTAGGGACGCGTGACAGACAAACGTGCTGTGTATCCGGGTTCGTCTCGTTCTGCTAATCAACTTTCATGTTGCAAATATTTTGATCTGACTTACGGATTATTTAATATTAATTTTTAAAGTTTTATTCAATAATTAGGAATTAAAAACAGATTTAAATAATTTAATAAAAAACTATTATGACATCAGCATGATGTCATGCTGACATCAGCAGTTGACTGGTCAACTGACCAGTGGGTCCCAAACGTCATAGACTCAAGTTTTAATTAAGATTAAATATTAATTAATCCATTTAATTAAATGGGGGACCCACGTGTCATACTCTAATTAATCTAATTACGTAATTAACCATTTATTTAATTAACTAATTAACTAAATAATATATATATATATATTTATTTAATAAAGATATATTTTTATTTTTACAATTTAATTTTCATTTTTTTTAATTATCGCGTGGGGCCTCCCTGTCATAGACAGCGGGTGCGTTGGCCCCACCGGTAAGTGACTTTTAAGCCAAATACTCATTTTTCCCACAGATACATAATCAAGCAATTATCGTATTCCTCCAAATACCTATATACGTAAATACATACATCGCATCTCGTACATACATACATACATACATACGGAAATACAACGTTTATGTTTATTTCTTTCTCACATCTCACATCTCTCTCACAACTCTCTGTGTTAACAGAGAGAGAGTCTCTCTGCTAACTCAACATGGAAGAACCGAAAGTTCAATCCTTCCCATCGGTCACTACCGTCGACGGATCGAAGTCCCGTTTACCGAAATGGAACCGGGACGGTGAGGGGAACGCGATGGTGGGAGGAGCCCGAGGAGGGGCTCACCAACGTTGAGGAAGAGGCCCTCCCGGAGGGGGCGCTGGCGTTGAAGGAGGTGCCGGCCGAGGTGAGTCCGGTCGGCGGGTTGGCTCGTCGGAGTTGGTGAGGTGAGGAGGGGGAGTTTCGGGTTGGAGAGGGGGTCGGTGGGGAGGGGTCGGCCGAGATGGGGAGGCTCGTCGGCCGGTGGGGGAGCCGGCGGTGGAGGGAGATGCGAGGGGAGGGGGAGAGTGGATCTGGGGGGGCCGACGGGAGGTTGGGAGCCTCCCTGTCTCTCGGTGGTTGGAGGTTCGAGAGAGAGAGAGAGATGGTAGGTGTCGGTGGGATGGGTTACGAGAGAGAGAGACGAGAGATATTTTCTCTCAGACCGAGAGGAGCGGAGGGATCGGTGGGAGGTGGGGCCTGGCGCGGGAGGGCTCGTGGGTGCTGGGTGGGGTGGCGGCGCTAGTGGGAGGGGAGGGAGCGAGGCAGGGGGCTCCCTCGCCCTAGTCTTTTAGGGGCGTGGGGTGGGCCGGCTCGGCTGGGCCACTTTGGCCGAGTCGGCCACGGGGGTGGGGGGTTCCTTTTCTTCTTTTTTCTTTTTTCTTTTGTTTTGTTTTGTTTTGTTTTGTTTTTGTTTTTCTATTATTTCTTCTTTCTAATTTCTTTTTTTTCTTTTGAATTTCTTTTCTCTTCTTTCTATTATTATTATTATTTTTAATACTTTCTTTTTATACATATCTTCCTTTAATAGTTAATATGAATTTATAAATATACTTTTCTTTTGTTTTCAATTTCTGAATCCGGATGGAAATTCAATGCGGGTCAACGACGGTAGTTCTCGATGATGTGGCATCATTAGCGGGTGATCACTATAGCTTAATTACAATATTTAGTGTAGCAAAAGTCGAGGATGTCACATCATGGATGAGGTCACAAGGGAGGACCACTTCCACCCCGTACACCATGAAAAACGGGGTGTATCTATTGATCGAATTGTTGTGGTGCGCAAGCCCCATAATACGGAGTCAGGCTCCTCCACCCAATGGCAATTAGATTCTTTTAGAGAACAGACCAGTCGAGGTTTGATGCCACTCATAATAAGACCATTAGGTCATTCGACTTGTCCATTGGTGTGTGGGTAATATTCCGAGGCGTAATAAAGCTTAATGCCTATGTTAGATCACTAGTCCTTTACCTACTAGGCTGTGAAATTGGATCCATTCTCCATTATTATAGTGTGGAAACACGTGGACCACTCCAGATATAAAGTAGATGACCAGTCCGGATTTAGCTTAAGTTACTAGTTTCACTTCAATCCACTTGGTGAATTTGTCAACCATGACCAGTAGGTATTTATTTTTCTTGGCCCCCCTTTAAGTGTTCTGACCATGTCCAGCCCCTAGACCGTGAAAGGCTAGGTGATCGGTACCGTCTGAAGAGCCGTGGGGGCATGTGGCTTTGATTTGCTAATAGCTGGCAACCAACACAATGTTGGACGAGTGTGTGGTCGTCTGCACAAGTAGTGGGCCAAAAGAATCCGGCTCGACATGCCTTGCTTACCAGGGCTCGAGTTGTTGCATGATGGCCGCCCATGCATGCGTGTATCTTGACTAGGAGCTGTCGTCCTTCTTCTTTAGATATGCATCATTGGAGGACTCCGATGGTGCTTTTCTTATATAGTTCAACCTCATGGACCTTGTAAGCATTTGATCACTGAATTATGCATCTTGCCTCGGTCTGGTCGATGGGGAATTCTCGGCGGAGAAGATAGGCGAGGAAGGGCTCAATCCATGGTGCGATTACTACCATGATCTCGTGAGCTGAAGGCATTTGTTCAAGTGCCGAGCCACCGATGATTTCTTCATATCATTCGATGTCAGGAGGGATGATCTGTTCTGGGCCATCGGCTCTAGCGTCCTTCTGCCCGTCCTGCCATACCACAGATGGCTTAAAAATCCATTCCAAAAAGGTATTACTAGGGATGCGGCCGCGCTTGACGCCCATGCGGGGAAAGACATCAGTAGCTTGATTGTTGTCTCTGGAGACATATGGTGGAATTCTAATCCTTCAAACCACGCAGATATTTTGAGAATGAAATTTCTATATGCTGCCATCTTTGGGTTCTTAGTGTCGAATTCACCATTGATTTGGGAGATGGCGAGGTTATAGTTTTCTCTTACTTCGAGCCATTGTACTCCCATTGATGTTGCCACCCGAAGTCCATGCAAGAGAGCCTCGTATTCAGCCGCATTATTGGAATCAATGTACATTATCTGCAATACGTACTGGATATTGTCACCAGTGGGGGATGTCAATATAACTCCAACCCACAGTGCGACAAGCATCTTAGATCTGTCAAAGTACAACGTTCAATGGGAGTATCTCCTATATTTTCTCGGAAGCTCGGCCTCCATGCATTCGGCAAGAAAATCAGCCAACACCTGAGATTTAATAGCTCGGCGTGGTTTGTATGAAATTTCGAAGGGGAGGATCTCAATGGCCCATTTGTCTATTCGGCCAGTGGTGTCCATGTTGTTGGTTATATCATTCAGTTGCCACCATGACCGAACACTTTTGAAAGTCGTGTCGGAGCTTTCGGGATGCGATGAAAACTATATAGGCTATCTCCTGATAATGTGGATACCTAGATTTGCACGGGGTGAGTACTTCTGATACGTAGTAGACTGGCTTCTGAACCCGGAACTTGTGACCCTCCACCTCTCGCTCGACAATAAGACTATGGCGACAACTTGATTTGTGGCCGATATGTACAAGAGCATTGGTTCATCTATGCGGGGTGCTTCTAGTACAGGATTGCCAGATAATCACGTTTTGATTTCCTCCAATGCGGTCATTGCTTCATTTGTCCACTCGAAGTTTTTGGTCCATTTGAGTAGTCTGTAGAGCGGTAGTGCCTTTTCACCAAGACGGAAGATAAAGCGTCTCAAAGCCACCATGCAGCCGCCAGTTTTTGGATGTGCTTCACCTTCGTAGGGATCGCTAGTTGGGATAGGGCTCAGATTTTAGCCGGATTGGCGTCTATTTTTCTATGGGAGACAATAAATTTGAGCAGTTTATCAACGGGGACTCCGAAGACACGTTTTCTGGATTGAGCCATATATCGTAAGCCTGCACATGATCAAAGGTTTGTGGGAGGTCATCCACTAGATAGCTAACGTGTTTTGTTTGATGAGCACGTCGTCTACATATTCCTCGACCCTCTTGCTGACTTGAATTTCAAGGCATGTCTAAATCATGTGCTGGTAAGTGGCGCCTTCATTTTATCCTGAAGGTAATTGTATTGAAGCATAATGGCCCGCACGGGGTGATGAAGGCTGTTGCGGCTTGGTCGGACTCCATCATATTGATTTAATGCTATGCGAAGTAGGCATCGAGGAAGCACAGTGAGTCGTGTCCGACGCGTCAATGATCTGGTCTATGCGAGGTAAGGGAAAATGATTTTTTGGGCAGGCTTTATTTAGTTCTTAGAAATCGACGCATAGCCACCATGACCTTTCTTTCTTTGGCACCGGGCCCAGATTTGCCAACTTGGGGTGTTTGATTTCTCATATGAATCCCGATTTGAGTAGCTTTGCTAGTTAGTCACCCATAGCCCGATGCTTGGGTTCAAAAAATTGGAGTAGCACCTGTTTGACTGGCTTGAAGCGTGTGATTATGTTCATGCTATGTTCTACCAGTCTTCATGGGATTCCTGCCATATCTGAAGGGTGCTAGGAAAACATGTTCTAGTTTTCTTGCTAAAATGTGCGCAATAATTCATCAACCGCGGGGTCTAGCTGAGCTCCAATGGATGTTGTTTTGTTGGGGTCCATTGGATGCATCTGAAATTTGATGATTCTCTCTGCTGTTTTGAAGAATGTGGATTTGGGCCTCTTACCGAAGGTTACATCATCCTTATCTACAATTGAGTGGAGTGTTGTTAATTGCACGATGGCGAGAGTCTTGGTTGGTGCCTCGAGGGCGAGCGTTGTTGTTTTGTTTTCGGCCCAAAGATCTCTATCCGGGTCACTTATAATTGTGATTATGCCATTGGGCCCTGACATTTTGAGCTTCATATACCCTCAATGTGGTATGGCCTGAAATCTTGTGAAAGCAGCACACCCTAATAGGGCGTGATACCTGCTATGAAAGGGCACAATATGGAAGAGGAGTTCTTGGGACGTGTAGTTCTCGGGGGTGCCGAATACCACATCTATATTAACTCGTCCGGTGCAATGTCCCACTTTTCCAGGGATGATCCCTCAAAAGGTGGTGTGACTTTGTTTGATGTGAGATTTGTTGAATTGCATTTTATCTAGGGTATCCTCATAGATGAGGTTTAGACTACTACTGCCGCCCATTAGCACATGTTGGAGTCTGAAGCCGTCTACCATGGGATCGAGGATTAGGGCGACACGTGTTCAGATGGGGAGGGTTCTTGGCTGGTTTGACTCGCCGAACATGATGGTGTGTTTGTCCATGAGATTCTTGCGGCCACCTTGTGTATTTGGTCGATTCTCGAAGAGCTCCCTTCCTCTATTGTTTTGAGTTAAACGTCTCGTAGATCATTAGGATCTCGGTGTTGTTATCCGATGGTGTTGCTGAATGTATGCTTGGGGGTGAGACCCCGAGGATGGCCTGTCCACTCTTTGCAACTGGCCAACAACCCATCAAGCTCGAAGGCTGTGAGTCAGGTTCGTATTCAACAAGGTAGAGTGTATGGGGGATGGGTTGTCCAACAACTCGTCAAGGACAATTCTGGATCCTGCTAGGGATTTTTTTTCTCGGCATGCTCGTGTTCGGTCGATCGTCGTGGGTGTACATGCTTCCTTCGAGCTCTTCTGGGTTCCTCGACGTGGATTGACTACGTGCACATCTGTTGAGCCTACGAGGTGCTTTCCATGGTGCAATATTTGTGAACCAGACCCGATAGCTTGGTGAAGTATGGCATTTAGGGTTCCTTCATTGTGGCAGTTATGCCAGAAGGCTGCTATGATTTCCTGGTCGCTGCAGTCTGTTATCCTATTTTTGGTGAGGAGGAATCTGGTCCAGAAGTGGTGAACCATTTCCCCTGGCTGTTGCTTGACGTACAATAGGTCCCATATGTTAATTGGAGAGTGCTCGACGTGGGGGGTAGGTGGGGAAAAACTTTGTATCCCAATAGGACGTGCGTCCGAAGCCTTGACAGTTGTGTTCTATACCATCATGGGATCCAGCGCGTTGGGTTCGAGATCCATATTATCAATCAGCCACCGTCGCACAGACTCGAGTTCGTGGGATAAATCAGGGTTTGATCCCAAACTTTTTTCGAGACGAATTCTAGATTCCGAACTAGAGGAGCAATCCTAATGGCAGGGGATGAGAACATAAATTGTTCTTAGCTCCGGTGGTTGAGAGGGCGAACCTTCAGCCGAGTTCTCGATGGTGCCAACCAAGTGTGTGATAGGTGGGACGCAAATCTCCTTGTCATTGGGTTTAAGCCCGATCCGGTCATAGACTTAGGGTTGGCCATCGGTTATTCCCATAGCATGGATTCGACCGAGTAACTTGCTTAGAGATGCGATACCCATAGAGTCCATGCTCTTGGAATACATGGGGTTGATCCATAGTGCCGTTACTCCAGGGGCATTTAAAGTCGCTCCCGGGCAGTATTCGGCTGAAGCAGATCCACGTGTATCGACTGAATTGGATTTTAAGGCCGGGCTCAGGGTGGAGGCCACCCTAGTGGCGGGGTTGACCGCACCCGAAAGTAAGGCGTCATGACTTGCGAGATTTTAAAGGGGAGCTGAAAGCTACGTTAGAGTAAGGTCTCCCCGGGAGTCAGCAACGAACTCTAGGTTCCCAAACATGATCTCCTGATCGGGAGCCAAACTTCCGACCCGGCCAAGGCGGCCGGTCGGATCGGCGTGCAACACGATGCTACTAAACACTAAGATCTATACAGGTACAAAAACATCCCTCTTGCAGATCTCACTGCTGATGATTAAGTGAGCGATCAATCCTTTGGCGATCCCATAGCGGAACTATCGATCCAAATTGAGTGATATAATTATGATTTTTTTATCTAACTCCTCAACTTGTTCTTTGGTAGCCGTTTTATTATCAATTATCTCAAGCCTTTGCATAACATGTTCCCAGATAAAAATAGTTTCATTAATTATGAAAGGTGTCGATCCCACTAAATTTTGCATGGCTTTGAAAGAATCTGAAGTGTGACTCAGTAAGAAACTACAATCGGTATCAAAATTGGTGGATCTTGGGCATGGGGTACCGAGCTGTGGATCTTGGATCGACAGGGAACTGGGAACAAAGGGACAATATTTACCCACTAGGCCTCTCAAAGAGGTAAACCCTACGTTCTTCTTGATTGTATTGATGTGTGTATGATGATTATAGAGTTGACCTATTAGGATGCCAAATTAACTAAACCCTAGATGCGTAGGATGATGGTTCTACCCCCCATGAAATAAACCCTCTAGTATATATAAACACCAGGGGTACATCGGGATACACATGGTCGTTTGCCGTCAGGGAGTAAACATGTCAATTCCACCATCTTGACTTGGAGGACACACCAAGGCACCGATGGTTTCCTTCCTCAACACGTAGTCGTCTTATATCTCGGCCTTCAAGTGATAGTCACAAAGTGGCCCGCCTGTTCGGGCCATAAGAGATAGGCCAATGGCCTGAGGACCCCTTAGTCTCAGACTCCCTCAATTACCACCGTTAATAGTATCAAGTACAAATTTGTACCAAGTAGTAATACCCACATAAAAATTATGAAGGAAGTTGCTGGGGGATTGCTTATGAGACTACTAGGGAAAACCCTACTAGTAGCACAGGACATTTAGCTACCAGTAGTGACGGCAGGCGTGCTACTACTACAACGCTATACCTAAGTTTTAGTAGTAGCGCGCTTCATGACCAGCGCTACTCGTGAAGTCACATATCAGTAAGGCTATGAAACAACATGCGCTACTCATATGCGACTTTACTAGTAGCGCTATTTTCTAACCAGCACCACTACTAATCCCGCAAATTTATTTTTTGTATTTATTTTGTATTTTCACATGGTTATACATATGAATATACAACAACAATAATAATTTTGCAGAAAACAACATTTAGATAAAAGTGGATGGGTGCAAGTGATCGAGTTCGGTTAGAGGGAAAATATGATGTTACAAATTGCAACATCATATTTTCCTGTAATTGAACTTGGCCCCTTGCATCCATCCACTTTAATCTAACTTCTGTCATATAACTTATCATCCTCTTAATCATCTAACAACTCATCATCCTCTTAATCATATAAGGACTCATCATCCTCTTAATCATCTAACAAATCATTATCATCTTAATCATACCAAGTTAAAATGTCCTAAAACAGAAAAAACACCATAATAATCATAAACTAAAAAAGGTCATCTCTCTTGGCCACCACATATTATTCTCTCCTAGGTAGAACCTACTACTCCCTACTTGGTAAAATAGCGTAAAAAGGTAAGATCCACTCTCTCCATTGTGAAGAATAGAGATCCACCTATCTCCGACATGTGGCATGCGCAAGTCCTTCGCGTCTCCGCCAAGTAGTTGTCGACGGGTTTTCATTAAATTGTCAAATCCTTTAAGTTTCACGCTTCCATGCCTTCTAGAAAGTGAGTATGCATTGCGGAAACATATAGGCCATCGTGGTCGTAAGATGATAACATTTGAATGACGACCTTATATAGTCATCACAAGAGAAATGAGCTGTCATTTAAAAATAAACAAGTTAAGTAGGGATGAACATCAAATATTTTTAATAAACAATGCAAATTACTTAACAAATATGGTTGCCAAACTCACATTGAGGTAAAGCTAGAAGCATATCGATATCCACCCAAATGTCGATATTACCTTCAATATCATCTTGAGGACGAATATTGAAGGTTATTTCCATATCCTCCTGAAATGCATATGCCTTGCCTAGATTTTCCCAAGTTGAGCAACCAAAATGCGAGTGATTAATTGCATTGAATAGTGTAACCAGAAATGTGAAACCATATTTAGTACTTAGGTGAGCTCTCTTCGTCTCCATATTCTCCATCTCTTGGAAACCGAGCTTCTTCAAGACCTATAGTCTTGCATGGTAGGGATGCACTAGTCGAATTGTAAAAAATAGAAATTACACGGTGAAGCAAAGAAACGCAAAGAAAAGAAGCAAAAATAGTGGTCGTCGTTGCATACCGCTAAAACATCACAAGTCTCGTCGAGTTTGATGGTGAAGAACTTGCCATTTCGCAGGTGAGGCTGTCGGTCGCACAAACCACGATTTTCGCTGCAATAATCATACTCATGGATCCCTTCGTCGTCACACAACGTTTCCTATGTTTATGATTCAAAGATTAAAAGTCAATGACAACTATTGATGTATATTAAAAATCATCATGGGTTGAGTTTCGGTTTGTCAAGGCTTCCTTGAAAAACTCTCATATCTCATGGTGTATATGGTACACACTCTCTCACAATGATATGGTAGTGTATTTTCGTCGACACTCCCCCACACTATTATTTTGACTGCGGTGATGACCGCTCCTCCCTTCTTTCCCGCGTGCATTACGAAAATCTCTAGCACCCGGGAACGAAGGAGGAAGCGGCCACCACGACAACGGTCGGGATTCTTCCTCGTATATTTCGACTGTCGGTGTTGATCACTTCCTCCTCTTCCTCTCTCCCACACACTAATATTTCGACCGACGGTGATGGGCGCACCTCTTTTTTTCTCCTTGCGCATTATAACGAGGTATATATCGCAAGAAGAAAAGAAGAGGAAGCGACCCCCACGTTAACAGTCGGTATTCCTCCATTAAGAACATACAGAAAGTCACACAAGGAGCTTCGACAAACTGAAAGTCAACCCTATAAGCATTACTCATCCGAGTGGAAAATGATAATGAAAATCTTTGAAAGGCCTATGTTTTGCCAAATCACGGCCACTCAGTACTTCCTACTTTCTAGCGCAAGTCATGCAAATTTTTTGGCATGACCTTTTATAAAGACAAGACATATCAAGTGCCTAAAATTTGCGAGAATGGAAATGAATCAACATTCCATTAAAACATAGGCCACCCGGAGGTGTTCCGTGCAATAACACACACACATGTCCAAATAGACCTATTTTTTTACTAAAAATTTCTATACCTATTTTTTACTAAAAATTTCTAGAACTAATATTTTTACTACAAATTTGTATTAGTGAAGTCCTAGGAAATTCAATACCTAAAAATTTCTCATCTACGAGCAAAACTACTTGGGGCTACGTATGGTGGACGGGATGCTACCTGCAGCGGCGGTGGATGGCCGGGATGGGTAAGCACGTTGGAAGGACCGGGATGTGGGGGAGGGCGGCCGCGGGGGGGGGGGGGGGGGGGCTCTACTGGAATCAGAGAATTTTCCATCTGCTGCTTCTTTGCCGTCTGTTGGCTGATGGCAAAGACCCTCTTTGCCATCAGCTACCAAAAACCATACAACAAAGGGCAAGCTGATGGCAAAGTTACTATTTGCCATCAGCCAACGCTTTGTCGTCTGCCAGTTGATGGCAAAGAGCATTCAGGCAGACGGCAAAGAGCACGGGCGGCCCACCCCGCATCCCCTCTCTCCCCCTAACGACCTCTTTCTTTGTCGTCTCCCTTATACCTGTTTGCCGTCGGGGGGCAGACGGCAAAGAGGCAAATAGACCTAACATCGTCAACCCCCACCCACACCCCTTCTCTCCCCCATAAAGGTTCCACCACCGCCCCCTTCTCTCTCCCCGCAACCCACCGCACCGCCGGACCTCGCCCTCCCTCCTCCCCGCGACCCGCCGCTGGAGCACACCCCCTCCTCCTCCCCGCGACCCCCTCCTCCACTACCGTGCACCTCCTCCACCATCGCCCTCTCCTCTCTGTGCCCCCTCCTCCACCATCACCCCGGTGCCCTCCTCCCGGCGACCCCCTCTCCTCCACCACTGCGTCACCCCTCGTCATCAAATTCCCTCTCCTCCCCGCGGACTCCCTCCTCCACCGGCACCGGCCAGGTCACCCACCGCCACGGCTGCCCACTGCCGTGCGCAAGGTGATTTTTTCCTTTTTTGCTAATTAATAGATTTAGTGGTATATATGGTTTAGTTGGTAGGTTGGATAATTAGTAGATTTAGTAAAAGTTTAGTTAGTTGGTAGATTCTGTTTAGTTAGTTGGTAGATTTACTTAGTAATTAGTAGATTTAGTAGGTAGTTTAGTGGTAGATTCTGTTTTGTTAATTAGTGGTAGCTAGATTCTTTTTTAGTTACTTAGTGGTAGATTCTTTTTTGGTTATTTTTGTTGTTGTTTAGTTCTATATAGGTTTAGCGATAAGTTTAGTGCTAGGTTAAGTAGATAAGGGAAGAATAATAATAAGAAGAAGAGGAGGAGGAGGAGGAGAAAAAGAAGAAGAAGAAGAAAAAGAGGAGAGAGGAGAAAAATAAAGAAGAGGAAAAAGGAAAAGAAGGAAGAAGAATAATAAGAAGAATGAGGGAATGAGGGAAAGAAGGAAGAAGGAAGACAAAGAAGAAGAAGAAGAAGAATAAGAAGAAGAGAAGAAGAAGAAGAAGAAGAAGAAGAAGAAGAAGAAGAAGAGAAGAAGAAGAAGAAGAGAAGAAGAAGAAGAAGAAGAATAAGTAGAAGAAGAATAAAAGGAAGGAAGAATAAGAAGATGAAGAAAAGGAAGAAGAGGAAAAAAGAAGAAGATGAAGAAGAAAACGAAACCCTGACACCACGACACCTGACACGATGCCCCGAAACCCCGACACGATGCCCCGACACGACATCTCGGCACGAAATATTTTTTATGGAACCCTAGATGACATCTATATAGGTCATATATTTGTGTGAGGTCATATTTTTGGATTTTATTGATGAACACAAAATATTTGTGTTGATCGGGTGGATTTACATGTGACAGTTGTCTCGTCGCTCTGAGGTGTGCTGTCCGAAGACCTCCCCATGCATTCTACGAGCTCCGCCCCTGCATTCGTGGGTGAGTACAAATGTCTCTCCTCCTCGCCCCTTCATTTGTTATGGGTCGGTCTTCGGATGAAAGTTGCTAGATATAGGTAATTAAATTAATTTATTAGTATGTGTCGTGGTTTTGTCACGACAGATGTCCTCGTGAAAGGACTCAGTGAAGGAGTCATCACACCTTGGTGGCAACTCAAAGGGGGTGAGTGGAAGCGAGACTCAGATTTACCCAGGTTCGGCCCCTCGTGTAGAGGTAAAAGCCTACGTCCTGCCTGTGTATATTGATGGTGGATTTGATTACAGGGAGGGCGTAACTCGCCCGACCTAGCTCTCGATGATTTCTAACTTGATCTATTTGTCCCAGAGACTCGCCTTTATATATAGGTCGAGGCCCCAGGGTTTACAAAGTCTTGGCGACGTTACAAATCGTGGCCTTCCTTATCTCTAAGTCGCCGTGTATCTCAAGCCAAGGAAAACTCCTTGGCGGCTCATCTTCTTTGTCATCCTTGAACCGCCATACGGCTCATGGGCCGTGGCGGCCTTCTAACAAAACATCCCAACACACCCCCGGCCCAAACCAAGGCTTATGTGGGTCATATATGTATGAGTCGCCACTTTCCTGACCCGACCCATTAGGGAGGGTCATACCGCAGGTAATATCCCCAACATTGGGCCCCAGATTGACTTGAATTTATTCATGCCAATAAACTTCCACACTCATCCTAGGCGACTCGTGCTACTCCCATCCTTTTGATAAGTGACAAGCCGCCATCTCTCACAAATTGTCTGATCCGTCATGTTATTTATTGATGACATCACCTTTTCCTCCATTTCCGGGATTTGATGACATCATTCCCAACGGATCTTTTTTCGTCTTCATCCTGTTATCCCAAAAATCTAGGCGCCATCAGTGTTGATTTTCAATCTGTCGACTCTATTCCCACGCGTGTCGTTTCACCTTCGGCCCTAGGCTTTTAAATAGCTGCGGGGGAAGGCAACGCCACCTACCCCCACTTCCTTCTTCTAGACACATCGTCTTCTCCAGCCGCCCCTCGACCGCTTCCTCGCCGCTGAAGCTTTGCCGCAGATCGTCGCCGTGCGGCCGCTTCCTGAACCAGACCAAGGCGCGACCATCGTTGCAGGACTTCCTGAATCCTTGCCTAGCATCTTCTTCTTCCTTCAGGTAAATCTCCCTTTCTTAGTAGAAGGAGATCAGAACCTTCGTATTTCTTAGGGAGTCATTAGAACTCCATGAATGCCTCATATCCTTGCTTCTCGTCCAATCTAGATGCGGTATCGTAGACCCATGAAATAACGATTGCGGTAGTTCTTGTTATGTCTCCTATCAGTCTGTTGTTCCTCTGTTGCTCATAGATCTACACACCATTTTTCATAGTGTTCTTCCGTGTTCTATAGTGTTCGATCCCTCAGCCAGCGTTATTTTCTCCACTGAAACGCTCGTAGACCCGTAAATTATCGTTTGATGTTAGAAACATGTTTGTCTCCGATACGTCCATTTTGCATCATGTTTTCATGTTGATACTTATCGCTTCTTGGGCTGTTATTTCACTTCACGGTACAATACTTATGCCTTTTCTCTCTTATTTTGCACGGTTTACATGAAGAGGGAGAATGCCGGCAGCTGGAATTCTGGCCTGAAATTGGAGCAAGTTTGAGATACCTATTCTGCGCAACTCCAAACGCCGTAAAAATCAACGATGATTTTTTTCCGGATTTATAAAAAATACTGGGCCGAAGAAGCGCCAGAGGGGCGCCAGTAGGTGGCCACAAGCCTGCTAGGCGCGGCCACCCCCCTGGCCGCACCTAGGGGGCTTGTGGGCAGCCAGCTGGCCCACTGGCCCCCCTCTTCTGCGATATGAAGGGTTTCATCCAGAAAAAAACAAGGAGTAGCTTTTTCATGGATTCGCCACCGCCACGAGGCGGAACTTGAGCAGAACCAATCTAGAGCTCCGGCATGGCGATCCTGCTGGAGAACTTCCCTCCCGAAGGGGGAAATCGTCGCCATTGTCATCACCAACACTCCTCTCATCGGAGGGAACTCGTCACCATCAACATGTTCATCGCACCATCTCATCTCCAAACCCTAGTTCATCACTTGTAACCAATCTCCTTCTCGCGACTCCGATTGGTACTTGTAAGGTTGCTAGTAGTGTTGATTACTCTTTGTAGTTGACGCTGGTTGGATTACTTGGTGGAAGAGTTTATGTTCAAATCCTTGATGCAATTCATTACCTCTCTGGTCATGAATATGATTATGCTTTGTGAGTACTTACTTTTGTTCCTGAGGACATGTGATAAGTCATGCTAAGAGTAGTCATGTGAATTTCGTATTCATTCGATATTTTGATGTGTTGTATGTTGTTTTTCCTCTAGTGGTGTTGTGTGAACGTCGACTAAATAACATTTCACCATTATTTGGGCCTAGAGGAAGGCATTGGGAAGTAGTAAGTAGATGATGGGTCGCTAGAGTGACAGAAGCTTAAACCCTAGTTTATGCGTTGCTTCGTAAGGGGCTGATTTGGATCCACTAGTTTAATGATATGTTTAGACTTTGTCTTAATTCTTCTTTCGTAGTTGAGGATGCTTGCGAGAGGGGTTAATCATAAGTGGATGCTTGTCCAAGTAAGGAAGTACCCAAGCGCCGGTCCACCCACATATCAAACTATCAAAGTAACGAACGCGAATCATATAAACATGATGAAAGCTAGCATGATAGAAATTCCCGTGTGTCCTTGGGAGCATTTTTCCTCCTATAAGACTTTGTCCAGGCTTGTCCCTTGCTACAAAAGGGATTGGGCCACTTTGCTGCACCGTTGCTACTTTTGTTACTTGTTGCTTGCTACGAATCATCTCACCACACAATCACTTGTTACCGATAATTTCAGTGCTTGCAGATTTTACCTTGCTGAAAACCACTTGTCAGATCCTTCTGCTCCTCATTGGGTTCGACACTCTTACTTATCGAAAGGACTACGATTGATCCCCTATACTTGTGGGTCATCAATACTCTTTTCTGGCGCCGTTGCCGGGGAGTGAAGCGCCTTTGGTAAGTGGAACTTGGTAAGGAAACATTCATATAGTGTGCTGAAATTTATTGTCACCTGTCACTATGGATACTAATCCTTTGAGGGGCTTGTTCGGGGTATCTTCACCTCGAACGGAAGCACAAAGAGTTGCTCCTCAATCTGCTGCACCTATTGAAAATATTTGCTTTGAATTTCCCTCGGGTATGCTTGAGAAACTGCTGGCTAATCCTTTTACAGGAGTTGGAAGATCACATCCAGACTTGCATCTAATCTATGTAGATGAAGTTTGTGGTTTATTTAAGCTTGCAGGTTTGCCCGAGGATGAGGTCAAGAAGAAGGTCTTTCCTTTATCTTTGAAGCATAAGGCGTTGACATGGTATAGGCTATGCGATGATACTGGATCATGGGACTACAATCGGTTAAAATTGGAATTTCATCAAAAGTTTTATCCTATGCATTTAGTACATCGTGATCGGAATTATATTTATAATTTCTGGCCTCGTGACAGAGAAAGCATCGCTCAAGCTTGGGGGAGGCTTAAATCAATGCTATATTCATGCCCAAATCATGAGCTCTCGAGAGAAATTATCATTCAGAACTTCTATGCTCGTCTTTCTCATGATGATCGCACCATGCTTGACACTTCTTGTACCGTTTCTCTTATGAAGAGAGATATTGACTTCAGATGGAATTTATTGGAGAGAATTAAACACAACACTGAAGATTGGGAGCTTGAAGAAGGTAAGGAGTCAGGTATGAATTTCGAGTTTCATTGCGTTTAATCGTTTGTTGAAACATATACTTTTTGTGAAGCGCTAAGTATGGACTTGCCTCTGAGATAGTAGCTTCACTGTGTGAATCATTTGCTGCTCATATTGATCTCCCCAAAGAGAAGTGGTTCAAATATCATCCTCCTTTAGAAGTCAATGTAGTTAAACCCACTCTAGTTGAAGAGAGAGTCATTGCCTATAATGATCCTATTGTTCCCAGTGCTTACATTGAGAAACCACCTTTCCCTGTTAGGATAAAGGACCATTCTAAAGCTTCAACTGTCATACGTAGAGGCTACATTAGAACACCTACACCCCCCTGAGCAAATTAGAGTTGAACCTAGCATTGCTATTATCAAATATCTCCTATCCGACAATGTTGAGGGACATAATATTCACTTCTGTGAAGATGCTGCTAGAATTGCTAAACCTCATGTTAGAGACAAACATAGGCCTGTTGTTGGAACGCCTGTTGCTTCTGTTAAGATAGGAGATCATTGCTATCATGGTTTATGTGATGTGGGTGCTAGTGTTAGTGCAATACCTCGATCCTTATATGATGAAATTAAAGACGAGATTGCACCTGTTGAGATAGAACCTATTGATGTCACTATTCAGCTTGCCAATAGAGACACTATCTGCCCTGTGGGAATTGTTAGGGATATTGAAGTCTTGTGTGGTAAAACGAAGTATCCTGCTGATTTCGTCGTTCTTGCTACCACCCAAGATAGCTTTTGTCCCATCATATTTGGCAGACTCTTCCTCAATACCGTCAATGCTCATATTGATTGTGAGAAGCAAACTGTCACTTTTGGCTTTGAAGGTGTGTGACATGAGTTCAATTTCTCCAAGTTTGGTAGACAAACTTATGAAAAAGAGTTGCCTAGTAGGGATGAAACTATTGCCTTAGCTTCTATTGCCATCCCTCCCACTGATCCCTTAGAGCAATACTTGCTTGAGCATGAAAATGATATGCATATGGATGAAAGGGATGAGATATATAGAGTTGTCCTAGAACAATATCCTATCCTTAAGAATAACTTGCCTGTTGAACTTCTTGGGGATCCACCCCCACCAAAGGGTGATCCTGTGATCGAGCTTAAACAGTTGCCTAATACTCTTAAGTATTCTTATCTTGATTAAAAAGAGATATATACTGTTATTATTAGTGCTAGCCTCTCAGAGCATGAAGAAAAGAAGTTACTAAAAACTCTGAGGAAGCACCGTGTTGCTATTGGATATACTCTTGATGATCTTAAGGGTATTAGTCCCACTCTATGCCAGCACAAGATTAATACTGATCCTGACTTCAAACCAGTTGCTGATCATCAAAGGATATTAAATCCTAAGATGAAAGAAGTAGTAAGAAAATAAATACTAAAGCTCCTGGAAGCGGGTATTATCTATCCTGTTGCTCATAGTGATTGGGTGAGTCCGGTGCATTGCATTCCTAAGAAGGGAGGCATTACCGTTGTCCCTAATGATAAGGATGAGTTGATCCCACAGAGGATTATTACTGGCTATAGGATGGTGATCGATTTTAGGAAACTGAATAAAGCCACTAGGAAAGATCATTACCCTCTGCCTTTTATCGACCAAATTCTAGAAAGACTGTCTAAACACACACACTTATGCTTTCTAGACGGTTATTCTGGTTTCTCCCAAATACCAGTTGCGCAATCTGATGAGGAGAAAACCACTTTCACCTGCCCTTTCTGTACCTTTGCTTATAGACGTATGCCTTTTGGCTTATGTAATGCACCTGCCACCTTTCAAAGATGTATGATGGCTATATTCTCTGACTTTTGTGAAAAGATTGTCGAGGTTTTCATGGATGACTTTTCCGTTTACGGGTCTTCTTTTGATGATTCCTCAGCAATCTTGATCGAGTCTTGCAGAGATGTAAAGACACCAATCGTGTCTTGAATTGGGAGAATTGCCACTTTATGGTTAATGAAGGCATCGTCTTAGGACATAAAATTTCTGAAAGAGGTATTGAAGTGGTAAGGTTAAGGTTGATCCAATCGAGAAAATGACATACCCCAGAGATATCAAAGGTATAAGAGGTTTCCTTGGTCATGCTGGTTTCTATAGAAGGTTCATGAAAGACTTCTCTAAGATTTCTAGGCCTCTTACCAATCTCTTGAAAAAGGATATTCCTTTTGTTTTTGACGATGATTGTGAGGAAGCCTTCGAAATACTTAAGAGGGCTTTGATAACTGCACCTATTGTTCAACGACCTGATTGGAACTTACCTTTTGAAATCTTGTGTGATGCTAGCGATTATACTGTTGCTGCTGTCCTAGGGCAAATAGTTGACAAGAAGTTGAATGTTATTCACTATGCTAGTAAAACTCTAGACAGTGCCCAAAGAAACTATAATACTACGGAGAAGGAATTTTTAGCAGTCATGTTTGCATGTGAAAACTTCAGGTCTTACATAGTTGATTCCAAAGTCACTATTCACACTGATGATGATGCTATTAAGTACCTTATGGAGAAGAAAGACGCTAAACCTAGACTTATCAGATGGGTTCTCTTGCTACAAGAATTTGATTTGCACGTTGTCGACAGAAAGGGTGCTGATAACCCGGTAGCAGATAACTTGTCTAGGTTGGAGAACGTTCTTGATGACCCAAAACCTATTGATGATAGCTTTCCTGATGAGCAATTGAATGTCATCAATGCTTCATGTAGTGCATCGTGGTATGCTATTATGCAAACTATATCGTTGCAAAACATATACCACCTAGTTTTACATACCAGGAAAAGAAGAAATTCTTCTTTGACTTGAGACACTACATTTGGGATGATCCTCACCTTGATAAGGAAGGAGTAGATGGTGTTATTAGACGTTGTGTACCTGAACATGAACAGGGACAGATCCTACATAAGTGTCACTCCGAGGCCTACGGAGGACACCATGCGGGAGATAGAATTGCACACAAGGTATTGCAATCAAGTTTCTATTGGCCCACTCTCTTCAAGGATGCCCGTAAGTTTGTCTTGTCTTGAGACGAATGTCAAAGAATAGGTAATATTAGCAAACGTCAGGAAATGCCTATGAACTATTCACTTGTATTTGAACCATTTGATGTCTGGGGCTTTGATTATATGGGACCCTTTCCAAAATCCAACGGGTATACTCATATCCTGGTTGGTGTTGATTACGTCACTAAGTGGGTAGAAGCTATCCCCACTAGCAGTGCTGATCACAACACCTCTATCAGGATTCTTAAAGAAGTTATTTTTCCTAGATTTGGAGTCCCTAGATATCTAATGACCGACGGTGGTTCACATTTCATTCATGGTGCTTTCCGTAAAACGCTTGCTAAGTACAATGTCAACCATAGAATTGCGTCTCCCTATCACCCTCAATCCAGTAGTCAAGTAGAGCTAAGCAATAGAGAGATTAAACTGATTCTGCAAAAGACTGTCAATAGGTCTAGAAAGAATTGGTTTAAGAAGCTCGATGATGCACTGTGGGCTTATAGAACTGCGTATAAGAATCCCATGGGCATCTCTCCGTACAAAATGGTGTACGACAAAGCATGTCATTTACCTCTTGAGCTAGAGCATAAAGCTTATTGGGCAATCAAAGAGCTCAACTTTGATTTCAAACTTGCTGGTGAGAATAGGTTATTTGACATTAGCTCACTTGATGAATGAAGAACTCAGGCATATGAGAATGCCAAGTTGTTCAAAGAGAAGGTTAAGAGGTGGCATGATAAGAGGATACAAAAGCGTGAGTTCAATGTAGGTGATTATGTCTTGCTATATAACTCTCGTTTAAGATTCTTTGCAGGCAAGCTTCTCTCTAAATGTGAAGGTCCCTATGTTGTTGAGCAAGTATATCAAGATCAACAACACGGAAGGTAATTGTTCGAGAGTTGTAAATGGGCAGAGAATCAAGCATTATATCTCAGGTACTCCCATAAATGTTGAAAGCCATATTATCAATACCATAACTCCGGAAGAATACCTAAGGGATATTTATCACCCTGTTTCAGACTCCGAAAACAAAGAGGTATGTGATGCGGTAAGAAAACAGAGTCCAAAACTTTTCCAGTAGAAAATTTTCTCCATTTTGGAATATTTAAAAAAAATACAAATATTGGAAGTAGTCCGGAAAGTGCGCGAGGAGGCGACAAGCCTGCCAAGCGAGAGCCCACCCCCTGGCCGCGCCTGGGGGGGCTTGTGGCCACATCATGCGCCTCCCGGACTCCGTTTTCGTGCGGAGTACTCCTTTTGGTCTGGAAAAAAATCAATATATATTCTCCCGTTTGGTCTGATCTTTATATCACGAAGATTTCCTCTGTTTTCGTTTCGAGCCTGTTTCTGTTGCAGATCTAGATCGCTATGACTTCCCCAAAAGCTTCGAAGGACAAGATCTTCGAGAAGGTCATCAATCCCTACCTCGTGGGAGTGCTGCAACACCCTTAATCTATTCAGATGCGTGAGGGGATGTTACACATCCGTGATGTTGAGGGGCCCAAGAAGACCGGAAGCGTGGAGGCGAGGCTCGAAGCAATGGAGCAACAAGTCTTCAAGTGCCAAGGGATGGTGGAGCGTGGACTCAGCGCCAAACACATGATGATTACGGAGTTCACCAACAAGCACAGGATTGATGTCAACGACATTGGGAAGCACCTCTCCAGGCTCTATGATAGGATTGATCAACTCGAGGCCCACATCTATGACCTGCTAAACCAAAACTATGAGTATGAGTATAGATTTAAATCAATAAGGTTGGCTGTAGATTTTAGGATTCCGGAGACTCCTTCATCTTTCCAGGATGGAGCACCTATGCCTTGGAAGACGGAGGATCAAACCCATGTTGCAACAACTCCACCACCATCACCTCCAAAGGAAGACAACTGAGCATTGGTATGGGCAATCCCCTTGGCTTGTGCCAAGCTTGGGGGAGTTGCCCCGATATCGTAACACCATCACATCTTTTGCCTTTACCTTTGTTTTAGTTTGTTCCTTTTTAGTTTTCCTTTTTTTCTAGTAGATTAAAAGTCTTAGTGTTTTAGTCTTGAGTTTTGCTTTGTGTCACCCCCGATGTATTCGAGCTCGTGAGCCATATAATAAAGAGTGTATTAGTTGAAGGGCTTTGCCTCTTGCCTTGATCCATAGATTGAGAAAGAACAAAAGCATGAAAGATCATGTAATGATCTTATGGGAAGTGATGGCTTCACATATAAAAAGAATGATGATTGAGACTTGTTGAGGGTAGACAAACGTAGACCTTGGTCATTGTTGCAATTAATAGGAAGTGATAAAGAAGGGGAGGTTCACATATAAATATATCATCTCTGACCCCATCTATGATTGTGAACACTCACTAAACTATTGCATGCCTAGAAGTAGATGTTGGACAAGGAAGACAACATAATGAATTGTGTTTGCTTGGTTCCGAACAATGTTATATGACTAGAGATCCCTTAGCATGTGACGATTGCTTCCACCTCATATTAGCCAAAACACCCGCACCAAGTAGAGATACTACTTGTGCATCCATAAACCTTCTACCCAATTTTTCCATGAGTGTTCACCATACCTACCTATGGATTGAATATGTTGGGGAATGTGTTACGGGAAACAAAAAATTTCCTACGCACACGCAATACCTATCATGGTGATGTCCATCTACGAGAGGGGATTTCCGATCTACGTACCCTTGTAGATCGCACAGCGGTATGCGTTAAGAAACACGGACGATGTAGTGGAACATCTTGCATGATTCAAGTCACCGTAGTCGTACTCTTCGTCCCACGATCCGATCTAGCACCAAACGGACGGCACCTCCGCGTTCAGCACACGTACAACGCGACGATGATCTCGCCCTTCTTGATCCAGAAAGAGAGACAGATACGTAGATGAGTTCTCCGGCAGCGTGACGGCGCTCCGGACGTTGGTAGTGATCTATTCCAGCAGGGCTCCGCCCGAGCTCCGCAGAAATACGATCTAGAGAAAAACCGTGGAGGTATGTGGTCGGGCTGCCGTGGCAAAGTTGTCTCAAATCAGCCCTAATACCCCAGTATATATAGGAGGGAGGGGGAGGGACTTGCCTTGAGGCTCAAGGGAGCCCCAAGGGGTCGGCCGAACCAAGGGTGGAGGAGTCCACCTCCAATCCTAGTCCAACTAGGATTGGAAGGTGGAGTCCTTCCCTTCCTTCCCACCTCCTTTTTTTCCTTTTTCCTTTGATTTGTTTATCTCCTACGCATAGGGCCTCTTGGCCTGTCCTACCAGCCCACTAAGGGCTGGTGCAGCACCCCTAAGGCCTATGGGCTTCCCCCGGGTGGGCTGCCCCCCCGGTGAACATTCGGAACCCATTCGTCACTCCCGGTACATTCCCGGTAATGCCCGAAAACTTTCCGATAATAAAATGAGGTCATCCTATATATCAATCTTCGTTTCCATCCCATTCCGGAAACCCTCGTGACGTCCGTGATCCTATCCGGAACTCCGAACAACATTTAGTAACCAACCATATAACTCAAATACGCATAAAACATGGTCAAACCTTAAGTGTGCAGACCCTGCGGGTTCGAGAACTATGTAGACATGACCCGAGGGACTCCTTGGTCAATATCCAATAGCGGGACCTGGATGCCTATATTGGATCCTACATATTCTACGAAGATTTTATCGATTGAACCTCAGTGCCAAGGATTCATATAATCCCGTATGTCATTCCCTTTGTCCTGCGGTATGTTACTTGCCCGAGATTCGATCGTCAGTATCCGCATACCTATTTCAATATCGTTTACCGACAAGTCTCTTTACTCGTTCCGTAATAAAAGATCATGTGACTTGCATTAAGTCACATTGCTTGCAAGGCTTGTGTGTGATGTTATTTTACCGAGTGGGCCCCGAGATACCTCTCCATCACACGGAGTGACAAATCCCAGTCTTGATCCATACTAACTCAATGGACAACTTCAGAGATACCTGTAGAGCATCTTTATAGTCACCCAGTTACGTTGTGACGTTTGATACACACAAGGCATTCCTCCGGTGCTAGTGAGTTATATGATCTCATGGTCATAGAAATAAATACTTGACACGCAGAAAACAGTAGCAACAAAATGACACGATCAACATGCTACATTCATTAGTTGGGGTCTAGTCCATCACATGATTCACTCAATGACGTGATCCAGTTATCAAGCAACAACATCTTGTACATAGTCAGAAGACCTTGACTATCCTTGATCAACTGGCTAGCCAACTAGAGGCTTGATATGGACAGTGTTTTGTCTATGTATCCACACATGTATCTAAGTCTTCATTCAATACAATTATAGCATGGATAATAAACGATTATCTTGATACAGGAATTATCATAATAACTTATTTATCATTGACTCTAGGGCATAATTCCAACAGTCTCCCACTTGCACTAGAGTCAACAATATAGTCCTCACATCGTCATGCGAATTACATTGTAATAAATCTAACACCCATACAGTTCTGGTGTTTATCATGCTTTGCCCATGGAACAGGTTTAGTCAGCGGGTCTGCCATATTCAGATCCGTGTGCACTTTGCAGATATTCACGTCCTCCTCCTCGACGTAGTCACGGATGTGGTTGAAGTGTCGTTTGATGTGTCTGGTCTTCTTGTGAAACCGTGGTTCCTTTGCTAAGGCAATGACAACCGTGTTGTCACAAAATAGGGTTATTGGATTCAGTGCGCTCGGCACCACTCCAAGATCCATCATGAACTGCTTCATCCAGACACCCTCCTTAGTAGCCTCCGAGTCAGCCATGTACTCGGCTTCACATGTAGAATCAGCTACGAGGCTTTGCTTGGAACTGCACCAGCTTACCGCACCCCCATTAAGAATAAATACGTATCCGGTCTGCGACTTAGAGTCGTCCGGATCTGTGTCAAAGCTTGCATCGATGTAACCTTTTACGGCGAGCTCTTTGTCACCTCCATATACGCGAAACATCTCCTTAGTCCTTTTCAGGTACTTCAGGATATTCTTGACCGCCGTCCAGTGATCCACTCCTGGATTACTCTGGAACCTGCCTGCCATACTTATGGCCAGGCTAACGTCTGGTCTAGTGCACAACATTGCATACATGATATAAGTTATGGCTGAAGCATAGGGGACGGTACTCATATACTCTTTATCTTTATCAGTTGCGGGGCACTGAGTCTTACTCAATCTCGTACCTTGTAAAACTGACAAGAACCCCTTTTTGGACTATTCCATTTTGAACCTCTTCAAAACTTTATCAAGGTACGTGCTTTGCGAAAGTCCTATCAGGCGTTTTTATCTATCCCTATAGATCTTTATGCCTAGAATGTAAGCAGCTTCTCCTAGGTCCTTCATAGAGAAACTTTTATTTAAGTAATCCTTTATGCTCTCCAAAAGATCCACGCCGTTTCCAATCAGTAATATGTCATCCACTTATAGTATTAGGAATGCCACAGAGCTCCCACTCACTTTCTTATAAATACAGGATTCTCCAACCACCTGTATAAACCCAAATTCTTTGATCACCTCATCAAAGCGTTTATTCCAACTCCGAGATGCTTGCACCAGTCCATAAATGGATCGCTGGAGCTTGCACACTTTGTTAGCATTTTTAGTATCGACAAAACCTTCGGGTTGCATCATATACAACTGTTCCTTAAGGAAACCGTTAAGGAACACCGTTTTGACATCCATCTGCCAGATTTCATAATCGAAAAATGCAGCTATTGCTAACATGATTTGGACGGACTTAAGCCTCGCTACGGGTGAGAAAGTATCATAGTAGTCAATTCCTTGAACTTGTGAAAAAACCTTTGCCACAAGTCGAGCTTTATAAATGGTCACATTACCGTCAGCGTCCGTCTTCTTCTTAAAGATCCATTTGTTCTAAATAGCCTTGCGGCCTTCAGGCAGTACTTCCAAAGTCCACACTTTGTTTTCATACATAGATCCTATCTCGGACTTCATGGACTCCAGCCATTTGTTGGAATCCGGGCCCACCATTGCTTCTTCATAATTCGCAGGCTCATTGTTGTCCAACAGCATAATTGATAAGACGGGAGTACCATACCACTCTGGAGCAGTACGCGGTCTCGTCGACTTGCGAGGTCCGACAGGAACTTGATCCGGAGTTTCATGATCATTATCATTAACTTACTCCTCAACCGGCGTCGCAACGACAGGGGTTTCCCCTTGCCCTACGCCACCATCCAGAGGGATGAGAGGTTCGACAACCTCATCAAGTTCTATCTTCCTCCCACTCAATTCTCTCGAGAGAAACTCCTTCTCGAGAAAAGCTCTGTTCTTAGCAACAAACACTTTGCCCTCGGATTTGAGATAGAAGGTATACCCAACTGTCTCTTTTGGGTAACCTATGAAGACGCACTTTTCCGCTTTGGGTTCCAGCTTTTCAGGCTGAAGCTTTTTGACATAAGCATCACATCCCCAAACTTTAAGAAACGACAATTTTGGTCTTTTCCCATACCACAGCTGATATGGTGTCATCTCAACGGATTTCGATGGTGCCCTATTTAAAGTGAATGCAGCTGTCTCCAATGCATAGCCCCAAAATGACAATGGCAAATCGATAAGAGACATCATAGATTGCACCATCTCTAGTAAAGTACGATTACGACGTTCGGACACACCATTACGCTGTGGTGTTCCAGGCGGTGTCAACTGTGAAATAATCCCGCATTGTCTCAAGTGAGTACCAAACTCGAAACTCAGATAGTCAGCCCCACGATTAAAACGTAGGAACTTGATCTTCTTGTTGCGATGATTTTCTACTTCACTCTGAAATTGCTTGAACTTTTCAAACGTTTCAGACTTGTGCTTCATCAAGTAGACATATCCATATCTACTCAAATCGTGAGTGAAGGTGAGAAAATAACGATATCCGCCGCGTGCCTCTACACTCATCGGACCACATACATCGGTATGTATAATCTCCAACAAGTCACTTGCATGCTCCATTGTTCCGGAGAACGGAGTCTTAGTCATCTTGCCCATGAGGCATGGTTCGCAAGTGTCAAGTGATTCAAAATCAAGTGACTCCAAAAGCCCATCCGAATGGAGTTTCTTCATGCGCTTTACACCAATATGACCTAAGCGGCAGTGCCATAAAAACATGGCGCTATCATTATTAACCCTACATCTTTTGGTCTCAATGTTATGTACGTGTGTATCATTGCTATCAAGATTTAGTATGAACAATCCTCTCACATTGGGTGCATGACCATAAAAGATATTACTCATAAAATTAGAACAACCATTATTCTCTGACTTAAACTAGTAACCGTCTCACAATAAACAAGATCCAGATATAATGTTCATGCTTAACGCAGGCACTAAATAAAAATTATTTAAGTTCATGACTAATCCTGATGGTAACTGAAGTGAGACTATGCCGACGGCGATTGCATCAACCTTGGAACCGTTTCCCACGCGCATCGTCACTTCATCCTTTGCCAGCCTTCGCTTATTCCGTAGTTCCTTCTTTGAGTTGCAAATGTCAGCAACAGAACCGGTATCGAATACCCATGCACTACTATGAGAGCTGGTTAAGTACACATCAATAACATGTATATCGAATATACTTGATTTATCCTTGTCCGCCTTCTTATCAGCCAGATACTTGGGGCAGTTGCGCTTCCAGTGACCCATACCCTTGCAATAATAGCTCTCCGTTTCAGGCTTAGGTCCAGCTTTGGGCTTCTTTGTCGGTTTGGCAACAGGCTTGCCGCTCTTCTTTGAATTACCCTTCTTTCCTTTGCCGTTTCTCTTAAAACTAGTGGTCTTATTCACCATCAATACTTGATGCTCTTTACGGAGCTCTGACTCTGCGACTTTCAGCATCGCGAATAACTCGCCGAGTGACTTGTTCGTCCCTTGCATGTTAGAGTTCAACACAAAGCTCTTATAGCTTGGTGGCAGTGATTGAAGAATTCTGTCAGTGAGAGCCTCTTGCGGGAGTTCAATCCCCATCTCAGCTAGACGGTTTGAGTACCCAGACATTTTGAGCACATGTTTACTGCCAGACGAATTCTCCTCCATCTTGCAAGCATATAATTTATCGGAGGTCTCATACCTCTCGATCCAGGCGTTCTTCTGAAAGATAAACTTCAATTCTTGGAACATCTCATATGCTCCATGATGCTCAAAGCGACGTTGAAGTCCCGGCTCTAAGCCATACAAGACTGCACATTGAACTACTGAGTAGTCCTCCTTGCGAGCTAACCAAGATTTCTTAGCATCTTGGTCAGCCGCGGCGGGTGGTTCATCTCCTAGCGCAGCATTAAGGACATAATCCTTCTTCCTAGCTTACAGGAGCAACTTAAGATTACGAGCCCAGTCTACAAAGTTGCTTCCATCATCTTTCAACTTAGCTTTCTCTAGGAACATATTAAAATTCAGGGTGACTGTCGCGTGAGCCATTGATCTACAACACAAATATTTTCAAAGCAGGCTTAGACTATGTTCAAGATAATCAGAGTTTAACTAATCAAATTAACTTTAAACTCACACTCAAAAAGTACACCTCTCTAGTCATTTGAGTGGTACATGATCCAAATCAACTACCTCAAGTCCGATCATCACGTGAGTTGAGAGTAGCTTCAGTGGTAAGCATCTGTATGCTAATCATATCACTTATATGATTCATGCTCGACCTTTCGGTCTCATGTGTTCCAAGGCCATGTTTGTACATGCTAGGCTCGTCAAGTTTAACCCGAGTGTTCCGCGCGTGCAACTGTTTTGCACCCGTTGTATGTGAACGTTGAGTCTATCACACCCGATCATCACGTGGTGTCTCGAAACGATGAAAGGTCGCAACGGTGCACAGTCGGGGAGAACACAATTTGAGCTTGAAATTTTAGTGAGAGATCACCTTATAATGCTACCGTCGTTCTAAGCATAACAAGGTGCATAAAGGATTAACATCACATGCAATTCATAAGTGACATGATATGGCCATCATCAAGTGCTCCTTGATCTTCATCACCAAAGCACCGGTATGATCTTCTTGTCGCCGGCGCCACACCATGATCCCCATAATCATGATCTCCATCATCGTGCCGCCATCGAGGTTGTAGTGTATGCTATGCTATTACTACTAAAGCTACGTCCTAGCAATATTGTAAACGCATCTGCAAACACAAACGTTAGTTTAAAGACAACTCTATGGCTCCTGCCGGTTGCCGTAGCATCGACGTACAAGTCGATATTAACTATTACAACATGACCATCTCATAAATCCAATATATCACATCACATCGTCAGCCATATCACATCACAAGCATACCCTACAAAAACAAGTTAGACGTCCTCTAATTGTTGTTGCATGTTTTACGTGGTGGCCATGGGTATCTAGTAGGATCGCGTCTTACTTACGCAAACACCACAATGGGGATGTATGAATTTCTATTTAACCTCTCTCCAAGGACCTCCTCGGTGAAATCCGATTCAACTAAAGTTGGAGAAACCGACACTCGCGAGTCATCTTTGAGCAACGGGGTTGTTCATAGCGGTGAAACCAGTCTCTCGTAAGCGTACGAGTAATGTCGGTCCGAGTCGCTTCGATCCAACAATACCGCGGAATCAAGAAAAGAATAAGGAGGGCAGAAATCACACATCACCGCCCACAAAAACTTTTGTGTTCAACTCGAGATGACATCTACGCATGAACCTAGCTCATGATGCCACTGTTAGGGAACGTGGTACGGGATTTTTTTTTCCTAGGCACACGCAATACCTATGATGGTGATGTCCATCTACGAGAGGGGATTTATGATCTACGTACCCTTGTAGATCGCACAGTGGTAAGCGTTAAGAAACGAGGACGATGTAGTGGAACAGCTTGCGTGATTCAAATCACCGTAGTCGTACTCTTCGTCCCACGATCCGATCTAGCGCCGAACGGACGGCACCTTCGCGTTCAGCACACGTACAACGCGACGATGATCTCAGCCTTCTTGATCCAGCAAGAGAGACGGAGAGGTAGATGAGTTCTCCGGCAGCGTGACGGCGCTCCGGAGGTTGGTGGTGATCTATTCCAGCAGGGCTCCGCCCCGAGCTCCGCAGAAATACGATCTAGAGGAAAAACCGTGGAGGTATGTGGTCGGGCTGCCGTGGCAAAGTTGTCTCAAATCAGCCCTAATACTCCAGTATATATAGGAGGGAGGGGGAGGGACTTGACTTGAGGCTCAAGGGAGCCCCAAGGGGTCGGCCGAACCAAGGGTGGAGGAGTCCTTCCCTTCCTTCCCACCTCCTTTTTTTTCCTTTTTTCCTTTGATTTCTTTATCTCCTATGCATAGGGCCTCTTGGGCTATCCTACCAGCCCACTAAGGGCTTGTGAGGCACCCCTAAGGCCTATGGGCTTTCCCCGGGTGGGCTGCCCCCGCGGTGAACATCCGGAACCCATTCGTCACTCCCCTTACATTCTTGGTAATGCCCGAAAATTTACCGGTAATCAAATGAGGGCATCCTATATATCAATCTTCGTTTCTGGACAATTCCGGAAACCCTCGTGACGTCCGTGATCCTATTCGGGACTCCGAACAACATTCGGTAACCAACCATATAACTCAAATACGCATAAAACATCGCCGAACTTAAGTGTGCAGACCCTGCAGGTTCGAGAACTATGTAGACATGACCCGAGGGACTCCTCGGTCAATATCCAATAGCGGGACCTGGATGCCCATATTGGATCCTACATACTCTACGAAGATCTTATCTATTGAACCTCAGTGCCAAGGATACATATAATCCCATATGTCATTCCCTTTGTCCTTCGGTATGTTACTTGCCTGAGATTCGATCGTCAGTATCCGCATACCTATTTCAATCTCATTTACCCACAAGTCACTTTACTCGTTCCGTAATACAAGATGCCATGACTTATATTAAGTCACATTGCTTGCAAGGCTTGTGTGTGATGTTGTATTACCGAGTGGGCCCCGAGATACCTCTCCGTCACACGGAGTGACAAATCCTAGTCTTGATCCATACTAACTCAATGGACACCTACAGAGATACCTGTAGAGCATCTTTATAGTCACCCAGTTACATTGTGACGTTTGATACACACAAGGCATTCCTCCGGTGCCAGTGAGTTATATGATCTCATGGTCATAGGAATAAATACATGACACGCAGAAAACAGTGGCAACAAAATGACACGACCAACATGCTACGTTCATTAGTTTGGGTATAGTCCATCACATGATTCACTCAATGATGTGATCCAGTTATCAAGCAACAACATCTAGTACATAGTCAGAAGACCTTGACTATCCTTGATCAACTGGCTAGCCAACTAGAGGCTTGCTAGGGACCGTGTTTTGTCTATGTATCCACACATGTATCTAAGTCTTCATTCAATACAATTATAGCATGGATAATAAATGATTATCTTGATACATGAATTATAATAATAACTTATTTATCATTGCCTCTAGGGCATAATTCCAACAGAATAAGATCCCTCAAGTAAGTTGTCATCGGTGCAAGCAATAAAAATTGCTCTCTAATATGTATGATCTATTATTGTGTGGAAAATAAGCTTTGTACGAACCTGTGATGAGGAAGACATAAAAGCGACAGACTGCATAATAAAGTTCTTTATCACACGAGGCAATATAAAGTGACGTTCCTCCGCACTAAGAGGACACGCATCCAAACCTCAAAAGCGCATGACAACCTCTGCTTCCCTCTGCGAAGGGCCTATCTTGTACCTTTACTTTTTTGCCCTTGAAAGAGTCATGGTGATGTTCACCAATTCCTTATTTTGCCTTTATATTGGCTAACGTCATATGATTGGGAAAGATCTATATTCATAGTAAGTATTCATTAATTATTATTGTTGACATTACCCTTGAGGTAAGCAGTTGGGAGGCAAAACTATAAGCCCCTATCTTTCTCTATGTGTCCAGCTGAAACTTTGATCTCATGAGTACCACGTGAGTTGTAGCAATTGTAGAGAACGAAAGAATGATTGAGTATGTCGATTTGCTTTACAAGCTCTTATTTGACTCTTTCTAATGTTGTGATAAATTGCAATTGCTTCAATGACTAAAGGCTATCGGTTGTTACTTCTCGGTAAGGTTCTTGATCCATGCTTTACTTTGTGAAGGAATTGTCACTTTAGCATCAGAGATTATATGTTGGTATTGCTGTTCTGATCATGATCATGATGCCTGCATGTTCGTATCTTGTTTTGTCGACACCTCTCCCCCTAAACATGTGGACATATTTATTGAGCTAGGCTTTCGCTTGAGGACAAGCGAGGTCTAAGCTTGGGGGAGTTGATACATCCAATTTGCATCATGTTTTCATGTTGATACTTATCTCTTATTGGGCTGTTATTTCACTTCAGGGTACAATACTTATGCCTTTTTTGTCTTATTTTGCAAGGTTTACATGAAGAGGGAGAATGCCGGCAGCTGGAATTCTGGCCTGAAATTGGAGCAAGTTTGAGATACCTATTCTGCGCAATTCCAAATGTCGTAAAAATCAACGATGATTTTTTTCCGGATTTATAAAATATACTGGGCCGAAGAAGCGCGAGAGGGGCGCCAACAGGTGGCCACAAGCCTGCTAGGCGCGACCACCCCCCTGGCCGCGTCTAGGGGGCTTGTGGGCAGCCTGCTGGCCCACTGGCCCCCCTCTTCTGCTATATGAAGGGTTTCGTCTAGAAAAAATCAAGGAGGATCTTTTTCGTGGATTCTCCGCCTCCATGAGGCGAAACTTGAGAAGAACCAATCTAGAGCTCCGGCAGGGCGATCCTGTTGGGGAAACTTCCCTCCTAGAGGTGGAAATCGTCGCCATCGTCATCGCCAACACTCCTCTCATCGGAGGGGACTCGTCACCATCAACATCTTCATCATCACCATCTCATCTCCAAACCCTAGTTCATCACTTGTAACCAATCTCCGTCTCGCGACTCCGATTGGTACTTGTAAGGTTGCTAGTAGTGTTGATTACTCTTTGTAGTTGATGCTACTTGGATTACTTGGTGGAAGAGTTTATGTTCAGATCCTTGATTCTATTCATTACCTCTCTGGTCATGAATATGATTATGCTTTGTGAGTAGTTACTTTTGTTCCTAAGGACATGTGATAAGTCATGCTAATACTAGTTATGTGAATTTGGTATTCATTCGATATTTTGATGTGTTGTATGTTGTTTTTCCTCTATGGTGTTATGTGAACGTCGACTACATGACACTTCACCATTATTTGGGCCTAAAGGAAGGCATTGGGAAGTGGTAAGTAGATGATGGGTTGCTAGAGTGTCAGAAGCTTAAACCCTAGTTTATGCGTTGCTTCGTAAGGGGCAGATTTGGATCCACTAGTTTAATGCTATGGTTAGACTTTGTCTTAATTCTTCTTTCGTAGTTGCGGATGCTTGCGAGAGGGGTTAATCATAAGTGGGATGCTTGTCCAAGTAAGGGCAGTACCCAAGCACCGGTCCACCCACATATCAAACTATCAAAGTAACGAACGCGAATCATATGAACATGATGAAAACTAGCATGACAGAAATTCCCGTGTGTCCTTGGGACTGTTTTTCCTCCTATAGGACTTTGTCCAGGCTTGTCCCTTGCTACAAAAGGGATTGGGCCACTTTGCTGCACCGTTGCTACTTCTGTTACTTGTTGCTTGCTACGAATCATCTTACCACACAATCACTTGTTACTGATAATTTCAGTGCTTGCAGATTTTACCTTGCTTAAAACCACTTGTGAGATCCTTCTGCTCCTCGTTGGGTTCGACACTCTTACGTATCGAAAGGACTATGATTGATCCCCTATACTTGTGGGTCACCAGTCTCCAATCAAGAATGTTCCTAAGGAAAAACCCTTTTTAGAGCCGCCACCCGTCTCCTTTTACCATGGCCAGTTAGAACATTCCCATAGATACGCCTTTGATCATTTAGCTGACGAGTCATAATATCCTTGTAGAGATACCATAGATCATTTAACTCGCAAGTTGAAAAATTCCTGCAAATATACCACAGATCATTTAACTGGCGAGTTGCCACTCCGTGGTTTCTGATAACCCACCCTGTTCCTTCCTTTTGTAGTTATGGGCACTATCTCGAAATGCAATTGGCTGTCAACCAAAGTCAATGAAGCTTATCTTGATAAGTTTGTCAAGGCGGGTTATCTTGACCCCAAAGAAGTTATTGGCTCGCGAACGTCCTTAGGCGAGGCAACTCCTCAACCCGCCGAGGGGGAAGTAGTCGTTTTTGTCGATCACCTCGAACGAGGCATCAATCCTCCCGGCTCAAAGTTTTTCACAGATTTTTTGCACTTTTTCAACCTTCATCCTCAAGACTTGGGGACAAACTCCATCAGCAATCTCGGCCAATTTCAAGTGTTTTGCGAAGCTTACCTGCAGATAGAACCCACAGTTTTACTGTTTAGGAAATTTTTCTATCTGAACCGCAAGACCGAGTTCTCTAGCAGGCCCTGCTTAGAACTTGGGGGAGTTAACATTCATCAACGTCGTGAATGTGGGTTCTCATCTGTTGTTCTGCCCAACCATCCCAAAGGATGGGCAGAGTCTTGGTTCTATTGCCGCGACACATCTCCACCCGACGAGAACCCACTTTCGGGTTTCAGAGAAGAACGTTTGCCCATGGATTTCAAGTTGCCAGAAAAACTAACTAAAGAAGAAGAATCAATATTTATCCTTGCTTTCTCCAAGATAAGGGCTTTGACCAACAATGGGCTTGCTGGGATTGATCTAATCCGTTGTTGGGTGGAGTGGAGGATTCTGCCTTTGAGTCGCCGAGACGGCCTGATGTGCGAGTATGATGACAGCTTGAACGACCTCCAGTGCTTCTTCAACATGAGACTTACTAAAGAAGACATTGTTGAAATTACCAAGAAGTTAAGTAGAGAGCCCATAGAGAATTGTGCCAAGATTGGGCTTAAGCCTTTTTGCGTCTCCAACCCGGCTCCAGCGGTAACAATCCAAGTCTCCTCCTTTTATTCTTTCAATATGTTCACCCATGTTCCTGATCTGAACTGTCATTATATCAAACAGACGGGCTCATCATTTTGGTCTCGAAGTCCCAATGTGACTATCCAGAAAACAACCAAGGCGCCTCCTAAGAAGAAGAATAACAAGGGCAAAGCTGCCACCAAGGAGTCATCTGTCGTTGGCGAGTCTCGGGCCGCCAAAGAACAATCAGAGGTGAAAATTACCTTTTCCTTATTACTGCGTCCTGTCTTATACTTATGCTCCATTACCTTTGTTCGTAGGATGATGATTATGAGAGCCAGAATGATGCTGTTGAGGTAATTTCTAATTCTTCCGACTCAACTTCTCCCCCCCCCCAAGCCGGCCAGGCGGACCTGTGCAAAAGTTCCCATGTCTCACCCGAATGCTCATGTGGACCCAATTTCTTTTTGAAGAAGGCGAGTTACACCCCTAACGTTAACGCCGTACCCGAAGCCATTCCGGAGGCTTAGTGTCTGGGTTACTCGAAAGAGCAACTCGTCGAAAATGTCAAAGTGAGGTATGTTCCCGCGAATATCTTTTCGTTTTTGTGTAAGATTTGCTTGCCATTCGTTCGATCCTTGAATTCTTGTTCGTCAGGTTTCACCTCCTTCATCCATTGACTGAGCAATGTTGACTCTCCCCCCCGGATGATTCGTGTTCAGGGGCAAGTTCCTTTACTAGCTTTTTTCCTTCCTGATACTGATGCCTGTCTTAACTTTGGTGCCTTTACATCTCAGAGCACAAGCAAAGAAAAGGAAAAATGGCGACTCATCGTCTGCTCCTAAGGCAACTGAAATGTTTGGTATGAGTGCCTCTGTCCCAGAGATTGATGAAGAACCAGCAGAAACTCATGATGACCTTTTGGATGATTTTACTGATGTCCGGATTGATCCTTCAAGCCCTGTGAAGGAAGTAACTGAAATTGTCAACCCGCCAAGCTCTTCTAAGGCGCCTGAAGACCCAGATATAGTAGTAGTTACTGGTACTGGCTATTCTAAGCCTGCAGCCGCGGTGTTAACAAAACATACGTCAAAAGAGACCCACTCTTTTGCAGAAAAGGACATTACCAAGCTGAAGCTTCCCAATTATGAGAAACTCGGATTTGAAGAACTCTATTCTGGTTTTATGAGTCACCTAGAAACAAGCTATGAAATGGAAAAGAGCTTGGCCAACATGATGCGGATAAGATATGAGGTATGTCCTTCTTTGTCATTTGCATTTCCACCCATTAGCCTTCCAAAGGACAAGTTTCCTTTGATGAGTTGTGTGTTTTGCGTTATTTGTGAGACCCGTATCTGCCTGTAGCCCCCAAGGGTCGGGTTATCTTTTTGAAAGATGAGCCGGGTCTTGAATTTGGTAAAAACTTCAACCTGTAGCCCCCAAGGGCCGGGTCATCTTTTGAAAGATGAGTCAGTCTGGAATTTGGTAAAAACTTCAACCTGTAGCCCCCAAGGGCGGGTCATCTTTTGAAAGATGAGCCAGGTCTTGAATTTTGTAAAAACTTCAACCTGTAGCCCCAAGGGCCGGGTCATCTTTTGAAAGATAAGTCGGGTCTTCAAATAAATGTATGACGTGAAAAGAATTAAGTCATACATTACCCCAAGTGTCAGGGATGTTGCTTGCAATGGTCCAGAAACTTGCTTCCCCGATTTTTGTTTCCAGGAATCCTTGACTCGGACCGACTCAACCTTAGCCGATTTAAAAGAAAACTTAGCCGAACAGCAGGATGCTAGGGCTAAGTCTGAAGAAAAATTTCATCTGGCCCTTGCTGACATGGAGAAGATGAAAGCTGATCACAAAAAATTTGAAGAGAAATCCCAGGCTGAACAAGCCGCCATCTTGAAACGGGCAGAGCATGCCGAAGAAAAGCTAAAAGCCGCCCTTCAAGAACTCTCCGGCTTAAAACATCACATCTCCAACATGACCCAAGCAATATTTGGTAAGGGTCAATTCCCTTTTTCTGAAAAGTGCTGCAAAGCATATTGCAAATGCTAATTATCTTATTTTGCCATTCGTAGGTCCATGAGCCGCCACCCTCCAGAATGACTGTGTACTGAAACTGAAAGCAATTTACACTTTCACAGAGTAGTTATACACGGGAGGTATGATGACCATGAAGGCCGTGATGGGCAACAAGGAGCCCATGAAGTCCATAAAACACATGCTGGGTTGCCTGTCAACATTGCCGCCGCAAGTGGAATAATTTAAAAGGTCAGCCGCCCGGAAAGGAGCACTGACCACTTTAAGCCGGTGTCTGGCATACACTCCCAAACTTAAGCCGGAGGAGGTAGCTGCTGGCTTTCCAGAATTGAAAGATGATGAGTCGGAGTTCACAGAAGAGGACTACCACCATTGTGTGAAAGAGTCTCGCTCCGCGACGACTCAGCTAGCAGCCAACCTGGACTTAGGTAAATACCGGGCGGCTTATGATGAGAGCAACAAAAAGGTGACTCCTCCTTCATATAAAGTTACCATCTTGACTCCACGGTGCCGTAAGAATCCCTTTGACTTTGATGTAGATCCATCTGCCATCTTGAGCGATGAAGACGAGTTCGTCGCCTTGACCAATTGCAATTCGAAACTGGGCGACTTACAGATCGAAGACGGCGAAAGCTCAAAGCAGGGTCACCCGGAGGTGGCTTGAACTGACTTAGCATGATGTCGATTCTCCAAGAATATTTTGATCTCTTTCTGACTGGGAGATGATTCCCGGGTGGCCTAGTGAGCCATGTAATAGTCTTAGGTTTCAGGAAAACAGTATCACAACCATACCTTATGTTGGTTGTTTTGGAAGTTTCAACCTTCATTAATATGACCCCCCTTTTCCAAAAAAAAATTCTTCAACCTGTTTATCAGGGAAAACACAATAAGCTGACTCAATGAGTCGCAACAAGTAATAAGTCGGCCTAGTGGGTCGCGGCGAGTTATAAACAAGGAGTCGACTCAGTGAGTCGCGGGGGGTTATAAAACTTTTTATGAAACCTTGTGGCAATGCCACAAAGATAGTCATAAAATTTGTCGGCTCGACGAGTTGTGATAGGATAGGATGTGTTTGCAAAACTATAGTGCTACCCCAAGAAGGCTTTTGCAATAGCCCAAATTATTTAGACCGGCTGATCAGGCGCGAGTCAGGCTTCAGTGAAGCACGTTCAGTGAACCAATGGTTTGTCTATTTTCCATGCGTTGGCTCTTGCCAGTACCTTTCATGTTTTAACCAAGGCAAGTTCAGGGTCCAAAAGCGGATTGACTTGCCAAGAGTACATGGGACCATAGGGCGATTAGTCCAACACACAGTCCAGTATAACCATTTGTAATGCGTTATTTTTTAGCTAGCCAAGAGGGTATTCAGGCTGAACTTAGTGAGTGGAAGCCCCCAAGTGACCTATGATTAGGGAAAAAACCAGACATAGGATTGCAGAAGTGTATATGCTCTTACTGCAAAACGACTTGGGAGCTAGTAGCCCCCAAGTAAGCCGACTTAATTCTCAAAATCATATAAGGCGCCCATGTTTGAACCGTGCAACATGGCAACTTTGGTCCTCTTTGGCTTACCGGTATCTAGTATTGAAATAAGGACAACATGGCGACTTATGCTCTTTGATACTGATAGCGTCCATGCTTGGATGACTTATAGAATAATAAGGACTCATGCTTTCAAGAAGCTGAATCGGCAAAGGACCCCGAAGTTCGTGGGCGTCGGCTTTATTGCTTTATGAATAAAAGATCACAAATTCAAAATTGTAAACATAAATAAGGAGCCTGTGGCTCTAAGTGTAGTATGGCCGCAAGTGGGCGACGTTCCCTGGGAGAGTTGTCTCAACCTCTGTCGTTGGCCTATCCGGGCGAAGATCCACCAAGTAATATGAACCGTTACGGAGATTCTTGCCGATGAAAAATGCTCCTTCCCATGGCGGGGATAACTTATGCATACCAGTATGGTCTTGAATCAACCGGAGCACTAAGTCGCCCTCTTGAAAAGCTCAACTCTTGACTCGGCGATTGAGATAGCGTCACAAGTCTTGCTGATAAATCACCAATCGCAACGCGGCCAAATCACGCTCCTCCTCCATAGCGTCCAACGAATCTTGACGTGCTAACTTGTTGTCCTGTTCCACATAAGCAGCGACTCATGGTGAATCGTGTCTGATGTCACTTGGTAATGCTGCCTCTGCCCCGTAGACCAGGAGAAAGGGAGTAAAACCCGTAGATCGATTTGGGGTGGTTCTGATGCTCCATAAAACTGAGGGTAGTTCTTCAACCCAACATCCCGGGGTACGTTCTAGAGGTACCATAAGCCGGGGCTTGATTCCTCTCAGTGTTTCTTGATTCACCCTCTATGCCTGTCCTTTGGACTGGGGGTGTTCGACCGCAGAAACGTCAAGCCGGATGTGCTCCCTTCCGCAAAACTCCTGCATGGCACCTTTTGATAACTTAGTACCATTATCAGTAATGATACTATGAGGATACCCGAAGCGGAAAATCAACTTTTTCAGGAACTTGATAGCCGTGTCTGCATCACAGCTACTAACCGACTCTGCTTCAACCCACTTGGTAAACTTGTCAACCGCCACCAATAGGTGAGTCTTTTTGTTGGACGGAATTTTGAAAGGACCAACCATGTCCAGCCCCCAGACCGCAAATGGCCATGTGATTGGGATCATCCGTAATTCCTGAGCCGACACATGCATCTGACGCCCAAATTTTTGGCAACCATCACATCGGCGAACTATATCCTCGGCATCTGCATGAGCTGTCAACTAAAACCCATGCCTAAAGGCTTTGGATACCAGGGAGCATGACCCGACATGATGACCACAGTCGCCCGCATGAATCTCATTGAGAATCGCACATCCTTCCTCGGAAGAGACACACCTTTGAAATACTCCATAAGTGCTTCGCATATGTAACTCGTCGTTATGTATGAGCATGGACTTGCATCAACGGACGATTTGGCGGGCCAACAACTCATCAGTAGGTAACTCACCTCATGCCAGATACGCTATGTAGGGAATTGCCCAATCCGGGGTAGCACGGAGAGCCGCCACAAGTTGAGACTCACGATATGGAACCGCCAAATCTTCCTCTGAAGGCAGCCTTACTGATGGGTTGTGTAATACATCCAAAAAGACACTAGGGGAACCGACTTACGTTGTGAAACAAGTCGTGAAAGAGCATCCACTGCTTCATTAAGTCGACGATCAATGTGATCCACGTGGTAGCCATGGAAATGACCCGCCACGTCCGACACGGCTCGCCTATAAGCCACCATCTAGGGATCGCTGGAATCCCACGTGCCAGAAACCTGTTGTGCCACTAGATCTAATTCGCCCAAACATCTGACTCGGCGAAGATCCATGTCTTTGGCAAGTCGCAACCCATGGAGAAGAGCTTCATATTCCGCCTCGTTGTTGGTACACATGATCATGAGTCACAGGACATAGCAAAACTTGTCACCCTGAGGCGAAGTCAACACCACGCCAGGCCCCGAGCCTTCCAGCTGCCTAGACCCATCAAAATTGATAGTCCAATATGTGTGATCAGGTCTGTCTTCTGGAATCTGCAACTCGGTCCAATCGTTGATGAAATCCACTAGTGCTTGAGACTTAATGGTCGTGCGAGGGGTATACTGCATGTGGTGAGGTCCTATCTCAATGGCCCACTTAGCAATCCGTCCAGTTGCCTCTCGATTCTGTATAATATCACCAAGGGGGCAGAACTAACCACCGTGATATGATGCTCTTGAAAGTAGTGTTTCAACTTCCGACTCGCCATAAGCACCCCCAAAACCAGCTTCTGCCAATGCGGATAGCGCTGTTTGGAGAGGGTTAGGACTTCACTGATAAAGTAGATTGGTCGTTGAACCGGGTATTCCTTCCCTTCATCTTTGCGCTCGACGAGTACTTCCACGCTTACTGCTTTAGAATTAGCCGCGATGTACAAGAGCATAGGCTCCTTGTCAGTTGGAGCAGCTAATACGGGCGGCTTAGCTAATTGTTGCTTCGGGGCTTCAAAGGCTTCGTTGGCTTCATCCATCCAAACAAAACGATCAGCTTTCTTAAGTAGCTGATAAAGAGGGATGGCTTTCTCCCCAAGGCGACTTCTGAAGCGACTTAGAGCCGAAATGCGACCTGCCATGCACTGAACTTGATTGATATTGGTTGGCTTGCCTAGCGAAGTGATCGCTTTGATTTTATCCGGGTTAGCTTCAATGCCTCATTTTGACACCAAGAAGCCTAACAACTTCCCTGCGGGACGATACGTCTCCGTCGTATCTATAATTTTTTATTGTTTCATGCCAATATTCTACAACTTTCATATACTTTTGGCAACTTTTTATACTATTTTTGGGACTAACATATTGATCCAGTGCCTAGTGCCAGTTCCTGTTTGTTGCATGTTTTTCGTTTCGCAGGTTATCCATACCAAACGAAGTCCAAACGCAATAAAAAACCTACGGAGATTTTTTTGGAATATTTACGATTTTTGGGAAGAAGAATCTACGCGAAACGATGCCCGAGAGGGCCACAAGCCCAGGAGGCGCGACCTACCCCCGCAGGCACGACAGGCGGGCTTGTGACCAATCCCTAAGGCGGTTGGGGCCCTTCTTTTTCCGCAAGAAAGCTAGTTTCCGGAAGAAAATCATGTTAAATTTCAGCCCAATCGGAGTTATGGATCCCCGGGAATTTAAGAAACGGTGAAAGCCAGAATCTGGGAGCACAGAAACAGAAGGACACAGAGAGAGAGATCCAATCTCGGAGGGGCTCTCGCCCCTCCGTGCCATGGAGACCATGGACCAGAGGGGAAACCCTTCTCCCATCTAGGGAGGACGTCAAGGAAGAAGAAGAAGAAGGGGGGATCTCTCCCCCTCTCTCCCGGCGGCGCCGGAACACCGCCTGGGACATCATTGTGTGATGGCGATCTACACCAACACCTCCGTCATCTTCACCAACACCTCCATCACCTTCCCCCATCTATATTCAACGGTCCAATCTCCCGCAACCGATGTACCCTCTACTTGAACATGGTGCTTTATGCTTCATATTATTATCCAATGATGTGTTGCCATCCTATGATGTCTGAGTAGATTTCGTTGTCCTATGGGTGGTTGATGAATTGCTATGATTGGTTTAATTTGCTTGTGGTTATGTTGTTTTCCTTTGGTGCCCATCATATGAGCGCGCGCGTCGATCACACCATAGGGTTAGTAGTATGTTGATAGGACTATTTATTGGAGGGCAAGGGTGACAGAAGCTTCAGCCTAGCATAGAAATTGATGCATACGGGATTGAAGGGGGACCAATATATCTTATTCCTATGGTTGGGTTTTACCTTAATGAACGTTAGTAGTTGCGGATGCTTGCTAATAGTTCCAATCATAAGTGCATGGAATTCCAAGTAAGGGATGACATGCTAGCAGTGGCCTCTCCCACATAAAACTTGCTATCGGTCTAGTAACGTATCAATTGCTTAGGGACAATTCCGCAACTCCTACCACCACTTTTCCACACTCGTTAGACTAACGTAATTGTTTCTTTATCTAACCAGCCCCTAGTTCTTATTTACGTGTTCTTGCAAACCTATCCTATCACTCCTACAAAGTAAATCTAGTTTCATACTTGTTCTAGGTAAAGCGAACGTAAAGTGTGCGTAGAGTTGTATCGGTGGTCGATAGAACTTGAGGGAATATTTGTCCTACCTTTAGCTCCTCGTTGGGTTTGACACTCTTACTTATCGAGAAAGGTTACAATTGATCCCCTATACTTGTGGGTTATCAAGACCTTTTTCTGGCGCCGTTGTCGGGGAGAGATTGCGTGGGGTGAATTTTCTCGTGTGTGCTTGTTTGCTTTATCACTAAGTAGATTTATTTGCCGTTCTAAGTTGTTCTCTATCTTTAGTTATGGATATGGAACACGAAATACGAAAATTAGGTGTACTTGCTACTCATGGAGATGGGGAACCTCCTAAAACCCTCGATGCTCATTATGTGGAAAATATTATGAACTTCTTTAATGATCCTGAGAAAACCCCATTAAATTATATAATGGGATACACGTTGGATCAACGTGAATACTTTAGGCATTATCGCTTGACTCAAAAAGGGAAACTATTATCGGATCAAATTCATATGTTGAAATGGTATGCTTGGGAGCTATGCTCGAGATATGATATTACTTGTTTCTCTAGGATGAAGGCTAAAACCCTTCCCGTTTCTTGTAAATTTAATGCTAATGAAACCTTGGCTTCTTATGCTAATGATATATATGATTACTATGATATGGAACAAATAGAAGAGTTTGTTGCTTTTATGGGTGCTTATGAAATTGAAGCTCTATTCAAAAGGTGTGATGATAATGATGATGCTGCTTACTGATGACCCACAAGTATAGGGGATCAATCGTTGTTCTTTTTTGATAAGTAAGAGTGTCGAACCCAACGAGGAGCAGAAGGATCTGACAAGTGGTTTTCAGCAAGGTAAAATCTGCAGGCACTGAAATTGTCGTTAACAAGTGATTGTGTGGTGAGATGATTTGTAGCAAGCAACAAGTAACAAAAGTAGCAACGGTGCAACAAAGTGGCCCAATCCCTTTTGTAGCAAGGGACAAGCCTGGACAAAGTCTTATAGGAGGAAAAACGGTCCCGAGGACACACGGGAATTTCTGTCATGCTAGTTTTCATCATGTTCATATGGTTCGCGTTCGTTACTTTGATAGTTTGATATGTGGGTGGACCGGCGCTTGGGTACTGCCCTTACTTGGACAAGCATTCCACTTATGATTAACCCCTCTTGCAAGTATCCGCAACTACGAAAGAAGAATTAAGACAAAGTCTAACCATAGCATTAAACTAGTGGATCCAAATCAGCCCCTTACGAAGTAACGCATAAACTAGGGTTTAAGCTTCTGTCACTCTAGCAACCCATCATCTACTTACTACTTCCCATTACCTTCCTCTAGGCCCAAATAATGGTGAAGTGTTATGTAGTCGACGTTCACATAACACTACTAGAGGAAACACAATATACAACATATCAAATTACCGAACGAATACCAAATTCACATGACTACTATTAGCATGACTTATCCCATGTCCTCAGGAACAAAAGTAACTACTCACAAAGCATAATCATATTCACGACCAGAGAGGTAATGAGTAGCATCAAGGATCTGAACATAAACTCTTCCACCAAGTAATCCAACTAGCATCAACTACAAAGAGTAATCAACACTACTAGCAACCTTACAAGTACCAATCGGAGTAGCGAGACGGAGATTGGTTACAAGAGATGAACTAGGGTTTGGAGATGAGATGGTGCTGATGAAGATGTTGATGGTGACAAGTCCCCTCCGATGAGAGGAGTGTTGGTGATGATGATGGCAACGATTTCCCCCTTCGGGGGGGGGGGAGTTTCCCCGGCACGATCATCCTGCCGGAGCTCTAGATTGGTTCTGCTCAAGTTCTTCCTCTTAGCGGCGGCAAAACCACGAAAAAGCTCCTCCTTGATTTTTTCCTGGACGAAACCCTTCATATAGCAAAAGAGGGGGGCAAGTGGGCCTGCAGGGTGCCCACAAGCCCTCGTGGCGCGGCCTGGGGGGGGGGGGGGGGTGGCCGCGCCATGCAGGCTTGTGGCCACCTGCACGCCCCCCTTTGGAACTTCTTCGGCCCAGTATTTTTGATAAATTGGGAAAAAATCCTCGTTGATTTTTACGGCGTTTGGAGTTGCGCAGAATAGGTATCTCAAACTTGCTCCACTTTCAGGCCAGAATTCCAGTTTCCGGTATTCTCCCTCTTCATGTAAACCTTGCAAAATAAGTGAGAAAAGGCATAAGAATTGTACCGCGAGGTGAAATAACAGCCCAAGAAGCGATAAATATCAACATTACAACATGATGCAAAATGGGCGTATCAACTCCCCCAAGCTTAGACCTCACTTGTCCTCAAGCGAAAGCCTAGCTCAATACATATGTCCACATGTTTAGGGAGAGAGGTGTCGACAAAACAAGATACGAACATGCATGCATCATGATCATAATCAGAACAGCAATACCAACATATAATCTCTCATGCTAAAGTGATAATTCCTTCACAAAGTAAAGCATGGATCAAGAACCTTACCGAGAAGTAACAACCAATAGCCTTTAGTCATTGAAGGAATTGCAATTTATCACAACATCAGAAATATTCAAATTAGAGCTTGTAAAGAAAATCCACATACTCAATCATTCTTTCATTCTCTACAATTTCTACAACTCACGTGGTACTCATGAGATCAAAGTTTCAGCTGGACACAGAGAAAGACAGGGGCGTATAGTTTTGCCTCCCAACTGCTTACCTCAAGGGTAATGTCAACAATAATAATTCATGAATACTTATCTCCAAGTTGACATATGAATATAGATCTTTATCAAGCATATGACAATAGCCAAGATAAAGGCGAAACAAGGAATTGGTGAAGACCACCATGACTCTTTCAAGGGCAAAAAGTAAAGGTACAAGATAGGCCCTTCCCAGAGGGAAGCAGAGGTTGTCATGCGCTTTTGAGGTTAGGATGCATGTCCTCTTAGTGCGGAGGAACGTCACTTTATATTGTCCCGTGTGATAAAGAACTTTATTATGCAGTCTGTCGCTTTTATGTCTTCCTCATCACAGGTTCGTATAAAGCTTATTTTCCACACACTAATAGATCATACATATTAGAGCGCAATTTTTGTTGCTTGCACCGATGACAACTTACTTGAGGGATCTTATTCAATCCATAGGTAGGTATGGTGGACACTCATGGCAAAACTGGTTTGAAGGTTTATGGATGCACAAGTAGTATCTCTACTTAGTGCGGGATATTTGGCTAATGTGAGGTGGAAGCAATCATCACATGCTAAGGGATCTCTAATAATATAACATTGTTTGGAACCAAGCAAACACAATTCATTATGTTGTCTTCCTTGTCCAACATCTACTTCTAGGCATGCAATAGTTTAGTGAGTGTTCACAATCATAGATGGTGTCAGAGATGATATATTTATATGTGAACCTCTCCTTCTTTATCACTTCCTATTAATTGCAACAATGACCAAGGTCTACGTTTGCCTACCGTCAACAAGTTTCAATCCTCATTCTTTTTATATGTGAAGCCATCACTTCCCATAAGATCATTACATGATCTTTCAGGATTTTGTTCTATTCTCACCCTTTTGATCATGGCAAGAGGCAAAGCCCTTCAACTAAGACACTCTTTATTATATGGCTCACGAGCTCGAATACATCGGGGGTGACACAAAGCAAAACTCAAGACTTAAAACACTAAGACTTTTAAACTACTAGAGAAAGAGAAAACTAAAAAGGAAAACTAAAACAAAGGTAAAGGCAAAAGATGTGACGGTGATACGATATCGGGGCAACTCCCCCAAGCTTGGCACAAGCCAAGGGGATTGCCCATACCAATGCTCAGTTGTCTTCCTTTGGTGGTGATGGTGGCGGAGTTGTTGCACTCTTTGACTCCAAGAGGGCCATTAATCTTTGATTTATACCTTGGAGATCTGCGATATGTTTTTCTAGCAAAACAACATCACGAGTGAGACAAGTATTGCGAGCACGAGTTGTTTCACAAAACCTCAAGAGTTCAATCGAGGATGGAGACAGTAGGTGGAGGTAGGGTTGGAGGAAATCCACTTCTTCAAGTTCTTCCTTGTTGATCACAGATTGCACTTCATCCCATGCCTGATTCTTCTCCTTAGCTTTGCCTTTGGTTTCTTTAGGTAGCCCTTCCTTAGCCTCCATGACCTCCATCCTTTTCAGATCAGCATGTACTTCTCCATATACTTGAGGGAGATTGTTCTCCCCCACAGATTCCTGAGACGACATCTTGCTCTAAATCTGCGGCACAAAACAGGCTCGAAACGAAAAACAGAAGAAATCTGCGTGATGCAGGGGTCATACCAAACGGGAGTATATATAATGATTTTTTCCAGACCAGAAGGAGTACCCTGCACGAAAACGGAGTCCCGAAGGCGCACGAGGTGGCCACAAGCCCTCATGGCGCGGCCACGGGGTGGGCCCACGCCGTGCAGGCTTGTCGCCTCCTCGCGCACTTTCCGGACTACTTCCAATTTTTGTATTTTTTCCAATATTCCAAAACGGAGAAAATTTCCTACTGGAAAAGTTTTGGACTCTGTTTTCTTACTGAATCACATACCTCTTCGTTTTCAGAGTCTGAAACAGGCTGGTAAATGTCCCTAAGGTATTCTTCCAGAGTTATGGTATTGATGATATTGCTTTAAACATTTATGGGAGTACCTGAGATATAATGCTTGATTCTCTTCCCATTTACCACTCTCCGACAATTACCTTCCGTGCTGTTGATCTTGATAGCACCGGAACGATATACTTCCTCAACAACATAGGGACCTTCCCATTTAGAGAGAAGCTTACCTGCAAAGAATCTTAAACGAGAGTTATATAGGAAGACATAATCACCTACATTGAACTCACGCTTTTGTATCCTCTTATCATGCCACCTCTTAACCTTCTCTTTCAACAACTTGGCATTCTCATATGCCTGAGTTCTCCACTCATCAAGTGAGCTAATGTCAAATAACCTCTTCTCACCAGCAAGTTTGAAATCAAAGTTGAGCTCTTTGATTGCCCAATAAGCTTTATGCTCAAGCTCAAGAGGTAAATGACATGCTTTACCGAACACCATTTTGTACGGAGACATGCCCATGGGATTCTTATAGGCAGTTCTATAAGCCCACAGTGCATCATCGAGCTTCTTAGACCAATTCTTTCTAGACCTGTTGACAGTCTTTTGCAGAATCAGTTTAATCTCTCTATTTCTTAGCTCTACTTGACCACTGGACTGAGGGTGATAGGGACACGCAATTCTATGGTTGACATCGTACTTAGCATGCGTTTTACAGAAGTCACCATGAATGAAGTGTGAACCACCGCCGGTCATTAAATATCTAGGGATTCCAAATCTAGGGAAGATAACTTCTTTCAGCATCTAGATAGAGGTGTTGTGATCAACACTACTAGTGGGGATAGCTTCTACCCACTTAGTGACGTAATCAACAGAAACTAAGATGTGAGTATACCCATTGGATTTTGGAAAAGGTCCCATATAATCAAACCCCAGACATCAAATGGTTCAATGACAAGTGAATAGTTCATAGGGATTTCCTAACGTTTGCTAATATTACCTATTCTTTGACATTCGTCACAAGACAAGACAAACTTACGGGCATCCATGAAGAGAGTGGGCCAATAGAAACATGATTGCAATACCTTGTGTGCAGTTCTATATCCCGCATGGTGTCCTCCGTAGGCCTCGGAGTGACACTTCTGTAGGATCTGTCCCTGTTCGTGTTCAGGTACACAACGTCTAATAACACCATCAACTCCTTCCTTATAAAGGTGAGGCTCATCCCAAAAGTAATGTCTCAAGTCAAAGAAGAATTTCTTCTTTTGCTGGTACGTGAAACTAGGTGGTATGTATTTGGCAACGATATAGTTTGTATAATCAACATACCACGGTGCACTACGTGAAGCATTGATGACATTCAATTGCTCATCTGGAAAGCTATCATCAATAGTTTGTGGGTCATCAAGAACGTTCTCCAATCTAGACAAGTTATCTGCTACGGGGTTATCAGCACCCTTTCTGTCGACAACGTGCAAATCAAATTCTTGTAGCAAGAGAACCCATCTTATAAGTCTAGGGTTAGCGTCTTTCTTCTCCATGAGGTACTTAATAGCAGCATGATCATTGTGAATAGTGACTTTGGAATCAACTATGTAAGACCTGAACTTTTCACATGCAAACACGACTGCTAAAAATTCTATCTCCGTAGTAGCATAGTTTCTCTGGGCACTGTCTAGAGTTTTACTAGCGTAGTGAATAACATTCAACTTCTTATCAAATCTTTTCCCTAGAACAACATCAACAACACAATCACTAGCATCACACATCATTTCAAAAGGTAAGTTCCAATCAGGTGCTTGAACAATAGGTGCAGTTATCAAAGCCCTCTTAAGTATTTCGATGGCTTCCTCACAATCATCATCAAAAACAATAGGAATATCCTTTTGCAAGAGATTGGTAAGAAACCTAGAAATCTTAGAGAAGTCCTTAATGAACCTTCTATAGAAACGAGCATGACCAAGGAAATTTCTTATACCTTTGATATCTGTGGGTTATGGCATTTTCTCGATTGCATCAACCTTAGCCTTATCGACTTCAATACCTCTTTCAGAAATTTTATGTCCTAAGACAACGCCTTCATTAACCATAAAGTGGCACTTCTCCCAATTCAAGAAAAGATTGGTGTCTTTACATCTATGTAAGACTCGATCAAGGTTGCTGAGGCAATCATCAAAAGAAGACCCGTAAATAGAAAAGTCATCCATGAAAACCTCGACAATCTTTTCACAAAAGTCAGAGAATGTAGCCATCATACATCTTTGAAAGGTGGCAGGTGCATTACATAAGCCAAAAGGCATACGTCTATAAGCAAAGGTACCGAAAGGGCAGGTGAAAGTGGTTTTCTCCTGATCAGATTGTGCAACTGCTATTTGGGAGAAACCAGATTAATCGTCTAGAAAGCAAAAGTGTGTATGTTTAGACAATATTTCTAGCATTTGGTCGATAAAAGGCAGAGGGTAATGATCTTTCCTAGTGGCTTTATTCAGTTTCCTGAAATCGATCACGATCCTATAGCCAGTAATAGTCCTGTGTGGGATCAATTCATCCTTATCGTTAGGTACAAAGGTAATGCATCCCTTCTTAGGGACGCAATGCACCGGACTCACCCAATCGCTATGAGCAACATGATAGATAATACCCGCTTCCAGGAGCTTTAGTATTTCTTTTCTTACTACTTCTTTCATCTTAGGATTCAATCTCCTTTGATGATCAGCAACTGGTTTGAAATCGGGATCGGTTTTAATCTTGTGCTGGCATAGAGTGGGACTAATGCCCTTAAGATCATCAAGAGTATATCCAATAGCAGCATGGTGCTTCCTTAGAGTTTTTTGTAACTTCTTTTCTTCATGCTCTGAGAGGCTAGCACTAATAATAACAAGATATATCTCCTTTTCATCAAGATAGGTATACTTAAGAGTATCAAGCAACTGTTTAAGCTCGAACACAGGATCACCCTTTGCTGGAGGTGGATCCCCAAGCAGTTCAACAGGCAAGTTATTCTTAAGAATAGGATATTGTGCTAAGACAACTCTATCTATCTCATCCCTTTCATCCATATGCATATCATTTTCATGCTCAAGCAATTATTGCTCTAAGCGATCAGTAGCAGGCACGACAATAGAAGCTAAGGCAATAATTTCATCCTTACTAGGCAACTCCTTTTCATGAGATTGTCTACCAAACTTGGAGAAATTGAACTCAAGTGACACACCTTCAAAGCTAACAGTGACAGTTTGCTTCTCACATTCAATATGAGCATTGACGGTATTGAGAAAAGGCCTACCGAATATGATGGGACAATAGCTATCTTTTGCGGTGGCAAAAACGAGGAAATCAGCAGGACACTTCATTTTACAAGACAAGACTTCAACATCCCTAACAATTCCCACAGGGCAGATAGTATCTCTATTCGCAAGCTGAATAGTGACATCAATAGGCTCTCTCTCAACTGGTGCAATCTCATCTTTGATTTCATTGTATAAGGATTGAGGTATTGCACTAACACTAGCACTCACGTCACATAAACCATGATAACAATGATCTTCTATCTTAACAGAAACCACAGGCACGCCAACAATAGGCCTATGTTTGTCTCTGGCGTGAGGTTTAGCAATTCTAGCAGCATCTTCACAGAAGTGAATATTATGTCCCTCAACTTCTTCAGACAGAAGATCTTTGATAATAACAATGCTAGGTTCAACTCTAATTTGCTCAGGGGGTGTAGGTGTTCTAATGTAGCCTCTACGTATGACATTTGAAGCTTTGGAATGATCCTTTATCCTAACAGGAAAAGATGGTTTCTCAATGTAAGCACAGGGAACCACAGGATCATTATAGGCAATGACTTTCTCTTCAACTGGAGTGGGTTTAACTAAATTGACTTCTAAAGGAGGATGATAATTAAACCACTTCTCTTTGGAGAGATCAATATGAGAAGCAAAGGAATCACACAATGAAGCTACTATCTCAGAGTCAAGTCCATACTTAGCGCTGAAGTCACAAAAAGTATTTGTCTCAACAAAGGATTTAACGCAATCAAAAGTGAAATTCATACCTAACTCCTTACCTTCTTCAAGCTCCCAATCTTCAGAATTGCATTTAATTCTCTCAAATAAATTCCATTTGAAGTCAATATCTCTCTTCATAAAAGAACCGGTACAGGAAGTATCAAGCATGGTGCGATCATCATGAGAAAGCCGAACATAGAAGTTCTGAATGATAATTTCTCTCGAGAGCTCATGATTGGGGCATGAATATAACATTGATTTAAGCCTCCCCCAAGATTGAGCGATGCTTTCTCTGTCACGAGGCCAAAAATTATAAATATAATTCCGATCACGATGTACTAAATGCATAGGATAAAACTTCCAATTTCAATCGATTGTAGTCCCATGATCCAGTGTCATCACATAGCCTATACCATGTCAACGCCTAATCCTTCAAAGATAAAGGAAAGACCTTCTTCTTGACCTCATCCTCGGGCACACCTGCAAGCTTAAATAAACCACAAACCTCATCTACATAGATTAGATGCAAGTCTGGATGTGATGTTCCATCTCCTGTAAAATGATTAGCCAGCAGTTTCTCAAGCATACCCGAAGGAAATTCAAAGAAAATATTTTCAGTAGGTGCAGCAGGTTGAGGAGCAACTCTTTGTGCTTCCATTCGAGTTGAAGATACCTCGAACAAGCCCCTCAAAGGATTAGTATCCATAGTGACAACTGACAATAAATTTCAGCACACTATATGAATGTTTCCTTACCAAGTTCCACTTACCAAAGGCGCTTCACTCCCCGGCAATGGCGCCAGAAAAGAGTCTTGATGACCCACAAGTATAGGGGATCAATCGTAGTCCTTTCGATAAGTATCGAACCCAACGAGGAGGAGAAGGATCTCACAAGTGGTTTTCAGCAAGGTAAAATCTGCAAGCACTGAAATTGTCGGTAACAAGTGATTGTGTGGTGAGATGATTCGTAGCAAGCAACAAGTAAAAAAAGTAGCAACGGTGCAGCAAAGTGGCCTAATCCCTTTTGTCCGAAGGGACAAGCCTGGACAAAGTCTTATAGGAGGAAAAACGCTCCCGAGGACACACGGGAATTTCTGTCATGCTAGTTTTCATCATGTTCATGTGATTCGCGTTTGTTACTTTGATAGTTTGATATCTGGGTGGACCGGCGCTTGGGTACTGCCCTTACTTGGACAAGCATCCCACTTATGATTTACCCCTCTCGCAAGCATCCGCAACTACGAAAGAAGAATTAAGACAAAGTCTAACTATAGCATTAAACTAGTGGATCCAAATCAGCCCCATATGAAGTGACGCATAAACAAGGGTTTAAGCTTCTGTCACTCTAGCAACCCATCATCTACTTACTACTTCCCAATGCCTTCCTCTAGGCCCAAATAATGGTGAAGTGTTATGTAGTCGATGTTCACATAAAACCACTAGGGGAAAAACAACATACAACATATCAAATTACCGAACGAATACCAAATTCACATGACTATTATTAGCATGACTTATCCCATGTCCTCAGGAACAAAAGTAACTACTCACAAAGCATAATCATATTCATGACCAGAGAGGTAATGAGTAGCATCAAGGATCTGAACATAAACTCTTCCACCAAGTAATCCAACTAGCATCAACTACAAAGAGTAATCAACACTACTAGCAACATTACAAGTACCAATCGGGGTCGCGAGACGGAGATTGGTTACAAGAGATGAACTAGGGTTTGGAGATGAGATGGTGCTGATGAAGATGTTGATGGTGACGAGTCCCCTCCGATGAGAGGAGTGTTGGTGATGACGATGGCGACGATTTCCCCCTCCGGGATGGAAGTTTCCCCGGCAGGATCGTCCTGCCGGAGCTCTAGATTGGTTCTTCTCAAGTTCCGCCTCGTGGCGGCGGCGAAACCACGAAGAAGCTCCTCCTTCATTTTTTTCCTGGACGAAACCCTTCATATAGCAAAAGAGGGGTGCAAGTGGGCATGTAGGGTGCCCACAAGCCCTCATGGCGCGACCTAGGGGGTGGTCGCGCCGTGCAGGCTTGTGGCCACCTGCACGCCCCCCTTTGGCACTTCTTCGGCTAGTATTTTTGATAAATCGGGAAAAAAATCCTCGGTGATTTTTACGGCGTTTGGACTTGCGCAGAATAGGTATCTCAAACTTTCTCCACTTTCAGGCCAGAATTTCAGTTGCCGGTATTCTCCCTCTTCATGTAAACCTTGCAAAATAAGAGAGAAAAGTCATAAGAATTGTACCGTGAAGTGAAATAACAGCCCAAGAAGCGATAAATATCAACATGAAAACATGATGCAAAATGGACGTATCACTTACCGATCTAAAAATTTGGTTATGCTTCGTTATTGGTATACTAATTATGAATATAATGCCCATATTGATCGATTTATTTAGAAATTCTACGCTGCCCAAGAAGAGACTAATATTTTGCAGGAAACTATGGAAGAAGAAAATGCTGAAGCTGTGAGTTCATTAGATGAAAAAGATGACGAGGAGAGAGAAGAACAAAAGGAGGAAGAGCGGACTAGCTACCTGTGCCCACCTTCTAATGAGAGTAACTCTTCGACTCATACTATGATCCTTTAGATTCGTTTGAAATATCCCTTTTTGATGAACTTGATGCTTGCTATGCTTGTGGCCATGATGCCAATATGAGTGATGCTTATGAAGATGAACTTGCTATAGTTCCTTATGTTAAACATGAAATTGTTGCTATCGCACCCACTTATCATAGTCCTATTATCTTTTTCAACTCTCCCAACTACACTATATCGGAGAAGTTTGCTCTTATTACGGATTACATAGATGGGTTGCCTTCTACTATTACACATTATGATTTTGATGAATATAATATGCATGTGCTTGCTGCTCCTACTTGTTGCTCCTACTTGCAATTATTATAAAATTGCAAGAAACTGCTTATGCTATGTATTGGCCTTTACTTGATGTGCATGAATTTTTCTTTTATGACATGCCAATGCATAGGAAGAGAGTTAGACTTCGTCATTGCATGATATATGTTACCTTGTGCTCACTACTAAATTACAAATCATTGTCAATTAAAATTGGCTTTGATATACCTTGGGATCCGGGTGGATCCATTACTTGAGAACTTTATGCCTAGCTTAATGGCTTTAAAGAAAGCGCTGCCTGGGAGACAACCCAGAAGTTTTAGAGAGTCATTTGTTTTTGTTGAGTGCTTTTATATAGTTTAAAAACAAAAATATATATATATGGGAACTTAAAACTTTTTCAAAAAGAGAAGCGATTGAAAGGTGATGCATTGCGGAAGTGAGGGTCGACCTTGAACACTTGTGTTCATGCTCATGGAAAAAATGTAGAATTTTTCATGGAAGTTTCTCGCAAAAATAATTATCCGCTTTTACAATTTCATTGTATTATAAAAATAATGTGCCAAGTAAATCCTTTATGATTAGTTTGGGTGATAGTTGTTTGATCATGCTGAAAAAGACAGAAACTTCGCACTCACGAAATCAATTTTTATTTCTATACAGAGAGTGCTATTGAGTTGATTCTTTTTTCTGATGATTGATATACAAATTTACTTAATTAGCATAATTTGTTAAGAATTTTTGGAGTATAAGAACTATGGTATAAGTTCAGATTACTACAGACTGTTCTGTTTTTGACAGATTCTGTTTTCTATGCATTGTTCTCTTATTTTGTTGAATCTATGGGTAGTATCGGGGATATGAACCATGGTGAAGTTGGATTACAGTATATATAATGCTAATATGAATTTGGAATGAGTTCACAACATACTAAAAGTGGTGATTTACTTTATTATACTAACGGATCTCATGAAGGTTTTGTTGAGTTTTGTGTGACTGAAGTTTTCAAGTTTTGGGTGAGACCACGATGGATGAAGGAATAAGGAGATGCAAGAGCATAAGCTTGGGGAAGCCCGAGGCACCCCAAGGTAATATTCAAGGAAGACTCAAGCGTCTAAGCTTGGGGATGCCCCGGAAGGTATCCCCTCTTTTGTGTACAATCTATCGGTAATTTTACTCGGAGCTATATTTTTATTCGTCACATGATATGTGCAAATGCTTGGAGCGTCTTTTGTGTTTATTTTTATTTTTTCTTTTATGCACCATGCTGGTATGAGATAGTCCTTGGTTGGCTTCATAGAATGCTTCATGTGCTTCACTTATATCATTTGAAGTTTGGATTGCCTGTTTCCCTACACATAGAAAAACGCCATTTGTAGAATGCTCTTTTGCTTCACTTATATTTGTTAGAGCGGAGGATATATTTTGTAGAAGAATTAAACTCTCATGCTTCAGTTATACCTATTTAGAGAGTTAACAGGAGTTGGTCATTCACATAGTTAGTCATAAAATCCTACATAAAACTTGTAGATCACTAAATATGATATGTTTGATTCCTTGCAATAGTTTTGCGACATGAAGATGTGATATTTGAGTCATGCTAGTGAGTAATTGTGTATTCGTAGAAATACTTGTGTTAAGGTTTGAGATTCCTGTAGCATGCACGTATGGTGAACCGTTATGTGACGAAGTCGGAGCATGATTTATTTATTGATTGTCATCCTTTGTGTGGAAGTCGGGATCGCGCGATGGTTAACTCCTACCAACCCTTCCGTTAGGAGCATGCGTGTAGTACATTGTTTCAATGACTAATAGAATTTTGCAGTAAGTATGTGTTCTTAATGACTAATGTTGAGTCCATGGATTATACGCACTCTCACCCTTCCACCATTGCTAGCCTCTCTAGTACCGTGCAACTTTCGATGGTGCATTACACCCACCATATACCTTTCCTCAAAACAGCCACCATACCTACCTACTATGGCATTTCCATAGACATTCCGAGATATATTGCCGTGCAACTTCCATCATTCCGTTTATTATGACACGCACCATGATTGTCATATTGCTTTGCATGATCGTAAGATAGCTAGCATGATGTTTTCATGGCTTGTCCGTTTTTTGATGTCATTGCTACGCTAGATCATTGCACATCCCGGTACACCACCGGAGGCATTCATATAGAGTCATATTTTGTTCTAAATATCGAGTTGTAAGTAAATAAAAGTGTGATGATCATCATTATTAGAGCATTGTCCCATGTGAGGAAGTAATAAAAGAGTCCAATGAAGCCCAAATAAAAAAAGAGGCCAAAGAAGCCCACCAAAAAAAATATATATATAAAATAAAAAATGAGAGAAAAGAGAGAAGGGACAATGCTACTATCCTTTACCACACTTGTGCTTCAAAGTAGCACCATGATCTTCATGATAGAGAGTCTCCTATGTTGTCACTTTCATATACTAGTGGGAAATTTTCAATATAGAACTTGCCTTTTTATATTCCAGTGATGGGCTTCCTCAAATTGCCCTAGGTCTTCGTGAGCAAGCGAGTTGGATGCACACCGCTAGTTTCTTTTTGAGCTTTCATACACTCATAGCTCTTGTGCATCTGTTGCATGGTAAGCCCTACTCACTCACATTGATTTCTATTGATGGGCATCTCCATAGCCCGTTGATACGCCTAGTTGATGTGAGACTATCTCCTCCTTTTTGTCTACTCCACAACCACCATATTCTATTCCACCTATAGTTCTATGTCTATGGCTCATGCTCATGTATTGCGTGAAAGTTGAAAAAGTTTGAGAACACTAAAGTATGAAACAGTTGCTTGGCTAAAACCGGGGTTGTGCATGATTTAAATACGTTGTGTGGGGAAGATGGAGCATAGCCAGACTATATGATTTTGTAGGGATAGCTTTCTTTGGCCATGATATTTTGAGAAGACATGATTACTTTGTTAGTATGCTTGAAATATTGTTGTCTTTATGTCAAATGATAGACTATTGCTTTGAATCACTCGTGTTTTAGTATTCATGCCATGATTAGATTATATGATCAAGATTATGCTAGGTAGCATTCCACATCAAAAGTTATCTTTTTTATCATTTACCTACTCGAGGACGACCAGGAATTGAGCTTGTGGATGCTGATACGTCTCCGTCGTATCTATAATTTTTGATTGTTTCATGCCAATATTCTACAACTTTCATATACTTTTGGCAACTTTTTATAGTATTTTTGGGACTAACATATTGATCCAGTGCCAAGTGCTAGTTCCTGTTTGTTGCATGTTTTTTGTTTCACAGATTATCCATACCAAACGAAGTCCAAACACAATAAAAAACCTACGAGGATTTTTTTTGGAATATTTATGATTTTTGGGAAGAAGAATCTAAGAGAAACGATGCCCGAGGGGGCCACAAAACCAGGAGGTGCGACCTACACCCCCCAGCACGGCTGGCAAGCTTGTGATGAATCCCTAAGGCAGTTGGAGCCCTTCTTTCTCTGCAAGGAAGATAATATCCGGAAGAAAATAGTGTTAAAATTTTAGCCCAATCGGAGTTACGGATCTCCAGGAATTTAAGGAAGGGTGAAAGCCAGAATCTGGGAGCGCAGAAATAGAAGGACACACAGAGAGAGAGAGAGAGATCCAATCTCGATGGGGCTCTCGCCCCTCCGTCGCCATGGAGACAACTGACCAGAGAGGAAACCCTTCTCCCATCTAGGGAGGAGGTTAAGGAAGAAGAAGAAGAAGAAGGGGGGGCTCTCTCCCCCTCTCTCCCGACGGCGCCGGAACACCACCCGGGACATCATCGTGTGACGGCGATCTACACCAACACCTCCGTCATCTTCACCAACACCTCCATCACCTTCCCCGATCTATATTCAGCGGTCCACTCTCCCGCAACCCAATGTACCCTCCACTTGAACATGGTATGCTTCATATTATTATCCAATGATGTGTTGCCATCCAATGATTTCTAAGTAGATTTCGTTGTCCTATCGGTGATTGATGAATTGCTATGATTGGTTTAATTTGCTTGTGGTTATGTTGCTTTCCTTTGGTGCCGAACATATGAGCGCGCGGGTGGATGACACCATAGGGTTAGTAGTATGTAAATAGGACTATGTATTGGAGGGCAAGCATGACAGAAGCTTCAGCCTAGCATAGAAATTGATGCATACGGGATTGAAGGGGGACCAATATATCTTATTGGCACGGTTGGTTTTTACCTTAATGAACATTAGTAGTTGCGGATGCTTGCTAATATTTCCAATCATAAGTGCATATAATTCCAAGTAAGGGATGACATGCTAGCAGTGGCCTCTCCCACATAAAACTTGCTATCGGTCTAGTAATGTAGTCAATTGCTTAGGGACAATTCTGCAACTCCTACCACCATATTTCCACACTCGTTAGACTAACGTAATTGTTTCTTTATCTAACCAGCCCCTAGTTCTTATTTACGTGTTCTTGCAAACCTATCCTATCACTCCTACAAAGTACTTCGAGTTTCATACTCGTTCTAGGTAAAGCGAACGTAAAGTGTGCGTAGAGTTGTATCGGTGGTCGATAGAACTTGAGGGAATATTTGTCCTACCTTTAGGTCCTCGTTGGGTTCGACACTCTTATCGAGAAAGGCTACAAATGATCCCCTATACTTGTGGGTTATCACGGGAACACCAAAAACACACTTGGTAGGGTTAAGCTTCATCTGGTATACGCGAAAATTGTCAAAAGTCTCCGTGAGATCCTCCAAAAGTGATTCCTTTTTCTGCGATCTGACCACGATATCGTCAGCGTAGGCGTGAACATTGCGTCCGATCTGGCTGTGTAGGCAATTCTGGATGCAACGTTGATAAGTCGCCCCCGCGCTCTTGAGCCCGAACAACATGGACACGGAACAAAAGGCTCCAAAGGGGGTTAGGAAGGACGTTTTCTCCTGGTCCTCCACAACCATCTTGATCTGGTGGTATCCTGAGTAAGCATCCAAAAAACACAATTGCTCGCAACCCACCGTAGAGTCAATGATTTGATCAATGCGGGGAAGGGCGAAAGTTTCCTTCGGGCAGTCCCTGTTGAGGTCGGTGTAGTCGATGCACATGCGGTAAGTGCCATTCTTCTTTAGCACCACGACCGGGTTAGCCAACCATTCAGGATGGAAAACCTCAATGATGAACTCAGCGGCCAAAAGCCGGGTGACTTCTTCCCCAATTGCCTTATGCCGATCCTCATTAAATCGGCGAAGATACTGCCGAACTGGCTTTATTTTAGGGTCAATATTAAGATGGTTCTCAACGAATTCTCTCGGCACACCCGGCATGTCTGAAGGTTTCCATGCAAAGATGTCCCAATTCTCACGGATGAATTCGATGAGCGCGCTTTCCTATTTGGGATCCAGACCCGTCCCAATGGTGAACTGCTTGATTGAGTCGCCATGTGTGAAGTGTATCACCTTCGTGTCAGTTGTCGGTTTAAACTTGAGGGGTGACTATGAGTCGATTGTGGGTCTCTTGAGCGGTGTCTTATCTGCCGGGTCAACATTGTCCTGGTGAAACTTGTGTTCCTCGGCTGCGCAAGCCGACTCGGAGTAAGCCGCGTCTCCTTCCTCACATTCTTGGGCGATCTTTCTGTCCCCATTGATCGTAATAGTCCGTTTAGGGCCAGTCATTTTGAGCTTGAGGTTAACGTAACATGGGCGGGCCATGAACCGAGCGTAAGCCGGTCTTCCGAACAGCGCGTGGAAGGGATCTTGATCTTGACCACCTCAAACATGAGGGACTCGCTCCTGTAGTTAGACTCCGTGCCAAAAGCTACGTTAAGTTTGATTCGCCCAACAGGGTATGCTGACTTATGTGGAACAATATCGTGGAAGACCATGGAAGACGGCATTAATTCTTTTTCTGAGAAATTCATCCGCCGAAAGGTATCGAAATATAGGATGTTATGATGATGCCGCCATCCATAAGGACTTTGGAAAGGGTGTAACCTCCGACCTGGGGAGCCACGACCAACGCCAAGTCGCCAGGATTATCAACCCGGGGCGGATGATCTTCCCTACTCCAGATAATGGGTTGTTCAGACCAATATAGGTACCTAGGGAGCGCCGGCTCAACCACGCTGAAAGCCCTGTGCTTCACCTTTTGGTCCCATTTGCAAGTGCTGGTGGTGAACACGTGGTATTTCCCACTATTCAACTGCTTAGGATTAATCTGAAAGCCGCCATTGTCATCCTGCCGCTGGGGATCACCTTGCGGGGGCGGTTGCTAAACCACGCCCTGCATGTTGTACCGCTGATGATTGTGAACATGGTACTGCCTGGCGTTAGACTGTGACCCGCCCTACGGGCCCGGGTTAGGGAACCCACCGAATGGGCTTCGGTGTGACCCGGGCATGCCGAACTGTTCCTGACGTCCACCTTGGTCACCTCCTTGACCTTTCTTGAGCACCTCAGCTCGGAATTCCTGCATCACATAACAATCCTCCCAAGAGTGGGTAGACGGCCCTTCGGTAGTGGCGTGTTGTGGGCAGGGGCCTTTGAGCATCTCGTGATAGTTGCGTCATTTCTTCTCACTGAAGCCCCTTTTCTTCTGGCGTTAGTTTCTGTTGCCGGTGTGAGTTTTAGTGACGAAGTCCATGACGCCTTCCCGTTGACTCCTTTTACTTTGTCCCGCGTGGTTGTGGTTGTTCCACGCTTGGAATTGGGAGTGGACCTGTCTATGAATACTCACAACATATGCCATAGGTAGGCTAAAGTCGGTGAGAACCGAAGGGACAAAGGTGGGCGTTGGTAACGAGGTTGGTACACGCATGGGACGCACGATATACCCAGGTTCAGAGCTCTCCGTAGAGATAATACCCCTAATCCTGCCGGAGTGTTTGATGTATGGGAACAGAGTACAATGTCGCTCCTGGAGCTGTGTTGGGAGGAGGAAGAGGGGAGCAGCCGGCTCGTCTTTACCTCTCTCTCTGTGGTTGGTGAGTGTGTCGTGTTGAATGACTGGTGAATGATCGGCCCCCTTGCATGGGGGGAGACCGGGGGGTTTTATAGACGAACCCGCCGGCCTACAATATGGATAAAGGGTACAAGCCTGGGACACGGCTGGCTGCTTCGCCGTCTAGCCAGGGGCCCACAAGGATCTTGTCTTGTCAATGAGGGGCCCGCCAGCTGCATGGTCTCGATTGCCTGTGGGACCCGTCGGCTGGCCAATGAGGCTCTCGCGTAAGGTTGACGCTGAGCACGTGCTGTACGTCAAGGGTCGCCCCGCGAGATTCTTCATGGGCAGGTTGTACGACCGCCTCCACTGTTCCCCACGCCTAGTGCATTAATGGAGTGGGAGTGGGACGATCCGACACTATGCTAGGTGATGGATCAGAGCCGGGGTAGGTCAGCGGCGTGGCCGCCGATGCTCGTACCTGTTGGACGCCCTGATCTTGTACCTTTGCTAACGCGTAGCTACCTTTAATCGTGAGGTCTCTTCCTGACCTACGATCTGATGTGACTTGTGATCCTCGGCCGGCTAGCCTGTTTGGCCAGCCGGCTCGAGGGTGGCCGCCTCCTCCAGAGTCCGGCTGGCGGGACCAGGCCGGATCTGAAGGGGAGGCCGCCTGGATTCTAGCCGGCAGGGGTCGCTTGGCCGGCCGGAAAGGTGGCCGCCTCGTCCTCTAGCCGGCCAGAAGACTTGGGCCTTGGGAATCTTCATACATCCATGTCCGTTGGGCCGGAAATGAAGGAATAGGCTTGATGAGCCTACCCCGGGGTTATCCCCTCGACAGTAGTCCCCGAAGCTGGCGAGGTCTGCCGCCTGCGGGCGGGCGGCGTCACCGGCTTGTTTGTTTGTCTGGATATTTTGCCTGCTATTCGCGGCGAAGGACGCCGGCTTTGAAACCAGGTGGCTTCGAAGCGACGCCTCGGTCTAGTCGTTACTTGTTCAGAGAACGCCACGTGCCAGGCCCCGCGTGGCGTAATGATGGCGATTACTGCTGACGAGACCGGGCCTGGGCCCTGAGTCCCGCCATGACGCCCCCTCGGCCTCCGCGCGGGTGATCCTCTGCGGATTTACTCCGCGGCCGTTGGGCTTAGGGGAGCGTTACCGCTCGTAATACACGAGGTTAATGGGTCCTGGCGCGCACTGGATACCCTCCCCACGACGCTTCGTGGGGGTTTAAATGGGACATGAGGGTTCCGAGGAAGCCATTCGCCCCCTCTTCTCGCCCTGCGTCCGCGCTCTCTTCCTCCCTGCGTCCTGAGAAGAAGAGCTCGTGTCCTTCGTCTTCTTCATCCTCGTCGTTGCGGCATCGTCGACCGCTTCGAGCTCTCGCCACCCGCAGCCATGGCCGGAGGTTCTTCCTCAAAGAAGTCGTCGGCGCAGCAGGCGTCCTCGCAGGGGGCCTGGCTGGGCAGCGACGTCGACGAGGGGCACATCGAGGCGCTTCGTCACCATCGACTGCTGCCCCCAGTCTCCCAAGTGTCGGTGCGCCTTCCCAGCTCCGAGACCGGTCCCGCACCCTCCGCGGGAGAGGTTGTGGTCTTCGTCGAGTACTTCTACCGAGGTTTCGGACTCCCAGCTAGCTCCTTCTTCGCTGAATGGCTCCAATTCTTCGGCCTGCAGCCGCAACATCTGGCGCCGAACGCCATACTGTAGTTGGCCGCCTTCGTGCTCCTGTGCGAGGGCTTCGTGGGGATCGAGGCTCGCGTCGATCTGTGGCGCAACCTATTCTTCTTTAAGCAGAAGTCCATCACCATGGAGAAATCCCAGGTGGAGAAGCTTCGGGCGCCGCGCCCCATGACGCCGTGCGGGGCCGCGCCGGTGCACCATCGCCTGAAGTCTGGATTCCCCCAGATGCCTCTGCAAGACTCCATAAGGCATTGGCAGAAGGGTTTCTTCTACGTGAAGAGCGCCGACCCGGCCTAGGACGCCCTCAACATGCCCCCGTTCGCTATCGCTCCTCCGACGCGGCGGAACTGGGATGCGAAGACTCCCAGGCCGCATCCAGAGGTGGCGCTTATCTGTGCCCACCTCGACATCTTGGGGAAGAGCGGCCTCCTCGGCCGCGACCTTCTCGCCACCATGGTGGTCCGCCGAATTCTGCCTCTGCAAAGGCGGCCGCATCTGGTCTGCCAAATGAGTGGCCGGCTTGATCCATGCCGGTTGTCCACCAAGAGGTTTACCCTGGGCGCTGTAGCGCGAAGGGTGAACCTGATCTCCACCGCCCACATGGATGAGGGCGGGGAATGGACGTGGGGGATGTCCCCATTCAACCGGGCGCACCCGCCTCCGATGGTAGCTTCACTCCATTCTTCTCTGTTGCAGCCTTCGAGGAAGACTCCGATGAGGTGGAGGAGGTCACCAGCCCACTACTGACGCGTGGCCGGCGTCAAGGTGGTGGAGCGACCGCTGCTGATGAGGCAACCGGGAAGAAGGGCAAGGGTGCCACAGCTTCCCGGCCGGCCGCTAAGCGGCCGACGCCGGGTCCTCCAGCTGGGCAGCGAGCAGGCGGTGCCAAGATGCGCCGTGGCGCTGGCCGGAGGCAGGTCCCTATAGTTGCAGGGTACGGTTTCCTCCTCTTTTCCTTTGCCCATCTTGGGATGAGCTTTGTTCCTTAGGAGCTTTGCTTGACGGGGAGGCGGAGGATGCGGATGAAGACGCCGCCTCCGCCGCCACACGGGCCGGCTGGGCAGCGGCTGATGCTACCGAGAGGGAGCTCGAGATAGAGTCCAAGCGTCGGTGGGACACGGCTGCGGGAAAGGCCGCCGTGGGCCAGCCTCGCCCCAGCCGGGTCGAGAGCCCGGCGGAGAAGCGTGTGAAGGCTAGACATGACCCCTCCCAACATGCTCATGCGGAGGAGCCAACTAGCAAGGCCGCCTCTAGGCCGGCCCCAAGGACCGAGGGGGCCCAGCCATCTGAACCGGCAGCCTCGGAGCAGGTGGACCTAGAGACGATCCCTGATTCTCCCAGGGCCGAGGCAGCTCCTGACGCGCCGGAGCTGGACCTGACAACACCGGACGCGGCCCCTGACTCCCCAGGGGTGACCATGGATGAACCGGACGCGGCCCATCCTCCTCCTGCAGGGGAGGTAGCGCCGGTCGCGATGGCGCCCGAGCCGGCTGTCGAGCCGGCACCAGGATCCGGCGCCATCGTCGTTCCCCAGCACGGCCCTGTTGTGCCAAGGGCCGGGGGCCGGGCTGGGAGCCGGCCTATGAAGACATGGCGGGAGGCGAACTTGGCCCGCGTGCGACTGCTCGCCGACACCGTTCTTTCCGGCGTACCGGAGCTGGTGACGATGTTTACCAGCAGCCGGTCGAAGGTGGAGCAGTCGGCCCGCGTGGTATGCGGCGACATGGAGCGCTTGGAAGCCCGCACCCAGGTAGGCCTTCTTTGGTTTTTTGTACTTTTTCCTCCTCTCTTGGTGTTAGCGGGGGCGCGACAGCGCACCCACTGGGTGTAGCCCCCTAGAATCGGGCGGGTTGATTGCCAACCGGTTCGAATCTCTTCGAGGCCTTTTTCCCTGCACATTTTTCTTCAGTGGGGGTGCGCAAGCGCACCCACTGGGTGTATCCCCCGAGAATCGGGTTGTTTAGGCTTTTAACCAGGTCGAATCTTAATCTCGTTCCCTTTCTCTCCCCTTTGGCAGGCGCTTTACGATGCTCAGGTACAGGCGTACAACGAGCTATGGGACCAGCACCTGGGGGCTGATAGCCGGATTGCCGAGCTTGAAGCCCGGCTGGGCAAGGTTGCCGTGGAGCGTGATGCCCTGCGCAACGCCGGCGGGCGGCTCCAAGAGCAGCTGGACCTTCTTCAGGCAGAGAAGAAGGAGCTCGAGCGGTTATCCGGGTCGAGTTGGAGCGGCTATGGGCCATGCTGCAGGAGAAGGAGGCCTCCTACCCTGCCGATGTGGACCGCCTCGTGTCGCTTCACCTCAAGGAGGTGGACCTCAGGAACGCCGCCTTGAGGGAGAAGGATGAAGCCCTTGTCCAGAAGCACACGCAGCTGGCTAAGGCTCTAGAGTCTGCGGTGACCCTCCAGGGGGAAGTCGCCCGCCTTATTCATGCGAGTAAGGTGCGGGAGCGCGAGGTCCTCGAGGTCTCTCATGAGACCGACGGCGCCTTCCATCGTGGGTCTCGTTTCCTTTTTTTGTGTTTGGTCTTTTTGCCGTCTCCTCCTCCTGCTTTGTTCTTACGTCTTGGTTGCCGTTACTCCAGATCTCTTCCCCGAGACCCAGATCGCAGCTGACACCGCCGTTGAGGTGTGCCGTGAGGAGCGCCGCGCGGCCGGGCAGGAGGTAGACACTACCTCCGGCTGGAGTGTGGAGGAGATCGGGGTGGGCCTTCGGGCCCGCCTGCACGCCCTGGGCGAGTCTGTGGCTCAGGTCCAGGCTGCAGGTTCGTCGATGGTGGCGGCCTTGTGGCCGGAGGCCGTGGAGCCGGCGTCCATGAGTCGGCTCGCCTGCTGGCTTGCAGTGGGCGGAGAGCGCCTGGATGCCTGGCGTGCCTCCGCAGCGTGGTCTGGGGCTTATATGGCCCTGCGCTTGGCCAAGTCATGGTATCGGAACCTCAACTTGGGCAAGCTGGCTGCCCAGCGCGATGGCTCGGAGGCGGAGCTGCACGGTATGGAGGAGGAGCTCCGCGTGAGAGCCAGCGCTGTCGCCGAGTACGCAGCCTGGGACGACTTCGTTTTGGAGCAGGGTGAAGATGGCGGTGTGATCGCTGAAGATCTGCACGGCCTCCAGCCCTATGATGCCGACGATAGCTCTGACGAAGCGGTCCGGGCTGCGGAACCTGCTGCCGGCTCCAGCGGTGCCGCGTATGCCGACTCCGGGGTTGGCGGAGCCGGGGGCCAAATGTCGGTGAATACTCACAACATATGCCATAGGTAGGCTAAAGTCTGTGAGAACCGAAGGGACAAAGGTGGGCGCTGGGAACGAGGTTGGTACATGCATGGGACACACGATGTACCCAGGTTCAGGGCTCTCCGTAGAGATAATACCCCTAATCCTGCCGGAGTGTTTGATGTATGGGAACAGAGTACAATGTCGCTCCTGGAGCTGTGTTGGGAGGAGGAAGAGGGGAGCAGCCGGCTCGTCTCTACCTCTCTCTCTGTGGTTGGTGAGTGGGTCGTGTTGAATGACTGGTGAATGATCGGCCCCCTTGCATGGGGGGCGACCGGGGGGTTTTATAGACGAACCCGCCGGCCTACAATATGGATAAAGGGTACAAGCCTGGGACACGGCTGGCTGCTTCGCCGTCTAGCCAGGGGCCCACAAGGATCTTGTCTTGTAAATGAGGGGCCCGCCGGCTGCATGGTCTCGATTGGCTGTGGGACCCGTCGGCTGGCCAATGAGGCTCTCGCGTAGGGTTGATGCTGAGCACGCGCTGTACGTCAAGCGTCGCCCCGCGAGATTCTTCATGGGCAGGTTGTACGACCGCCTCCACTGTTCCCCACGCCGAGTGCAGTAATGGAGTGGGAGTGGGACAATCCGACACTATGCTAGGTGATGGATCGGAGCCGGGGTAGGTCCGCGGCGTGGCCACCGACGCTCGTACGTGTCGGACGCCCTGATCTTGTACCTTTGCTGACGTGTAGCTACCTTTAATCGTGAGGTCTCTTCCTGACCTACGACCTGATGTGACTTGTGATCCTCGGCCGGCTAGCCTGCTTGGCCAGCCGGCTCGAGGGTGACCGCCTCCTCCCCAGTCCGTCTGTCGGGACCAGGCCGAGTATGAAGGGGAGGCCGCCTGGATTCTAGCCGGCACGGGTCGCGTGGCCGACCGGAAAGGTGTCCGCCTCGTCCTCTAGCCGGCAGGTGGTGCCTAGCCGGCCAGAAGACTTGGGCCTTGGGAATCTTCATACGTCCATGTCCGTTGGGCCAGAAATGAAGGAATAGGCTTGATGAGCCTACCCCGGTGTTATCCCCCCGATAGGACCTTTGACGACTGGCCTCTCCTGGCAGTTCTAACCTTGTTGTCATCTTCCGCGGGGTCTTTAGTGTCGTGTGACACGACATACCTGGTCAGGGTGTCCATCAACTCGCCCATGTCCTGCAGCTTACGCTTGAGCCGCCCGAGCTTCAGCACCAAAGGCTCGTAATGAAAATTCTTCTCCAGAATTAGCACTGCCTGAGCCGCCAAGATGCCATCTGATGAATGAATGACCTCTGCAACCCGCCGCATCCAATGATGGGCCAACTCATCTGGGCATTGGACGCAGTGTTGCAGGTCAACGATGGTCATCGGGCGTTTACAGGTTCCTCGGAAATTTTTAGTGAAACGTTCCTTCAACTTGGCCCAGGTGTTGATGGAATTGGGCGGCAGGTCTTTCAACGATGTGTGTGCCGTTCCCTCGAGCATCATGGTGAAATACTTAGCGCAGACCTCCTCATTCACATTGACCATATCCATTGCAAGCTCGTAACTTTCGATCCACGACCCTGGCTCGAGATCTGGTGTGTAATTGGGTACCTTTCTCGGTCCTTCGAAATCCTTTGGCATATGCTCATTGCGGAGGGCGGGCGTTAGACAGGGCACCCCAACGTGCCTACCGCCTGTATCGGTCAATGCGGGAGGAGGCTGGGTGTAAGCCGGATAGCCTTGACCAGCCGCAACTGCTGTCTCCATCAAGCGGGCGGCTCGCGCCGCATCATAGGATCTTGAGATCGTGTATCGGGCATCCCGAGAGTGTTGGTCTGCGGCACACGCCGTTGCTCGCTGGTCACTGCAGGCAGGTCATCATGGCGACACCTGTTGTGACTCGCCTCGGGCGTGGAGTGTAACCGGTCACGTCTATGTGAATATTACGCATGTCGGACCACTGCCGTTTTCAGCATCTCGATGGCGTTTCTCGCCTCCACTTCAGTCGGGGAGTTTCCATAAATTGGGAGAGACTCCAGAAGGTGGGTTGCCTCCAGCATGTTATCCACGGGATTTGAGAAGTGACCCCGTGGTGTCTGGAAATAGGGTGTGCGGGCCTCCGTTGGCTGAGGTGGTTGCGGTATAGGCGGCGGGCGAGCCAGATCATCCCCTGCAGCGTCCTGCCAAGGTCGATCGGACCCCATCCCGGGGGTATGCGGGCTGTCGAACACGCGAGTCGGGTTTAGATCTGCCGGGAGGCGGCCATGATGTCTCCTTTAGTGGATTGCATCGGAGGCTCGCTGTTGTCGCTCAAGCCGCCAGCCTTTAGTGTTCAATCGTTCTGTCTCCGCGGTGATCTGGGCCTTCTGCGTTGCCATCCAGACGGCTTCCGCTTCCACGTCCCGCTGAGTTTTGGCCATCTCCTCCCGTAGCCTCGCCAGTTCGGTGTTGATTGTTTCCTGGTTCTCTGCTGTCACAGCGACCACCATGAGTTTGGTTGTCTCTGCTGCCAAGTCTGCCATGACCTGAGCCGTAGCTTTCGATGACCCGCCAGTCTCATTGTTGCCCGCCGGGTTTGGCTGAGGCTGTGCCGTCCCCGCCATGTAGATGGCGACTTGTCGATGCGGTCCCGCGAAGTCCTTTCAGTTTGCAGCGTGCGGTAACCCTCCGAACTGTCCCTCGTGGAGAGGGTAGATTGAATCTGTGTCGCCCATGCATGACTCGTTGTGTGAGTTGATGGGGGTGATATCCTGGAATACCGGCCCGTCCGGTAGGTCGGTTCCCTGCGTAAAACCAACGAAAGCATGGCGTCCCCTAACCTGATGTTTGATGGGATGGGCATACCGGGCCCCCTCGACGATGTCAGTGAAGGTGTCCGGCTCAAGTACAGGCGCCCCAAACTTGTTGATGAAGACGTGGATCTTGCCGAAGGGGACCCTGTATCCAGATTTGATTGAATTGGCTTCAGGCCCCCACCGCGAGTTGTCGATGTAGTATTTTCCGCGGCGGCTTTTCGTCATGATGCCAACCGCGTAGCCTCCTGACCCTGGAAGGGCTCCCTTCGACAACTCAACTCCACCGTGCGCTAGACCCACGGTGGGCGCCAACTGTCGTGGTTTTGTCACGGCAAATGTCCTCTTGAAAGGACTTAGTGAAGGATCCATCGCACCTTGGTGGCGACTCAAAGGGGTGAGCGGAAGCGAGACTCAGATTTACCCAGGTTTGGTCCCTCGTGTAGAGGTAAAAGCCTACGTCCTGCTTGTGTATATTGATGGTGGATTCGATTACAAGGAGAGCGTAACTCGCCTGACCTAGCTCTCAATGATTTCTAACTTGATCTATTTATCCCAAGGACTCGCCTTTATATACAGGTCGAGGCCCCACGGTTTACAAAGTCCTGGCCACGTTACAAATCGTGGCCTTCCTTATCTCTAAGTCGTTGTGTATCTCAAGCCAAGGAAAACTCCTTGGCGGCTCATCTTCTTTGTCATCATTGAACCGCCATCTGGCTCATGGGCCGTTGAGGCCTTCTAACAAAACATCCCAACACGCCCCATGCCCAAACCAAGGCTTATGTTGGTCATATATGTATGAGTCGCCACTTTCCTGACCTGGCCCATTAGGGCGGTTCATACCGCAGGTAATATCCCCAACAGTACGCGAGACTAGTATGCGTCTCCCGTTCGAAAGGGTTACAGTTATAAATATGCATGCATTTGCATATATTTATAACCATGATTCTTCCGAATTGTCCAACACTATCCATGTAGAGCCCGAGTATGTGTAGATTGGGTTCGTTTTCCCATATGCTTTGTTCCGGATCCGATGAATAATTTTGTTAGTGCCTCCTTGTTGTTCTCCGGATACACATCCTCTCTGTTTATTGCTGAGACATGTATCAAGAGAATAGCGGGGAGGTGCTGCCGAAATTTTGCTTTGGATCTGGAGCAGAGCATGGGAAAACGAACCCAATCTACACATACTCGGGTGGGATTAGGACCTATCTTTACGTATTAGCGTGTAGGTTGCATGGACGTAATAAAATTGGCAAACTTGATTAACTGATGAATATATATGCTGAATTATATATAAATATATTTCTTGTGTGTTTAGTAACTAGGCAATATGAGTGATCGTGCGTGGATGTACACCGGTCACCCTAGTCAGAAAGAGATGAAGAAAGAATTATTTCTAAAAACTAAGGAGTTTGTGAAAGCCGCATTTGCAAATGGCCAGGAAACAAACTGGTGCCCTTGTCCTGAATGCGACAACTATAAAAAGGGGACAGAGGCTGTAATGATTAAACACCTGCAAAGGAGGGGTTTTAAGCCTAATTATACGGTTTCGACATTTCATGGTGAGTCTATACAACGCACCAGAGCTGAGGTGGTTCGTCGTCGCACCGACGATCATGGTATCAGGATCGAAGACATGGTGCAAGACTTTGATGATGCTCGGGATTCGGAAGATGAGATGGATGAATCTGCACAGGCCTTATATGAAATGTTGGAGTCTTCAAAACGTCCCCTCCACAAGCACACTGAGCTTTGTCAGCTAGATGCCATTGCACAAGTAATGGCTCTGAAGGCTCAGTTCAACTTGGGAAGAGAATGCTATGACGCGATGATGACACTATTTGGACGCTTTCTACCCAAAGGCCATGTCATGCCTGCAAACCTGTACCAGTTGGACAAAATACTTCGTGTACTTAAGATGCCCTATGAGAAGATAGATGCATGTGAGAAAGGACGTGTCTTATTTAGGAAGGAGTATGCACACATGGACTATTGTCCGAATTGCGAGTCTTGCAGGTATCTTGTGGTAGACAATGGTATGGGTGAGGAGAGATAGACCAAAAACGTAGTTAGTGTTCTTCGGTATATGCCAATCATACCAAGGCTTCAACGTATTTTCATGGTCGAACAGACAGCCAGACAGATGACATGGCACAAAATGGGCAAAAGAACCGAACTAGATGCAGATGAGAATAAGATGGCGGTACACACATCAGATAGGGAAGCGTGGAAACATTTCGATGGATTGCATCAGGATAAGTCGGCAGATCCAAGGAATCCTCGAGTCTGCATCGCCACGGATGGTTTTAATCCCTTCGGCATGAAGACAACCCAATACAGTAGTTGGCCTGTATTTGTCATTCCAGTCAATCTCCCCCCGCGCAGATTATGCAAAGAAAGAACATATTTCTGACGTTGATAATTCCAGGGCCCAATTATTCGGGGAAGAATATGAATGTGTACATGCGGCCACTTAAGGATGAATTGCAAGAAGCTTGGGATAATGGGGCCAAGACATACGATGCCGCTAGAAAAGAAAACTTCAAAATGCATGTGTGGTACATGTACTCTATGCATGACTTGCCGGCGTATGCACTATTCTCTACATTGTGTGTGCATGGAAGGTTCCCGTGCCCCACATGCAAGGCAAATCTTTAGTTTCATTGGTTGCAGGAGGGTCAGAAATATTCTTGCTTGGGCTTGCATAGACAGTTCCTGGATCCTGACCATCAGTTCAGAAAAGACAAGAAGAACTTTACCAAAGGTAAAGTTGTCAAAAACATGGCACCACCTGCGTTGACAGGCCAACAGATCCTGGATCAGTTAAACGCCCTCGAGCCTGATCCAGAGTGTCCAGGGTATTTCAAGGGGTATAATTCAAAACACGCCTGGACTCACAAGCCATGCTTGTGGGATCTACCTTACTTCAAAGACCTCCTTCTTCCACACAATATCGACATGATGCACACTGAAAAGAATACCGGAGAGGCTATTTTTGGTACATTGTTCGACATAGATGGGAAGACAAAGGATAATACTAAGGCTAGAGTCGATCAAGAGACACTATGTCACAAACTGTTACAAAACATGCGAGAAGGCAAAGGAAAGCAGAAGTGGTCGAAGCCAAAGGCCTGGTTCAATCTTGGAAGGCCAGCTATGAGGGAAATTATATTGTGGGTCAAAATGCACTTGATGTTCCCTTATGGGTATCCAGCGAATCTAAATAGGGGAGCGAGTCTTGAAAAATTAAAAATCTTTGGTCTCTAGAGTCATGATTGGGACATATGGCTTGAGCGGGTAATGCTGGTGATGTTACGTGGCTTTATTATTGAGGATAAATGGCTATTACTGGCGGAGCTCATCTATTTCTTCCGTGTTCTTTGTGCGAAAGAATTGTCGCCTCGCGTGGTAGATGACATGGAGGAGTTTGCACCGGAGTTGCTATGCAAGTTAGAGAAGATCTTTGTGCCGGGCTTTTTTAATCCAATGCAGCATTTGATTTTACATCCACCGACCGAGGCAAGATTGGGTGGGGTCGTGCCAAATCGTTGGTGCTATGCAACTGAGAGGATGCAAAACACGCTTCGAGCTAAATGTAAAAATAAGCATGGAATTGAAGCATCGATGGCTGAGGCAATCATTACTGAGGAGGTGGCAAACTTTGTGACAGCACACTACGAAGCCAAAAATCATCATTTGCATAATCCGAAGCATCTATACAATGATGCAGAGCCTAAAAAGGTGGATCCAACCTCAGCCTATTTGAAGGGAAGATCGCACCAGCCGGTGCTTCGAAACCAATAACGTTGGATGTCGAAGAATGGCGAAACATTTCATTTTATATCTTCAACAACCTAAGAGAATTGCGGCTACACATCGAGTAATTTCTCGGCACATTTTTCCGTAGCTTCTAATTCCTTTGAACTACTCTTATTCCCGGATATTTCATAGAGCCGATACGTCGCCAAATTCTCGGATGGAGCAGTGATCCAAAATGATTGCGTCGAAGAGTATGCGCTTCTCGGAAAGCATGGAGGCGGCTATCCCGGTTTCATCTCTTGGTTCACACAAACTGTAATTATCAATAATGGACCTTTTCATTTCTTGGTCTATCTTTCGACTAATGCAACAATCGTTTCGTATTAAACTTGTAGGCTAATTCAGAGTCTATGGCGTCGAATTGAAACAAGTCGATAATGGTTTTGACTATAAGGTTCGTTCATTTGAGAAATACAACATCAACGGGTATCTATTTCGTACCTTTGGCAAAGAGCTATCTATGCCTGACTAGAAATCTACAAATTCTGGTGTCTCTGCTATGGGCGAAGGTGGTATGGAGTATTATGGAAGAGTTGAAGCAATTTATGAACTTCAATTCTATGGTGAAAACCCACCGAACGTCGTAGTCTTCAAATGTTATTGGTTCCAGCCGAAGGAGACTAGAAGGACTCATGAACATATAGGACTAGTCGAAATCAATCCAAACACCCATTTAGATGTTCCCGATGTCTATACTACGGCTCAACAGGCAGCCCAAGTTTTCTATCTACCATGGGCAGGCCAAACTGATAAGAATCTGGAAGGTTGGTATGTTGTTTATGAAGTGCCGCCACATGTTAGACGACCTCCCCCAAATGAACAGGATTATGAACCTCACATTAACCCAGACACATATGATGGAGAATTCTTCGAAGAAACACGTCTTTCCAAGAAACGTTTCAAGAATCCTCGTGCTTCAGCCCAGAACATGGAAGTAGACAACGACAATGAATACGACTTCACCCCGGAGCCGGAACCAGGAGAGCTGGAACTAGAAGAGGTTACTGATGCGGATGACCTATCATTGCTTGACCGATTACAGAAAGGCCTTCCACAACTTCATGCCGTTGAACCCGATGAGCACATCATTCATGAAGACATGCGTGATAGTGATGATGATGATGCATTTATTGATGATGATTATTAGTTTGTAAGATTCCCAACTTAAATTATATATGTACATATTATTATTCATGTCAGTTATTCTATTCTTTTATGTTGTACTAATTTCTTTTAATCTTTATCATGGTAGGTCAGCAGGTGTTGAAAGATGGTGGGCGCGGGTCCAGATCGCTCGACGGGTTCTTCTTCGGCGGCCCGCACTAGGGGTGGTACTTCCATTCCACTCATATCTCTCCATAGAGACTTGGTAGACAGTCTGACGACATCACCCGCGGGTGCTTCTTCGTCGGCGGCATTGCCCACTGGGAGATGTGCTGGTCGGGTAGGGAAGACGTGGGAGGGTACGGGGAGAGGTGGTGGCCGTGAAAGAGGTAGGCGGACTGTTGTGCCGTCCTTGCCACCACCACCATCTCTTTCACCAAAGCACATGACTACTATGGTGGACCCGTTTGCGGAGGAGGCTATAGGGACTCCGGTTCAGGAGCCTCGGGTGGACGGGCATTCGGCCCATGAGACTCCGGTCCAGGATCAACCTCGGGTCGAGATGCCTTAAGCCCACGAGACTCTGGTTCCTCAGGCTACATCCTAGGAGACTCCTGCCACACACGGTTGGCCCGACGTGGAGAGGTCCGGATGGGGTGCCCGACCGGATCGGACTGAGGTGCCGGAATGGACCGTGGGTCCAGGTGGTTGTTCTGTTGATGGCGGGGATGAGTCTACGGATAGTGAGGGCGACGTGGAGGTGGACGGGGCCATCGTGTACAAGCGTGGTAGTACACGTCTCCCGATCCCGCCGGCTACCCGTGAGCAGAGGCCGGTGATTAAGCCTGAAGGGATAGGTAAGTACATTTACTCTTTTTTAGCTTATGCCTTCAAGATTCTTCAAATATCTAATGCGTTGACCTTATCATACTGAAGGGGATGGAAACACCCTGGTGGAGTGCACGAGCCAAACGACTTCCTTCGTATGCTTTGCCGGACAAATTTCCCGGGGTTTCTCACGTTGCCTGGTGAGGGTCAGGTTCCTACAGTAGGATTTACCTGGGAGCACTACCAAGCTGCGCAGGCCCCGCCGGAGGATATTATAGATGGTGTCTTTTGCCACACGAGGGCCGAGATGGTGATCAACATCTTTTGGGTAAATTATCGTTTTACTCAATCTAAAATTAACAATATAGCTAATTATTGTATTAATCGTTGTTGTCTCGTTTGATTGCAGAACTTCTATAGGTGTGAGGAGGGATATGAGGTGGAGGCGGCCAAGGTTATCGAGGCCGAGTGTAGGCGGTTATTACATAACTTACGCCACGAGGCTCGGCCGCAGGCCATTCGAGACTACTACGCCAAACTTGGTATTAAGAAGCAGAAGAAGGAGTGCCGCGGAAAGTATCTGAAGAAGTAGCAGTACATGAAGGTAATTACCTATTGTTAAGGCCTTTTGCGTAGTTTTCTTGATTTGATTCATAGGCGTAGCACTCAAAATTCTTTCTAATAACTTATAGGTGCCCCCGAGATGGTGTGCGGACAAGATGGATTGTTGGGAGGCGTTGGTGGATGAGTGGTGCACAGGCAACTGGCGAGCCGTCCACGACAATGCGAAGGATCAGCGTAGCCAAATGGTTGGTGTACCACACCATCAAGGCAGCGCCAACTTACTTCACTTCGTACGAAACTGGGTGTGTGGTTTGGTTGATGATTCATGCAATTCATTCTTCATGCTAGCTTGAGCCCCTTACTAATACTTTGTTCCTCTCTTTTAGGCGCATCACAATAAGACGGAGATGCCAGAGTTGTACGACCTTTATGGCATGGCCCATACCACCTGGTACAAGAAGGCCAAGGCGTTCTATGAGTCTAACCTGGATGATCCAAATAACTTCACCAACATCTCATCCCACCACAAGCTCGTAAAATACAGGGACACGGGGAAGCCTTGGAAAGGGGAGGACTTTAACCAGAGCCAGGAACCTTTGGATCCAGAGCTGGTGATGATATCTGGCGGCTGGAGGCCCCATCGCTCGATAGCCATTGGAGATGGGATAATACGTTGTCCACTCACTCTCCCGGAGATCAAGGCGCGCCTGTCGAGCTCCAGTCCATAGATAACGCCTTGTCCACGGCCAGTCGATCTTGCCATCGAGGTTAGTTCTACGAACTCAGAAAACTTTCATCCATTTCATTGTGTGTGTGTCCATGGATCATTATTGTGGTAACGAGGAACGGTGTTGCAGGTTGCTCTTAAGAAAGAGAGAGCGGCAAACGAGGATGCTCTTGAGAAAGAGAGAGCGGCAAGCCAGGCTGCTCTTCAGGCTGCTATTGAGGAGAGGGACCGTACCACGACTCGGTTGATTGAGTAGGAGAGGGCCCGGAATTAGGCAGCTCACCTGGCCATGTACGAGCTTATTGTGGTAAGTTTCTTTTTCACATTAGCCAAATCATGTGTGTAATGTTTGTTTCATTACTAACTAATACGACCGACTCTTCAAAACCGAATGTGCAGTCTATGTACGAAAAGACCGGTCAAGCCCCTCCGCCGATACCCGTCTTCTCTGTGATTGGCACGGTGAGTTTCATTTCAATGGTCATTACAAACTAGTATTAACAATTGAGTGTCATCATGCTAGCTGAGACAATGCAAAATATCTTTTCTGCAGAATAAATCCCGAACGGCATCGCACGACCCTTCTCCAGGGCAACCTTCTCCAAACGAAGCCGATGCGAGCAACCCTGGTGTTTCTCCTCCTTCATGACTAATGTCCCACAAGCGTATGGGATCGCATCAGTTTTCGAGGGTAGAGTATTCAACCCAAATTTATTGATTCGCTCACAAGGGGAAGCTAAAGGATATTCTCAAGTATTAGCAGCTGAGTTGTCAATTCAACCACACCTGAAAGATAGGTGTCTCCAAGCAAAGTATCAGTAGCAAGATAGTACGATAGCAACGACACCAGAAAAAGCTTTGGCAATCCCCAGCAACGGTGCTAGAAAAGGCTTGTTGACGGGATGTTAGCGCCAACAAAATCTTGCAACAAGTGACAGCGGAGTAGCAAGGAACAGTAGTAGAAGCAGCAGCAAAGTAACAAGTAACAGCAGTAGCGACAGCAGCAACAAAGTAACAGCAGTAGTGACAGCAGCAAAGTGGCCCAATCCCTCTTGTAGCAAGGGACAAGCCTAGGAAAAGTAACGTAGCGGGACCAGTAGTAAAAGACTCATAGGAAGTGGATCGGTGATGGATGAGTGTGACAGATGTGATTCATCATGTAACAGCTATAACATAGAGAGATATATGGCTAGCTCCCATTCGTGAATCTAATGTAGGCTTGTATTCCATATGTAGTCATATGTGCTTAGAGAAAAGAACTTGCATGACATCTATTGTCGATCCCTCCCGTGGCAGCGGGGTCCTAATGGAAACAACGGGATATCAAGGTTCTCCTTTTAATAAAGAACCGGATCAATGCATTAACACGCGGTGAATACATGAACTCCTCATACTATGGTCATCTCAGGGAGTGGTTCCGGCTATTGTCACTCCGAGGTTGCCAGGTCATAACACATAGTAGGTGACTACAACTTGCAAGATAGGATCTAAAACACACATATATTGGCGACAACATAATAGGTTCAGATCTGAAATCATGGCACTCGAGCCCTAGTGAAAAGCAGTAAGCATAGCCAAGTAGTAGCAACATAAATCTAGAACATAATGGATACTAGGGATCAATCCCCGTCAAGAACTAACTCGATTACATGGTAGATCTCATCCAACTCATCACCGTCCAGCAAGCCTATGATGAGATTACTCACGAACGATGAAGAGCATCATGGAATTGTCGATGGAGAAAGGTTGATGATGACGATGGCGACGATTTCCCCTCTCTGGAGCCCGAAATGGACTCCAGATCTGCCCTCCAGATGAAGAACAGGATGTGGCAGCGCCTCCGTATCGCAAAACGCGATGAAACCTTCTCTCTGATTTTTTTCCAAGCGAAACGGAAGATATTGGACTGAGATTGGGGCGGTGGTGCCACGTGGGCCCCACAAGCCTGCATGGCGCGGCCTAGGGGGTGGTCGCGCCGTGTGTGCTTGTGGCCCCCTGGCACACCCCCTCCGGTGGATCTTTGCGCGGGTATTTTTCTTTTATTCCAGAAAAAATCTCCGTTAATTTCCAGGATGTTCCGAGAACTTTTATTTCTGCACAAAAACAACACCATGGCAATTCTGCTGAAAACAGCGTCAGTTCGGGTTAGTTCCATTCAAATCATGCAAATTAGAGTCCAAAACAAGGGCAAAAGAGTTCGGAAAAGTAGATACGATGGAGACGTATCAACTCCCCCAAGCTTAAAGCCTTGCTTGTCCTCAAGCAACTCAGTTGACAACTGAGAGAGACAAAAGAAAAACTTTGACGAACTCTGTTTGATCTTGTTGTTGCAACTATGTCTAACTCACAACCAGAATTTCAGCAACATCACAAGCAAACCACATAAGCAGATGACATCTAGGTCTGACGGTAAACTCATATCAATGGCATAATCAACTAGCGAGCAAATAATAATGAGTCTCAAACGTCAACAATTCAATCAAAACAGCATGAAGCAGTACGAATAGATGGTATCTCGCTAGCTCTTTCTGAGACCGCAAAACATAAATGCAGAGCATCCTAAAAGACAAAGGGCTGACTAAACATTGTAATTCATGGCAATGAAGATCCAGTCATAGTCACACTCAACATAGTTAAAAGCAAAGCATAAAATTGACAGAGGTGCTCTCTAATTGGTGCTTTTGTAAGAGGAGGATGACTCAACAGGAACATAAGTAGACATGCCCTTCGCAGAGGGAAGCATTGATTTGCAGAGGTGCCAGAGCTCAAGCTTTGAAAACAGAGATAATAATTTTGGGTGGCATGCTTTCATTGTCAACGCTATGACTAAGAGTTCTCAATATCTTGCACGCTACACATGCTATAGGCGGTTCCCAAACAGAAAAGTAAAGTTTTGACTCCCCCACCACCAATCAATCACACTCCACGGCTAGCCGAATCCTCGGGTACCGTCCTAACCAACATCAATCCTGGGGGAGTTTTGTATGTAATTATCTTTTCGATTTGAGCATGGAACTGGGAATTCCAATTACCGGACCCTTTCTTGTGAATGATAGTGAATAAAAACATATCGAGGATAACACGCCTAGCATGGAAGATACCAATAGCCCCCTGTCACCACATGAGCGGTTCGGGCATGCAAAATAGATTATTTCTTGAAGATTTAGAGAGTGGCACATGAAAATTTACTTGGAACGGCAGGTAGATACCGCACATAGGTAGGTATGGTGGACTCATAAGGCACAACTTTGGGTTTATGGATGTGGATGCACAAGCAGTATTCCCGCTTAGTACAAGTGAAGGCTAGCAAAAGACTGGGAAGCGACCAACTAGAGAGCGACAACAGTCATCAAAATGCATTGAGAGTAACTAACATTGAGTGCAAGCATGAGTAGGACATAAATCACCATCAACATGAATATCATAGAGGCTATGTTGATTTTGTTTCAACTACATGTGTGAACATGCGCCAAGTCAAGCCACTTGAAACATTCAAAGGGGGATACCATCCTATCATACTACATCATAATCATCTCAACATTCATGTTGGCAACCAAGACAAACCATTATAAGCTCCTAGCTAAATAAGCATGGCATAAGCAACTATGATCTCTAAGTTGTCATTGCAAACATGTTTCCCTCACAACAATGCTGAATCAGGCATGATGAGCTAGTCATATTTACAAAAACAAAATAGATCGAGTTCACACCATCTTTTCCAGTCTCAGTCACTTCATCATATATCGTCATTATTGCCTTTCACTTGCCATTGGACTACGCTGGAATCTGCAAGCAAACACAAAGGAGAAGACAAAGTAATATGGCTCTTTGACAGCTAAACAGGTATGCATGCAAGAGCCACTAAACATTGTAACCATAGTCTTCTACCTTGACCCAAAGAAACAGAAAACTATCTACACGGGAAAGCTCCCAACAAGCAAAAGAAAAAAGAAAATCTTTGTTTTTTCAAACTAGATAGACACACAAAAAGAAAACGAGAAAAAGAAAGTAAACTAGCATGGAGGATATAGTGGAAAAGTGTGAACACCGGCTAACAAAGTGAAAGCATAAGCGGGAATGTAAAGTCGGTGAGAACACGTACTTCCCCAAGCTTAGGCTTTTGGCCTAACTTGGTCTACTCCCAAGGACGGTCCTGGCGAAACCCAAAATCATAGTCGGGGTTATACGGGAGCGCTGCAGGCACTGCCTGAATAGCTGCCTCACGGAGACGAGTAGCCGTCGCCTCCCTCTCATATTCCTCTGCCTCTCTTCTGGTTATGTAATATCTCTGTTTTACCTGAAAGTCAAAGAAAGAAGGAGCATGAAGGGTAATATGGAAAACACGCTGCCGGTTAAATATTAATCTGTATAGGAGGGATTCATCATCCCTCTCAAGGAACTGGTAGCGTGTCATAGCGACGCGGTCAAGGAAAGTTGTATGGAGCGGGGGATCTCCTGCACGGACGGGTACTCCAAGAAATTTTCTTATGCGAGTGGCATAGATCCCGCCAAAGAAATCCCCATCAATAGCATTCTTATTCAACCTCCTTGCTATAATAGCTCCCATGTTGAAGCTTTTGTCACCCGTCACTGCGCTCTTAAGGATACTAAGGTCGGGTGCGAGAGGTGACAATGCTCAATCTTGCCATTAATGCATCTTCCTATGAAGAGGGCAAAATAGTGCAAGGCAGGGAAATGAATACTCCCCATGGTAGCTTGTGTAATGTCTCTAGTTTCTCCAACCATAATACGAGCGCAAAAATCTCTAACCGAAGATTTAGGAGGATCATTGAGGTTACCCCAAATAGGTAATTTGCAAATTCTACTAAAATCCCCTAAATCCATGGTATACGATTTATCATAGAGATCAAACACTACCGACGGCTCACGACGAGCTGAAAACTTCAATCGACGAACAAAAGAAGCAGTGAGAGCAACATGCTGTTCACATTTATCAGAGATGAATTCTTCGAGTCCGACGTTGCTAACAAATGCATCAAGCTCATCTTTGAAACCTGCCTCAATCATAAATTCATCAGAAGGCCATTCACATGGTTGTACCTGCACGTCCCTAGGTTGGTAAGGATTAGGCTCCCGAATCGCAAGTCGGGGACTTCTCTTCCTTGAGGAACCACCATGATAGTTTCTCCTGATCATCTTCCTTTTCTGAAATTTTTAGTGACCCAATGGAAAGGTGAACAAGGTTCAACTAAACTTGTAGCAACTACTCCCACAAGTGCCTAGAGACCATATTACGCATCAAAACCACTTGGGACCAGCTAGAATCAGCATGCAAAGCTCAAGAACATGGTCACCAAGGCCACAAATATACGCGGAGTATAATGCACTAGAGCAAAAACTAATTGGACCAATGGAGGAGTCACTTACCAAGGAGTAATTTCCCCAAAACAGTTCGGAGAACGGTGATTTGAGCAAAGAGATCGAAAATCCCAGCAAGAGGAGCAAGAACACGGGTTGGAGCTGCAAAACAATTTTTTTTGGAGGTAGGAGAAGTGGATGGGAGCAAGAATGAGTGGAGGGGGTGCCTGTGGGCCCCACAAGCCTGGGTGGGGCGACTAGGGGTGGTGGCCGCGCCATCAGGGCTTGTGGCCCACTGGTGTGGCCCCCAGACAGACTCTTTGTGCCAGTATTTTTCAAATATTCCAGAAAAAATCATACTAGATTTTCACAGCGTTCAGAGAACTTCTATTTTCGAGGTATGTTTCTACCGCACGCTAAAACAGAAAACAGGGAAAACTAAACTAAACCTATCATTTTTCTTCTAAGCAACTTAAAGTGAAAGCTTGGAACAGAGGTTTGTAACTCCTCGATTCATCCATCTCATGGTCATCGAAAGAAATCCGTCAATGGGGTTCATCAAATCCCCTCGACAAAAAATTTTGAATCGCAAAAGAAGATGGAGAATTTCCAAATAGTCACTAGGTCACCTCAATGGGGATGTGTATCTCCCCAACAAGCAAATCATAATTCATCTTGACACGAGGAATAGGGCATTCAAAGCTGCCGAGAAGAATCGATGAAGTTTTTTCGATAGCATTGATGCAATGTACTTGATATTGTTTCTTTGGAAAGTGCACCGTATGCTCATTACCGTTGACATGGAAAGTTACATTGCCTTTGTTGCAATCTATAACAGCCCCTGCCATGTTTAAAAAGGGTCTTCCGAGGATGACAGCCATGGCATCGTCCTCGGGAATATCCAAGAAGATAGTGGTGTTAGCAACCACAACAGGCACATCCTCGCAAATGCCGATAGGGAAAGCAGTTGATTTGTCGGCCATTTGTAGAGAGATTTTAGTGGGTGTCAACTTATCCAGTTCAAGTCTACGATAAAGAGAGAGAGGCATAACACTAACACCGGCTCCAAGGTCGTATAACGCAGTTCTAACGTAGTAGCCTTTAATGGAGCAAGGTATAGTGGGCACATCGGGATCACCTAGTTTCTTAGGAGTTCCACCCTTGAAAGTGTAATTAGCAAGCATGGCGGAGATCTCAAGATCAGGTATCCTCCTCTTATTAGTCACAATATCTTTCATGTACTTAGCATACGGAGACATTTTGAGCATATCTGTCAAACGCATCTGCAGAAAGACAGGTCTGATCATCTCAACGAATCGCTCAAAATTCTCATCATCCTTTTTCTTGGATGGTTTGGGAGGAAAGGGCATAGGTTTCTGAACCCATGGCCCCCTTTCTTTATCGTGCTTCCCAGAAGTGAAGTCATTCTTATCGTATCTCTTAGTCTTAGGCTGTGGGTTATCAAGATCAACACTAGGTTCAATCTCCACATCCTTTTCATTGCTAGGTTGAGCATCTTCATGAACATCACTATTGATATTATCATTAGGCTCATGTTCATCACGAGATTGTGTTTCAGCATCAGAGATAGAGGCATTGTTTGGACTCTCAGGGGTAGCAGCAACAGGGTTGCTAGACTGCAGGTTCCAATCATCTTTCTTCTTCTTTCTAGGATGACTAGGTGCATCAGTGCTAACTCCTTGAGACACTTGTTCAACTCTCTTCGGATGGCCCTCAGGATACAAAGGTTCCTGGGTCATTCTACCGCCTCTAGTAACGACTTTGACAGAATTGTCATTCAACTCATTGAGCAAGTCATTTTGAGCTTTAAGTACTTGTTCTACCTCAGTAGTAACCATAGAGGCATGCTTACTCACAAGCTTTAGATCATTGACGTTTCTGTCCACACAAGCACTTAAATGACTAAGCACACGGGCATTCTGTTCCAATTGTCTGCTAACATAATCATTGAAACTCTGTTGTTTGACAACGAAGTTATCAAATTCATCCATGCATAAGCAACCAGGTTTATCAAAAGGAATATCACTCTCATCAAACATACGCATAGAATTTACTTCTACTACGTGTATCGGGTTATCGAGACCATGGATCTCTTCGATAGGTGGTAGATTTTTGACATCTTCAGATTTAATGCCTTTCTCTCGCATAGATTTCTTGGCTTCTTGCATATCTTCAGGACTGAGGAATAGAATACCTCTTTTCTTCGGAGTTGGCTTAGGAGGTGGTTCCGGAATAGTCCAAGCATTCTCATTGCACAAGATGTTGTTCAGTAGAATCTCAACTTGTTCTTCAGTTTGTTCCCTAAAAACACTATCGGCACAACTATCTAGATGGACTTTGGAAGCATCAGTAAGTCCATTATAGAAGATATCAAGTATCTCGTTCTTCTCAAGAGGGTGATCAGGCAAAGCATTCAGTACCTGGATGAGCCTCCCCCAAGCTTGTGGGAGACTCTCTTCCTCAGCTTGAGCAAAGTTGTATATTTCCTGCAAGGCAGCTTGCTTCTTATGGGCATGGAAATATTTTTCAGGGCAGTAGTAGACCATATCCTGGGTGCTACGCACACATCCAAGAGCAAGAGAAGCGAACCAGGTCTTAGCATCATCCTTTAGCGAGAAAGGAAACAACTTGAGCATATAGTAGTGGCGGATCTTTTCCTCACTAGTGAATAGGGTGGCTATATCGTGCAGTTTGGTAAGATGGGCTACAACCGTTTCAGACTCATAACCGTGAAAAGGATCAAATTCGACAAGAGTGATTAACTCAGGGTCGACAGAGAATTCATAATCCTTATCGGTCACAAAGATAGGCGGAGTGGCAAACTTCGGGTCGTATTTCATCCTAGCGTTCAGAGATTTTTCTTTCCACTTGCACATAACTTTCTCAACATCATAGCTATCCTTACATGCAAGAAAGTCCTCAGCTATCTCTCCCTCCATAACATAGCACGTATCACGCATAACAGGCAATTCAGGCATAGTAGAAGGTTCTACTTCAATAGAATCAGCAGTTTCAGAAGTATCATCACATCTAGCAGCAACTCTAGCAATATGTGCATCAAGGAATGCACCAATTGGCAAAGCAGTATCAGGCATAGCATGCATAGTATCAAGCATAGCATCATTAGGCATAGTATGTAGCATAGCATCATCAGGCATAGTATCAAGCATAGCATCATAAGCATCATGGGCAGCAGAAGTAGCATCATCAAGCACATGCGACATATCAAGATTTCTAGCAGGAGGCGATGTCGCAAACTTACTCAAAACTGTTAGAATTTAATTAATTATGTAATTAGTTAAATTAATATCTACTTGTAACCGCACGGGAATCCCCCCACGATGCGGAACCGACGTATTGTTCCTGGAGCGTCGCCTCCAGGAACCGTCTTCCCCTGGCATATAAGTGTTCAATCATCAAGCAATAAAGTGATAGTTGATTCATTTGTATCTCTCTCGATTCGATTACAATACTTTATCAGCACGCTCCGAGTGAAAACGACTCCGGCGAGATCGATTCCGGCGGTTTTAGAAAGAAAAGGTGAGATGCCTCGCTCAACGCCGACGAACCTTCGCCGCCTGCTGCAGAACGACATCCGTCGTCGCCGCCTCACTGCTCTCCACCGCAGGTTCGGAGAGCGCCGCCGCTTCGACGGTCGGCGCCATGGAACGGGTCGCTACATCGGCCGCCGCCACGGCGCCGGCGGCTACCGAGCGCTCCGTCATAGCCTGGGCACCCGCTTCCATAGCCTGGGCACCCGCTCCCTGAGCGGTGCTAATCCGGCGGTTGGCGCCACGTCCCACGCCCCGCTCGCGCTGGATGCCCTCGGTTGGCTCCTCGCTGGCCCTGCCCCGCCTATGCTCGAGGCCGACGCGGCACAGGGAGCGCCGCCGCCGGGCTTTTGGTGCTCTGTCCATGGATGGGTCATTTCCCCACTCCATGGGTATGAAGCCATCGCCGCCATGGATTCCGTCGAGCAGGCTCCTGTCACCGTCTTCGAGGTCGGCTCGAGCAGCGCCGCGGCTGCCGACGCCAACGCCGCCGTGCTACGCCTCCCGTCTCCGACCCCCGCGGTTGGCGAGATGGGGAGCGGCTCCTCCGCCTCTGTGCCCGCGCCGGCCGGAGCCTCAGCCTCCCCCTTCGCGTTTGGTTCCTCCGCGCCCGTGTCTGCGCCGACCGGGGCCTCCGCCTCCTCCTTTGCCTTCGGCTACGCCGCCCGCAGCTTGTCTCGCGCGGAGGCCGTCGACGTCATCGCACCCATGGTTCTGGCTTCGCCCCCGTGCCTGCCGTCTCCGACGCCGGCCACCCCTCCGCGCTCGCCCCCCGCTGCGTCAGCCGCGACTCCGACTCGCCGCCGGCTGATGCCCTTCGGCCTCGCGGCCTCGGGCTCTCCGTCGAGCAGCTGCGCCCCGCGCGCTGGACCCTGGAGCCCGGCCGCCCTTGGGCTCGCGAACGGCGCCTCGCCTGGCTCTTTGCCCCGGGGCGGGCCTTCCAACGAAGACGAGGACGTGCGCGGCGGAGACACCCTCGCCCTTCTCCGATGAATGCTGCGAGGCAGCACGCGCGGAGCCCTGAGCAGAGCTCTGCCTGATATGGGGCTGCACTTGCTTTTCTAGCACAGGTTGTGCCTTATCCTCTCGGTGACTAAATAAATGTCTGTTTGATCTCTGCCTTTTCCTTTGTGGTGTTGGAAAGAGCTAGCCCGGCACGTGGCCTAGCAGCAAGTTTTAGTAGTAATACTAGTACTATTTGATCTCTGTTTTAGGTTAATTCCTGTAGCATCTACAGTAGATCTAGCAGTAGACTAATCCCTATTTTAGATCCTGCTTAATTCCTGTTTTTAATTTCTGTAGAGTACTTTGTATTCCAGAATATATGTGATGTAATATATATTTCCATGTTTGCTGCATGTTGAGATTTATTACCTCTATTATTTGTAATTGAGATTTTAAATTTCTTGCAAATAAAAATCAACCCCTCGTCTTAATTGAGCCTTTGGCTTAATACGAGCACGAGTTGATATGCAAAATTCCAAAGTGATTTTCTTTCAAATTGATGTTTTGGGACCACAAAGTAGTGTGTTGATCTACTGCATAGCAGATTATCACAACTACGATTAAGCCTACATTCTATCATATTGATATGATGATTGCTTAATATTGTGCCCTCCCATACATTTTATTAAGTTATGACATAAGGTACTAGAAACATGAGTATCTACTGATTTTATCAGATTATACTCTCTAGTTCTGAGAGACGGACCCCGAATTTTCATTTGGGGCGTATCTACAATGTGTCAAACTTAACAATTTGAAAGTCACACTAATGATTTCAAGCCCATTTCTTGAAGTTATCATTAATTTTGCAACGTTCAATACAACGTAACCATGAAGGTTTTAATTTACCTGGTGTAAATTAATAATCTCTGGTTTACCCATGTAGGTAACCAATGGCTGGAAAAGAGTTCGATGCACTCGACCTCAATGGCCACAACTATCCTACCTGGGCCATGGACATCAAGATCGCTCTTGCATCTCGTGGATTAGTGCGTGCAATCCAGACTCCGGAAGATCCTCTTCCGGATGGAGTCACGCCGCTGAGAGATGAACAGAAATATGCCGCCTTATACATCATAAGGAACCATATCCACCCAGATCTCAAATCTGAATATTTGGAGGAGGAATCCCCACTTACTCTGTTTCAGGCCCTCAAGACGAGGTATGAACAGCAAAAGGCAGTTGTCCTACCGGAAGCACTGCATGATTGGACGCATATCCGACTCCAGGATTTCAAATCCATCGGGGCGTACAATCACGAATTTCATAAGATATGTTCCAAATTATGCTTTTGCGGGAAGGAACCTACTGATGCGGAAAATATAGAAAAAACTCTGTCTACTATGCTCCCATCTGAAAGGGTCCTCCAGCAACAGTACCACACTCGTGACTACCAAGTCTATTCCGACCTCATTGATATCCTACTTCAGGCTAAAAAGCATGATGAGCTACTCGCTAAGAATGGTTCTCAGCGTCCGGTTGGTTCCCAACCTCTGCCTGAAGTTCATATGAACGTCGTGAACAAACGAAAGTTTGATGGTGCGTCCGATGCCAAGCCATCGAACTTCAAGGGTAAACGCAAGCGCAACCGGAATAAAAAACCTACAAACTCAGACCGTGGGAAAGGCACCGCAAAGCACAAGTTTGACAAAACAAAGCTTTGTGACAAGTGTGGGTGCTACACGCATCCTACCAATAAGTGCAAGACCCCGAAGCATCTGGCAATTCTGTATCAGCAATCTAAGGGACGCAAAGTACCTCAAGGGAAAAGGTTTGAAGCCAACTTCAACCTTCATCCAGGTGGCACCAATGGAGCTGGTTGTTCGCAAGATGTTCCTCCCGGATCTAGCAACACCATGACACTCCATACATCAGAGAATCCTACAGACACGGAGAACATGATGGTTCAGTACGCCTCAACCGACATGTTTGGAGACTTCGATTAGTCCCATTATCTCCTTAGTGATCGATTTATTAAATAAATCATATCCATGTGTGATCATTGTAATAGAACATAAGTATTGTTGTCATTTATCTATTGTATCAGCACTTTGATATAATAAGATTGTATTCTATGTATTGAAATAAGGTTTTCTTATTGAAAATTCCTCATTTTTTTATATATAGCTTTCTACGGGGACAATCCGATGGAAGAGGAATTATGCCTTGTGGACAGTGCTACCACAAACTCCATACTGAGGGAGTTGAAATATTTTCAGACTCTGAAAAAGATGAATGGAGATATTTTGACAATCGCTGGACGCGATACGGTAATTGTTGGCACTGGACGTGCCATATTTACCCTCCCAGGTGTTACACAAGTGACAATTGAGGATGCCTTGCTGTATCCCGATTCATCCCGTACCCTAATCAGTTTTCGAGATATCCGTAAAAATAGTTTTCACATTGAAACCCATGAGGACAACAAAGAGGAGTTTCTACTCTTCACAAAAGATTACGGATACGGCAAGCAAGTACTTGAAAAAATTCCTTCACTATCGCCCGGACTGTACTATACATACATCAAGCCCGTAGAACATGTTGCTTACAAGGTAATTTTTCAGAATGTTAATGCATTCCAAACTTGGCATGATCACCTTGGCCACCCCAGTGTTGGGATGATGAGGAGAATTACTAGCAATTCCATTGGTCATAATTTGCTTGAGTCAAAGTTTCCTCAGTCATCAGACTTTGTGTTCACATCATGCGCCACAGGGAAACTAATTTTAAGGCCATCACACCTTAAAATACAAGCTGAACCACTTCAGTTCCTTGAACGCATTCAAGGTGACATTTGTGGTCCTATCCAACCATTATCTGGACCGTTTCGGTATTTCATGGTTCTGATTGACGCATCTACACGATGGTCACACGTGTGCCTTCTATCCAAACAAAACCATGCATTTGCCAAGATAATGTGGGAAGTAATTAAGTTACAAGCCCATTATCCAGAAAGTCGAATTAAATCAATTCGCATGGACAATGCTGCAGAATTCTCTTCACGTGCTTTCAATGACTATTGCATGGCCTTGGGGATTGAAGTTCAACACTCTGTCCCATACGTCCATACTCAAAATGGTTTGGCCGAATCTCTAATTAAAAGGATCAAACTCATTGCAAGACCTTTGTTAATGAATTGCAGCTTGCCAACTTCGTGTTGGGGTCATGCAATTTTATACGCTGCTGACTTAATCCAATTGCGACCTACTGCATATCACAGTACTTCCCCTCTGCAATTGGTACGTGGAAATCCTCCCAGCATTTCCCATCTGCGTAAGTTCGGATGTGATACGTACGTCCCAATCTCACCACCACAGCGGACATCCATGGGCCCACACAGGAAATTGGGATCTATGTGGGGTACAAATCACCGTCGATTATCAAGTACCTGGAACCCCTTACTGGCGATCTATTCACAGCCCGTCACGCTGATTGCATTTTTGACGAGGAACATTTTCCGGCATTAGGGGGAGATTTCAAGTAGCAGAAAGAATGCCCGGAAATAGATTGGAATGCCATTGCCATTTCAGCCTTTGATCCACGTACTCAAGAGACCGAACTACAAGTTCGGAAAATTATCAATTTGCAACATCTTGCAAATAATCTGCCAGATTCATTTACTGATCTAAAAGGTGTTACAAAATCCTTGATTCCAGCCAGAAATGCGCCCGAAAGAGTGGACGTACCAAGTAAAACCACTCAACTCCCTGCTCCTAAAAATAGGGGGAGTAATACGACCTCTGACCCGGAACCTGCTTCTCGCAAGCAGCAAAGGAGAAAGAGGAGAAGATCCGCAAAATCAGTAAATGCAAGTCAACTCAACGTTGATGAACACCTTATGGGTAGTTTACACCCAGTGGAATGGCAACCTTCACTACCCAGCTCCAGTATGCACAAACTAGCTGGAACATCGGAACACCTAGACTCAATCGTATTGGGAAATAACGAAGAGTCTCTAGGGGTGCAAGAAATTTTCCATCAACTATGTTGATTCTGGAGAATCATTTGACCGCAAGACTACGACTGTCGACATATATTTTGCTCAAAACATTGCAGATATCCTTATCACTGATCATGATCCAAGTTCTATCGTCGAGTGCCAAAGGCGCTCCGACTGGCCTAAATGGAAGGATGCAATCCAAGCAGAAATTGCCTCGCTTAACAAAAGGAAGGTATTCACTGAAGCAATACCTACACCTCCCAATGTTTTCCCTGTGGGATTCAAATGGGTTTTCCTCCGGAAACGGAATGAGAACAATGAGGTAGTGAGATATAAAGCAGGGCTCGTAGCACAAGGTTTTACGCATAAACCCAGCATTGATTTCAATGAGACTTACTCTCCAGTAATGAGTGCAACAACTTTCCGATATCTTATATCTATGGCAGTACAAAATCGTCTATCCATGCAGTTGATGGACGTCGTGACCGCATATCTTTATGGGTCACTAGATTCGGACATATATATGAAGGCTCCTGACGGAATCTCTGTCCCGAGTAACAATGCAAAACGCAACATGTATTGTGTAAAGCTGAATAAGTCATTGTATGGCTTAAAACAGTCGGGGTGGATGTGGTACAACCGACTAAGTGAGCTCCTTCTTCAGAAAGGTTACTCCAATAGTGATGATTGCCCATGTTTCTTCATCAAGAAGTCCTCTACAGGATTTTTGCATCATTTCTGTGTATGTTGATGATCTCAACATCATCGGCAGCGCACCCGATATTGATGAAGCACGCAATCACCTAAAGATGTAATTTGAGATGAAGGATTTGGGTCAAACCAAATTTCGCTTGGGTCTCCAACTCGAGCACCTTACCTCAGGAATAATGGTACACCAAGCTGCCTATATCCAGAAAATATTGGAGAAATTCAATATGGACAAATCCTACCCATCTAAAACTCCCATGGTGGTTCGATCTCTAGACGTAGAGAAATATCCGTTCAGGCCAAGGGATGATGGTGAAGAGATTTTGGGACACGAGGTTCCATATCTCAGTGTAATTGGAGCGCTTATGTATCTAGAAAATTGCACGAGACCTGACCTCGCATTTGCAGTAAATCTACTTGCTAGACACAGCGCAGCTCCCACCAAATGCCATTGGTCGGGAGTCAAGAATATCTTTCGATATCTCTAAGGCACAAAGGATCTTGGCTTATTCTTTCAGTTCCAGAAAAAACTGGACTCTGGTATAATTGGATATACAGATGCTGGCTATTTATCTGACCCCCATAATGCCAGATCGCAGACCGGCTTTGTGTTTCTACATGGTGGAACTGCTATATCATGGAAGTCTTCGAAACAGATCCAAGTTGCAACATCTACCAATCATTCTGAAATAATTGCTTTATATGAGGCATCGCGTGAATGCACGTGGCTTCGCAGAATGATAAACCACATACAACAGTCATGTGGAATTGGTTCTATCGAATCACCTACCATTATCTATGAAGATAATGCGGCTTGTGTTGCACAGATGCAAACATGATACATAAAGAGCAATATCGCTAAGCATATTGCCCCTAAGTTGTTTTATCCCCATGAACTCCAGAAAAGTGGTGAAATCAACATCTTGCAAGTCAAGTCATGCAATAATCTCGCTGATCTTTTCACAAAGTCTCTACCAACTTCAACATTCCAGAAATACATTCATGGAATTGGTATGCGACGGCTCCGAGATTTGCAAGAGTCAGGGGGAGTACCTTCCTGAACTGTTCCTGTTCAAAGCCTCATATTATACTCTTTTTCCCTTTATGAGTTTACTTTATAGGTTCTCAGCGACGTTTTTAATGAGGTAATATCAACATAAGATCATATGTCATACTATCTGTTTTCACCACTGGGGTTTTTAGGAAAGTATATACGACCTATTTATTGTCCTCTTATTCTATGGATACATTTCATATAGAGTTAACAGAGGCAATAATCATTATATGTTGTATCATTTTCTCCTTATTTTCCCACAGGGTTTGAAGGAGTTTTAGCCGCATATACTACACCACTCCTTATATTTTTTCCCATAGGGTTTTTGGAGGAGACTATTTCAAGATGATGAACACGCTCATGGACAAGTATAGATTAGGGGGAGTGTTAGAATTTAATTAATTATGTAATTAGTTAAATTAATCTCTACTTGTAACCGCACGGAACCCCCCCCCCCCCCACGATGCGGAACCGACGTATTGTTCCTGGAGCGTCGCCTCCAGGAACCGTCTTCCCCTGGCATATAAGTGTTCAATCATCAAGGAATAAAGTGATAGTTGATTCATTTGTATCTCTCTCGATTCGATTACAATAAAAAATAAAGGTGAATCTAGTGCAGAGCTAGATGGCAATTCCTTACCTCTCCTCGAAGTGGAAGGCAAGATTTTAGTTCTTGGATCTTTCGTATTCCTCATAGTGATCAGCAGACGTCAATCCCATGTGACTATGAGAATATAGCTCCGCTTCCCGGCAACGGCGCCAGAAAAAGCCTTGATGTCCCACAAGCGTATGGGATCGCAACAGGTTTCGAGGGTAGAGTATTCAACCCAATTTTATTGATTCGCTCACAAGGGGAAGCTAAATGATATTCTCAAGTATTAGCAGCTGAGTTGTCAATTCAACCACACCTGAAAGATTAGTGTCTGCAAGCAAATTATGAGTAGAAAGGTAGTACGATAGCAACGACACCAGAAAAAGCTTTGGCAATCCCCAGCAACGGTGCTAGAAAAGGCCTTGTTGACGGGATGTTAGCGCCAACGAAGTCTTGAAACAAGTGACAGCCAAGTAGCAAGGAACAGTAGTAGCAGCAGCAGCAAAGTAAAAAGTAATAGCAGTAGCGACAGCAGCAACAAAGTAACAACAACAAAGTGGCCCAATCCCTCGTGTAGCAAGGGACAAGCCTAGGCAAAGTAACATAGCGGGACCAGTAGTAAAAGACTTGTAGGCAGTGGATCGGTGATGGATGAGTGTGACGGATGTGATTCATCATCTAACAGCTATAACACGGAGAGATATGTGGCTAGCTCCCGTTCGTGAATCTAATGTAGGCATGTATTCCGTATGTAGTCATACATGCTTAGGGAAAAGAACTTGCATGACATCTATTGTCCATCCCTCCCGTGGCAGCGGGGTCCTAATGGAAACTACGGGATATTAAGGTTCTCCTTTTAATAAAGAACCGGACCAACACATTAACACGCGGTGAATACATGAACTCCTCATACTATGGTCATCTCCGGGAGTGGTTCCGACTATTGTCACTCCGGGGTTGCCGGGTCATAACACATAGTAGGTGACTACAACTTGCAAGATAGGATCTAAAACACACATATATTGGCGACAACATAATAGGTTCAGATCTGAAATCATGGCACTCGGGCCCTAGTTAAAAGCATTAAGCATAGCCAAGTAGTAGCACAATCAATCTAGAACATAGTGGATACTAGGGAACAATCCTCGTCAAGGACTAACTTGATTACATGATAGATCTCATCCAACTCATCACCGTCCAGCAAGCCTACGATGAGATTACTCATGAACGATGAACAACATCATGGAATTGTCAATGGAGAAAGGTTGATGATGACGATGGCGACGATTTCCCCTCTCCGGAGCCCGAAGCAGACTCCAGATCTGCCCTCCAAATGATGAACAGGATGTGGCGGCGCCTCCGTATCGCAAAACGCGATGAAACCTTCTCTCTGATTTCTTTCTAGGCAAAACGGAAGATATAGGACTGAGATTGGGGGCGGTGGTGCCACGTGGGCCCCACAAGCCTGCATGGCGTGACCTAGGGGGTGGCCGCGCCGAGTGGGCTTGTGGCCCACTAGCACACCCCCTCCGGTGGATCTTTGCGCGGGTATTTTTCTTTTATTCCAGAAAAAATCTCCGTAAATTTTCAGGACGTACTGAGATCTTTTATTTCTGCACAAAAACAACACCATGGCAATTCTGCTGAAAACACCGTCAGTCCGGGTTAGTTCCATTCAAATCATGCAAATTAGAATCCAAAACAAGGGCAAATGAGTTCGGAAAAGTAGATACGACAGAGACATATCAATGACCACTGTGGTAAGTTTTCTCCAGAATGACATAATAAGCTCCTACTAGATTTCTACTAGGAAAAATGGTTAGTGAAACAACTAGTTTCATAAATTAGCTAATTTAGCTCCAAAATGGTTAGTGAAACCACTAGTTTCATAACTTAGCTAATTTAGCTCCAAAATGACATAATAAGCTCAATTGAAATAGTAAAAATGAAAAGAAGGAATAAGAAGAAGAAGAGAAGAAGAAGGAGAAGAAGAAGGAGAAGGAGGAGAAGAAGGAGAAGGAGCCCTCCTTCTTCTCCTTCTTCTTCTTCTCTCCTCCTTCTTCTCCTTCTTCTTCTCCATCTTCTTCTCTTCTTATTTTTCTTCTTCTCTCCTTCTTCTTCTCCTTCTTCTCTTCTTTCTTCTTCTCTTTCCTCTTCAATTTAGCTTATTTTCCCCGACAAAGACATACTTAGCTAATTATCCTCCAAAATGACATAATTAGCCTAGTTAGGTATAACATCATAAGAACCTTGGTTAGCTCTTTAAAATGACTAATTAAGCTCCTAAAAGAAAGAATAAGCTCAAAATGGCATAAGAACCTTGGTTAGCTCATTAATATTATATACTTAGCTTGTTTTCCTCTAAAATGACATAATTGGCCCATTTAGCACCAAAAATACATACTTAGCTAATTTAGCTCCAAGAAGAGGAGAAGAGGAGAAATGAAAAGAAGGAAGAAGAAGAAGAAGAAGAGAAAAAGAAGAAAAGGAGAAGGAGAAGAAGAAGTAGGAGGAGGAGAATAAGAAGAGAAGAAGAAGAGAAGAAGGAGAAGGAGGAGAAGAAGGATAAGGAATCCTCCTTCTTCTCCTTCTTCTTCTCTCCTTCTTATTCTCCTTCTTCTTTTCTTGTTCTTTTCTTCTTCTTTTCTTCTTCTTCTCCTCCTCCTTCCCCTTCTTCTTTTTCTTCTCCTTCTTCTCTTCTTGCTTCTTCTCTTTCTTCTTCAATTTAGCTTATTTTCCCCAACAAAGACATACTTAGCTAATTATCCTCCAAAATGACATAATTAGCTTAGTTAGGTAAAAACAGCATAAGAACCTTGGTTAGCTCATTAAAATGACTAATTAAGCTCCTAAAAGACATAATAATCTCAAAATAGCATAAGAACCTTGGTTAGCTCATTAATATTATATACTTAGCTTGTTTTACTCTAAAATGACATAATTAGCCCATTTAGCTCCAAAAATACATACTTAGCTAATTTAGCTCCAAGAAGAGGAGAAGAGGAGAAATGAAAAGAAGGAAGAAGAAGAATAAGAAGAGAAAAAGAAGAGACGGAGAAGGGGAATAAGGAGGAGGAGAAGAAGAAGAGAAGAAGGAGACGGAGCCCTCCTCCTTCTCGTTCTTCTTCTCTCCTCCTTGTTCTCCTTCTTCTTCTCCTTCTTCTTATCCTCTTCTTTTCTTCTTCTTTCCTTCTTCTTCTCCTCTTCCTTCTCATTCTTCTTTTCCTTCTCCTTCTTCTCTTCTTGCTTCTTCTCTTTCTTCTTCAATTTAGCTTATTTTCCCCCAACAAAGACATAGTTAGCTAATTGTCCTCCCAAATGACATAATTAGCTTCGTTAGGAACAAATATCATAAGAACATTCGTTATCTCATTAAAATGACTAATTATGCTCCTAAAAGACATTATAAGCTCAAAATGGCATCAAAACCTTGGTTAGCTCATTAATATCATATACTTAGCTTGTTTTCCTCTATAATGACATAATTAGCCCATTTAGCTCCAAAAAGACATAGTTAGCTAATTTAGCTCCAAGAAGAAGATAAGAGGAGAAATGAAAAGGAAGAAGAAGAAGAAGAGAAAAAGAAGAGAAGGAGAAGGAGAAGAAGGAGGGGAGAAGAAGAAGGAGAAGAAGGAGGGCTCCTTCTCCTCCTCTCCTTCTTCTCCTTCTTCTTCTCTCCTCCTTCTCCTCCTTCTCTTTTTCTTTTCTTCTCCTCCTCCTTCTTCTTCTCCTTCTCCTTCTCCTCCTCCTCCTCCTCCTCCTTCTTGTTTTTCTTCTCCTTCTTCTGTTCCTGCTTCTTCTCTTTCTTCTTCAATTTAGCTTATTTTTCATATATATGTTGTTGTTCTTCTTCTTCTGACTTTCTTATTCCCATTTTGCACATTGGATGTACTACATGCATGGAAGCTGGCATTGGAGTGCTTTAGTTCTAGTTTTCATTTGAGTTGTTGAACAATGTGGAACTATATGTATATGCATATATGGATGAACAATATATGTGGAACCATATGTATATGTATATATGGATGAAACTTTGTATATTTTGGTTCTTTCGATATATGGGATGTACACTGATGAAGAAATGGCATTGATGAACTTTATATGTATATCGTATATGTGTTGTGACCTATATACCATATATGTGCTATAAATTATATATATATATGTGCTATGAAATAGAAAAAATAAACAAAAAAGTGACAATATGGGCTCTTTTCCATGTGCCAGCTGAGGGCAAAGGCCTTTGCCATCACGGAGCAGACGACAGAGGTGCCACATGGCACCCAGCTGTGCAACCTGGGCAGTAGCAGTTGGTCATATGGGCTCTTTGTCGTCCGCTGCCTCGGGAGGCTGGCGAAAAAGCGGTAGGGAGGCAGACGGCAAAGAGGCTGATTCCTGCGCTGGCCCAACTCTGTGCTGGCCCATAGAAGCAGACGACAAAGAGGGAGAGGGAGGCAGACGGCAAAGAGGGGGATGGAGGCAAACGACAAAGAGGGGGAGGAAGGCAGATGACAAAGCCTCCGTTAGCCCTAACGGAGGCGTTGCCTGTTGGCTGCCATCTAAGCATGTTTGTCGTCTGCTCAGTGCCAGAGGCTGATGGCAAAGAACTTTGCCGTCCGCTTAGGGCAGCCTGATGGCAAAGAAGGTAATATGCCGTCGAAAGTAGTCGTAGGAACACTGCCGATAGGATACTGACGGCAAAGACCTTTGCCGTCGGTGGATCACCTCTTTGCCGTCCGTTATGGCAGACGGCGAAGGGTCCGATTCCTGTAGTGGGGGTGTGGGGGAGGGTGACAACGGAGGGACGGCGGCAACGCGTGGGAGGGAGGTCGCGGTTGTGGGCGTAGGCCGTCGATTGTGGGCGCATGGAGTGCGGGCGAGAGTGGAGAGGGAGAGAGTGAGAGGGGCGCGGGGAAGAAGAAGATATGGTACGACTTAGCAGTAGCACGTGTTGGGAACATGCTCTACTGCTAAGTTGGGAAAGAGACTGGTGTGCCTGGGATACCATAGTAGCAGCGCTGGCCAAGTGCAAGCGCTACTGCTAATACGATTAGCAGTAGAGCCGTCCTTGTGCAAGGGGTGCTACTTTTGCTATCCCCGAGGCATACGCTACTACTACACTTTACCCGTAGCGCTTGTCGTCCCTCAGCGCCACTACTAATTAACAGTTGTGCCGACCGTATTAAAACCGCTACATGTTATATTCTACCTATAATGTTTTTCCTAGTAGTGATGAGTTTATTTATTTTGAGCATTGCAAATCCTATGACAAGCATCTCTTTAAATTTCTCCTCCCTTTGTTTAAAATTAAGCACCTCATTATCAGGAGTAAAAGGAACAAAGGTAGAACTAGCCATAGCAACAAATAACTAGCAATGATATTTTTTTTGTTTTCATAGCAATCAAAATATAACAACAGATAAAAAGTAAAACAAGTGAATGGTAATTTGTGAGAAGGTACTTGACAGGAAATTGATGATACTCCCCGACAATGGCGCTAGAAATCCTTCCTGATATTTTTGATCTACGTTTAAATTTTTCCCGAAGAGGAGGGGATGATGCGGCATGGTATAGATAAGTATTTCCCTCAGTGAGAACCAAGGTTATCGAACCAATATGATAACTAGGCAATTTCTCGTCTTCAGCACCTACACACAAAAGAGCACACACTTTCACACAATGCGGGCGAGAGGGTTATCAATCACCTTGAACTCATTACTTGCAAGCAATAAGTAGTATAGTTTGATAGTTTGATAAATATAAAATATAAAATATAAAATAAATGAAAATTAAATAATGGAAACAAGGTATTTTGATATCTGGATATTTATATTTGTGAAGAGACCCGGGGGCAATAGTTTTCGCTAGAGGCTTCTATCTTGTAGAAAGCATACGGTGGGTAATGAAATTACTGTTGGGCAAATGATAGAAAAGCGCATATTTATGCAATATTTATCCTTGCCGATGAACATTACATATAGGAGAAAAGAGTCTTGATGACCCAAAAGTATAGGGGATCAATCATAGTCCTTTCGCTAAGTAAGAGTGTCGGACCCAACGAGGAGCAAAAGGATCTGACAACTGGTTTTCAGCAAGGTAAAATCTGCACGCACTGAAATTATCGGTAACAAGTGATTGTGTGGTGAGATGATTCGTAGCAAGCAACAAGTAACAAAAGTAGCAACGGTGCAAAAAAGTGACCCAATCCCTTTTGTAGCAAGAGACAAGCTTGGACAAAGTCTTATAGGAGGAAAAACGCTCCCGAGGACACACGGGAATTCTGTCATGCTAGTTTTCATCATGTTCATATGATTCACGTTCGTTACTTTGATAGTTTGATATTTGGGTGGACCGGCGCTTAGGTACTGCCCTTACTTGGACAAGCATTCCAATTATGATTAACCGCTCTCGCAAGCATCCGCAACTACGAAAGAAGAATTAAGACAAAGTCTAACCATAGCATTAAACTAGTGGATCCAAATCAGCCCCTTACGAAGTAACGCATAAACTAGGGTTTAAGCTTCTGTCACTCTAGCAACCCATCATCTACTTACTACTTCCCAATGCCTTCCTCTAGGCCCAAATAATGGTGAAGTGTTATGTAGTCGATGTTCACATAACACCACTAGAGGAAAAACAACATGCAACACATCAAAATACCAAACGAATACCAAATTCACATGACTATTGTTAGCATGACTTATCCCATGTCCTCAGGAAAAAAAGTAACTACTCACAAAGCATAATCATATTCATGACCAGAGAGGTAATGAGTAGCATCAAGGATCTGAACATAAACTCTTCCACCAAATAATCCAACTAGCATCAACTACAAAGAGTAATCAACACTACTAGCAACCTTACAAGTACCAATCGGAGTCGCGAGATGGAGATTGGTTACAAGTGATGAACTAGGGTTTGGAGATGAGATGGTGCTGATGAAGATGTTGTTGGTGACGAGTCCCCTCCGATGAGAGGAGTGTTGGTGATGACGATGGAGATGATTTCCCCCTCCGGGAGGGAAGTTTCCCCGGCAGGATCGTCCTATCGGAGCTCTAGATTGGTTCTGCTCAAGTTCCGCCTCGTGGCGCCGGCGAATCCACGAAAAAGCTCCTCCTTGATTTATTTTCTGGACGAAACCCTTTATATAACAGAAGAGGGGGGGCAGTGGGCCAGCAGGCTGCCCACAAGCCCCCTTGGCGCGGCCAGGGGGGTGGCCGCGCCAAGCAGGCTTGTGGCCACCTGCTGGCGCCCCTTTGGCGCTTAGTCGGCCCAATAATTTTTATAAATCTGGAAAAAAATCCTCTTCGATTTTTACGGCGTTTGGAGTTGCGCGGAATAGGTATCTCAACTTTGCTCCACTTTCAGGACAGAATTCCAGCTGTCGGCATTCTCCCTCTTCATGTAAACCTTGAAAAATAAGAGAGAAAAGGCATAAGTATTGTACCGTGAAGGGAAATAACTGCCCAAGAAGCGATAAATATCAACATGAAAACATGATGCGAAATGGACGTATCAACTCCCCCAAGCTTAGACTTCGCTTGTCCTCAAGCGAAAGCCTAGGTCAATAAATATGTCCACATGTTTAGGGAGAGAGGTGTCGACAAAACAAGATACAAACATGCAGGCATCATGATCATGATCAGAACAGCAATACCAACATATAATCTCCCATGCTAAAGTGATAATTCCTTCACAAAGTAAAGCATGGATCAAGAATCTTACCAAGAAGTAACAACCGATAGCCTTTAGTCATTCAAGCAATTGCAATTTGTCACAACATCGGAAAGAGTCAAATAAGAGCTTGTAAATCAAATCCACATACTCAATCATTCTTTCGTTCTCTACAATTTCTACAACTCACGTGGTACTCATGAGATCAAAGTTTCAGCTGGACACAGAGAAATATAGGGGCTTACAGTTCTGCCTCCCAACTGCTTACCTCAAGGGTAATGTCAACAATAATAATTCATGAATATTTACCTCCAAGTTGACATATGAATATACATCTTTCCCAATCATATGACATTAGCCAAGATAAAGGCGAGATAGGGAATTGGTGAAGATCACCATGACTCTTTCAAGGGAAAAAAGTAAAGGTACAAGATAGGCCCTTCGTAGAGGGAAGCAGAGGTTGTCATGTTCTTTTGAGGTTTGGATGTGTGTCCTCTTAGTGCGAAGGAACGTCACTTTATATTGCCTCCTGTGATAAAGAACTTTATTACGCAGCCTGTCGCTTTTATGTCTTCCTCATCACAGGTTCGTACAAAGCTTATTTTCCACACACTAATAGATCATACATATTAGAGAGCAATTTTTATTGCTTGCACCGATGACAACTTACTTGAGGGATCTTTATTCAATCCATAGGTAGGTATGGTGGACTCACATGGAAAAACTGGGTTGATGGTTTACGGATACACAAGTAGTATCTGTACTTAGTGCGGGAGGTTTGGCTAATGTGAGGTGGAAGCAATCGTCACATGCTAAGGGATCTCTAATCATATGACATTGTTCGGAGCCAAGCAAACACAATTCATTATGTTCTCTTCCTTGTCTAACATCTACTTCTAGGCATGCAATAGTTTAGTGGGTGTTCACAATCATAGATGGTGTCAAAGATGATATATTTATATGTGAACCTCTCCTTCTTTATCACTTCCTATTAATTGCAACCATGACCAAGGTCTACGTTTGCCTACCCTCAAAAAGTATAAAAAAAAGAATATATCCTCATTCTTTTTATATGTGAAGCCATCACTTCCCATAAGATCATTACATGATCTTTCATGCTTTTGTTCTATTCTCACTCTTTTGATCATGGCAAGAGGCAAAGCCCTTCAACTAAGACACTCCTTATTATATGGCTCATGAGCTCGAATACATCGGGGGTGACATAAAGCAAAACTCAAGACTAAAACACTAAGACTTTTAATCTACTAGAGAAAGAAAAAACTGAAATGGAAAACTAAAACAAAGGTAAAGGCAAAAGAAGTGATGGTGATACGATATCGGGGCAACTCCCCCAAGCTTGCCACAAGCCAAGGGGATTGCCCATACCCATGTTTAGTTGTCTTCCTTTGGTGGTGATGGTGGTGGAGTTCTTGCAATATGGGTTTGATCCTTCGTCTTCCAAGGCATAGGTGCTTCCCAATATCATTATCATAGAGCCTGGAGAGGTGCTTCCCAATATCATTGGCATCAATTCTGTGCTTATTGGTGAACTCCGTGATCATCATGTGGTTGGCGTTGAGTCCACGCTCCACCGTCCCTTGGCACTTGAAGACTTGTTGCTCCATTGCTTTGAGCCTCGTCTCCATGCTTCCGGTCTTCTTGGGCCCCTCAACATCACAGATGTGCAACATCCCCTCACGCATCTCAATAGATTGAGGGTGTTGCAGCACTCCCGTGAGGTAGGGATTGATGACCTTCTCGAAGATCTTGTCCTTCGGAGCTTTTGGGGAAGTCATAGTGATCTAGATCTGCAACAGAAATAGGCGCCAAACGAAAAACAGAGGAAATCTGCATGATCCAGGGGTCAGACCAAACGGGAGTATATATAATGATTTTTTCTAGACTAGAAGGAGTACTCCGCACGAAAACAGAGTCCGGGAGGCGCACGAGGTGGCCACAAGCCCTCCCGGCGCGGCTAGGGGGTGGGCCCGCGCCGGGCAGGCTTGTCGCCTCCTTGCGCACTTTCCGGTCTGGAAAAAAATCCTCATTGATTTTTACGGTGTTTGGAGTTGCGCAGAATAGGTATCTCAACTTTGCTCCGCTTTCAGGCTAGAATTCCAGCTGCCGGCATTCTCCCTCTTCATGTAAACCTTGCAAAATAAGAGAGAAAAGGCATAAGTATTGTACCGTGAAGTGAAATAACTGCGCAAGAAGCAATAAATATCAACATGAAAACATGATGCAAAATGGACGTATCAATAGGCATCATGCCCGTAAGCAAGTATATCGACTCCTGCCTGCATCTACTACTGTGACTCAACCGATCGACCGCTATCCAACATGCATCTAGAGTATTAAGAAAAAACAAAGTAATGCTTGTAGAACAATGACATGATGTAGACAAAGAAAATACAATTACTATGAATCAACCCCATTGTTTTACCCTCAGTGGCAGCAATATAATACGTGCCATGTCCCTTTCTGACACTAGGATTGAGCACCGCAAGATTGAAACCACTACGACGAACCTCTTCCAATGAAGACAAATCAATCTAGTTCTCCAAAGCAAATCAATAGATCGGGGAGAATTACGAAGTTATCATAATCATGCATATATATGAAAATACCAGCAAGGAACTCAATATAATCTCTTGAATAATCTGGACATGAACCCACAACTCATTGGATCCCAACAAATGTGCCGCACAAGAGTGATTACATAAGATAGATGGTTGGTGGAATCACGGTGATCATGGCAAGGAAGAACATAGATAGAGAGAGATAGCCATCTAGGTACTAACTATGGACCCATAGATCTATGGTGAACCACTCACACATCAACATGGGAGCAACAAGGATGATATAGAAGCCCTCCCTAATCGATCCCTGCTCCGTCAGGGCACCAGAACAGGGCTCTAGATGTGCACACAACAGAACAACTGTGGCGAAGGAAGAAGTGTTTCGGGAGGATCCTTAGGGTTTTCGAAGAATATGTGAATTTATAGGACAGAAGAAGGGCTATAGGTTAAGGGAGGTGTCCCAATCCATCAGGGCATGGCCACCCGTGGGACCTCTGGTCTTCCTCTGAAGCTTCCAGGTATTTATTTTGTCCAAAAAAAGTCCAAAAGATTTAGGGTATTTGGGCTTCGTTTGGTATAGTATTTATGACAGCAAAAACATGCAGAAAATAGCAACACGTACTTGGCACTTGGTTAATAGGTTAGTGCTAACAAATATTGTAAATCAACAAGTAAATGCCTAAAAATCATCCTAGAATGATAATATAATAGCATGGAACAATAAAAAAGTATAGCTATGTTGGAGACGTATCAGCGTCCCAATTATTGATGTTGCTATGGACAAGCCGATGAATAGTGGTTAAACTCCTCTTGATGAGACACGAGAATACCATCTACTTACTTTCACCATTATTCGTCGATTTCGTTCATTGCCTTCATAAGTTCTTATGTGGATGGAAGAGAGCTAAGTTACTATTCTTACTTGAATAAATACCTATTTATGATTATATCTTTCATACCAAATCCACAAATACAAGAGAAACAATTAAGATAAATCTAACCATAGTATTATATATATGGATCCAAAACAGCATCTCCCGGAATAATTCATAAACTTGAGTTTAGGTTTCAGTCACTGTCGCAACCCATCCTCTACAAACTAATTCCACGATGCCTTTTCCCTAGACCCAAAGATGGTGCAGTGTTATCTACTCTATGTTCACACGACATCATTAGGGGAATAACAACACAATATATCATTAAAACATTGAACAGTAATTAACTTCACATGATTACTAATAAAAAGAATTCTCTCACGTCCAAGAGAACAAATAGAACCACTCACAACTCATAATATTGAACATATTTAGTAGGTATAAATATTCAATCCGTAATATGAACATATAGATCTTCCACCAAGTAAACCAACTAGCATCAACTACAAGATTTAATCAACACTACTAGAACCCCCTAGGTACCAACAATCCCACGTATGATACAAAGATTGGGCACAAGAGACGAATTAGGGTTTGGAGATCATATGGTGCTCATGAAGATTTTGATTAAGATGAAGTCTTCCATGATGGGATGAGCTTTGGTGATGACAATGGCTTTGAATTTCCCCTCTCGGAGGGAAGTTTCCTCTGCAGAATCGCTCCACTAGAGAGAAAACTTTCCACGTCTTGTTCTGCCTCAAGACGGCGGTGGAAACTCACGAAAGTGTTCTCCTGATTTTTTTTCTTAGTCAAAGAGGATTTTATATGTAAAGGTCATCGAGAGGAGAGCCACCAGGGCCCCACATGGGCAAGTGGCGGAGTTAGGGGGGTAACCGCGCCACCTCCCTATGCGGGCGACTGGTGGGGCCCTTCTGGCATTTTTAGCTCCAACATTTTTTACATATTTCAAAATAAATACTTGGGAATTTCAGTTCGTTTTGGGGCCCGAAGAAATGTTATCTCCATTGTAGCTTTTATAAGTCGGAATTTTAGTTGTTGGTAATCTCTCTCCTTTTGTGTATCTTGTATTTTAAAAGAGAAAGGCATTAAAATGGCATCCAAATTTTAGATATAAATTCAAAATAAGATAAATTATATTAGGAAATCATGATAAAAAATGTACATACCAACTCCCCCAAGCTTAGACTTCGCTTGTCCTAAACCGAATATCGAACTCGGTAAACATTACCATAGGTTAATAGGGAGAGGTTCTCATACAATAATAATATAGACATATCAACATCATGCTTAATACCATTACCATCCCAAGAACAACAATTATAATTCATAAGACTTCCCATAATCAAGAATAAAGCTATTCACATGTTGAATTATAGACCATGAACTCTCTTGAAACCCTACAAACTATGTACTTAGTCACCAAGTAGTCGCGATTCATCTTATTTTTTAGAACAGTCTATGTTAGAGATTTTGTTTACAAATATTCACATAGTCAACCATCATATAATCTTATAATGATTGTTGGTACTTAAATCGTCTTTCTAGAGCAAAATGTTTCAATCATACACAAAGGAAGACATCTGCTTCATGTTTCACCTCCCAACTTATTAACCACTCGGATAATTGTCAACAATAATAAATGATCTTATATATTCAACAGGATATATGTGTCTGGATATTTCGCCACCACATGTTGTTTGCCAAGTAGATAATATTGAGGTTGGAATAAAGGAAATTATTTTGACTCAAGCATAGACAACGTAAGACTTTAACAGTCAAGAAAAAAGATAGGCCCTCGTAGAGGGAAGCAGAGATTGTCATGTGCCTTTTGATTTTTGGGTGTGCAAATTTTTAATGAAAAGGAGCACTAATACATCCCAAACATATCTAATTTTCGAAACACTTTTGCTCTTGTTTTGGACTCTAATTAGCATGATTTGAATGAAACTAATCCGCACTCACGCTATTTTAAACAGCACTGTCATGGTGTTCTTGTGTGCAGAAATAAAAGTTCTCACAATCAGACAAAACTTTTTGGAGATTTTTTCTGGACAATAAAAAATTATTGTTGAGAAGGCCTACGAGAGCGGGCCACTTATTGGTGCCAAGCTGTAACATCCCAAAATTATAAATTTTGGAGTGTTAATATAATTATTAGATTGATTGTTTGTTTGTTTGCTGAGTGACTGAAACTTGTGTGAAATATGAAAGTTTTCGAAACTTTTGAACGAGAGGGAATAAAATGACTTTCCCCTTCTCCGGTGAATTCAAATTCAATCTTTTAAAAGCAACGAGAGAAGATGACATGACTTCTTCAACCACAAAGAATTTGAACGGAGATATTTGCGTTGAATTCTTTTGTTTTTCCATTTTTCCATCGCGCGAGAAATGTCCGGAGAAAACTCTCTTGCACGCAAGAGAGAGAGCGGAGGAAAATGACACTCCAAAGTGCGGGCAAATCTCTGAAATAATTGAGCAAAGAAAACCCAAAATTCTTTTGCAAAAATAATTGCAAAAAGAAATAGTAAATTTGGGAATTTCTGAAAAAACATTTTTTTTAAGATTTTATTTCGGCTTTAAAAAATGTTATTTGGGTAGAGATTTATTTTCTGATTTTTTTGGTATATAATATCATATATAAATATATTGATTTATTTTTCTTTTTAGCTTTTATATTTCTCTATTTTGGCTAGGTTTAAAGCAAAAAAAAAGCTTTTTCTTTATATTTTTCTAACCAACCGCCACCCCTGGGCATCGCCCACCGCCTCCCTCTCTCCACGTCACCCCCACCTTTCCCCTACCTCTCCCCCCGCCTCCTTCCTTTTTCTTCTGCCCGAGACCACGTCTCCTCCCAGGAACCAGCGATTTCTTCCTCCCTGATCTTCTCTCTCTCCCTTCCTTATCCCTCACCCCGCCACTTCCACTGCCCCTTGGCCGCCACCGCCCGAAGCCTTCCCCTCTCCCCGTCACCTTCCTTTCTCTTCCTCCCTCACTTTCCTACCTGCACCAGGGACCGAACCAAGCCGCCACCGCCACGATTTCTTCCCCGAGAGCCTCTCCTCCTTCCTTTCTACTCCCTCCACCAGCCTATATAAGCGCCCCCCCTAGCCGACCCCGTCCCCTACCCTCTTCGCACCGCCGCTGCCACAAGCCGCCGCCGCCCGAGCCCTGCACCACCTCGACAGCAAGCTGCTGCCCACGTCCAACCTCGCCTCCAACTGCCACCCCCGGAGCCCCTCTCTTTCCCGAGCGCCCCCACCCCGCGGAGGACGAACCCCGCCGCCGCCAGCACCATTCTCCACCTCGCCAGAACCCTCCCCTCGCCGAGACCTCGCCGGAGCAGCAGCGAGCTGCACCCTTTAGCCTCGCCTCCAGGAGCCAGCACCGGAGCCCCTCCGTCCCCCCGAGCGCCACCCCGCGGAGGAGAAGGACCCCCGTCGCCGCTGCCCCCATCCTCTCCACGCCCCGAAGCTCCCCCTCTCCCTCGCTGGCGACGCCATCTTCCTCCATCGCCGGTGCAACACAGCCCAGCAGGTAGTTTCATTTGATCCTTTCTTAGCCCTTAGATCTCCATACAATGGTCCAGATTAGATCATCTATACCTCTTCGGTTTATCCCAGAAAACCAGTGGTTTATTTTCCCACTTATGACTTTAGCCAGCACTTTTGTTAGAGCTCGGCTGTTTTCCCAAAGCCATGCAACAAACACCCCTCTCAGCCACTAGCAACTTGCCACGTAGCTAGCTAGTTATCTCCAGTTTTTTCTGCCTGATTACAAAAAACAGAAACTTTCAATCTTGTTTTAGCCACAACTTTTTATCCCGAAGTCCAATGACATTGATTATTTTTCCAGTAGCTCACAAATTTCCTTTAGTTTTTAAAAGCATATAATTTGTCTATGTTTGAAATTTGTAAATATAAGTTAGAGCAGATTTAGTTTAAACCTTGTTCTGCCTATTCCAGGAGTTTCAAAATAGCTTTTAATTTGATTCCTTTTGTTACTGATCACTAGTGATCTTAAGTATCAGTGGTAAAAATGTCAGATTTGTTTGAGTATTGTAACTCATTATTTCATGTGAAACAATTTTTGTTTCACCGCTTTTAGGATTTCGGCTAATTCGTTTTATACTTTTGTTTTAAAATATTTTCTTTATTATTTCAGAAACATTATTATTGTTTTTGTTATGTTAGTTAACAGTAGTTTTGCAACAAGTTCTTATTTTAGTTTTATTTGTTTTTATGAAAACAATTCTAGCTCCGTAGTAACGTGCAATGCTTTTCACCGTTGTTTCAAATCCCGTTTGGGAATACCTTCAAAGGTTTTGTGAAAAAACACTTTATTTTATCTTAGTTAGGATTTATATCTTAGTTCCTTGTTATTATTTTCTGTTAGACAAAACTATTTAGTGGTTGACGTACTAGAAAACTCCCTAGCCTTATTTGAAGTTTCTTCGGTTTCCAATTCGCTCTCTCTTTTGTTTTGATTGCTAGAATGATTGCTAGTATGAGTGCTTATGTGAATGATATATTTGCTATATAGATTTCATCCGAGAGTAACGAGTAGTCTCTCAAGTTATTTTCTCGAGAAATTCTTCTTCGTCAACATCACAGGCAAGTCACTTTGATCATACTTTCACCTATGTTTTATGCATTGTAGTTCTACCATCCTATGCCCAATTGCATGCTGCCTAGGTACTTGGAAACTTTAGTGTAAGATGTAGCATCATGTGGTAGGAACACAACAACCCCGATACTTGGCCCCAGGACGACAAAGTTATATTTGCTATGCTTGAGTAGGCGGGTTATCAGTTGAGTGTATACCACGAGTGATGCGAGGTTGATATAATAATCAAGACCGGACTAAGACAAGATTTTCAAGACCTCGGACGCAATGCAACATTGGGTCAAGGACGGTTGATCGGCTCCTTGGAAAACCCAGTGGATGCCCGGGATGCTGGAGAGGCCATGTCATCCTGCGGAAAGCTTCACCCAGGCTCAAAGAGACGGACGGATATTTTCAAGACCCAAGGCTTACCTGCACAGCCACAAGTCATTATGGGCTCTGGCTTGGTTGGACAACGCGGCGACTCTGGACAGGCAGTGCTAGCAGATGTAGACGAACGGTAGGAATGGATGGGCACCGACAGGGATTCAGAGGGACCCGTTGAAAGACCATGTTTTGATCATCCGGACTTCAAACACCCTGAAGTGCGAGGACATACACGGAGGCGATCAAATCTTGTGGGGAACGTGTGCAAAACTCTGCAGAGTACTCAAACCTAATCGATTAGCCGTGTCCACGGTCATGGACAACATTAGCCAAAGGAACTGAAGTTATCTGGATTTCTCAACACTATTAAATATATTTGATGTGGGAATTATTGACAACTCGGGTACGAGAACTGGTTGGCGGAACCATCTCGTTAACAACAAACCTGGTAGTAACATTTTGCCTTCAACCCCTCTTGTTGTAGGATAAAACTGGCTTTATGCAAAACTTAGCTCCACCGACCAAATATGCATGTAGAGATAGTTGATTATGACTTTGCCCCTCTCTCATGTGACTTGCCGGCATATTCAATATGCTGACCTACACGGCTGCAACGTCTTATGTTGCAGATACTTCTCTTCGACGAGTAAGAGTATGATTCAGGGTTACGGTCTACACTCAACTTGCCGTTGGTGTTTATTGGGACTCCACTCCCCTGACCGCTTCCGTTGAGATAATTAATGTATATATCAGTTTTACGCTATTTACATGTGATTGCACTTTGATATATACATTGATGTACTGTGTGTGCCAGCATACTGATCCAGGGATGGCACAGAAACACAGAGGCTTGACTCGTTTTGAGTCGGGTCGCTACAGAGATGGTATCAGAGCACACATGTTGACTGTAGGACGTGACCCTAGAAACTGGAAATTTCTTAGGAAAGGATCTCTCAAAATTTCTATTTTTCAAGAACACCTTTTACTTGTCATCTCTTCTGATTTCATCAAACGTTCTCTCTCACCTCACATAGTTAGACAATACCCTTACCCCTTCGACCTCATGAAGAATCAACGGAGTTCTACTTCAAAGTAAAGAGGATTTCACCACGCGTTTGAAGAATTGAAGCTACACCAACAGTAGACTCTCAAGACCCGAAGAACTCGAAGACCCTGAAGTGTTCGAATAATTATATGACCATTAGAAGTCCAAACCCCTTTTATGTACCCACGTTAGATACGATGATTTGTGAGCCGATATTGGTGTGTGTTTTCCGACAGCCACAAATAAAACCTATTTTCAAAAATATTGTTTGTATTGTGTGTATCTCCCTCCCTCTCTTACCCGTCTCATCCCCAAAACCTCAACCCTACCACATGGAGTATGAAGCTGGACTTGTAGTCTCTGGACCAATGACCCAACTGGAAGCTGAAATATGGATTCAGAACATGGAGAACCACTTCGGGAGTAACTTGATCTCAAGGAAGTATGAAGTGGAACATGCTCCCCAGTACTTTACCCAAAGTGCTGCTATGTGGTGGAAAATGCACCATGCCATACAAGGATTTAGTGGAGCAGAAACTTGGGACGAATTCAAGGACACTCTATTAAGATCCCGACTTATTCAGAAGAGCTATGATAATCCGAAGGAGAAGACTTGTGCATGCAAGATCTGTGGAGAAATAGGACACATCCAGGAAGAACACAACGATGGATGCACTCATTGTGAAGGAAATCACCTAGCTGAGGAGTGCCCAAGTAGTCAGGTGACTTGTTTCCTTTGTGAGGGAACCACCCACTACCCAGCTCAGTGTCACATTTACCCCAAGGTGCAACAAGTTGTCAAGCAGCAGAAAGATGCAGTGGAGGAAACCCTCAAGAAGAAGATTCTAGAAGAACCGGTGATGAACGAATATATTGAAGACCCTGATGGACAAGGTCTGACCAGATTTTTCTCCAATGCATGCTACTCATGTGGAGAAGAAGGACATTATTCACAGGACTGCACGAAGAGAAGCCAAGAGTATCTGGGATACTTCCCGTCGGAAGAAGTGGAGTTTGATCCACTTGAAATGGAAGAACTAGCCAAAATAAAGGAGTCCGGAAAGAAGAACAAGTACCCTCGAAAGAACCAAATCTCTGCAGACATAGACCTGAGTCATGTCAGATGTTACAAGTGTATGAAATTTGGCCACCACAAATACATGTGCTCAGGAAGGAACCCGGGAATACAAGGAGCAAAAGCAGAAGCTAAGAAGCCTCGAGACTTGTCAGAAATCATTTGTTTTTGTTGCAAGGAAGGAACCCGGGAATACAAGGAGCAAAAGCAGAAGCTAAGAAGCCTCGAGACTTGTCAGAAATCATTTGTTTTTGTTACAAGGGAAGAAAGCTAGAATGGAGTAGTTAAGTTTTGGCCGCGGCAATAAGTGTAATCTGAAGCACTGTTGTTTTCAAGAGATCATGGAGTGAAATTTTTGTAACAGAAGTCCCTGAGATTGTAATAATATCATGAATAAATGGAAATTATTGTCTCATGATTGTCTATGTTGAAAATGTATGCGTTGTTTCTCTACGAGCAAATATCTCTGAACAATTATGAGGATATGAGAAAATATGTTCTATGCAGACATGAGTATAATTCATTTAAGCGTGGTAGTAATCGGTAAACCCACAGGATCCACTTAGTAGGAATGTACCATGATTTCAAGGAGCACCTCGGAAAGTTCGAGTGGAAGTAAGTACCTCCAAGAGAGGCAGATGAATAAAGTTGGCAGAAATGCTCGACCATACCGAACTATGTGGATGGCAGCATTTGTAATAGAGTACTTTTTAATTGGAGTTTTTGATAAGAAATTAAGGATGTAATAAAGGATTCATTATGAAATGAATATGATTTATGGAAGAAGCTATGATGGATCGGCAAACATTTTCTTAGGAGCATACGAAAACCTGAGAGTTGTGAACATACGATAGATGTTTCGTTCAGCTTGCAGAACCAATGGATTATCCGAATTTCGCTCGTGGACAAGAGAAATTCTGCAATGCTTGTGAGGATGCCCAAGTGTTAGAATGAGAGATTCCCTACACCTTATACAGGGAAATGATTTGGGTGCGGAATGGATTGATCACCATGACGACTTACTCTTATCATTTATCTTGCTATTCGGAATGGTAAATCTGAGAGACTTACCCATAGTGAGAGACGACGTTCTTTGAAGCTTTTGTTTAAGCCTTAGAATGGTATAAGAAAAGCCCATGTACATGGCACTTGTTGTCACGCGTAGGAAATTTTACGGTAAGGATGAAGACAAGACCCCTCTCTCTGTAGGATAACCACAAATGGTAGACCACCATGAGAACCATCGATATGTTATTTAGAATTGACCACGAGACTATCAGTTAAGAAGACCTAGTGACGGAAGAAGCTTATATCAACGGGAGAGCATCACCAAAGAATTTAATATGAAGACTGTGCGATGTCAGTTGCCAAAACCCGAGAGGATCGTTAAAGCATTTGGAGGGACGAGTATCTCTCATTTTAAGTGTGGTAGCATCCCACCTTGCCGGAGATTGGAATTGTTAGAAGACCCCAAACCCTAACCTTTCTTTCTAGCCTCTTCGAATCTCGAGGACGAGATTCATTTTAAGTGTGGTAGTTTATAACATCCCAAAATTATAAATTTTGGAGTGTTAATATAATTATTAGATTGATTGTTTGTTTGTTTGCTGAGTGACTGAAACTTGTGTGAAATTTGAAACTTTTCGAAACTTTTGAACGAGAGGGAATAAAATGACTTTCCCCTTCTCCGGTGAATTCAAATTCAATCTTTTAAAAGCAATGAGAGAAGATGACATGACTTCTTCAACCACAAAGAATTTGAACGGAGATATTTGCATTGAATTCTTTTGTTTTTCCATTTTTCCATCGCGCGAGAAATGTCCGGAGAAAACTCTCTTGCACGCAAGAGAGAGAGCGGAGGAAAATGACACTCCAAAGTGCGGGCAAATCTCTGAAATAATTGAGCAAAGAAAACCCAAAATTCTTTTGCAAAAATAATTGCAAAAAGAAATAGCAAATTTGGGAATTTCTGAAAAAACATTTTTTTTAAGTTTTTATTTTGGCTTTAAAAAAATGTTATTTGGGTAGAGATTTATTTTCTGATTTTTTTGGTATATAATATCATATATAAATATATTGATTTATTTTTCTTTTTAGCTTTTATATTTCTCTGTTTTGGCTAGGTTTAAAGCAAAAAAAAAGCTTTTTATTTATATTTTTCTAACCAACCGCCACCCTTGGGCATAGCCCACCGCCTCCCTCTCTCCACGTCACCCCACCTTTCCCCTACCTCTCCCCTCGCCTCCTTCCTTTTTCTTCTGCCCGAGACCACGTCTCCTCCCAGGAACCAGCGATTTCTTCCTCCCTGATCTTCTCTCTCTCCCTACCTTATCCCTCACCCCGCCCCTTCCACTGCCCCTTGGCCGCCACCGGCCGAAGCCTTCCCCTCTCCCCGTCACCTTCCTTTCTCTTCCTCCCTCACTTTCCTACCTGCACCAGGGACCGAACCAAGCCGCCATCACCACGATTTCTTCCCCGAGAGCCTCTCCTCCTTCCTTTCTACTCCCTCCACCAGCCTATATAAGCGCCCCCCCTAGCCGACCCCGTCCCCAACCCTCTTCGCACCGCCGCCGCCACAAGCCGCCGCCGCCCGAGCCCTGCACCACCTCGGCAGCAAGCTACTGCCCACGTCCAACCTCGCCTCCAACTGCCACCCTCGGAGCCCCTCTCTTCCCCGAGCGCCCCCACCCCGCGGAGGACGAACCCCGCCGCCGCCAGCACCATTCTCCACCTCGCCAGAACCCTCCCCTCTGCGAGACCTCGCCGGAGCAGCAGCGAGCTGCACCCTTCGGCCTCACCTCCAGGAGCCAGCACCGGAGCCCCTCCGTCCCCCTGAGCGCCACCCCGCGGAGGAGAAGGACCCCCGTCGCCGCTGCCCCCATCCTCTCCACGCCCCGGAGCTCCCCCTCTCCCTCGCCGGCGACGCCATCTTCCTCCATCGCCGGTGCAACACTGCCCAGCAGGTAGTTTCTCTCTCTCTCTCTCTCTGTTTTTATTTGATCCTTTCTTAGCCCTTAGATCTCCATGCAATGGTCCAGATTAGATCATCTATACCTCTTCGGTTTATCCCAGAAAACCAGTGGTTTATTTTCCCACTTATGACTTTAGCCAGCACTTTTTTTAGAGCTCGGCCGTTTTCCCAAAGCCATGCAACAAACACCCCTCTCAGCCACTAGCAACTTGCCACGTAGCTAGCTAGTTATCTCCAGTTTTTTCTGCCTGATTACAAAAAACAGAAACTTTCAATCTTGTTTTAGCCACAACTTTTTATCCCGAAGTCCAATGACATTGATTATTTTTCCAGTAGCTCACAAATTTCCTTTAGTTTTTAAAAGCATATAATTTGTCTATGTTTGAAATTTGTAAATATAAGTTAGAGCAGATTTAGTTTAAACCTTGTTCTGCCTATTCCAGGAGTTTAAAAATAGCTTTTAATTTGATTCCTTTTGTTACTGATCACTAGTGATCTTAAGTATCAGTGGTAAAAATGTCAGATTTGTTTGAGTATTGTAACTCATTATTTCATGTGAAACAATTTTTGTTTCACCGCTTTTAGGATTTCGGCTAATTCGTTTATACTTTTGTTTTAAAATATTTTCTTTATTATTTCAGAAACATTATTATTTTTTTGGTTATGTTAGTTAACAATAGTTTTGCAACAAGTTCTTATTTTAGTTTTATTTGTTTTTTTGAAAACAATTCTAGCTCCGTAGTAACGTGCAATTGTTTTCACCGTTGTTTCAAATCCCGTTTGGGAATACCTTCAAAGGTTTTGTGAAAAAACACTTTATTTTATCTTAGTTAGGATTTATATCTTAGTTCCTTGTTATTATATTCTGTTAGACAAAACTATTTAGTGGTTGACGTAGTAGAAAACTGCCTAGCCTTATTTGAAGTTTCTTCGGTTTCCTATTCGCTCTCTCTTTTGTTTTGATTGCTAGAATGATTGCTAGTATGAGTGCTTATGTGAATGATATGTTTGCTATATAGATTTCATCGGAGAGTGACGAGTAGTCTATCAAGTTATTTTCTCGAGAAATTCTTCTTCGTCAACATCACAGGCAAGTCACTTTGATCATACTTTCACCTATGTTTTATGCATTGTAGTTCTACCATGCTATGCCCAATTGCATGCTGCCTAGGTACTTGTAAACTTTAGTGTAAGATGTAGCATCATGTGGTAGGAACACAACAACCCCGATACTTGGCCCCGGGACGACAAAGTTATATTTGCTATTCTTGAGTAGGCGGGTTATCGATTGAGTGTATACCACGAGTGATGCGAGGTTGATATAATAATCAGGACCGGACTAAGACAAGATTTTCAAGACCTCGGACGCAATGCAACACTGGGTGAAGGACGGTTGATCGGCTCCCTGGAAAACCCAGTGGATGCCCGGGATGCTGGAGAGGCCATGTCATCCTGCGGAAAGCTTCACCCAGGCTCAAAGAGACGGACGGATATTTTCAAGATCCAAGGCTTACCTGCACAGCCACAAGTCATTATGGGCTCTGGCTTGGTTGGACAATGCGGCGACTCTAGACAGGCGGTAGGAATGGATGGGCACCGACAGGGATTCAGAGGGACCCGTTGAAAGACCATGTTTTGATCATCCGGTCTTCAAACACCCTGAAGTGCGAGGACATACACGGAGGCGATCAAATCTTGTGGGGAACGTGTGCAAAACTCTGCAGAGTACTCAAACCTAATCGATTAGCCGTGTCCACGGTCATGGACAACATGAGCCAAAGGAACTGAAGTTATCTGGATTTCTCAACACTATTAAATATATTTCATGTGGGAATTATTGACAACTCGGGTACGAGAACTGGTTGGCGGAACCATCTCGTTAACAACAAACCTGGTAGTAACATTTTGCCTTCAACCCCTCTTGTTGTAGGATAAAACTGGCTTTATGCAAAACTTAGCTCCACCGACCAAATATGCATGTAGAGATAGTTGATTATGACTTTACCCCTCTCTTATGTGACTTGCCGGCATATTCCATATGCTGACCTACACGGCTGCAACGTCTTATGTTGTAGATATTTCTCCTCGACGAGTAAGAGTACGATTCAGGGTTACGGTCTACAGTCAACTTGTCGTTGTTTTTTATTGGGACTCCATTCCCTTGACCGCTTCCGCTGAGATAATTAAGGTATATATACATTGATGTACTGTGTGTGCCAGCATACTGATCCAGGGATGGCACAGAAACACAGAGGCTTGACTCGTTTTGAGTCGGGTCCCTACACAAGCAAATAGGGCGCGCCATCCCCCTGGGCGTGCTTTTTGACTTGGGACCACCTTGTGGCTCCTCTGACCCTAATTCTAGTCCTATAAATTCCTAATTCCGGAAAAAATAAGAGATAAGTTTTAATTTTGTTTTAAGAGATGGAGCCGCCGTCACCTCTTGTTCTTCCTTGGCAGGACTGATCTGGAGTCCGTTTGGGGCTGTGGAGAGGGGGATTCATCATCGTCGTCATCACCAACGCTTCTCCATTAACACCATAATGATGCTCACCACCCGGAGTGAGTAATTACTTTATAGGATTTCTATAGGGTGATGGTATTGGATGAGATTGATCCTGCAATTGAGTTAATTTGATAGGGCTTGATCCTAGTATCCACTATGTCGTGAGATTGATGTTGTTATGACTTCGCTATTCTTAGTGCTTCTCACTAGGGCCTGAGTACCATGATTTCATATCTTAACCTATTATGTTTTTATGAATATGAGAGTGTTTTAGATCCTATCTTGCAAGTTATATACACTTATTAGATGTCATGATCCGCATACCCCAAGATGACAATAATTGGGACTCTTTCCGGTGATTGCCGTAGTTTGAGGAGTTCATGTATTCACTATGTGTTAATGCATTGTTCGAGTTCTTTATTAAAAGGAGGCCTTAATATACCTTAGTTTCCTTATGGACCCCGCTGCCATGGGAGTGTGGAACAAAAGATGTCATGCAAGTTTTTTTATAAGCATGTATGAGTATATACATAATACATGCCTACATTACATTAATGAATAGGAGCTAGTTTTGTGCCGCTCTAGTGCGCAAGTGTTACATGATGAATGTCATCTAAATCATTATCCATCTCCGATCCACGTGCCTACACTTTTCATATACTGAATCTTGCTAAGTTACTATTATTCTTGCTATTATTACAATCGCTACAAAACTGTTGTTGTTACCGCTACCACTACTACTACTATTTTTCTGTGCTATTAAAACTTGTGCTACAAAGAGATATCCTAGATGTGGTTGAATTGACAACTCAATTGCTGATGTATCTCCAACATATCTATAATTCTTATTGTTCAATGATGTTATATTATCATTCTAGGATGCTTTTTGGATGTTTATTTATCAATTAGTATTATTTTTGAGGACTAACCTATTAACCCAATGCCTAGTGCCAGTTGCTGTTTTCTGCATGTTTTGGGATTTTCAAGTTTATAATACCAAATGGAATCCAATTGGCGTGAAACTTCTTGGTGTTTTTTGGACCAAAAGAACACCTGGAAGTTTCGGGATGAGGCTGGAAGCCACATGAGGGTCGCATGAGCCAACGAGGCGTGACCAGGTGGTAGGGCACACCTGGTTGCTTCGTGCTCCCCTCAGCTTCCTCCCAACACCCTGTGTGGCCTATAAATTCACATATATTACAAAAAAAACCTAGAGAGCCTCCTGAAAAACTTTTTTAGCCAACGCAATTCTCTGTTCCGTCGTATGCCCATCTGGATCCCTATTCAGGGGCCCTGTCGGAGGGGGGATCGATCATGGAGGGCCTCCACATCATCCTTGATGCTCCAATGGTGATGTGTGCATAGTTCCCCACAGACCTACGGGTCCGTAATTAGTACCTAGATGGCTATTTCTCTCTCTTGATCTTCAATACAATGGTCATTGCATCTTCATGTTTGTTGGGATCCAATGAATTGTGAGTTTATGTTCATATGATTTATGAAAAATATTTGAGTTTTCTATGAAAATTATTATGATTCTTATGTGCATGATCATCATAGCTTCATAAATCTCCTCAATCTATTGATTTGCTTTGGCTAAGTAGACTGATCTTTCTTTAGTGAGAGGGATGCGTTGTAGCGGGCTCAATCTGACGGGTTTCTATGTCCCAGTGGCAGGAGGGGACAAGATACGTCTTTATATTATTGCCTCTTAGTATAAAATTATGGGGTTAGTTCATATTATTGAATTCTCATTATTTACATCATGTCATCATTCTACAAGCATTACTCTGTTTTACTTAACACTCTAGATGCATGCTGGATAGCGGTCGATGGGTGGAGTAGTAATAACAGGTGCCGGCAGGAGTCGACCTATTTTCTTATGTATGTGATGCCTATATACACATGATCATTGCAATGAATAAATATTGCATAACTATCAGTTTCTCTATCAATTGCCCAATAGTAATTTGCTTACTATCGTATGCTTACTTTCATTAGAGATGCCACTAGGGAAAACTATGGCCCCCGGTCTATTCACTTATATATTTACAAACGCTACAATTACTTGTTGTTCTTGTTTACTTTATAATTTATTTTGCAATTTATAATTATATACTACCAACCACAGTACATGCAAGCTTGCAAATAACGAGTTCAATGGGATTAAAAACCCTCTTGCCCCCGTTGGGTGCAAGTGTTTGCTCTTATGTGCGTAGTCGCTGAAGACAGGTGTTGGTTGTTACTCCTATTTGTTCGATAAACCTTGGATCTCTACTGAGGGAAATACTTACCTATATTGTGTTGCATCACCCGTTCCTCTTCACGGAAAAACTAACAAAGATCACAAGCATCAGGAAGGATTTCTGGCAGCATTGCGCGGGAGTATCATCAACCTACTATCAAGGTACTTCACACAAATTATCATTCACTTTTCATATTTTTATTTGTTGTTATATTTTGTTTGATTCATAAAAATCGAAAATCAAAAATATTTATCTTTGCTAGTTGCTAGTTTGCTTCTTTGATTGCTTTACTTGCTAGTTTACTTTGCTTGCTTAGTCACCATGTCACAAGATAGATCCTATAATATCTCCTATTACCAAACGATGTCTGAAATTGAAAACTCTACGAAAACTTTCATGACCTCACAATATGAGCACAACAAACTTTTTGCTGCTGAAATTAAGGAAACTTATACTATCCTTAATGCAATTAGTAAACAACTTGATGAAGTCAATGAAGAGTTATGTAATCTTCAACTAAAATTTTCTCAAATTAAAATATTAATAGGGAAGATTTTGGGTAAACAAACCACTCTACTAAGTAGGATGGTTGCTAAACCGAAATCTTTCTCCATTAGTAATCATGACGAAGATCTTAAAATGCTTCGTACTTCTTGAAAGGATCAATATTGTTGACTAGAGGGGGGGAGGGTGAATAGGCAAAGACCACTTTTTAATTAATCTTAACAAGTTAGGGTTAGCAACATAAAGGTTCTCTAAAATGACAACAAGGAGGTGAACCTATATGATGGTACCAACTAAAAACACTAAGGAAAGTAAGAGATAGTCTACAACAAAAGCATACACAATGTAAAGATTAGAGATAACCGCAAGTGGAACCAATGAAGACGAGGATGTGTTACCGAAGTTCCTTCCCTTTGACAGGAAGTACGTCTCCGTTGGAGCGGTGTGGAGGCACAATGCTCCGCAATAAGCCACTAGGGCCACCGTATTCTCCTCACGCCCTCACACAATGCAAGGTGCCGTGATTCCACTATAGGTGCCCTTGAAGGCGGCGACCGAACCTTTACAACCAAGGTTGGGGCAAACTCCACACAAAGCTTGGAGGCTCCCAACAAGACCACGGAGCTTCACCACAATGGAATGTGGCTCCGAGGTGACCTCAACCGTCTAGGGGCTCAAACACCCAAGAGTAACAAGATCCGCAAGGGATTAGTGGGGGGAATCAATTTTCTCTTGGTGGAAGTGTAGATCTAGGCCTTCTCAACCAATCGCTAGGAATTCAACAAGTTTGATTGGCTAGGTAGAGAGATCGGGCACTTTTGAGGTTAGGGAGCAACAATGGAGCTTGGGAGGGTCAAATGTAGGGTTCTTGAGCAAGAAGAACCCTTTATATAGTGGGGGGGCAATCCAACCATTTTACCACTCGCAGCACGAGCCCAACGGTACTATCACTGGCTACAGTGGTACTACCGCTGAGCCCATGGTAGCGCAAAGACACTACCGGGCCAACCACCACCAAGAAAGTCTTCGCAAAAAGTCCGACGAAATACAGCCGCAAGGATGACGGTACTAAAGTACTGGAGCAGTACTATCGCTGACCAGGGGCGATACTACCGCTGGGCCAGCGGTACTACCGCCAGCTCTAGCGGTACTACCGCTAGGCCTAGTGGTACTACCTCTAGGGCCAGCGGTACTACCGCTAGGAGACCTTTTTGCAAGATGAGAGAAACTAGATATGGGAACCGCTCCAAAGTTGCAGGAAAAAGGGGATGTAGATAAAGTGTGTGCGTGCAAGATTCATTCCACCCAAACCTTTCCAATACGGATCCCCTCTTAATAGTACGGCGTTCCTACGACTCAAAAACCACCAAAGAGAATCGTAGAGGACACCGTGCTTCTGTTCCATGGAGGGTGCCGAATCGTCTTGTGCATTTGTCATGTATTATCTGAAAGCTTAATGCACACGATTAGTCCTTTAAGGTACTGTCATCAATCACCAAAATTACTTAGGCATAAATATGCCCTAACAATATCCCCCTTTTTGGTGGATTGATGACAATACCAGATTTGCATAGTAGAAAGCATGTGAACATAAAGATAAATAATAGAGATAATCGAAGAGCATATGACTCACAACATATGATAAAAATAGGTCTCAGAATAAAACCAAGTCTCACATCACACGTAGCAAAGATAGCAAATACGATCAAACCAAGTTCAAAGCAAACACGATAAAGATAAAAGCAAAGCTAAAGCAAAGCAAATCCAGATCCTAGACTCTCCCCCCCTTTGGCACAAGACACCAGAAAGGGGGCACACCTAAGACACATGTGGTCACTCTTCATCCTCCTCATTCCCAGACGCATTCGTGGCATCCGAATCCTGGTCGTCCTGCTCCTCCTCAATGTCCTCCTCAGAAGCCTCCTCCTCAGCATCAGACCCAGTCCACTGGTAACATTGAGCCCTCATCCAGTCAGACTCTGGAGTGATGTCGTCCTCTGAACCGCTTGAGATAGTCACATCAAGGGTCCTTAAGACACGCTTGTGCCTCTGACGGTTCTCCTTCTGGGCCACATGAGACTGATACTGTCCCTTGGCTTGCATACAGAAGAGAGTCTTCATCTGATCCTTTAGCTTCACGGCCCAAGATGGCATAGCAGAAGAGTGGGTATGCGAAGCAGGTCCTCCTCCAGCAGCAGTCTCTGTGTCCGTATCCATGGGCTGAGAAGAAGTTGATGGGTTGGCCCATTTGTCTTTTATACGGAGCTTGATAGGATCATGCACAAAATAGTCAGCCTGAATAGGGAAGGGATCTATCAAATAGATATCGTGCCACCTCTTCTGAATATAGGCAAGCACGTAAGGCGCGTAGATGGGAACCTTACTGTTCATGATGCAGTTCCAGAGCTCATGGAACATCACATGAGCAATGTCGAGAGGCGCAGTTTCCTTAGTCCTTGCCTCCTCACACAGCAGAAGCATCTCAGCCAGATGACCATGCACCTCGTCCATGTTGCCAATACGAGGGAATAGAGAGTTGTGGAAGACCCGATGCATGATATCCAGATGCATGGGGAGCACACCTTTCTTGATGTAATGTTGTTGCAGCCTGTCCTTGGGGGTGGCAGTAGATGAAGAAGGAGCATGAGGACGCATCCCAAGACCATTTTCTTCCCCCTGAAAGTCGACTTTGAGGAACTGCATGAACTCCGTCCAGGAACCAGTCAGCTTCAGATTACCGGTCATCCACGTCATGGTGCGCTCGTCATCAGGTTGAAAGTGAACAGTGACATAAAACTGGGCCACAATATCTGGATCAAAGTCCTGTGTGAAGGTGATGATATCTGTAACACCAAGCTTTTCAATCAAGGAGAGAGCCTCGCCAAAGTAGTCCGGATTCCGCCGAAGGTGAGCAAGATCGATCCACTGCACTGCAAGAAACATCTTCTTGAAGGGCTTGATGATGTCACGATAGATCATGGCCTGTTCCCATGACCAAACATGATCGACGTTCTTAAGCTGAGCCTTGTCATCAACATAGGGATTTCGGGTGCGGAGTGCCAGAAAATCCTTAGGGGCCATAGTGCGAACATTGACCCCTTTGTTCTTGGTAGCAGTCTTCTTGAAGGACCTCTTCTTAGGATTCATACTAGAAGTGGTGGAACCTTCTGGAGCCTCTGGAGTGCGATACTGCTTAGGTTGGGTGTTACGTGCAGGATTCGAGCGACGAGCACCACCTGTGACACACAAGACACACACACACCAAAAGGAGCGACAAAAGGAGTCAAGGCAATGGTCAAAAAATAATAAGAAGAAACACATATTGCCAAGATAAATCAAAGAAAAAAAAATCCTCCTGGCAGTAGTACCGCTCGCCCTGGCGGTAGTACCGCTGGGGGTCATGGCGGTAGTACTGCCATGCTGGCGGTAGTACTGCTAGGGGATTGACTTTCAGATCTGGATAAATTTGAACCCACAAAAACTACTAGATTCGTTTCAAGAGATCCACATCTAATAAATAAACTCATTACAAGAATCACCATAGCCCTAACACATGTGGAACTCGAGATCATCTAGACGGAGACAAGCTTAGTCAATGGGATCCAAGTTCTAGATCAAATCCATGAGATGTATGATAAGAGCTACTAGATCTAAAACATGGAGAACTAGGGCATGTCAAAATATATGCAATGAAGAACATAAGATCTAAACTCCCCTAAGATATCTCCCTCGTTCCATCTAAAAACTAAGCACAAATCATATCCATGGATCCAAATCACCCAGCTCCTAACCCTAGAACCAAACACATCAACCAAGAGAAGAAGGGGAGGAGCTTTACCGGCGTCCATGGCACTTGACGGAGGAAGGAGGAGGGGAGCAAACCCTCCAACAGAAAGGAGAGGAGGGGCTCCGTAGAGAAAGATCTAAACGGGGGGAGTCCGGTGAAGAGGGTGAGAGAGCCACGAGGAAGAAGAAGCAGGGAAGAAAAACGGGCTCCCCCTCCTTTATATAGTCCAAGGGGTACGGGCCCAGCGGTAGTACCGTTGGGTCATAGAGGTAGTACCGCTACCCTGGCGGTAGTACCGCTCCCCCCGGCGATAGTACCGTTGGGTTCCTAGAGGCAGTACCGCCGTCCTGGCGGTAGTACCGCTCCCCCTTGAGACAGCCCTAAGAAGCCCTAGTCAAGCCTCGATAGGCTCGAGTCCTGGCGGTAGTACCGCTAGCCCCGGCGGTAGTACCGTTGGGGTCCTGGCGGTAGTACTGCTACCCCTGGCGGTAGTACCGCTGGGGTCCTGGCGGTAGTACCGCTCAAAAAGGCACAACGAGACATAGGACTTTGTGGAAATGATGTGGGCAACGACTAGTCAGTGTAACAAAAAGATAACACCAGCAAGATATACTGACTAGTCATTTTGTATCCTTTCATCAACACGAGAGAAAGGTGGGGGCGGTGTCCGAAGCCACCTATTATTGAGACAAAGGTATGACACCACGAAGAATTATCCTTGGGTTCATGACCAACTATCGTCTTTGAAGCACAAGTTCCATTTAATAATGGCCAAAGTGAATGACTTGATCGATTTATGCATAATGGGGGGAGGGAAAGTTTATTGACAGAACAACACTCCTCCTATGTCCATGCCTAACCTAGAACAAGATGTAATGCAGGGTGAGGTGCAAAGTGCCTAGTTTCAATCCACATTATTTGAATCAACGATATTTAGCTCATGCCTTAACTCTCGGAACCTTGCTTCATCTAGGGTTTTAGTGAAAATATCTGCAAGTTGCTATTCAGTGTTGATGAAATGAACCTCAATATCACCTTGCTTGATATGTTCACGAATGAAGTGATGGCGAATATCAATATGCTTGGTCTTGCTATGTTGCACCGGATTGAGGGAAATCTTGATAGAACTTTGATTGTCACATAGAAGAGGCACTTTGTCACAAGTGACACCGTAATCCTTTAAAGTTTGCCTCATCCATAGCAACTGTGCACAACAACTTGCAGCTGCCACATACTCAGCTTCGGTGGAAGATAGTGAGACACAATTCTGCTTCTTTGAAGACCAACTTACTCGTGAACGACCAAGGAATTGGCATCCTCCAGAAGCTGACTTCCTCTCCACACAGTCTCCTGCCCAATCTGAGTCAGAATATCCCACTAGGTTGAAGTTTGCTCCTTTGGTATACCATAGACCAATGTTTGGGGTATGAGCCAAATATCGAAAGATTCGCTTAATAGCCATAAAATGGCTTTCTTTTGGTGCAGATTGAAACCGTGCACAAATCCCTACACTCAACATGATATCCGGTCTAGATGCACAAAGGTAAAGAAGGGATCCAATCCTGGAGCGATATACCTTTTGATCCACTGCTTTACCATTGGGATCAGTGTCAAGCTTGCATCTTGTTGGCATGGGAAACTTGTCCGGCTTGACATCCTCTAGCTCGAATCTCTTGAGCATGTCTTGAGTTTACTTGGCTTTTTTTATGAAGGTCCCTTCTAAGCCTTGTTTAATCTCGAACCCGAGGAAGAACTTCAAGTCACCCATCATAGACATCTCAAATTTCTCGGTCATTATTGCACCAAATTCTTCATTGAAAGAATCTTTAGGGGAACAAAAAATGATATCATCAACATATAGTTGGAATATGAGCAAATCCCCTTTGACCCTCTTAGTAAAAAGAGTGGGACCTATCTTCCCAATTTCAAACCCACTATCTTGTAACAGCTCAGTAAGTTACTCATACCACACACGTGGGGCTTGTTTAAGGCCATAGAGTGCCTTATTAAGTTTGTACACATGATTGGGGAGCTTGGGATGTTCGAACCCCGGGGGTTGTTTGACATAGACTAACTCATTTAAAGGACCATTAAGGAAAGCACTTTTCACATCCATTTGTTGTAATCTGAAATTATGATGAGAAGCAAATGCAAGGAGCATGCGAATAGATTGTAGACGAGCAACAGGGGCAAAGGTTTCACCGTAGTCGATACCCTCAACTTGGGAGTAGCCTTGAGCCACCAATCTTGCCTTGTTTCGAATAACAATCCCATTGGCATCTTGCTTGTTTTTGAAGATCCATTTGGTCCCGATGACATTATGTTCCTCCTTTGTTCTTGGCACTAAATTCTAGACTTGACTACGCTCGAAGTTGTTGAGTTCTTCATGCATGGCCATAAGCCAATCCTCATCATTGAGCGCTTCTTGTACCTGTTGAGGTTCACAATACGAAACAAACGCGTGACGCGCATAATAATTCCAAATTTGTTGACGAGTGGATACTCCCCTTTTCAAACTGCCAAGCACATTCTTCATAAGATGTGACTTGACTCTCAGCTTTTTCGCAATCTTGGCTGCGCGACGCTCCAAGAGTTCTGCATTGGATAATTGGGGAGCATCGACTTGATTACTTTGCTAGCCCTTGCGTTTTGATCCTCCCTTGGCACTAGTAGTCCTCTTAGGCGCCATAGAAGGGAATTGAGAGACATCATCCTGATCAACTTGATTTTCGACTTGAGCAGGTTCACTGGTTTGTCCTTGTTCTTGTGGTTGCTCTTGATCTTGATCTTTTGCTTCTATTTGGTCTGGATCTTGTAGTTGCACTTGATCTTGATCTTGAGCAGATTCAGAACCTTGTGTAAGCACTTGTACATCATGGGACACATCACCATCTTTGAGTAATTGATCTTGTCCTTGAGCTTGTTCAACTGGTTGAGGGTCTTCTCTTTGTTCATCGGAAGCGTGTGGGGCTTCTGAGGATGATGGCTCCACTTGAGTAGAGCATTGTACTTCTCCTTCGGCCACAAGGGGTACCTCAATGGGGAGTATTTGACCAATCCCCATTCTTCTTATGGCTTGGGGAGGAATTTCATCACCTACATCACATAGACCACTTTGCTCCACTTGGGAGCCATTATTTTCATCAAACTCCACGTTACACGTTTCCTCAATGAGCCCGGTGGACTTGTTTAGGATACGTTAAGCATGAGAGTTTGTAACATAACCAACAAAGATGCCCTCTTGTGCTCTACAATCAAATTTAGCTAAACGTGCACCTTTCTTGATAATGAAACACTTACACCCAAATACCCGGAAGTACTTGAGATTGGGTTTGTTTCCTGTGAGAATCTCATATGGGGTTTTGTTCAAGCCTTTGCAGATATAGAGCCGATTGGACGCATGACATGCTGTGTTGATGGCTTCGGCCCAAAAGTTATATGGAGATTTGAATTCCGCCATCATTGCTCTTGCAGCGTCCATCAACATCCGATTCTTCCTTTCTGCCACACCATTTTGCTGAGGGGTATATGGTGTTGAATATTGATGTTTTATTACCTCATCACCTAGAAACTCATCCAAGGCATAGTTCTTGAACTCGGTACCGTTGTCAGTTCTAATCATCAAAATCTTTGCTTCATGTTGACGTTGAGCTTCATTAGCAAAGTTGATGACATTTTGTTGAGTCTCACTCTTCCTCTTGAAGAAATATACGTAGGTGTATCTTGAGTAGTCATCTACAATCACCAAGCAGTACTTTCTGCCCCCAAGAGTATCAAATGATGGAGGACCGAAGAGATCCATATGAAGGAGCTCCAACGGCCTCTTAGTGTAAATGAGAGTTGTTGGACGATGAGCATTTCATGAATCTTTCCTTCAATGCAGTTACTGCAAGGACGATCTCTGGCAAAACTCACATTTGTTAGTCCACGAATATTGTCCCCTTTGAGGAGACTTTGCAAAGATCTCATATTGACATGAGCTAGTCGGCGATGCCAAAGCCAGCCCACATCAACTTTAGCCATTAGACAAGTTGCAGTCTTAGTGGGTCGCTTTGAAAAGTTCACTACATAGAGACCATTTTCGACATATCCAACATAGGCTACTTTAAGAGTCTTGCTCCACAAAAGGACCACACTATCAAGATTAAAGAATGTGGAAAAGCCCATAATTGCAAGTTGACGAACCGAAAGTAAATTGTAAGCAAGGGACTCAACAAGCATGATCTTCTCAATAGATAACTCTTGAGAGATGACCATCTTACCAAATCCAATACCTTTGACGATGATGCATCGATGAATTGGACATGGGTGGACATAGATGGGGAAGGATGCACATCTGCCACTAAGTCCTTGCTCCCGGTCATATGATTTGTTGCTCCACTATCGAGCAACCATGACACCCCACCGGAAGCAAACTCCTGCAATAGATCAAGGATTGGTTTTAGGTACCCATTTTTGAATGGGTCCTTTAATGTTAGAGACAAGGGTCTTAGGAACCCAAATAGCCCATTCAATGAACTCATAGTAAGAACCAACAAATCTGGCATAAACATGCCCATCACCAGCACGACATAAAACATAGGAAGGATTGAGTTTGCTGGCTGTGTTGGTAGGAATGGTTTTGCCCTTCTTGACGCTACCATTCTCCACTTTGTTCATGTTCACCTCCTGAGTCCCTTCACCCTCTTTGACAAAGATGTCCATGAGGGTAGGGGATCGTTTGTTCCTGTTCTTCCTTTTTCTTTTTGACCTGGATGTAAGTCCAAGTCCCTCCTTTCCTACCACACCTTTTGATTGCTCAAGAGGTCGTTCAGGTTCTTCTCGCCTTGGATGCATGACACAAGGCCCTTCTCAAGTTTATCCTTTAACTTGGCATTTTCCTCCACAAGATGTACATGCTCACAACAAGGGTTAGTTGTACAACCATTATCAATTAAAACGAAAGGAGGACAAGTAGAGATCTCCTTGGTAAGTTTTGCTTGGAGTTGATCATGAGACTCTTTCAGAGAGAAATGAGCACCATTCAAGACCTTGTGAGCCTTGTCAAGTGTGTCAAACTCCACTTTGAGTCTGTCATGGCCAACCCCAAGAGCATCCTTTTCAGACTTAAGCATACGAGTAAGAACAGTAGCATGATCTAGTTCCTTTTTTAGCGCAGTCATTGTTGTACGACTCCTCAAGAGCCAAACGAAGAGTGCGCTCCTTTTCTAGTGCAATAGGTAGTTCAGCAATCTCATCAACATAGTCACGACTATGTCCTTGCAGCTCGGAGATGGTCTCCTCGTGAGACTCGATGAGGTCATTAGCCTCACACAGTTGTTCCAAAAGAGCAACAAAGTGCTTCTTGGGTTCTCCTTTGATTGTGCACAGAAATTTGTCAAGATCATGCTCATTAAGTTCCACAACATGACTATCATCAACACAATTCAACAACGAAGGATCAGTAGTGATGTTGATCTTAATGATGGGTGTTACCTGCTCGATACCTTTGGTCATGAGGCACTTGGCGATGTGGTTATCATTGGGGGCGTTGAAGAGAGACACATTCTTGGGAGAAGGGGTGGCAATGGCGCCAGTCACAGTTGCCACCGTATCGTCATCGTCATCATCATCGGAGGGGTACTCTTCAAGTTCCACCATACCCTTTGGGTGGGGTTTCTTGACAAAGTTGTTCTTGTTTGGGAATGACTTGGTTTTGTTATTGCGAATGAGCTTGCCCCCGTTGTCTTCCCTCTTCTCATAGGGACATTCTGCCAAGAAGTGACTCACATTACCGCAGTTATAGCATGTCCTCACTCGTTGCTTCGATTTGAACCCACTTGACTTGTTCTTGGTGAAGTTGGGTCTTGAGTTCCTCTTGTTGCCCCAGAATTGCCTTGACGCAAGAGCCATGTGCTCGTGATAAGCATACTTAGTGTCTTCAGGGCAGCTCTCCTCTTTCTCATCCTCTTCTTCATCTTCAGAAGCAGCGTTTGCCTTTAAAGCAAGGTTGGGTGAAGCTGTCTTTGACCGAACTCGAGCAAGTGCATTGTCAGTAGTCTAGTTGATGATTGACATTGCAATGAATTCGTCCAACACATCACTGGAAGACAAGGAGTGGAAATCTGGTCGTTGGCGAATGAATGATGACATGGCTTTGTTGAAAGGCATGATGGCCTTGAGAAACTTGTGCTTGATCCATGTGTCATCCACATCCTTGCTCCCATGATCCTTGAGAGCAACAGCAATAGCAGTCACCCTTCGATAGAGATCACGAGGGTCCTCGTCTTCCTTCATCACAAACTCATCGGCCTTATCAAGTACCACTTCATAGTTGGACCATTGAATGCTTGAGCTTCCCTTGTACAACACCATAATGTGCTCCCAACAGTCCTTAGCCAGAGTGAAGGGGCGCAAGTGAGGAAGATCTTCAGGAGGTGCTGCGGACTGTAGAATAAACAATGCAGAGTGATTATATTGATTGTCCGCTTCTTCTCTTGGAGTGAGGTTGCTTGGGTCATGAGGATAGTAGCCTTGCTCGATGATTCTCCATAAATTTGTTGAGCTGTGATTCAAATAATACTTAATAGAAAACACCCAGTTAGCAAAATCACCCTTTACAAGCTCAGGAGGAGGACCAACAGGGTTAAGACGCGGTGTGGGAAGAGGTCTGCTACTGCAACCAAAGACCTTCCAACGGTGCCAAAAACACGTGCTGACGGGAGACTGTTCTTGTCTTGATACTCCTCAGCAACGGCACCATGAATCCTTCTGCTATGGCTACGCCTTTAGGGACTTCCTAGGCAAATATGCAAAGGATTTCCCCGTGGCCTTGGAGCCTTGCGTTGGTGTTCCCTCGAAGCGGAAAGGGTGATGTAGCGCAGCGGTGGTAAGTATTTCCCTCAGTTTTGAGAACCAAGGTATACATCCAGTGAAGGAGTACCACAAGTACCTGCACAAACACAAAAACCTTGCTCCCAACTCTATGAAGGGGTTGTCAATCCCCTATAGATTGTTTGCCAAGTGAGAACTGAAAGCAACAAAGTAACAAAGCAAAGTAAAAGCGAGAGTGGAAACGATAGGTGTGAATAGACCCGGGGGCCATAGTGTTCACTAGTGGCTTCTCTCGTGAAAGCAAGTAGACGGTGGGTGAACAAATTACTGTCGAGCAATTGATAGAACCGCGCAAAGTCGTGACGTCATCTATGGCAATGATTATATCAATAGGCATCACGTCCAAAACAAGTAGACCGATACTTTCTACATCTACTACTATTACTCCACACGTCGACCGCTATCTAGCATGCATCTAGTGTATTAAGTCCAAAAGAACAGAGTAACGCCTTAAGCAAGATGACATGATGTAGATGGACAATCTCATATCTATGACAAAGCCCATCTTGTTACCCTTGATGGCAACTACACGGTGTGTGCCTTGCTGCCCCTACTGTCACTGGCAAAGGTGACCACACGGTATGAACCCAAAACCAAGCATTTCTCCCATTGCAAGAATCATAGATCTAGTTGGCCAAACAAAACCCAAGACTCAGAGAGACTTACAAGGATATCAAATCATGTATATAAGAAATCAGCAAAGACTCAAATATATATCATAGATAATCTGATCACAAATCCACAATTCATCGGATCTTCACAAACGCACCGCCAAAGAGGATTACATCGGATAGATCTCCATGAAGATCATGGAGAACTTTGTATTGAAGATCCAAGATAGAGTAGAAGCCATCTAGCTACTAACTACGGACCCGTAGGTCTGAAGTGGACTACTCACGAGTCATTGGAGGGGTGATGATGTTGATGTAGAAGCCCTCCAACTCCAAAGTCCCCTCCGACAGGGCACCGGGAAGGGTCTCCAGATGAGATCTCGCGGAAACGGAAGCTTGCGGCGGCGGAAAAGTGTTTTCGTGGATTCCCTGATTTTTTCTGTATTTTAGGGAATATATAGGCGAAGGAGCTAGGTCAGGGGGGTGCCAGGGAGGCCACAAGCCTGCTAGCCGCCCCCTGGTGGCGGCTATAGGGCTTGTGGCCCCCCTGTAGCTCTCCTGGCTTGGCCCTCAAGCCCCTTGATCTTCTTCCGTTCGGGAAAAAATTATTTCAGGGATTTATTCCGTTTGGACTCTGTTCCAAAATCAGATCTGAAAAGAGCCAAAAACATAGAAAAAACAGGAACTGGCACTTGGCACTGAATTAATAAGTTAGTCCCAAAAAAGATATAAAAGGTACATAAAATATCCAAAGATGACAAGATAACAGCATGAAACCATAAAAAATTATAGATACGTTTGAGACGTATCAAGGTCCTCCATAGACCATGGGAGGAGGAACTGAGGCATAGGTTCTAGTCCCATCATTTTCGAGAGGGGAATAATGTCGCATACCTCTAGCCGCTTCCTTAGAGGAATTGGCCTCCTAATCTGTGTTGGCGGGTTTAACCTACAATGCCGGTTCGGGTGAACCTTTAATTACCTCAATTAACTCTTTAAGCATGGTCTTGACTTCGTTCATCAAGGATGTCTTGAGGGCGGCCATAGCCGTATTCAAGTCGTCCCTTCTAACCAAATTCAAGGCCATGGCCTCGGGTTGCCCATAGGGGGAACTCCCTCATCATCTTCCATACTCTTCGGGTGGTCAAACCCTTAATAAAGAGACGTGGCTGTGATACCAATTGAAAGGATCGATATGGTTGACTAGAGGGGGGGGTGAATAGGCATAGACCAATTTTTAATTAATCTTAACAAGTTAGGGTTAGCAACATAAAGGTTCTCTAAAATGACAACAAGGAGGTGAACCTATATGATGCTACCAACTAAAAACACTAAGGCAAGTAAGAGATAGTCTACAACAAAAGCATACACAATGTAAAGATTAGAAATAACCGCAAGTGGAACCAATGAAGACGAGGATGTGTTACCTAAGTTCATTCCCTTTGGCAGGAAGTACGTCTCCATTGGAGCAGTGTGGAGGCACAATGCTCCTCAATAGGCCACTAGGGCCACCGTATTCTCCTCACACCCTCACACAATGCAAGGTGCCGTGATTCCACCATAGGTGCTCTTCAAGGCGGCGACTGAACCTTTACAAACAAGGTTGGGGCAAACTCCACACAAACTTGGAGGCTCCCAACAAGACCACGGAGCTTCACCACAATGGAATGTAGCTCCGAGGTGACCTCAACCGTCTAGGGTGCTCAAACACCCAAGAGTAACAAAATCCGCAAGGGATTAGTGGGGGAATCAATTTTCTCTTGGTGGAAGTGTAGATCTAGGCCTTCTCAACCAATCCCTAGGAAATCAACAAGTTTGATTGGCTAGGCAGAGAGATCGGGCACTTTTGAGAATAGGGAGCAACAATGGAGCTTGGGAGGGTCAAAGGTTGGGTTATTGAGCAAGAAGAACCCTTTATATAGTAGGGGGGGGAATCCAACCGTTTTCCCACTCACAGCATGAGCCCAGCGGTACTACCGCTGGTACTCCAGCTGTACTACCGTTGAGACCATGGTAGCGCAAAGACACTACCGGGCCAACCACCGCCAAGAAAGTCTTCGCAAAAAGTCCGACAAAGTACAACAGCAAGGATGGCGGTACTAAAGTCCTCGAGCAGTACTACCACTAACCAGGGGCGGTACTACCGCTAGCTCTAGCGGTACTACCGCTAGCTCTAGCGGTACTACCGCTAGGCCCAGCGGTACTACCGCTAGGAGACCTTTTTGCAAGATGAGAGAAATCAGAGATGGGACCGCTCCAAAGTTGCAGGGAAAAAGGGATGGAGATAAAGTGGGTGCGTGCAAGATTGATTCCACCCAAACCTTTCCAATACGGATCCCCTCTTCATAGTACGGCGTTCCTACGACTCAAAAACCACTAAAGAGAATCATAGAGGACATCGTGCTTCTGTTCCACGGAGGGTGCCGAATGGTCTAGTGCCTTTGTCATGTATTATCTGAAAGCTTAATGCACACGATTAGTCCTTTAAGGTACTGTCATCAATCACCAAAATTACTTAGGCATAAATATGCCCTAACACTTCTCCTATTGAATTTTTGTTTACTTCTCAAAAAATAAATGATAAAGGGACTAGAGATGAGTCAACTCTATGTAACTGAAGAAGTGTGTTTGGAGAGGTCAAAATTTAACTAGCTATGTGCCCACTATCTTGGATCGCAAGGATTCTATTTATGACAAGTTCTCATCATGTCACATCCGTGGAATCCCTAATAGAGTAAGCAAGATTGTGCTCATGTCTTATTCATTGCAGCCAAAGAAATGGAATAAATTCAAAAGAAAGAAATGAAAAACAAAACCAAACCCTAGCAACTCTATTTTCCAAATAATTCAAACTTGGTGACAAATCAATGAACCCAAAATGGCCATCATAAAAGTTCATGTTTTGTGATAATTCTTGAAAACAAAATATCAAGGGTGAAATATATTTTCAAAATGCTTTTGGCATTTTATTTTAAACATAAAAGTCACTGAAATCAATTACATATTTGATTTCAAATATTTCAAATTCTCATAAAATGTCGAATCTTTTATATGTGTTTGGAAATATTCCAAATAACACCCCAGTATCATTCAAACTACTTTAGAAATAGTTTGGAGCCAAAAATAAAATAAACTAAGTCAGAAAACATGAAACAAAAAGTGGAAAAGAAAGAAAAATGAAAAAAGGTTATGTGACGCTCACCTGGCTCGGCCCAGCTCCTGCCCAGTCGTCTACATCCTCCCAGTCGGCAGCAGGAGGTGGCCATCGCTCCCTCCGGTGCGGACACGCACCTGCGTGCCTGCCTGGCCGCCCCTTCGCGCTGGCCGCAAGGGGATAACCCTCCCGAATCCATTCCCGTCCACATCCTCTCCCCATTCGCGCTCTCTCCCCTATCCCTCTCGGCCGCCATTAGAGCCCGAGCTAGAGCTCGAGCTAGCTGTCGTCTCTGACCACCGGAAGTCTCCCCGAGCACGCTGTTCGCTCCGCCTCATCGAGTTGGTCGTCCCTGCCGAAGGAGAAGAGCCCCCAAGCCCTCCATCGCCCTGACGCCATCGTCTTCCTCCTCGGATCCCCGAAGCTCGCCGCCGTCATTCTCCCTCCTCAGGCCGTCCCCGAGCACGCCTTCGATGCCCATGCACTCCCCATGAGCCCAGGATGCTTTCCCCCTCGTTTTCCCTCTCGATCCCGAGCTCTAGGCCCAGATTCACTGGAGCCCGACAGGGACCACCGCTGTAGCTCGTTGCCGGTGACCCTACGGTGACCGGTAGGTCCATCCGAGGCCTTCAACAGCTCCAGCTCGTCGCGTAGATGCTCTAGGAGCCCAACCCCGCGTGATTTGCACTCGATTTCGATGACCTCGATGATGGCCGAGCTCCGGCAGCCACCGAGCTCGTCGTGGGCGTCGATTCCGGTCATCTCAGTCCCCGAGGCTTGCTCCATCTTCCTCGCGGTCAAGTGGCCGATCGTTTGAGCCCCTGCGCCGCTCGTTTGGTCGCTTGAAGCAGAATCCCGAGGCCCTCCGCCGTTTTGGTGGTCGCCGGAGCCTCGTCGCCGGTGGGTTTGACCCCATCACCGGTGGGGTTGACTCCCCTGAGTCACTGTCAAGTGGGGCCAGCCCCCTGGTTAATTAAGATTAGTCAAAAATAAAAATAAAAATTATATTAAAAGTTAAACAGACACTGACACGTGGGTCCAGCTCTGTTAAATAACTAATTAAGTTTAAACTCAACTAATTTCTGGCCACAGTCACTGACCAGTGGGTCCCACTCGTCAGGTTTGACTTTCAAACGGCTAGCTGACCCGCTAATGTCATGCCGATGCAATAAATGCAATTCTGGTTTTCAAATAATTCCAGAATAAGTGCAAACTTTGGAAATTCATAGAAAATTAATTACAACTCCAAATTTGACAAATAATATATGCAAATTTATCAGAAAAATTCCATGAACACAATGGTGCTACTTTCATGCATGAAAAACAAAGTTATGAAACAGCATCAGGTCAAATCAATTAAATGATTAAGATAAATATGCTATTTCAATTAATAATTGAATTTGGGTTTCAAACCAGATGCAAACTAAGGTTTTACCAACCACACTGAATCATATCACTCTTCATTTCATGCCATGATCATGCATCACGATTGTTGCATATGATTGCTATTAATTGAATGATGTTATTTCGGTAGGCTGTGCCCCTCCGGATACGTCCGAATATCCGACTGACGGATATTACCACTCTGTTGAGCAACAAGGCAAGCACCCTTTTGATCATCCCGATATCATCCCATGTTCTTGCTCCTTCTCCCACTTATTGAATTAGGACAAAATATTTCAATGCTTTAATTCGGTAGATGAACCTATTCCTTTGCATGACCTGTCATTGTCACAATAAATAGCCAAACCATGCAACCTTGCATATCTGGTAGATGCTTGAGCTGTGATGTGTTTATACCTGCTATGCTTGCTATGCCTAGAAGTTGTGTCAGGTCTGTTTCATTTGGGTGATGAACAGGAATGGATGAATGTGTTCTAGTGATAAAGAATAAGTGTGTAACCTAATTTGGTAAAGGTACCGATGAAAGGCTATGTAGGAGTACATGGCGGGTTGTTTCATTGGAACCGTCCTTAGGAACTGAGTTCCGTGTATGTAATCCAAGACGAGATACTACCACATGCTCGGCCCTGAAATATGACCCCGCTCGACTTATTAATCGCCTAGTACTCGATCCAGGAGTCGCAAGTAGTTTCTGGTGTTTATAGTCATGCTGGAGGCCGTGTGTAGCGCTGACCTTAGAGGTGGGCTATGATGCGGTAGTCAGTGGCATGGTGTACCAAGTGGCACCCGGATGGTGGGCTTGGGAACCCTGCACACATCGTTTGGGGCCATGGCGGAAACCTCGGCCGGACTTCTGTGCGGGTTACCCTCAAATAGGTGATAAACCTGGACTAGGTACTAATGTGGTTAACGGTCATGGCCTACTCCCTCGCTGGGCTTCTGCTTGAAGGTTGCCGAGGTGCATGACGTGCACATGGCGATAAGTGGCAAAAGCGTGTGTGAAGAAGTACACCCCTGCAGGGTTATGATCTATTCGAATAGCCGCATCCGCAGATATGGACTACTTGGAGACATATGTTGTTCACAGATAACTTTAATGGCTACTCATAAAAGTATCAAGATAAGTGTGAGTGTCTTGGATGGCATTTCCGTAGAAAGGCGGGAATGATTCCATGATGGTGTATTCTTGTGGAGTTAGTGGACTCATGTGCGAGAAATCAAAGTTGTTAAAACTATTTAAAATTGTAGTTTAGAATAGCCAAGAGTCAAAGTTGGGTTGCTGCATGAAACACCACAACCCCCTTTATTGATACCTGAGCATGAGTAGATAGATTTGTTCTAAAGTCTTGGTGAGTACTTTTGTACTCATGTTTGCTTAATAATTGTTGCAGAGGATACCCACGAGCCAACAGGTGGGTTCTTTCTAGAGATCGATGATGACGAGTAGCTGGTGTCCTAGCTACGACCTGGCCCCTTTCAGAAGGGATCTATAGATAGTCAGGCTTTATGCCTTATCCTTTCATCTGTCTGTACTCAGACATCTTTTATGCTTCCGTTGGTTTGTATTACTTGTTTGTATGACTTTGAGTGTCGAGTCGTGTGACCCCTGCTTGTATGAACATATTATGCAAGACTCTTCCGAGTCTTCTAAATAAATGTCGTGATGTTGTATGGTTATGTTGTGATGTTATTGTTGTATCTATGCATATCTAGTATGTCATGCGTACATGTGATGCACTGTGATATGTATGGGATTCGACACCTAGTCGTATGCCTTAGTAGCTCTCTATACAGAGAAATGCCCCTTTGTGATTCCATCGAGCCTTGGTAGTTCGCTACTACTCCGGACACATTGGTTGACCGGCAAGTATCCTTCTTAGTTGTTGTGTTTGTCCCTTCGGGGAAATGTCACGCGATGTAATGGAGTCCTTGTAGCTTGCTATGACTCGTCAACACTCGCTTACGATCGACACCTGCTTTCTTGGGTTATGTATGCGTGTCTCTGTACAGACGAGCCACTTTAGTTTACGGCTAGATATGTCGACCTGGGTTCTTTGACATTGGAATGCTAGCGACACTAATGCATACGTGAGTCAAAAGGCGCAAACGGTCCCGGCTAAGGTAAGGTGGCAGCCGTGGGGATAACCGTGCGTGAGACCGCAAAGGGATGCAATGTGTTACAGGCTGGATTCCTATGGCTTAGGATCGGGGTCCCGACACTTCAGTAGGATGTATTTCCTTGCTACAATCCATTATTAGCCCACCCAATGCTTATGAACAGAATAAAGCTTTTACTCAACATATAGTAGAAGCTATGGTAAAAGCATATGATGAAACACTTGAGTTAGAAGTCTCTATTCCTAGAAAGTTGTATGATGAATGGGAACCTACTATTAAAATGAACATCAAAGAATATGAATGCAATGTCTGGTGTCACCTATGTGCTAGTGTTTCAACTATACCTTAATCTTTATGTGATGTGCTTGGTCTCACTACTATTCATGAGTTTTCCCTTAATCTACATCTTGCGGACTCTAGTATCAAGAAACATTTAGGAAAGATAAATGATGTTGTCATAATTGCTAATATACATTATGTGCCTGTATATTTTGTAGTTCTTGGTATTGAATGCAACCCATATTGTCTAATAATACGTGGGAGACCTTTTCTATGAACTACAGGTGCATTAATTGATATGAAAGAGGGAAATATATGATCCCAATTATCATTAAAGAAAGGGATTGAACACTTTCCCATAAATAGAATCAAACCACCTTATGAATCTACCAGAAGGGCTACTTATGGTTTGAGTGTCAAAGATGACAAGACTTGATCATATGTATTATGCCTAGCTAGGGGCATAAAACATTAGCGCTAGTTGGGAGGCAACCCCATAGTTATCCATAATTTTGCTTTTTTACTTTCCGTTTGTTTTTTATAACACGGTTAAACTTCGTGGCGATTTGACTAATAAGTAGAATTGATACAGTGCAAAAATGGGAACTTTACCTTTCACTGCAGAATTTCTATGATTTTACAGGAATGACTTTTGGATCTGAATTTTATTATAAAGTATTGTTATAAAGATTACTCAGGCCATCGTATTTTTAAGAATTTTGGGAGTTACAGAAGTATGGTACTTAACTATATCTTTACAAACTGTCCTGTTTTAGACATATTCTAATTTTGCTTGCATAGTTTGCTTGTTTTGATGATCATGTGGATTATATCGGGGGGTATAAGTCATGGAGAAGTTAGAATACAATAACTTATGTAATAATAAAATAATAGTAAATTTATAATAGTACCTAGAGTATTTGATATGTTTATTATACTAACGGATCTCACGAAGTTTCTGTTGAATTTTGTGTGTGAAGTTTTTAACTTTTGGTATTACCAAGGCATACCAAGGTAATATTCTAGGAAGACTAAAGCCCCTAAGCTTGGGGATTCCATGGAAGGCATCACCTCTTTTGTCTTAATCCATCGGTATGTCACTTGGAGCTATATTTTAATCATCACATGATATGAGTTTTGTTGGGAGTATCATTTGCTTTAGTTTGATTTTTTAGTTCCCCGGAATCATTGTTTGCTAGAGACACCTATTAACACACTATCACCATGACTTGTTAGAATACTCTAAGTGCTTCACTTATATATTTTGAGCCTAGTAGTTTCTCTAATACTTCACTTATATCTTCTAGAGCATAGTGACGTATAGATTTTATACAAGTAATAGGAGTGGCATTCTTCACTTATATTTGTTTGAGAGTTAGTAAATAGCGATGGTAGTTTGCATGGTTTATAAGACTAATCAAAAAACAATAGGTATTGAATGAGTGCATAATCAAAACCACATGTAGCACATAAAAGAGAAATCATGGTTAATGATATTAATGTGGTAATGTGAAAGGGCATGTGTGCATGATCATTGGTTAATAAGAGTATCATGAATTAGAGGTTGGTAACTTGATGTTCATCCGAATGTTTTTATCGCATGGTGATGATGTGTGAGCATACTTATTCCTCGTTGAAATCCTAGTGATGTTTAAGTCGGGGGAGCGCGATGGTTATGTCCTATCAACCTCCTCCCTAGGGGCATGCGAGTAATGCTTTGCTTTGAGTGAGCTAATAAAATATTGCAATAAGTATGTGAGTTCTTTATGACTAATGTTAATCCATGAATATACACACTCTCAGTGTGACATCCTGGATTATGCTACAGTAATTCTTGTAATCAAGCTACACTAACATGAGGATTAAGCAAATCCAATTTGCCAATCCAAGTATGATCACTCCTGCAATCAAATCCTAAATCAATTTCTTTTGCAATTCAAATTCATTTGAAAAGTGGAATTAAATGTTTCGCAAACCGGTAAATAAAAATCATGAATGAGTTTCAAATATTCTCTATCGGATTATAAAATCGTAACCAATATTTTACAAAGTGTTTTGGTGCCTCGAAAATAGTTAAAACAGAGTCCAAATCATTTAATTAAATGCCTTTTTAATTATGTGAATTTCAAATAAATTTAAGGGTGTCCCAAACATTTTGTGGCAATGTCTTATTAAGCAACAAAAATAATGGACCATATCCCATATTTTGCAAAAGTGCTTTTGGGTACTAAAATAAATAAAGCAGAAATAAAGAAAAAGAAAAGAAAATAAAAAGAATGAAAAGAACCCCCCTCGAGGGCCTTGGCCAAAGTGGCCGGCCCAGCCAAACAAACTGGTCGGCCCACCTCCACCCACGGGGGTATATAACCCCCCAAACACTAAAAAAAACCCCGAGCCACCACTTTCCCCCCTCACCCCGAGCCCCTCCCTCACTTGGCGGCTCCTCTCCCTCTCCCGCGCTCGGCCAAATCCAAGCCCACCGACGCCCTAGCGGCCGTCACCGACACCGCCCCGTCGCGCCTCCTCACTGCACGCACCTCCCTGACCTCCTCCCCACCATCGGCTCCCCGCCTCTCCCACGAGCCCGCTATATTCCCCTCCTACCGCAAGTGAGGCGGCCGCCTTCTCTCCTCTTTCCTCCCCCTCGCTCTAGCAAGCCCCCCGACCCCCTCCGCTGGGCCGCTGCCTCCGTTTCTCCTGCGCTGCTCCTGCTGCTCTCGGCCATGCACACGCACTGCTCCCCCCCCCCCCCGCATGTTGTCTCGTGGCTTCCGCCCCCGTGCCTCATGCGCACCTTGCCGACCACGCGTCGCTGGCCATGGCCCACTGGACTACTGCCGAACCCCCCCTGTTGCCCACCCGACTAGTGGCCTCGGCCATGGCCACGCTTGCCCCTTTGTCCGATGTGTTAGTGCGGGCTATCCACCCCACTAACCCCTCCCCCCTTATGGCCCAATGATAGTGGGGCCACGCCCATGAGAATAAAAAAAACTATATATAAATAATAATTTATAATAATATTATTAAAATAAATATTTAGTTAAATCAATTAATTAATTAGCTCATTAACTTAATTAAACCTAATTAGGTTAGCTGATCTCTTTGTTAAGTTAATTAGTCAATGACATGTAGGCCCGGTATGTTTAAAACTAACTAAAATTGTTTAATTAATTGTGATAATTAATTAAACTAAATAGTGTATGCCATGTGTACCCCACTGGTCAGTTTGACCAGTCAAGAGGACTATTGACTCGTGATGTTAGCATGACATCATGGTGACATAATAAATGCATTTGGGAATTAAATTAAACTCGTTTAATTCCATAATAATAATAAAACTTTGAAAATTAATATGAAATAATCCATAATCCAGATGAAAATATTTTGTACATGAAAATTGATCACAAAAACGAGACGAGCCCAGATACGATGTTTGTTAGTGTGTCACGTGCCCCTAGCATAGCAAACATGGAAGTTTTCCATCGATTTCACATGTACGGTAGTAGCAAGAGACCCGGGAAATATCATTAGATATTTTGCCGGTCCATCCATGACATGTAGTACAGCGTTAGCTCATGTGTATCACTGCATGTTGCCATATCATGCATCATGATGTACCTGCTTCCTGTTATTTATGGTTTCTTCACCCTCTTCTCTCTCATAGAGGTCGTCGTTGACGCTGCTGCCGGGTATGACTACCCTTCCGATGACCAGCCTTTTTCAGCATAGAAACAAGGCAATCAACCCCCCTTGATCATTCCTATATCACCCATTATTTCTCCCTCATGCTTGCATTAGATTTTGCTACTATTGTAGATAGCTCCTATTCTGATGCATAGCCTATTTTTGACACACTGCTATTATAATCTATTGTACATTAAATGCTTACTATAGGTGGCTGAGTGATCCCCATTGACCCCTTAGTCCCAGTTGCCCCCGCTCTATCATCGAAATCTCGATCTACCGATCGACGAGCCAAGACTCGTCACATCATTCACACCCACCCTTGTTGTACGATGTTGTAGAGATACTATCGAGTACCGAGGTGACACCTCGTTATGTACTCCTCATGTTAGCTCTGTAGTGCAGTTAACAGGCGGTGGTTCATGAAGGGCAATTCCTCCTTCACCACTTTCGATAACGACTATGTCGTACAACCTCTCAAGTGTGGACGATTGAGGGTGATTCCTCCCTGGTCGCCTTGATGGTTACATCGTTCGTAATCCATCGAGGGTGATACCGCACATCCCTCTAATGTTACAGCCACACAGTTACTTGACCTTGCTACTGGGAATGTGATGAAAGGTGTGTTGCAGGTGGATTCCCGCGTGGATGTGACGGGCCGTGGTCAGGCATTCTTCGCCCTTGCCACAGATCCTCGAGACGGGTCGACGGGACCACGTATCTTGGATTGCTGATCGTTGCTGTAGTACTAATTAAAAGTGCTAATGGCATTTAGGTATTTGCTATGAGTTGGTCGTTGCCCTTTTCACAGTGACCTTCATGTGGGAGAAGTTATGGATACTGAGTGTCGTAGTATCAGCCGAATCTCTTTAGACGTCAGCAATGGAGCGGCATGCGCCCTAGTGGTCCACGTAAGCACTGATCTTGTATTAGAGGTGTTAGGACTGACCTCGGCCTCCCACACATCATGTAGGAGTACAAAGGGTGATGGGCCCATGACCCCTGCGTGCTTAGGATTTAGATCGGCGGGCTGGCCTCTCTGTTGAGCCTAGGTAGGGTTCCGACGTGTTGATTTTCTGAGGTCGACCTAGGAAAGTGTGTCCGTCCAGAGTTTATCGAGCGTGTTGGGTAATTCGGTGCGCCCTTGCATGGATGAAAATTAACTATTCTAATAACCGTGTCCATGGTTACACGACGACTTGGAGTTGTATCCTGATCTAATACAAGTATAACTATGACTTAACTCGAATATCTAACTGCAATATTGCTTTCTCGCACAGAGTCGAGGAAGAGTATCTCGGCGTCACTTAATTAAATTTACTGCAATAATATGACTATACATGTGTTATTGTTCTACACTCTTCTATTGCTGCAAGACACTGAAGATGCTAGTATTTTATAGGACTAGCCCCTTCTCTCTATTCTTGCATTTCTGCAATCGATCGAAATATAACCCCATCCCTTCATACTGGTGCATCCTTCGCATATTTCTGATGTTAGTCTTACGAGTACTTTTGATGAGTACTCACCATTGATTTTCTCCCCCTTCCCCCTTGATACGATTGTGGCGACCATATGGTGGAGCCCAAGAGACGGCTTATCCCGGCGACGCCGACTACTACCCTAATGGTGCGTACTACAACGTGGAGGCCCGTGACGACCAGGAGTAGTTTAGGAGCCTCACCTCGTTCGATCTATGTATCTTTTGTTCTTGCCTTCTCTAAGGCATAAATTGTTTCTTATGTATGTACTCAGATGTTTTTGTTTCTGCTGACTCGTGTGTTCCCCGAGCTTATCTATTTGAACCCTTGAGGCCCCTTGCTTGTAATATGAAGCTTTTATTCGTGTCTAGAGTTGTGTAGTAATATCTTCCCGTGAGTCCCTCATCTTGGTCGTATGCATTTGTGTGTATGACTAGTGTACAATCAAAATTGAGGGTGTAACACTCACCTCCATATATTTGCTAGCCTCTTCGGTACCATGCATTGCCCATTCACACCTCGTAGATCAGTTCAACTTTCACACGTGCATCCAAACCCCATGACATGATACACTCTATTGCACATAAGCCTCATTATATCTTGCACAAAATAGCCGCCATACCTACCTATCATGGAATTTCCATAGCCATTTCGATATATATTGCCATGCAACTTCCACCGTCACATCATATGAATTGTACTTCCATTGTAATATTGCTTTGCATGATCGTAAGATAGCTAGCATGATATTTACATGGCATGTCTGTTTATGATATCTTTTTCTACACTAGATCATTACACATCCTAATACACTGCTAGATGCATTCATATAGAGTCACATCATCCTATCCGTTTTTCATGTCGAGTTGTAAGTAAATAAAGTGTGATGAGCATCATTATTTAGGGCACTGTCATAGTGAGGAAAGGATGATGGAGTCAATGATTCCCCCACAAGTTGGGAAGAGACTCTGGAAAATAAAAAAGAAAGAAAGAAAGAAAAATTAAAAAAGAAGAAGAAAGAAAAATAAAAAAATAAATGAGAGAAAAGAGAGAAGGGACAATGCTACTACCTTTTATTCCACACTTGTGCCTCAAAGTGGCACCATATTCTTCATATATACACCTTCTTGTTTTTTTGCTTCCATGTGCTAGTTGGAATTTTTCATTATAGAACTTGACTTGTATATTCCTTTGACGGGCTTCCTCAAATGCCCGAGGTGTTCATGATCAAGCAAGTTGGATGCACACTCGCTTAGCTTCAGTTGAGCTTTCAAACACTTATAACTCTAGTGCATCTGTTGCATGGCAATACCTACTCCTCGCATTGATATACATTGATGGGCATCTCCATAGCTCATTGATATGTCTACTTGATTCCACACATTCTTCTCCACTTTCACCCCTTCCAAACCTACCACCATATTTTATTCCACCTTCATGATATCCATGATTCACCCTCATATATTGCGCAAGTAATAAAAAGGTGAAGCACATTAAAAAGTATGATCCAATTTCCTGACTTGACACCGTGGTGCTTAATATTTGTATTTATTTGGTGAGGATGGAGCCATCATGTATTTACACGATAAAATGAATAGGGGGTGAACATTCTTTATGGATCGTATGCTTTGAAACTTGATGATTATGTTCCTTATCTTGAAAATTTTACCATGTTGATGTTAATTAATTCATCGTTTCTCAATGTCAAACTTGCAAAAGATTATATGTTGGGGAGCAAGTCAAATCAGAAATTCTGTTTTCATCATTTACCTTGTCGAGGACGAGCAGGAATTAAGCTTGGGATGCTGATATGTCTCCAAAGTATCTATACTTTTTTATTGTTCCATGCTATTATATTATCATTCTAGAATGCTTTTTGGATGCTTATTTAGCAACTGATATTATTTTGAGCACTAACCTATTAACCCAGTGCCTAGTGTCAGTTGTTATTTTTTGCATGTTTTTGGCTTTTCAGGTTTACAGTACCAAATAAAGTCTAATTGCCACGAAACCTTTTGGTGTCTTTTGAGCCAAAAGAAGACTTGGAAGCTTCGGGAGGAAGCCGGAAGCCGCACGAGGGTGGCACGAGCCAACGAGGCGCGACCAGGGGGGAGGGCGCGCCTAGTTGACTCGTTCTCACCTCGGCTGCCTCTCGATGCCCCTCTATCGCATATAAATTAACATATATTCCAAAAACCCTAAAGAGCCTCCCGAAACACTTTTTCCGCCACCGCTAGTCTCTCTTCCGTCTTGTGCCCATCTGGAGCCCTGTTCCAGTGGCCTGCTGGAGGGGGGGTCGATCACGGAGAGCCTGTACATCATCCCTCATGCTCCCATGGTGATGTGTGAGTAGTTCCCCATAGACCTATGGGTCCGTAGTTGGAACCCAAATGGCTATCTCTCTCTCTTGATCTTAAATACAATAATCATCGCATCTTCACTTTGATCTATCCGATGTAATCCTTTTGTGCGGTGCGTTTGTTGGGATCCGATGAATCGTGGGTTTTTGTTCAGATTATTCATGAAAAATATTTGACTCTTGTCTGAAATATATTATGATTCTTATGTGCATGATCATGATAGATTCGTAAATCTTTTCAATCCATTGATTTATTTTGGCCAAGTATAATGATCAATGATCTATCTTCAGTGAGAGGGGGCGTTGTAGTGGGTTCAATCTGACGGGTTTCTGTATCCTCGTGATAGAAGGGAACAAGATACTTCTCTGTATTGTTGCCACTAAGGATAAAACAATGGGGTAAGTTCATATTAATTGAATTCTCGTTGTCTACATCATGTCAACGTTCTCCAAGCATTACTCTAGTTTACTTAATACTCTAGATGCATGCTGGATAGAGGACGATGGGTGGAGTAATAGTAATGGGTGCATCGAGGAGTCGACCTATTTTCTCATGTATGTGATGCCGATATACACATGATCATTGTCGTGAATAAATATTGCATAACTATCCGCTTTTCTATCAATTTCTCAACAGTAAATTTACCCACCGTATGCTTACTTTCATGAGAGATGCCACTGGGGAAAACTATGTCCCCGGATCTATTCAATTATATATTTACAAACGCTACAATACCTTGTCGTTCTTATTTACTTTATATTTTATTTTGCAATTTATAATTATCTACTACCAACCACACTACTTACAAGCTTGCAAAAAACGAGTCCAAGGGGATTGAAAACACTCTTGCCCGCGTTGGATGCAAGTGTTTTCTGTTTTGTGTGTAGCCCTAGAAGACGGGGGTTGGTTGTTACTCCTATTGGTTCCATAAACTTTGGTTCTCTACTGAGAGAAATACTTACCTATGTTGTGCTGCATCACCCATTCCTCTTCACGAAAAACCCAACGCAGATCACAAGTATCAACTGCTAAGACTAATAAATGTCCTTTGGCTCCCCTTGTATTGAACCAATAAATTAGTGTCTAATACTACCCATGAAGACTATTGTGATCCCCTATACTTGTGGGTGATGAGTACTATTATCTCGCGCCGTTGCTGTGGAGCATAACTTTATTTATGTGTTCACTTAAGTATATCCAATTTTCACTATGAAGAATCTAAAAGATACTAGAACCAAGATTATACCCTCTAAGATGTGGGGAGGTAAGGAACTGCCATCTAGCTCTGCTTTTGATTCACCTACTGTTTTGAATCAACTTATGACACCACCACTTGCTACTTGTTCTGATATGTAACAAGTACTAGATGATGCTACTTCTGAAACTTATGATGGTGCTTCTGCTATGTTTGATAAAACTAAAATTTTGCCACTTGGTAAATTACTTAATGCCCATATTGCTAGATCTATAGAAACTGAAAATGTTGAAACTGAAGATAATTATGATTCACCTATTATGCCTAGCTCTTCTTGTAGATTTGAGACGCGTGATGTACGTGAAGATTATGTTGTGGATGGGGAGGTAGCTAGAGACTTTCTTGCTTGTAATGATAGAGATGATTTGAAGAAACTATTATGCAAACTAAAAGAAAAATATATGATGCAGAATATGAAACATGATCCTAAATTTGCTACTTCTCCTATATGTGTTACTGATAAGGATTATGAATTATGTGTTGATCCTGAGTTAATCACTATTGTAGAATCTGATCCCTTTCATGGTTATGAAACTAAAACTATTGTGGCACACCTTACCAAGATGCATGATATTGCTACCTTATTTGCTCATGAGGAAAACATGCGCTACTACTATTTACTTAAGCTTTTTCCTTTCTCGCTAAAAGGTGATGCTAAAAATTGGTTTATCACTCTTGCTCGTGGTTGTGTGTGTAGCCCCGAGGATATCATTTGCTACTTTACTGAAAAATATTTTCTTGCTCATAAGAAACAAGATGTTTTACATGAAATATTTAACTTTGTGCAAATTAAATAGGACAATCTCCCTGATCTTGGGGGAGGCTTCTCTAGCTACTTCGAGCCTTACCTGGTCATCCTCTTTGTGGGATCGCTAGAAGGGGTGTCTAAAGGGGGTGAATAGAATACTTGCATAAATTAAACCTACCTTTTCCCAATTTTAATTGTTGGTATATTTTAGCAATTCTAACAAGTCTAGTGCACCCTACACACGCTAGTCAACATATATGGCAGCAGAAAGTAAAGACATTGCACATGTAAGTAAGGAGTAGAGTTTAGGAAGATCAAACACAAAGATGGATACGATGATTTTTGGCATGGTTCCAATAGGTGGTCCGATCATAAGTAACGGCTGTGAGAGTCCACGGAGGGCTCCACCCACAAGGGGTCCATGAAGAAGCGACCTTGTCTATTCCACCACAGCTTCCGTCCTCACATGACTAGCCTCACTCATGGTAGATCTTCACGAAGTAGTCGATCTCCTTGCCCTTACAAACTTATTGGTTCAACTCCACAACACGAAGTAGGAGGCTCCGAAGCGACACCTAACCAATCTACGAGGCACCACCCTCCAAAAGGTAATAGATGCAGTAGAACAATGAACTCCTTGCTCTTGTGCTTCAAAAGATAGTCTCCTCAACACTCAATCACTCTCTCAGAAATTTGGCATCACTAGAATATATTGATTGGGTGGAAAGCAACTTAGGGAGGCTAGAGAGCAAGTTTCAAATGGATGGATTTGGATATCTTTATCTCAACACATGAGTACATGGCTCTCTCGTAGAAATATGGATATGGCAAGTGTATGTGTGTTCTGAGGGCTTCCTCAGCGAAGGAAAGGTGGTGGATGGGTATTTAGAGGCATCTCCAAAAATCCAATTGTTACAACATTATTGCCCAACACGGTGAAACCAAAGTGAATCTCGGTGGCACCGATTTGCACAAAATGTGCCAATTTTCAAATTCTCAGTGAGACCGATATAGGAATCTCGATGGTATCGATATGATGACCTGGGACAGTTTCCAATCTCGGTGAGTCCGATTCCAAACTCGAAAATTACTATTCTTAGAAATGATAGACCAGAAAGTTGGTGGCTGATTTTCGATGGCACGAAAGTCGAAGTTGGTGGTACAGAGATTCTAGGTTTTGGCCAAGGTTTTTTCTCTACAAAAATTGGTAGGGTCGAGTTGAAATTATTGTTGGCACCAATTTTGAAGTTTTGGGTTTTGACAAAGTATTTTGTGGGAGAATGGTTGAGATTTTTTGTGGCATCTCTAAGCACTTGAGCAACCAATTCATCATACATACCTCACCCACTTTTAATAGTATTGGATTAATGATGGACTCAAATGTGATTTCTCAGGAATTTAAAATGGAGAATCTTGTAGCTTGAAGCTTGGACAATCCGATTCCTTGCTTTGTATCTGGGGGCTTCTCCACACAATCCTTAGACAATCATCTCTATGGACTATACCTCAAATATACTAGGTAAAAGTGTTAGTCCAAGAGACAATGTATGTAGTCAAAACCACCAAGGGAGCATTTGTGCTTTTAATCTCCCCCTTTTTGGTAATTGACGACAACATACAATCAAAGCTTTAAATAAAGATAAGCAGTAGAGTATGACAACTTTGGAAGAAACCTGAGTAATGCAATACCCCCCTAAATGTGTGCAATCCCTTTTAGGAGATGTTTGGTTTGGACTTCATGGGCACACACATATTAGAAGAGACAAGACAAGTCATGTGAATCTTGGCTATATTCATCAAACATATGAGTTTGAATGTTTTCCATATTCAAGACTCACTCTTGCAAATGTTATGTGCAATAGAATAGATCATCTTGAACATGGATATGATGCATATACTTACCTTGAGGTTCTTGATCATCTTAGTAGTAGGAGTGCACTTGGCAAAACAAATGTTAGATAACAAAAGAGTATTCTATTGAAAAGATGCAAAGAGCTTCAAAAGTACCAACACATGGAAGACATACTGAAAATAGGATTTTATGATAGGTATGTCTCCAAGAATATTTAGAACCCCCCCCCCCCTGAGCATGAATATGTAGGATTCACTCTCCAAGGGAGCATCGAGTGCTGGTGCTGGTTGGCTCATCGCTTGAATCAATCAATATTTACCAATAAAGGTAAATGCTCTCTTGCGATGGAAACCGGATTTAGGGTGTGGAACTAAAAAAGGGGATCGCTAGTACACTACATCAATCGCTAGTGATCTCGATCGCTACTATCTAGAAATCGCCAAGAGTAGTCCCATCAACGCCGCTACACGAGTCACGAGACGAAAAAAGGAGTCGAGATCATCTCGTAGATCGTCAACTCATCACCTTCGCCTCACCATAGCGATCGGATTCAGGCCACTATCGTTGCCTTTCTAGCTTCCTCTGATAGTTTTCAGATCGTCGTCGGATCGAATCAATCACTGATCAACTTATCAACTCCAACCTCGAGGGGGTTAGCGAATCCTCCTATTTCTATTCCTAAATCATATTTTTTATTTTTCTAATTAACATTATTTATAACATTATATTATATGAATTATAAAAAAATTCATGCAATATATATATATATATATTATAATTACTCGTTAGTTCATTTATTTAGTGAGATAGGGCCCTATTTTTTGTTTCGCATAGGGTCCCAGATTTTTCTAGCCTGGCCCTACATGAAATCCATCAAAATATCTATTAATGAGAGTGAGTAGAGGATCGCGAGGTTGAGTGCCGAACGAGAATTCTTAAAAAAGCCTCTTCCACTAGGTTTTTATCGTATTCGTGATGAAGATTTTAAAATGATTGGTACTTCTCCCATTGAATATTGGTTTAGTAATCTAAAATAGACGATAAAGGGGCTCGAGATGAGTCAAGTTTAGCTAGAATCCGTCCAATTTACTTGAAGAGTGATGATCCTAATGATAAAATTGAAAAAGTGGGTTTGGAGAGATCAAAACTTTAATAGTGATGTGCCCACTATCTTGGATTACAAGGACTTTAATTATGAAAGTTTCCCTTTACTAGAATGTATTTCCTTATAGCAATCCAGTATGAGCTCACCCAATGCTTATGAACAAAATAAATCTTTTACTAAAAAAATAGTAGAAGCAATGATAAAAGCCTACAATGGGAAAGTTGAGCTAGAAGACCCCATTCCTAGAAACTTGCATGACGAATGGGAACCTACCATTAAAATTAAGCTCGAATAATATGAATGCAATGCTTTGTGTGACCTAGGTTCTAGTGCTTCAACTATTCCTAAATATTTATGTGATGTAGTTGGTCTCACCGGTATACATGATCGTTCCCCAAATTTACTTCTTGTAGACTCTACTATCAAGAAACCTTTGGAATGTATAAATGTTGTTCTCATACTTTCTAATAGAAATTATGTGTGTGTATATTTCATAGTTATTGATATTGAATGCAACCCCTCTTGTCCAATAATACTCGAGACCTTTTCTATGACCTAGAGGTGCAATTATTGATATGGAAGAGCTAAACATAAGGTTCCAATGCCCATTTAAGGAAGGGATGGAACACTTACCTAGGAACATAATTAAACCACCTTATGAATCTATCGTGAGTGCTACCTATAGGTGGAGTGTCAAAGATGACAACATTTGATCATATGCGTTATGCCCAGCAAGGGGTGTATAATAGTAGCGCTCGTTGGGAGGCAACCCGGTAGTTATCTTATTTTTCTTGTTCTAGATTCTGTTTATGTAAGATAACATGATTATTCATAGTGTAATGATTGTGATTTTATATTTAAAAGACTGCTTGGGCCAAGTAAAGCTTTGGGGTGATTTGAATGATAAGTAGACACTAGTAGAAAAAAGGGCTTTGGTCCAGCCGATGGAAGGGCTTTAATCCCGATTCTATTACGAACCGGGACCAATGGGAGCATGAGTACCGGTTCGTGAGGCCAGGGTACCGGTTCATCTGACCTCTTTGGTCTCGGTTCCAGACATGAACCGGGACCAATGGTCCTCGCTCTTGGTGCAGAACCTTTAGTCCCGGTTCGTCGCTAGAACCGGGACTAAAGGTCTGTCTCCTGTCATGGTTCTAGCCACCAATCGGGACCAAAGAGATTCCTATATATACCCTCGTCCCTCCACCCTCTCCTCAATTTTTTGGCCCTATGAGAGGTGTGCAAGGCCTGCTCTTGCAACCACTCTATGCATGCACATGAGGTGTTTGATGAAATGCCCAAGCCACACGTAAGCTTTTTCCTCTCCAAGATCAACCTCCAAGCCCCATTTTCCACAAGATTTGTCTAGGTTTGGCGGTGCACCAACTACACAAGTGTTCTAAAATGTTAGCTACTTCATCCTTTCATCTCTCACTGCTAGTTTAGCTCATTTCAAATGCTCTAAAAGTAGAGTGGTTTGTGTGTTTTAGTGTAGGAGTGTATGTGGGAGTTCATTTGATTTAGATGCACAATTTGAGCTCAAATTAACTTCTTAGAGTATGCACATGTGTAGGGTGCCGTCACGTCCCCGTCCTCACCGTTGTCGATGCCCGCGCCGATCTCGTCGTCGACACCACCATGGTGAGCCTCTTGTTCTTATCTTCTTTTTAAAAGAAAAAATTCTTACTTGTATGATTTAGATAGATACTTGTATAAATTTCTTACTTTTAATATTGTTTGTTATTATATAGTGCGATGGTTTTGGTATCCGCATAAGTTGGCCCTTTTCCGGCCTATGATTCGACGTGGTATATTCTCTTTTATAACTATTTGTTTCATTTGGTCTTTATGACAATTATGTCGACCAACGTGACATGGATGTTTTTATCTAGGAGGTATGTGAACCAGAAATTCCAACCGACCCTCTTATCGAGAGGATAAATTTAGTTGAAAAAGAAAACAATTACTCGAAGAAAAAAATTGAGGAGAAGAATATGTAATTGGAGTTGCATGTTGCTGATGTTGTCGATGATCACAAGATCAAGATGGATGCAATGTGGTTGAAGATGGATGCAATGCGCTTGAAGATGGATGCAATGTTCTTTAAGATTAGGAATATTTGAAAATTTGCCATTGATAAAGAGGCTTGGTATCATTATGTTGTTGGGTCAATTGTTACCTTAGTTGTGATTTTGACCACATTTGTTGTTGCATTTAAATGTTTTACATAGTGGTATGTTGTTTTATGTGAACTATATATGAAATTTATGTACTTATTTTTGCAGCAATAACATTTGATCACTAGTGTACTTTGGTTTTAATGTGACAATGAACTTGTATCAATTTGGTCTTTTCTCTATTCATGATATTCTGCAATGGTTTTTGATATACTTAATTTCATAATACACATGAATCGCCAATGGATGTATTGTGACCGACGCACATCGGAGTAAATTATGAACCTGCATAATTTCTTGGTGTAGCCGAGGCAACCAAGCAGAATGGTTTTATGTACTGTCCATGTGTTAACTGTAAGAATACGAAGGATTACTCTTCCGCGAAAACCCTTGACGTCCACATGCTTGAGAAGGGTTTCATGCCCCACTATTGTGTTCGACCAAGCACGAAGAAAGATGGGTTACGATGGAAGACAATGAAGAAGAAGAAGATGATAACAACTATTCGGATCCTATGTTCCCTGAATACGGTGATACTGCAACGGGGGAAGCTAAAGATCAAGAGGCACCAGACGATGAGCCCGATGATGATCTTCGCCTAGTCATTGTCGATGCACAGAGAAAATGCCAAAGTGGAAGGGAGAAGTTGAGTTCAAGCGCATGTTGGAGGATCACAAAAAGGGTTGTACCCCAATTACGAAGATGACAACACAATGCTCGGTACCACAATGGAATTGCTGCAATGGAAGGCAGAGATTGGTTTATATGACAATGGATTTGGAAGCTACTGAAAATAATGAAGACGAAGCTTTCAAAGGATAACGAATTGTCTGACTGTATATACGAAGCAAAGAAGGTTCTCTACCCTCTAGGATTGGAGGTGCAGAAGTTACGTGCATGCCCTAATGATTGCATCCTCTACCGGAAGTGAGTATGAGGATTTGAACGCATGCCCGGTATGTGGTGCATTGCGGTATAAGATCAGATGAGATGACCCTGGTGACGTTGAGGGCAAGCGCCCTAGGAAGAGGGTTCCTGCAAAGGTGATGCGGTATGCTCCTATAATAACACGGTTCGAACGTTTGTTCAGAAACAAAGAGCATGCCAAGTTGATGCGATGGCACAAGGAAGACTGTAAAAAATATAGGAAGCTGAAAGCACCTGCTGATGGGTTGCAGTGGAGAAAACTCGAGAGAAGGTGGGGGGACTTTGCAGGTGACGCAAGGAACGTATGGTTTGGTTTAAGTGCAGATGGCATTAATCCTTTTGGGAAGCTGAGCAGCAATCATAGTACTTGGGCCGTGACTCTGTGTATCTATAACCTTCCTCCTTGGTTGTGCATGAAGAGAAAGTTAATTATGATGCCAGTGCTCATTCAAGGACCTAAGCAATCCGTCAACGACATTGATGTGTACCTAAGGCCATTAATTGAAGAACCTTTAACAGTTGTGGAATGGAAAAGGTGCACAAACAACATGAATTTGACCTACATGCATTGCTGTTTGACCATCAGTGATTGTCCTGCTCTCACTATCCTTTCAGGACAGAAAAACAAGGGATACCACACATGCATGCACTCTTTAGATGACACTGAAAGTATATATTTGGACAAATGCAGGAAGAATGTGTACCTGGGACATCGTCGATTTCTTCCGACCAACCATCAATGTCGAAAGAAAGGCAAGCATTTCAAAGGTGAGGCAGATCACCCGAAGAAGCCCACCCTCTATACTGGTGATCACATACTTGATATGGTCAATGATTTACAAGTAATCTTTGGAAAGGGTCCTCGCGGACAATCATTTCGAATGATGCTACGGGACGCGCACCCATGTGGAAGAAGAAATCTATATTTGGGGACCTACCCTATTGGAAAGACCTAGAGGTCCGCTCTGCAATCAACGTGATGCACGTGACGAAGAATGTTCGCATGAACCTGCTAGGCTTTTGGGCATCTATGGGAAGACAAAACATACACTGAAGGCGCGGGAGGACCAACAACGTGTGCATGGAAAAGACGACATGCATTCAAAGTAGTATGAAGGTCCAGCCAGCTACGCTCTTACCAAAAAAGAGACGAAAGTCTTCTTTGAATTCCTTCTTAATATGAAGGTTCCTTATGGATTGTCATCCAATACAAAGAGAATAATAAATATGGCAGAGAAAAAGTTCCATAACCTAAAGTCTCATGACTGCCACGTGCTTATGATGCAACTACTTCCGGTTGCATTGACGGTCTTCTACCGGAAAATGTTGGATTAGACATTGTGAAGCTACGTGCATTCCTCAATGCAATCTCTCAGAAGGTAATCGATCCAGACATCATACCAAGGTTTAGTGGTGATTTGTTGCAATGTCTTATCAGTTTCGAGCTTGTGTTCCCACCATCCTTCTTCATTATCATGACGCAGGTCGTAGTTCATCTAATCGATCAGATTGGCATTCCCGGCCGTGTATTTCTACACAATATGTTCGCTTTGAGAGATTTATGGGAGTCTTAAAGAAATATGTTCGTGACCGTGCTAGGCCAGAAGGAAGCATCTCCACGGGCCATAAAACAGAGGAGGTCATTGGGTTTTGCATTGACTTCATTCCTTACCTTAAGAATATTGGTCTCCCTCAATCGCAGTATGAGGGGTGGCTGACTGGAAAAGGCACGCTAGGAGCAGACTCAATAATATGTATGGACGGGCATTCTTGGGCTCAAGCACACTACACAGTTCTATAGTATTCTACCTTGGTGACCCCGTATGTCAATGAACACAAGAATATTCTACACTCCAAACACCCGGAGCAGTGTTACGACTAGATAATATGTGAACACATCAGGACTTTCGGCAGTTAGTTGCAAACACATCTCATGGTTGACAACACTGTTAAAGAGGAGATGTACCCATTGGCGAGGGGACCATCTTCGACTGTATTGACTTACAAAGGGTACGAGATAAATGGGAATACATTTTACACGATCAGTTGATCACCCAAGATCAAAAGAGAACTAACCAAAACAGTGGTGTCCGCTTTGATGTAGCAACCAAGAGGGGAAATGACACATATTATGGTTATATAGTGAACATATGGGAACTTGACTATGGACATGATTTTAAGGTCCCCTTGTTTCGGTGCAAATGGGTCAATCTATCAAGAGGCGAGGTACAGGTAGACCCACGGTACAGAATGATAATAGTGGATCTGAACAATCTTGGGTACATAGACGAACCATTTGTTCTAGCCAATGATGTGGCGTAGGTTTTCTATGTGAAGGACATGTCTACCAAACCGAGAAAAAGAAAAGATAAGGAAGCGAATACATCATACGATGAGCCAAAGCGCCACATAGTTCTTTAGGGAAAAGAGACATCGTGGGAGTGGAGGGAAAGACGGACATGTCTGAAGATTATGAAAAGTTTCATGAAATTCCTCCCTTCAAAGTGAAGGATGACCCAAGCACCCTGTTAAGCAATGAAGATTATCCATAGTTACGGCGGAATAAGAAAAAAAATAAAGACTTCCTCTCCAAAACTATTCTGATGATGGCTCTAATAATGGATTTGATTACGGGAAGAAATGAAATCCCTTTGTAGTAGATGAGTTTTCGTCCGAAACCGTGATACTTCGAAAGAGATTGTCGATTTTGTACACGAAGTGCATCCAGTTTTCGTCGTAAACCTCTCAACGTCTTAGCACATGCTATGTGGGTGAAATAATGATACCATGCCAACTTTCAACCTTTTCAGAGTTCATTTGTAGCTCTTTTCAATTCGAGGGTTATTTAGCTCAAAAAATGAGTAAATGCAGAAAATATACCAAATGAAGTAAAAAAGGGTAGAAAATTGTTGATGTGGATTTGAATGGTGCATGTTGAACGCACAAAACGTGTGGAGTTGAAATAAGTTCAGAAAATGAAATCCCTTTGTAACACATGAGTTTTCGTGTGAAACCCTCATACTTCGAAAGAGATTGTCAATTTTGTACACGAAGTGCATCCAGTTTTTGTCGTAACTCTCTCAAATTTTTAGCACATGCTATGTGGGTGAAATGATGATACCATGCCAACTATCAACCTTTTTAGAGTTAATTTGTAGTGCTTTCAATTTCAGGGTCATTTAGCTCAAAAACAAATGAGTAAAAGCATGAAAAATACCAAATGAAGTCAAAAAAGGTTGAAAATTTATGATGTGGCTTTGAATGGTGCATGTTGAACGTACAAAAAGTCTAGAGTTCAAATAAGTTAAAAAAATGAAATCCCTTTGTAACATATGAGTTTTCGTGTGAAACTCTGATACTTCGAAAGAGATTGTCCATTTTGTACACGAAGTGCATCCAGTTTTTGCCGTAACCCTCTCAACTTTTTAACACAAGCTATGTGGGAGAAATGATGACACCATGCCAACTTTCAACCTTTTCACAGTTCATTTGTAGTTATTTTCAATTTCCGGGTCATTTAGCTCAAAGTATAAACTAATATAAACAAGAATGAACTAAAAAGAATCAAAATAATATTAACTAAACTTATCAAAGTATTGATTTATTAAAAGGAATAAACAAGAAAGAATCAAAAAAATAACTAAAATTATCAAAGTATTTAGTTCTTAAAAAGAATCAACTAAAAAGCATTAATGTTAAAAAATGCCGCCTACTCGGCCACCATGGTCTCCATACGATTAGAAACCCTACACGCTAGTTGGGCCACGATGCAGGTCCGCAGCAGGCCTAGTAGGCTCACATGAAGAGGGAGTGCGCTTAGGCCCGTAGGCCTGCATTAGAGAGGACCTCGAGAGGGTTGGCGCAGCCGCACATATAAACCACTCCCGATGCCTCTCACCTAGCGAGGTGGGACTAAACATCCACCTGCCCAACACCGTGCCAGTCGTAGGATTTTAGTACCGGATGGTGGCCACAACTCGGACGAAAGGCCTCTACTTCCTGTCCTTTGGGCTGCTGGAAATGACCTTTAGTCCGGTTGGTGGCTGCAACCAGGACTAAAGAGGGGCCTTTAGTCCCGGTTGAGGCCACCAACCGGGACTAAAGGTGGTCCTATATAAGTGGAACTTTGCAAAGTTTCCAAATCCCCGATTGCCAGATTCTTCTCCTCCTCTCCCGTGACAGTGCTGACGACCACCTCGACGCCACCAGGCTGCCCAACCGTGTCGTCACCCTCGCCAACGCCGTGCCGTCCCCGAGCCCATTGACCATCACCGACACCGAACGTCCCCGCGCTCCCTCCTCCTCGTTGCCGCGTGTCCCCGAGCCCGCTCCTCGTCATCGCTGGCCTCCACACCTCCATTCCCGCGCCCCAAGTGAGCTCCCCCCTTTCCCAAGCCCCCCTGCTGCCACTACTCCAACCATGCTCGCCCCTACTGCGATTGCTCCGTCCATGGTCCCCTGCCGCCACTGCTCCGGCCATGCTCTGTTTTTTGTTGCATAATGAAATGAGATGATATGAGATGAGGTGAATAGATAGATGAATTTTTGTTGCACAATGAGATGAGATGATATGTATGAAATGTACTCTCCTTTTTTAGATGTGCTCTGTTTTTTAGATAGAGCAACAAATGTTAAATTTTGCATATCCATGATGAGTTTTGAAATGAATATGTGAAGCTCCCATTTTGAGAGATGATATGTGTTGGGGATGTTACCTGCGGTGTAACCCGCCTTAGCTAGGCCGGGTCACTAAGGGGCGACTCATTCATTGGTAATACATGCCTTGGCCCAGGAGCAGGATGACAGTTCATAAGCTATACACAGGATAGACTGCCAAGGAGGTTTCCATCCATGGGAAACACGATGACTTAGAGATAGGGAAAGCTACGATTTGTAGTATAGTCAGAACTCTTGTAAATCCTAGGGCCTCGACCTGTATATAAAGGCGATTCCCTGTGGAAGATAGGGCAAGTGAAAAATCATCGAGAGCTAGGTCAGGCGAGTTACGCCCTCCTTGTAATCGAAACCATCATCAATCTACACAAAGCAGGACGTAGGCTTTTACCTCCACACGAGGGGCCGAACCTGGGTAAATCTGAGTCTCGCATTCCCTCACCCCCTTTGAGTCGCCACCAAGGTGCGATGGCTCCATCTTTAAGCCCTTTCACGAGGACATCTGCCATGACAAAACCACGACAGTTCGCGCCCACCGTGGGGCTAGCGCACGATGGACTTGAGTTCTCAAAGGGAGCCCTACGAGGGTCAGAAAGCTATGCGGTCGACATCATGACAAAGATCCGCCGCGTAAGGTACTACATCGACAACTCGTTGTGGGGGCCAGAAGCCGATTCAGACGAATCTGGTTACAGGATCCTCTTCGGCAAGATCAATATCTTCATCGGCATGATTGGAACACCCGTGCCTGAGCCAGACATCTCCACCGACATTGTCGAGCCGGCCAGGTACGTCCTCCGCATTACACGACAGGACAGGAGACGCCGTGTTTTTGTCGGTTTTACGCAGGGAGCCAGCGTACAAGACGAACCGGCGATCCAGGAGGTCACCCCCGTCAATTCTGACGGCGAGTCATCCATGGGCAAGACAAATTCAATTCATCCTCTTCATGAAGGACAACTCGGAGGGCTGTCACTAGCAATGGACCTCGAGATCCTTGAGAGATCCCATCGACAAATAGCCAACTATATGGCAAGGGCGACACAACCTCAGCAAAACCTGGCCGGCAACAATGAGACCGGGGAGACGTCGAAAACCCCGGCTCAAGCCATGGCGGATTTAACGACGAAGGTCACCAGGCTCATGGCAACCGTTGTGACGCCCGAGAATCAGGAATCAATCAACGCCGAACTGGCGAAGCTGCAGGAGGCGATGGCCAAAGCCCAGCGGGACGTGGAAGCAGAAGCCGCCAGGGTAGAGACGCCGCAAGCCATGATCGCAGCGGAGATGGAACGGCTGAACACTGAAGGCTGGCGGCTCGAGAGACAACCTCGTGCGTCCGACTCCATTCACCAAAGGAGACATCACGGACGCATCCCGACCAACTTACATCCAACTCGCCTCTTCGACACCCCGCGCACCCCTGGGGCAGGTCCTGATCGACCATTCCAGGCTGCTCCGGGGGAGGTCCGGTCCAACCACCTAACCTGCCGCCGTCTCAACCAATGGATGCCCACGCAACTCGCTTCCACACACCACGGGGCCACTTCTCAAACACCGTGCATAATGTGCTGGCGGAAACCCGCCACCTGGAGTCCCTCCCGATTTATGGAAACTCCATGGCCGAGATAGAGGCAAGAAACGCCATCGAGACGCTGAAAACAACTGTAGTCCAACATGCGCAATATTCACACAACTTTGACCAGTTACACTCCACGTCCCAGGCGAGTCATACCAGGAGTCGCCACGAGGGACCCCCAGTGACCAGCAGGCAACGGCGTCTTCCATAGACCAACCCACTTGGGATGCCCGACATGCGGGCCCAAGACATTGTGGACGCAGCGCGAGCCGCGCGCCAGATGGAAACGGCAGTCGCGGAGGGTCAGGGTTATCCGGCTTACGCCGAGAAACCTCCTGCACCTCTCGATGTCGGGCGCAAACACATTGGGGTGTCATGTCTCATGCCCGCTCTGCTCAATGAGCGGATGCCAAAGAACTTCAAAGGATCGTGGAAGGTGCCCTATTACACGCCCGATCTTGAACCAGGACCATGGATCGAGAGTTACAAATTTGCGATGGACATGCTCGACGGAAGCGAGGCAGTTTGCGCCAAGTATTTCACTATGATGCTTGAAGGAACGGCGCGTGCGTGGTTGAAAAACTTGCCGCCTAACTCCATCAACACTTGGGTAGAGTTAAAGGAGCGCTTCATCAAGAATTTCAGAGGGACTTGCAAACGCCCGATGACCATTGTCGACCTACAACACTGCGTCCGACGGCCGGATGAGACGGCCCATCACTGGACTCGGCGAGTCGCGGAAGTTATTCATTCATGGGCTTCTCGGTGGCTCTGGCAGTGTTGATCTTGGAGAAAAACTGTCACTACGAGCCTCTGGTGCTGAAGCTGGGGCGACTCAAGCGTAAAGTGGAGGACATGGGGGAGTTGATGGATACCCTCACCAGATATGCCGAGTCAGATGACACAAAGGATCCTGGAGAGGACGATGACAAGGCTAGCACCGCCAGGAGGGTGATACGTCTCCGTCGTATCTATAATATTTGATTGTTTCATGCCAATATTCTACAACTTTCATATACTTTTGGCAACTTTTTATACTATTTTTGGGACTAACATATTGATCCAGTGCCCAGTGCCAGTTCTTGTTTGTTGCATGTTTTTTGTTTCACAGAATATCCATACCAGACGAAGTCCAAACATAATAAAAACTTTCGGGGATTTTTTTTGGAATATTTATGAATTTTGGGAAGAAGAATCAACGCGATGCGATGCACGGAGGGCCCACAAGCCCTGTAGCCGCCACCAGAAGGTACGGCGGCGTCTGGCAGACTTATGGACACTCCTTAAGGCGGTTGGAGCCCTTCTTTCGCCGCAAGAAATATAATATCTGGAATAAAATCGTGATAAAATTTCAGCCCAATTGGAGTTACGGATCTCCGCAATTTAAGAAATGGTGAAACGCAGAATCTGGGAGCGCAGAAACAGAAGGACATACAGAGAGAGAGATCCAATCTCGGAGGGGCTCTCGCCCCCCCGCCGCCATGGAGACCATGGACCAGAGGGGAAACCCTTCTCCCATCTAGGGAGGAGGTCAAGGAAGAACACGAAGGAGGGGGGCTCTCTCCCCCTCTCACCCGACGGCGCCGGAACGCCGCTCGGGACATCATCGTGTGGCGGCGATCTACACCAACACCTCCGTCATCTTCACCAACATCTCCATCATCTTCCCCCATCTATATTCAGTGGTTCACTCTCCCGCAACCCGCTGTATCCTCTACTTGAATATGGTTCTTTATTCTACATATTATTATCCAATGATGTGTTGCTATCCTATGATGTCTGAGTAGATTATCGTTGTCCTATCGGTCATTGATGAATTGCTATGATTGGTTTAATTTGCTTGTGGTTATGTTGTTGTCCTTTGGTGCCCATCATATGATCGCGCGCGTGGATCACACCATAGGGTTAGTTGTATGTTGATAGGACTATGTATTGCCAGGCTAGAGTGACAGAAGCTTCAAACCTAGCATAGGAATTGATGCGTATGGGATTGAAGGGGGACCAATATATCTTATTGCTATGGTTGGGTTTTACCTTAATGAACGTTAGTAGTTGCGGACGCTTGCTAATAGTCCCAATCATAAGTGCATAGAATTCCAAGTAAGGGGTGACATGCTAGCAGAGGCCTCTCCCACATGATACTTGCTATCGATCTAGTAACGTACTCAATTGGTTAGGGACAATTCCGCAACTCCTACCACCACATTTCCACACTCGTTAGACACTCGTATTTTTTTATTTTTCTAACCAGCCCCTAGTTTTATTTACGTGTTCTTTACTTTCTTGCAAGCCTATCCTATCCCTCCTACAAAGTACTTCTAGTTTCATACTTGTTCTAGGTAAAGCGAACGTAAAGTGTGCGTAGAGTTGTATCGGTGGTCGATAGAACTTGAGAGAATATTTGTCCTGCCTTTAGCTCCTCGTTGGTTTCGACACTCTTCCTTATCGAGAAAGGCTACAATTGATCCCCTATACTTGTGGGTTATCACGACCTTTTTCTGGCGCCGTTGTCGGGGAAGCAATAGCGTGGGGTGAATATCCTCGTGTGTGCTTGTTTTCTTTATCACTAAGTAGATTTATTTTCTGTTCTAAGTTGTTCTCTATCTTTAGTTATGGATATGGAACACGAAATACCAAAAAAATAAAGTGTACTTGCTACTCATGGAGATGGGGAACCTCCCAAAACCCTCGATGCTCGTTACGTGGAAAATATTATATACTTCTTTAATAATCTTGAGAAAGCCCCATTCAATTATATAATGGGATACACCTTGGATCAATGTGAATACTTTAGGGATTATCACTTGACTCAAAAAGGGAAACTTTTATGGGATCAAATCCATTTGTTGAAATGGTATGCTTGGGAACTATGCAAGAGACATCGTGTTACTTGTTGCTCTAGGATGAAGGCTCCACACCTTCCCTTTTCTTGTGAGTTTAATGATCATAGAACCTTGGCTTTTTATGCTAATGGTATATATGATTACTATGATGTGGATCAAATAAAAGAGTTTGTTGCTTTTATGGGTGCTTATGAAATTGAGGCTCTGTTTAAAAGGTAAGATGATAATGATGATGCTCCTTACCGATCTCAAAATTTGGCTATGCTTCGTTATTGTTATACTAATAATGAATATAATGCCCATATTGAACGATTTAGGGAGAAATCATATGCTGCCCAAGAAAAGACTATTATTTTGCAGGAAACTATGGAAGAAGAAAATGCTGAAATTGTGAGCTCATTAGATGAAAAAGATGATGAGGAGAGCGAAGAAAAAAAGGAGGAAGAACGACTAGCTACCCAAGTCCACCTTCTAATGAGAGTAACTCTTCTACTCATACATTATTTAATTTCCCTTCGTTCTTACCGAAAGATGAATGCTATGATCCCTTGGATTCGTTTGAAATATCCCTTTTTGATGAACTTGATGCTTGCTACGCTTGTGGCCATGATGCCAATATGAAATATGCTTATGAAGATGAGCTAGCTATAGTTCCTTATGGTACACATGATGATTTTGATGAATATAATATGCATGTGATTGCTGCTCCTACTTGCAATTATTATGAGAGAGGAACTACATCTCCACATCTCTATGTTTCCAATACGATAAAATTGCAAGAAACTGCTTACGCTATGTATTGGCCTTTACTTGGTGTGCATGAATTGTTCTTTTATGGCATGCCAATGCGTAGGAAGAGAGTTAGACTTCTTAATTGCATGATATATGTTACCTTGTACTCCCTACTAAATTTCAAATCATTGCTAATTAAAATTGGCTTGTATATACCTTGGGATCCGGGTGGATCCATTACTTGAGCACTTTATGCCTAGCTTAATAGCTTTAAAGAAAGCGCTGCCTGGGAGACAACCCGCAAGTTTTAGAGAGTCATTTTTTCTGTTGAGTGCTTTTATTTAGTTTAAAAACAAAAAAATATATAGAGGGGAACTTAAAACTTTTTCAAAATGAGAAGTGATTGAAAGGTGATGCATTGTGGAAGTGAGGGTCGAACTTGAACACTTGTGTTCATGCTCATGGAAACAATGTAGAATTTTTCATGGAATTTTCTCACAAAAATAATTATCCCCTTGTACAATTACTTTGTGTTTAAAAAAATAATGTGCCAAGCAAAGCCTTTACAATTAGTTTGGGTGATAGTTGTTTGATCACGCTGAGAAAAGACAGAAACTTTTTGCTCACGAAATTAATTTTCATTTTTATTCTGGGAGAGCTTTTGAGTTTATTCTTTTTACTTCTGATTTATATGAAAAATTTCCAGACATTCGTAATGTTTCAGAGTTTTTGAGATACCAGAAGTATAAGGAATATACAGATTGCTACAGACTGTTCTGTTTTGACAGATTCTATTTTCTATGCATTCTTCTCTTATTTTGATGAATCTATGGGTAGTATCGGTGGGTACGAACCATGGTAAAGTTGGATAACAGTAGATATAATGCTAATATGAATTTAGAATGAGTTCACAACAGTACTTGAATTGGTGATTTATTTTATTATACTAACGGATCTCACGAAGTTTGTTGAGTTTTGTATGATTAATGTTTTCAAGTTTTGGGTGAGAGCACGATGGATGAAGGAATAGGGAGAGGCAAGACCCTAAGCTTGGGGATGCCCGCGGCACCCCAAGGTAATATCAAGGAAGACTCAAGCGTCTAAGCTTGGGGATACCCCGGAAGGCATCCCCTCTTTCGTCTACAATCTATCGGTAATTTTACTCAGAGCTATATTTTAATTCGTCACATGATATGTGCAAATGCTTGGAGCGTCTTTTGTGTTCTTCTTTTATGCACCATGCTGGTATGAGATAGTCCTTGGTTGGCTTTATAGAATGCTTCTTGTGCTTCACTTGTATCTTTTGAAGTTTGGATTGCCTGTTTCCCTACACATAGAAAACCGCCATTTGTAGAATGCTGTTTTGCTTCACTTATATTTGTTAGAGTGGGGCATATCTTTTGTATAAAGAATTGAACTCTCATGCTTCACTTATACCTATTTAGAGAGTTAACAGGAGTTCACCATTCACATGGTTAGTCATAAAATCCTACATAAAACTTGTAGATCATGAATATGATATGTTTGATTCCTTGCAATAGTTTTGCGACATGAATATGTGATATTAGAGTCATGCTAGTGAGTAATTGTGTATTTGTAGAAATACTTGTGTTAAGGTTTGTGATTCCCTTAGCGTGCACGTATGGTGAACCGTTATGTGATGAAGTCGGAGCATGACTTATTTATTGATTGTCATTCTTTGTGTGGAGGTCGGGATCGCGCGATGGTTAACTCCTACCAACCTTTCCCCTAGGAGCATGCGTGTAGTACCTTGTTACGATGACTAATAGACTTTTGCAATAAGTATGTGAGTTATTTATGACTAATGTTGAGTCCATGGATTATACGCACTCTCACCCTTCCACCATTGCTAGCCTCTCTAGTACCGCGCAACTTTCGCTGGTGCATTACACCCACCATATAGCCTCCCTCAAAACAGCCACCATACCTACCTATTATGGCATTTTCATAGCCATTCCGAGATATATTGCCATGCAACTACCATCGTTCCATCTCATGACATGTGCCACCACTTCCATATTGCCATTGCATGATCGTAAGATAGCTAGCATGATGTTTCCATGGCTTGTCCGTTTTTTGATGTCATTGCTATGGTAGATCATTGTCACGGTACACTACCGAAGGCATTTCATATAGAGTCATCATTGCTCTATGTATTGAGTTGTAAGTGTGATGATCATTATTAATAGAGCATTGTCCCATGTGAGGAAATAAAAGAGGCCAGCGAAGCCCATTTATAAAAAAGAGGCCAAAGATGCCCACCAAAAAAAAGAGGCCAAAGAGCCCACAAAAAAAAGAGAAAAGAGAGAAGGGACAATTGCTACTATCCTCTTTCCACACTTGTGCTTCAAATAGCACTATGATCTTCATGACAGAGAGTCTCCTACGTTGTCACTTCCATATACTAGTGGGAAATTTTCATTATATAACTTGGCTTGTATATTCCAACGATGGGCTTCCTCAAAATTGCCATAGGTCTTTGTGAGCAAGCAAGTTGGGTGCACACCCACTAGTTTCTTTTGTGAGCTTTCATACACTTATAAGCTCTAGTGCATCCGTTGCGTGGCAATCCCTACTCACTCACATTGATATCTATTGATGGGCATCTCCATAGCCCGTTGATACGCCTAGTTGATGTCAGACTATCTCCTCATTTTTTGTCTTCTCCACGACCACCATATTCTATTCCACCTATAGTGCTATGTCCATGGCTCACACTCATGTATTGCGTGAAAGTTGAAAAGGTTTGAGAACACTAAAGTATGAAACAATTGCTTGGCTAAAACCGGGGTTGTGCATGATTTAAATACGTTGTGTGAGGAAGATGGAGCATAGCCAGACTATATGATTTTGTGGGGATAACTTTCTTTGGCCATGATATTTTGAGAAGACATGATTGCTTTGTTAGTATGCTTGAAATATTATTGTCTTTATGTCAAATGATCGACTATTGTTTCGAATCACTCGTGTTTTCGTATTCATGCCATGATTAGATTATGTGATCAAGATTATGCTAGGTAGCATTCCACATCAAAAATTATCTTTTTTATCATTTACCTACTCGAGGACGAGCAGAAATTAAGCTTGGGGATGCTGATACTTCTCCGTCGTATCTATAATTTTTGATTATTTCATGCCAATATTCTACAACTTGCATATACTTTTGGCAACTTTTTATACTATTTTTGGGACTAACATATTGATCCAGTGCCAAGTGCCAGTTCCTGTTTGTTGCATGTTTTTTATTTCGCAGAATATCCATACCAAACTAAGTCCAAACGTACTAAAAACTTACGGCGATTTTTTTGGAATATTTATGATTTTTGGGAAGAAAAATCAACCCGAGGCGATGCATGGAGGGCCCACAAGCCCTATAGCCACCATGAGGAGGTACATCGGCGGCTGGCAGGCTTGTGGCCACTCCTTAAAGCGGTTGGAGACCTTCTTTCTCCGGAAGAAAGATAATATCCAGAAGAAAATCGTGTTAAACTTTCAGCCCAATCGGAGTTATGGATCTCCGGGAATTTAAAAACGGTGAAACACAGAATCTGGGAGCGTAGAAACCAAAGGACACACAGAGAGAGATCCAATCTCGGAGGGGCTCTCGCCCCTCCGCCGCCATGGAGACCATGGACCAGAGGGGAAACCCTTCTCCCATCTAGGGAGGAGGTCAAGGAAGAAGAAGAAGGAGGGGGGCTCTCTCCCCCTCTCTCCCAGCGGCGCCGGAACGCCACCCGGGACATCATCGTGTGACGGCGATCTACACCAACACCTCCGTCATCTTCACCAACATCTCCATCATCTTCCCCCATCTATATTCAGCGGTACACTCTCCCTACCCTCTACTTGAACATGGTGCTTTATGCTACATATTATTATCCAATGATGTGTTGCTATCCTATGATGTCTGAGTAGATTATCGTTGTCCTATCGGTCATTGATGAATTGCTATGATTGGTTTAATTTGCTTGTGGTTATGTTGCTGTCCTTTGGTGCCCATCATATGATCGCACACGTGGATCACACCATAGGGTTAGTTGTATGTTGATAGGACTATGAATTGGCAGGCTAGAGTGACAGAAGCTTCAAACCTAGCATAGAAATTGATGCATATGGGATTGAAGGGGGACCAATATATCCTATTGCTATGGTTGGGTTTTACCTTAATGAATGTTAGTAGTTGTGGACGCTTGCTAATAGTTCCAATCATAAGTGCATAGAATTCCAAGTAAGGGATGGCATGCTAGCAGAGGCCTCTCCCACATGATACTTGCTACCGATCTAATAACGTAGTCAATTGCTTAGGGACAATTCCGCAACTCCTACCACCACTTTTCCACACTCGTTAGACACTCGTATTTTTTTCTTTTTCTAACCAGCCCCTAGTTTTATTTACGTGTTCTTTACTTTCTTGCAAGCCTATCCTATCCCTCCTACAAAGTACTTCTAGTTTCATACTTGTTCTAGGTAAAGCGAACGTAAAGTGTGCGTAGAGTTGTATCGATGGTCGATAGAACTTGAGGGAATATTTGTCCCGCCTTTAGCTCCTCGTTGGATTCGACACTCTTACTTATCGAGAAAGGCTACAATTGTTCCCCTATACTTGTGGGTTATCAAGACCTTTTTCTGGCGCCGTGACCGGGGAAGCAATAGCGTGGGGTGAATATCCTCGTGTGTGCTTGTTTGCTTTATCACCAAGTAGATTTATTTGCTGTTCTAAGTGTTTCTCTATCTTTAGTTATGGATATGGAACACGAAATACCAAAAAAATAAGGTGTACTTGCTACTCATGGAGATGGGGAACCTCCTAAAACCCTCGATGCTCGTTACGTGGAAAATATTATATACTTCTTTAATAATCCGGAGAAAGCCCCATTCAATTATATAATGGGATACACGTTGGATCAACGTCAATACTTTAGGGATTATCGCTTGACTCAAAAAGGGAAACTTTTATGGGATCAAATCCATTTGTTGAAATGGTATGCTTGGGAACTATGCAAGAGACATCTTGTTACTTGTTGCTCTACGATGAAGGCTCCACACCTTACCTTTTCTTGTGAGTTTAATGATCATAGAACCTTGGCTTCTAATACTAATGGTATATATGATTACTATGATGCGAATCAAATAGAAGAGTTTGTTGCTTTTGAAATTGAGGCTATGTTTAAAAGGTATGATGATAATGATGATGCTCCTTACCGATCTGAAAATTTGGCTCTACTTAGTTATTGTTATACTAATTATGAATATAATGCCCATATTGAGCGATTTAAGGAGAAATCCTATGCTTCCCAAGAAGGTTTAATGACGAGCGTCGTAAGGCGATCGGAGAGGAAGTCGCCCGGCTTTTGGCCGCCGGGTTCATCATCGAGGTTTTCCATCCTAAATGGTTGGCTAACCCGGTCCTGGTGCTAAAAAAGAATGGCACTTTCCGCATGTGCATCGACTACACTGACCTCAACAGAGTCTGTCCGAAGGATCCCTTCCCCCTTCCCGCATTGATCAAATCATAGACTCGACGGCGGGTTGCGAGCATTTGTGTTTCTTGAATGCTTATTCAACGTACCACCATATCAAGATGACGGTGGCAGACCAGGAGAAAACAACCTTCATAACCCCCTTTGGAGCCTTCTGTTACGTGTCTATGCCGTTCGGGATCAAGAGTGCGGGGGTGACTTATCAGTGTTGCATCGAAAATTGTTTGCATAACCAGATCGGTCATAATGTCCACGCTTATGTGGACAACATCGTAGTCAGATTTCATAAGAAAGAGTCGCTCTTGGAGGATCTCAAGGGGACTTTTGACAACTTGCGAGTCTACCAGATGAGGCTTAATCCCACCAAGTGTGTGTTCGGTGTTCCTGCAGGAAAGTTATTGGGTTTTCTGGTGTCAGAACGCGGCATTGAAGCTAACCCGGACAAAATCGAAGCGATTATTTTGCTCGGAAAGCCGGCTAATATTAACCAAGTCCAACACATGGCGGGTCGTATCATGGCTCTAAGCCGCTTTATAAGTCGCCTTGGGGAGAAGGCCATCCATCTCTATTAGTTGCTCAAGAAAACTGATCAATTCGTATGGACAGACGAAGCCAACGTAGCCTTTGAAGCCTTGAAGCGACAATTGGTTAAGCCGCCAGTACTAGCGGCTCCGACGGACAAGGAGCCTAAGCTTTTGTACATCACGACCAATTCCAAGGCAGTGAGTGTGGCAGTGGTTGTCGAGCGGAAGGAAGAAGTAAAGGAATACCCGGTTCAGCGACCAGTGTATTTCATCAGCGAAGTCGTGACCCTCTCCAAAAACGCTACCCGCATTGGCAGAAGCTGGTCTTTGGGGTGTTTATGGCAAGTCAGAAGCTGAAGCACTACTTCCAAGAACATTCCATTACGGTAGTCAGTTCTGCCCCCCTTAGCGACATTATACAAAATCGGAAGCAACAGGACGGATTGCTAAGTGGGCCATTGAGTTGGGGCCTCATCACGTGCGGTATACTCCCCGCACGGCTATTAAGTATCAAGCATTAGTGGACTTCATCAACGACTGGACCGAGTTGCAAATTCCAGAAGATAGGCCCGATCATACCTATTGGACCATCCATTTCGACAGATCCAGGCAATTGGAAGGCTCGGGGGCTGGTGTGGTGATAACCTCACCTCAGGATGAAATTTTTTGCTATGTCCTACGGCTCATGTTTCCATGTACCAACAACGCGGCAGACTATGAAGCCTTGCTCCATGGATTGCGACTCTCCAAAGAGATGAGCCTCACGCAATTCAGATGTTTGGGCGACTCAGATTTGGTGGCACAACAGGTTTCTGGCACATGGGATTCTAGAGATCCCTTGATGGCGGCTTACAAGAGAGCTGTGTCCGATGTAGAGGGTCACTTTCATGGTTATCAAGTGGATCACATCGCCCGGCGACTCAATGAAGGAGCGGATGCTCTTTCTCGCCTTGGTTCACAGCGTAAGCTGGTTCCTCCCAATGTCTTTTTGGATGCATTACATAATCCTTCGGTGAGACTGCCTTCACAAGAAGACTTGGCGGTGCCGGACCCCGAGTCGCAACTCGTGGCGGGTCTTCGTGCTACTCCGGATTGGGCGACTCCCTACATGGCGTATCTCACACGAGGCGGGTTACCCGCGAATGTGTTATTGACTCGCCAAATCGTCCGTCGGTGCAAATCCATGGTCATACAGAACGGTGAGTTAAACAAGCGAAGCACCTCAGCGGTGTTTCAAAGGTGTGTCTCTTCTGAGCAGGGACGTATGATCCTCAATGAAATCCATGTGGGCGACTCTGGTCATCATGTCGGGCCACGATCCTTGGTTTCTAAAGCCTTTAGACATGGGTTCTATTGGCTGACACCTCATGCAGACGCGGAAGAGATTGTTCGCTGATGTGATGGTTGCCAGAAATTTGGATGCCAGATGCACGTGCCGGCTTAGGAGTTGCGGATGATCCCAATCACTTGGCCGTTTGAAGTCTGGGGGCTAGACATGGTTGGCCCTTTCGAAATGTCGTCCAATAAAAAGACTCATCTATTGGTGGCAGTTGACAAGTTTACTAAGTGGGTCGAGGCTTAACCCGTTAGTAGCTGTGACACAGATACGGCTGTCAAATTCTTGAAAAAATGATTTTCCGGTTTGGATATCCTCATAGTATCATTACTGACAATGGTACTAATCTATCGAAGGGCGCAATGCAAGAGTTTTGCGGTCGAGAGCATATCCGGCTTGACGTTCCTGCAGTCGCACATCCCCAGTCTAATGGGCAGGCAGAAAGGGCGAATAAAGAAATACTGCAGGGGGATCAAGCCCCGGCTTATGGTACCTTTGGAATGTACTCCAGGATGTTGGGTGGAAGAGTTGCCTTGAGTATTATGGAGCATCTGGACCACTCCCAACCGTTCCACGGGTTTTATTCCTTTTTTTCTGGTCTACGGGGCGGAGGCGGTGTTGCCAAGTGACATCAGACACGATTCACCGCAAGTCGCCGCCTATGTGGAAGAGGACAATGAGTTGGCACGACAAGATTCGTTGGATGCTTTGGAGGAAGAGCGTGACTTGGCTGCATCACGATCGACGATCTACCAACAAGATTTGCGACGTTACCATAGTCACCATGTCAAGAGCCAGACTTTCCAAGAGGCCGACTTAGTGCTCCGGCTGATTCAGGATCACACTGGAATGCATAAGTTATCACCTCCATGGGAAGGACCGTTTGTCATCTGCAAGAATCTTCGGAACGGCTCATACTACTTGGTGGATCTTCGCCCAGATAGGCCAACTACAGAGGTTGACACAACTCGCCCCTGGAATATAGCCCACATGCGGCCTTACTACACCTAGAGCCATGGGCTCCTTTCTTTATTTATGAGGCAATAAAGCCGGCACCCACGAACTTCGGGTCCTTTGTCGTTTTAGCTTCTGGAAAGCATGAGTCTTTATTGTTCTATGAGTCGTCCAAACATGGATGCTATCAGGGCCAAAGAGCATAAGTCGCCATGCTGCGCTTATTTCGAAACTGGGCACTGGTAAGCCAAAGAGGACCAGTTGCCATGTTGCACGGTTCAAACATGGGCGCCTTATATGATTTTGAGAATTAAGCTGGCTTACTTCGGGGCTACAAGTTCCCAAGTCGTTTTGCAGTAAGAGCGTAAACGCTTCTGCAATCCTATGTCCGACTTTTCCTAATCATAGGTCACTTGGGGGCTTCCACTCACTGATTCAGCCTGAATACCCTCTTGACTAGCGAAAAATTACCGCATTACAAATGGTTATACTGGACTATGGGTTGGACAAGTCGCCACATGGACCTATGTACTCTGCGTGAGTCAATCCTTTATCTGGACCCTGAACTCGCTTGGTTAAAACATAAAAGGTACCGGCCGGAGCCGCACATGGAAAATAGAGAAACTATTGGTTCACTGAACCTGCTTCACTGAAGCTTGACTCGCGCCTGATCAGTCGGTCTAAACAATATGGGTCGTTGCAAAAGCCTTCTTGGGGTAACACTAGAGTTTTGCAAACTCGTCTTATCCTCTCGCAGCTCATTGAGCCAACGAATTTTCTATCTTGGTGGCACAACCAGAAGGTTTCATAAAACCCTTGTTTAACTCGCGACGACACATTGAGCTGACCTTTGTTCATAACTCGCCATGACTCATTGGGCCGGTTTATAACTATTGTTTGCCATAACCCAGGGGGCTGGCTTATCTTCTGCCATAACTCACTGAGTCGGCTTGTACTGTTTTTTCCCTGACACACAGGATGGATATTTTTATGTCAAACTTTGACACTTCCTAGCTTATTAAGCAGAAGAATTGTAAAAGGCAATTCACGATTCGCATACAAAATATATTATCCAGCAATGTCAAGCAAAAGGCATGGGCGGAAGACTGTTTTCCTACAATCCAGCAAACTATTACATGGCTCACATGGCTAAGTCGGGCGTCCTCCCCTGATCAAGAAGAGATCAGATTGTTTTTAAAGCAATGGTTACATCCTAAGAAAACTCAAGCTGTTTTCGGGTCGCCTTGCCTCGACCTTTCTCCACCTTCAATTTGTAAGTCGCCCATCTTCCAGTTATAGTTGGCCAATGCGATGAACTCATCTTCATCATCAAGGAAGGTAGAAAGATTTGCTTCAAAATCAAAGGGATTCTTGGGTCGGCGAGGAGCCAGGCTGGTAGTTTCATACGATGGAGGAGTCACTTTCTTGTTATTATCATCATACGCAGCTTGGTATTTGTTAAATCCAAGCTAGCTGCTAGTTGAGTCGCTGCAAAGCGGGACTCTTTGATTACTTGATGGTAGTCATCTTCAGTGAACTCCGACCCGTCGTCTTTCAGTTCAGGGTAGCCAGCAGTTACCTCCTCTGGTTTCAATTCGTGACCATAAGACAGACACCGACTTAGGGTATTCAGGACTCCCTTCCGAGCGGCTGATCTCTTTAGCTCCTCCACTTGAGGAGGCAATGTGGACAGGTAGCCAAGCATGCTCTTGATGGACTTAACTGACACTTTGTTGCCCATGACTGCTTTTATCATCAGCACGCCTCCCGTATACAACTGTTTGGTGAAGGTATACATCACCCTTAGTTTTAGCATGCGGTCATCTTGGAGATTGGCGGCTCGTGGACCTACAAAGGATAAATCCGTGTTTGCTAGTCTTGACAAGCTCGATTGATTTTCTTTCGATGAAGGGAATTGATCCTTACCAAACATGGCTTGAGTCATGTTGGAAATGTGTTTTTTCAAGCCGGAGAGCACTTGCTGGGCAGCTTCCAGTTTTTCATCGGCTTGCTCGACCCGCTTCAGGAGGGCGGCTTGGTCACCTTTGGTTTTCTTTTCAAGCTTCTGGTGATCAGCCTTCATTTTCTCCATTTCAACCAGCACCACATGATACTTCCTCTCCGAGTCAGACCGAGCATTCTGCTGTTCGGCTAAATTTTTCCTTAAGTCAGCCACGGATGACTCGACCTGGGTCGCAGATTCCTGCAAAGCAAAATTTGGGGAGACAAGTCTCAAAACTATTGCAAGCAATATTCCTCACACTTGGGGGAAAATGTATGATTCTATTCAAAGTCATACAAAATACAAGACCCGACTCATCTTTCAAAAGATAACCCGGCCCTTGGGGGCTATGGACAGATATGGGTCTAATATACATTGCAACAAAAATTATTTCATCAAGCAAGACTAGTCTATTGGAAGGCTAATGGGTGCAAGAGATTACATAATAGACGTACCTCATCTTTAACTTTCATGAGGTGGATCAAGCTTTTATTCATTTCATAACTCGTCTCCAGGCGACTTGAGAAGCCAGAGCAGAGTTTGTCAAATTCGAGCTTCTCCTAATGAGGAAGTTTCCATTTACTGACATCTTGATCTTTGGAGGGATGAGATTCCTTTGAGGAGTGTCTGGATAACACCGCCGCTGCAGGTTTAGAATAGCCAGTGCCAGTGCTAATGACGGCCCCTGGATCCTCAGTCGCCTTGGAAGGGCTCGGCGGGTTAACGTTGTCAGCAATTTCCTTTAAGATGCCTGGCGAGTCATCCCTGACGTCGGGGATGTCATCCAGAGGAACATCATGAGCCGCCACTTGGTCCTCATCAAGCTCTGGGACAAAGGCGCTCGTGCCTAAGACCTCAGTCGTCTTAGGAGCGGAAGACGAGTCACCAGTCTTTCTCTTCTTTGCTTGTGCTCTGAGATGAAGGCACCAAAATTAGGGCAAATATCATTATTGGGAAGAGAAAGAGTTAATGAAAGAACTCACCCTTGTACACGAATCATTGGCGGAAGAGCTGACATCACTGAGTCGCCAGATGAAGGAGGAGAGGTCTGAAAGAATAAAGTTTGAAGACTGAGGGAGTTGTGAATCGCATTTTCTACAAGGAAGAGTGTGTGTTTAAACAAGAGCATTCCTCGTTCGTGCGTTTCTGACCGGTTGTCTTTTCAGGCAACCCGGAAATTAAGTCGCCAGAGCGGCTTCGGGTTTTGCGCTTGGGAGTATATTTCGCCTTCTTAAAAAGGAAATTAGGATCCATATAAGCATTTGGGTGAGACAAGGAAACTTTCCCACAAATCCGCCTAGCTGGCCTAGGTGAAGAGGAAGTTGAGTCGGAAGAAATAGAAATTACCTCAACCGCGTCATCCTGGCTCTCATAGTCATCACCCTACGCATGAAGGCACAGGGTATAAGCATGAGTCGGAACATAAGGATGATAAATAAAGGGGAATTTTTTACCTCTCACTCTTCTTCGACAACTTGTGATTCGCCGACGACGGAGGAATCCTTGACGGCGGCTTTGCCCTTGCTTGGTTGCTTCTTCTTCTTCGGTGGTGGCTTGGTTATTTTTTTGGCAGTCACCTTTGGTCCCCTTCGCCCAAAGGGGTCACCTTTCTGGTGGATAGAATAAAATTTCAAACCAGGAGCATTGGCACGTATGCTTAAAAAGTAAAAGAAGGCGGCTTGGATAGTTACCGGTGGAGCCGGGTTGGAGTGACAGAAGGGCTTGAGTCCGATCTTGGCACAGTCTTCCAAAGACTCGCTGGTTAACTTCTTAATTATCCCAACAATGTCTCTCTGCGAGTTTTTTATGATGGAAGCTTTGCGGATGGTTCACGCTACCATCATATTTACACATCAGACCATCCCGGTGACTTAGAGGAAGAATGTTCCATTCCACCCAACAACGGAATAGATCAACCCCGTGAGAGCCCGTTATAGGTCAGTGATCGCAAGTCCGAGAAGTCTCGGATGAATTCCAATTCTTCTTCTTGTGTAAGCTTCTCGGGCATCTTGAAGTCCATGGGTAGGCGATCTTCTCTATAACCCGGAAGCGGGTTCTCGCCAGCAGGAGAAGTGTCCCGACAGTAAAACCAAGTCTTGGCCCAGCCTTTGGGATGGCTGGGCAGAAGGACAGATGGAAATCCACGTTCTCGGCGCCTCTGGATGTTGACTCCTCCGAGTTCATGATTGGTCCCGTTAGAAAATTTGGTCTGGCGATTCAGATGAAAGAAGTTCCAAAATAATAGAACTGTGGGCTCTCTTTGCACGTATACCTCATAGAATACTTGAAACTGGCAGAGGTTACTGATGGAGTTGGGTACCAGGTCTTTAGGATGAACATTGAGGAATGTAGAGTGTCTGAGAAGAATTTCGACCCGGGCGGTTTGAAGCCTCATTCCAGGTGGTCAGTGAAGACGACTATTTCCCCTTCGGCAGGGTTGGGGATTACCTCGCCTGGGGCGGTTCGCCAACCGATGACTTCCTTACTGCGATGTGACCCAACTTGACAAACTTCTCAATAATAGTGTCATCAATCTTGGTTGGTAACCAATCGCATTTTGAGACGCCAACCATGACTACAAAAGGAGGAAACAAGGCGGCTCAGTGAAGACCATGAAATATGGTGACTCGCCAGTTGGAGATCTACGATGTATCTGTCAAGACCTTATGACTCGCCCTTAGGTAACTAAAGGTACGAATATGAAGGCATTCTAACTCGCCAGATGAGCAATTTATGGTAATACAAGGGTGTTATGACTCGCCCCTCGACCGAAAAAAGGAGTAGCTATGGTGATAATCTAACTCGCCGTGGTGGAAGAAGGTGAGCGGCGGCTCTCAAAGGATTTCTTCCTTAGGGATATTCCCGGGAGAGGGACAAACATGTTTCTCAAAACGAGCAGTAAATTACGGATCTACCGGTGCATCGAATTAAAAGGATAATACTTGGCAAGAATTTCGAAGCCTATGAACGCAAGGATGCGGCAGTGCTATCGCCTGGATCTACGGAGTAAAACCTCAAATGTCCGAGAGATGTAATGAGACTACCATGGTTCGCCACTACATAGGATCTACCGCAAGAATATTAAGCAGATCTGGAGCAAAGAAAGATGTTCGTTGCGTTTTAGAGCTAACCTACAAAGAACAATGAAGTCCTCAGTCTAAACCTAATGGAGGAAGGCGCTTACCTGAGAGAGGAGGACGATGCTGGAAATGGACGCGGAGAGCGTCGCGCCTTTGACTGGCTCGGAGACGCCCAGGGAGCAGCTGCAGGATGATGGAGCTTCGGGGACCGACGAGGAGGCCGAGGCGCTGGCACGAGGAAGAAGAACGACGCGAGGAAGCCGAAGTGGGGGCAGGTGGTGGAATCCCCACTCCCCGTGCGGCTATTTAAAGGGCCGGAGCTGGAATCGAGGCGGCAGGCGCAGGAATAGAAGCGACAAAACTGAAAGTTTGCAATGATGGTGCCCAGATTTTCGGGATAAGTAAATGGTGGTGCAAAAGATCCGTTGGGTGGTTACGGCATTAAAATCCTGAAATTGAAGGGTTGAAGTGATGTTATCGAAAATTGCATGGCGCCTCACACAATTCATGATGGATGGCGGCTTATCATCCGTCAAAAGATAGGAGTGACACAAGTCGCCCCAAAATGAGTGAAGGGTTTTGGCGTGAATAAATTCAAGACAATCTGGGGCCTAATGTTGGGGATGTTACCTGCGGTGTAACCCGCCTTAGCTGGGTCGGGTCACTAAGGGGCCGACTCATTCATTGGTAATACATGCCTTGGCCCATGAGCCAAGGAGGTTTCCAGTCTTGGGAAACACAACGACTTAGAGACAGGGAAAGCTATGATTTGTAGCATAGCCAGGACTCTTGTAAATCCTAGGGCCTCGACCTGTATATAAAGGCGAGTCCCTAGGGTAGATAGGGCAAGTGAAAAATCATCAAGAGCTAGGTCACGCGAGTTACGCCCTCCTTTTAATCGAAACCATCATCAATCTACACAAAGCTGGACGTAGGCTTTTACCTCCACACGAGGGGCCGAACCAGGGTAAATCTGAGTCTCGCTTTCGCTCACCCCCTTTGAGTCACCACCAAGGTGCAATGGATCCATCTTTAAGTCCTTTCACGAGGACATCTGCCGTGACAAAACCACGACAAGATGTTTCGTGGAAAAGTGCTCTGTTTTTGAAATGAAAATATGAAGGTAGTATTTTTGTTAAATGAAAATGTGAAGCAAGTCTTTTTTTGAAATGAAAATGTGAAGCTACTTTTTTTAATGAAAATGTGAAGCTCCCATTCCTATAGTTGATATATACTTGATGACGTCACCACAGACACTAGAAAACAAATGCACCATGGTCACTTGTTGGATGTTATTGTTATATAATAAAGGGTTTCAGACTAACCAAGTTATAATGTCGCACTCTAGATATATTAGTAAAAATTTACCAAGCTACTAAGTTACTAAGTTAAAATGTTCATATATTCAAAATGATTTAATTAAAAGACTCACTAACTTAAAATTTACCCCCTCCCCAATAACTTCGACATGAGGGGCGATGTCGGACATGCATGAGAGAGAGGCGGCTGCTCGCCCGACCAACTATCGAGGCCACCCAAACCCTAGAAGAAAGGGCGTCGCTGTGGATCTACCACCTTCCCAATAACTTCGACACGAGGGGGGCATCGGACATGCATGAGAGAGAGGCGGTCCGCTCGCCCGACCAACTATCGAGGCAACCCAAACCCTAGAAGAAAAGCGTCGTTGTCGATCTACCCCGTCCCCGATAACTTCGACATGAGGGGGGATGTCGGACATGCATGAGAGAGAGGCAATCCGCTCGCCCGACCAACTACCGAGGCCACGCTAATCCATCTCTCATGGTTGTATATTGCCATGTTGTAATATTTGCAGAAACCATGGATGGATACTAGGAAAAATAAGTTTTGTTGGGGGATATAATTCACGACGGACGTGATCCCTTATCATTTCTCAATGACACCGATGGTCAAGAAGGAGAGGATGACACTCCAGTGATCCAACAATGGAGTAAGAAGGAGGTCATGACGGCTCAGGTGAACAACAATTGAGCAGGAAGAAGGTCATGACGGCTCCAGTGATCGAATGGCGTAGGAAGGAGATCATGATGACGGCTCTGGTCAGCGAACGGAGGAGGGAGCCTTAACTGTTGCATAATCCGGCGAGCTATATATGTATATTAATTAGGCATGTGCTGACTTGATACATTATATGTTTTGGTAACGCTTCTTTCTTCTTTTAGCCCTCCGTATCGAGCTAAACTTCTATAAGGAGACGAGGCCCGAAGAAAAGGTTGCGACACGATGAAAGGTTCACGATCACAGAAGTTACGCAAAATGGCCAACAGATTGCTCCCAAACGGACCAAGGCCACATTTGTACATTAGTGCAGAGTTGTTGTTAGGGGCAGCGTCCCGATCACAATCCATGAATGGAATCAGAAGAAAGACCCTAAAATTTCTTATGTCCATGATAGACTGAAAGATGATCTTTGGACCTCGCTAATGATAAATTTCAGCCTACCGCCAAAGGAGGATCCTAAGAACCCAGTTATAGAGTGAAAGGTCAAGGCATTTGCTCTAAAGAAGATTGCACAACTATTCAGGAACTAAAGGAAACATTTGAACACAAAGTTTGTCGAGAAAGACGAGGCTCCGCTTTTGTGGCCTATCAGAAATCGAACAAGGGTAAGCAAAGGTCAAAGACAAACAAGCGAAATGCTACACTGAAGAAGTGTCACCATACCATGGGGTTAGGTGGCTATAGCAAAGCCCGGTCCTTGTGGGAAAAATTTGAGCAACACCTGCTTGCTAAAGGGGTCCAACCAGAGATATTGCACTGGCCAGATCGGTCTAGGAATTAGTTCTTCGGGGTTGGGGGAACTTTGGACCCATAATCAAGGAAGTGTGTTTGGATGAACGAACAACTTGCAATACCCATTAGCAAGCTTCAGAAGGCAATCAAGGCAGCGCAGGAAGGGACATTCATTCCCGACAGAGAGAAGGACGACCTGACAGAGGCCCGCGGGATTCCTAAACAGCTTTTACGAACACGAGGCACATCGGCTCCTTTCCGTGGGTGCATGGGTTTCCCGATAGCGATGGTTATAGAAGCCGAAAAATAAAGAAAAAATAGGAAGCAACCGAAATGCAGAAGCTCAGTGCAAGATTAGCGGAACTAGAGGAACTTGAGAGCCAGCGAGCTATCGGCCAACCAACTTAGTGGCACGGAGATCATTACTTGGACGCTACCACAAAAGCTACCCCACCATCTCAGCGGAGAAGCAGTGTGGCTTCTCGTTCAGCCTGATTTCACAACTCGTCGCAACCCCGTGGATAGTATCACGGAGGATGAACATTGTGTGCTAATGGAGAAATGCCAGAACGTAACCTTGAAGGCGGCGGTCGGCTCTGTTCTACCTCCTCGAGCTGAGGGAACTTTCCATTGCCATTCGATTCCACATGACTATGCTATTGTGATTGTGGATGAAATAACGGAGGGATTTGAGGATTTGGAGCTTAATACCGTACAGGTAAAGGGGAGATTCATCTGGAAAAATCTTTATGGTCTACATGTCTATGGATAAAGGAGTACATCAAGCTTCAACATTGGACGCCTCAGCAAACTCCTCCTCCTCGTCCTTCATCTACTCTTCCTTCGCATCCTCCGGTACGTGACAACACTCCGCCTCCTCCGACATGTCAGCGCACTCCGCCTACTCCGACGCCTGAGGGCACTCCGCCTCCTCCACCTTTTCCTCCGACACGTGAGCGCACTCCGCCTCCTCCTCCTTCGCCTCCCACGATGCGTGAGCGCACTCCGCCTCCTCCGCCGTGTGACCGCACTCCTCCTCCTCCTCCTCTGCCTCCTCCAGCATGTGAGTGCACTCCGCCTCCTCCGGCGTGTCAGCAATGGTTGAAGAGAGACGCCGCCACTCTGGCGGCTAGCAGTACTGGAGGCGGGAAGAAATTCAAATATGGTCCAATACTCAAGCCTCTTCCAAAGTTACCATATGAGATGACTCCCGAGGAAATCGTGGTTTCATATAAGGCCCTTTTTGCACCTAAACGTCCACGTCCAAAGGAGAAAGTTGATCTGGTAAAAGCAAAGCGTTGTCTGGATGCCCTTGAGCGACCACCATTGTTACCGCGTCCTCTGCCATCACACTATGAGAGAATTGTTCAAAATACACATGTTAAAGCAAAGTAGTCGGAAAGCTTAAGTATATTTTGTTTGGGAAGTGGGATAAAAAGTCTCCAGCTCGGCGAACAGGAGAAGAAATCGTGCGCCCCGCTCAAGGTGTTTACCGATGTTGCTAATGTTGATCTGAGGGTAGTGGCCGCTAATTATTCTGGTTTTAGTCCTACTGATTCCGTAACAGATCTTGTACAGTTCGAAACTACCCCGATAGTAGTCCTTAGATACCAGTACGGGAAGCCTCTCGTGAAACTTGAGTTGTTGACAGAACTGTCAATGATGATGCGAATACTGCATGATTGGTACTTGAATGCGTGCAATGATTCGATCAACAGTATATATGTGGCATTTAAAGATGAGCAGTTCTCCGATGGAAATGGGTCGTTGTTTGTTGAATTTGACGAATTATTTCAGTTATACAATCAAAACGCCCTTGACAAAATGATCGTCAGTTCCTATTGTTTGTAAGTATTATTTCTGTAATTAAGTCTCTAGCTCATCTCCTTCATTATTCTATGTGTAATTATCCTTGCTATATTATGCAGATTGAAGATCCTCGAATGCAAAATAGGACAAATATATGACATTGGGTTTATTAACCCAGATACAGTAAATGCATATAACATATGTAATACACCCAAAGAGATAGAGAACTACTTGCTAACTACGGTACTTTAACAACATGAGAGAAGGGAAATACTATTTCCTTACAACTTTGGATGAGTGTTACTAGTTGTCTTCTGCACATTATAATCGAGGTTAAGTGTAATTGATGAGTTATGCGTGCGCAGGTTTCACTTTGTTCTACTAATCATTAGGCTTGAGGAGGGAGTAGTACTTGTCTTGGACTCGCTACATAAAGACCCAACACAATTGGAACCCGTTACTCAAATGCTCCAGAAGTAAGTTCAATCATTATCGCACCATATCGACAAATTTATTTCATTTCCTGATATCAAGTAATCATTTTCTTTGTCGTGAAGGGTTTGGAAAAGTTCACCAAGAAAGTTAAGGGTGAATGGAAGAAGGGGCTGCAATTTACCTTCTGCAAAGTAAGTAGTACTAGCTAGTTTAGCGCATCATGATTTTCATTCATTCTAGTTTCAATACCAGTATCATGCTTTATTATTCTTTTGATTGAACTCTATTCTCGTAAAGTACTTCTTGATGTAGGAAGCTGGGACTAATTTATTTGGATACTTCGTTTGCGAGTGGATTCACCAGGCGACCTCTGAGAAGGCCAAATGTTTTAAAGAACTTGATGTACGTAAACAATATTCACATTTTTATTTTATTACCATCAACTGTGTTGAGTTTCATTCATATATATATATATTGACCCTCTTCTTTAAATTAGATCGAGCGGAAGCGGGAAGAACTCCTACCAACCGATCGCATACGAGCAATTCAAGAGGAATTGGTGGGATTCTTTGTTCACCATGTCATACCATCAGACAGGGAATATTGTTAGAATTTCCTTACCGATTTTGGTGGACGATAGATATTAGCTAGTTAGGGATCGTAAGAGATGTTATATGTTGTATATATGCATGATCGTGTACTATATGTAGTAGCATCGAATTGTTCAACCAAGCAGGAAGAAAGAGAGGTCACTTCTCTCTATATATGTTCATGACAATGTTGTGTAATTACTGGTTCCTTCATTTACTTACTAGCTGGCGTCGAGTTCTCCCTATATGTAGTAGCTACCGTCGACCAAGCAAGGAGAAAGAGAGGTCACATCTCCCTATATGTAGTAGCTAGCTAACACAACATGAAACCCCTAATAAAACCCTCCAAAACCCGTAACCCCCCCATTTAAAAAAACAAAAAACCCAGCGCATGCGAGCTGCTAACGTGTGGTTGCCTTTTGGTCCCGGTTGGTCTTACCAACCGGTACTAAAGGTCCTCCTGCCTGGCTGCCTCGCAGCGGCCACGTGGAGATCCTTTGGGCCCGGTTCGTAAGCCAACTGGGACTAAAGGTTTGGGAATTTAGTCCCGATTGTTTTGTCCTGGTTGAAGAACGAGGAATAAAGCCCCTCTGGAACCGGGACTAAATATCTGTTTTCTACTAGTGAGAATTGGTACGGTGCATAAACAGAAACTTTTGCGTCTAGTGCAAAATTTCTCTGATTTTACTGGAACGTATTTTTGATATGAAATTTTATATGTTATAGCTATATAAATTCCTCAGGTCTTCCTTATGGTTAAAAAGTGTTGGAGTTACAGAAGTAGGGTGTCTTTGTTGATCACTACAGATTGTTCTGTTTTAGACAGATTATGTGTTTGCTTACATAGTTTGCTTGTTTGATGATGATATGGATTATATTGCGGGGTATAAGTCATGGAGAAGTTACAATATAGTAAATGATTAAATTATAAAATATGAATCAATTTATAACATTACCTAATGTTTATGGTTTGCCTATCCTACTAACGGATCTCACAACTTTCGTGTCGAGTTTTGTGTGGTGAAGTTTTGAAGTTTTGGGTGTTATCACCATGGATGAAGGAAAAAGGATTAGAAAAATCCTAAGATTAGGGATTCCTAAGTCATACCAAGTCAAATTCTAGGAAGAGTCAAGCGTCTAACATTGGGGGTGCCCCGGAAGGCATCGCCTCTTTCGTGTTAATCAATCGATGTGTCACTTTGAGCTATATTTTTATTCATCAGATGATGTGAGTTTTGCTTGGAGTGTCATGTATCTTAGGTTATTTTTATTATTTTATTTCCACAATCATTTTTTTCTGGATAGATCCACTTGAGAGAGACACATGTTCACCATGATTTGATAGAATACTCTATGTGATTCACTTATATCTTTTGAGCTAAGCAGTTGCTCGTGTACTTCACTTATATCTTTTTAGAGAACGGCGGCATATATATTTTATATAAATAATTGCACTCTTATTCTTCATTTACTTTTTTTGAGAGTTAATAAATAGTAGTTGTAATTTGCATGGGTTAAAAGACTAGTCCAAAAATAATAGGTATTCAAGGACTGCATAATCAAAACCACATGTAGCACATAAAAAAGGAATTGTGGGTTAATGATATCGATGTGGTAATATGAAAGAGTGTGTGTGCATGGTTGTTGCTTAGTAAAAATATCGATAGTTAAAGGATGTTAATTTATTGTTCATCCAAATATTGGTTATGGCATGATGATGATGTGTGTAGATTCTCATCCCTTGTTGACATTTTTTGCTGATTAGGTCGTGGGCGCGCGATGGTTAACTCCTCCCAACCTCCACGCTTGGGGCATGCGAGTAGTACTTTGATTCTAGAGAGCTAATAAAACATTGCGATAAGTATGTGAGTTCTTTATGACTAATGTGAAAACATGGATGTACGCACTCTCACCACCTCATATTTGCTTGCCTCTTCAGTACCGTGCATTGCCCAATCTCACCTCTAGGATCGGTGCGTACTTCGCCGGTGCATCCAAACCCTGCGGCATTATACTCTCTATTGCACATAAGCCACCTTATATCTTCCTCAAAACACACACCATACCTACCTATCATGGCATTTCCATAGCCATTCCGGGATACATTGCCATGCAACTTCCACCGTTACATCATATGACTAGTACACTCATTGTTATATTGATTTTCATGATCATGCTGACATCATATTTGTATTAAAGCCACCATTCATCTTTGTTATACATGTTATTCTTGATCATTGCACATCCTAGTACACTTCCAAAGGCATTCATATAGAGTCCTATTATATAGTAGTTTTACATATCGAGTTGTAAGTAAATAGAAGTGTGATGCTATTCATTATTATGGCACTGTCTTAGTGAGGAAAGGATGACACAGACAATGATTCCCCCACAAGTCAAGATGAGACTACGAAAGGAAAATAAAAGAAATAAAGAAATAAAGGAAAGAAATAAAAAGTTAGAAAGAAAAGGTAAAAATAAAAAGAAAAGGGAAAAAATAGAACAAAATAAATTAGACAAAAGAGAGAAGGGACATTGCTACTCCCTTCCACGCTCGTGCCTCAAATTGGCACCATGTTTTCCATATAAAGAGTCTCCTGATTTGTCACTTCCGTATGCTAGTGGGAATTTTTCATCATAGAACTTGGCTTATACATTCCGATGATGGGCTTCCTCAAATGCCCGAGGTTTTCGTTAGCAAGCAAATTGGATGCACATCCACTTTGCTTCAATCAAGCTTTCACACACTTGTAGCTCTAGTGCATCCGTTGCATGGCAATCCCTACTCCTCGCATTTGCGTCTATTGATGATCATCTCCATAGCCCGTTGATACGATAATTTGATGCGAGACATTGTTCTCCACTTTTACCCCTTTGAAACCTACCACCATATTCTATTCCATCTATATGCTATCTCCATGGTTCACACTCATGTATTGAGTGAGTAATAAAAAGCCGAAGTGCGTTCAAAAGTACGATCCAAATGCTTATCTTAACATAGTGGTGCTTGATATTTGTATTTATGTGGTGAAGATAGAGCCATGCCATGATAATATGAGAAAATGAAGGGGCTAAAGATTCCTGAAGGATCGTATATTTTGAACACTCGTGACTATGTGACTTATGTTCAAGGATATTGCTATGTTGATGTTTATTAATTCATCATTTCCCAATGATCATACGTACAAGATTACATGTTGGGTAGAAAGTCACATCAAAGATTCTGTTTTTATCATGTACCTACTCAAGGACGAGAAGGAATTAAGCTTGGGGATATTGATATGTATCCAATGTATCTATAATATTTTATTGTTCGGTGCTATAATATTATCATTCTAGGATACTTTTGGGCATTTATTTGTTGATTCATACTATTTTTGACCACTAACCTATTAACCAAGTGCCAAGTGTTAGTTGTTGTTTTCTGCATGTTTCTGGCTTTTCAGGTTTATGGTACCAAATGGAGTATAAATACCATGAAAGTTTTTGATGATTTTTTTGGACTAGAAGAAGACCTGGAATATTCAAGAGAAGGTCGGGGGGCAAACGAGGGCCCCACAAGCCAATAGGATCCGCCTAGGGGGGTGGACGCGCCTTGTTAGCTTGTGGGCCACCCCTTGTCTCCTCACTTTGCTCTGTGACTTATACATTCTCTTTTATTCTAAAAACCGTAGGGGAGCTCCTGAAACACTTTTCCACTGCCGCAAGTTTCTGTTCCGCTGCGTGCCATGTTTCACTTGTTGGAAATTTGACCTAGAGGCAATAATAAAGTGCTTATTATCATATTTTCTTGTTCATGATAGTCGTTTATTATCTACATTATAATTGTATTGACAGAAGATTCGGATACATGTGTGGATACATCAACATCATCGTGTCCCTAGTGAGCCTCTACTAGACTAGCTCATTGATCAAATATGGTTAAGGTTTCCTAACCATAGACATGAGTTTTAGTATGATAACGAGATCACAACATTAGGAGAATGATCTGATGGACAAGACCCAATCGTAAGCATAGCATTTGATCATATCGCTAAGTTTATTGCTACTGCTTTCCACATGTCTAGTATTTGTTCCTAAGACCATAAGATCATGCAACTCCCTGACATCGGAGGAATGCCTTTTGTGTATCAAACATCACTTCATAACTGGGTAATCATAAAGGTACTCTACAAGTAACTCTCTGGGTGTCTGTTGGGTTGCCATGGATGGAGACTGGGATTTTTCACCCGTAGAATGGAGAGGTATCTCTAGGACCTCTCAGTAATACAACAACACAAGAAGCTTGCAAGCAATGTGACCAAGTAGTTAGTCACGAGATCTTATATTAAGGAATGAGTATAGGGATTTTCCAGTAACAAGATTGAACTAGGTATTAGATACTAATGATCGAATCTCGGGCAAGTAACATACTCATAGACAAAGGGAACTACATACATAATTGATTGAAACTCTGACATCTTGGTTCAACCGATAAAGATCTTCGTGGAATATGTAATAACCAATATGGGCATCCAGGCACGGCTATTGGTTATTAACCATAGAGGTTCTCGGTCATGTCTCCATGATTCTCCAACCTATAGGGTCCGCACGCTTAATGTTCGATGACGATGGTATTGTTGGGATATGTATGTTGGTGATCTAATATTGTTGGGAGTCTCGATTGAGATCCCGAACATGAAGAGGAGCTCCGAAATGTTGCATAGGTAAAGACATATATATGGGAAGTTGGTATTCGGTGTCAGGAATGGTTATGGGTTTTACTAGCTTTTGTAAGGATTGCCATAATGGATACGGGGGTCCACTAGGGAGGTCCACCTTCCCCGGAGGTCCCAACAGGTTGTGAGAGGGGGTGCAACACGCACTGGTGGGCTGGGAGCCACCCCCTCCCAAGGGCCATGCACCTAGGGTTTGAGGGAAACCCGAAGGGGGGAACCTAACTTGTGGGCTACTCCTCCTCCCTAGCCTGCCACCCCACCCCCTTGGAGGAAGGACTTAGGGACGGATACCCCCTGCTCCTTGAAATAGAGGAGGGGTGGGAGGCAATCGACACACCAATCCTCCACCCCTTGGTGGCTGCCCTCTCTCTCATGTTTCCTCCTTCGTCCTAGTGCCACAATGCTTGGCGTAGCCGTGCTGAAGTAGCTCCACCACCAACATTGTTGTTGTGATGCTCAGGATCCAAACTACTACTCCTACCTCTATTGTTGGATCAAGGAGGCAGAGACATCATAGAGTTGCACGTGTGCTGAAGGCGGAGGTGTCGTCCGTTTGGTGCTAGATCGGAATAGATCGCGATTGGATCATGAAGACGTATGATTACATGATCCACATTTTACATGCTTCCGCTTAGTGATCTACAAGGGTATGTCGATACACGCCCCTCTCGTAGCTAAGGATCTCCATGGACAGATCTTGCGTGTGCGTAGAATTTTTTTGTTTCCCATGATATGTTCCCCAATAGTGACCTCATGAGCTAGGTCTGTGCGTAGAAGATATGCACGAGTAAAACACAAAGTGTTTGTGGGTGTTTATGTTCATATTGATTACCTCCTTATTATTATTTTGAGTCGGCGGTATTGTGGGATGATGCGTCTCGGACCAACCTTGCTTGTGCTCGCACAAGAGACGGGTTCCATCAATTGACATGCAAACTATTTTGCATAAAGGTGGTTGGCAGGTGTCTCTCTCTCACTTTAATTGAATTGGATTTGACACAGGCTGTCCTTGTAGAAGGTTAAAATGCAACTTCAGTATCACCATTGTGGATTTGCGTAGGTAAAACAGTTCTTGCTACAACAAAGTAGAGGACGTCTAACTTGTTTTTGCATGGCATGTTGTGTTGTGATATGGCCAACAAGTAATATGATATATGTGATGTATGAGATGATCATATTTTCTAATAATTATCACGACTTGCATGTCGATGAGTACGGCAACCGACAGGAGGCATAGTGTTGTCTTTAATTTATTTAGTGCCATTTGCTTTAATTTATCGCTATGAGTTAGCAATAGTTGTAGAAGCAATAGTTGGGGCAATAACCACATGATGACACGATGATGGAGATCATGATAATGGAGATCGTGGTGTCATGTGGATGACGATGGAGATCATGCCGATGCATTGGAGATGGAGATCAAAAGCACAAGATGATGATGGCCATATTTTGTCACTTATTTTGATTTGCATGTGATGTTTATACTTTATGCATCTTATTTTTATTAGGATGAGGTAGCATTATAAGATGATCCCTCACAAAATTTCAAGATAAAATTGTGTTCTCCCCAAGTATGCACCATTGCGAAAATTCGTCATTTCGAAGCACCTCGTAATAATCGGGTGTGATAGACTCTTCGTTCGCATACAACGGGTGTAAGCCACTTTTACACATGCATCATATATGAGTTAAACTTTCAATGGAGATGTTCACCATTGAAACCACCTCATCTCACGTGATGACCAGACTTGGTTGGTAGATTTGGATCATGCACACATAGACAACCTGAGGGATGTTTACTTGAGTGGGAGTTCATTACTAATCTGATTAACTGAACTTATTATCATGGATGTTGTCTAAATGTCTTTGCAAACTATATGGTAGATCAATGGCTCGCGGAGTAGTTCCCCTGAATTTATTGCATTCCTAGAGAAAGCTAAGCTAAAAGACGATGGAAGTAACGATGCAAACTCGTTCCATAATATGAGGATTATCCTCACGGCTTCGCAAAAAGCTCATGTGCTTGATGCACCGCTTGAGCCGCCACCCTCTCCAGTATCGTCTGCAGATGTTGTGAATGTCATGCATGTACGTTCTGATGACTACGCAATAGTTTAGTATGCCATGTTGTATGGCTTATAGTCGGGACTTCAAAAGTGTTCTAAACGCCATGGAGCATATGAGATGTTCCAGGAGTTGAATCTTGTATTTCAAGCTAATGCCCAGATTGTGAGGAAGTAGATCTCTGATAAGGTCTTTGCCTACAAGAAGGAGGAGAACAGTTATGTCAGTGAGCATATACTCAGATTGTCTGGGTACTACAATGGTTGTAATTATTTGGGAGTTGAGCTTTCGCCTGATACGGTTACTGACCGAGTTTTTCAGTTACTGTGACCTAGCTACAAGGGCTTCGTGATGAACTATAATATGCAAGGGATGAAAAGTCAATCTCCGAGCTATTCACGATGCTGAAAGCCAGAGAAGTAGAAATCAAGAAGGAGTATCGAGTCTTGATGGTGATTAAAACTACTAGTTTCAAGAAAGGCAAGGGAAAGAACGTAAACTTCTTTAAGAAGAAGGGCATGCCAGTTGTCGCTCGCATGATGGAACCCAAGGATGGACCCAAGCCCAAGATTGAGTGCTTGTACTGCAAGGGGGATGGCCACTTGAAGTGGAACTTCCCCAAGTACATGTGTGCGAAGAAGGATGTCAACATCAACAAAGGTATATTTGATATAGATGTACTTTATGTGTACCTTACTAGCTCCCGTATTAGTGCTTCGGTACTTGATACCGGTTTGGTTGCTCATATTTGAGACTCGAAGCAGGAACTAAGGAATAAATAGATGCTGGCAAAGGACAAGGTGATGATGTGCGTCGGAAATGGTTCCAAGGTTGATGCGATCGCCGTCGGCATGCTCGCTCTTTGATTACCATCGGGATTAGTTCTAAACCTAAATAATTGTAATTCGGTGCCTCTGTTGAGCATGAATATTATATCAGGGTCTTGTTTATTGCGAGATGGTTATTCTTTTAAATCAGAGAATAATGGTTGATCTATTTACATGCACCTAATGTGAATGGTTTATTCTTGTTGCATCTCGAACGTGGTGGTACACATGTTCATAACATTGATGCGAAAAGATGCGAAGTTAATAATGATAGTACCACTTTCTGGTGGCACTGTTGTTTAGGTCATATTGGTGTAAAGCACATGAGGAAGCTCCATGATGATGGACTGTTGGAATCACTTAATTTTGAATCGCTTGATACATGCAAACCACGCCTCATGGGCAAGATGAAAAAAATCGTTTTCCGGAACAATGGGGCGAGAAAGTTACTTGTTGGAAATTATACATACTTATGTGTGCGGTCCAATGAGTGTTGAGGTGCGGAGTGGATATCATTATTTTCTTACCTAAACTCATGATTTGAGTAGATACAGATATATTTTCTTAATGAAACACAAGTATGAAATGTTAGAAAAGTTCCAGCATCTCAAAGTGAAATTGAGAATTACCCTACCAAGAAGATAAAGTTTATGCGATCTGATGATGGTGGAGAATATCTGAGTTCCGAGTCTGATATGAAATGCACTTAAGGAAGTGTGGAATTGTTTCACACCTCACGCCACGTGGAAAACCAATGCGTAATGGTGTGTTTGAACGTCATAATTGTACCTTATTAGATATGGTGCATTCTATGATGTCTCTTACCAATTTGCCACTATCATTTGGGGTTATGCATTAAAGAGAACTACATTGACTTTAAATAGGGCACCATCTAAATCCGCTGAGATGATACCGTACGAATTATAGTTTGGGAACAAACCTAAGTTGTCGCTTCTCAAAGTTTGGGGCTGCGATGCTTATGTCAAAAGGCTTCAGCCTGATAAGCTCGAATCCAAAGAAAAGAAGTGCATCTTCGTATGATACCCTAAGGAAACAATTAGGTACACCTTCTATCTTAGATCTGTAGGCAAAATTTTTGTTGCCAAGAATGGATCCTTCGTAGTGAAGGAGTTTCTCTAGAAATAATTGAGTGGGAGGAAGGAAGAACTTGATGAGGTTATTAAACCGCCACTTCAATTCGAAAGTAGTATGACACATAAAGATTTTTATGCGGTGCCGACACCAATTCAAGAGGAATCTAATGATGATAATCATGAACCTTCGAATCAAGTTACTACCGAACCTCGTAGGTCGACAAGGACACGTACTGCCAATGAGTGGTATGGTAATCCTGTCTTGGAAGCTATGAAGAAGTGATGGTGGGCCCGTATTCTAATAAATTACTAGAGGCGATGAAATCCGAGATAGGATCAATGTATGAAAACAAGGTATGGACTTTGGAGGACTTACTTAATGATCGTAAGGCCATTCAGAACAAATGGATCTTTAAGAAAAAGATGGGCACGGACGATAATGTCACTCTCTATAAAGCACAACTTTTTGCAAAGGGGTTTTCACAAGTTCAATGAGTTGACTATGATGAGACTTTCACTGCTTTAGCGATGCTTAAGTGCATCAGGATTATGTTAGCAATAGCTGCATTTTTAAATTATGAAATTTGGTAGATCGATGCCAAGACAGTGTTCCTTAATGGTTTCCTTAAGGAATAGTTTTATATGATTCAACCAGAAGGATTTGCCAATCCTAATTTTTTTAAAGTATGCAAGCTCTAGTGATCCATTTGTTGACTAGTGCAAGCATCTCGGAGTTGGAATCTTCGCTTTGATGAGGTGATCAAAGTGTTTGGGTTCATACAAGTATATGGAGAAGCTTGTATTTACAAGAAAGTGAGTGCGAGATTTATAGCGTTTCTAATATTATATGTGGATGATATATTGCTGCTGACTGGAAACAATATAGAACTTTTGGAAAGCATGAAGATATATTTGAATAAGAGTTTTTCAGTGAAAGACCTCGGAGAAGCTGCTTACATATTAGGCATCAAGATCTATAGTCGATATGCTTAATAGGACTTTCAGAAATCACATACCTTGATAAAGTTTTGAAGAAGTTCAAAATGGTTCAGTCCAAGAAGGGATTCTTGCCTGTCTCACAAGGTGTGAAGTTGAGTAAGACTGAATGCCCAACAACTATAGAGGATAGAGAAAAGATGATTATCGTACCCTATGCCTTAGCCATGGGCTCTATCATATATGCAATGTTGTGCACAAGACCAGATTTCAGCCTTGCCAAAAGTATGGCCAAAGGTTTCAAAGTGATCCATGAGTCTAACACTGGCCAATGGTAAAAAATATACTTAAGTACCTGAAGAGGACTAAGGAGATTTTTCTCATTTATGGAGGTGATCAAGATCTCGTCATAAAGAGTTACATTAAGGCTAGCTTTGACACAAATCTGGATGACTCTAAGTCTCAAACCGAATACGTATTAATTCTGAATGGTGGAGCAGTCAGCTGGTGTGGTTCCTAGCAAAGTGTGGTAGCACATTCTTCATGTGAGGCGGAGTACATAGCTGCTTAGGAAGGGAGGAAGGAAGGATGGTCTCTGGATGAAGCAATACATGACGGATCTTGGTTTTGTGCCAAGTGCACTAGATCCAATGACTCTCTTTTGTGAAAACACTTGTGCCATTGCCCTAGCCAAGGAGCCCGGGTTTCACAAGAGAACCAGACACATAAACCGCCACTTCAATTCCATCCGTGATTAGATCGAGGAAGAGTACATAAACATTTAGAAAGTACATACACATCTGAATGTTGAAGACCCGTTGACTAAACCTCTCTCACGAGCAAAACATGATCAACACAAGAACTCTATGTGTGTTATATCAATTACAATATAAAGCAAGATTATTGACTCTAGTGCAAGTGGGAGACTGTTGGAAATATTCCCTAGAGGAAATAATAAAATGGTTATTACCGTATTTCCTTGTTCATGATAATCGTTTATTATTCATGCTATAAATGTATTGACGAGAAACTCAGATACATAGACAACATTGTGTACCTAGTGAGCCTCTACTAGACTAGCTCGTTGAACAAAGATGGTTAAGGTTTCCTAACCATAGAAAGGAGTTGTCATTTGATAACAGGAGAACATCATTAGTATAATGACGTGATGGACAAGACCCAACCGTAAGCATAACATTTGATCATATCACTAAGTTTATTGCTATTGCTTTCTACATGTCAAGTATCTATTCCTAAGACCATGAGATCATGCAAGTCCGTGACACTGGACGAATGCCTTGTGTGTATCAAACATCAATTTGTAATGGGTGATCATAAAGGTACTCTATAGGTATCTTCGAGGTTGTTTGTTGGGTTGGCATGGACCAAGACTAGGATCTTTCACTCCGTAGGGGGGAGAGGTATTTGGGTCCTCTCAGTAAGACAACATCACAAGAAGCTTTCAAGCAAAGTGACTAAGGAGTTAGTCACGGGATATTGTATTATGGAACTACTAAAGACACTTGCCCGTAATTAGATTGAACTAGGTATGAGATATCGACAATCGAATCTCGGGCAAGTAACAATTCCGATGGAAAAAGGGAACTGCATACTGGATTGATTGAATCCTTGACATCGTGGTTTGATCGATAAAGATCTTCATGGAATATGTAGGAACTAATATGGGCATCCAAGTCCCACTATTGGTTATAAACCATAGAGGTGCCTCAGTCATGTCTCCATGATTCTTGAACCCGTGGGTGACTGAATGTTGTTCGATGGCAATAGCAGTGTTGGGATATGTATGTTGGTGACTGAATGTTGTTCGTAGTCCCAAATGAGATCTCGGACGTGACGAAGAGCTCCGTAATGGTATGTAGATAATGATTTATATATGGGAAGTTGGTATTCGGTTTCCGGAATGGTTCCAGGTTTTATCTTTTTTTGTCGGGATTGCCGGAAGGTCTTCCAGGGGTCTACTTGGGAGGTCCACCTGCCCCAGAGGCACTAATGGGTTGTGAGAGGGGCCGCAGAAACTCCTGGTGGGCTGGGCGCCGCCCCCTCCCAAGGGCCCATGCGCCTAGGGTTTGCGGGAAATCCTAAGGCTGGGCGCCCCACCTCACTTCGCAACTACTCCTCCCTACTAGGCCTCCGCCCCACCTCCTTCGAGGATAGATCTAGTGTTGGATCCCCTACACCCTACTCCTATAAATAGAGGAGGGGTGGGAGAGCATCCACACACCAATCCTCCACCCCTTGGTGGCTGCCCTCTCTCCCTCCCATTTCGTCCTTCGTCCTAGTTCCACATCGCTTGGCGAAGCCGTATTAAAGTAGCTCCATGACCGCCGCCATCACGCCATTGTGCTGCTGGAGATTCCATTTACTACTTCATCCTCATTCACTAGATGAAGGAGGCGGAGACGTCATCAAGTTGCACGTGTGCTGAACACCGAGGTGTCGTCCATTGGTGCTAGATCGGGACAGGTCGCGATTGGATCGTGAAGACGAAGGACTTCGTCAACCACATTATATACGCTTTCACTTAGCTATCTACAAGGGTATGTAGATACACTCCAATCTCGTAGTTATGCATCTCCATGAATAGATCATGCGTGTTTTAGGATTTTTTTTTGTTTCCCATGCAATGTTCCCCAACACCGGTGCCCTTCCAGAGGGGGGGTCGATCATGGAGGGCATGTACATCGTCCTATATTCTCCCATCGTGATTTGTGAGTAGTCTATCACAGGCCTACACGTTTATAGCTAGTATCTATATGGATTTCTTTCTATATATATATTCTTCAATACAAAGTTCATCGCATCTTTGCGATGATCTATTCAATGTTATCACTTTGTGCGATGCGTTTATTGGGATCCAATGAATTGTGGCTTTATGTTCGGATTATTCATGATAAAGATTTGAGTCTTATCTAAAGTTTATTGTGATTCTTCTTTGCATCATTATTATAGCTTCGTAAATCTCTTTGATCTATTGATTTGGTTTGGCCAATTATATTGATCTATCTTTAGTGAGAGGGGTATGTTATAGTGGGTTCAATCTTGCAATTCTCTATATCCCTGTGAAAAACTAGGGGACAAGACAAGTATTTGTATTGCTGCCATCAAGGATAAAATGATGGGGTTGATTCATATCAATTGAGTTTGCTTTGTCTACATCATGTCATTGTTCTCCAAGCATTACTTTGTTTTACTTAATACTCTAGATGCACGCTGGACAATGGTAGATGTGTGGAGTAATAGTAGTACATGGAGACAAGATTCAGTCTACTTTCTTATGGAAATGATGACTACATACACATGATCATTGTCGTGAATATATATTGCATAATTATGCGCTTTTGTGTCAATTTCCCATCAATAATTGTTTTTCCCACCTTATGCCTTCTTCCAGAGAGATGCCACTAGAGAACACTATGGCCTCGGGGTCTATTCACTTATATATTTACAAAATCTATTATTTCCTTGCTGCCATAATTTACTTTTCATTTACTTTCCACTTTATATTTATCCAACTATCATGTACACTATGCATTTGCTTGCAAGTAACGAGTCCAAGGGGATTGAGAACCCTCTTGCCCACGTTGGGTGCAACCTTTTGCGCTTTTGTGTGTAGGCGCTGAAGACGGGGGTTGTGTGATACTCCTATTGGTTCGAGAACCTTGGTTCTCATTGAGGGAAATACTTATCTATATTGTGTTGCATCATCCTCTCCTCTCCGGGGAAAAACCCAACGAAGATCACAAGTATCACCACGCTCCACCAGCTCCTTGCACGTGAAAAGATCCTCCTCCACATGCTGAAACATGGCCTTCTCGTCTCCCTCCTTCTTGGGCCACTCGAGATCCCTGATGTGAAGCACCGTATCCCTAAATTGAAGGGTTTTGGGATGCATCATGATTCCAAGGAGATAAGGGTTGGTGCCTTCTCGAAAAGTTGATGCTTGGAGGAGCTTGATGAAGAATGGTGATCTAGACCTCAAAACCATGGCACAAACAAATCAAAAAGAGAATAGGAGAAAATCTAGTGATATAGAGGTCAAAACATCTTCTGGTACATATAATAAATTTATATCTTGCACGACAACTATACAGGAAGAAAATGGAGTTGGGGAGGTCCACGAGGTCTCGACATGGGCAAGTGGCACGACCATGGGGGTAGGCCGCACCATCAGCCCATGTGGGCCCCTTGGCAACGCTTCGGTTGTTTATTATTTTCCTAATTTTCTATATTTTCGTAAACTAATAAGAAGATTTTTACGAAATTTTTGGAGTCAGTTTACTTACCATACCATGTATGTATTCCATTTTTAGGTTTCTGGAGTCATTCACAAGTTTTCTTCTATGTCGTCTTCCGGGGTAATCACTTGAATAATGTATGAATCAATGTTAATGGGATTACCTGCATATAGTGTTTAAGCCTTTTCCCTTTAACCTCCTTTGGTTTTTTTATCCGACGTTATTTATTCTCATAGATCCAACATGGTAAACTTCTTTGATGAAGTATGGGCCTTCCCATTTGGAGAGAAATATTTCACCAAAATGTATGAAATGAGGCTTCTACAATAGAACTTTATCACAAATATGAGTTTGTTGTTTCTAAATTATTTTATCATGCCATATTTCAACCTTCTCTTTAAATAACAAAGCATTTTCATTAGCCCTGGTTCTCCATTCATCTAGATAACTCAAATCAAATAACCTCTTTTCTTCACCAAGTTTAAAATCATAATGAAGTTCCTTAGTAGACCAATAGGCTTTATGTTATGCTTCAAGAGGTAAATGTCAAGCCTTACCATAGACCATTTTATTTGGGGACCAACTCTTTGACATTCATCACAAGAAGGACAAGGCTACGTGCATATTTCAAAACAGTAGGACAATGAAAAACCAGATTTCCATACCTTGTGTGCAGTTTTGTGTCCCACATGGTGTCCTGTGTATGCACGAGAGTGACACTTCCTCGATATTTTTTCCTACTCACACTCACGTCCAGAATGTCTAATAATACCATATACTTCTTCTTTATATAGTTGTGGGTCATGCCAAAAGTAATGTCTCCTTTTGGTGGAACATATTTACCAACCATGTAATTAGCAAAATCAGCATACCAAGGGTTATTACGAGAAGAAGTATTCACAACAGCTAATTTCTAATGAGGAAAGTTATCATACACCAGAATTGGGTCAAGAAGAATATTTTCCATCCTAAACAAATTATCTGCTAAAATATTATCACATCCCTTTCTATCTAAAACATGCAGATCAAACTCTTGTAATGAAAGGACCCACCTACTCAACCTAGATTTAGCATCTTTCTTATCCATAAGGTATTTAATAGCATCATCATGAGCATGAATTTTTACTTTAGAATCAACAATGTAGGGCCTCAACTAATTAATCACAAGCAAACACGACTGCTAAAAACTCTTTCGCACTAGTACCATAATTTTTGTAGACACTTTCCAAGGTCTTAGTGGCGCAATGAATAACATTAAATTTCTTATCAACTCTTTGACTAAGAACAACACCTATAGTATAATCACTAACATCATGCATAATTTCAAAGGGTAAATTCCAATCAGGTGAACGAATAATAGGAGTGACAATCAAATCTTTCTTAAGTATTTAAAAGGCTTCTACGAAATCATCATAAAAACAAACGGGGCATCTTTTGTAAGAGATTCGTAAGAGGCATATATATTTTGAAAAAGTCCTCAATGAACCTTCTAACATTTGATCATGACCAAAAAACTTATTATAGCTTTGATATCTTAGAACATGACATTTTGTGAATGACATCAATTTTAGCTTGAGCTACCTTAGTGGTTGTTTCTGAAATCATATGGATAGGAACGATACCTTCATGTACCATGAAGTGGCAATTCTTCCACTTCAATACGAGACTATTTTCCTGACATATGTGTAAAACTTTGTTAAGATTGCTCAAGCAGTCATCCAAATAAGTTTGATAGATAGAGAAATCATCCATGAAAACTTCAACAATTTTCTCATATAAATTAAAAAATATAGCATTCATACATCTTTGAAAGGTAGAAGGTGCATTGCATAAACAAAATGGCATCCATTTATAAGCAAAAGATCCAAAGCGACAAGTAAATATTACTTTCTGATCCCGTGGAGACATAGATATTTCAGAAAAAATAGAATATCCATCTAGGAAACAAAAATTTGTATGCTTAGACAATCCTTCTAACATTTGATCAATAAAAGGCAAAGATAATGTATTTTCTAGTAGCCTTATTCAATTTTCTAAAATTAATAACCATGTTATAGACAGTTACAACTCTTTATGGGATAAGTTCATTGCCTATCTATTATCGGCTATATGATAAATTATACCTATCTCCAGGAGCTTTAATATTTCATTATTACTACTTTCTTCATCTTGGGATTTAAGTGACTCAAAGGGCATGCAACCCGAAGTGTAGTTTTGGTAATTAATATCAATCTCTATGTCCTAATGTTTTTAGTGAGATATATTTGAAGGTATTGTCCATAGATGGTGCATCAAGGATATTTGATGGAATCAAGAATAAGTCCATATATATGAAGATATATTTTCTCTAAGCATTGATATTAATTGACAATTCCTATGGAGCCTCAAGTGCATTCAATCTTATATGAAGATATGTTCGGTAGTGATGCTTGAAGTACATTGCTTTGTTTTGTGAAGAATACCATCAAAGCACCCGAAGAAGTCATCATGGTATCCCTCTGTAGACACGCCGTGCCCATGGGGCCATGTGTCAACTCTGTGGATACTATGTGCACACGGGGGTTCCTGGTCCCCGTGCACACTGGGCCTAGGTTTTGATTCTCAAGGTCCCATATCGAGTGAGGTTTCAAGTTGGTCTTTGGGGATTTCTATTCAAGCTATTAATGCTGATTTTAATGTCTAACCAAATTTGTGCAAGGTGGAGTTCATTAGAGCATATCGAAGATTGACATATGTGGGCTTATAAGAATCAAGGGCATGAGAGAATAATTAAAAAAAGAATTCAAGCTATGACTTCAATATAAGATCATGGTAATATCATGCTTTGGTTTTCGGTTGATCAAGTCTTGAAGCAAGAAACTAGAGTGAAGAATTCATTGTACCATTCAAGAGATTACGATGGAGTTTTTAGAAGAGCAAATGACGACGAATATGATATTCATAGTGAAATCTGATATGGTCATGAACGAGGTGTTGATCTCTTCTTGAAGTAATGAAGGGCAATGAAGAGTTCATTGTGGCTTTCAATAAACCAAGATGTATCATGTAGTAAATATGTTGGTTGATGAAGATGAAGTTCATATATTATATGTACATGCTCAACTCACAAAGTGCAAACATTTTACTACATGTGATCAAGTGATCTTATGGTACGGTAAGTATTGTTAACTGTGTTTTGTGAACTAACCCATGCTATGTGTAATCTATGTCTATGTGGGTTAAGTATTTCTCATGGGCTCGCATCAAAATCAAGTTTCAACTAATATATATGAGGATGATGTCAAGTGCTGATGGTCATCGAGTTTGAGGTATAGAGGTGCAAGATGACAAGTAAGAGTTTATATGCCTTGAATTTTGCAATCTGTGTTGTGATTATATACATGTGAAGATGTGCTTAAGTGAAGTCTTCCCTCATTGCAATATGGGTAAACAATTCGAGTATCTTCACCAAGTGTTTGTGGACAAGAAAAGGATTCCAAATCCAGGGAAGCATTAACTTCATTAGCAAGCTCGAGTAGTTTCTGCAAGTGAGGGTTCTAACTTAGCTAGGTTTTCCTAGTTTTGCTAGTCCCATGGTGCTTGGTGGGAGATAAATTTATAAATTTGATAGTTGTATTATAAATAGGGACTTTTTGACGTGTATCGTGATCACATCGCATGTAGAGATCTAAAACCTTTGCATGATTTTCATCATAATTTTTTGTTGATCTAAAACCACATGGGCTAGCTTACAACACAATCATGCAGCAGAATAATACTATAGTCTTGTGCGTCCATCAATTCATAGGAAGAAGTTTTGTATATCACCATAATCCTACTTTGTAACTTCCCTTCGACATGGTAAGATGCAACATGATACGTTGCATCAAAAGGGTCAATACATTGGATCTATTCGCAAACTTAACCACGATTGGCTTGTAGGAACATAAACATGCAATTTGGTGTGGCTGGTTTTATTTTTGCACTAAATAGTTTTCCCTATCTTTATAATGGTGGTATATTATAATAGTTGGTCGTACCATGTCACGCGATGGACATGGACATACTATATCATGCGGTAACCCGTAAAGCTGTCTGATAACCCACAAGTGTATGTGATCGCAACTGTCTTGACGGGTAGTATAACACCCTAATTTATTTATTCGACACCAGGGGAGAAAAATAATATTTATTGGTATTATCAGTTGAGTTGTCAATTCAAAAACATATTGTATTTATATTTGTAGAAAAAGTTTAGTAGCACAACAAAATAGTAGTAGTAACACTAACAGTAACAACAACAGTTTTGTAATGATGTAACAATAGAGAACTAACAGTAACCTAGCAAAGATCAATATATAAAAAGTGTACGCATTGGATAGGTGATGGATAAGTATATTGGATAACATTCATCATGTAATAGTTACATACTAGAGTGACATAGAACTAGCTTGAATTCATCAATGCAATGTAGGCATGTATTTTGTATATGGTCATACGTGCTTATAATAAGAATTTGCATGATATCTTTTGTCCTACAATAACATAGAAGCGCGGTCCATAAGGAAAGTAAGGGATATCAGTGCCTCCTTTTATTAGAGAACGAGATCAAAGATTTAGCACATAGTGAGATCATGTCACTCGGGCCGTAGTGAAAAGAATTAAGCATAGCAAATTCATAACTGTTGGGGAACGTTGCATGGGAAACAAAAAATTTCCTACGCACACGCAAGACCTATCCATGGTAATTATCATCTACGAGAGGAAAGATTGAATCTACATACGCTTGTATATCTCTATGTGGAATCAGATATAACACAGTTGATGTAGTGGAACATCTTCGCGACCCAAATCACATCATGTCCCGTGATCTCATCACGATCCATCCCGATCTAGTGCCGAATGAACGACACCTTCGCGTTCAACACATGTACAGCTCGATGACATCTCCACCTCCTCGATCCAGTGAGATAGGTTGGAGTAGTAGATGAGTTCTCCGGCAACACGACGGCGTGGTGGCGGCGGTGGTGGTGCTATCTCGGCAGGGCTACGCCTAGCGCTATCGAAACCGCGAACGAAGGAGAAAACAGTCTAGGGAGAGAGAGGGGCGCCAAGGGCTTCGTCTGTGCTCTTGGGATGCCCCTCCTCTCAATATGTAGGTGGAGGGGTGTGCAGAACATCACCTCCAAGACCTAGTGAGCAGCCAAGGGGAGAGGAGGTGGAATCCTAGTCCCCTTCCTTCCCTTCCATACAAAGGTGGACTTTCCACCTTTCCCAATTGGATGGGCCTTGAGGGAGTTGTGCGCTTGGCCCAATAAGGCCACAAAGTCTCCCCTCAGACCATGCGAACCCTTGGGACATGGTGCAACCCTTGGTGGATGTTTCCGGCACCTTCTAGAAGCTTCCTGCTACAATACGTGAAAAACCCGATACTTTTCCGATAGCCAAAATATGACTTCCCATATATAAATCTTTACCTACGAACCATTCCGGACCTCCTCGTGACGTCCGGGATATCATCCAGGACTCCAAACAACTTTTGGTTACTACCACACATAACTCACCAATATATACCGAAACGTCACCGAACCATAAGTGTGCAGACCCTAGGGGTTCGAGAACTATGTAGACATGACCTGAGACATTCTCCGGTCAATAACCAATAGTGGGATCTGGATGCCCATATTGTCTCCTACATATTCTACGAAGATATTTATCGGTTGAACCTCTATGTCAAGGATTTAGTTAATCCCATATGTTTTTCCCTTTGTCCTTTGGTATGTTACTTGCCCGAGATTCAATCGTTGGTATCTCCATACCTAGTTCAATCTCGTTACTGGCAAGTATCTTTACTCGTTCCACAATACAAGATCATGTGGCTAAATCCTTAGTCACATTTCCATACCTAGTTCATACAGAGTGAGAAATCCCAGTCTTGATCCATGCCAACCCAACAGACACCTTCGGAGATACCTGTAGAGCACCTTTATAGTCATCCAGCTACGTTGCGATGTTTGATACACACAAGGTATTCCTTCGGTGTCCGGGAGTTGCATGATCTCATGGTCATAGGAACATATACATTGACATGCAGAAAACAGTAGCAATAAACTGACACGATCATATGCTATGTTCATAGTTTAGGTCTTGTCCATCACATCATTCTCCTAGTGATGTGATTCCATTGAAAAATTCTGAAATTTTACCTACTGATAAATAAAATCACTAGTGATTAGTAGCAAAAAGAATCAACTAAAAATCTATTTTTAAACTCCAGATATTAACAAAACAAGATTTAAACCAAATCTCTTTAAATTCAAAATTTAAATTCCCATACCTGGTCAAATTATATATCTACAGAAACTACACAAAATTTTTGATCCAATGCAAAAATAATCACCTCAATTGGAGTTATAGAATAAAAGTTATAAGGATTCTAAAATCAGGTTCAAATCTAATTTCAGAATTAAAAACAGAAAAGAATAAAAAGAAAAGGTGATGTGGCAGATTAATATTGGCTGAGAGGTGTGCACGTTTTAGCCTAACTAACGAATGGCCGCAACATAAAGGAAAACCTTTCGGTTATAAACTAACTAATAGAGAACCGCGTTTTTTCTAAATAAAGCCAAAGGGGTATCCGGTGTCTAATCTAAACCGTGGATTTTAGTTCCTACGGTGGGGAAAAGAAAAGAGAAAGAGGGAGTCCTTACCATGGCTGGTAGAGAGGAGTACTCCGGCGTGGTGGCCGGCGAAGGTGAGGGCGGCGAGGTGGGGTGGCTCAAGTGGTGTAGGGAGGCGGCGGGGTGGTGGGAACGGCGGAGGAGGACCATGGAGAGGCGCCGGTGGTGTCGGGCGACGCCTGGGGCGACGGGAGGCGAGCTCCAGGAGCTGGCCGAGCTGCTCCTCCAACGAGGTCGGGGCTGGCGGCGCTCGGGCGTGGGGAGGAGGGGTCTTTGGGAAAATGGATAGAGGAGGGGGTGGGGGTTTTATAGAGGCCTCGGAAGGTGAGGGGAGGGAAAGTACGCGGAGATCGGGGAGGGATCCGGCGAGGAACGTTCCTGGCAGCTTTCCTATGCACACAAAGGAAGAACGAGAGGAAGAAGAAGGAAGGCAACCGGGCCTTATTGGTTTCCACTTCGGGCCCATGTAGGTTTCCAAATAAAAGTGATTTGTTTCCTTTTAAGAAAAACAGAAAAGTAAAACATAAAAAAGAAAATAAACATAATTCCTTTTAGAAGTATTATATATCAAAATTATCAGATAAATAAATCCAATAAGATGGACATATTTCCACGGCCAAAATAAAAACTTGAGAAAAAATTGTTTTCACAAAATAGCCTAAATGATTTATTTCCTTTTAGAAATATTTTTTCAAATGAACCCCTAAGTTTTAGGGTTCAAATAATTTTCAAAATGCCCCTGGTTTGGAGGGTCATGTTCCTCCTCTCATTTTTTCAATATATGAATTCAATTAAACTTTGAAATAGCAATAGGATCAAATATGAAAATGAAACCCAAATAGGAACTCTTTTATTAGTTTTCAAATCCACCTTTCAAATTCTTTTATAGTTCCAGAAGTCATGTTATCTCCTCTCACTGATTTTAAGTGGATGAATTTGAATTCACAGGAAAAAGGGGAAAGTCATTTTATTCCCTCTCATTTCAAAGTTTTAAAAAGTTACAAATTTTTACTCAAGTTTATATCACTCAAACAAACAATCAATAAATCTAAAAATTATACTAACATTCCAAAATTGGGATGTTACGGAAGTGAGAGCCCTTGTCTATGGTTAGGAAACCTTGACCATCTTTGATCAACGAGCTAGTCAACTAGAGGCTTACTAGGGACAGTGTTTTGTCTATGAATCCACACATGTATTTGTGTTTCCAATAAATACAATTATAGCATGGATAATAGACAATTATCATGAACAATAAAAATATAATAATAACTAATTTATTATTGCCTCTAGGGCATATTTCCAACAATAACAACATCAATCTCGGAACATAGTGGATATAGTGAAGCCCTATCAAAATAACTCGATAACATGATAAATCTAACCAATCCGTCACCATCCTGCAAGCCTACAAATAATTAATAAGTCCCTCTGGTGAGAATCATGGAATTATTGATGGAAAAGGGTTGGTGATGATGACGACGATGAATCCCCCTCTCCGGAGCCCCAAACGGACTCCGGATCATCCCTCCCGAGGAAGAAAAAGAGGTGGCGGTGGCTCACTATTGTAAAATGTGATGAAAACTTCTCTCCTATTATTTTCTTGTAGAATAGGAATATATTGGCTTCGAATGAGGGTCATTGGAGCCACGTGCCCCCCCCCGAAGGTAACCAAGCACGCCTAGTTGCCTTGGTGGCAATTGGTGGCCCCCTCTGGTGGATCTTCGCTCCAGCATTATATATATATTCCATAAGAAATTTTGAAAAACTTTTGTCCAATTCCAAGGAGTTTTATTTCTACACAAAACAACACCGTGGAAATTCTGCTGAAAATAATGTGAGTCCGGATTAGTTTCATTCAAGCCATGCAAATTACAGTCCAAAACAAGAGGAAAAGTGTTTGGAAAAGTATATACATTGAAGACATATCAAATCCCTCAAAATTAGGTCATTGCTTGTCCTCAAGAAGTTGAGTTGAAAAACTAAAAGAGATAAAGAAAACTTTTACAAACTCTTTTGTTCTCGTTGATGTATATATACTTAGCTAGTGTTTAGGATTTTAGCATTGATTATGACTAACCATATGAGTGATAACACTTCAAAATTATATTCACTCATGGCAATAACATAACAAACTACCGATCAATGATAAAATGTCTCATATGCCAACACTTTGTCAAAACAATCATGATATAACATGATGATATGGTATCTCGCTAGCCCTTTCTCAGACTGCAAAGCATAAATGCAGAGCACCTCTGAGGTTCAAGAAGTGACTAAACATTGTAATTAAGAGTAGAAAAGATCCAGTCATGCTCACGTCGAACATTAACTAGACTCGGTGCATAAGAATGACAATAGTTCTATCAGGTTTGGTGCTTTGATGAGAAGATGATGACTCAATAATAAAAGAAAATAACATGAAAGTAAGTAACATGTAAGTAAATATAAAGGACATCCGCACAGGGAGCATTGACTTGCACAGGTGCCAGAGCTCAATGTTTAAAACTGAGATCAAATTGTAATTTGGGGTGGTGTGCTTTTCCTGCCAATATCACAACAGAGATTTCGGTACCTTCCATGCTAAACACAATATTTGCGGTTCCCAACTCGAAATGTCAACTTTACACCCACCCACCATACATACACAGGACATGGTTGACCGAATCCTCGGGTTCCCTCCAACAATCTATTTTCCATCGGGAGTTTGTGTAATTTATTTTTGTTTACGCGGGGCTAGGAACCCTTTTTACCGGCCTCTCTGATGTAGTGACAGGTGAATAAATACTCATCTTGAGAATAACCAACTTAGCATGGAAGATATTGACCGCCTCGTCTCTCCACGAGAAGTACGAGCTCACAAAATAGATGGTCATTTTAATGTTTAGAGGTGGCAAAGGAAAATTGACTCGAAAGGGGAGAGTAATAACGTATATAGGTAGGTATGGTAGACTCATTTGGAATAACTTGGGTCCAGGAATTTGGATGGACAAGCAATATTCCCTCTTATTACAGGTGAAGGCTAGCAATAGATTTACAAGCAACCAGCAAGAGATCAAAAATGGTTATAATCATGCATTGAGAATAATTAACGTTAAACGCTAGCATGAGTAGGATATGAACACTCTCGACTAAAATATCATGAAGGCTGCATTGGTTTTGAATCAACTACATGTTTGCATGTGGGGCCAAGTCAAGCTGCTTGAACTACTCAGACGAGCATACTATACTAACATACTACATCACAACCATTTTATTGCATGTTGACACACAAGATAAATCATTATCCACTCCTAGCTATTTACGCATGGGATGAGAAACTATAATATCTAATTGTCATCATGAACATGTTTGCTCATAATATGCTAAATCAAGATTGAACGAGCTAAACATATTTGCAAAGCTAAAAACAAGAAGAGATCATACCAACTTCCTTTACCACGATCACTTCATCAAATCATCGTCATTATTGGCTTTTACTTGCATGATCGGGTAATGTGAAAATAATAATAGTGCAAGTGTGTTGTGGACTAAGTGGCATCTACGAAACAATTTATACAAAGAAGACAATGTAATATTGGCTCTTTGTTAGATTAAGAATAATGCATATAAGAGTCACTCAATATTTTCATCATGGTCTTCTCCTTCCGATGACTCAACAAAAGATAAAAGAAATTCACAGAAACACGCACTAAAATATTTTTTTGGTGTTTTAATTTTTCATGAGGAAAACGAAAATAGCAATTGAAAAACAAGAACAAGAAAAACTATTTACACGAGAGCAAGAGAAATATTTTTGGGTTTTATTTTTAATAATAAAAAATACTTAAACAAGAAAGAAAACCGAAAATAAGCAAGAATGTTTTTTGGATTTTCTAAAAGTTTTTAAAGCACACAAAAGAACAACAAAAATAAAGCTAAACATTGATCCACAATGAAAAATGATGAATACCGATAGTTGAAATTGAATGATTGAATATGCATGTAATGTGTGTGAGAACTACATACTCCCCTTGCTTAGGCCTTTAGCCTAGCTTGGTAATCACCATTGCTCGTCTCAATAGTAATCGAAGTGATAGCTCGTGGATGTGTTCTGCATCGCCTCCTCAGCCATACGAGGAGCCTCTACTGCCTCGTTGTACTTGTGTGCTTCCTGTTCATGGATAAAATATGGTTTCTTGCTCTGAAAGTCAAAGAAAGTAGGCACAGGAAAAACAACAAAGACAACACAGTATTTATCAAATGTTAACTTGTAATCATAATTCTGAACTTTGTCTATAATAAAATCATGATGCTGCATTGCTCCAAATTCTATGTATTTATCACGTAATATAGGGTCACTTGTGCGTGATAAGACCCCTAACTTTGCAACTACGCCGGAGGCATAAATTCCTCCATACAAATCACCATTTCCCGCGTTGCGGTGAAACCTACGTACAACAATCACCCCAAGGTTATACAGTTTATTGCAGGTTAAGGTGGTATGAATAATGCTCAAGTAAGGGGCAAAAAGTGCACTGCAATCGTGATTACCCACAATACATTTCCCTTAAACAATGCATTGTAAGCAATAGATGTAATTGAAGACTTTTTATTCTAGCTTGTGTAACTCCCCTATCCTAACCATTTCAAAGACTATTAAGGAACATATCATAATCTGATTTTTGTTGTTTGCTACATGAAACCCAATATTGAATTTTGCATGCATAACAGAACTCTTTTAGAAATCTAGAGTCATACTATAATAAGTTTCATAAAGATGAAACAGAACTATAGAAGTACGGAAATGGTACTCAAACCTTTGTGTAAACGAAGGAGTGAGATTATCATGTTAAGCACACTTATCTGCGAGGAAGGTGGCGGTGAGGTCAGTGTTATATATATATTGGTCAAATTTTTTCCTTAATATCGGCACCTATCATAAACTCGTTACTTGTCCACCGACATGATTTAACATCGGCCATCCTCACTGAACCTATCCTATGTTCAACAAATGCTTGTTGTACTGAGATTTCACCCGATGATTCTCCAGAGAACTTTCTACTTGAAGAACTTACTGCAAATATGTTCATTTTCCTAAGAACAAATGTGTGAAATTTGTGGACCACAAAATTATGTCAACAAAACCTTGTGAGATTGAGAACAACTACTCATAGAGATGACTAGAGGCCATAGCAAGCATTCAAACTACTTGGAACTCAAAGAATTCAACATGAAAGCTAACTTTCAGTAGCACCAAGAGAAGCCCAACTTGCAAAATATAATCCACTAGAGAAAACACTAATTGGAGTATTGGAGGAGTCACATACCAAGGGGCAATCCCTCAAAGCAGTTTTGGAAACAGAGCTCCCACCAAAGAGCTCGAAAATCTCACGTTTTGGGGCAAGAACACAAGAGAGAGAGAGCAACCAGGATTTTTTTCTAGTGGTAAGAGACAAAGTGAACTGAAGAAATAAGTGAGTGGGTACCTATTGGACCCACAAGGTATCTTAGCGTGCCTTGTTTCTTTGTGAGCAACAGGTGCACCCCCATGGGGTATTTGGAGGTCCAAAAAATCTTAAATATTCTAGAAACATTCTTATAAAGTTTTGTGACATTTTGAGCACTTCTATTTTTGGGCTTTTTCTTATTGCATGGATAATTTAGAAAACAGCATCACGATGGAATTTTATTTCATTAAACTATAAATACCGTAGAGTGAACTATGAGTACACAAAGTTGTTCTTACTGAATTAATCAACCACGTGCCTCTTTGAAAGAATCCATTAATAAGGTTGATCAAGTCTTATTAATGAACTGTTTTTGATTGATATGAAACTCAAGAATCTTCGTATAACACCAAGTTACCTCAATGGGGATTTGCATCTCTCCAACAATAAGAATATCATGTTTCTTCTTGGCAATAGTAAGAGGAAATTTAAACTCTCCAATAGTAACTTTGGCAACTTGCTCAATGGTATTAATATTATTCTCCGAAGCTTGTTTCTTCGGAAAGTACAGTGTATGTTGTTTACCATTGACATGAAAAGTAACCTTGCTTTTGTTGCAATCAATAACATCGTTGGATTATTTAGAAAGGGTCTACCAACGATAATCAACATGTTGTCATCCTCCGGCATCTTAAGAATAACAAAGTTTGTTAAGATAGTAACATTTGCAGCAATAGGTATAGGGACATCCTCAGAAATTCCTATAGGTATAGCAATATATTTATCACCCATTTGCAAGGATACTTTTGTAGGTGTGAGCTTATTCAAATCAAGTATTTTATATAAAGGGAAAGTTATAACACTAACATTGGGTCCTAGATGACATAAAGCAGTTTTAACATAACTTTGTTTAATGGAGCAAGGTGTTGTGGGTATACCAGCATATCCCAACTTCTTAGGCACTCCACCACCAAAATAATTAATAGAAAGCATGGTGGAAATTTTAGCTTTGGGTATATTTCTTTTATTAGTAATAATACCTTTCATGTATTTAGCATAAGGAGGCATTTTCAAAATATCAGTCAAGCGAGTGCGCAAAAATACAAGTCTAATCATTTTGCTAAAGTGTTCAAACTCCTCCTCGTCCTTGCTCTTCAAAGGCTTACGAGGTAATGGCATGAGGTTATGAACCCATAGCTCTCTTTCTGTACCATGTTTTCTAGCAACAAAGTCTTTCTTATCATAACTTTTATTCTTAGGATATGGGTTATGAATAGCTTCAACACGTACTATTTCCACATCATTATTAGGTTCTTTATTACTATCTGGGCGAGCATCTACGTGACATCATTGTTATCATTTTCATTACCATTATCACTTGGTGAGTGTTCACTACCAGGTTGTGTCTCGCCATAAGAAATTGAAACATCATTATGATTCTGAGTAGGTTTTTCTAACGGGTTCACTAGAAGCATGCAAAGTAGTATCCTTTTTCTTTTTAGATGGACTAAGTGCATTGATACATCTCGATCGTATGTATAATATTTTATTGTTTGATTCCAATATTATACAAATTTCCCATTTTTTGGCAACATTTTATATGATTTATTGGACTAACATATTCATCTAGTGCCAAGTGAGAGTTCCTGTTTGTTGCATGTTTTTTGTTTCGCGGAATATCCATATCAAACGAAGTCCAAATGTGATAAAAAAAGTTAGAGAGAATTATTTTGGAGTATATGTGATTTTTGGTAGGCGAAATCAACGCAAATGGAGGCCCACAACCTGCACTAGACACCAGGGCGCGCATGGGCCCCTAATGAGGGGTGGTGTCTAGTGGGCGCCCCTTTAGTCATGCGGGATCTTCTTAGGGAACAAGAAATATAATTTATGGATTCAAATCCCCTCAAAATGTGAGCTCTATCGAAGATACGGATCTCCGGGAATTTAAGAAATGGCGAAGGGCCAAAAAACAGGAACACAAAATAGAAGAGAACAGAGAGGGAGATCCAATATCGCACGGGCTCCAGCCCCTCATCCGCCATGGAGGCCATGGACCAAAGGGGGGTTTCTCCTCACATCTAGGGGGGGGGGAGGCCAAGGAAGAAGAAGAAGGAGGGGGCCTCTATCCCCCTCTCTCCCGGTGGCGCCGTAGTGCCGCCGGGGCAAGGATCTTGACAGCGAAATACATCAACAATCTTTCCGCCAACAACACGAACTCTCTCCCCCTCTATGAAACGGTGTAACACCTCTTTTCCCACTGTAACTCTCAACTTAAACATGGTGCTCAACATTACATACTATTTCTCAATGATATGTGGATATCCTCCGATGTTTGACTAGATCCGTTTTGTCCTACGGGTTAATAGTGATATGATGTTATTGATATGAGTTGTGTGTTGATATGGTGTTGTCCTAAGGTGCCTTCTGTGAGGCGCACACGTGAAGCATACACGCTGGAGGGTTTCCAATATCTTCATGATTCTCTTATAGTGAGTGGCGTGAGTGACATAAACTTACACCCGAATAAGGGAGTTGTGTGCATATGGGAGTTACGAGAATTTGATGTTTAATGTTATGATTTGGTTTACCTTAATGATTTCTAGTAGTTGCGGATGCTTGCTAGAGGTCCAATCATAAGTATATATGATCCAAGTACATAAAGTGTCTTAGCGTATGCCTCTCCCTCATTGCACAAGAAAAGTATCTATCATGTTATATTCAATTTCCTATGGAATATATTATTCTTGCATTACACAAAAAGCTTTCTAAACATCCCCAAACTTTTGTTTACTTCCTCTTCATTGTCTTGCAAAGTACTTCTTGTTTTATTCTTGTTTTAGGTAAAGTAAACGTTAAGTGTGCGTAGAGTTGTATCTGTGGTCGATAGAACTTGATGGAATATTTGTTCTACATTTAGCTCCACGCTGGGTTCTACACTCTTACCTATCGATAAATACATACACTCTTACCTATCGATAAAGACATACGATCCCCTACACTTGTGGGTTATCAAGATCTTTTTCTCGCACTATTGCCGGGGAGCAATAGCATCGAGTGAAATTCTCGTGTGTGTGCTTGTTTTCTTTGTCACTAAGTAATTTATATTTTCCGTTATTAGTTGTTTTATATATTTAGTTATGGATGTGGAACACGAAACATGAAAACAAAATTAGTCGTACTTTCTACTCATAGATATGGGAACCTCCTAATACCCTCGATGTTCGTTATGTGGAAAATATTAAAAACTGCTTCGATAATCCTGAGAAAACCCCAATCAACTTGATAATGGGAGTAACGTTGGATCAACGTGAATACTTTAGGGATTATCACTTGACTGAAAAAGGGAAATTGTTACGGGATCAAATTCATATGTTGCATTGGTATTCTTGGAATTTATGCCAGAGATATGATTATACTTGTTGCTCTAGGATGAAGGCACGACACCTTCCATTTTCATGTGAATTTAATGCTAGATAAACCTTAGCTTCTTATTATAATGGTATATATTATTACTACGATGTGGAACGAATAAAAGAATTTGTTGCTTTCAAGAGTGCTTATGAAATTGAATCTTTGTTTGAAAAGGGTGAAAATTATGATGAAGCTGTTTATAGACCTAAATATTTTCTATTCTTAAATATTGCTATGAGAATTATGAATACAATTAGGGTATTGATGCATTTCTTGAGAAAGTCTCCGCTGTCCAAGAAGATGCTAATATTTTGCGGGAGTCTATGGAAGAAGAAATTGCTAAAACTGTGCTCTCATTAGATCAAAAAGATAAGGAGGAGAGCAAAGAACAAAGGTTGGAAGAGCGGATTAGCTACACGTGCCCACCTTCTAATGGGAGTAACTCTTAAACTCATATATTGTTTAATTTCTCTTCGCACATACCGAAGGATGGATGTTATGATGATTGATATGATCCCTTGGATATATTTGAAATATCCCCTTTTGACGAATTTGATGCTTGCTATGATTGTGGCCAAGATGCCAATATGAATTATGCTTGTGAAGCTGAACTTTCTATAGTTACTTATGTTAAGAATGAAGTTGTTGCTATTGCACCCACACACGATAGTCCTATTATCTTCTTGAATTGTCCCAACTACACTATATCGGAGAAGTTTGCACTTATTAAGGATTATAGTGATGGGTTGCGTTCTACCATTACACATGATGCTTTTTATGGATATAATATGCATGTGCTTGCTGCTCCTACTTGCAATTATAATGAGAGAGGAACTACATCTTCACCTCTTTATGTATCCAACACATTAAAATTGCAAGAAACTACTTATGCTATGTATTGGCCTTTCCTTGATGTGCATAAATTTTTCTTTTATGACATGTTGCTGCATAGGAAGAGAGTTATACTTCTTCATTGCATGATATATGTTGCTTTGTACTCACTACTAAATCAAAAAATCATTGTTAATTAAGATTGTCTTTGATATACCTTGGGATCCGGGTGGATCCATTACTTGAGCACTTTATGCCTAGCTTAATGGATTTAAAGAAAGCGCTACCAAGGAGACAACCCTGAAGTTTTAGAGAGTGATTTATCTGTGTCGTGTGCTTTAGGATATTTAAACAAAAAAATAAAGTGGGGAACTTAAAACTTTTTCAAAAAGAAAAGTGAAAGTGAGAAGGACGAGCACCGTTGAAGTGGGGGCTAGCCTTGAACTTTCTATGTCCATGGAAACATTGTGAACCTTGATTACAAAAAGTTTTCATAAATAATAATTATCCCTTGTATAAATACCATTGTATTATAAAAATAATGTGCTAATATTTGCCTTTAGGATGATTAGATTGCTTGTTGGTATGTGCGGTTCAAAAACAGAAACTTGGGCTGTCGTGCATGAATTTATATTGTTTTACACAAACGCCGAAAGTTTTTGAAATTTTTACATAGTAATGCTATGCAAATGTTTTATTTATTCCTTTTCAGAATTTTTTAAGTTACATAAGTATTGTCAATGTTCACATTGCTACAAACTATCATGTGTTTGACAGATTCTGTTTTTGATGCATTGTTTTGTTCGTTTTGATGAAACTATCGATTGTATCGATGGTACAAGGCATCGAGAAGTTATATTACAGTAGCTATAATGAAAAAATGTATTTGCAACAGTACTTAAGGTAGTAATTTGCGTTATTACACTGACGGATCTCACGAGTTTTTTGGTAAGTTTTGTGTGGATGAAGTGTTCGAAGTTTGAGGAGGTCTCGATATGAGGAGATGGAAGAGAGGCAAGAGTTCAAGCTTGGGGATGCCCAAGTCTCCCCACGTAAATATATGTAACATCCAATTTTCCTAATTGGGAATGTTTTACAATGTAGCTAAGCATCTATGCATATTGTTTGAAATAAATTTAGCATTTGAATTTCTATCGTCTTTTTGATTTGCATTTCCATTTTTCCTCGCACGAGAAAAAGCCCGGAGAAAACACTCTCTTGCACGCAAGAGAGAGAGCGGAGGAAAATGACCCTCCAAAGTGCGGGCAAATTTCTGAAATGTTGGAGCCAAGAAAATCCAAGCATTATTTGCAAAAATATTTGCAAAAGAAATAAAGCAATTTAGGGAATTTCCGAAAAAAAACATTTATTTTTATTTTTATTTTTATTTTTGCTTTGGAAAAATGTTATTCGGGAAGAGAATATTTTTCTGATTTTTTTTGGTATATAATACCCTATATTAATATTTTGATTTATTTCCTTTTTATTAGCTTTTGATTTTCTATCTCGGAAAAAGTTAGAAATAGGAAGGTATTTTTTTTTCTTTAGAACCGCCCCCGAGCGCCATATAAGGCTGGGCCGAAATCCCGTGTACCCAGGATCTGAATCCCCTAGTTCTAGGCCGACCGAGCCCCACCACCCGAGCCTTGCCCCGTCGGGCACCCAGCTTCTTCTTCCCCCTACCATACCCGTGCCCGAGACCGAGCCGCCCGAGACCGCCGGGATTTCCTCCCCGATTTCTACCTCTCCTCCTTCCTTAGCTCACCCTCCTCCTAGCCTATATAAACCCCGCCCCCGAGCCGCCCCCATTCCCACCCTTTCCCCATCGAGCCGCCGCCCCTAACCCCTGCAGCACCTCGCCGGCAGCAGCACTGCCACCTTCGGCAGCCCCTGGAGCAGCGCCCCCCCCCCCCCCGAGCCCCTCTCCGCCCCCGAGCCCCACCTCGCGGAGGAGGAGCCCCGCCGCCGCCGCCCCGACTCTCCACCACCCCGGAGCCCCCTCCCCCTCGCCGGCGACGTGACCTCGCCAGAGTACCAGCCCCTAGCACGGTAGACCCCCTCCACCTCTCTGTTCTTCCTTCGTTTTCTTTTTTTAGCCGTTAGATCTCAGGTGTATGGTTTAGATTAGATCTAGGAATACCTCTTCGGTCTATATGAGAAAACCAGCGGTTTTTATTTCCACTTATGATTTAACCAGCGAGTTTGTTAAGTCTAGGCCGCTTTGCTCAAAACGCTGCAACAAACACCCCTCCCAGCCAATAGTAGCCTGCCACGTGTACCCTCTTTTAGTACTAGTTAGCTTTATATTTTTCTGTCTATATTATAAAAATAGAAAGTTTCAATTTTGTTTTGGCCACAACTTTTTATCCCAAAGTCCAATGACATTGATTCTTTGTCCAGTAGCTCACAAATTTCCTGTAGTTGTTAAAAACATATAATTTGTCTATGTTTGAAGTTTTCAAATATAAGTTAGAGCAGATTTAGTTTAAACCTTGTTTTGCCTATTCCAGGAGTTTAAAAAATGCTTTTGAGTTGATTCTTTTTGCTACTGCTTCCTAGTGATAAAATCGTACTGTGGTAGGAGTTTCAAAGTTTTTAAAGTATTTTTACTGGTGTTTTCAACAGAAACAAGTTTCTGCCATACCGGCGCGTGATGAATTATTTTGCTTAGGCATTAGCAAATCCTTACTTGTGATGTTATTTTTACTTGTGGCTTGATTGAAGTGCTTATGGTGTGATTTGTGATTGTATCGGTAGATCATCCGGAGTGCGAAGCGTGTTACTTAAAAGCGCTCGAGCAAGACAACTATCATCAAGGCAAGTCATTTCGATCATGTTATTTTACCTATGTTTTCGATGCATGGTAGATCACCTTCTTTGCCCAATTTGCATGCTGCCTAGGTACTTGGAAACTGTAGCATAAGTTGTAGTATCATGTGGTAGGAACACAACAACCTCGATACTTGGCCCCGGGACGACAATTTCTTCATGCTATGCTTGAGTAGACGGGTTATCGGTTGAGTGTATACCACCAATGATGCGAGGTTGATATAATAATCAAGACCGGCTAAGACAAGATTTTCAAAACCTCGGACGCAATGCAACTCTGGGTGAAGGACGGTTGATCGGCTCCCTCGAGAACCCAGTGGATGCCCGGGGTGCTGGAGAGGCCATGTCATCTTGCGGAAAGCTTCACCCAGGCTCGAAGAGACGGATGGAGACTTCAAGACTCAAGGCTTACCTGCACAGCCACAAGTCATTATGGGCTCTGGCTTGGTTGGACAACGCGGCGACTCTGGACAGGCGGTGCTAGCAGATGTAGACGAACGGTAGGAATGGATGGGCACCGACAGGGATTCAAAGGGGCCCATTGAAAGACCATGTTTTGATCATCCGGTCTTCAAACACCCTGAAGTGCGAGGACAAACCCGGAGGCGATCAAATCTTGTGGGGAACGTGTGCAAAACTCTGTAGAGTGCCTAACCTATTCGATTAGCCGTGTCCACGGTCATGGACAACTTGAGCCGAAGGCATTGAATTTCCCCTGAACTCTCGACACAACTTAATAATGATGTGGGTGTTAACAACTTTTTGGGTACGAGAATTGGTTGGCGGAACCATCTCGTTAACAACAAACAATGTAGTAATATTTTGATTCCAACCCCTTGTTGTAGGATAAAACTGGCTTTATGCAAAACTTAGCCCCACTGGCCAAATATGCATGTAGAAATAGTTGAATATTATTTTACTCCTCTCTTTGATGACTTGCCGGCATATTCAATATGCTGACCTACACGGCTGCAACGTATCATGTTGCAGAGTACTTTTCCGACTAGGAGTGAGGCTACGTTCTACGCTCAGTGACATGCCCTTGGAGTCAGATGGACTCGTCTACCTGATGCTTCCGCTAGTCTTCGTTAGATAATCTCATGAGATGGCCTTCAGAAACTTTATTGAAATCCTTTATTGAAATAAAGTACTCTTTATGAGATTTTGATTAATAAAGTTGTGTGATTGAACTCTTGAATATATACATTATGTACTTTGTGTGTATCAGCATGATCTTGGGACGGTGCCGAAACACCAGAGGCTTGACTCGTCTTGAGTCGGGTCGCTACAGAAATGGTATTCAGAGCACACGCTGACCTTAGGACGTAACCTCTAGTAATGGAAAATCCTTAGAAAAAAAAACTATTTTCTCTTATGTCTATAAATCTTCTATTTCCTCTTCTGATCATTTCTGACGTCTCTCCGATTTTCCAATGTTTAGATGGCCACCTTCGTCCCTGTTAAGTTCACGGAGTTTTGCCAGCCCGACACCACTATGTCGTTCGGAAAGGAGCTGGTGCAGATCACCAAGGACTTGAGGATTGCTCTGCCGACTATCACAGGGAAGTCAACTTCGTCTTACCCGGAGGATTCACGCTACAGGATCGAGGTGCATATTCCCGGAAGCACATTCCAGCCGCGCACTGAGCCGATGGATTTCAAGTTCATCGCACCCAACTAGATTCTCGGAAGGGACATGGCGATCCATTGTGCACTCGGACGTATCAAGGAAGAATACAAAGGCTGCCCTATTTCCCCAGACCTATTCACCGTATCCCGGAGAAACGAAGATGGAGAAATCATCTCCAGCAAGACCAAGGACGCTCTCTTGTCTTATGCCCAGACCTTGGAGAAGTACAGCGGGACACTGGAGCATCACGTGATCAAGGACGCCAGGAAGATCAAGCAACTGTCACTCCGCGAGCTTGAACTTGAAGAAGCAGCCCGGGAAGCCGACCATGAACATGAACTGGAGGTGAAGGACTTCCTGGAGCGGATCGAGAAGCTGAAGACTCGAGTTGCATACCTGGAGGAGGAACTGGACATGGGCGAGAACCTTCATCCCGAAGGAGACGTAGCCCCCTTGATCAGCAACGACGAGGACTATGAAGAAAGCTCCACCGAAGGACCCGTCACCATGCTTTTCTGAGGAGGACACTTAGACTAGACCACCAAATTTACTTTATCGTTATACGTTTTAGGCCGATGTTCAGGATTATCGAATTTTGTATCCTCGTGTGAACCTTTGTGATGAATGAAATGTGTGGTGTGATACTTGTGTGTTGCATTCATATGGGTAGTGTAATTACTCTTAGACCATTGTTCTATGCTAATCTCACCCCTCTACAAACATCAGATGCCTCCGAGACGCGCCCCTGAGTCCAACTTTCCGCCGGAACTCACCCAGTTGATCCAGCAACAAAACACCCTAATGCAGCCGATCATCCAGAACCAGAACAATAACAACAACCGTCCCCCACCCCAGACTGACAATCTCACCAGTTTCTTGAGGTTGAACCCTCCAACTTTCTCCAGCAGCATTGAGCCCATTGTGGCAGATGATTGGCTCCGCAAGATGGAGCGTGAACTTATCACTACCGGTTGTTCTAAAGCTGAGAAGGTGCATTTTGCCGCGCATCAACTTGAAGGCCCTGCAACTGCTTGGTGGGAGAACTACACCACCACTTACCCCATTGCTGGAGTCACTTGGGAGCAATTCAAGCAAGCCTTCCGCACCGCACATGTCTCAGCTGGTGCAATGAGTGTGAAGAAGCGTGAGTTTTGCAACTTACGCCAGGGGAACCGCTCTGTGGCCCAGTACGTTGATGAATTCAGCATGCTCGCCCGTTAGGCACCTGGAGATGTGGCGGATGATGCGGCCAAGCAGGAAAAGTTCTTGGAGGGACTCAATGATGAGCTAAGCATTCAGTTGACTGTAGCCACCTTCAACAACTACCAGGAGCTGGTTGATAAGGCCCTCATCTTGGAGGGGAAACACCAGCAGATGGAGAACCGCAAGCGAAAGTATGGGGTTGGAAAGTTCAACTCCGGCACTCAGCAGAAGCCTCGCTACACCCCCTATCCAAGGAATACCGGGACTGGATCCGGTAAGTTTGGAGGACACGTTCAGCATACCCACCCAGTGCACAACCATGGAGGCCACAACCATGGAGGAAATGGGAACCACTGCAACAACGGCAACTTCAAGAATGGCGGTACTGGCACTCAGCAGCATTCAGCTCCAGCTCAGAAGGATTTGACTCACAACACCTGCTTCAAGTGTCAGAAGACGGGACACTATGCCACTGAATGTCCCCAGAACCAGCAGGGAAATGGAAACGGCAACGGCAACTCTGCAGTAAAGAAGCCCAATCCTTTTCCTCGAGCTCAGGTGAACCACCTTGATGTTGAAGAGGTCTATGATCACCCCGATACTGTGGTTGGTAAGTTTTTGCTAAATTCACATCCAGTATTGGTACTTTTTGATTCTGGTGCAACACATTCATTCATATCAAGGGTAGTTGTGGAAAAGTATAGTTTGCCAACTAGAACCCTCAGCCAACCTATTAAGGTCAGTTCCCCAGGAGGCATGATGACAGCCGGGATAGGATGCCATGCTTTGAGTCTCAACATCGGGAACCATAATTTTCCCACTGACCTCATCGTATTAGAGTCCCAGGGATTGGATGTAATCCTAGGCATGGATTGGTTGGCCAAGTATGAAGAGAATATCGATTGTGCCCTTAAGTCTATTTTGCTCACCACCCCCGAGCAGAAGCGGATTAAGTACGTGTCTCAGCGCCCGACACGGAGTAAGCGAGTAAACTCTCTCACGGGAGTAGTCCAGGAGGAAGTACCGATTGTACAGGAGTACCCAGATGTATTTCCGGAGGAATTGCCGGGCATGCCACCCGATAGAGAGATTGAGTTCTTGATTGAGCTATTACCCGGAACAGCCCCGATATCCAAGAGACCCTATCGGATGCCCGCCAATGACTTGATAGAAATCAAGAAGCAAATTAAGGAGTTATTGGACAAAGGGTATATTCGCCCAAGTTCTTCACCTTGGGGAGCCCTAGTGCTCTTGGTTGAAAAGAAGGACAAGTCCTTGAGAATGGTTGTCGATTATCGTGCATTGAACGATGTGACCATCAAGAACAAGTACCCCTTGCCGATGATCAATGATTTGTTTGATCAGTTAGTTGGAGCTCGCGTATTCTCAAAGATCGATCTTCGATCCGGGTATCATCAGTTGAAGATTCGTGAACAGGATATACCCAAGACAGCCTTCACCACTTGGTACGGCTTGTATGAGTACACGGTCATGTCATTTGGATTGACTAATGCTCCGGCATATTTTATGAATATGATGAACAAGGTATTTATGGAATACTTGGACAAGTTTGTCGTGGTGTTCATCGATGACATACTGATATTCTCCAAGAACGAAGAGGAACACAAGGAACACCTGCGTCTAGTTCTGGAGAAGCTTCAAGAGCATAAGCTATATGCAAAGTTTAGCAAATGTGAGTTTTGGTTGAAGGAAGTCGGATACCTCGGACACGTCATCTCAGGAGAAGGAATAGCAGTGGACCCTGCCAAGGTCGCAGCAGTCACCGAATGGGTAGCACCCACTTCAGTCAAGGAGATCCGCAGTTTCCTCGGACTTGCCGGATATTACCGGAGGTTCATTGAGAATTTCTCAAAGATTGCCAAGCCCATGACAGAGTTATTGAAGAAGTAATCCAAGTATATTTGGACTGAGGAATGTGAAACCAGTTTTCAAGAGCTGAAGAAACGTCTTGTTACAGCCCCAGTGCTGATATTACCGAACATTGGAAAGGATTTCGAGGTTTACTGTGACGCTTCTCGTCAAGGACTTGGAGGAGTGCTCATGCAAGAAGGCAAAGTCGTAGCCTATGCATCCAGACAGCTCAGACCTCATGAGTTGAATTATGCCACACATGACTTGGAACTAGCAGCCGTAGTGCACGCTCTCAAGACGTGGAGACATTTCCTGATCGGAAATAGTTGTGATGTTTACACTGATCACAAGAGCCTGAAATATATCTTCACGCAGAAGGAGTTGAACCTTAGACAGAGGCGATGTCTAGAGTTGATCAAGGACTATGACATGAGATTGCATTATCACCCAGGCAAGGAAAATGTTGTAGCCGATGCGTTGAGCCGCAAGAGTTATGTGAACACACTCACAGCCGGAGGATTACCCCAGGAGTTAGTCGATGACCTCCGAGAGCTCAAATTGGAAATAATTCCAAGAGGATTTGTTGCCACACTGGAAATTCTGTCCACCTTGACCGAAAAGATCCGCGAAGCACAGAAATCAGACAAGGAGATAGCTGAGATTAAGCAGAAAATGGAAGACGGGAAGGCTAAAGGTTTTCGTGAGGATGAACACGGAACTTTATGGTTTGAGGATCGCATTTATGTGCCCAATGATCCCGAACTCAGGAAGTTGATACTTCAGGAGGCCCATGATTCCCCGTACTCGATACACCCCGGTAACACCAAGATGTATCTGGATCTGAAAGAAAGTTTCTGGTGGACAGGATTGAAGAAAGACATTGCCGAGTTCGTAGCGATATGCGATGTTTGTCAGCGAGTAAAAGCCGAGCATCAGAAGCCAGCAGGTTTGCTCCAACCTCTGTCGATACCCGAATGGAAATGGGAAAAGCTTGGTATGGACTTCATCACAGGATTACCCAGGACCCGTTCTGGCTATGATTCTATTTGGGTTGTGGTTGATCGTTTGACCAAGGTAGCTCACTTCATTCCGGTGAAGACTACTTACACGAGTGCCAAGCTGGCCAAGATATATATCACGAGGATCGTATGTCTGCACGGAGTACCTAAGAGCATTGTGTCCGATAGAGGGACTCAGTTCACATCAAAATTTTGGCACCAACTGCATGAAACCTTGGGAACGAGATTGCAGTTCAGTACAGCTTTTCACCCGCAGACAAATGGACAGACCGAGAGAGTTAATCAGATTCTGGAGGACATGTTGAGAGCTTGCGCACTAGACTATGGGTCTAGTTGGGATGACAATTTACCTTATGCCGAGTTCTCATACAACAACAGCTACCAGACCAGTCTGAAGATGGCCCCTTTCGAAGCTCTATACGGAAGGAGGTGCAGAACACCGTTGATGTGGGATGGAGTTGGAGACCGACAACTTTTTGGTCCCGACCTTATCCGAGATTCTGAAGAGAAGGTCAAGCTTATTCGTGACCGACTCAAGATAGCTCAGTCCAGGCAGAAGAGTTATGCTGACAGCAAACGCAAGGAAGTAACGTACGAAGTGGGAGACCGAGCATATCTACGGGTGTCTACACTTCGAGGAATCAAGAGATTCGATGTGAAAGGAAAATTAGCACCTCGTTTCATTGGCCCCTACAAAATTGTTGAGCGTAGAGGCGAAGTTGCATACAAACTGGAACTGCCGGAAGGATTTTCCGGAGTTCATGATGTCTTCCACGTTTCCCAGTTGAAGAAATGCCACGCTGAGATGGCCGATGTTCCGTTGAGAGATACAGTGCCCCTAGAGGCCATACAGCTTGACAGTGATCTGACGTATGAGGAGAAACCCGTCAGGATTCTCGAGACTGCCAACAGAGTTACCCGCAGCAAGGTTATCAAGTTCTGCAAGGTGTTGTGGAGCCACCACACTGAGGAAGAAGCCACCTAGGAACGAGAAGAGGATCTTCGTCGAGACCACCCACACCTGTTTTCTAGCCAACCCGAATCTCGAGGGCGAGATTCATCTTAAGGTGGGTAGGTTTGTAACATCCCAATTTTCCTAATTGGGAATGTTTTACAATGTAGCTAAGCATCTATGCATATTGTTTGAAATAAATTTAGCATTTGAATTTCTTTCGTCTTTTTGATTTGCATTTCCATTTTTCCTCGCACGAGAAAAAGCCCGGAGAAAATACTCTCTTGCACGCAAGAGAGAGAGCGGAGGAAAATGACCTTCCAAAGTGCGGGCAAATTTCTGAAATGTTGGAGCCATGAAAATCCAAGGATTATTTGCAAAAATATTTGCAAAAGAAATAAAGCAATTTAGGGAATTTCTGAAAAAAAAACATTTTTTTTTAGTTTTTATTTTTGCTTTGGAAAAATGTTATTCGGGAAGAGAATATTTTTCTGATTTTTTTTGGTATATAATACCCTATATTAATATTTTGATTTATTTCCTTTTTATTAGCTTTTGATTTTCTGTCTCGGAAAAAGTTAGAAATAGGAAGGTATTTTTTTTTCTTTAGAACCGCCCCCGAGCGCCATATAAGGCTGGGCCGAAATCCCGTGTACCCGGGATCTGAATCCCCTAGTTCTAGGCCGACCAAGCCCCACCACCCGAGCCTTGCCCCGTCGGCCACCCAGCTTCTTCTTCCTCCGACCATACCCGTGCCCGAGACCGAGCCGCCCGAGACCACCGGGATTTCCTCCCCGATTTCTACCTCTCCTCCTTCCTTAGCCCACCCTCCTCCTAGCCTATATAAACCCCGCCCCAAGCCGCCCCTGTTCCCACCCTTTCCCCGCTGAGCCGCCGCCCCTAGCCCCTGCAGCACCTCGCGGGCAGCAGCACTGCCACCTTCGGCAGCCCCTGGAGCAGCGCCCCCCCCCGAGCCCCTCTCCGCCCCCGAGCCCCACCCCGCGGAGGAGGAGCCCTGCCGCCGCCGCCCCGACTCTCCACCGCCCCGAGCCCCCTCCCCCTCGCCGGCCACGTGACCTCGCCGGAGTACCAGCCCCCAGCATGGTACAACCCCTCCACCTCTCTGTTCTTCCTTCGTTTTCTTTTTTTAACCGTTAGATCTCACGTATATGGTTTAGATTAGATCTAGGAATACCTCTTCGGTCTATATGAGAAAACCAATGGTTTTTATTTCCACTTATGTTTTAACCAGCGAGTTTGTTAAGCCTAGGCCGTTTGCTCAAAACGGTGCAACAAACACCCCTCCCAGCCAATAGTAGTCTGCCACGTGTACCCTCTTTTAGTACTAGTTAGCTTTATATTTTTCTGTCTATATTACAAAAACAGAAAGTTTCAATCTTTTTTTGGCCACAACTTTTTATCCCGAAGTCCAATGACATTGATTCATTTCCAGTATCTCACAAATTTCTTGTAGTTTTTAAAAACATATAATTTGTCTATGTTTGAAATTCTCAAATATAAGTTAGAGCAGATTTAGTTTAAACATTGTTTTGCCTATTCCAGGAGTTCAAAAAATGATTTTGAGTTGATTCTTTTTTCTACTGCTTCCTAGTGATAAAATCTTACTGTGGTAGGAGTTTCTAATTTTTTAAAGTATTTTTACCGGTGTTTTCAACAGAAACAAATTTCTGCCATACCAGCGCATGATGAATTCTTTTGCTTAGGCATTAGCAAATCCTTACTTGTGATGTTATTTTTTACTTGTGGCTTGATTGAAGTGCTTATGGTGTGCTTTGTGTTTGTATCGGTAGATTATCCGTAGTGCGAAGCGTGTTACTTAGAAGCGCTCGAGCAAGACAACTATCATCAAGGCAAGTCATTTTGATCATGTTATTTTACCTATATTTTCGATGCATGGTAGATCACCTTCTTTGCCCAATTTGCATGCTGCCTAGGTACTTGGAAACATTAGCATAAGTTGTAGTATCATGTGGTAGGAACACAACAACCTTGATACTTGGCCCTGGGACGACAATTTCTTAATGCTATGCTTGAGTAGACGGGTTATCGGTTGAGTGTATACCACGAGTGATGCGAGGTTGATATAATAATCAAGACCGGCTAAGACAAGATTTTCAAAACCTCGGACGCAATGCAACTCTGGGTGAAGGACGGTTGATCGGCTCCCTGGAGAACCCAGTGGATGCCCGGGATGCTGGAGAGGCCATGTCATCCTGCGGAAAGCTTCACCCAGGCTCGAAGAGACGGACGGAGACTTCAAGACTCAAGGCTTACCTGCACAGCCACAAGTCATTATGGGCTCTGGCTTGGTTGGACAACGCGGCGACTCTGGACACGCGGTGCTAGCAGATGTAGACGAACGGTAGGAATGGATGGGCACCGACAGGGATTCAGAGGGACCCGTTGAAAGACCATGTTTTGATCATCCAGTATTCAAACACCCTGAAGGGCGAGGACAAACCCGGAGGCGATCAAATCTTGTGGGGAACGTGTGCAAAACTCTGCAGAGTGCCTAACCTAATCGATTAGCCGTGTCCACGGTCATGGACAACTTGAGCCGAAGGCATTGAATTTCCCCTGAACTCTCGACGCAACTTAATAATGATGTGGGTGTTAACAACTTTTTGGGTACGAGAATTGGTTGGCGGAACCATCTCGTTAACAACAAACAATGTAGTAATATTTTGCTTCCAACCCCTTGTTGTAGGATAAAACTGGCTTTATGCAAAACTTAGCCCCACTGGCCAAATATGCATGTAGAGATAGTTTAATATTATTTTACTCCTCTCTTTGATGACTTGCCGGCATATTCAATATGCTGACCTACACGGCTGCAACGTATCATGTTGCAGAGTACTTTTCCGACGAGGAGTGAGGCTACGTTCTACGCTCAGCGACATGCCCTTGGAGTCGGATGGACTCGTCTACCTGATGCTTCCGCTAGTCTTCGTTAGATAATCTCATGAGATGGCCTTCAGCCACTTTATTGTAATCCTTTATTGAAATAAAGTACTCTTTATGAGATTTCGATTAATAAAGTTGTGTGATTGAACTCTTGAATATATACATTATGTACTGTGTGTGTACCAGCATGATCTTGGGATGGTACGGAAACACCAGAGGCTTGACTCGTCTTGAGTCGGGTCGCTACAATATACAAGGAGACTCAAGTGTCTTAGCTTGGGGATGCCCCGGAAGGCACCCCATCTTTCTTCAACAAGTATCGATTTGTTTTCGTCTTTGTTTCATTCATGCGATTTGCGTAAATTTTGGAGAGTCTTTTGTGTTTTGTTTTCACTTTTGTTTTATGCACCATGCTGGTATGAGATATTCCATGATTGATTTGTAGAATTCTCATTGCACTTCACTTATATCTTTTGAGTATGGCTTTATAGAATGCTTCATGTGCTTCACTTATATCATTTGAAGTTTGGATTGCTTGTTTCTCTACATATGGAAAACCAATTATTTGTAGAATTCTCTTCTTCTTCACTTATATTTATTATAGCATGGCATTTTGCAGAAAGAATTGAACTCTCATGATTCACTTATATCTATTTATAGTTTTAAAAGGAATTGGTCATTTACATGGCTAGTCATAAAATCCTACATAAAACTTGTAGATCACTTAGTATGATATGTTTGATTCCCTGCAATAGTTTTGCAACATTAAGATAGTAATATGTGGGTGAACTAGTTGATGATTCTGGATTAGTAAGAATATTAATGTTAAGGTTTGTGATTCCCGAAGCATGCACATATAGTCTCTCTTTATGCGATGAAGTTGGAGCATAATTTTTACATGATTGAAATGCTTTGTGTTGTTATATTCGGGGTCACGCGATGGTTAACTCCTCCCAACTTAGGGGCGTGCAAGGAGTGCTTTGCTTCGAGAGAGCTAATAAAATATTGCAATAAGTATGTGAGTTCTTTGTGACTAATGTGAATCCATGGATATACGCACTCTTATGTTCCTGCAATTTGCTAGCCTCTACGGTAACGTGCATTGCCCTTTCTCACCTCGAGAGTTGGTGCAAACTTTGTAGGTGCATCCAAACCCCGTGAGATGTGATACGTCTCCAACGTATCAACTTTTCTGAACTCTTTTGCCCTTGTTTTGGACTCTAATTTGCATGATTTGAATGGAACTAACCCGGACTAACGTTGTTTTCAGCAGAATTGCCATGGTGTTGTTTTTGTGCAGACAAAAAAGTTCTCGGAATGTCCTGAAAATTTATAGAGATTTTTTTGGAATAAAAGAAAAATACCTGCGCAAAGATCCACCGGAGGGGCGTGCCAGTGGGCCACAAACCCACAGGCCGCGACCACCCCCCTAGGCCGCGCCGTGAGGGCTTGTGGGTCCCACATGGCACCACCGCCCCCAAACTCAGCTCTATATCTTCCATCCCGCCCGGAAAAAAAATCAGGGAGAAGGTTTCATCCTGTTTTACGATACGGAGGCGCCACCACATCCTGTTCTTCATCTGGAAGGCAGATCTGGAGTCCGTTTCGGGCTCCGGAGGGGGGAAATCGTCGCCATCGTCATCATCAACCTTCCTCCATCGACAATTCCATGATGCTCTTCATCGTTCGTGAGTAATCTCATCGTAGGCTTGCTGGACGGTGATGAGTTGGATGAGATCTATCATGTAACTGAGTTAGTTTTTGACGGGGATTGATCCCTAGTATCCATTATGTTCTAGATTAATGTTGCTACTACTTGGCTATGCTTAATGCTTGTCACTAGGGCCCGAGTACCATGATTTCAGATATGAACCTATTATGTTGTCACCAATATATGTGTGTTTTAGATCCTATCTTGCAAGTTGTAGTCACCTACTATGTGTTATGACCCGGCAACCCCGGAGTAACAATAGCCGGAACCACTCCCGGAGATAATCATAGTATGAGGAGTTCATGTATTCACCGCGTGTTAATGCGTTGGTCCAGTTCTTTATTAAAAGGAGAACCTTAATATCCCGTAGTTTCCATTAGGACCCCGCTGCCATGGGAGGGATGGACAATAGATGTCATGCAAGTTATTTTCCCTAAGCACGTATGACTACATACGGAATACATGCCTACATTAGATTGACGAACGGGAGCTAGTTACATATCTCTCCGTGTTATAGTTGTTACATGATGAATCACATCCATCATACTCATCCATCACCGATCCACTACCTACGAGTCTTTTACTACTGGTCCTCGCTACGTTACTTTGCCTAGGCTTGTCCCTTGCTACAAAAGGGATTGGGCCACTTTGCTGCTGCTGCTGTTACTACTCTGTTGCTACTGCTGTTACTCTGCTGCTACTACTGTTCCTTGCTACTTCGTTGTTACTTGTTGCAAGATATTTTTCGACACTATTGTCGGGAAAGAATAGTTACTCGCCCACGTGCAACACTGGTGCCATTGATACAACAGTTAGGAATAGTCTGCCATCAACAGTTCTCTTTCTGACACCGTTGCTATTATACTACTTTGCTACTGATACTTTTCTTGCAGACACTAATCTTTTAGGTGTGGTTGAATCTGACTAACTCGGCTCCTAATACTTGAGAATATTCTTTCGCTTCCCCTTTGGCGAACCAACAAATTTGGGTTGAATACTCTACCCTCGAAAACTGTTGCGATCCCCTATACTTGTTGGTTATCAAGACCTTTTTCTGGCGTCGTTGTCGGGGAGGCACAACTATATTCTCTCAGTCACTTGGGATTTTCGTCTGTTGGTCGCTATGAGGAATCAGAAAGATCCAAGAAATAAAATCTTGCCTTCCACTACGAGGAGAGGTAAGGAACTGCCATCTAGCTCTGCACTTGATTCACCTTCAGCTTTGAGTAAGTTTGCGACATCGCCTCCTGCTAGAAATCTTGATATGTCGCCTGTGCTTGATGATGCTTATGATGATGCTATGCTTGATACTATGCCTGATGATGCTATGCTTTATATTATGCCTGATGATGATATGCTTGATACTATGCCTGATGATGCTATGCTTGATACTATGCCTAATGATGATATGCTTGACACTGCTTTGCCACTAGGTGCCCTTGATGCATGAATTGCTAGAGTTGCTGCTAGATGTGATGATACTTTTGAAACAGCTGATACTATTGAAGTAGAACCTGTTACTATGCCTGCTATGCCTGATACACGCTATGTTATGGAGGGAGAGATAGCCGAGGACTTTCTTGCGTGTAAGGATAGCTATGATGTTGAGAAACTACCACGCAAGTGGAAAGAAAAATCTCCGAACGCTAGGATGAAATACGACCCGAAGTTTGCTACTTCGCCTATCTTTGTGACCAATAAAGATTATCAATTCTCTGTCGACCCTGAGTTAATCACTTTGGTCAAATCTGATCCTTTTGACGGTTATGAGTCTGAAACGGTTGTAGCCAATCTTACCAAACTGCACGATATAGCCACCCTATTCACTAGTGAGGAAAAGATCTGCCACTACTATATGCTCAAGCTCTTTCCTTTCTCGCTAAAGGATGATGCTAAGACTTGGTTCACTTCTCTTGCTCCTGGTTGTGTGCGTAGCCCCGAGGATATGGTCTACTGCTTCTCTGAAAAATATACAAGAAGCCAAGACATCTATGCGAGAGAAAGGCATTAAATCTGAAGATGTCAAAAATCTACCACCTATCGGGGAGATCCATGGTCTCGATAACCCGATACACGTAGTAGAAGTAAATTCTCTGCATTGGTCTGATGAGAGTGATATTCCTTTTGATAAACCTGCTAGCCTATGCCTGGATGAATTTGATAACTTTGTTGAAAAACAACAGAGCTTCAATGATTATGTTAGCAGACAATTGGAACAGAATGCTCGTATGCTTAGTCATTTAAGTGCTTGTGTGGACACAAACATCAATGATCTTAAGCTCCTGAGTAAACATGCCTCTATGGTTACTACTCAGGTAGAACAAGTACTTAAAGCTCAGAATGACTTGCTCAACGAGTTGAATGAAAATTCTGTCAGAGTCGTTACTAGAGGCTGTAGAATTACCCAGGAACCTTTGTATCCTGAGGGTCATCCAAAGAGAATTGAACAAGATTCTCAAGGAGTTAGCACTTCTAGCAACCCTGTTGCTGATACACCTGAGAGTCCAAACGATGCCTCTGTCTCTGATGCTAAAACACAATCTGGTGATGAACATTAGCCTAATGATAATAGCAATAGTGATGTTCATGTTGATGCTCAACCTAGCAATGAAAAGGATGTGGGGATTGAACTTGTTGATCTTGATAACCCACAGCCTAAGAATAGAAGATATGATAAGAATGACTTCACTGCTAGGAAGCATGGTAAAGAAAGGGAGGCATGGGTTCAGAAACCTATGCCCTTTCCTCCCAAACCATACAAGAAAAAGGATGATGAGGATTTTGAGCGATTTGTTGAAATGATCAGACATGTCTTTCTGCAAATATGTTTGACAGATATGCTCAAAATGTCTCTGTATGCTAAGTACATGAAAGATATTGTGACTAAGAAACAATATTGAGTACACTGCATCAATGCTATCGAAAAAACATCATCGATTCTTATTGGGAGCTTTGAATGCCCTATTCCTCGTGTCAAGATGAAGTATGATTTGCTGGTTGGGGAGATACATATCCCCATTGAGGTGACCTAGTGACTATTAGAAAATTCTCCGTTCTATTTTTCGATTCGAAAAAGTTTGTCAAAGAGACTTGGTCAACCTCACTGACGGATTTCTTTCGATGACCATGACATGGATGAATCGAGGAGTCACGAACCTCTGTTCCAAGCTTTCACCTTCGGTTGCTTAGAAGAAAAATGATAGATTTAGTTTAGTTTTCCCTGTTTTCTGTTTTCGCGTCCGGTAGAAAAGTACCCCGAAAATAAAATTTCTCCAAACGTCCTGAAAATCTAGTATGATTTTTTCTGGATTATTTGAAAAATCCTCAGACAAAGAGTCTGTCTCGGGGCCACACCAGTGGGCCACAAGCCCTAGGGGCGCGGGCACCCCCCTGGCCACGCCACCCAAGCTTGTGGGGGCCACTGGAACCCCCTCCACTACTTCTTGCTCTTATCTCCTTCTCCTACCTCCAGAAAAAAATCGTTTCGCAGCTCAAAGCCGTGTTCTTGCTTCTTTTGCTGGGATTTTCGATCTCTTTGCTCAAATCACCATTCTCCGAACTATTTTTGGGAAATTACTCCTTGGTAAGTGACTCCTCCATAGCCAATTAGTTTTTGCTCTAGTGCCTTATACTCCGCGTATTTTTGTTGCCTTGGTGACCATGTTCTTGAGCTTTGCATGCTGATTTTAGCTGGTCCCAAGTAATTTTGATGCGTAATATGGTCTCTAGGCACTTGTGGGAGTAGTTGCTATGAGTTTAGTTGAACCTTGTTCACTTTTCCTTTGGGTCACTGAAAAATTCAGAAAAGGAAGATGTTCAGGAGAAACTTTCATGGTGGTTCCTCAAGCAAGAGAGGTCCCCGTCTTGCGATTCGGGAGCCTGATCCTTACCAACCAAGGGACGCGCAGGTACAACCATGTGAATGGCCTTCTGATGAATTTATGATTGAGGAAGGTTTCAAAGATGAGTTTGATGCACTTGTTCACAACGCCGGACTCGAAGAATTCATCTCTGACAAATGTGAATAGTATGTTGATCTCACTTCCTCTTTTGTTCGTAGATTCAAATTTTCAGCTCGCCGTGAGACATCGGTACTGTTTGATCTCTATGATAAATCTTATACCATGGATATAGAGGATTTCAGTAGAATTTGCAAAATAACTATTTGGGGTAGCCTCAATGACCCTCCTAAATCTTCAATTAGAGATTTTTGCTCTCGTATTACTGTTGGAGAAACTAGAGACATTACGCAAGCTACCATAGGCAGATGCATTAATGGCAAGATTGAGCATTGTCACCTCTGCGCACCCGACCTTAGTATCCTTAAGAGCGCAGTGACGGGTGACAAAAGCTTCAACATCTGAGCTATAATAGCAAGGAAGCTGAATAAGAATGCTATTGAAGGGGATTTCTTTGGTGGGATCTGTGCCACTCGCATAACAAATTTTCTTGGAGTACCCATCTCCGAAGGAGATTCCCCGCTCCATACAGCTTTCCTTGACCGCGTCGCTTTGACACGCTACCAGTAGCCAGAGGGGAGCTGCCAAGGGCCGACAAGCCTGGTAGCCACGGCCTGCCCCCTTGGCCGCGGCTACAGGGTTTGTGGGCACCCAGGTGGCCCACTGGCCCCCCTCTTCTGCTATATGAAGGGCTTCGTCCGGAAAAAAATCAAGGCGGAGCTTTTTCGTGGATTCTCCGCCGCCACGAGGCGGAACTTGAGCATAACCAATCTAGAGCTCCGGTAGGACGATCCTGCCGGAGAAACTTCCCTCCCGGAGGGGGAAATCGTAGCCATCGTCATCACTACCACTCCTCTCGTCGGAGGGGAGTCATCTCCATCAACATCTTCATCAGCACCATCTCATCTCCAAACCCTAGTTCATCACTTGTAACAAATCTCCGTCTCGCGACTCCGATTGGTTGGTGGAGATGACTCTTTGTAGTTGATGCTAGTTCGATTACTTGGTGGAAGAGTTTATGTTAAGATCCTTCATGCTACTCATTACCTCTCTGATCATGATTATGATTATGCTTTGTGAGTAGTTACTTTTGTTTCTGAGGACATGGGATAAGTCATGCTAGTAGTAGTCATGTGAATTTGGTATTCGTTCGGTATTTTGATGTGTTGTATGTTGTTTTTCCTCTAGTGGTGTTATGTGAACGTCGACTGCCTAACACTTCACCATTATTTGGGCCTAGAGAAAGGCATTGGGGAGTAGTAAGCTTAAACCCGAATCTATGCGTTGCTTCGTAAGGGGCTGATTTGGATCCACTAGTTTAATGCTATGGTTAGACGTTGTCTTAATTCTTCTTTCGTAGTTGCGGATGCTTGCGAGAGGGGTTAATCATAAGTGGGATGCTTGTCCAAGTAAGGGCAGTAGCCAAGATCCGGTCCACCCACATATCAAACTATCAAAGTAACGAACGTGAATCATATGAACATGATGAAACTAGCATGACAGAAATTCCCGTGTGTCCTCGGGAGCATTTTTCCTTCTATAAGACTTTGTTCAGGCTTGTCCCTTGCTACAAAAGGGATTGGGCCACTTTGTTGCACCGTTTCTATTACTTGTTACTTGTTACTTTTCACCTGCTACGTTTCACCTCACTACACCGTCACTCGTTACCGCTACTTCCAGTGCTTGCAGTTATTACCTTGCTGAAAACCGTTTATCAGAGCCTTCTCCTCCTCGTTGGGTTAGACACTCTTACTTATCGAAAGGACTACGATTGATCCCGTATACTTGTGGGTCATCAAGACTCTTTTCTGGCGTCGTTGCCGGGGAGTGAAGCGCCTTTGGTAAGTGGAATTTGGTAAGGAAACAATTATAAACTGTGCTGAAATTTATTGTCACTTGTCACTATGGAAACTGTTCCTTTGAGGAATTTGTTCGGGGTATCTTCACCACGAACAGAAGCACGAGGAGTAGCTCCTCAACCTAAGGTACCTACTGAAAATATCATTTATAAAATTCCTTCGGGTATGCTTGAGAAACTGCTGGCTAATCCTTTTACACGAGATGGATCATCACATCCAGACTTGCATCTAATCTATGTAGATGAAGTTTGTAGTTTATTTAAGCTTGCAGGCTTGCCCGAGGATGAGGTAAAGAAGAAAGTCTTTCATTTATATTTGAAGGATAAGGCATTGACATGGCATAGGCTATGTGATGATACTGGATCATGGGACTACAATCGGTTGAAATTGGAATTTCATCAAAAGTTTTATCCTATGCACTTACTACATCGTGATCGGAATTATATTTATAACTTTTGCCTCGTGACAGGGAAAACATAGCTCAAGCTTGGGGGAGGCTTAAATCAATGCTATATTCATGCCCCAATCATGAGCTCTCGAGAGAAATTATCACTCAAAACTTTTATGCTCGGCTTTCTCATGAAGATCTTACCATGCTTGACACTTCTTGTACTGGTTCTTTTATGAAGAAGGATATTGACCACAAGTGGAATTTATTGGAAAGAATCAAACGTAACTCTGAAGATTGGGATCTTGAAGAAGGTAAGGAGTCAGGTATGAATTTTCAGTTTGACTGAGTTAAATCTTTTGTTGAAACAAACACTTCTAGATATTTTAGCGCTAAGTATGGACTTGACTCTGAGATAGTAGTTTCTCTATGTGAATCTTTTGCTGCTCATATTGATCTTCCTAAAGAGAAGTGGTTTAAGTATCATCCTCCTATAGAAGTCAACATATTTAAACCCGATCTAGTTGAAGAGAAAATCATTGCCTATAATGATCCTATTGTTCCTTGTGCCTACACTGAGAAACCACCTTACCCTGCTAGGAAAAAGGATTATTCTAAAGCTCCAAGTGTGATACGTAGGGGTTACATTAGACCACTTGCACCCCCTGAGGAAATTAGAGTTGAACCTAGTGTTGCTATTATCAAAGATCTCTTAGCCGAAGACATAGACGGGCATGTTATCAAATTCTGTGAGGACTCCGCTAGAATTGCTAAACCTCACGCGAAATACAAATACGAACCTGTAGTTGGCCTGCCAGTTGTTTCTGTCAAGATTGGAGATCACTGTTATCATGGTTTATGTGATATGGGTGCTAGTGTTAGTGCAATACCACGGTCCCTATATGATGAAATCAAAGATGAGATTGCACCTGCTGAGTTAGAACCCATTGATGTCACTATTATGCTAGCTAATAGAGACACTATTTGCCGTGTGGGAATTGTGAGAGACATAGAAGTCCTGTGTGGTAAGACGAAGTATCCTACTGATTTCCTCGTCCTTGCTACTACACAAGATAGCTTTTGTCCCATCATATTTGGTAGACCCTTTCTCAACACTGTCAATGCTCATATTGATTGCGTTAAACAGACTGTCACTGTTAGTTTCGAGGGTGTGTCTCATGAATTTAACTTCTCCAAGTTTGGAAGACAACCCCATGAAAAAGAGTCGTCTGGTAGGGATGAAATCATTGCTCTTGCCTCTATTGCCGTGCCTCATACGGATCCTTTAGAGCAATATCTGCTTGAGCATAAAAATGATATGCATATGGATGAAAGAGATGAGATAGATAAAATTGTTTTAGAACAATATCCTATTCTTAAGAATAATCTGCCTGTTGAACTGCTTGGGTATCCTCCCCCACCAAAGGGTTATCCTGTCTTCGAGCTAAAACAGTTACCAGATACACTTAAGTATGCCTATCTTGATGAGAAGGAGATATATCTTGTTATTATTAGTGCTCACCTCTCGAATCACGAAGTGAACAAGTTATTAAAAACTTTGAGGAAGGACCGTGCTGCTACCGGATATACTCTTGATGATCTTAAGGGTATTAGTCCCACTCTATGTCAGCAGAAGATTAAAACCGATCCTGATTCTAAGCCAGTTGTTGATCATCAACGGAGATTAAATCCTAGGATGAAAGAGGTCATGAGAAAAGAAATATTAAAGCTTCTTGAAGCAGGAATCATTTATCCTGTTGCTCATAGTGATTGGGTAAGTCCAGTACATTGCGTACCCAAGAAGGGAGGTATCACCGTCGTTCCTAATGATAAGAATGAACTCATCCCACAGAGGATTATTACTGGCTCTAGGATGGTGATAGACTTCCAGAAACTGAACAAGACAATCAGGAAAGACCATTCTCCTTTGTCGTTTATCGACCAAATGCTAGAAAGGCTATCTAAACACACACACTTCTGCTTTCCAGAAGGTTATTCAGGTTTCTCGCAAATACCTGTTGCACAATCTAAATAGGAGAAAACCACTTTCACCTGCCCTTTCAGTACCTTTGCTTATAGACGTATGCCTTTTGGCTTATGCAATCCACCTGCCACCTTTCAAAGGTGTATGATGGCAATATTCTCTGACTTTTGTGAAAAGATTGTTGAGGTTTTCATGGATGATTTCTCCATTTACGGTTCTTCTTTAACGATTGCCTCAGCAACCTTGATCGAGTCTTACAGAGATGCAAAGATACCAACCTCGTCTTGAACTGGGAGAAGTGACACTTCATGGTTAATGAAGGCATCATCTTAGGACACAAAATCTATGAGAAAGGCATTGAAGTTGATAAGCCTAAGGTTGATGCAATTGAGAAAATGCCTTTCCCCACAGATAACAGAGGTATGCGAAGTTTCCTAGGTCATGCTGGTTTCTATAGAAGGTTCATTAAAATCTTCTCTAAGATTTCTAGGCCTCTTACCAACCTCTTGCACAAGGATGTTCCTTTTGTTTTTGATGAGGATTGTGAGGAAGCTTTCGAAATACTTAAGAGGGCCTTGATAACCACACCTATTGTTCAACCACCTGATTGGAACTTGCCCTTTGAAATCATGTGCGATGCTAGTGATTATGCTGTTGGTGCTGTTCTAGGACAAAGAGTTGACAAGAAGTTGAATGTTATTCACTACGCTAGTAAAACTCTAGACAGTGCCCACAGAAACTATGCTACTACGGAGAAGGAATTTTCAGCAGTCGTGTTTGCATGTGAAAAGTTCAGATCTTATATAGTTGACTCCAAAGTCATTATTCACTCTGATCATGCTGCTATTAAGTACCTTATGGAGAAGAAGGACGCTAAACCTAGGCTAATCAGATGGGTTATCCTTCTACAGGAATTTGATTTGCACGTTGTTGACCGAAAGGGTGCTGATTACCCTGTAGCAGATAACTTATCCAGGCTTGAGAATGTCCTTGATGACCCACGACCTATTGATGACAGCTTTCCTGATGAGCAATTGAATGTCATCCGGACTTCACATAGTGCACCGTGGTATGCTGATTACGCAAACTATATCGTAGCCAAATACATACCACCCAGTTTCACCTACCAGCAAAAGAAGAAATTCTTCTTTTATTTGAGACACTACTTTTGGGATGATCCTCACCTTTATAAGGAAGGTGTAGATGGTGTTATTAGATGTTGTGTGCCTGAACATGAACAGGGACAGATCCTAGAGAAGTGTCATTCCAAAGCCTACGGAGGACACCCTGCTAGAGATAGAACTGCTCATAAGGTATTGCAATCAGGTTTCTATTGGCCCACTCTCTTCAAGGATGCCCGTAAGTTTGTATTGTCTTCTGACGAATGCCAAAGAATAGGGAACATCGGTAAACGTCGGGAAATGCCTATGAACTATTCACTTGTCATTGAACCATTTGATGTGTGGGGCTTTGATTATATGGGACCCTTCCCGAGTTCCAATGGGTATACTCACAGCTTAGTTGCCGTTGATTACGTAACTAAGTGGGTAGAAGCTATCCCCACTAGAAATGCTGATCACCACACCTCTATTAAGATGCTTAAAGAAGTCATTTTTCCCAAGATTTGGAGTCCCTAGATATCTGATGACTGATGGCGGTTCACACTTCATTCATGGTGTTTTCCGCAAGATGCTCGCTAAGTATGATGTCAACCATAGAGTTGCATCTCCTTATCATCCTCAGTCTAGTGGTAAATTTGAGTTCAGAAATAGGGAGATCAAATTGATCTTACAAAAGACTGTCAATAGATCTCGAAAGAATTGGTCTAGCAAACTTGACGATGCACTATGGGCTTATAGGACTGCTTATAAGAATCCCATGGGCATGTCGCCGTCTAAAATGGTTTACAGTAAGGCCTGTCATTTACACCTTGAGCTAGAACACAAAGCTTATTGGGCAATCAAAGAGCTCAACTTCGATTTCAAACTTGCCGGTGAGAAGCGGTTGTTTGATATCAGCTCATTAGATGAATGGAGGGCCCAGGCATATGAGAATGCCAAGTTGTTCAAGGAAAAGGTTAAGATATGCCACGATAAAAGAATACAAAAACGTGAGTTCAATGTAGGTGATTATGTCCTACTATACAATTCTCGCTTAAGATTCTTCGCAGGCAAGCTTCTCTCCCTACGTTGTCGAGGAAGTATATCGTTCCGGTGCCATCAAAATCAACAACACGGAAGGTAATTTTACGAGAGTGGTAAATGGGCAAAGAATCAAGCATTATATCTGTGGTACTCCCATAAATGTTGAGACCAATATCATCAATATCATAACTCTAGAGGAGTACATAAGGGATGTTTATCAGCCTGTTTCAGACCCTGAAAACGAAGAGATATGTGTTTCGGTAAGTAATTGGACTCCAAAACTTTTCCAGTAGGAAATTTTCTCCGTTTTGGAATTTATGGAAAAATAGAAAAATAAAAAGGAGTTCGGAGAGCGCACGAGGCGGCCACAAGCTTGGTAGCCGCGGCCTCCCCCCTAGACGCGGCTACAGGGCTTGTGGGCAACTCGTGTGCCTCCCGGACTCTGTTTTCTTCCGGAGCACTCCTTCTGGTCCAGAAAACATCATTATATATACGCCCTAGGGTTTTGATCTCCGTATCGCGCAGTTTTCCTCTGTTTTCGTTTCGAGCCTGTTGTCTGCCGCAGATTTAGAGCAAAGATGTCTCAGGAATATGTTGGGGAGAATAATCTCCCTCAAGTTCATGAAGAAGTAGATGCTGATCCGAAAAGAGTAGAAGTCACGGAAGCCAGGGACAAAGCTAAGGAGAAAACTCAAGCTAGGGAGGAAGTTCAATCTATGTTCAACATTGAAGACGTTGATGGAGTGGATTGTCTCCAACCCTTCCTCCACATGTTGTCTCCATCCTTGATTGAACTCTTGAGGTTTTGTGAAACAACTCGTGCTCGCAATATTTCCCTTTCTCGTGAAGTTGTTTTGCTGGAGAATCATGTTGCAGATCTCCGAGGTATAAATCAAAGATTGATAGCTCTCTTGGAATCAAAGGCAAAAACTCCACCACCATCACCACCAAAGGAAGTCAACTAAGCATTGGTATCGGCAACTCCCTTGGCTTGTCCCAAGCTTGGGGGAGTTGCCCTGGTATCATATCACCTTTATATCTTTTGCTTTTACCTTTGTTTTAGTTCTTTCCTTTTCAGTTTTTATTTCTTCTCTTAGTGGGATAACTCTCTAGTGTTTAGTTTAGGTCTTTTGCCTTGTGTCTCCCCCGATGTATTCGAGCTTGTGAGCTATATAATAAAGAGTATCTTAGTCAGGGGCTTTGTTTGTGCCGTGATCAAAAGTATGAAAAGAACGATAGCATGAAAGATCATGAGATGATCTTATGGAAAGTGATAGCTTCACATATAACAAGTATGATGATTGAAACTTGTTGAGAATAGACCAACATATACCCCAGTCATTGTTGCAATTAATAAAAAGTAATAAGGAAACAGAGGTTCACATATAAATATATCATCTTAGACACTTTTTACAATTGTGTGCACTCACCAAACTATTACATGCTTAGAAGTAGATGTTGGACAAGGAAGACAACATAATGAATTGTGTTTGCTTGATTCCAAACAATGTTATATGATTAGAGATCCCTTAGCATGTGCCGATTGCTTCCACCTCATATTATCCAAAACTCCCGCACCAAGTAGAGATACTACTTGTGCATCCATAAATCTTCAAACCGGTCTTGCAATGAGTGTCCACCATACCTACCTATGGATTGAACAAGATCCCTCAAGTAAGTTGTCATCGATGCAAGCAATAAAAATTGCTCTCTAATATGTATCATCTATTAGTGTGTGGAAAATAAGCTTTATACGAACCTGTGATGAGGAACACATAAAAGCGACAGACTGCATAATAAAGTTCTTTATCACAGGAGGCAATATAAAGTGACGTTCCTCCGCACTAAGAGGACACACATCCAAACCTCAAAAGCGCATGACAACCTCTACTTCCCTCTGCGAAGGGCCTATCTTGTACCTTTACCTTTTGTCCTTGTGAAAGTTATGGTGATCAACACCAATTCCCTTTTCCGTCTTCTTCTTGGTGAAAGTCATATGCTATGGAAAGATCTATATTCATAAATCAACTTGGAGATGAGTACTTATGCTTTATTATTGTTGACTTTACCCTTGCGGTAAATGGTTGGCAGGCAAAATTAAAAGCCCCTATCTTTCTCTGTGTCCAACTGAAACTTTGATACTATGAGTACCACGTGAGTTGTAACAACTGTGGAAAACAAAAGAGATGATTGAGTATGTGGATTTCCTTTACAAGCTCTTATTTGACTCTTTCTGATGTTATGACAAATTGCAATTGCTTCAATGACTATGGACTGTTGTTGGCTACTTCTTGGTAAGGTTTTTGATTGATACTTTGCTTTTTGAAGGAATTGTTACTTTACCATAAGAATCTTTATGATGTATTGATGTCCTATGTGTGATCATCATGCCCTCATGTCCGTATTATGTTTTATCGACACCTTCATCCCTAAACATGTGGACATGTTTAAGGATCTTGATTTTCGCTTGAGGACAAGCGAGGTCTAAGCTTGGGGGAGTTGATACGTCCAGTTTGCATCATGCTTTCATGTTGATATTTATTGCTTTATGGACTGTTATTATACTTTGTAGTACCATACTTATGCCTTTTCTCTCTTATTTTGCAAGGTTTATTTGAAGAGGGAGAATACCGGTAGCTGGAATTGTGGACTGGAAAAGGAGCAAGTCTGAGTCCTCTATTCTGCGCAACTCCAAATGCCCTGAAAATCAATGTGGAATTTTTTGGTATTATATAAAAAATACTGGGCGAAAGAAGTGCCAGAGGGGAGCTGCCAGGGGCCGACAAGCCTGGTAGCCGCGGCCTACCCCCCTGGTCGCGGCTACAGGGCTTGTGGGCACCCTGGTAGCCCACTGGCCCCCCTCTTCTTCTATATGAAGGGTTTCGTCTAGAAAAAAATCAAGGCGGAGCTTTTTCGTGGATTCTCCGGCGCCACGAGGCGGAACTTGAGCAGAACCAATCTAGAGCTCCGGTAGGACGATCCTGCCGGAGAAACTTCACTCCCTGAGGGGGAAATCGTCGACATCATCATCACCAACTGTCGTGGGTATAAGCCTGACAGTAGATGTGTAGGGTACGAATGAGATGGGCAGAGTCCTAGCTACGGCGAGGTTGTATGAGTTCAGGCCCCTCTACGGTGGAGGTAATAGCCCTACGTCTTAGTGCTCCTGGAGCTTGTTACCGAGTGTAATATGGAGTACAATGTTTTTCTAACCCTTTTACCAGTGGGGGAGGGCGGCTTATATAGAGTGCGCTGCCCTCCACAACGGTTCTGATTCAAGGGTGGAGTAGTGGCGATTGAATGCATGTGTTACAGGTAACGTATGCTATAAATGCTAGTTAATGCACCCGGAAACGTACGACAGTTTCCCTCCAGGGAGGTTACGACACACCGAGTGTATCCAGTCGGTAGGTCCGGTGTCCTCCGAGTCTTAGTCTCCGACTGGATGATTCTGGGCCCGTTACTGACTGCATGATGGGGACACCTTAATACAGTCAGGCATACTTAAGGTCCTGTCCTTGCGTGGGGTAGTCCTTGGGTAGGACCTGTAGGACAGGCCTATGACCCTACCCTAGGACTATGACCCCATCATTAGTCCCCGAATGGATTGGGGTTGAAACGTCAAAGCAGTGCTCGATGCTCAGATCCGACTGGACTAGGTTCGGCTTGGGCCTTGCTTGCTTCTATCCATTCTATCTCTCCTGGCCAATGATCCGAGTGAATGTGTTCTGCGGAACAGACTGTCGGGAACCGAGTGCTTTCGCGGCATCTTTTGACACGACCGGTCAACTGACAGCGGCGGATTTTCCGGGATCTCAAATTTCGGGTTCCGCGCGCTTAGCGGGGGCGATGTCAGCGCGCTCGAGTAGCGCCTGACTCCTCGATCCTCGCGCCTTCAACTCTTCCGCCGATATCGCCGCGGCTGGTTGGGCGGATAAGATTTCGGGCCCGCTCGCCAGCGACCCAGTCGGTGTTCTATTTAACTCTGGCCGATGAGACCCTTCGGTTACGCTCGCCGAATCCTCTGCTCTTGCTTGCTCCGTCTTCCTCGCCACCTCTTCCGCTCATACACCTTTCTCTTCCCATCCTTCTCGAAAGCTTGCCATCGCCGCCATGACCAAGGGCCAGACCAGCAAGATGGAGGCAAGGAAGAAGAAGGGCAAGGCGGCGGCTGCTCAGCGGCGGAAGCGGCCATTGCCAGCGGGATGGATCTAGGGAGACTTTCTCCCCTCCACAGTGACGGAGGGGGACCTGCTGGAGCTGGTAGAGCACGGCCAGCTCGTGCATAAATCTTGGAGGTTGCCGGCGGACGACGAGGTTGAGCCGGCGCCACGGGAGGGGAACGCGCCTTGCTCCTCAGCCACGTTCACCGAGGTTTCTCTCTGCACCCCCACCCTTTCTTCAAAGGCATCATGAATCATTTTGGTGCTCAACTCCATCACTTCCCTCCGAATGCCATTGCCCACCTTTCTGCCTTCATTGTTCTGTGCGAATGCTTTATCGGTTGCCCCCCTCATTGGGGTTTATTCAAACATATCTTCTCCGCCCACTCTCAAACCATCAAACGCCTTAGTCAGTCGGATGACAAGACGCATCTCCTCCAGCTCTGCGGGGGTTTAGCGTTTCAGAAAAAGAGTCGGAGTAGCTACCCTGCTCTCCAGTTGAACGAGTCGGTTAGGAACTGGCAGTCGATGTGGTTCTACTGCCAGGACATAGCCTGTCCGAACGCGTCGACTGGGCTGCCTCCATTTAGTCTAGACCGCCCTGCTCCACCCAAGCAACTCGCCCTCTCGAAAGCCGAGAGGGATGACATCCAGCCTTTGGTCGAGGCACTCATGGATGTTGTCAGGAGGGGGTCACCGGTATTGACCTGTTGGAAGTCTTCATCGCTCGGCGGATCCAGCCTCTTCAAGCTCGCCACCATGCTATGTGGCTCTACACAGGGCCCGAGGATTTCACTCGGACCGTCGCGGTGGGCATACTCGAGGAGAAGGTGACCTCGATAGTGCTCCAAATCACAGGACCTTGCGAGAACCCTAAAGGAGCTCGCCGAGTGGTGCCTTACAGCACGGACAACCCGCCACCGAATCAGGTGAGTAGCGTTTGCCAAATATATCGAACTGTTTTGATTTCAGTCGTTCATTTATATCCTCGTGTGATGCTTAATGTTTCCGACTGAATCTCATGTAGGAATGGACCAACTGGTCCTCCCCTGTCTCGAACGGGGATCCGGATGAGGAGGAGGAAGAAGGTAGCCAGGAGGGGAGCGTGGATAGCGCTGAATATGTCTCCGACAGCACGGAGTCGAAGGAGGAGGACAGCGAGGAGGAGGAAGAAGACGAAGAGCGCGACTCTCCACCTCCACCGCCAGGACAGCGGAGTAAGCGTCGACATGAGCATGTCGTCCCTTCGGCTCCCCCCGCGTTGTCGAGTGCTCTACCTACCGCTCCGGCGGTCCCGAGTGCTCGAGGCACGAAGAGGTCCAGGGACGCCCCCGCTGAGCCTGCAGGCCAATCTTCCAGGGCGCCCAAACCGAGTGGGCCCAAACCTCGGAGGGCTCTGCCGCGCATGAGGGTTGCCATCCCCGTCACATCCACGTAAGCGAATCCAACTCTCGGCTTTTTATGTTATCCGAGTGAACTCCCGCTTTACAAGTCGAATGGGCTTCACTTGACAGGGTCGCCACTTCTACAACCTCTCCGGTCCACCAAGGGGATGACCCCATGGATACAGACAACCTCGTCTCGTCCCAGCCAGGTATGTTGTAGGAGAGTCACGTGTTTTATTCCTGTAGACTGTACAATCCTTTTCTTTTTCTGAACCATCATGCCATTCGGCTTGTCAGGGGCGATTCACCCAGACGAAGACGGGCAAGGGAGAGCCGAGGCGGCCGCGGAGCCTGTCGTGGAGCCTGTCCTTGAGGCTGCTCTTCCTGTTGTTGCCCCTGCCGCCGACGCTCCGCCGACTGAAGTGCCTCCACCGACCGAACCAGTGCCGGTGGGCGACGAGCTGACTGGGGCGAATCTTGGGATGCCCCAGGATCTTCCCACAATTGCCGGTTCGTCGAATGTTGAATTCAGCATTCGGTGTGTCCCAAAGGAGCAGGTGGGAGCGGCTAAGGGAGCCATGATCCAAGCGGAGCTGATGACCGGGGAGGCCAAGAAGGCTTATGACTCCGTTGCGGCTTTGTACCAGCGGAGCTTGGAGCTGCGCGACGACATCCGAGTAAGTAGTCTAGTAATTACTTACTTTTCTTTTGTAACCCACTGGGTGTTGTCGTAGTCTGTTGTTTGCAATGGGTTCACTCCGAGTGAACCCAGTGGGTGTAGTCCCCAAGACTTTTGTCGAGTGCTTGCACCGACAGTTGTCTTTATACATTTGGTCTTTATTTTTGTCGTGTCCGTAGACAAGATTTCTGAGTGCAAGTTCTTACTGCAATCGGAGCACTCTTGCGGTAAGAGTTCCCTAGAGTAAACTGCACACAGGTGGAGTAGCTTTAGCCTCGGAGGCGTAGGTGAAAACGTGCACCTCAATAGGGCAGACCTGCTTGAGGTGCATGCCAGTGGGGTCACTCTTAGTGAACCCACTGGGTGTAGTCCCCGAGACCGCTGTCGAATGCTTGCGTCGGTAGGGGTCTGAAGAACATAGTTTGTATTGAGAAAGTTGCTGATAACCCTTTGTTTCGTTTTGTAGAAAACTTGTGATATGGGGAGCGCTTATGAAGCCTTGAAGGCTGAGAAGAACCAATATGCTGGTGAACTAGAAACCGCGAGGCTCGCCATGGCTGGCCTGAAGAACGCACTGGAAGTTCGAGAGAAATCCTTGGAGGAAGCGTTGGAGGCAAACAGGGCGTTGGTGGCGGAGGTGGAGAGGCTGAAGAAACAGAGGACCGAAGTGTACGATCAAATGGCTGCTCGGAATAAACGATGGACAGCTCAGGAGAAGTATGTGGACGACTTGGCTGTCCAGATGATGAGTCGTCTGGCTGGTAAGTCTGATGATTTGTCGAGTGGTTGTATCTTGTGACGAACACTCGGTTTGTAATTTCTATTTGCTCGTTTGTGGCAGATTTTTGTGGTGACGCTGAAGCTGAAGCGGCGGCCGTGGAACGATCCATGAAGGACAATGTGCCGCTCAGCGAGGACGCCAACCGGAATCTACTCCGGGCTCATATCCGCGTAGGCAAAGTGGGTCCGTTCATCAACCGACTGAGAGAAATCTTCGGCCGCATTGAGAAGGAGCTTTGGCCGGAAGACGAGTCGCGGGAAAAGATGGAGACTCTGTTGGGGCGACTGGGAGAGATTCCGGCCCGAGTGCAAGCTTGGAAGAAATCGGCAGCGCGTTGCGGTGCTGATGTGGCGCTGTCCTTGGTCCGGGTCCATTGCAAAGAATTGCGGGAAGATAAGCTGAAATCCTTGAAAGTCGCCAACACGAAGAAGCTTCAATTCGAAGACTTCATGGAGACATTCTTGGAGACTGCGACCCGCATTGCTGATGGAATCGAACTGGATACCTTTGTGGAACCCTCCAGTCCTGACGCGGGCCCAGCTGACTCATGATCGAAGTTTATCCTTGGTATGCCGAGTGTTTGCCTGTACGATATTCTGGTCACTTCTGTTGGCCGTCATACTTTTGGATCGGTGCGGGTAAGCTTGATCCGCACCGAGTCCGTTATCGTTTCTAGACTGCTGGAGTCACAACGAAAACACTTATTCTTTTGCTTGAGTGTTGTTTGGAGTTGAACACTTAATGTGTACTCGTAGAATATTAGGACTTAGGTGATTCATGATCAGTGCTAAATTCCCGAGCGTAACGTATAGAGCACACTCGGAGGAGCGATTAGTACTTAGGCGATGCAGGATCGCAGCGAAGTCCTCGAGTGTGACGTGAAGTGCACACTCGAAGGAAGATTAGAACTTAGGCGATGCGTGATCGCAGCTAAGTCCCCGAGTGTGACGTAAAGTGCACACTCGGAGGAAGTTAATACTTAGGCGATGCGTGATCGCAGCTAAGTCCCCGAGTGTGACGTAAAGTGCACACTCGGAGGAAGTTAATACTTAGGCGATGCGTGATCACAGCTAAGTCCCCGAGTGTGACGTAAAGTACACACTCGGAGGAAGTTAATACTTAGGCGATGCGTGATCGCAGCTAAGTTCCCGAGTGTGACGCAAAGTGCACACTCGGAGGAAGTTAATACTTAGGGGATGCAGGATCGCAGCTAAGTCCCCGAGTGCGACGTGAAGTGCACACTCGGAGAAGTTAATACTTAGGCGATGCGTGATCGCAGCTAAGTCCCCGAGTGCGACGTGCAGTGCACACTCGGAGAAGTTAATACTTAGGCGATGCAGGATCGCAGCTACGTCTCCGAGTGCGACGTGAAAGTGCACACTCGGAGGAAGTTAATACTTAGGCGATGCGTGATCGCAGCTAAGTCCCCGAGTGTGACGTAAAGTGCACACTCGGAGGAAGTTAATACTTAGGCGATGCGTGATCGCAGCTAAGTCCCCGAGTGACTCAAAGTGCACACTCGGAGGAAGTTATACTTAGGCGATCCAGGATCGCAGCTAAGTCCCCGAGTGCGACGTGAAGTGCACACTCGGAGAAGTTAATACTTAGGCGATGCAGGATCGCAGCTAAGTCCCCGAGTGTGACGCAAAGTGCACACTCGGAGGAAGTTAATACTTAGGCGATGCGTGATCGCAGCTAAGTCCCCGAGTGCGACGTAAAGTGCACACTCGGAGGAAGTTAATACTTAGGCGATGCAGGATCGCAGCTACGTCTCCGAGTGCGACGTGAAAGTGCACACTCGGAGGAAGTTAATACTTAGGCGATGCGTGATCGCAGCTAAGTCCCCGAGTGTGACGTAAAGTGCACACTCGGAGGAAGTTAATACTTAGGCGATGCGTGATCGCAGCTAAGTCCCCGAGTGTGACGCAAAGTGCACACTCGGAGGAAGTTATACTTAGGCGATCCAGGATCGCAGCTAAGTCCCCGAGTGCGACGTGAAGTGCACACTCGGAGAAGTTAATACTTAGGCGATGCGTGATTGCAGCTAAGTCCCCGAGTGTGACACAAAGTGCACACTCGGAGGAAGTTAATACTTAGGCGATGCAGGATCGCAGCTAAGTCCCCGAGTGTGATGTAAAGTGCACACTCGGAGGAAGTTAATACTTAAAACATGCGTGATCGCAGCTAAGTCTCCGAGTGTGACGCAAAGTGCACACTCGGAGGAAGTTATACTTAGGCGATGCAGGATCGCAGCTAAGTCCCCGAGTGCGACGTGAAGTGCACAGTCGGAGGAATTTAATACTTAGGCGATGCAGGATCGCAGCTAAGTCCCCGAGTGTGACGCAAAGTGCACACTCGGAGGAAGTTATACTTAGGCGATGCAGGATCGCAGCTAAGTCCCCGAGTGCGACGTGAAGTGCACACTCGGAGAAGTTAATACTTAGGCGATGCGTGATCGCAGCTAAGTCCCCGAGTGTGACGCAAAGTGCACACTCGGAGGAAGTTAATACTTAGGCGATGCAGGATCGCAGCTAAGTCCCCTAGTGCGACGTGAAGTGCACACTCGGAGGAATTTAATACTTAGGCGATGCAGGATCGCAGCTAAGTCCCCGAGTGCGACGTGAAAGTGCACACTCGGAGAAGTTAATACTTAGGCGATGCGTGATCGCAGCTAAGTCCCCGAGTGTGACGCAAAGTGCACCCTCGGAGGAAGTTAATACTTAGGCGATGCAGGATCACAGCTAAGTCCCCGAGTGCGACGTGAAGTGCACACTCGGAGGAATTTAATACTTAGGCGATGCAGGATTGCAGCTAAGTCCTCGAGTGCGACGTGAAAGTGCACACTCGGAGATAGTTAATACTTAGGCGATGCAGGATCGCAGCTAAGTTTTTTTTTGTGACCATACTCTGCAACCACGGAAGAACTCTGAATCTGCAAAAGAAATTGAATCTGTTGTATATTATTTCTCCAAAACTTGTTCGTTACACTGCTTCAGTCGGCGATCACGTATAAAAATGCTTGAGGAGGTCTCCGTTCCACGCGCGGGGTTCGTCGGTCTCCTTCTGAATGTTGTAGAGTATGTATGCCCCGTTGTTCAGCACCTTTGAAATGATGAAAGGACCTTCCCAGGCCGGAGCCAACTTGTGTGGTCTCTGCTGATCCACTCGGAGCACCAAATCGCCAGCCTGGAACGTGCGGCTTCTGACATGTCGTGCATGAAAACGTCGCAGATCTTGCTGATAAATTGTTGAGCGAGTAAGTGCCATCTCGCGCTCCTCCTCTAGAAGATCGACTCCATCTTGCCTTGCTTGTTCTACTTCGGCTTCGGAGAAGAGTTCGACTCGTGGGGCATTGTGAAGCAGGTCACTCGGAAGGACCGCTTCTGCTCCATAGACGAGGAAGAACGGTGATCGCCCTGTTGATCTGTTCGGAGTGGTGCGGAGACCCCAAAGTACTGAAGGTAACTCGGTTACCCACGCACCAGCAGCATGTCCTATCTCTCATAAGAGTCAAGGCTTCAAACCTTGAAGGATAAGTCCATTTGCATGCTCAGCTTGTCCATTGGATTGCGGATGTGCTACGGAAGCAAAATCCACTCGGATACCTTGACTCGCGCAGAAACCTTTGAATCTGTCCGAGTAGAAGTTTGTCCCATTGTCCGTGATTATGCTGTGAGGCACTCCGAATCTGGAGATGATGTCTTTGACAAACTTCACAGCTGTGGAGGCGTCGAGTTTCTTGATGGGCTTGGCTTCTATCCACTTTGTAAACTTGTCAACTGCCACCAACAGATGTGTTTAGCCTCCTTGGCCTGTCTTGAATGGTCTGACTGTGTCTAATCCCCAAACTGCAAACGGCCACACAAGTGGGATTGTCTTTAGTGCAGATGTTGGCTTGTGGGACTTGTTGGAGTAGAACTGACAGCCTTCGCATCGATTGACCATAGCTTTGGCCATTTCGTTAGCCTGGAGCCAGAAGAATCCAGCCCTGAACGCCTTGGCGACGATTGCTCTTGAAGAAGCATGATGGCCGCAGGTTCCCGAGTGGATATCCTCTAGGATCAACTGCCCTTCCTCTGGGGAAATGCAACGTTGGAGAACGCCTGAAACACTCTCCTTATACAATTGACTGTCAATGACAGTGAACGCCTTCGACCTGTGAACTATTTGTCGGGCTTGGACTTCGTCTTCTCGAAGTTCTTGCCTTAGGGTATATGCCATAATCGACACAATCCACTCGGGGATGATTACCAGAATCTCTGTGACCAGATCAACCATAGCAGGCACATCGACTTCAGTCGGGTCTGTTGCGCTCTTGGGTTGCACTGGCTCTTCCGTGAAGGGATCTTCTTTGACTGAAGGAAGATGGAGGTGCTCGAGGCAGACATCACTCGGGACGGGTCTCCGAGTGGATCCGAGCTTCGCCAATTCGTCCGCCGCTTGGTTCTTCAGTCTTGGAACATGATGAAGTTCTAGACCTTCAAACTTCTTCTCCAGCTTCTTGACTGCATTGCAGTAGGTTGTCATAGTGGGGTTCCTTACGTCCCACTCTTTCATTACTTGGTTGACCACCAAGTCTGAATCGCCGTAGACCATCAGGTGACGGACGCCGAGTGAGATGGCCATGCGCAATCCGTAGAGAAGAGCTTCATACTCTGCCTCATTGTTAGAGGAATCAAAGTGTATCTGGAGCACATACTTGAGCTTGTCACCCTTTGGTGATACGATCACAACACCAGCGCCGGGTCCATTCAACATCTTAGACCCATCGAACAACATTGTCCAATGAGCCGAGTAGATGTGAGTCGGTTGCTGTTGTTCTACCCATTCTGCTATAAAGTCAGCCAGGGCTTGAGACTTAATAGCTTTCTTGGCCTCGAACTTGATGTCACAGTACAGCATCTCCATCGCCCACTTAGCCACTCGGCCTGACGCGTCTCGATTGTGGAGAATTTCCGACAGAGGAGAATCAGAAACGACAGATACCGAGTGGTCTCGGAAATAATGGGCAACCTTCTTCGCAGTCAAATAGATCCCATAGATAAGCTTCTGATAATGGGGATACCTCTGCTTGGAAGGGGTCAGAACCTCGGAAACGTAGTACACTAGCCGCTGAACTTTGTAAGCTTTGCCCTCCTCCTCTCGCTCGACTGTAAGAACAGTACTAACCACTTGATTTGTGGCCGCGATATATAGAAGAAGGGGCTCTTTACTGAGCGGAGCAGTAAGAACCGGCTGGGTGGAAAGTAGGACTTTGAGGTCGTCGAACGTGACTTGGGCTTCGTCTGTCCACTCGAAGGTATCTGATTTTTTCATGAGTCGGTACAGAGGAAGTGCTTTTTCGCCGAGTCGACTGATGAACCTGCTCAAAGCTGCTAAGAATCCTGTGAGTCGTTGAACATCGTGTATTCTGACCAGCCTCTCCATTCGGACGATGGTCCCGATCTTTTCGGGGTTAACATCGATCCCTCGTTCGGAAACGAAGAAACCGAGTAACTTTCCGCTGGGAACACCGAATGAACACTTCGCAGGATTTAACTTGATATCGTACCTACGAAGGTTGGCGAATGTTTTTGCCAAGTCAGTCAGCAGGTCAGAACCTTTGCGGGACTTGACTACGATATCATCCATGTATGCCTCCACATTGCGACCGATCTGGTCTAGGAGACATTTTTGGATCATGCGCATAAAGGTGGCTCCTGCATTCTTCAGACCGAAAGGCATAGTGATGTAGGAGAAGCACCCAAACGGGGTGATGAAAGCTGTTTTCAACTCATCGGGACCATACAGACGGATCTGATGATAACCCGAGTAGGCATCAAGAAATGATAAATGCTCGCACCCCGCAGTCGAATCGACAATTTGATCTATGCGGGGGAGCGGAAAATGGTCTTTCGGGCAGACCTTATTGAGGTGCTTGAAGTCAATGCACATTCGGAGTGACTTGTCCTTCTTGGGCACCATGACTACATTGGCGAGCCACTCGGAGTGGTGAACCTCGCGAATGAATCTGGCAGCTAGCAGCTTAGCCACCTCTTCTCCGATTGTCTTCCTTTTGTGCGCGGCGGACCGGCGTAGGCGCTCTCGGATGGGCCGAGCAGTGGGATCCACATGCAGTCAGTGCTCAGCCAACTCCCTAGGTACACCCGGCATGTCAGATGGCTTCCATGCGAAGATGTCCCAGTTCTCACGGAGGAATTGGGTGAGCTCGGCTTCCTATTTGGGATCCAGGGTGGTGGAGATGTTTGTCGGGGCGGCAGACTCGTCCGTCAGGTGGATGCTGACCTTCTTAGTCTCTCCCACCGACTGGAACGCGGACTCAGAAGCTGGCTTCTTTGAGCGCATTAAGTCGGCGGGGTCGACTGTCTTCTTGTACTCTTCGAGCTCGAGTACAGCCATCTGCTGGTCGGCGATCCTCGACCCCTCTTGCAGACACTCCTCGGCTCGCTGGCGGTTGACGGTGATGGTGATGACGCCTTTTGGACCGGGCATTTTCAACTTCAAGTACACATAACACGGTCGTGCCATGAAACTCACATATGTCGGGCGGCCCAGAATTGCATGGTAAGCGCTCTGGAAGTCTACCACCTCAAACGTGAGCTTCTCCTTGCGAAAGTTCTTGTCGGAGCCGAAGATGACCTCCAATGCGATCTGGCCGAGTGATTTGGCCTTCCGCCCTGGGACGACTCCGTGGAACTGCATATTGCTCTCGCTGAGTCTGGACATCGGAATGCCCATCCCCTTGAGAGTGTCGGCGTACATAATATTCAACCCGTTGCCGCCGTCCATTAGGACTTTGCGCAGTCGGACTCCTTCCACCACCGGGTCGACGACCAGAGCCTGCCTTCCTGGGGTGCGGACATGTGTTGGATGATCCGACTGATCGAAGGTAATCACAGTCTGAGACCATTTAAGAAACTTGAGGGCAGTCGGAACGGCCATGTTGACTTCTCTGTTCACTAGCTACAGTCGACTCTTGCTTTCGATGTCAGCAAAGATCATGAGGGTTGCATGGACTTGGGGGAACGGATCCTCCTTGTCCTCCTCATCCTGTTCAGGATTCTTCTCACTCGGCTGCCCTTCGCTGAAACCCTGGATCAGGAGACGGCACTGCCGAGTGGTGTGCTTTGCGTATATGGGGTTACCTTCCTCATCCATCTTCGTATGGATTGGACAAGGCTGGTCCAGGATGGGATTGTTGAAAGGCTTTTTCTTGGGGGTGAACTGCGCTTTCCCTTTGCCCTTGAATTTGGCGCTGGTTACAGCTGCAGCTTCTGCTTGCGGTGTGGGCGGAACCTTCAGTTTCTGCTTCCGAGTGTTACCTCCGTTGGCATCGCCGACTGTCTTGTGTTTACCGCTCCGGATGCAGTCTTCTTCTTCGCCATTTGCATAGCGAGTTGCTATCTCCATCATCTTGCTCATGGAGATGTCGCCGGTTCGACCAAACTTCAAGTACAGCTCCCTGTACTGCACGCCTGCCTTGAAGGCGCAGACTGCTTGATGCTCGGTGACGTTCTCCACCGTGTGGTAAAGAGTCGTCCATCGCTGGATGAAGTCGTGCAAGGGCTCATTCGGCTTCTAGACACAGTGTTGAAGCTCCACAAGACCTGCAGGGCGCTTGCACGTTCCTTCAAAGGTTCTGATGAACACTCAGGCTAGATCTGCCCAACTTTAAATACTTGAGGGGGCCAACTGATTGAGCCAAGCTCGGGCCGAGCCGTCGAGCATCAGAGGGAGGTGCTTCATAGCGACATGGTCGTCTCCTCCTCTGATCTGGACCGCCACTCGGTAGTCGTCTAGCCATGTTTCGGGCTTGGACTCTCCTGAGAATTTACCGATTCCCGCAGCCAATCGGAAGTTGGGCGGGATATCAGCCGAGCGGATGGCTCGACTAAAACACTCGGGACCAGATACGATGGCCCTGCTTCCACTCGGACGGTCCATATCGCGGCCATCGCGGTGGGCTCGACCCCTGTCGACTATTCGCTGAGCGATTCGGCCCCTTGCGTCGGGTCTTGGGTCATAAGTGTCGCCGACTGAATGCCGATCATCATGATGCCGAGACCCGTAGGGCCCACCCCGCGGAGGGGTGCGCGAGCGACGGCGATACTGATGAGATCCAGGGCTGTGAACCGATCTATGCGTGTTTGCATGGACGGAACTATTGCGGATCCGATTGTGTGACTGGGAGACTGCCGAATTCTGCTGCTGCGCCGTGCGCAACAGGGTTCGGATTTGTTCGATTCCCCTTCCTGCCTCTGAATCAGTCGGCTGGAGGGAATCGGCAATCTGAGCAGCCGCGGCCAGGTTGAGGAGAGGCGTGTGGAACACCTCCACGTTGCTCCGCCGAGTGTGTCGGCTGGCAGAACGACGAGGCGGACGACGCGCACCGGATGCTTCGCCAACTTCACCTCGGTCGGCTTGACGAGGATCTTCATGGGAGTTGGCCATGTGTACTTCTGCTGCAGGCCCACAACCCACGTACTCGGTAGGAAGCTCAGTCGGAACCGAGTCTGAGCACTGGGAGCGTGGGGCGACTACAACAGACTCCAGGACTGCCACTTGAGAGGACGCGAACTGGCGCGCTCGGGCATGTTGCACCCAACGTTGTAGACGCAGACTGCGAGATCGCCTGCTGCGGCGCGTGAAGAAGGTGCAAGCCGGCAACGGAGCCGATTGTTGGAGAAGAAGAACGCCGTGAGCGCCGGCACGAAAGTGCGTGGCCCCGCAACGGGGAAGCGCCTTGACGTCAAGGGGTGCCTCCCGAAGCCACGCCGAATCGGCAACGACGAAGGAGAGAGCACCGAAGAGGATCTGGTGGCCCATGCTCGAAACTCCATCGGACGACATGACGAAAGGAAGTAGTCGCAAACTCGCCGGAAGTCGCTTAGACGCCTGCCCCACGGTGGGCGCCAACTGTCGTGGGTATAAGCCTGACAGTAGATGTGTAGGGTACGAATGAGATGGGCAGAGTCCTAGCTACGGCGAGGTTGTATGAGTTCAGGCCCCTCTACGGTGGAGGTAATAGCCCTACGTCTCAGTGCTCCTGGAGCTTGTTACCGAGTGTAATATGGAGTACAATGTTTTTCTAACCCTTTTACCAGTGGGGGAGGGTGGCTTATATAGAGTGCGCTGCCCTCCACAACGGTTCTGATTCAAGGTTGGAGTAGTGGCGATTGAATGCATGCGTTACAGGTAACGTATGCTATAAATGCTAGTTAATGCACTCGGAAACGTACGGCAGTTTCCCTCCAGGGAGGTTACGACGCACCGAGTGTATCCAGTCGGTAGGTCCGGTGTCCTCCGAGTCTTAGTCTCCGACTGGATGATTTTGGGCCCGTTACCGACTGGATGATGGGGACACCTTAATACAGTCGGGCATACTTAAGGTCCTGTCCCTTGCGTGGGGTAGTCCTTGGGTAGGACCTGTAGGACAGGCCTATGACCCTACCCTAGGACTATGACCCCATCACCAACACTCCTCTCGTCGGAGGGGAGTCATCTCCATCAACATCTTCATCAACACCATCTCATCTCCAAACCCTAGTTCATCACTTGTAACCAATCTCCGTCTCGCGACTCCGATTGGTACTTGTAAGGTTGCTAGTAGTGTTGATTACTCTTTGTAGTTGATGCTTGTTGGGTTACTTGGTGGAAGAGTTTATGTTCAGATCCTTTATGCTACTCATTACCTCTCTAATCATGATTATGATTATGCTTTGTGAGTAGTTACTTTTGTTCCTGAGGACATGGGATAAGTCATGCTAGTAGTAATCATGTGAATTTGGTATTCGTTCGGTATTTTGATGTGTTGTATGTTGTTTTTCCTCTAGTGGTGTTATGTGAACGTCGACTACATAACACTTCACCATTATTTGGGCCTAGAGGAAGGCATTGGGCAGTAGTAAGTAGATGATGGGTTGCTAGAGTGACATAATCTTAAACCCTAGTCTATGCGTTGCTTCGTAAGGGCTGATTTTGATCCACTAGTTTAATGCTATGGTTAGACGCTGTCTTAATTCTTCTTTCGTAGTTGCGGATGCTTGCGAGAGGGGTTAATCATAAGTGGGATGCTTGTCCAAGGAAGGGCAGTACCCAAGCGCCGGTCCACCCACATATCAAACTATCAAAGTAACAAACGCGAATCATATGAACATGACGAAACTAGCATGACAGGAATTCCTGCATGTCCTCGGGAGCGTTTTTCCTCCTATAAGACTTTGTACAGGCTTTTCCCTTGCTACAAAAGGGATTGGGCCACTTTGCTGCACTGTTGCTATTACTTGTTACTTGTTACTTTTCACCTGCTACGTTTCACCTCACTACACCATCACTTGTTACCGCTACTTTCAGTGCTTGCAGTTATTACCTTGCTGAAAACCGTTTATCAGAGCCTTCTGCTCCTCGTTGGGTTCAACACTCTTACTTATCGAAAGGACTACAATTGATCCCCTATACTTGTGGGTCATCATTAGTTTATTTTCTTTTTCTCGTTTTCTTTTCGTGTGTCTGTCTAGTTTGAGAATACCCAAAAAGATTTACTTTTTCTTCTTTTGCTTGTTGGAAGCTTTCCCGTGTAGATAGTTTTCTTTTTCGTTGGTTCAGGGTAGAAGATATTGGTTACAATGTTTAGTGTCTCTTGCATGCATACATGTTTAGCTTTCAAAGAGCCATATCACTTTGTCTACTCCTTTGTGTTTACCTGCAGATTCCAGCTTTAGTCCAATGCACGAGCACGCTTATTATTGTTCATATCGTTCGGTCGTGCAAGTGAAAGGTAATAATGACGATATATGATGAAGTGACTGAGCCTGGAAAAGCTGGTATGAACTCGATCTATTTTGTTTTTGTAAATATGACTAGCTCATCATGCCTGATTCAGCTTTGTTGTGAGAGAAACATGTTTGCAATGACAACTTAGAGATCATAGTTGCTTATGCCATGCTTACTTAGCTAGGAGCTTATAATGGTCTGTCTTGGTTGCCCACATGAATGTTGAGATGACTATGATGTAGTATGATAGGATGGTATCCTCCTTTGAATGTTTCAAGTGGCTTGACTTGGCGCATGTTCACGCATGTAGTTGAAACAAAATCAACATAGCCTCTATGATATTCATGTTCATGGTGATTTATGTCCTACTCATGCTTGTACTCAATCTTAGTTAATCTCAATGCATTTTCATGACTGTTGTGGCTCTCTAGTTGGTCTCTTCCCAGTCTTTTGCTACCCTTCACTTGTACTAAGCGGGAATACTGCTTGTGCATCCACTTCCATAAACCCAAAGTTGTTCCATATGAGTCCACCATACCTACCTATATGCGGTATCTACCTGCCGGTCCAAGTAAATTTGCATGTGCCACTCTCTAAACCTTCAAGAAATAATCTGTTTTGCATGCCCGAACCGCTCATGTGGTGACAGGGGGCTATATTATCTTCCATGCTAGGCGTGTTATCCTCGATATGTGTTTATTCACTATCATTCACAAGAAAGGGGCCGGTAATTGGAATTCCCAGTTCCGTGCTCAAATCGAAAAGATAATTGCAAACAAAACTCCCCTAGGATTGATGTTGGTATCGACGGTACCCAAGGATTCGGCTAGCCGTAGAGTGTGATTTATTGGTGGTGGGGGAGTCAAAACTTTACTTTTCTGATTGGGAACCGCCAATAGCATGTGTAGCATGGAAGATGTTGAGAACTCTTAGTCATTGCGTTGACAATGAAAGCATGTCACCCAATATTATTATCTCTGTTTTAAAAGCTTGAGCTCTTGCACCTCTCCAAATCAATGCTTCCCTCTGCGTAGGGCCTGTCTATTTGTGTTCTTGTTGAGTCATCCTCCTCTTATAAAAGCACCAATTAGAGAGCACCTCTGTCGTTTTTATGCTTTGCTTTTAACTGTGTTGAGTGTGACTGTGACTGGATCTTCATTGCCTTGAGTTACAATGTTTAGTCAGCCCTTGGTCTTTGAAGGTGCTCTGCATTTATGTTTTGCGGTCTTAGAAAGAGCTAGCGAGATACCATCTATTCGTACTGCTTCATGTTGTTTTGATTGAAGTGTTGACGTTTGAGGATTATTATTATTTGCTCGCTAGTTGATTATGCCATTGATATGAGTTTACCGTGAGACCTTGATGTCATTTGCTTATGTGGTTTGCTTGTGATGTTGCTGAAATTCTGGTTGTGAGTTAGACATAATTGCAACAACAAGATCAAATAGAGTTCGTCAAAGTTTTTCTTTTGTCTCTCTTAGTTTGTCAACTGAGTTGCTTGAGGACAAGCAAGGCTTTAAGCTTGGGGGAGTTGATACATCTCCAACGTATCTACTTTTCCGAACTCTTTTGCCCTTGTTTTGGACTCTAATTTGCATGATTTGAATGGAACTAACCCGGACTAACGTTGTTTTCAGCAGAATTGCCATGGTGTGGTTTTTGTGCAGAAATATAAGTTCTCGGAATGTCCTGAAAATTTACGGAGATTTTTTCTGGAATAAAAGAAAAATACCTGCACAAAGATCCACCGGAGGGGGCGTGCCAGTGGGCCACAAGCCCATAGGCCGCAGCCACCCCCCTAGGCCGCGCCGTGAGGGCTTGTGGGGCCCATGTGACACCACCGACCCCAAACTCAGCTCTATATCTTCCGTCTTGCTCGGAAAAAAAATCAGGGAGAAGGTTTCATCATGTTTTACGATACGGAGGCGCCGCCACATCCTGTTCTTCATCTGGAGGGCAGACCTGGAGTCCGTTTCGGGCTCCGGAGAGGGGAAATCGTTGCCATCGTCATCATCAACCTTCCTCCATCGACAATTCCATGATGCTCTTCATCGTTCGTGAGTAATCTCACCGTAGGCTTGCTTGACGGTGATGAGTTGGATGAGATCTATCATGTAATCGAGTTAGTTTTTGACGGGGATTGATCCCTAGTATCCACTATGTTCTAGATTGATGTTGCTACTACTTGGCTATGCTTAATGCTTGTCACTAGGGCCCGAGTTCCATGATTTCAGATCTGAACCTATTATGTTGTCGCTAATATATGTGTATTTTAAATCCTATCTTGCAAGTTGTAGTCACCTACTATATGTTATGACCCGGCAACCTCGGAGTGACAATAGTCGGAACCACTCCCGGAGATGACCATAGTATGAGGAGTTCATGTATTCACCAAGTGTTAATGCGTTGGTCTGGTTCTTTATTAAAAGGAGAACCTTAATATCCCGTAGTTTCCATTAGGACCCCGCTGCCATGGGAGGGATTGACAATAGATGTCATGCAAGTTCTTTTCCCTAAGCACGTATGACTACATACGGAATACATGCCTACATTAGATTGACGAACGGGAGCTAGTTACATATCTCTCCGTGTTATAGCTGTTACATGATATATCACATCCGTCATACTCATCCAGCACCGATCCACTGCCTACAAGTCTTTTACTACTGGTCCTCGCTACGTTACTTTGCCTAGGTATGTCCCTTGCTACAAAAGGGATTGGGCCACTTTGCTCCTGCTGTTGTTACTACTCTGTTGCTACTGTTGTTACTCTGTTGCTACTGCTGTTCCTTGCTACTTCGGTGTTACTTGTTGCAAGATCTTTTCCAACACTGTTGTCAGGAAAGAATAGTTACTCGCCCGCGTGCAACACTGGCGCCATTGATACAACAGTTAGGAATAGTGTGCCGTCAATAGTTCTGTTTCTCACACCATTGCTATCATACTACTTTGCTACTGATACTTTGCATGCAGACACCAATCTTTCAAGTGTGGTTGAATCTGACAAACTCAGCTGCTAATACTTGAGAATATTCTTTCGCTTCCCCTTTGGCGAACCAACAAATTTGGGTGGAATACTCTACCCTCGAAAACTGTTGCGATCCCCTATACTTGTGGGTTATCAATATGATACGCTCTATCACAAATAAGCCTTATTACATCTACCTCAAAACAACGACCATACCTACCTATTATGGAATTTCCAGAACCATTCCAAGATATATTGCCATGCAACTTCCACCGCTTTCATTTTGATGACTTCAACATTAATTGTCATATTACTTTGCATGATCGTAAAATAGCTAGCATGATATTTCCATGGCTTGTTCGTTTTTTTATGTCCATGCTACGCTAGATCATTGCACATCTTGGTACACTGCTAGAGGCATTCATATAGGGTCATACTTTGTTCTAGGTATCGAGTTATAAATAAATAAAAGTGTGATGATCATCATTATTAAAGCATTGTCCCAGTGAGGAAAGGATGATGGAGACTATGATTCCCCCACAAGTCGAAATAAGACTCCGGACAAAAAACGAAAAATGGGGGAGGCCAAATGAGCCCACCACAAAAAAAGGAAAAAAAGAGAAAGAAAAAAAGAAAGAAAAAAATAGAAAGAAGGAAAAGAGAAAGAATGAAAAAAAAATGAGAGAAAAGAGAGAATGGGAATTTCTCCATATAGAGAGTCTCATATGTTGTCACTTTCATATACTAGTGGGAATTTTTCATTATAGAGTTTGATGCACACCCACTTAGTTTTCACATTGAGCTTTTATACACTTATAACTCTTAGTGCATCCATTGCATATTAAGTTTTCATATTAATATCTATTAATGGGCATCTCCATAACCCGTTGATACACTAAGTTGATGAGAGACTTTCTTCTTCACTTTTACCCCTTTCAAACCTACCACCATATTCTATTACACCATTATGCTATATCCATGGTTCATGCTCATGTATTGAGTGAGTAATAAAAAATTGAAGCACGTTAAAAAGTACAATCTAATTGTTTGATTTGACACTGAGGTGCTCATGATTTATACCTTATACTAGGAAGACCAAGCATTACAAGCTATATGATTTTGTAGGGATAACTTTCTTTAGCATTATTATTTTGAAGGAACATGATTGTTGACTAGTAAACCTGAATATGGATGTACTTTTGCCAAATGATAGACTATTGCCTTGAATCACTCGCATCTTAATATTCATGCCATGATTAAATACATGATCAAGATTATGCTAGGTAGCATTCCACATCATTTTTTTATAGTTTACCTACTCGAGGACGAGCAGGAATTAAGCTTGGGTATACTGATACATCTCCATCATATATATATTTTTTGATTGTTCCATGCCAATATTATACAACTTCACATATTTTTTACATCATTTTATATGATTTATTGGACTAACATATAGATCAAGTGCCTAGTGCCAGTTCATGTTTGTTGCATGTTTTTTTTCCGCAAAATATCCATAACAAATAACGTGCAAACGCGATAAGAATTTTTTTGCAGAATATCCATCACAAACAACATCCAAACGTGATTTATGTGATGTGGAATCAATCAAAACAGAGGCCAGCAGCCTCCACTAGACACCAGGGCGCGCATGGGCCCCCTGGCACAGGGTGGTGTGTAGTGAACGCCCCGTAAGTCGGTTGGGGCTCTTCTGCTAGCGCAAAAGACATAATTCATGCATAAAAATCCCCTCAAAATTTCATCCCAATCGGAGTTATGGATATTTGGATATATAAGAAATGGTGAAGGGCGAGAAAATAGGAACGCGAAACAGAGGAGAACAGAGAGGGAGATCCAACCTTGGAGGCGCTCCTGCCCCTCTACCGCCATAAAGCCCATGGAGCAAAGGGGGATTCTCCTCTCGTCTATGGGGTGGCCAAGGAGGAATAATATGGAGGGGACTCTCTCCCCCTCTCTCCCGGTGGCGCCGAAGTGCCACTAGGGCAAGGAGCGTTACGGTGATCTACACCAACAATCTTGCCGCCGTCAACACCAACTCTCTCCCCCTCTATACAGCGGCGTAACACCTCTTTTCCGGCTATTACTCTCCACTTAAGCATGGTTCTCAACACTACATACTATTTCCGAATGATATGTGGCTATCCTATGATGTTTGACTATATCTGTTTGTCCCACGGGTTAATTGTGATATGATGTTATTGATATGAGTTGTGTGTTGATATGGTGTTGTCCTAAGGTGCCTTCCATGAGGCACACACATGAAAGATACACGCTAGCGGGTTTGCAATATAGTCATGATTCTATTATAGCGGGTGGGGAGAGTGACAGAAACTTACACCTGAGTAAGTGAGTTGTGCGTGTATGGGACTAAAGAGGACTTGATGTTTAATACTATGGTTGGTTTTACCTTAATGATTTCTAGTAGTTGAGGATGCTTGCTAGAGGTCCTATCATAAGTGCATATGATCCAAGTATGAAAAGTGCATTAGCGTATGCCTCTCCCTCATTGCACAGGATAAGTATCTATCATGTTATATTCAATGGCCTATGGACAATCTTTTTCTTGCGTTACACAAAAAGCTTTCTAAACAGCCCCAAACTTTTATTTACTTTCTCTTTATTTTGTTCCAAAGTACTTCTAGTTTTATTCTTGTTTTAGGTAAGGAAAACGTTAAGTGTGCATAGAGTTGTATAGGTGGTAGATAGAAATTGAGGGAATATTTGTTCTACCTTTAGCTCCCTGTTTAGTTTGACACTCTTACTTATCGAGAAGGGTTACGAACGATCCCCTACACTTGTGGGTTATCAAGACCTTTTTCTGGCGATGTTGTCAGGGAGAAATAGCATGGGGTGAATATTATCGCGTGTGCTACTTTGCTTTATCACTAAGTAATTGTTATTTTCTGTTATTAGTTATGTTATATCTTTAGTTATGTATATGGAACACGAAACACCAAAACAATTATCAGTACTTGCTTCTCATGAAGATGGGGAACCTCCTAAAACCCTCGATGCTTGTTATATGGAAAATGTTAAACACTACTTTGATAATCCTGAGAAAACCCCATTCAACATGATAATGGGAGTAACGTTGGATCAACATGAATACTTTACGGATTATCGCTTGACTCAAAAAGGGAAATTGTTGTGGGATCAAATTTATATGTTGCATTGGAATTTTTGGAATTTATGCCACATATATTATTATATTTGTTGCTCTAGGATGAAGGCTTGACACCTTCCCTTTTCATGTGAATTCAATGATAATGAAACCTTAGCTTCTTATGCTAATTGTATATATGATTACTATGATGTCGAATGAATAGAAGAATTTGTTGGTTTCAAGGGTGCTTGTGAAATTGAATATTTGTTTGAAAAGTGTGCAAATTATGATGATGTAGTTTACAAACCTGAAATTTTGTTATACTTAAATATTGCTTTGAGAATTATGAATACAATTACAATATCAATTCATTTCTTGAGAAAGTCTCCACTGCCCAAGAAGAGACTAATATTTTGCAGGAGTCTATGGAAGAAGAAATTTCTAAAACTCTGAGCTCATTAGATGAAAAAGATGAGGAGGAGAGCGGAGAACAAAGGGTGGAAGAGCGGATTAGCTACTCGTGCCCACCTTATAATGAGAGTAAATCTTCATCTCATACATTGTTTAATTTCCCTTCGCACATACCAAAGGATAAATGCTATGATGATTGCTATGATCCCTTGGATTCATTTGAAATATCCCTTTTTTATGAACTTGATGCTTGCTATGATTGTGGCCAAGATGCCAATATGAATTATGCTTGTGAAGATGAACTTTCTATAGCTACTTATGTTAAGAATGAAGTTGTTGCTATTGCACCCACACATGATAATCCTATTATCTTCTTGAATTCTCCCAACTACACTATATAGAAGAAGTTTGCACTTATTAAGGATTATATTAATGGAATGGATTCTACCATTACACATGATGAATTTGATGGATATAATATGCATGTTCTTGCTGCTCCTACTTGCAATTATTATGAGGGAGGAACTACATCTTAACCTCTTTGTGTTACCAACACAATAAACTTTCAAGAAACTACTTATGCTATGTATTGGACTTTACTTGATGTGCATGAATTGTTCTTTTATGACATGTCGATTCATAGGAAGAGAGTTAGACTTTGTCATTGCATGATATATGTTGCCTTGTGCTCACTACCTTTAGTTCATCGTTGGGTTCGACGACACTCTTACTTATCGAAAAAGGTTACAAACGATCCCCTACACTTGTGTCTTATCGTGCATCATCATTAATTCTTTGAGAATCATGTTTAGTTCTTTTAGGGTGACCTTCAGGATAGAGAGGTTCCTGGGTCATTCTGTCCCCTCTAGTCATTACTCAAACAGCATGATCATCCAATTTATAAATCATTTTAGAAAGCAAATCGTTTTGTGACTTAGAAACTTGGTCTAGTTGAGTACAAACCATTGATGCATGTTTACCTAGAACTATAACATCATTATAAATTATAAACATCAAGTCACTCAAGCGATCAATCATCATAGCATTTCATTGTAGTTGATCCTTTACATACATACTAAAATGTTCTTGCTTAACAATGTAATTATCATATTCAACCATGCATAGATTAGATGTGTTAGTATAAGATATATCACTTTCATCAAATCTACGGAGATAATTTACATCTACTACTTGTGTAGGCATATCAAGCCCATGTACTTCTTGAACAAGTGGTAAATTCTTGAGATCTTCAAATTTAATACATTTTTCTTTCATAGACTTCTTGGCTTCTTGCATATCTTCTGTACTGAGGAATAGAATACATCTCTTCTTTTGGATAGGTTCTCGCGGTGGTTCAGGAAGTGTCCAACCATCATCATTCTTCAATATATTATTCAATAATTCTCCAGCTTGTCCAATAGTTCGATCCCTAAATACACAACGAGCACAACTATCTAGGTAGTCCCTAGAAGCATTGTTGGTCCACTATAGAAGATATCAAGTGTTTCATTTTTAAGAGCATGATCATGCATAGCTTTAAGTAGCTCGAGAAGACTCCCCCAAGTTTTATGGAGATTCTCTTCTTCAATTTGCACAAAGTTAAATATTTCATGTAAAGCAGCTTGTTTCTTATGAGAAGGATATACTTTTCAGAGAAGTAACATACACCATATCCTGGGAACTGACCACGAGCAAGTGTGTGAAACCACTTCTTAGCATCACTCTTTACTAATAAAGGGGAAAATTAAGTATATAGTAATAGAAAATAATTTCCTCATGAGCAAGTCGGGTGGAAATATCATGCAATTTGGTAAGGAGTCCCAACACAGCTTCAGTTTCATAACCATGAAAATGATCGGATTCCAATTAGGAAATTAACTCGGTATCTACACAGAATTTATAATCCTTATCATTAACACATATGTGATAAGTAGAAAATGTAGGATCAGGTTTCATTTTCTACATCATAGATTTTTCTTTTAATTTCCATAGCAATTTGCTTAAATCATCTCTATCATTACAAGAAAGAAAATTCCTAGCTATCTCCCCATCCATAACATACCCGTGAGGTACATAAGGCATAGTAACTCTAGTAGGAAAGCTAGGCATAACAAGTGAATCATAGTTTTCACCAATTTCTACATTTTCAATTTCTCTAGATCTAGCAATATGAGCATCAAACAATTCATTAAGTGCCAAATTTTTAGTTTCATCTAGCATTGTTGTAGCATCATCATGAGTCTCATGAAATTCATAAGTAGCATCATCGAGTACTTGTGATATATCAGAACGAATAACAAGTGATGGTGTCGCAAGCCTAGAGGGTAATATTGGTTGTGGTATATTTCATATTCTTGATAGTGACAATAGGATATCCCAAGTGAACACAATAAATAGATCTATGCGCCCCTGCAACAGTGCCAAAAAATAATCTTGATAACACGCAACTGTAGGGGGACGCAACAGTCTTCACGGATGGTATTACACCCTAACTTATTTCTTTGACACAAGGGGAGCCAAAAAATATTTATTGGTCTTAGCAGTTGAGTTATCAATTCAATCACACCTGGTATTTCTCTTTGTAGAAAAAGTTTAGTAGGACTGCAAAATAGTAGTAGTAACAGTAATGGTAGCAACATCGTTTTGTAATGATGTAACAGTAGCAACAACAATAGTAACTTAGCAAGGACCAATATATGAAAAACGTAGGCATTGGATCGATGATGGATAAGTATATTGGATAACATTAATCATGTAATAGTTACATACTAGTGCCACACATAACTAGCTCTAATTCATCAGTGTGATGTAGGCATGTATTCCATATATAGTCATACATGCTTATAGTAAGCACTTGTGTGATATCTTTTCTCCTACCCTCCCGTGGCACCGGTGTCCATAACGAAGCTAAGGGATATAGAGGCCTCCTTTTAATAGAGAACCAAACAAAGCATTAACACATAGGGAATACATGAACTCCGCAAACTACGGTAATCATCGGAAAGAATCCCAAATATTTTCACCTTGGGGTATGGACACCATGACACATAATATGTGCAAACAACTTGCAAGATAGGATCCAAAACACTCTTATATTCATGAGAACATAATAGGTTCAGATCTGAAATCATGGCACTCGAGCCCTAATGATAAGCATTAAGCACAGCAAAGTCATGGCAACATCAATGTGAGAACATAGTGGATACTAGGGATGATTTCCTTTCAAAATAACTCGATTACATGCTGAAAGTGCAGTCATGCCCTTAATCGATTTTTGGTGTTAATGACAACACATACATAGGAAACTAATCTTATTTGTTGAGTGTATCTCAGGATGGCAAGTACTTTTAGTAGATTGAGAATTATGTGCCAAGGTGGTCTGAGAAGATCGGGACTTATATGTCAAGAAGGCTCGGGATTGAGAAAAGATGATGTGGCCTATCCTTTATATTTACTATTCTTGAGTATAGGGATCCCGCACTATTAAGAGGGGATCACAGGTTTTGCGATGAACTTGCTCATACTACATCTCTACTTTTCTGCTCATACCACATCTCCACTACTCTGCTCTTATCTAAAAACGGAACCAATGCCTCGGACATCGGCCTCCTCCGGACATCCGAGGGCCGGATGTCCGACCTCCTTCGAAATTCGGAACCTTGCACCAGAGAAACTTGAGCCATATAACTCGGACTTCCGGCTCCCTCCGGACGTCCGAGGGCTGGACGTCCAACCAACTTCGGAAATCCAAAACTTTGCACCACAGAAACTTGAGCCATATAACTCGGACTTCCGGATGCCTCCGGACGTCCGAGGGCCGAACGTCCGACCCCCTTCGAAAATCCGGAATCTTGCACGAGAGAGTTTGAGTCGAATAACTCGGACTTCCGGCTTCCTCCGGACGTCCGGTCCCTGTTCCACTACACAGTGGTTCCAGATATATATACATCCCTCGGACGACCGACCCCTGTCGGACGTCCGACTCCTTGTGGATGTCTGGACATCCGAGAACTGCCGGATGTCCGACCACTGTCAGACTTAAGTGACCTCAAACGACTGTTTTACTCTCCCCACTATATATACCCCCCTCCCACTTCGTGAGAGGGCGTTCAATACAGCTAGAACACTTACAAGAACACCTTTCTCCTCACTCACTCTTGCCTACACCAAATCTTAGATCCCAAGAGCATTTGTGAGCCCCCTTGAGTGTTGTTCCAATCAAAAGATAGATCGTCTCCTTCTCCTCCTCTCCACCAAAGTGAGTTGTGATTTGAGAAAGTTTTGAGCAATCCTCATGATCTTGTTACTCTTGGAGGTTGGAGACTCCTAGGCGGTAGGAGTCTTCGGAGAGGAATCAAACCATTGTGATTACCCCCGAAAAGTTTGTGAAGGTTTGGAAGCCACCTCAAGGCTTACCACTAGTGGTTGAGAAACGCCTTCGTGGAGTTGTCTCAAAGGGAGAATAGGGTGAGCCTTCGTGGCGTTGGTGTGCCTTCGTGGTAACATCCACCCCTCTAACGGTGACATAGCTTCCCTCCAAGGAAGTGAACACCGGGATACATCCTCGTCTCTCTTGGAGTTTCGGTTATCCCTAACCCTAACTCTCTACTTGTGTTAATCCTTATTACGTACTTGCATTTGATTATTGTTTACCGGTTGCCTTACTTTACTCTAAATAGCTTACTCCTTGTCATTGCAATTATTAGGCTCACGCTCATATTCCGCACCTTTGCCTAAAATTGCTAAGTAACTATTAAAATTTGGAACTGTACCTTTCACATGCAAAATCTCATCCAATCCCATCACTGTCACACAAGCCTACAAAGCAATTACTCACTCTCGGTGGTGAACATCATGGAATTATAGATGGAGAAGGGTTGGTTATGACGACAATGAGGAATCTCTCTGGAGAGCCCCAAAAGGACTCCAGGTCAGCAACCCTCTAGAAGAACAGTAGGTGGCAGCGGCCGCATCTCCTAAAACACGACGGAAACTTCTCTCCTATTTTTTCTCAGGGAATAGGAATATATACGCTTGCGATTTGGGTCATTGAATCCACGTAACGCACCAAGGTAACATGGTGTGCCATGTTGCCTTGGTGGAAACTGGTGGCTCGACTCTGGTGGATCTTCCCTTCAATCTTTTTTATATATTCCACAAAAAATCTCGAGAATGTTTCGTCAAATTCTGAGAACTTTCATTTCTGCACAAAAACAACACCATGACAGTTCTTCTAAAAACAACGTCAGTTCATATTTGTTTCATAATGAAGCAATTAGAGTCCAAAAGAAGAGAAAATGTGTTTGGAAAATTAGATACGTTGGATGTGTATCACTGTCTAAGTGTGTGGGCCTCTACATCGTACATCAGTCTTGAACTTCCCTCCAAAGACCCTGGTTCACTCCCATTCCTCTAAGGAACAGCGCCAGAACTCCCCATTAGTTCGATCCCATGAATTTTAGTGGAAGAGGTGAATGAGATCAAGCTCCCAATTCTCAGGTGAGTTGCTCAAAGTTGTATGTAGCTGGGGACACAACTAATCATGATCAGTTTTATACACTCTTCAGTGGTTTGTGTCCTTTACCCGTGATTCCCGATCACACCCTTATGCTACCAAACTTCAGTCATGAAGGAGCTAGGTAGATCAAGACATGAATTTTGGGAAGTATTCTCCCTCTCAGAAATGAAAGACTCAAACCAACCTATAATGCAATGGCTACATTTGCTGGTCCGCCACAAGAGGGTTGCCACAACTTACTGCTACCTCTTGAGCTTGCGTTGGTTTTTCCCTTGAAGAGGAAAGGGTGATGCAGCACAGTAGCAGTAAGTATTTCCGTTAGTTTTGAGAACCAGGGTATCAATCCAGTAGGAGTATCAAGCCAAGTCTCCAAAGTACCTGCGCAAAAATAGCAAACTTGCACCCAACACTACAAAGGGGTTGTCAATCCCTTCACAATTGATTGCAAGGTGAGATATGAAGGCGGAAAGTGCAACAAAGTAAAAGTGTAAGGCTGAAAATATGAAGTGAAGTAGACCCGGGGGCCATAGTGTTCACTAGAGGCTTCTCTCATGGTAGCAAATATTATGGTGGGTGAACGAATTACTGTCGAGCAATTGATAGAACCGCGCAAAGTCATGACGATATCTAAGGCAATGATCATACATATAGGCATCACGCCCGAGACAAATAGACCGATACTTTATGCATCTACTACTATTACTCCACACATCAACCGCTATCCAGCAAGCATCTAGTGTATTGAGTTCATAACAAACAGAGTAACGCCTTAAGCAAGATGACATGATGTAGATGGAAAAATTCATGCAATAGATATAAACCCCATCTTTTTACCCTTGATGGAAACAACACGATGCGTGCCTTGCTACCCCATATGTCACTGGGTGAGGTCACCGCACGATATGAACCCAAAATCAAGCACTTCTCCCATTGGAAGAATTATAGATCAAGTTGGCCAAACGAAACCCACAACTCGAAGAGAATTACAAGGATATGAAATCATGCATATAAGAGATCAGAAGAAACTCAAATAAGGTTCATAGATAATCTGATCATAAATCCACAATTCATCGGATCTCGACAAACACACCGCAAAAGAAGATTACATCGGATGGATCTCCTTGAAGATCATGGAGAACTTTGTATTGAAGATCCAAGAGAGAGAAGAAGCCATCTAGCTGCTAGCTATGGACCCGAAGGTCTGTGGTGAACTACTCACGCATCATCGGAGAGGCAATGGTGTTGATGAAGAAGCCCTCGGTGTCCGAATCCCCCCTCCGGCAGGGCACCAGAACATGCCCCAGATGAGATCATGCGCAGACAGAAGCTTGCGGCGGCGGAAAAGTTTTTTCGTGGCTCTCTCTCGTGGTTTCAGAATTTTTGGGGATTTATAGGCGGAAGAAGTAAGGCAAAGGAGCCACGGGGGGCCCACAAGCCTGCTAGGCACCCCCCCCCCCCCACGCCGTGGCTAGGGGGCTTCTGGCCTCCCCCGGGACCCTTTGCCTTGTCTCCCAAGCTCTTTTCTGTTCTGGAAAAAATCTTTTCGGAGGTTTTATTCCGTTTGGACTCCGTTTGATATTCTCCTATGAAAAAGGTCAAAAACACGGAAAAAACAGGAACTGGCACTTGGCACCGAGTTAATAAGTTAGTCCCAAAAAAGATATAAAATGCATACAAAACATCCAAAGTTTGACAAGATAATAGCATAGAACCATCAAAAATTATAGATACGTGGGAGACGTATCATGCATCCCCAAGCTTAACTCCTGCTCGTCCTCGTGTAGGGAAGTGATAAAGACTGAATTTTTGATGTGGAATTGTCGGGACCCCGATCCTAAGTCATAAGAACCCAGCCTGTAACACATCACATCACTTTGCGGCCTCACGCACGGTAAACTCCACGGCTGCCACCTTACCTTGGTCGGGACCGTTTGCGTATTTTCACTCACGTATATGAGTATGTTACTAGCATTCAAATGACAAAGAACCCTGGTCGACATGACTAGTTATAAACCCAAGCGGTACATCCGTACAGGGACATGCATACATAACCCAACAAAGCAGGTGTCGGTCATCAGCGTGTGCAGACGAGTCGTAGCAAGCTACAAGGACTCCATTACACCACGTGACATTTCCCCGAGGGGACAGACACAGCAGCAAAGAAGGATACATGCCGGTCAATAATGTGTTCCGAGCAGTAGCAAGCTACCAAGGCCCGATGGAATCACAAAGAGGCATTTCCCTGTAAAGAGTACTACTAAAGGCAAACAACTAGGTGTCAGATCCCACACATATAATGCATTTCAAATATACACACATTATGCACGATATGTGTAGATACAACATGGCATCACAACATAACTCTATGACTCAAGCATTTATTAAAGACTCATAAGAGTCAACATAGTATGATATTACAAACAGGGGTCTCGTGACCCGACACTCAAGTCATACAAACCTCAAGCGGAAGCAATCATGTGTGGGTACAGACATCTACTAAAAGTGGCTGGAAGAGCCTGAAAAGCTACTACGACCCTACCAAAGGAGCCAGACCTTTGCCTGGGATTCCCAAGCTATTCCGGTCAACATCAAACACATCGTGTAGAACCTTTAATGAGTCTAAGTCTTCTCTGCAAAAACATAAATAAAGCAACTGTGAGTACAAGGGTACTCAGCAAGTCTTATATCAGAACTATCTACATATGCATCATGTTTCAATGAAAGGATTGTGGGGTTTGATTGCAGCAAGCCTGCTTTGACTCTTGGCTAACCTGTACTACGACTACAAGTTCTTTATTTGAGGTGGAATAACGCACACGAGTCCACATATTCACCAATTCAATACACCACTATGGATCCACTCTCGTCTCCCTACGAGAAGGCCTTCCATAGCACTCCCACTTATCTTGCATGTTTTAGAGTATCCATTTAAATTGTCTATGTACCACGTAATGTTTCCAAGTAGTCCATATCCGAGGACGCGGCTATTCGAACAGATTAAATCACCCTGCAGGGGTATACTTCTTCACACATGCTCCCACCACTTAGCACCATATGCACGTCATGCATCTCGGCAACCTTCAAGCGGAAGCACTAGTGTGGGTGTCGGCCACGACCATTAACCACACAAGACCCTAGTCCAGGTTTATCGCCTATTTGAGACTGAACCCGCAAGGAAGTCTGGCCGAGGTTTCCTCTACGGCCCCAAACGATGCGCGCAGGGTTCCCAAGCCCACCATCCGGGTGCCACTTGGTACACCGTGCCACTGTGTATCTACCGTAGTGAAGCCTACCCCGTCGGGCAGAGCTAAACACGGCCGCCAACACTTTTCCTACAAACACCAGAAACTAATTGCAACTCCTGGACAGAGATCTAGGCGATTAATAAGACGAGAGGGTCAATTAGGTATCCCAATGTGTGGTAGTATCTTGTCTTGGATAACACACACAGAACTCAGTTCTTAAGGGCGGTCCCAATGAGACAACCCACCATGTACTCCTACATGGCCTCTCATCGCTACCTTTACCAAATCAGATTCACACTTTTACTCTCACACTGTAGGACATGAACACAACCATTCTAATTCATCATCCAGATGGATCAGACCCGACACGACTCTAAGCATAGCAGGCATTGTAAACAAGCATGGATGAGTAAGCACAACAAAGCTCAAGCAGTTGCTACTCATGCTAAGTGGTTTCAACTATTTACTGTGACAAAATCAGGTCATGCAAAGGAATGGGTTCAACTACCGATAACATGTACAGTTGAATCGTGTTCGTCCTAATGCAGTAAAAGAGAGCAGGAGCGAGAGAGTGGGTTTATTTCAATATGCTCAAGGGGGGTTTGCTTGCCTGACACGTCTGAAGATAGCAATGAGTCTTCATCAATGTCAACGATCATATCGTCGGAAACATCGTTTAGCGAGGGGGAACAACACCGACAAACAAGAAAGAACAACAATTACTTCACGTAAATGCAACACTATGATGCATGCTCACGACATGAAATGAAAGGTGGCAGGGCTAATGTGGCTATCATTTCTTAAGTTCAAGTTGGTTTGAACTAGGATCCAAACATCACTTCAAGCCGGTTATTTTTCCGGATACCCTTTTAATTGATTCGACCTGAAGCTCATAACAAATTGTTCCAACATGCATGGGGTTAGTATTTTGAGGTACTGATTTGCATTGACCAATGTTTGGTCATAACAATTGAAGTGGAATTCAAATAAGTATCAAATTCCATCTCCAAACTAATTATGAAATTTATCCTATTCACCATTTTGCCTATTTTGTAATGTTAACTTTTTCAAACATGCATGAAAATGCCATAATCAGATTCCTTGGATTTTTTTGATACTTTTTCATATATAAATTATTTTCATCCGAGTTATATTTTAATTTCTATGATTTTTACAAGTTTTAGCAATTTCCTGGATTTATTTTATAATAGGAAATCAATTACTGCGTCAGCGCTGCGTCAGCAGTCAACTACGCCTGGGCCAGGTCAAACCTGACCAGTGGGGTCCACTGGTCAGTGACCCAGGTGCTAATCTCGCGCTGACCCGCACTAAGTGGGGTTTGACCCACGCGTGGGGACCTCTGTCAGCGGCTAGGGGTGGTGGTTAGTGGTTAGTTAGGCTGATCACGTCGGGGGCTACCGGAACCTGGCCGGCGGCGACCACGGGCGCGGCGGAGGCTCGCTGGAGATGAACTAAACGGCGCTACAGCGGCCCATTTTGCACGTGGTTGACGGCTACAGAGAGCTCGCGAAGCACCCGATCTAGTGGGGGCAACGGCTGGGGCTAGAGTGGACCGGAGCATCGCCGGCGACGAGCGGAGCGGTCGCCGGAGTTCGGCCACGGTGGGGAACGGCCTATGGGGCACGGAAGAAGGAGTTGAAGACGGCTACGGCTTCCTGCGGGCGCGGAGAGCACAGGGAGGTGCTCGGCAGCGGCCCTAGGTGGCACTGACCACGATGGCGCCATGGCCGGCGGCAACAATCTTCGGACTGCGGTGGCACGGGGTTCTAAGAGAGGGGAATGACACCAAGGCAAGGGGGAAACGGATCCGGAGCTCACCGCAAGTCTTATGGCGTCGACGGCAAGCTTGGGGTTGCTTCATATGCTGCAAATCGACGGAAGAGGTCCGACGGCCGGAGGTGGAGAAGATGGCGGCGAGGCGATGACAGGGGGCCTCCGGGCTTGATTCCTTCTTCCAGGGGACGAGGAGGAGCACGTCGGGGCTTTGGGGCACAACAGCTAGGTTAGAGGGGGCTCGTGGCCACGGCTACGACGATCGGCGGCGACAAGCAGGCTCGGCCATGGTGGAGAGGGCGAGAGAGAGATGGAGGGGAGCCAGAGAGGGGTGGAGAAGAGAGAGGCGTGCACGGGGTACTCATCTCTGCCGTCTGCGTCGCTCGGGCAAGCAGGAGGTGGCCAGGGGACGTGGCCGCGCTCGCCGACGCGTCGGCACGCAGCTGCTTCTCCTCCTGGCAGGAGGAAGAAGACAGTCGTGCCCCTGATGGGCTGGGCTGGACCAGATAGGCGCCAGGTAAATTCCCTCTCTCTCTTTTCCTAATTTTGTTTTATTTCTTTCTCGCATTTAGATTTAGGATTTTAATAAAAACATTTAATAATTTTATAAAACCCTAAAATAGTATTATGTGACAGTAATATAAATAATCAATGCCACAAAATAGTTTCAACATTTTTGAAACTTTTATTTTAAAAGAAAACAAAACAACTCCATTCCAAACAGTTATTTAATCAAATCAAAAATCCTTTTCAAAATGTTCTTGTGACTTAGAAATTTGGTTTGACAAATTTATTCCCTGTCACTATTTTCCCAAATATTTGACACATTTTCCTGGTTCCTTTTAAGGTAATATTTTATTGCCTCTTTGTCAATTTCAACTCATTTGGCTTGATCACTTCCATTTCCAGATTCAATGCAATTTGAAAGCATGCATGAAATGCAATGGCAAGCAAGGCAAACTTGGGCTGTGACAGGAATGCCACCTAGCATATTTGTCCTTTGTAACTTCTTTCATGTGACATGAATGTTCAGATCCGTAAGATTCAAAACAATAGTTTGCTATTGACATGAAAACAATAATACTTCAAGCAAACTAGCAAGGTAATCATGAACTTTCGAAATAACGAGGCCAAAGAAAGTTATCCCTACAAAATCATATAGTCTGGCTATGCTCCATCATCCCCACACAACGAATTTAAATCATGCACAACCCCGGTATTGGCCAAGTAATTGTTTTCACACTCTTACGTTCTCAAACCTTTTTCAACTCTCACGCAATACATGAGCGTGAGCCATGGATATAGCACTATAGGTGGAATAGAGTGTGGTTGAGGCTCTGAGGAAAAAAGGAGGAGATGGTCACATTGACTCGGCGTATCAAAGGGCTATGGAGATTCTCATCAATAGATATCAATGTGAATGAGTAGGGATTACCATGCAACAGATGCACTTAGAGCTATAAGCGTGTGAAAGCTCAAAAGGAGAACTAGTGGGTGTGCATCCAACTTGCTTTCTCACGAAGACCTAGGGAAATTTTGAGGAAGCCCATCATTGGTATATACAAGCCAAGTTACATAATGAAGATTCCCACTAGTATATGGTGGTGACAAAACAAGAGAATCTCAATCATGAAGAACATGGTGCTATTGTGAAGCACAAGTGTGGAAAAAGATAGTAGCATTGTCCCTTCTCTCTTTTTCTCTCTTTTTTTGTTTGGGCTCTTTGGCCTCTTTTCAATTTTTTTCTCCCTTTTATTGGTGGGCATCTTTGGCCTCTTTTTTTTATTTCCTCACATGGGACAATGCTCTAATAATGATGATCATCACAATTTTATTTACTCACAGCTCAATGCTTAGAACGATGATGACTCTATAGGAAATGCCTCCGGAAGTGTACCGGGATGTGCAACGATCTAGCTTGGCGTATGACGTTGAAACGTCTTGCTAGCTATCTTACGATCATGCAATGGAAATATGAAAGTGACGGCACAAGTCATGAGATGGAACGGTGGGAGTTGCATGGCAATATATCTCGAAATGGCTATGAAAAGGCCATGATAGGTAGGAATGGTGGCTGTTTTGAGGAAGGTCTATGGTGGTTTTGTGTACCAGCGAAAGTTGCGCGGTACTAGAGAGGCTAGCAATGGTGGAAGGTGAAAGTGCATCTATACCATGGACTCACATTAGTCATGAAGAACTCACATACTTATTGCGAATTTTTTATTAGTAATCAAAACAAAGTGCTAAACGCATACTCCTAGGGGAAGGGTTGGTAGGTGTTAACCATCGCGCAATCCCGACCACAACACAAAGGATGACAATCAATAAATCAATTATGCTCTCACTTCCTAACATAGCGAATCACGAACTTCAACACAAGTATTTCTAGATTCACAACACCCTACTAACATGACTCTAATATTACCAAATCCATGTCTCAAAACTAATTGAGAGGAATCAAACTTCTCTTTCTAATCAATGCACATGAATATGGAAGTTTTTATTATATCCTCTTTGGATGCATATCAACTTTAGGACTATTTCATAGCACAAGCCAACTACCAAGTTACTCTGAGAGAGCACTCTCAAAAAGATATAAGTGAAGATCGAGAGTTCTTATTTCTCCAAAATATGACACCGCCGTGCTCTAAAAAGATCTAAGTGAAGCACATGCGAGCGAAATTGCCTAACTCAAAAGATATAAGCGGAGCTCAAAGAGTATTCTAGCAAATTCATGATGAGTGCATGTCTCTCTCCAAAGGTGTGCAGTAAGGATGATTGTAACACAACAAAAGGAAAAGACTCCTATAATACACGACGCTCCAAGAAAAATACATATCATGTGGTGAATAAAAATATAGCTCCAAGTAACGTTACCGATGGATTGAAGACGAAAGAGGGGATGCCTTCCCGGGGCATCCCCAAGCTTTGGCATTTTGGTGTCGCTGAATTTGGCTTGGAATGCCTTGGTCATCCCCAAGCTTGAGCTCTTTCCACTCTTCATCTCATTGTCCATGAGAACATCACCCAAAACTTGAAAACTTCACAACACAAAACTTCAACAGAAACTCGTGATATCATTAGCACAAGAAAACAAACTACCACCTCTTTAGGTACTGTTGAAAACTTGATTTATATGTATATTGGTGTTAGATTACTGTATTCTCACTTTTCCATGGCTAGTACCCCCCGATACTATCCACAGTTTCATCAAAATAAGCAATCAACACAACAAAAACAGAATCTGTCAAAAACAGACCATTCTGTAGCAATCTGTATACTTCTAGTATCTCAAAAATTCTGAAACATTACGAAAATTTGGGAAATTGGCATATCAACCAGCAGAAAAAAGAATCAACTCAAAAGCTCTTTCTGGATAAAAATGAAAAATAATTTCGTGAGCAAAAAGTTTCTGTCTTTTTAGCAAGATCAAACAACCATCACCAAAACTAGTCATAAAGGTTTTACTTGGCATAAACACAAAATTAAACACAAAAAGCACAATCATAACAGAATTATGATGGTGCGGACGCAAAAAAACAGAAAGCAAAAAGAAAAGATAAATTCATTGGGTTGCCTCCCAACAAGCGCTATTGTTTAACGCCCTTAGCTAGGCATAAGGCGATAGAATCGCGTATCGTCGTCTTTGGTACTCAAACCATAAGTAGCCCTCATCATGGATTCGTAAGGCTATCTTATATTATTTCTAGGAAAATGTTCCATGCCCTTATTTAATGGAAACTGAAATCTAATATTCCCTTCCTTCATATCGATGACAACACCAATAGTCCTTAGGAAAGGTCTACCAAGAATGATAGGACACGTCGGATTGCAATCAATATCAAGCACAATGAAATCCACGGGTACATAGTTCCTATTTGAAATAATAAGAACATCATTGATCCTTCCCATGGGTTTCTTAACAGTAGAATCCGCAAGATGCTAATTAAGAGAGCACTCATCAATCTCATTGATGCCTAGAACATCACATAAAGACTTTGGAATCGCGGAAACACTAGCACCCAAATCACACAAAGCATTGCATTCATAGTTGTTGATCTTGATTTTGATTGTAGGTTCCCACTCATCATGAAGTTTTCTAGGGATAGAAACTTCCAACTCAAGTTTCTCTTCAAGAGATTTCATGATAGCATCGACGATATGATCAGTAAAGGCCTAGTTTTGGCTATAAGCGTGTGGAGAGTTGAGCATGGATTGCATCAAGGAAATTCATTCAATCAAAGAGCAACTATCATAATTGAATTCCTTGAAATCCAAAGTAGTAGTTTCACTACTACTCAAAGTTTTGATATCCTCTACTACACTTTCAATGCTTTTAGCATCAAGATAGATACCGAATCATTGGGGCATTTTTCAACCAAAGTGGATTCATATCCAGCCCCATCTTCATTAGGTTTGACACTAGAAAACAAGGATTCAATGGAAGTCACACCAAGCGCTTTAAGATCTTCGTGATTCTCATCACGAGAACACGTCTTTTTAAGCCATTCATGTCTAGCACGAATTTGGGCGGTTCTTTCTTTACTCTCATTCATTGAAACACGCATAGCTTTCAAAGTTTCATCCATATTGATCTTGGAAGGTGCACATCTCAATTTCAAAGCATCAATATCAAGATACATTCTATCAATGTCCTAGCCAAATCATCAATTTTGAGCAGTTTTTCTTCTATGGACGCATTGAAAATCTTTTGTGAGTTGATAAACTTATTAATATTAATCTCTAAATCAGAGGGTAATTTATTGTAATTTCCATGAACATTGTTGTAGGAATTGCCAAAGGTATTAGAGGGATTACTAGGAAAAGGCCTAGGAATATAGTTACCTCTAAAAGCATTGTTGTGTCCAAAATTATTCCTACCAACAAAATTAACGTCCAAGCTCTCATTGCTACTCTCAATCAAGGAAGACAAGGGCATATCATTTGGATCTAAAGGAGCACCTTTACTAGCAAACATTTTCATTAACTCATCCATCTTAGCACTCAACGAGTTAATTTCCTCTATAGCATGCACTTTTTTACTAGTAGGTGACCTTTCAGTGTGCCACTGAGAATAGTTTGTCATGATATTGTCTAGGAGTTTTGTGGCTTCTCCTAATGTGATTTCCATGAAAGTTCCACCGGCGGCGGAATCAAGGATATTTCTAGAAGCAAAATTCAAACCAGCATAGAAGATTTGTATAATCATCCAAAGACTCAAGCCATGAGTCGGACAATTTTTAATCATCAATTTCATTCTCTCCCAAGATTGTGCAACATGTTCATGATCTACTTGCTTAAAATTCATGATATAATTACAGAGAGAGATAATCTTAGCCGGTGGAAAATACTTGGATATATAAGCATCTTTGCACTTGTTCAAAGAACCAATACTATTTTTGGGCAAAGATGAAAACCAAGTTTTTGCTCGATCTCGCAATGAGAACGGAAATAGCTTCAATTTAATCACATCATTGTCCACATCTTTCTTCTTTTGCATATGGCATAACTCAATGAAGGTATAAAGATGGGCTGCGACATCTTCACTAGGAAGGCCGGAAAATTGCTCTTTCATAACAAGATTCAGCAAAGCAGCATTGATTTCATATGATTCTGCACTAGTGGCGGGAGAAATCGGAGTACTAATAAAATCATTATTATTAGTATTCGAGAAGTCACAAAGTTTGGTGTTTTCAGTCATGGTGACTTCAGCAAGCAGACAAGCACACAAGCGAACAGAAAGCAAGCGAAAGAAAAGGGCAAACGAAAAAGGCAAATGTTTTTTTTGTAATTTTTGTTTTTCGGAAGTGGGGGAGAGGAAAACGAGAGGAAAAAAAAGGTAAATGCAGGAGATGAGTTTGCGACAGTTACTTGGATAAGCTTCACTTAGAATAGTCCCCGATGCCAGAAATTGACACGTTGGAGGAAGACTATTCTTGGCTTGATGCTCCCCGGCAATGACGCCAGAAATTCTTTTTGCTACCTCTTGAGCTTGTGTTGTTTTTCCCTTGAAGAGGAAAGGGTGATGCAGCACAGTAGCAGTAAGTATTTCCCTTAGTTTTGAGAACCAAGGTATCAATCGAGTAGGAGTATCAAGCAAAGTTTCCAAAGTACCTGCGCAAAAACAACAAACTTGCACCCAACTCTACAAAGGGGTTGTCAATCCCTTCACGATTGATTGCAAGGTGAGATCAGAAGGTGGAAAGTGCAACAAAGTAAAAGTGTAAGGCTGAAAATATGATGTGAAGTAGACCCGATGCCATAGTGTTCACTAGAGGCTTCCCTCATGATAGCAAATATTACGGTGGGTGAACGAATTACTGTCGAGCAATTGATAGAACCGCGCAAAGTCATGACGATATCTAAGGCAATGATCATACATATAGGCATCACGTCCGAGACAAGTAGACCGATACTTTCTGCATCTACTACTATTACTCCACGCATCGACCGCTATCCAGCATGCATCTAGTGTATTGAGTTCATAACAAACAGAGTAACGCCTTAAGCAAGATGACATGATGTAGAGGGATAAATTCATGTAATAGATATAAACCCCATCTTTTTACCCTTGAAGGCAACAACATGATGCGTGCCTCGCTACCCCTTCTGTCACTGGGTGAGGTCTCCGCACGGTATGAACCCAAAACCAAGAACTTCTCCCATTGCCAGAATTATAGATCAAGTTGGCCAAACGAAACCCACAACTCGAAGAGAATTACAAGGATATGAAATCATGCATATAAGAGATCAGAAGAAACTCAAATAAGATTCATAGATAATCTGATCATAAATCCACAATTCATCGGATCTCGACAAACACACCTCAAAAGAACATTACATCGGATGGATCTCCATGAAGATGATGGAGAACTTTGTATTAAAGATACAAGAGAGAGAACAAGCCATCTAGCTACTAGCTATGGACTCGAAGGTCTGTGGTGAACTACTCACGCATCATCGGAGAGGCAATGGTGTTGATGAAGAAGCCCTCCGTGTTCGAATCCCCCCTCTGGCAGGGCACCAGAATGTTCCCCAGATGGGATCTTGCGGAGACACAAGCTTGCGGCGGTGGAAAAGTATTTTCGTGGCTCTCTCTCGTGGTTTCAGATTTTTCGGGGATTTATAGGCAGAAGAAGTAGGGCAAAGGAGCCACGGGGGTCCCACAAGCCTGCTAGGCGCCCCCCAGGCCGCGGCTAGGGGCTAGTGGCCTCCCCGGGACCCTTTGCCTTGGCTCCCAATCTCCCTGCGTATCTTCTATTCCGGAAAAAATCTTTTCGGAGGTTTTATTCCGTTTGGACTCCGTTTGATATTCTCCTCTGAAAAAGGTCAAAAACACGGAAAAAACAGGAATTGGCACTTGGCACTAAGTTAATAAGTTAGTTCCAAAAAAGATATAAAATGCATACAAAACATCCAAAGTTTGACAAGATAATAGCATGGAACCATCAAAAATTATAGATACGTTGGAGACGTATCACTTACTCGATCCTCCAAGGGCCTATATTGCCTCACGGTCACACATAAAAGCTACTCAACTTTTTAACTCTGACATTCCCCGCCAATGACTACACTGTGATGACCCAATCAAAGCCAGTCCACCCTGATCGATTCATTATTTAAGTAGTAGTTGAGTTGTCAACATTGCGGTTGTATGGTGGAATACTATTTAGTGTTTCCCAATCCACGTTATAGCAGCGAAGTAACTACTCGTGGGTTATAAATTCAGGGTAAATGGACCTAATCATTCTGTTGGGTTTCATCAAGCATAAACTAAAATCCTATATGAGGTTCCTAGTTGAAAATAACCACAATATAGAAAAACATAGGTTATGACCAAGGGTTCCACTTGCATGCATTGATGATACTTAGTCTCACAATTCTTGATCTCTCACTTCACTCTCCGTAAGAATCTATCTTAAGTATAGAGAAATCATGAACAACCATACAATACAATCAAACAAGAACGAGTGTAGTGCATGGTGTCAATGGCATTGTGTTGTGATATCATGTGTTAGTGCCAACTCATAAGAGTTCGAAAAAATAGAGTGGTTGTCATTTGGAATACATGTGATTTAAGGGTTCACGTGTATATTTTAGTAAGGGTTCATCGCATAAGGGGTATGTGATGGGTGTCAGATTCCAATCAAAGAATCTTAACAACACAGTCAAGGTCTATGAATCTTGGATAGCAAAGTTCACGTCGAAGTCAGAATGACAATTCAAACTTGTTGATCTTTCATGAGGTTGAATACACCAAGTATGAAAATAATAACTTGGTGTGTCTTCCAATTCAATTTTGATTTCAAAAGGGGTTCATCTTATTCGAATTCAAATTGAATTGTGTTCACAAGTTGATCTGGTTACACCAAGTTGAATTGGATTATGAAATATTTCATAAATGACTAAGTTGGTTTGACTAAACTTAAAATAACATCTTGTTATCCCTAGAGTCAAATACAAATCCAATATATTAACTAAGGATTAATATTAAATAGTTCTAGACTAATTAAGTTTCAACTAAAGTCAATTATAATCCAATATATTTACTATAGTTTAATTATTTGATTTTAATTAAATTAAAGTCAAATAAATCCCACAACATTTATTAGGGTTCAGAATAGTTTGAAACCAGTTTGGGTTTGAACTAATTTAATTTGAGTTCATCTTTCCCTAATAGTCAAGTACTAACTCCAAACAACTTACTAGGTTTACTTTGATTTAATATGCTATTTAAATTATTTTTATTCGAATCAAACCTAGGGTTCCAAGGTCATACTCATAGTGGGTTTTTGATATGTCTCTACCGTATCCATAAGTTTTTATTGTTCCTTGTTGTTATATTATCATTCTTGGATGTTTTATAATCATTTTATAGCTACTTTATATCATTTTTTGGGACTAACCTATTGACATAGTGCCTAGTGCAAGTTGCTATTTTTTTCCTTCGTAGAAAATCCATATCAAATGAGGGCCAATTGTCACGAAACTTTACATAAATTTTTTTGGACCAGAAGGAAACTTGGGAGCCAAGAATGAGCAGCAGACGAGGCCCATGGGGGGCACTAGACATCAGGGCGTGCGAGAGGTCCCTCGCGCGGCATGGTGTATAGTGGGGCCCTCAGGCACCTCCTCCACCCCCTCTAAGCTCTATAAATACCCCAAAGTTCAGAAAACCATAGGGGAGTCGATGAAAAATCATTTCAATCGCTGCAAGTTTGAGAGCCACGAAATCCAATCTAGAGCCCATTTCGGAGAGGAACACGATCACAGAGGGGTTTACCATCCTCATTGGTGCTCCTCCGATGAGGCGCGAGTAGTTCATGTCAGACCTACGGTTTCGTAGGCAACAGCTAGATGGCTTTCTCTCTTCTTTTGTTTCTCAATACAATGGTCTTTTGGAGATCCATATGATGCAACTCTTTCTTTTGCGGTATGATTTTTGGGATCCAATGAATTGTGAGTTTATGATCAGATCTATAAAAACATATCCATGCTTGATTATTATAGACTCGTATTTCTTCTCCGATATTTGGTTTTTGTTTGGCCAACTTGATATTTATCTTGCAATGGGGAGAGGTGCTTTGTGATGGGTTCGATCTTGCGGTGCTCAATCTCAGTGACAAAAAAATACATGACACGCATGTATTGTTGCTATCTAGGATAAACCGTTGGGGTCTATTCCTACATGAATAAATCTTGTCATCATTCTTAAGGCATTACTCCTTTCTCCATGAACTCAATACACTAGATGCATGGTAGATAGGAGTCGATGTGTGGAGTAACAGAAGTAGATGCAGGCATAAGTCGGTCTACTTGTCTTGGACGTGACGCCTATATACATGATCATTGTCTGGAATATCGTCATAATGTTTTCCTCTTCTATCAATTGCCAAACAGCAATTTGTCTACCCACCATTTTCTATTTCTCGAGAGAAGCCACTAGTGAAACCTACGGCCCCCGGGTCTACTTCACATCATCTATTTGCAATCTCTACTTTGCTATTTATGTTTCTACTTTATTGGCTCTTTTGTTTTCAGATCTATATTATCAAGAAACCCAAAAAATACCTTGCTACATTATGGTCGCTATCACCCTTATTTGCATCTATCAATCTATCATTACTTTACCCATGAGGGACTGACAAGCCCTTCACGCGTTGGGTTGCAAGGATTTGCTATTTATGTGTAGGTGCAGCTTATATAGTCTTGTGGATCTTTCTACTGGATTGATACCTTGGTTTCTTAACTGAGGGAAATATTTTTCGTCGTTGTGATACTTCACCCTTTAAGCTTGGAGGGAAACCAACGCATCAGCGAGAGTTACCAAGATTTCTAGCGCCGTTGTCGGGGAAGATCAAGTCAAGATCTATCAGGTTCCTACACACAAATCTCATCTCCTTGCAATTACATTATTTGTCATTTGCCTCTCATTTTCCTATCCCTCACTTCACAAAATTTGCCTTTTATTTGCCTTCTTTCCTTTGTCATTTTCTTGTCGGATCTTTTGCTTACTTATTGCTATGGCAAACTCCTCCCTCGCTGTGAGTACCCATGAGATGGAAGTTCTCAATTTTAAGCAAAGGGGAGGAGAAAGTCTGAAAAATGCTTAGTATAGGATTTGCAATGCCCGTGATAGATCTATCCACTAGCAATCTACTACCGTTCTTATTCAATACTTTTATGTGGGAATTACTACTTGGTATAAGTTTGTTCTTGATACTATCACCGGGGGAATTTCTTAGGTTGTCCACCCTTCGATGCTCTTAATGACATGGGAAGTTTATTGGGGTCTCCACCTATCATTATAAATGAAACGTTTTTAACTCTTGATCATGTTATGCAAAGTATATATGTTATTGAAAAGAAAAAATTTATGAAAGAACATGTTGAAAATTTGGATAAAAGAGTGCAAGATCTTGTTAATCGTATTTTCTCAAGCATGGGAGACGCTATTAAAATGCTAAAAGAGAAACAACCCATAACTAATGAAAGGGTAGTAGAGGGTCCCACTTGAATTGATAAACTAGAGGAAATTTTCAGTAACTTGATCACAGCTTTTCCTTCCATTTAAAATATTGAAAAAACTCCTCTTGGCAAGAAAACTACCCAAACCCTCAAGAACAAAGGTGCCTCTTCTAGCAACAACATGGATCTTAAGATGATTAGGGCTCACTTCAACTAGAGTGAACCTCCTCATATGAATGAATTCTTTAACTTTATCCTTAGGAGTCTAATTTTTGAGAATATTCATGCCAAATCTTGAAGAAATCAGGGATGTGTGATTGAGGAACTAGAAACTAAAGATGACAACACTAAAAATCTATGATATATGCCTAGCTAGGTGCGTAAAACGATAGCGCTTGTTGGGAGGCAACCCAATCAGCAACATTTATTTTAACTTTTGCTTTATGTTCTTGAGTGTTTGAAAAATTATGCTACTTTTGTAATTGTGTTTTTTTGTTTTATTTAGTGTTTGTGCCAAGTAAAGGCTTTGGGATCATCTGGGGTGTTAGTTAATTTAATCCTGTTGAAAAACATAAACTTTTGCGTCCTGTAGAAAAAATGCGAAAAATCACAAAAATGTAAAAAGTGTTTGAATTTTTTACACAACATTAATATACAAATTCCCTACGTTTAACTAATTTTTCAGAATTTTGTTAGTTCCAGAAGTATAAGTGTATTTCGAATATTTACAAAATGTTCTGTTTTTAACGGATTCTTATTTCTTTGTGTTATGTGCTTATTTAATGATTCTATGCTTTGTATTAGGGGGCGTAAGCCATGGCCAGTTTAGAATACAGTAGATATAATGCAAAAACAAAATTGGAATAGGTTTTCAACAATATCTTTAGTCAAGTTTGGTTTTCTTATACTAACGGATCTCACAAAAAATTTGTTGAGTTTTGTGTGATTGAAGTTTTCAAGTTTTGAGTGAGATCACGATGGAAGAAGGAATAATGAGTGATAAAAGCCTAAGATTGGGGATGCCCCATGGCACCCCAAGGCAATATCTAAGGAGTAACAAGCAGCTGAAATTTTAATGAAATCCTCTCTTGCTTCACTTATATAATTTTGAGAGATGAAAATTTTAAAGAAACTAGTGCTCTCGTTCTTCATTTATAATTGTTTGAGAGCTTGTTATTTGCATTGGCAATTTGCTTTAAATGAAAATTCGTTCAAAAGTGATGAATATCTAGGAAAGATATAATTAAAAAAATCATGAAGATCATTGGATATTAAGCTTGATTCTTTGCAATAGTTTTGCGATATGAATATCGTGATATGTGAGTTATGTTGATGAGTAATTATGCTCTAGTAAGAATATTGGTGTTAAGGTTTGTGATTCCCTATGCATGCACATGAAGTCAATAATTATGCTATGAAATTACATCCTACTTGTGTTGCATTATTCGGTGTTAGTTATGTTTAATGTTCACTTAAGATGATTTTCGTTCCTTGGTTGGGCGCTTCTGAAGCTATTGCTAGCATTCAATTGTACTAAGCGGGAATACTTCTTGTGCATCCAAATCCTAGACCCAAAGTTGTGCCAAATGAGTCCCACATACCTAGCTATATGTGGTATTTCAACGCCGTTCCAAGTAAGTTTAAAAATGACAACTCTAATGTTAAAAATAAATTTTTGTTTTGTGTGCCAATATGATAACCCACAAGTGTAGGGGATTGCAACAGTCTTCGCGGGTCAGATAACCCAATTTATTGATTCGACACAAGGGGAGCCAAAGAATATTTATAAGCTTTAATAATTGAGTTGTCAATTCAACCGCACCTGAAAGATACTTGCTTCGCAACGAAATATTAGTAGCAACGGTGATATGGAAATGATGGTGGCAACGGAAATAATGGTAGCAAAGCAACGAAAGTAAAATAGCAAAAAGCAAGCAACTTGTAACCAGCAGGATTAAAATATTGTAGGCTAGGGAGATGGATGGTTGGTCATGGATGAGAGATATCATGTATTTAACTTGGGGCAAGGCACACAGAAAAGTAATGATCATCTAGGAAAATATTAAACATTAGGCATGCATCCCAAGGTAGTCGTGCGTGCTTGCAATAAGAACTTGCACAACGTCTTTTGTCCTACCATCCCGCTACTAACGGGGCCAAAAGGAACTTATGGAGATTAAGGTGCTTCTGTCAAAGAGCACCGGAACAAAGCATTCACATTCAATGGATACATGTAATCCTCAAATTATAGTTTATCCCCTTTGGTATCCCAAGCTGTCACCATTGGGATCGCCGGTTCCGGACTATAATAGGTGCATACTACTCATAGATAGGATCAAGAACACAAATATATTCATGAAAACATAAGGTATTCAGATCTGAAATCATGGCACTCGGGCCCAAAGTGACAAGCATGAAGAGCAACAAGTAATAGCAAAGATGAAAAACACCATAGTAGATGATAGGCAACATGCCCCCAATAATATGACGAACTATTACATTATCTAACTCATCCAATCCCTACCATCCCCTTTGCCTACAGCAGGGAATTACTCACAGATGAAAGGGGAAGTCATGGAAGGGTGATGGAGTGGCGATGATTCCCCCTCTCCGAAGGCCAAAGCAGCCTCTAGATTAGCTCTCTCGGAGAAGAACCGAGGGTGGCGGCGGCGCCACGTCGAGAATTGGCAAAACGACTTCTGTTCTCGGGTTTCTCCATCTCTGGTAATAATAGGAGCCAAGGTAGGGCACCAGTGGGAGTGGGCCCCAACCAGGCGGCCTCCTTGCGCGGCTAGGGGGCAGGCCGCGCCATCAAGTCACCTGGAGGCATGGTGACCCCCCTCTGGCCCATCTTCTGGTCAAGGGTTCCTCCTGGTGCGTGTATTTTCTCTATTTTTATAGGAATTTTCTGGGACACCTAAAAATCCATTTTCCTGCACACAAGAAAATCATACAGGCAGCTATGCTGAAAATAGCGTCAGTCCAGGTTAGTTTCGTTCAAATCATGCAAGAATGAGGCCAAAACAATAGCAAAAGTGTTTGGAAAAGTCGATACGTTTGAGATGTATGAACTCCCCCAAGCTTATCATATTGCTTGTCCTCAAGCAATTCAGTTCAACGAACTAGACGCGACAAAGAAAACTTTGACAAACTCTTTTGCTTCATTAGATGTATATAAGCATGTACAGCAAACAAGTCCAACAAGTATTGAAGCAATGCTACAAAGACAATGCACGAAGCAATTCTTCGATCATGTGAAGAGTTTCAAACAACTAAGAATGAATAATATGCAACTGAAAATCATGACGAGTTCCCAATGCACATCACTTGGACATACTAGAGTGGTATCTCGCTAGCCCCCGTGAGTGAAGCAAAACATATATGCGGACGCTCCTTCTGAGTCTTAAAGGAGACTAGAAATAAATATTTCAGAATGAGTGATATCACAATCATGCAGAAGACAATGTGGTACTTTGGGATAATGCACATTACACTAAGAATGACAATTATGCTCTCAATAGTTGGTGCTTTGAAGAAAGAAGGTGAAGACTCTCGAACCTTGGCTTTTGATCGCAATGTTGAAAACCTATGGCTGCAAAGCAAATACTAAACAGGTACCAGAGCTCATGGTTTTGAAAACAGAGATAAGATGCTTTTAGCAGTGAAACTTTCCAGTCAACAGTGGACGTTAAAGGTTCTCCATATCTTCCATACCAACCATATTAATGGTGGTTCCCATGCCTTTTATGCTTACACTCCCCCTCCACCAATTCTTACACAAGTCATGGCTAGCCACATTCGCGGGTGCCCTCCATACAATCTCAAACCAAGGGGGAGTGTAAGTTTATTTTTTTATAAACCAATTAGAACTGGGCATTCTCCAAACCAGCCTCTGCCTCATAAATTTGACTAGAATAAACTTTGTCAAGGAGTAAATTATTTTTAGCATGGAAGATATTGATTGCCCCTAACGCTCCATGAGCTTGTACAGGTAGAAAAAGAGAAGTGCATTTGAATAGTTTTGAGATGGTACAAGAAAGTCTTTGTTAGGATGGCTGGTAAATACCATATATAGGAAGGTATGGTGGACTCATATGGCACAACTGGTTTCAAGGATTTTGGATGCACAAGCAGTCAGTCTGCTTAGTACATACGCAGGCTAGCAAAAGACGGGGAAGCGACCAACTAGAGAGCAATAATGGTCATAATCATGTAGAGAAAAAAAGCAACATTGAATCGGGCATGAAAGTAATATAACTATTCTGAAATAAAAAAGATCATCAAGGATTTATAGACTTCTAGTCATAAACATGTGTAAGAATGTGCTAAGTCAATCCAAAAACTCACCAAAGGGAAATACGACTTCAATATGCCAGACCATGAACAATGCAATGCATGCAAATCATTTCAATAACCCATTATGCACTCCAGCTATTTGAGACTAGTCACAAAGAAAGCATGAACTACTGGGAAAGCATTGTAAACGTAGCACTATGTCACTACAAGTTGGTCTCTATATCATAAGTATAGGCATATGCACAAAAGTAAAAAAAAATAGAGTTCATATCGGCTTTCCTTGTTGCATACCTTTCGTCGATCTTCATCATTATTGCATCGTCACTTGCATGATCTAATGTAGAAAGATATAATCAAGTGTAATTGCGACCATGGACGTGAGGTGAACTCAAACAAAGCAAACTAAAGAGAGAAAGGAAATCCTTTTGGGTTTTCCAAAGGTTAAACGAAAGCAAAAGAAAAAAGAAATCTTTTTGTTGTTTTTCCAAAGAAAGAACAAAGAAGAATAGGCAAAAACTTCAAAAATATTAAAAAGGAAACAACAGATGATATAATGAAAGGGGATAAGGGTACGTACTCCCCCAAGCTTAGGCTTTTGGCCTAAGTTGGGCTTGGCTACTACAGGCTCCGGGAGCTCCCTCCGGCTCCAGGGTGGTACTGGTAGCTCCAAGAATCGTACGGGGCCTCAGGTGTGTAGACTGATGTCCTGCTGTCCTCCCAAGAAGAAGGCTCCTCTTCCTCGGGAACAACCCCCTCCATGGGGTTGTGGAACTACTGCTGGATCATGAACTCGTCCAGCTCAATCGCGGTGAAGGACCATTCGTTCCTGATGTGGGGAAACCATATGCTGGAAATCTTCCCCGGTGAATGTCTTGTGGATCCTTGCTGCAAAGGGAGGCGAATAGGGATTTCAGCTCGTAGGGCTGAACTTTCATTCTGGTCGTCTTCCCGACATTCCGCATACCTATAACGTCACAAAATTCTGCCAAAGATATGGTAAAGACATCCTCATATAATTTGAATTCAATCATGGAAGTTTCATGGTTATATCTAAACCGGTTGACAAAATAATAGGTGAGTTTTGGGTATTGTGGCACACGTCGTGTTACGAGACGTGTCAAACCTGCACTTGCACAGAGGTTATCAAACTCATCCTTAATACGTGCCACCGCAAGGAATTCTGAACACGGGTATGTCATGGCACGTGTCTTGTCCATCTCGTGGAGCAACTCCGGTGGCATGATATCATCATTGTAACTTGTCCTCATAGTAGAAGGTGAAGTTGCAGCTCTAGTTAGTCTATCGGTTGGCTCGGGTCTGTTCTTCCCAAGCCATCCTTTTGCTTTTCCAAACAAACCCATTTCTGGAATTTTTGGTACATCAAATAAAATGAAGGTTTAAGCAAAATGAGTTGGAGCAAACTATTATACTCACTTCCCCAAGGAATAAACTTGTGTCAAAACTTCATAAATAAATTTCTAAACATGCATGCAAGATCATATGAACAACACCAAGAACTCCTAAATACTCACAAATAAGACTACCAATCAAAATTCTAATTGGAGGGGTGGAGGTGTCACATACAAAGGAGCAGATGCTCAAATTCTCAATGCAAATGATGGGCTGTAGAGAGAGATCAAAATTTGCCACCAAGAACAACAAGAACTCGAGGTCCAAGAGAAAAATCAGGATTTTTGGAGTGAGAGAGAGAGAAGGGAGAAAGAAATACCTGGAAAGGGGACTAGGTGGGCCCAGGCGTCCTATGGGCGCTGCCAGGGGCCAGGACGCGCCACCTGGCCGCCTGGACTAGGGGGACCGACGTGCCCCTGTGTCACTTTTTTGATGGAATTTTTTATTATAATTTTTTTGAATTTTTCTGACAACTTCACCTTTGAAATTTTTTTGAAGTACCAAAAGCTGCAAAACTTCTGGAAAGCTCGAAGCAATGGTTAAACATATGAACCTTCAAAAACATAAAAATTTGGTACAACAAGGAGGATGAAAGATAAAGGAAATGAAAATATTACAAGCTTCTCTTTTTACTCATATAAAAAATGTTTGTTAGCAAGGTTGATCAAGTGTTACTACCAAACAGGTGATATATCGAGCAAAAAGTTTCACTTCTTCTAAAGCAATCATGGTACCTTTATTTTAATGGATATTGTGCCCACCATAATGGTTTTGTATTTGTGGTGCACATGTAGAGGACAATCCCACTCTCCAACCTTCACGGTCTGAATATTCTCAATAGAAGTAAGGCCATGCCTTTTATCAATCTTATTCAGAAAATATACCGTGTGCTCCTTCCTATTAACATTGAAAGTCACCTTTCCTTTATTGCAATCAATAATAGCACATGTGGTGTTAATAAAATGTCTACCAATAATAATAGACATGCTCCCATCCTCGGGCATGTCAAGCACAACAAAGTTAATAAGTATCAAGAAATTAGCAACTTCAACACGAACTTCTTCACAAATACCAATAGGAACGGTTGTTGACTTATCAACCATGTGAAGAGAGATATCTGTAGGGATTAGTTTATCTAGACAAAGCCTTTTGTAAAGAGAGAAATGCATAACACTCACTCCTGCACCAAGATCACATAAAGCAGTTTTGACATAATTAGTTTTTATGGAGCAAGGAAAGGTGGGTATACCTGGATCACCAAGCTTCTCAGAAATCTTACCACTTGAAGAGTAATTAGCATGCATAGTACATATTGCCTCATTAGGAACTTTTCTTTTATTAGTAACAATATCTTTCATATAGCTTGAGTACGGAGGCAACCTAATAGCATCAGTCAAAGGAATTTGAAGAACAATAGGTTTCATCCATTCACAAAATTTATTGTAATGCTCTTCTTCTTTGGTTTTGAAAGACTTACCCGGGAAGGGCATTGATTTATGTACCCATGGTTCTCTTTCCTTCCGATGTCTTGTTCCAACAAAGTGTTCTCTAGTATACCTCTTGCGCTTGTCGTGTGCTTCTTCTTCTTGTACTTCAAGAGGATCATTCTTCTCATTATCTTTATCAGGTTCAGCACCATCTTCAGTTTCAGCATCCGAAGTAGATATACTATTAGGATAAACAATAGGTTCTTCATCAATTATGGGATCCTTGGAGTTGTCAGCTTCCTTGTGTTTCTTCTTCTTCTTCGGGGAGCTGACAACGTCTTCTTACTGCAATTGAGAATCTTGCTCGATCCTCTTTGGATGCCCCTCCGGATAGAGGGGGTCATGGGTGTGTGTACCACCTCGGGTCTTTATACCAAACGCCTGTGTATCAACTTGTTTGGCATTTTTAGCAAGCAAATCTTTTTGCACAGTAGAAATTTGTTCAAGATGAGTTTGAACCATATGAAAATGCTTAACAAGATCTTTAACATCATTAATAGTTCTACTTAAAACATCAACCAAACTTTTGATAGCAACGGAATTATCATGCAATTTTCTTTGAATCCTCTCATTAAAGTGAGTTTGCTTGACAATTAATTATCAAGATCTTCTAAACATTGATCAGGGGGCTTACCATGAGGTATGTCACTTGTATTGAATTCTAAAAGATTGTGTACCTCTACCATAGGTGGGTGAGTGGTAGGCTCACATAATTTCACAATAGGAGGTAGATTCTTCACATCCTCAGCTTTAATACCTCTCTCTTTAATAGACTTATTGTCTTCTTGCATAACTTCAGGGCTCAAGAAAAGCATACCCCTATTCTTTGGTGGTGGAGGTGGTTCGGGAACGGACCAATCATCATGATTCTTAGCTATCATGCACATTAGTTCTTCAGCATCGTCCGGTGTTCTTTCCCAAAAAACACAACCAGCACAACTATCCAGATAGGTTCTAGATTCATCGGTTAGACCGGCAAAAAATATATCAAGCAATTCATTCTTAGGGATTCCATGTCCCAGTCTAGCCTTGAGTAAAGTGCAATACCTCCCCCAAGCTTTAGGGGTTGCTCATCCTGCAATTGTTTAAAGTTATATATTCTTTGTAAAGCAGCATGTTGCTTATGAGCAGGAAAATATTTAGCAACAAAAGATTGAGCTAAATCTTGAGGACTCTTAATGGAACCACATGGTAGTGCACTAAACCATGCTTTAGCATCTCCCATCAAAGAGAAAGGAAGTAGCTTAGTAACATAATAATTTATCTTCTTGTCCTCTGTAGTGAATAAGCCACCCAACTCAGTGAGTTTGGTAAGGTGTGCAATAGCGCCGTCATTTTCTCTGCCATAAAAGGAGTCAGCTTAAACTATGGATATAAGTGAAAGATCAACAGAAAAATCAAAATCATCATCCTCAATGCAAATAGGAGATGACGCAAATTCAGGATCAGGAGTAAATTTCTTCTTCATAGAATGCTTTTCAAGCAGCTTCTTAATAGGAGTAGGGTCAGAGTCAGCACACTCTGTAAGCTCCCTGCATAAATCATCATCAAGTTCAATATAATCATCATCAAGAATTCTTTACTTGAGACCACTCAAGTCTGGGTAACCAAAAGTTCAACCAATGGGGTAGCGTGTAACAGGAATTACAATTCCAGACTGCTTTGCAGACTTAGCAATCTAAGACTCAATAAAATAACCAAGTAAATATTGGGGAACATTGCATGGGAAACAAAAAAATTCCTACGCACACGAATACCTATCATGGTGATGTCCATCTACAAGAGGAGATTTGGATCTACGTACCCTTGTAGATGGTACAGCAGGAAGCGCTAAGAAATGGTTGATGTAGTGGAACGTCTTCACGTCCCTCGAACCGTCCCGCGATCCGTCCCACGATTCGTTCCGATCTAGCGCCAAACGGACGGCACCTCCGCGTTCAGCACACGTACATCTCGACGATGATCTCGGCCTTCTTCATCCAGCAAGCAAGACAGAGAAGTAGATGAGTTCTCTGGCAGCGTGACGGCGCTCCGGTGGTGGTGATGATCTACTCCTGCAGGGCTCTGCCCGAGCTCCGTAGAAATCTGATCTAGAGCTAAAACAGCGTGGTATACGTTTGAGTTGCACGTGGCAATGTTGTGTATCAAATCAACCCTAAACCACCAATATATATAGGAGGGCGGGGGAGGGCTAGCCTTGAGGGACAAGCCCTCAAGGGTGCGCCGGCCAAGGGAGGAGGAGGACTCCTCCTCCAATTCGGCTTGGGAAGGAGGAGTCCTCCTCTTCCTTCCCACCTCCCTCTTTCCCTTTTTCTTTTATTTTCCTTTGGTATTTTCTTATGTGGCACCATGGGCCCCTTGGGCTGACTCCACCAGCCCACTAAGGACTTGTGGCGCCACCCTAGTGCCTTGGGCTCACTCCCGGGTGGGTGGGCCCCTCCCGGTGTACTCCCGGAATCCATTCATCACTCCAGGTACACTCCCAGAATTGCCCAAAACTTTCCGGTGACCAAATGAAACCATCCTATATATCAATCTTCATTTCCGGACCATTCCGGAAACCCTAGTGACATCTGTGATCTTATCCAGGACTCCGAACAACATTCGGTAACCACACATATAACTCAACTATACTAAAACACCATCGAACCTTAAGTGTGCAGACCCTGCGGGTTCGAGAACTATGTAGACATGCCCTGAGGCACTCCTCGGTCAATATCCAATAGCGGGACCTGGATACCCATATATGATCCTACATATTCTCCGAAGATCTTATCGGTTGAACCTCAGTGTCAAGGATTCTTATAATCCCGTATGTCATGCCCTTTGTCCTTCGGTATGTTACATGCCTGAGATTTGACCGGTGGTATCCGCATACCTATTTCAATCTCGTTATCGGCAAGTCTCTTTACTTGTTCTATAATACAGGATCCCGTGACTTACACTTAGTCACATTGCTAGCAAGGCTTGTGTGTGATGTTGTATTACCGAGTGGGCCCCGAGATACCTTTCCGTCACATGGAGTGACAAATGCTAGTCTTGATCCATACTAACTCAACGGACACCTTCGGAGATACCTGTAGAACACCTTTCTTGTCACCCAGTTGCGTTGTGACGTTTGATGCACACAAGGTATTCCTCCGGTGCCAGTGAGTTATATGATCTCATAGGAACAAATACTTGACACGCAGAAAACAATAGCAATAAAACGACACGAACAATATGCTTCGTTCGTAGTTTGGGTCTAGTCCTTCACATGATTCTCCTAATGATGTGATCTAGTTATCAAGTGACAACACTTGCATATAGTCAGAAAACTTTGACTATCATTGATCAACTGGCTAGCCAACTAGAGGCTTGCTAGGGACATTGTTTTGTCTATGTATCCACACATGTATCTATGTTTTTGTTCAATACAATTATAGCATGGATATTAAACGATTATCTTTAAACAGGAAATATAATAATAAATATTTATTATTGCCTCTAGGGCATATTTCCAACAGTCTCTCACTTGCACTAGAGTCAATAATCTAGTCCTCACATCGCCATGCGATTTACCTTGTAATAAATCGAACACCCATACATTTCTGGGTCTGCTACATTCAGATCAGTGTGCACTTTGCAAATATTCACGGCCTCTCCTTTGACGTAGTCGCGGATGAGGTTGAAGCGTCGTTCGATGTGTCTGGTCTTGTTGTGAAACCTTGGTTCCTTTTCTAAGGCAATGGCACTAGTGTTGTCACAAAATAGAGTTATTGGATTTAGTGCGCTCGGCACAACTCCAAGATCTGTCATGAACTGCTTCATCCAGACACCCTCTTTTGCTACCTCCGAGGCAGCCATGTACTCTGCTTCACATGTAGAATCTGCTACGACGCTGTGCTTGGAACTGCACCAGCTTATTGCACATCCATTAAGAATAAATGTGTATCCGGTTTGCGACTTAGGGTCATCCGGATCGGTGTCAAAACTTGCGTCGACGTAACCTTTTACGACGAGCTCTTTGTCACCTCCATAAATGAGAAACATTTCCTTAGTCCTTTTCAGGTACTTCAGAATATTCTTGACCGCCATCCAGTGATCCACTCCTGGATTACTCTGAAACCTGCCTGACATACTTATGGCCAAGCTGACGTCTGGTCTAGTGCACAGCATTGCATACATGATAGAACCTACGGCTGAAGTGTAGGGGACAGAACTCATTTGTTCTCTATCTTCCGCAATTGCTGGGCACTGAGTCTTACTCAATTTTATACCTTGTAATATTGGCAAGAACCCTTTCTTGGACTGATCCATTTTCAACTTCTTCAAAACTTTATCAAGGTATGTACTTTGTGAAAGTCCTATCACGCGTCTCGATCTATCTTTATAGATCTTAATGCCTAGAATGTAAGCAGCTTCTCCTAGGTTCTTCATATAGAAACTTTTATTTCAAGTAATCCTTTATGCTCTCCAAAAGCTCCATATTGTTTCCAATCAGCAATATGTCATCCACATATAATATTAGAAACGCCATAGAGCTCCCACTCACTTTCTTGTAAATACAAGATTCTCCAACCACTTGTATAAACCCGAATGCTTTGATCACCTCATCAAAGCGCTTATTCCAACTCCGAGATGCTTGCACGAGTCCATAAAAGGATCGCTGGAGGTTGCACACTTTGTTAGCATTCTTTGGATGGACAAAACCTTCGGGTTGCATCATATACAACTCTTCCTTAAGAAAACCGTTAAGGAACGCCGTTTTGACATCCATCTGCCAAATTTCATAATCGAAAAATGCAGGTATTGCTAACATGATTCATATGGACTTAAGCATCGCTACCAGTGAGAACGTCTCATCGTAGTCAACTCCTTTAACTTGTGAAAAACCCTTTGCCACAAGTCGAGCTTTATAAACGGTCACATTACCGTATGTGTCTGTCTTCTTCTTAAAGATCCATTTGTTTTGAATAGCCTTGCGGCCTTCAGGTAGTACTTCCAAAGTGCACACTTTGTTCTCGTACATGGATCCTATCTCGGACTTCATGGCCTCCACCCATTTGTTGGAATCCGGGCCCACCATTGCTTCTTGATAATTCGCAGGTTCATTGTTGTCTAACAACATAATTGATAAGACAAGATTACCGTACCACTCAGGACCAGTACGTGATCTTGTCGACCTGCGAGGTCTGATAGGAACTTGATCTGAAGTTTCATGATCATCATTATCAACTTCCTCCTCAACTGGCATCACAATGACTGGGGTTTCCCCTTGCCCTGCGCCACCATTAGAGGTTCGACAGCCTCATCAAGTTCTATCTTCCTCCCACTCAATTCTTTCGAGAGAAACTCCTTCTCAAGAAAATCTCCATTTTTAGCAATAAACACTTTGCCCTCGGATTTGAGATAGAAGGTATACCCAACTGCCTCTTTTGGGTAACCTGTGAAGACACACTTTTCCCCTTTGGGCTCCAGCTTTTCAGGCTGAAGCTTTTTGACATAAGCATCACATCCCCAAACTTTAAGAAATGACAACTTTGGTCTTTTGCCATACCACAGTTTGGATGGTGTCGTCTCAACGGAATTTGATGGTGCCCTATTTAAAGTGAATGCAGTTGTCTCTAATGCATAACCCCAAAACGATAACGGCAAATCGGTAAGAGACATCATAGATCGCACCATCTCTAATAAAGTACGATTACGACGTTCGGACACACCATTGCGCTGTGGTGTTCCAGGTAGTGTCAACTGTGAAACAATTCCACGTTATCTTAAGTGAGCACGAAACTCGAAACTCAGATATTCACCCCCACGATCAGACCGTAGGAACTTGATCTTCTTGTTATGATGATTTTCAATTTCACTCTGAAATTGCTTGAACTTCTCAAATGTTTCAGACCCAGGCTTCATCAAGTAGATATAACCATATCTACTCAAATCGTCTGTGAAGGTGAGAAAATAACGATATCCGCCGCGCGCCTCCACACTCATCGGACCGCACACATCGGTATGTATGATTTCTAACAAGTCATTTGCACGCTCCCTTGTTCCAGAGAACGGAGTCTTAGTTATCTTTCCCATGAGGCATGGTTCGCACTTGTCAAGTGATTCAAAGTCAAGTGACTCCAAAAGTCCATCGGAATGGAGTTTCTTCATGCGCTTTACACCAATATGACCTAAGCGGCAGTGCCACAAAAATATGGTGCTATCATTGCTAACTCTAACTCTTTTGGTCGCAATGTTATGTATATGTGTATCATCGCTATCAAGATTCAATATGAACAGTCCTCTCACATTGGGTGCATGACCATAAAAGATATTACACATAGAAATAGAATAACCATTATTCTCTGACTTAAACGAGTAACCGTCTCGCAATAAACAAGATCCAGATATAATGTTCATGCTTAACATAGGCACTAAATAACAATTATTTAAGTTCATAACTAATCCTGATGGTAACTAAAGTGAAACTATGTCGACGGTGATTGCATCAACCTTGGAACCATTGCCCACGTGCATCGTCACTTCATCTTTCGCAGGCCTTCGTTTATTCCGCAGTTCCTGTTTCGAGTTGCAAATATGAGCAACAGAACCGGTATCGAATACCCACGCACTACTATGAGAGTTGGTTAAGTACACATCAATAACATGTATATCGAATATACCAGATTTTTCCTTGGCCGCCTTCTTATCAGCCAGATAATTGGGGCAGTTGCGCTTCCAGTGACCCAGTCCATTGCAATAATAACACTCTGTTTCAGGCTTAGGTCCAGCCTTGGGTTTCTTCGTCGGATTGGCAACAGGCTTGCCGCTCTTCTTGGAATTACCCTTCTTTCCTTTGCCGTTTCTCTTGAAACTAGTGGTCTTATTAACCATCAGCACTTGATGCTCTTTATGGAGTTCTGACTCTGCGACTTTCAGCATCGCGAATAAGTCGCCGGGTGACTTGTTCATCCCTTGCATGTTATAGTTCAACACAAAGCTCTTGTAGCTTGGTGGCAGTGATTGAAGAATTCTGTCAGTGATAACCTCTTGCGGCAGTCCAATCCCCAGCTCAGCTAGACGGTTTGAGTACCCAGACATTTTGAGCACATGTTCACTGACACACGAATTCTCCTCCATCTTGCAAGCATAGAATTTATCGGAGGTCTCATACCTCTCGATCCGGGTGTTCTTCTGAAAGATAAACTTCAACTCCTGGAACATCTCAAATGCTCCATGACGCTCAAAGCGACGTTGCAGTCCCGGTTCTAAGTCATACAAGACTGCACATTGAACTACTGAGTAGTCCTCCTTACGTGTTAACCAAGCGTTCTTAACATCTTGGTCAGCCGTAGTGGGTGGTTCATCTCCTAGCACAGTATTAAGGACATAATCCTTCTTCCCAGCTTCCAGGAGCAACTTAAGATTACGAGCCCAGTCTACAAAGTTGCTTCCATCATCTTTCAACTTAGCTTTCTCTAGGAACGTATTAAAAAACAGGGTGACTGTCGCGTGAGCCATTGATCTACAACACAAATATTTCAAAGTGAATTTAGACTATGTTCAATATAATTAGAGTTTAACTAATCAAATTACTTGTTAAACTCCCACTCAAAAAGTACATCTCTCTAGTCATTTGAGTGGTACATGATCCAAATTCACTAACTCAAGTCTGATCATCACGTGAGTTGAGAATAGTTTCAGTGGTAAGCATCTCTATGCTAATCATATCAACTATACGATTCATGCTCGACCTTTCGGTCTCATGTGTTCCGAGGCCATGTCTGCACATGCTAGGCTCGTCAAGCTTAACCCAAGTGTTCCGCGTGTGCAACTGTTTTGCACCCGTTGTATGTGAACGTTGAGTCTATCACACCCGATCATCATGTGGTGTCTCGAAACGACGAACTGTCGCCACTGTGCACAGTCGGGGAGAACACAATTTCGTCTTGAATTTTAGTGAGAGATCACCTCATAATGCTACCGTCGTTCTAAGCAAAATAAGGTGCATAAAAGCATTAACATCACATGCAATTCATAAGTGACATGTGTAACGCCCCGGACACACCCGCCAACGGTCGTTACTCCTGGCGGGATCTAGACTGGCCCGACATATCAATACTAGTCTTTTCTGCGGACTTTGTCCTCACTCATGCGCACCCGGGGTCAACTTCCCGGTCGGTCACCCATCCTAGAACTACTCCAAGCTGAGCATGCTTAACCTAGGAGTTCTGTTCGAATGGGCTCCCAGAAAAGAAGGAATTCCTTATTGATATGAGTAGTCTATCATCCCTAATATGCCAGGCTATCACAACATGATATGGCCATCTTCTTGTGCTTCTTGATCTCCATCACCAAAGCACCGGCACGATCTTCTTGTCACCGGCGCCACACCATGATCTCCATCAACGTGTCGCCATCGAGGTTGTCATGCTACTTATGCTATTACTACTAAAGCTACGTCCTAGCAATATAGTAAGCGCATCCGCAAACACAAACGTTAGTTTAAAGAGAACCCTATGGCTCATGCCGGTTTCCATAGCATTGACGTGCAAGTCGATATTAACTATTACAATATGATCATCTCATACATCCAATATATCACATCACGTCATTGGCCATATCATATCACAAGCATACCCTGCAAAAACAAGTTTGACGTCCTCTAATTTGTTGTTGCATGATTTACGTGGCTGCTACGGGTATCTAGTATGATCGCATCTTACTTACGCAAAAACCACAACGGAGATGTGAAAATTTCTATTTAACCACTCCAAGGACCGCCACGGTCAAAACCAATTCAAATAAAGTAGAAGAAACCGACACCCGCCAGCTATCTATATGCACGAGGTTGCATGTCAATCGATGAAACCAGTCTCTCGTAATCGTACGAGTTATGTCGGTCCGGGCCGCTTCAATCCAACAATACCGCCAAATCGGGAAAAGACAAAGGAGGGCAGCAAATCGAACATCACCGTCCACAAAACCTTTTTTGTTCTACTCGAGATAACATCTACGCATGAACCTAGCTCATGATGCCACTATTGGGGAACGTTGCATGGGAAACAAAAAAAATCCTACGCACACGAAGACCTATCATGGTGATGTCCATCTACGAGAGGAGATTTGGATCGACGTACCCTTGTATATCGTACAGCAGGAAGCGTTAAGAAACGTGGTTAATGTAGTGGAACGTCTTCACGTCCCTCGAACCGTCCCACGAACCGTCCCGCGATCCATTCCGATCTAGCGTCGAACGGACGGCACCTCAACGTTCAGCACACGTACAGCTGAACGATGATCTCGGCCTTCTTTATCCAGCAAGCAAGACGGATAAGTAGATGAGTTCTCCGGCAGCATGACAGCGCTTCGGTGGTGGTGATGATATACTCCTGCAGGGCTCCGCCCGAGCTCCGCAGAAATCAGATCTAGAGGTAAAACTACGTGGTATAGGTTTGAGTTGCACGTGGCATTGTTGTGTCTCAAATCAACCCTAAACAACCAATATATATAGGAGGGAGGGGGAGGGCTAGCCTTGAGGTACAAGCCCTCAAGGGTGCGCCGGCCAAGGGAGGAGGAGGACTCCTCCTCCAATTCGGTTTGGGAAGGAGGAGTCCTCCTCTTCCTTCCCACCTCCCTCTTTCCCTTCTTCTTTTATTTTCCTTTGGTATTTTCTTATGTGGCTCCATGGGCCCCTTGGGCTGACTCCACCATCCCACTAAGGACTTGTGGCGCCACCATAGTGCCTTGGGCTCACTCCCGGGTGGGTGGGCCCCTCCCGGTGAACTCCTGGAACCCATTCGTCACTCTCGGTACACTTCCGGAATTTCCCGAAACTTTCTGGTGACCAAATGAAACCATCCTATATATCAATCTTCGTTTCCGGACCATTCCAGAAACCCTCGTGACATCCGTGATCTCATCCGGGACTCCAAACAACATTCGGTAACCACACATATAACTCAACTATACTAAAACAACATCGAACCCTAAGTGTGCAGACCCTGCGGGTTCGAGAACTATATAGACATGCCCCGAGGCACTCCTCGGTCAATATCTAATAGCGGGACCTGGATGCCCATATCGGATCCTACATATTCTCCGAAGATCTTATCGGTTAAACCTCGGTGTCAAGGATTCATATAAACCCGTATGTCATTCCCGTTGTCCTTCAGTATGTTACTTGCCCGAGATTTGATCGTTGGTATCCGCATACCTATTTCAATCTCATTACTGGAAAGTCTCTTTACATGTTCTGTAATACAAGATCCCGTGACTTACACTTAGTCACATTGCTTGCAAGGCTTGTGTGTGATGTTGTATTACCGAGTGGGCCCCGAGATACCTCTCCGTCACACGGAGTGACAAATCCCAGTCTTTATCCATACTAACTCAACGGACACCTTCGGAGATACGTGTAGAACACCTTTATAGTCACCGAGTTACATTGTGACGTTTGGTGCACACAAGGTATTCCTCCGGTGCCAGTGAGTTATATGATCTCATGGTCATAGGAACAAATACTTGACACGCAGAAAACAATAGCAATAAAACGACATGATCAATATGCTACGTTCATAGTTTGGGTCTAGTCCATCACATGATTGTCCTAATGATGTGATCCGGTTATCAAGTGACAACACTTGCATATAGTCAGAAAACCTTGACTATCATTGATCAACTGGCTAGCCAACTAGAGGCTTTATTGGGACATTGTTTTGTCTATGTATCCACACATGTATCTATGTTTTCATTCAATACAATTATAGCATGGATAATAAATGATTATCTTTAAACCGGAAATATAATAATAACTAGTTATCATTGCCTCTAGGGCATATTTCCAACAGTAAACCAGTCTCATCAAGAGTAGTAGAAGCATCATCAAAAGTATCAGACATAGTGACGGGCTCGGTAGAAGCAGCACATGGTGGTGGTGAAGCAAACTTACTCATAACGGAAGGTGAATCAAGCGTAGCACTAGTGGATAGTAAAATTGGAACCTTGGGGTCTCCTTTCTTACCCATAGCGGATAAATCACAACAAGCAAAATAACTCCAAGTAGACTTGTAAATAGAGTTATGCTCCCCGGCAACGGCGCCAGAAAATAGTATTGAGAACCCAGAAGTGTAGGGGATCGCAACAGTCTTCGCGGGTAAGATAACCCAATTTTGATTCGACACAAGGGGAGCCAAAGAATATTTATAAACTTTAACAGTTGAGTTGTCAATTCAACCGCGCCTGAATGGTACTTGCTTGGCAAAGAAATATTAGTAGCAACGGTGATATGGAAGTGATGGTGGAAACGGAAATAATGGTGTCAAAGCAACGAAAGTAAAACAGCAAAAGCAAGCAACTTGTAACCAGCAGGGTTAAAATATTGTAGGCTAGGGAGATGGATGGTTGGTCATGGATGAGAGATATCATGTATTTAACTTGGTGCAAGGCACACAGAAAAGTAATGATCATCTAGGCAAATATCAAACACTAGGCATGTATCCCAAGGTAGTCGTGCGTGCTTGCAATAAGAACTTGCACAACATCTTTTGTTCTACCATCCCGCTACCAACGGGGCCAAAAGGAACTTAAGGAGATTAAGGTGCTCCTGTCAAAGAGCACCGGGACAAAGCATTAAAAATCAATGGATATATGGAATCCTCAAATTATAGTCTATCCCCTTTGGTGTCCCAAGCTGTCACCATTGGGATCGCCGGTTCCGGACTATAATAGGTGCTTACTTCTCATAGATAGGATCAAGAACACAAATATATTCATGAAAACATAATGGGTTCAGATCTGAAATCATGGCACTCGGGCCCAACGTGACAAGCATGAAGAGCAACAGGTAGTAGCAAAGATGATAAACACGATAGTGGATGATAGGCAACATGCCCCCAATAATCTGACGAACTATTACATGATCTAACTCATCCAAACCCTACTGTCCCCTTCGCCTGCAGCAGGGAATTACTCACAGATGAAAGGGGAAGTCATGGAAGGGGGTTGGAGTGGCGATGGTGATGACAATGGCGATGATTTCCCCTCTCCGGAGGCCAAGGCAGCCTCTAGATTAGCTTTCCCGGAGAAGAATCGAGGGTGGCAGCGGCTCCGCGTCGAGAATTGGCAAAATGACTTCTGTTCTCGGGTTTCTCCGGCTCGGGTAAAAATAGGAGCCAAGGTAGGGCACCAGAGGGAGTGGCCCCCACCCAGGTGGCCTCCTTGCGCGGCCAGGGGGCAGGCCGCGCCACCAGGTCGCCTGGAGGCCTCGTGACACCCCTCTGGCCCATCTTCTGGTCAAGGGTTCCTCCTGGTGTGTGTATTTTCTCTATTTTTTATTGGAATTTTCTGGGACGCCTAAAAATCCATTTTCCTGCACACAAGAAAACCATACAGGCAGCTCTGCTAAAAACAGCGTCAGTCGGGGTTAGTTTCGTTCAAATCATGCAAGAATGAGACCAAAACAATAGCAAAAGTGTTTGGAAAAGTCGATATGTTTGAGACGTATCACCATACAAATCATGAAGCGGCGAGGGGTTGTTGGTATCTTCCATGTTAAATTGGTTATTCTCAAGATGACAATTTATTCACTTATCATTGCAACAGAATATGGTGGTAATAGGGATGCCCAATCCCAAAAAGAAAAAATATATTTTATGTTGTCAAATAATAAATTTTTTAGAAAGCGTTGGTATGGACGGTACGCGTGGATACGACTAGTCGTGGAATGTGAAAAAATGGTGGAAAAAGTAATAAACTTTATTTTTAGTTTGGGAACCGCCTACAATTTTCTTAGAATGGAGGGTATTGGAAACTCTTAGTCGTTCTTGTTGATAGGAAAAGCATGCCACCCTAAAAAATTATCTCTAAGTTTTTCACTTTGAGCTCTCGCACCTCTACAAATCCCTGCTACCCTCTGTGAAGGTCCTATCTCTTAACTTTATGCAATTTTTATTTTTGAATTTCAGTCTCCATCTTCTCTTATAAAGCACCAACTAAGGAAAGGTTAGGTATAACATTGTTTAGCATTGATATTTTGAAAGACTTGGTTGCTTATTGATATGCTTGAGTATTGAAATGTTCATGTCAAATTACAGAATATTGCTTTGCATCATCTACAAGTCCATATGACCATGCTGAAAAGAAAAACAATATGATGAACATGTGAGGCAGCATTCCACATCAAAAATTCTGTTTTTATCATTTGCCTACTCGAGGACGAGCAGGAATTAAGCTTGAGGATGCGGATACGTCTCCAATGTATCTATAATTTTTTATTGTTCCATACTGTTATATTATCATTCTTGGATGTTTTATAATCATTTTATAGCAACTTTATATCATTTTTGGGGCCTAACCTATTGACATAGTGCCTAGTGCTAGTTGTTGTTTTTTGCTGTTTTTTCCTTCATGGAAAATGCATATGAGATGAGGTCCAATTGCCATGGAACTTTATGGAGATTTTTTTGGACCAGAAGGAAACTTGGGAGACAAGAATGAGTAGTAGACGAGGCCTAGGGGGACCACTAGACATCAGGGTGCGCCAAAGGCCCCTAGCGCAGCCTGGTGTCTAGTGGGGCCCTCGGGAACCTCCTCCAATGCCTCTAAGCTCTATAAATGACCCAATATTCAGAAAACCCTAGGGGAATCGACAAAAAATTGTTTCAGCCACCGCTAGTTCCAGAGCCATGAAATCCAACCTAGAGCCCGTTCCGAAGAGGAACACAATCACGGAGGTGTTCACCATCCTCATTGGTGCTCCTCCGATGATGCGCGAGTAGTTCATATCAGACCTACGGTTCTATAGGCACTAGCTAGATAGCTTTCCCTCTTGTTTTGTTTCTCAATACAATGGTCTCTTGGAGATCCATATGATGTAACCCTTTCATTTGCGGTGTGTTTGTTGGGATCCGATGAATTGTGAGTTTATGATCAGAGCTATGAAAACATATTCATTCTTGATTATTATAGCCTCGTATTTATTCTCTGATATTTGGGTTTTGTGTGGCCAACTTGATCTTTTATCTTGAAATTGGAGGAGGTGCTTTGTGATGGGTTCGATCTTGCGATGCTCGATCTCACTAACACAAAGAGACATGACATGCATGTAGCATTGCTATCAAGGATAAAACGATGGGGTCTATTCCTACATGAATAAATCTTGTCTACATCATGTTATCGTTCTTAAGGCATTACTCCATTTCTCCATGAAATCAATACACTAGATGCATGCTGGATAGCGGTCGATGTGTGTAGTAATAGAAGTAGATGTAGGCAGAAGTCGGTCTACTTGTCTTGGACGTGATGCCTATATACATGATCATTATCTTGAATATCATCATAATTATTTGCTCTTCTAAAAATTTCCCAACGGTAATTTGTCTACCCATTGTTTGCTATTTCTCAGGGAAGCCACTAGTGAAACCTACGGCCCCGGGTCTACTTCACATCATCTATTTGCAATCTCTACTTTGCTATTTTTGTTTCTACTTTATTTGCTCTTTTATTTTCAAATCTATATTATCAACAAACCCAAAAATACATTGTTGAGTTATATTTTCTATCACCCTTATTTGCATCTATGAATCTATCCTTAATTTACCCACGAGGGATTGACAACCCCTCCACGCGTTGGATTACGAGATTTGCTATTTGTGTGCACGTGTTGCTTGTTGGGGAATGTTGCATGGGAAATAAAAAAATTCCTACGCACACGCAAGACCTATCCATGGTGATGATCGTCTACAAGAGGGGAGATCAGATCCACATACCCTTGTAGATCGCTAAGTGGAAGCGTATATAACGCGGTTGATGTAGTGGAACATCTTCGCGATCCAAATCGAAGTCCGTCCCGCAATCTCATCACAATCCGTCCCGCGATCCCATCACGATCCATCCTGATCTAGTGTCGAACGGAAGGCACCTCCACGTTCAGCACACGTACAACTCGATGACGATCCCCGCTTTCTTGATCCAGCAAGAGGGGCAGAGAGGTAGATGAGTTCTCCAACACGACGGCGTGGTGGTGGTGGACAATCCAGCAGGGCTTTGCCAAGCGCTGCGGAACTAATCTAGAGGAGAAAACGATCTAGAGAGAGAGAAAACTCGGGGATCATCATATTCATCCCCGATATGCTATAGTTCATCACGAAGCTCCAGTAGCTTGGTGACAGTGACTTTGGAGAACCATCACTATCTCATCTTGAAGATTAACTCCCACTCAATTCAAGCGATTGTAGTACTCTGACAATCTGACCACATGCTCAATGATTGAGCTTTTCTCCCTTACTTTCTAGAGAAAGAATCTTGTCGGAGGTCTCATACCTCTCAACACACGCACGAGCCTGAAATCCCAATTTCATCTCTTGGAACATCTCGAGCGGTGCATTAAGGTCATAAGCCTTCTGTGCAGCAATGAGGACAACGCTGAGTTTACGGACCTAGTCCGCATAATTGCTACTATCATCTTTCAACTAAATTTTCTCTAGGAATATATCAAAAACTGTAGAGCTACAACGCAAGCTAAATAATTTGCAAAGACGTTTGACTATGTTCATGATAATGAGTTCAATTAATGATATTACTTAAGAACTCCCACTCTAATTGACATCCCTCTAGTCATTCAAGTGTCGCATGATCCAAATTCACTAACTCAAGTCCGATCATCACGTGAGCTGAGTTTAGCTTCAATGGTGAACATCTCTATGTTGATCACATCCACTATATGAGTCAAGCTCGACCTTTCGGTCTCTTGTGTTCTGAGGCCATGTTTGTACATGCTAGGCTCGTCAAGTTTAACCCGAGTGTTCCCCTGTGCAACTGTTTTGCACCCATTGTATGTGAACGTAGAGTCTATCACACCCGATCATCACGTGGTGTCTCGAAACGACGAACTTTCGCAACGTGTACAGTCGGGGAGAACACAATTTATCTTGAAATTTTAGTGAGGGATCACCTTATAATGGTACCGTCATACTAAGCAAAACAAGGTATATAAAAGGATTAACATCACATGCAAATCATAAGTGACATGATATGGCCATGAACTTGTGCTTCTTGATCTCCATCACCAAAGCACCGACATGATCTCCATCGTCACCCGCGCCACACCATGATCTCCATCATTGTGCTACCATCGAGGTTGTCGCGCTATCTATGTTGTTACTACTGAAGCTACTACTAGCGACAAAGCAAAGCTTCTCCAAGTGAAAACAATTAAAGACAACCCTATGGCCCGTGTCGGTTGGCATAGCATCGACGTGCAAGTCGATATTTAACTATTACAACATGATCATCTCATACATCCAATATATCATATCATGTATTTGGCCATATCACATCACATGCATACCCTGCAAAAACAAGTTAGACGTCCTCTAATTCTTTGTTGCAAATTTGACGTGGCTGCTATGGGTATCTAGTATGATCGCATCTTACTTACGCAAGGCCACAAGGGTGATATGCAACTTGCTATTTAACCTTGTCTAAGGACCGCCTCGGTCAAATCCGATTCAACTAAAGTTGAGGAAACAGAGACCCGACAGTCATCTTTATGCAACAAGTTGCATGTTAGTCGATGAAACCGGTCTCTCGTAAGCGTACGAGTAATGTTGGTCCAGGCCGCTTCAATCCAACAAGACCGCCCTATCAAAAAAAAGACTAAGGAGGGTAGCAAATTAAACATCAACGCCCAAAAACTCCTTTTTGTTCTACTCGAGATGTCATCTACGCATAGACCTAGCTATGATGCCACTGTTGGGGAATGTTGCATGGGAAACAAAAAATTCCTACGCACGCACAAGACCTATCCATGGTGATGATCATCTACAAGAGGGGATATCGGATCCACATACCCTTGTAGATCGCTAAGAGGAAGCGTATATAATGCGGTTGATGTAGTGGAACATCTTCGCGATCCCAATTGTAGTTCGTCCAGCGATCTCATCATGATCCATCCCGCGATCCCATCACGATCCATCCCGATCTAGTGTCGAATGGACAGCACCTCCGCGTTCAGCACATGTACAACTCGATGACGATCCCCACCTTTTTGATCCAGCAAGAGGGGCGGAGAGGTAGATGAGTTGTCCAACACGACGGCGTGGTGGTGGTGGTGGTGGACAATCCAGCAGGGCTTCACCAAGCGCTGCAGAACTAATCTAGAGGAGAAAATGATATACAGAGAGGGCAGCACGTCGCAAATTATGGATAGGGATGCCTCTAATTCCTCTAGTATATATAGGAGGGAGGGAGGGGAGGAGGAAGCCTCTAACCCTCAAGGTTTGGCCGAAATTGGAGGTGGAGGTGGAGGAGTCCACCTACAATCCTACTCCTAGTAGTATTCCATATTTTCTCCTCCTTCCCCTTTTCCCTTTTTTCCCTTCTTTTTCTCCTCGGCCGAAATAGGTCCTCTTGGACTGCCGCACCAGCCCACTAATGTCTGGTGCACCACCTTTAGGCCTACTAGGTTCTCTCCCGGGTGGGTGGCCCCTCCTGGTGAAACCCCGGAACCCATTCGTCACTCCCGGTACTTTAAGCCAAATCCAACTTTCCTATATATCAATCTTAACCTCCGGACCATTCTGGACCTCCTCGTGAAGTCCGGGATGTCACCAGGATTCTGAACAACTTTCGGTTACCAAACGCACATAACTCAATAATACCGAAACGTCACCGAACCTTAAGTGTGCAGATCCTGTGGGTTCGAGAACTATGTAGACATGACCTGAGACACTATCCAGTCAATAACCAATAGTGGGACTTGGATTCCCATATTGGATCGTTCATATTCTACGAAGATCTTTGTCGGTTGAACCTCTATGCCAAGGATTCAGTTAATCTAGTACCCTGTTCGCTTTTGTCCATCGGTATGTAGCTTGCCCGAGATTCGATCGTCGGTATCTCCATACCTAGTTTAATCTCGTTACCGGCAAGTCTCTTTACTCGTTCCATAATACAAGATCCCCTAACTAACTCCTTAGTCACATTGCTTGCAAGGCTTGCTGTGATGTTTTATTATCGAGTGGGCCCCGAGATACCTCTCCATCACACGGAGTGACAAATCCCAGTCTTGATCCATGCCAACCCAACAGACACCTTCGGAGAGACCTATAGAGCACCTTTATAGTGACCCAATTACGTTGCGACGTCTGATACACACAAGGTATTCCTCTGGTGTGCGGGAGTTGCATGATCCCATGGTCATAGGAACAGATACATTGACATGCAGAAAACAGTAGCAATAAACTGACACGATCATATGCTACGTTCATAGTTTGGGTCTTGTCCATCACATCATTCTCCTAATTATGTGATCCCGTTATCAAGTGACAACACTTTTCTATGGCCAGGAAACCTTTAGAATCTTTAATCAACGAGATATATAACTAGAGGCTCATCCACACATGTATTTGAGTTTCCAATCAATACAATTCTAGCATGGATAATAAACGATTATCATGAACAAGGAAATATAATAATAACAAATTTATTATTGCCTCTAGGGCATATCTCCAACATTGCTTACATGGTCTTGTGGATCATCCTACTAGATTGATACCTTCGTTTCTTAACTTAGGGAAATACTTGGCGTCGCTGTGCTACATCACCCTTTAAGCTTGGAGGGAAACCAACGCATGAGCAAGAGTTAGCAGTTTGCATTAAATTCAAATGTCATTTTAATCATCTGAAGTCAACAAATAATCCAAAAATATTTAGTAAAGTTCATTTTAAGTTTCTAAAATCATTTGTTTCATAACACTTTTATTAAACAATTTCTTAATTCAAATTAAACCTAATTAGGTTTTCTTTTTGAATTCTCGCTAATATTGTATTCTATTTAAAATATATTTTAAAATTAATTAAAATTGAACTAAATTGTTTTGTTATGTAAGTATACTTAACTAGATTTAATTTGCAGAATCAATTAATTTTGATTTATAGTTTGTAAGTTATGACCTATTAAAATGCAAACTCATTTTTTTTAAATTCAAATTTAAACTACTTGAATTCCAAACTTAGTTTGTAGGGTGATAGTGCAATTCATAAGGGTCATTATGCAAAAATAATCGCTCAATTTGGAGTTACAGATAAAAAGTTGTGAAGGTTATAAGTTCAAGGAGGTTTTCCATAAAATCTACATTCTAATTTAATTAATAGTATGTGCCATGGATAAGATTGTGGATAAGGTTATGACATGGCACGTTCTTATTGGTTCAAAGGTTTCCACGGTGGGCTCTAAACGGCGGACAACTGATACTTAGGGCAAAATGATTCCTTTAAATAAGTGATCTCATCCTACGGATTGAACCTAAGATTGTATCGAGAATTAGATCTAGGAAGGCTAGGGTTTTGGGCTCATGGGATATTTTGCTGAAGGCTTCCAGAAATGTCGAGCACTGTGGCGCAGAGGTTAGACTCATTGGAGATGGCATTCCAGGACTCACTGGGGTCGATGGAGGACATGGATGGATGCGGTTCGACGAGGTTGATTTGCTCGTGGCCACTGTCGGGGCTGGGGACGACACTGGCAACAGCTACCAACTCGCTGGCGGTGATGGAGCTTCGATTCTGGTATCTGTTAACGTTTTTGCTCGCATCTTAAAAATCAATGGGGTCAAGGGCGTGCACAATGACGTGACTGAGACGAGGGACACTATCATGGGGCGAAATACTCACGGGAATCGGCGACATCGAGCCCAAGGCGGCGGAAGGCTTCGGCTTTCGGTGGACGCGGCTTCAAGGGGGTCTTGGGATTGGAAAGATTGTGTAGGAGGTCTGTCTAGGCGCCAGGAGTGATCCATTGGCAAGGGTTAATCGGGAGGGTGGCTACATCTATAGAAATCCTTGTGAGGCGAGCTAGGGAAGAGCGGGGATGGAAGGGTCACCGACGGGAAGCCCAATGGCGTCTACTCAGATCGATTGGGGAAAACATATGAACGGGGCAAGGGTTGTTATAGGGCGTAGTGGCCGGGAGCGGGCGTGGCCATGGACGCACAGTCGTGGGTGATGTGGTCTCGGCGTGCACGACGTGTGTGCGGGTGTGCTAGATTGGTTAGGGGAGAGAGATGACACGCAGGGCCTAGCTCTCTGTGAGAGAGAGGGGGAGAGGCATGGGGTGGGCTACAGTGTTGCTGCTCGGTCGGTTAGGTTTGGTCGCCAACGACCTTTTTCCTTCTCCTTTGTGTTTGTTTACCTTTTTGTTTTCTTTCATTTTCTGTTTTGTTCTAAATTGAAATGCAGTTTAAATTCAACTTTTTCTTCAAGAGTGAATGCATTCTAAATTCTAATTTGAAAATTTATGAAATGTTCACAATTCTCTTGGGCATCTTGCAAAACTATTTTGTGAACATTTATTTTCAGTTTGGTTTCAAACTAAATATGTTTCAAAATTCATTTTGAAAATATGGGAGAGGTCTAGGTCATTATTTGGACTTAAGAAATGTCAATTGTTGCCAAAAACAATTTGCAAGGCTATAATTCTATAATTCCATTTTTTATTTCAATTGACTTATCAAATAAAAGCAATATAATTTCTTTTAGGGAAATTATTGAATTGGCTTGAGTACTCTTGGGACTCGTCCAATGCTTTTGCCCAACAATATTTCAAATGTCTTGGGTTCCACCTATTGGCTAGCTAGATTTCCACCGTTTGCAATGGGATTTGAACTTCCTATTCAAACCACAAGCAGTTTCACTAGAAAATCAAACATTCAAGGGAGTGTTCCTGATTTTTTTAATTCCCTGTGGGAATGTTTAAATATAACTTTTACGAACTAAAGTTGTGGACTTAGAATGTTCCTTAATTGTAATAGAAAAATGTCGCATTGGGATATAAGGAGTAGGTACAACTTGATTAACAAAATAAGATTATATGTCAGTTTTCGCAATAATAGGTTCTTCACAAGTATCTTTAATGGGTTCCTGATATTTAAACCACTTCTCTATAGAAATATAAACATGAGAAGCAAAAGATCTACAAAAAAGTAACTACTCCCTCAAAATCAAGTCTGTATTTTGCACTAAGGTGATGAAAAAAATCGGCTTCTACAATAGAATTAACACAATCACATTCAAGTTTTATATTTGACTCTTTACCTTCTCCAACCTCCCACTGTTCAAAGTTGTGTTTAATCCTTTCGAAGTTTCAATAAGATCTCATTTGGATTCCAATTCCGGATTGAGAAAGAATCAAGGATTTCTTTATCGCGAAGAGAAACCTAGTATAAAAATTATGAAAATGGTATCCCTTGCGAGATCATGATTGGTACATTTGGGAATTAAGTCCTTAAGGATTACCCAAGATTGAGAAATACTTTCTCCTTCACACAGCAAGAAAATATTGATTTAAACCGATCACAATGAACCAAATGCATAGGATGAAATTTGTGATGAATTCCAGCTTCATTCGGTTCGAGTCCCATGAAATAGAATCTTAGAATAGCCTATACCATGCCAATGTTTTTCACTCCAATGATAAAGGGAATAACTTCCTTTTAACTTCATCTGTCCATAATCCTTCTAGTTTAACTAATTAACGTAGGTTATCCATAAAAAGTAAGTGCATATCAGGATGTGTTGTTCCATCTCCTGCATAAGGATTTTCATGCATTTTTTCCAAAATATCAAAAGGAATTTCATAAAAAATAATTTTAGTAGGTGTACGCTCATCTCTTACCAATTGTGCTCGAGGTGAAGATACCCCAAACAAGCCTCTCACATGATTGTTCGCCATAATAATGATTATAGATAAAATTTGGCACATACAATTAGTGCTTCCTTAACAAATTCTACATACCAAGAGCACCAAACTACCAGACAATGCTGCCAGAAAAGATTCTTGATGACACACAAGTGTAGGGGTCAATCATAGCCAGTTCAATAAGTAAGAGTGTGTCGAACCCACCAAGGAGCAGAACAAATTGATAAGCGGTTGTCAACAAGATACTCTGCAAGTGGTGTAAGATAGAGATAATTTGATAGCAAGATAATTAGTGGCAAGTAACAAGTAGCAGAAGTAGAAACTTGCACCAAGTGGCCTAATCCATAATGTTGTGAAGGACTAGCCCATAGTACTTCTTATAGTGATTAAAACAGTCTTGAGGACACACATGAATATCATTTCATTAATTTCACCATAATTCTCCGACTTACATTCATTTCCATCGAAAGTTATTATGTGGGTGGAAAGGTTCTAAGGAATTGTTCTTACTTGAACCTACTTATGATTATACCCTACATGCAAGCATGTGCAAATATAAGAGAAGTAATTAAGATAAATTTAACCATAGCGTTAAACATCTAGATCCAAAATAGTCTCGCACGAAACCATTCAGAAACTAGGGTTTAGGTTTTAGTCACTCTCTCAACCCATCATCTTAAAACTAATTGTATAGTGCATTCCCCTAGGCCTAAAGATGGTTAAGTGTCATGTAGTCGACGTTCACATGACACCACTAGTTGAGGAACAACACAATATATCATCAGAACATTGAACGGTGATCAACTTCACATGATTGCTAATAACAAGACTTCACTCGTGTCCTCAAGAAAAATAGAACTACCCAGAACTCATAATATTGAACATGTTTAGTAGGTATAAATATGCAATTAACAATCTAAACATATAGATCTTCCACCAAGTAAATGAACTAGCATCAACTACAAGATGTAATCAACACTACTAGCACCTCCAAGTATTGATCTGAGGTTTGATACAAAGATTGAGCACAAGAGATGAAATGCGGTTTGGGGATGAGATGGTGTTGTCGAACATGTTGATGAAGATGAAGCCTCTCACAATAAGAGAAACATTAGGAATGATGGCTTTGCTTTCCCACTCCCGAAGGGAAGTTTCCTTGTCATAATTTCTCCATCGAAGAGAAAAAAATCTCCACATCTCGTTCCGCCTTCAGACGGTGGCAGAATGTCGTGAAAGTGTTCTCCTTATTTTCTATTTGTCAAAGAGGACCTTATAGACAAACGGAATGGGGAGGAGAGCCATCAGGGCCACACATGAACAAGTGGTGCGGTCACACCTGCCCATGTGTCTGGATGGTGGGGCCCCTTTGGCATATATTTTTCTCCAGTGTTTTTTATATAGTACAAAATACATTTCCGTGAAAATTCACTTCATTTTGAGCTTCGGAAAATTGCTATCTCTATTGTATCCTTTACATGTCAGAGTTCTAGCTGCTGATAATCCCTCTCCTTTGGTCTATATTGCATTTTAAGAGAGAAAATATATGAGAATTGTATCATGATATAAAATATAAATTCAAAATAAGATAAATAATAGTAGGAAATCATGATGTAAAATGCATGTATCATGTATCTTCGCGTCGGCTGAAATGCGATTTTGTACGCAAAGGTGATGCAGGCATAGGTGATCGTTAACACAACGTGGGAAGCTTTGCATCATTCGTGCGGCCCGCACACGGCCATGAACAACCACGAGGATGGCATTTTCATGTCGATTGTGGACCTCACATGTACCGACGACGACCACCTGGCAGACTCCGACAATAAAGAGTAGGAGGTGGAACACGGACATGGGCATGTCTCGTGTCCCATGTGGGGCAGCTCCGCGACCCATGTCCTACTCTTCCCCTCGTTTCTTATCGACACGTTCACTTCTCAAAGCTCACGACTATTGAGATCGCCAAACATGGGGAAGACTGGGTGTGGAATATGGACGCCTCCACGACTAATGAAGATTTACATTACGTTAAAAATTATATTAATTTTATTTAATGTAATATGTTAAAAATGTCATGAACTTGGTCCGATTTAATGAAAAACAAACTGTTTGCATGAAATTTGTCTACTTTGTTCAAATCCTGTTTGCAATGTATTCGGACGTTTGACGGATAAGATTGAATGGCCAGCTCATGTATCACTCTCTACGGACGCAAATGGGTACTATATTCGTTTAGGGGGTCGCTTTGGAGATGCCCTGACGAGCCACGAATAGGGGTGTAAACGTGTTGAGTTCAAGCGAATTGGACTAGTGCTCAGCTCAAGTTGTACTAAGATTTGCGCAAAACTCAAGGTTGAGCATTAGAAAGTATTTCATGTTTAGCTTGTAACGATCTTGAGTTGGTTTAGAGCTAAATAAGAGTTTTTCCTAATAATCTAGGGGAACTTTTACCTCCGTCCCCAAAGTGAAGAAGGAGTAGGAACTATAGGTTGTCATGTTTGGGCCTAATAGTTCCACGACTGCTACCATGGTTGTTGCCAACGAGGATCGTGATGACCATACGTATAGGGGATCAATCTAGTCCTTTCGATAAGTAAGGGTGTCGAACCCAACGAGGAGCAAAAGAAAATGACGAGAGGTTTTCAGCAAGGTAATTCTACAAGCTCTAAAATAGCGGTAACAAGTTGTTTGATAGCAAGATAATTCTTACAAGTAATGAGTAGCAATAGTAACAATAACTGCAGCAAGGTAGCCCAATCCTTTTGTGGCAAAGAATAGGGTAGAACAGTCTCTTATAATAGGCAGAGCGTTCTTGAGGGCACATGGGAATTTCAACTGGTCACTTTCGTCATGTTAGGTTAATTTGTGTTTGGTATTTTGATAATTTGATATGTGGGTGGACTGGTGCTTGGGTGCTGTTCTTACTTGAAGAAACCTCCCACTTATGATTAACCCTCCTGCAAGCATTCGCAACTACGAGAAAAGTATTAAGAATAAATTCTAACCATAGCATTAAACATATGGATCCAAATTAGCGCCTTACGATGTAGTGTATAGACCGGGGTTTATGTTCGTGTCACTCTCGCAACCCACCCTCTAATTAATAATCCACAATGCATTCCCTTAGGCCCAAAATATGGTGAAGTGTTATGTAGTCGATGTTCACATAACACCACTAAGGGAATCACAACATTCGTATCATTAAAATATCGAAGGAATGTCAACTTCACGTGACTACTTGCAACATGATTTATCCCGTGGCCTCAAGAACAAAAGTAACTACTCACAAGTGATAAACATGTTCATGATCAGAGAGGTATTGAATAGCATAATGGATCTGAACATATAATCTTCCACCAAGTAAACCATAAAGCATCAACTACAAGATGTAATTAACACTACTAGACACACCCCACGTACCAATCCGAGGTTCCGGTACAAGATTGAGTACAAGAGATGAACTAGGGTTTTGATAGGAGATGGTGTTGGTGAAGATGTTGATGAATATTGGCCTCCCCAAGATGAGAGGGTTGTTGGTGATGACGATGGCCATGATTTCCCCCTCTGGGAGGGAAGCTCCTCCCATGGAATCTCTCCCCCGGAGTGCAAAAGCGCTCTTGCCCAGGTTCCGCCTTGCGATGGCGGCGCTTCTTCCCAAAAGTCCTCTCCTCATTTTTTCAAGGTCAAAAGAGAGTATGTACCAGAAGATGGCCGCGAGAGGTGTGCTGGGTGGCCCACTACCCACCAGGCCGCACCAGGGGGGCTAGCGTGCCCTGGTGCCTAGTGGCCACGTGTCAGCCCCCCTGTGGTGCTTCTTTCCTCCGATATTTGTAATTTATTCCATAAAATTTCCTCGTAAATTTTTAGCCCATTTGGAGATGTGTAGAATAGATATCTCTGACATAGCTTTTTCGGGTCCATAAATCCATATGTCGGCATTCTCACTCTTGGTGTAAACCTTGCATATAATGAGAGAAAAGGCAATAGAATTACTCCATAAAGTGGTATAATGCATAAAACTCTATAAATAATAGTAAAAAATATGATGCAAAATGGATGTATCATCTCCCCCAATCTTAGACCTCGCTTGTCCTCAAGCGAAAGCCAAAAACAAAAATCATGACCACATGCTATGAGAGAGAGAGGTGTCGATAAAAACAAATTACGGACATAGTAGCATCATGCTGATTATTATAACATCAAATAAACTTTATAAAATGCTTCGTCACTGTATTTTCATCGTATAACTTTCATCAAAAAGACTTCTTATAAACAAGTAACAATTCATCACAACATCGAAGTATGAAGCATAAACTCTATTGAGAAATAACAAAGTATGTTTTCACTCAACTTTGCAACACAATTCATCACATCTTTAGGAAGGGTCACATATCGGAGCTTTTAAGAAAGTCTACGTACCTAAATATCATTTAGTATTTTATGATTCCTAACACTCGCCGCATACATATGAGCAAAAGGTTTCAACTGGACACATAGAAAGATAGGGACATAAAGTGTTGCCTCCCAACGTATTAATCTCAAGGGTGATGTCAACAATAATAACTCATGACCACCCACATTCAACTGGATATATATGTCTAGATATTTCCCTACCACATGATGCTTCTCAAAGAGAAAATAAAGAGGAGTAGATAAGAATTCTTTGACTCTTGCATAAAAGTAAATACATAAAAGTAAAAGATAGGCCCTTCGTAGAGGGAAGCACAGGTTGTCATGCGCTTTTCGGTTGTATGCCAAATCCCTTAGTGCAAAGGAACGTTATGTTATATTGCCCCTTATGATGGCAACCTTTATTATTGCCATCACAAGTTCTTATAACGCTTAATTTCTCTTACACTAGACGGTCGAAAAAGTTTAGAAGCAATTTTTTTTGCCTTGTGCACCGATGACAACTTACTTGAAGGATCTTACTCAATCCATAGGTAGGTGTTGTGTACTCTTAAAACATGGATTTGAGTTTAAGGTTTTGGATGCACAAGTAGTATCTCTACTTAGTGCGGAGTTTTGGCTAGCGAAGATATTGGGCAAGAACCACATGTTAGAGGATCTATAACAATATAACTTCTATGTGAATGTGAACAAGCATAAATCATTACGTTGTCTTCCTTGTCCAATGCCAACATTTTGGCATATTATAATTAATGGGGCTCACAATCATAAAAGATGTCATGGATAGTGTATTTGCATGTAAATCTTCTCTTCCCTTATTAATTATTTCATGTGTTGCATCACCAACCGATGCTATGTTTGTCAACCTTCAACAAATTTTACCACTTATACTTTTCCTTATGTGATGTCACTACTTACTATAAGATTAGCATATGATATTTTTAATTATTTTCCTTTATTTTGATTTCAGCAAGACAGTAAATAATGAAAACTGAAACTAAACTTCATTACATAACTCTCACTCGATTACATAGATAGATGGATCACGAAATTAGCACTCAAAATGATTGATCGAACTAAATTTTTATTTGAACCAATCACGAAATAACTAAAGATCGAACTAACATGGATAAAGATAAGAAGATTGATGATGATACGATATGGGGGCACCTCCCCCAAGCTTGGCACAAGCCAAGGGGAGTGCCCATACTCGTGTCCTCAACTCTCCTTCTTTGGTGATGAAGATGAAGGTGGTGGTGTAGATGATGAGGTAACATCGGAATGTAGCCTCAAGAGGTTCTCGAGTTGTTGAATAATGCTCTGGAGTTCGATGATTTAGTCCTTTAACAAAATATTTTCATGACTAAGATATTTATTCTGCGCACGAACCGTTTCGAATGCTCTAAATACTTCAATTTGACTAGGGGTGAGATGCTCATAGTAGGGTTGGAGGTAATCTTCCCCCTCCTCTTCGTTTGCCGGCATGGCCTGTCCTTCTTCTCGAGCTTGATCCGCCTTTACTTCCTTGCCCTTGTTCTCCTTGGTGGCTTCTACCGATTCCTCCTTCTTCAGTTCCATATTCATTAGCCAAGCATCCTCTTCTACGCGGGTTGGAGGAGGGAGAAGACATTATGCCCGTCTTGATAGTTCTCACAGAAAAACAACACGAAACAAGAGCACAAGATTTCTCCATGATACTCGGATAAAATGATCGAGATATATATATATATATAAAGAATTTTTATATAGGGAAATACTTGTCCTACAAGAAAATGAAGCCGGGAAGGTCCCCAGGGGCCCACTATCTACCAGGCCATAACAGGGGGCTGGAGCGCCCTTGTGCCTAGTGGGCACCTAGTTTGCCTTCCCGTGTGTTTATCAATTTCCTAATTTTTCTAATATTCCAAAACTAACAGAAAATATTTTTGTGTGTTTTTTGGAGTCCGGTTACTTACCGTATCACATACCTCTTCCTTTTAAGGATTCTCGAGTGTTCTGGAAGGTCTCATTTATGTGTTCCTCCGGTGTCATGCTTTGAATAATATTTGTTTCAACATTAATAGGTGTACCTCAAAAATAGTGCTTTATTATTTGTCCATTGACCACCTTTGGGTTAGTGCCTTCGAGATTATTGATCTTAATGGCTCCAAATTAACTGATAAACTTCTTCAATGATATATGGTCCTTCCCATTTGGAGAGAAGTTTTCATGCAAAAAATCCAAGATGAGAATTGTACAATAGAACATATTCACCAACTTTGAATTCTTTTTTTGGATTCTTATGTCATGCCAAATTTTAACTTTTTCTTTGAACAATTTGGCATTTTCATAAGCTTGGGTTCTCCCTTCATCTAATGAGCTAATATCAAATAACCTCTTTTCACCAGCAAGTTTGAAATCATAGTTTAGTTCTTTAATTTCCCAATAAGCTTTATGGTCTAACTCAAGAGGTAAATGGCATGTTTTTCCATACACGATTTTATAAGGAGACATACCCATAGGATTTTTTATCAGCTATTTTGTAGGCCCACAAGGCGTCATCTAATTTCTTAGACCAATTCTCTCGGGACCTATTGACTGTCTTTTGCAATATTAATTTTATTTCTCTATTGGTTAATTCTACTTTACCACTAGATTGACGATGATAGGGGGATGCAATTCTATGGTTTACATCATATCTAGCAAGCAACTTACGAAAAGCACCATGAATAAACTGAGAACCACCATGAGTCGTTAAGTATCTAGGGACTCCAAAATGTGGGTAAATAACTTCCTTAAGCATTTTAATGGAGGTGTTATGATCAAAACTATTGGTTGCGATAGCTTCTACCCACTTAGTGACATAATCAACAAAACCAAAATATGTGTATACCCATTAGAGGAAGGAAAAGGTCCCATATAATCAAATCCCCAAACAACAAATGGTTCAATAATATGTGCATAATTCATAGGCATTTCTTGACGTCTACTAATATTACCAATTCTTTGACATTCATCACAAGAGAGGGCAAACTTATGAGTATCTTTGAAAAGAGTAGGTCAATAAATCCAGACTTTAATACCTTGTGTGCGGTCCTATGTCTCGCATGGTGTCCCCCATAAGTCTCAGAGTGACACTTCTGAAGGATTTGTTCCTGTTCATCCTCAGGTATATAACATCTAATAGTAGCATCTACTCCCTCTTTATAAAGATGTGGGTCATCCCAAAAGTAATGTCTTAAATCAAAGAAGAATTTTTTTCCTCATAGGTGAAACTAGGTGGTATGTAGCAACAATGTAATTCGCATAATCAGCAAACCACGTTGTGTTATGAGAAACATTATTAACCACAACTAGTTGTTCATCAGGGATGTTGGAAATATGCCATTGAGGCAATAATAAATTGTTTATTATTATATTTCCTTGTTCATAATAATCGTTTATTATCCATGCTAGAATTGTATTGATTGGAAACTCAAATACATGTGTGGATACATAGACAACACACTGTCCCTAGTGAGCCTCTAGTTGACTAGTTCGTTGATCAAAGATGGTCAAGGTTTCCTGGCCCTAGGCAAGTGTTGTCACTTGATAACGTGATCACATCATTGGGAGAATGATGTGATGGACAAGACCCAAACTATAAACGTAGCATATGATCGTGTCAGTTTATTGTTACTATTTTCTGCATGTCAATGTATCTCTTCCTATCACCATGAGATCATGCAACTCCCGGACACCGGAGGGATACCTTGTCGGTAATCAAACGTCGCAACGTAACTGGGTGACTATAAAGGTGCTCTACACGTGTCTCCAAAGGTGTCTGTTGGGTTGGCATGGATCAAGACTGGAATTTGTCACTTCGTGTGACGGAGAGGTATCTTTGGGCCCACTCGGTAATACAACATCACAACAAGCCTTGCAAGCAATGTGACTAAGGATTTAGTTATGGGATCTTGTATTACGGAACGAGTAAAGAGACTTGCTGGTAACGAGATTGCACTAGGTATAGAGATACCGACGATCGAATCTCGGGCAAGTAACATACCGAAGGACAAAGGGAATAATATACGGGATTATGTGAATCCTTGGCATAGAGGTTCAACCGATAGAGATCTTCGTAGAATACGTGGGAGTCAATATGGACATCCAGGTCCCACTATTGGTTATTGACCATAGAGTGTCTCGGGTCATGTATGCATAATTCTCGAACCCGTAGGGTCTGCACACTTAAGGTTCGGTGACGTTTCAGTATGGTTGAGTTATAGGTGTTGGTGACTTAAGGTTGTTTGAAGTCCTGGATGAGATCACGGACATCACGAGGGTTTCTGGAATGGTCCAGAAACGAAGATTGATATATAGGATGGTTTCATTTGGTCACCGGAAAGATTTCGGGCATTACCAGCATTGTACCGGGAGTGACGAATGGGTTCCGGGTATTCACCGAGAGGGTCCCACCCACCCGGGAGTGAGCCCAATAGTCCTACGGTGGTTCACCAACCCTTAGTGGGCTGGTGAGGCCAGCCCAAGTGGACTATGGCGCCACAAGAGGAAAAACTAGAAGAAAAAAAAAGAGAGAGGGATGTGGGAAGGAAGAGGAGGACTCCTCCTTCACAAACCGAATTGGAGTGGGAGTCCTCCTCCTCCCTTCGTCCGACGCCCTTGGGGCTCTCTTGAGCCCCAAGGCTAGCCCCTCCCCTCCTCCTATATATACTGGTGGTTTTAGGGGTTTTGAGATACAACTTTGCCACGTGCAACTCAAACCTATACCTCATAGTTCTACCTCTAGATCGGATTTCTGCGGAGCTCGGGCGAAGCCCTGCGGGAATAGATCATCACCATCACCGGCGCGCCGTCACGCTACTGGAGAACTCATGTACTTCCCCGTCTCTCTTGCTGGATCAAGAAGGTGGAGATCGTCATCGAGTTGTACGTGTGCTGAACGTGGAGGTGTCGTCCGTTCGGTGGTAGATCGTGGGACGGATCGTGGGACGACGGTGATTTGAATCACGAAGTTGTACCACTACATCAACCGCGTTTCTTAACGCTTCCTGCTTAGCGATCCACAAGGGTATGTGTATCCAATCTCCCTCTCGTAGATGAACATCACCATGATAGGTCTTCGTGTGCGTGGGAAATTTTTTGTTTCCCATGCAATGTTCCCTAATAGTGGCATCATGAGCTAGGTTCATGCGTAGATGTTATCTCGAGTAGAACACAAAAGTTTTTGAGGGCGTTGATGTTCGATTTTCTGCACTCCTTAGTCTTTTCTCGATTCGGTAGTATTGTTGGATTGAAGTGGCCTGGACCGACATTACTCGTACGCTTACGAGAGACTGGTTTCATCGACCAACACGCAACTCGTTGCATAAAGATGATTGGCGGGTGTCGGTTTCTTCAACTTTAGTTGAACTGGATTTGACCGAGGCGGTCCTTGGAGAGAGGTTAAATATCAATTTGCACATCTCCGTTGTGGTTTTGCGTAAGTAAGATGCGATCATACTAGATACCCATAGCAGCCACGTAAAACATGCAACAACAAATTAGAGGACGTCTAACTTGTTTTTGCAGGGTATGCTTGTGATATGATATGGCCAAAGACATGATGTGATATATTGGATGTATGAGATGATCATGTTGTAATAGTTAATATCGACTTGCACGTCCATGCTACGGCAACCGGCAGGAGACATAGGGTTGTCTTCAAACTAACGTTTGTGTTTGCAGATGCGTTTACTATATTGCTAGGTTGTAGCTTTAGTAGTAATAGCATAGATAGCACGACAACCTCGATGACGGCACGATGATGGAAATCATGATGATGGAGATCATGATGTGGCACCGGTGATGATGAAGATCATGCCGGTGCTTTGGTGATGAAAATCAAGAAGCACAAGATCTTGGCCATATCATGTCACTTATGAATTGCATGTTATGTTAATCCTTTTATGCACCTTATCTTGCTTAGAACGACGGTAGCATTATAAGGTGATCCCTCACTAAAATTTCAAGATAAAATCGTGTTCTCCCCAATGATACGTCTCAAACGTATCTATAATTTTTGATGGTTTCACGCTGTTATCTTGTCAACTTTGGATGTTTTGTATAACTTTTATATCTTTTTTGGGACTAACTTATTAATTCAGTGCCAAGTGCCAGTTCCTGTTTTTTCTGTGTTTTTGACTCTTTTCAGATCTGATTTTGGAACGGAGTCCAAACGGAATAAAATCCCTGAAATAAATTTTTCTAGAACGGAAGAAGATCGGAGGACTTGAGGGCCAAGACAGTGGGCCCACAGGGAGCCCACAAGCCCTGTTGTCGCGCCCAGGGGGGCCCGCGGCAACCAGGCTTGTGGCCTCCGTGGCGCTCCCCCTGCCCTAGCTCTTTGGCCTATAAATTCCCTAAAAATCCAGAAAAAATGAGGGCATCCACGAAAACACTTTTCCGCCGCCACAAGCTTCCGTTTCCGCGAGATCTCATCTGGAGACCCTTCCCGGTGCCCTGCCGGAGGGGACTTTGGAGTTGGAGGGCTTCTACATCAACATCACCGCCTCTCCAATGACTCGTGAGTAGTCTACTTCACACCTATGGGTCCATAGTTAGTAGCTAGATGGCTTCTTCTCTCTCTTGGATCTTCAATACAAAGTTCTCCATGATCTTCATGGAGATCTACCCAATGTAATCCTCTTTGGCGGTGTGTTTGTCGAGATTCAATGAATTGTGGATTTGTGATCAGATTTTCTATGAATTATATTTGAGTCTTTGCTGATTTCTTATATGCATGATTTGATATCCTTGTAAGTCTCTCCGAGTCTTGGGTTTCGTTTGGCCAACTAGATCTATGATTCTTGCAATGGGAGAAGTGCTTGGTTTTGGGTTCATACCGTGCGGTGACCTTTCCCAGTGACAGAAGGGGCAGAAAGGCACACATCATGTTGTTGCCATCAAGGGTAACAAGATGGGCTTTTATCGTAGATATGAGATTGTCCATCTACATCATGTCATCTTGCTTAAGGCGTTACTCTGTTCTTTTGGACTTAATACACTAGATGCACGCTAGATAGCGGTCGACGTGTGGAGTAATAGTAGTAGATGCAGAAAGTATCGGTCTACTTGTTTTGGACGTGATGGCTATAGATATAATCATTGCCTAAGATAACGTCACGACTTTGCGCGGTTCTATCAATTGCTCGACAGTAATTCGTTCACCCATCGTCTACTTGCTTTCATGAGAGAAGCCACTAGTGAACACTATGGCCCCCGGGTCTATTCACAACTATCGTTTCCACTTTTACTTTTACTTTTCTTTGTTTACTCTTTGCTTTCAGTTCTCACTTTGCAAACAATCTATAAGGGATTGACAACCCCTTCATAGCGTTGGGTGCAAGCTCTTTGTGTTTGTGCAGGTACTTGTGACTTGAACGTTCCTCCTACTGGATTGATACCTTGGTTCTCAAACTGAGGGAAATACTTACCGCCGCTGTGCTACATCACCCTTTCCTCTTCAACGGAACACCAACGCAAGGCTCCAAGGCCACGGGAAAATCCTTTGCATATTGGCCAAGGAAGTCCCTATAGGCATAGCCGTAGCAGCAGGATTCCTGGCGCCGTTGCCAGGGAAGGTCTGTTGTCGCAGTAGCACCCAACTGTGCACCGTTGCGACAGTTCGTCGTTTCGAGACACCACGTGATGATCGGGTGTGATAGACTCAACGTTCACATACAACGGGTGCAAAACAGTGGCAAACACGGAACACTCGGGTTAAACTTGACGAGCCTAGCATGTAAAAACATGGCCTCGGAACACAAGAGATCGAAAGGTCGAGCATGAATCATATAGTTGATATGATCACCATGGAGATGTTCACCACTGATACTATACTCAACTCACGTGATGATCGGATTTGAGTTAGTGCATTTGGATCATGCGCCACTCAAATGACTAGAGGGATGTATATTTTGAGTGGGAGTTCTTAAGTAATATGATTAATTAAACTAATTATCATGAACATAGTTAAAAGGTCTTTGCTAATTATGTTGTAGCTTGCGTTGTAGCTCTAATGTTTTTATATCTTCCTAGAGAAAATTTAGTTGACGGGTGATAGTAGCAACTTTGCGGACTGAGTCCGTAAAATGAGGATTGACCTCATTGCTACGTAGAAGGCTTATGTCCTTAATGCACCACTCGGTGTGCTTCACCTCGAACATCGTCTGTGGATGTTGCGAACATCTGACATACATGTTTTTATGACTACGTGATAGTTCAGTGCGTAATACTTAACGGCTTAGAAGCAAGGCACCGAAGACATTTTGAATGTCACGGAACATAAGAGATGTTCTAAGAGATGAAATTGTGATTTCATGCTCATGCCCTTGTTGAGAGGTATGAGACCTCTGACAAGATTGTTTGTCTACAAAGTAAAGGAGAAAAACTCAATCGTTGAGCATGTGCTCAGATTGTCTGAGTACAACAGTCGCTTGAATCAAGTGGGAGTTAATCTTCCAGATGAGATACCGATGGTTCTCCAAAGTCACTCCCACCAAGCTACTAGAGCTTCGTCATGAACTATAACATATCAAGGATAGATATGATGATCCTTGAGCGTTTCGCAATGTTTGACACTTCGAAAGTAGAAATCAAGAAGGAGCATCAATTGTTGATGGTTAGTAAAACCACTAGTTTCAAGAAGGGCAAGGGCTAGAAGGGATACTTCATGAAACGGCAAACCAGTTGCTTCTCTAATGAAGAAACCCAAGGTTAAACCCAAACCCGAGACTAAGTGCTTCTGTTATGAGGGGAACGGTCACTAAAGTGGAACTACCCTAGATACTTGGTAGATGAGAAGGTTGGAAAAGTTGACTAAAGTATATTGGATATACCTGATATGATGTGTACCTTACTAGTATTCTTAGTAGCACGAGGGTATTAGCTATCGGTTTAGTTGCTGAAGTGTTAGTAACACGAAGTAATAGCTACGGATTAAAAGGATACTAGCAAGGGTGAGGTGATGATGTGTGTTGGAAGTAATTCTAATGTTGATGTGATCAAACATCGCACGCTCCCTCTACCATAGGGATTGGTGTTAAACCTAAATAATTGTTATTTGGTGTTTGCGTTGAGCATGAACATGATTGGATCGTGTTTATTGCAATACGATTATTCATCTAAAGAGAATAATGGTTATTCTTTTTGCTTGAATAATTAACTTCAATGGTTTATTGAATCTCGATCATAGTGCTACACATGTTCATAATATTGATGCCAAAAGATACAAAGTAGTAATGATAGTACCACTTACTTGTGGCACTGTCGCTTGAGTCATGTCGGTATAAAATGCATGAAGAAGCTCCATACTGATGGATCTTTGTACTCACTCATTTTTAAATATTTGGGACATGCAAACCATACCTATTGGTATAAACGCATGAAGAAACTCCATGCAGATGGATCATTTGGACTCACTTGATTTTGAATCACTTGAGACATGCAAATCATACCACATGGAACAAGAAAGTAACTTGTTGGAAGTAATACATTTTTTATGTGTGCAGTCCAATGAGTGTTGAGGCACGCAATGGATATCGTTATGTTCTTACTTCACTGACGATTTGAGTAGATACAGGAGTAGTTACTTGATGAATCACAAGTCTGAAATATTGAAAAGTTCAAAGCTATTTCAGAGTGAAGATCGTCGTGACAAGAGGATAAACTGTCTACGATATGATCATTGAGATGAATATCTGGGTTGCGAGCGTTGGTACACAGTTAAGACAATGTGGAAATTGTTTCGCAATTCATGCCACCTAGAACACCATAGTGTGATGGTGTGTCCGAACGTCATAGCCGCGCCCTATTTGATATGGTACATACTATGATGTCTCTTATTGAATTACCACTGTCGTTTATGGGTTATGCATTAGAGACAACCGCATTCACTTTAAATAGGGCACCGCGTATTTCCGTTGAGATGACGCAATTTTAACTATGGTTTGGAGAAACCTGAGCTGTCGTTTCTTGAAAGTTTGGGGCTATGACGCTTATGTGAAAAAAAATCAGTCTGATAAGCCCGAACCCAAAGCGGATAAATGCATCTTCATAGGATATCCAAAACAGTTGGGTACATCTCCTAGATCTGGAAACAATGTGTTTGTTTCTAGAAACGGGTCCTTTCTCGAGGAAAGTTTCTCTTGAAAGAATTGAGTGGGAGGATGGTGTAACTTGATGAGGTTATTGAACTGTCACTTCAACCAGTGTGTAGCAGGGCGCAGGAAGTTGTTCCTCTGGCGCCTACACCAATTGAAGTGGAAACTGGTGATGGTGATCATTAGGCTTCGGATCAAGTTACTACAAACCTCGTAGGTAGACAAGGTCGCGTACTACTACACAGTGGTACGGTAACCCTATCTTGGAGGTCATGTTGTTGAACAACAATAAACCTATGAGCTATGGAGAAGCGATAGTGGGCCCGGATTCTGGCAAATGGCTGGAGGCCATGAAATCTGAGAGATGATCCATGTATGAAAACAAAGTGTAGACTTTGGAAGAACTACTTGATGGTCGTAAGACTATTAAGTAAAGATGGATTTTTAAAAGGAAGACACACGATGATGGTGAAAAGTCACCATTAAGAAAAGCTCGATTTATCGCAAAGATGTTTCCGACAAGTTCAAGGAGTTGACTATGATGAGACTTTCTCACTCGTAGCGATTCTAAAAGTTTGTTGGAATTATGTTAGCAGTTGATGCATTATTTATGAAATATTGCACATAGGATGTCAAAACATTGTTTCCTCGACGGTTTCCTTGAGGAAAGGTTGTATGTGATACAACCAAAAGGTTTTGTCGATCCTAAGGATGTTAACAAGTATGCAAGCTCCGGCGATCCTTCTATGGACTGGAGCAAGCATCTCGGAGTTGGAATATATGCTTTGATGAGATGATCAAAGCTTTTGGGTTTATACAAGGTTTATGAGAAACTTTTATTTCCAAAGAAGTGAGTGGGAGCACTATAGAATTTCTGATAAGTATATGTGGTTGACATATTGTTGATTGGAAGCAATGTAGAATTTCTGTGAAGAATAAAGGGTTGTTTGAAAGGAGTTTTTCAAAGGAAGACCTGGATAGTGCTACTTGAACATTGAGCATCAAGATCTATAGACATAGATCAAAACGCTTAATAGAACTTTCAATGAAATGCATGCCTTGACAAGCTTTGAAGGAGTTCAAAATAGATGAGCAAAGAATGAGTTCTTGGTTGTGTTGTAAGGTGTGAATTTGAGTAAGACTCAAGACCCAACCACGACAGAAGAAAGAGAAAGGATGAAGGTCATCCCCTATGCCTTAACCGTAGGCTCTAAAGTATGCCAAGTTGTGTACCGCACCTGATGTGTGCCTTGCCATGAGTTTGTCAAGGGGTGCAAAGGTGATCCAGGATTGAATCACTAAAACAGCGGTCAAAGTTATCCTTGGTAACTAGTGGACTAAGGAATTTTTTTCTCGATTATGGAGGTGATTAAAGAGCTCATCGTAAAGGGTTACGTCGATGCAAGCTTTGACACTAAACCAGGTAACTCTAAGGAGTAAAGCGGATTCGTATAATGGAGCAGTCATTTGGAATAGTTTTAATGGCAGGTAGTAGTAGCATCTACATGATAACATAGAGATTTGTAAAGGACACACAGATATGAAAGGTTTAGACTCGTTGACTAAAACCTCTATCACAAGCAAGACGTGATCAAACCCCAGAACTGTATGGGTGTTGGATTCGTTAAAATCACATATTGATGTGAATGAGATTATTGACTCTAGTGCAAGTGGGAGACTGTTGGAAATATGCCCTAGAGGCAATAATAAATTAGTTATTATTATATTTTCTTGTTCATAATAATCGTTTATTATCCATGCTAGAATTGTATTGATTGGAAACTATAATGCATGTGTGGATACATAGACAACACATTGTCCCTAGTGAGCTTCTAGTTGACAAGTTCGTTGATCAAAGATGGTCAAGGTTCCCTGGCCATAAGCAAGTGTTTTCACTTGATAACATGATCACATCATTGGGAGAATGATGTGATGGACAAGACCCAAACTATAAATGTAGCATATGATCGTGTCAGTTTATTGTTACTATTTTGTGCATGACAATGTATCTGTTCCTATGACCATGAGATCATGCAACTCTCGGACACCAGAGGAATACCTCGTGGGTTATCAAACGTCGCAACGTAACTGGGTGATTATAAAGGTGCTCTACAGGTGTATCCAAAGGTGTCTATTGGGTTGGCATGGATCAAGACTGGAATTTGTCACTCCGTGTGACGGAGAGGTATCTTGGGGCCCACTCGGTAATACAAGATCACAACAAGCCTTGCAAGCAATGTGACTAAGGAGTTAGTTACAGGATCTTGTATTACGGAATGAGTAAAGAGACTTGCCGGTAACGAGATTGAACTAGGTATAGAGATACCGACGATCGAATCTCGGGCAAGTAACATACCGAAGGACAAAGGGAATAGTATACGGGATTATGTGAATCCTTGACATAGAGGTTCAACCGATAGAGATCTTCGTAGAATATGTGGGAGTCAATATGGACATCCAGGTCCCGCTATTGGTTATTGACCAGAGAGTGTCTCGGGTCATGTCTGCATAGTTCTCGAACCCGCAGGGTCTGCACACTTAAGGTTCGGTGACGTTTCGGTATGGTTGTGTTATAGGTGTTGGTGACCGAAGATTTTTCGGAGTCTTGGATGAGATCACGGACGTCACGAGGGTTTCCGAAATGGTCCAGAAACGAAGGTTGATATATAGGATGGTTTTATTTGGTCACCAGAAAGATTTTGGGCATTACCGACACTGTACCGGGAGTGACGAATGGGTTCCGGGTATTCACCGAGAGGGGCCCACCCACCCGAGAGTGAGCCCAATAGTCCTAGGGTGGCACACCAGCCCTTAGTGGGCTAGTGAGGCCAGCCCAAGTGGACTATGGCGCCACAAGAGGAAAAACCAGAAGAAAAGAAAAAAAGAGAGAGAGGGAGGTGGGAAGGAAGAGGAGGACTCCTCCTTCCCAAACCGAATAGGAGTGGGAGTCCTCCTCCTCCCTTCGGCCAGCACCCTTGGGGCTCTCTTGAGCCCCAAGGCTAGCCCCTCCCCTCCTCCTATATATACTGGTGGTTTTAGGGTTTTTGAGACACAACTTTGCCACGTGCAACTCAAACCTATACCTCGTAGTTATACCTCTAGATCAGATTTCTGCGGAGCTCGGGCGGAGCCCTACAGGAATAGATCATCACCATCACCGGCGCACCATCACACTGCCGGAGAACTCATCTACTTCCCTGTATCTCTTGCTGGATCAAGAAGGCGGAGATCGTCATCGAGTTGTACGTGTGCTGAACGCGGAGGTGCCATCCATTCGGTGCTAAATCGTGGGACGGATCATGGGACGATGGTGATTTGAATCTCGAAGTTGTACCACTACATCAACCGCGTTTCTTAACGCTTCCCCCTTAGCAATCTACAAGGGTATGTGGATCCAATCTCCCTCTCGTAGATGAACATCACCATGATAGGTCTTCGTGTGCGTAGGAAATTTTTTGTTTCCCATGCAATGTTCCCCAACAAGGGAAGCTACCATCAATAGGTAGTGGGTCGTCAAAAACATTTTCTAACCAAGACAAGTTATCAGGTACGGGGTTCTCAGCTCCTTTCCTATCAATGATATGCAAATCCAATCCTTGTAGCGAAAGAAACCACCTAATAAGTCTAGGCTTAGCATCTTTCTTTTTCATAAGATATTTCATAACAGCATGATTAGTGTGAACAATCACTTTAGAATCAACAATGTAAGATCTGAATTTATCACAAGAAATATAACTGCTAATAATTCTTTTTTAGTGGTAGCTTAATTTCTCTGGGCATTCTCTAGAGTTTTACTACCATAATGGATAACATTTAATTTCTTATCAACTCTTTGTCCTAGAACAATACCAACAGCAAAATCACTAGCATCACACATAATTTCAAAAGGCAAGTTCCAATCACGTGGTTGAACAATAGGTGCACAAGTCAAGGCTTTCTTGAGTGTTTCAAAGGCTTCTACACAATCATCATCAAAAATGAAAGGAACATCATTTTGTAATAAATTAGTAAGGGGCCTAGAAATTTTAGAGAAATCTTTAATAAACCTCCTATAGAAACCAGCATGATCAAGGAAACTACGAATACCTTTAATATCTTTAGTACATGGCAACTTCTCAAGTGCATCAAATTTAGACTTATCCACCTAAATACCTCGTTCGGAAATTTTATGACCCAATACAATACCTTCATTTACCATAAAGTGTCACTTCTCCCAATTGAATACAAGGTTAGTTTGCTCACATCTGTGGAAAACTAGATCAATGTTGCTTAAGCAATCATCAAAAGAAGTTCCATAAACGGAAAAATCGTCCATCAAAACCTCAACAATCTTTTCACAAAAATCAGATAATATAGCAATCATACCTTTTTGAAAGGTAGAAGGTGCATTGCATAATCCAAAAGGCATATGTCTATAAGCATAGGTTCCAAAAGGACAAGTAAAGGTGGTTTTTTGTTGATCAGGTTGTGATAGAGGTATTTGAGAAAAACCAAAATAACTATCAAGAAAGCAAAAAATGTGTGTGCTTGGGTAATCCTTCTAGCATTTGGTCTATGAAAGGTAAAGGATAATGCTCTTTTCTAGTAGCTTTGTTTAATTTTCTGAAATCAATTACCATTATATAGCTAGTCACAATTCTTTGTGTAATGGCTTCATTTTTATCATTACGAACAATAGTAATACCTCCTTTCTTAGGAATACAATGAACTAGACTTACCCATCTACTAACAGCTATCAGATCAATTATACTTGCTTCCAAAAACTTTAATATTTCATTTCTTACCACTTCTTTCATTTTGGGATTCAATCTTCTTTGGTGATAAACAACGGGTTTAGCATTTGGTTCCATATTAATCTTGTACTGACACGGAGTAAGACTATTCCCCTTAAGATCATCAAGAGTGTACCAAATAGCAGCTCGGTGCTTCCTTAAAAATTTTAACAATCTTTCTTCTTCATGCTCTGTAAGGTTAGCACTGGTAATAACATGATATATCTTATTTTCATCAAGATAAGCATGTTTCAAAGTGTCGGGTAATTGCGTTAATTCAAACACAGAATCACCCTTGGGTGGAGGAGGACCTCCTAGAGTTTCAACACACGAGTTGTGTTTAAGGATAGGCTTTTGCTCAAAGAACATATTATCTAGTTTATTTCTTTCGCACGTATGCATATCATTTTAATGGTCTAGCAAATATAGTTTAATGGATCAGTAGAAGAACGGAAATAGAAGCATGACCAATTAATTCATCTTTTCTAGGCAAATATTTATCATGGGGTTGCTTACTGAACTTGGATAAATGAAACTCATGAGACATACCACCAAAATTAACAAAGACCGTTTCCTTTTTGCAATCTATTTGAGCATTGACAGTGTTCAAGAAGGCTCTACCAAATATTATGGGACAAAAATCATCGTGTGGTGAGCAAAGTACTAGAAAATCAGTAGGGTATTTTACTTTTCCACACAAGACTTCAACATCTCTAACAATCCCAAGTGGTGTGATGGTGTCTCTATTAGCAAGTTTAATAGTAACATCTATGTCTTCTATTTCAGCAGGTTTTGTCTCATGCATAATTCTTGATATAGGGTAAAAGGAATAGCACTAACACTAGCACCCATATCACATAAAACATGATAACAATGATCTCCTATTTTTACTAAGACGACAGACATGCCAACAACGGGTCTATTATTATCTTTAGTGTCGGGTTTGGCAATTCTAGTAGCTTCATCATAGAAATAAATAATATGCCCATCAATATTATCGAACAAGAGATCTTTAACCAAAACAATACTAGGTTCTACCTTGATTTGCCAGAGGGTTTGGTTGTTGTAACATAACTTTTGTTAACCACGGTTGAAGCTTTAGCATGTTCCTTTATCCTAACATGGAAAGGTGGTTTCTCAATATAAGAAGTAGGCACAACTGAGTCAACATCGTAAATGATAGTTTCATCCTCAACTTTAATTTGTTCTTCAACTTTTTATTTAATAGGTGGATGATATTTAAACCATTTCTCTTTAGGGAGATCAACATGAGTAGCAAAGCTTTCACAAAATGGGGCTACTATCTCAGAGTCAAGTCCATATTTAGTGCTAAAATCATTGAAACCATCGATATTCATAAAAGATTTAACACAATCAAACTTAGGTTTTATACATGACTCTTTACCTTTGTCGAGTTCCCAATCTTCAGAGTTGCGTTTAGTTCTTTCCAAATGATCCCACCTGAATTCAATAGTCTTCTTTGTAAAAGAACCAGAACAAGAAGTATTGAGCATGCTTTGATCATTATGAGAAAGCCAAGCATAAAAATTCTGAATAATAATTTCTCTCGGGAGCTCATGATTGGGGCATGAATATAACATTGACTTAAGCCTCCCTCAATCTAGAGCGATACTTTCTCCTTCACAAGGCCAAAATTTATAAATAAAAATCTGATCACGATGAACAAGATGCATAGGATAGAGTTTTTTGGTGAAACTCCAATTGCAATCGATTCCAGTTCCAAGATATTGTATCATCCCATAGGCTATACCATGTCAATGCCCCCCCAAAGATAAAGGTAAAACCTTCTTCTTAACTTCATCATCGGATAAACCTGGAAGCTTAAATAATCCAGAAACTTCATCCACGTGGATTAGGTGCATATTGGTATGTTTTGTTCCATCTCCTGCGTAAGGATTAGCTAGCAGTTTCTCTATCCTACCTGAAGGAATTTCATAATAAACATTTTCAGTAGGTTCGACACGTTGAGGGACAACTCTTGGTGTTTTCGAGCGAGGTGAAGATAGCCCGGACAAACCCCTCAAATGATTACTTTCCATATTGACAAGTAATAGTAAATTTTAGCATGTAATATAAATTTTCCCTTACGAAATTCCGCTTACCAAAGCTGCTTCACCTCCCGGGCAACGGCGGTAGAAAAGAGTCTTGATGACCCACAAATATAGGGGATCAATCGTAGTCCTTTCGGTAAGTAAGAGTGTCGAACCCAACAAGGAGCAGAAGGAAATGACAAGCGGTTTTCAGCAAGTTAATTTCTCCAAGCATTGAAATAGTGGTAACAAGTTGTTTGATAGCAAGATAACTGTAACAAGTAACGAGTAGCAATAGTAACATTAAGTGCAGCAAGGTAGCCCAATCCTTTTGTGGCAAAGGACATGCCGGAACAATCTCTTATAATAGGCAAAGCGTTCTTGAGGGCACACATGAATTTCATCAAGTCACTTTCGTTATGTTGGGTTAATTCGCGTTCGGTACTTTGATAATTTGATATGTGGGTGGACTAGTGCTTGGATGTTGTTCTTACTTGAACAAGCCTTCTACTTATGACTAACCCTCCCGCAAGCATCCGCAACTATGAGAAAAGTATTAAGAATAAATCCTAAGCATAGCATTAAACATAAGGATCCAAATCAGCCCCTTCCGGAATAGCGCATAAACTAGGGCTTAAGTTTGTGTCACTCTCACAACCCATCATCTAATAACTACTGCACAATGCATTCCCTTAGGCCTAAAGATGGTGAAGTGTTATGTAGTCGACGTTCACATAACACCACTAAGGGAATCACAACATTCATATCATCAAAATATCGAACGAGTATCAACATCACATGACTACTTGCAACATGACTTATCCCGTGACCTCAAGAACAAAAATAACTACTCACAAGTGATAAACATGTTGATGATCAAAGAGGCATTAAATAACATATTATACGAGAAAAGGCATTAGAATTACTTGTTGACGTAGCTTTTTCAGGTCCAGAGTTCCATCTCCCTGCATTCTTCCTCTTGATGTAAACCTTGCATATTATAAGAGAAAAGGCATTAGAATTACTTCATAAAGTGGTATAATGCATAAAAACACTATGACTTACACTAACAAAACATGATGCAAAATGAACGTATCAGATACAGGAAAAAAGCCACAACACAACATAAAAAACCACTATAAATTATTACTTCAATCAGATGATGATAATAATATTATATTTTTAAGGTAGGTTGAGTTTTTTTCTCAAGTAAATATTTAATATTGAGAAAAGTTGTAAGATAATAAAATGAAGGTGTGTCTTTAGCAAAAAAATAGTAGGGTATTTGACACATGGCTAATAAAGCCTAAATTTTCTTCATGGTTAATCAAGCTTCCATGTTTGCTAGCAGATGAAATGGAAGAAAATCATATGCAACATATATGATAATAAATTATCATATTTTCTGTTAATACATATCAAGACTATTTAATAAAATAACATTTTATTAAGCTAGCGAGTGAGTGTTGGTTCAAGATTGACTTATCTCTCAACCGAGCTACATATGGTAATCATATCACTTATTTCTTTTCAAGTCGGTTCAAATACGAAATTGGGTTACAAACCAATCTGTGGTTGGATGATTAGAGGAACGGTGATACCCAGCTCATTAGGGTAAGTTCTGGTGCTTGCATTATTTTTAAATTTATTTTAGCATTTTCTGCGATACGTTTTCAGTGAAAGAATTCCCGTTCACGATGAGGTGCCTACAGTAACTTCGTAAATTTAAGATGATATACCTGTTCAATTTATCGAAAATGCTAATAGGGATAGAATGTGCGTGTGTGCTTTCATAGCGTTAAGCGTATACATGTGTATATGAACGTTTGTGTTTGTACTATGTTAAAAAAAACGAGTTTGGGTTAAGCTACTCACAGGACTTGAGCATTTCTTGCAGCCCAGTCACACAAACCCAAGCCAATTACACATTTCGGCATATATTGAGTAGTTTATGAGACTGTCTTATCTTAAGTTCGTTACGTATTTCAAAGAAGAAGAAAAAATGTTGTACAATGAGTTATTTCTTCGTCTTACCTTCGATAACTATGTATCTCTAAGTATGGTGAGACCATTATTGCTAATTAATGCGTACCTTTTTAAAATAATTTCTCTCTAGTTACCATTGTACATTCCTCCACCGCTATAAAAGGCGGTGCCGCGCGGTCTCGTCCACCAAAACTCAAAGTGCACTTGACTTTCCAGCTGCGAACAACAATCCGTCCTTTCATTTGCGCCCCCTAGTAGTGTTCTTCCCATTCGGCCTAAACGCGAGAACGAGGGAAAAAGTACGTGCACGTACGTCGACATGGCTCCATCCGAGGAGTGCGGCTGGCTGCTGTACGTTTCTCTTGCAGCCAAATGCTGCGCCAACGGCGACGGCGAGCCTTACCGCGTGGTAAGCTTTGTTGCAGTTCTGCTCGCCGCCTTCGTCGTCACGTCGCTCCTGCACTGGTCGTCTCAAGGTGGTGCGGCGTGGGGGAGGTATTGGTGGACGAGGAAGGGTCTGGGCATTGGCGAGGCCCGTGTCCCGGGGCCACGGGGCTTCCCCGTGATCGGCAGCATGGGGCTCATGACCGGCCTCGCGCACCGTAAGCTGGCGGTGGCGGCGTCAGGAAACGTCAGGCGCCGGCGGCTCATGGCGTTCTCCATGGGGGAGACTCGGGTGGTGGTGACCGCGGACCCTGACGTAGCCAGAGAGCTGCTGGCTAGCCCTGCGTTCGCTGATCGGCCGGTCAAGGAGTCCGCCTACGGGCTTATGTTCCATCGCGCCATCGGGTTCGCCCCCTACGGCGCCTACTGGCGCACGCTCCGCCGCGTGTCGTCCTCGCACCTCTTCTCGCCGCGGCAGGTGGCCGCCTCCGCCGCGCAGCGCGCAGTGATCGCGCGCCAGATGGTGGACGCCATGAGGCCCGTCGGCAGCGCTGGCATCAAACACGTCGAGGCGCGGCGGTTCCTGAAACGCGCGTCGCTGCACAACGTGATGTGGTCCGTTTTCGGTCGGAGGTACGAGCTGGACGAGGTGGAGAGCGAGGAGGCCGCGGAGCTCAAGAGCCTGGTGGATCAAGGCTACGACCTGCTCGGCCAGCTCAATTGGTCCGACCATCTCCCGTGGCTCGCGCGCTTCGACCTGCAGAAGATCCGGTCCAAGTGCTCCGCCCTCGTCCCCCGCGTGAACCGGTTTGTCGGCAGGATCATCGACGAGCACCGTGCCGCCCGGAACGACGCCGACGCCGACGCCGTAGTAGACTTCACCGACGTTCTGCTCTCCCTACAAGGCAGCGACAAGCTCTCCGACGCCGATATGACCGCCGTTCTCTGGGTACGTTCTTTCATACTAGTACCTTCATACGCTTAAATGGAAAACATGAATGAACACTTATGAGTAGATAGATATGCATGCATGTGTGATGTGTCCGGTAATTAGGTTGGTCATAACGAGAAATGTTTTATGTGTGGGGTTGCAGGAGATGATCTTTCGTGGCACCGACACCGTGGCAGTGGTAATCGAATGGGTGCTGGCCCGGCTGGTGCTGCACCAGGGCGTGCAGGCGAGGGTCCACGAGGAGCTGGACCGGGTGGTCGGGCCGAACCGGGCGGTGACCGAGTCGGACGCCGCCTCGCTCGTCTTTCTGCAGGCCGTGGTCAAGGAGGTCCTGCGCCTTCACCCACCGGGCCCGCTGCTGTCGTGGGCGCGGCTTGCCACATCGGACGTCCACGTAGGTGGGTTACTTGTCCCCGCGGGGACCACAGCGATGGTCAACATGTGGGCCATAACCCACGACCCAGCCGTGTGGGCCAAGCCGGGGGAGTTCAAGCCAGAACGGTTCCTCGCCGGGCCATTGTCCGCCGACTTCTCCGTAACGGGTTCCGATCTCAGGCTCGCGCCGTTCGGGTCCGGCAGGCGGAGCTGCCCCGGCAAGTCACTCGCGATGGCCACCGTCGGATTCTGGGTTGCCACGCTGCTGCACGAGTTCGAGTGGACGCCGCCGCCGCCGTCGTCTGCCGGGCCAGGTGGCGTGGACATGTCTGAGGTGCTGAGGCTGTCGTGTGAGATGGCAGCTCCGCTAGAGGCGAGGCTAAGGCCGAGGCGTACTGTGTGATTACGTGCTTGCTTGGGGCAGCCATGTGAGCAGTTGGCCTCTTCTTCCCTTCTGTACTACTATCAGTATCAGTGCGTGTAGTGTAGTGGTAATGTAGTGTCTCGCTTTTGGAAATGTGCCCGCTACTACAATAGGTCCGGTCCTCGTATGTGTACCGCTGTCGTTTACTGTTCTTAACTGGGTAGACGTTTACTTACGTAGTTATCAACTACTGCCGGGAGGTGAGTGTCACAAATTTCTTGTGCTTCCTGTTTGCTGCCTAGAGATGTACTACTTCTACTATGTAAAAATATTTGTTTATCCTAATGCAGGTATCAGTTGTACTGTACCTACCACATGTTTTCAATAAAAATAGTGGTTCTGAGTAACTAGAGAACTTTCTTTTATCTTTCGAAATATTAACTAGGGAAGCCTTTTCTACATTCGAGCATATGCAACTGCGATAGTCAAATCCGATCCTTCAAACGTCCATAAACGTATTTACTTAAATAATGCATTTCATAACCGTATACCTTAAATTAAAAAAAAACACAAATCCATACTATTACATGTAACGTAAACTTAATAATAAGCGTATCTCGTTTGGCTCCGCCGTGGCCATGTCCGGCGGCTGGTTGTGCCCCTCATAATATTGGTTTGGTCGTCCGACGAGGTAGAGTAGGACATGGGACACTAGCTGGCTCACGCTAGTCGAGCTCCCGTCGTCTATCATGCCCTACTCTTCCTCGTTGGAGCTCGTAATCCGAACGGTGTCAGGGGACGCGAGATAGATGACGGATCCCTTCTAGGAGGAGTCGGCGTCCACCATGACACGGTTGCGGCGCCCGCACTGGTTCACCATACGGGCGCCGGGGAATGCGACTCCGCCTAGCCAACGTCCACCACCGCGAGGGCTACTGCCGCCTCCCGCACCCGTTGCCTCGCTCGATGGGCAAGACGCGCTATGCTTGTGTCTGCGGACGCCCATGGTGCGTCCTCGATGTGCCAACGAAAGGGTTGCGCGTCTGCCACCGTGTTCGGATGCCAGATGGACCGCACGACCTCCGATGAGGTAGTCACACCGGTTTCATGCATCGGTTTTGCGAGAAAATGGATTCCTGACGGAAGGAGTCTGAGCGCTGTCGTCGGGCGGCCATCTCCCGGGAGCGGCGGAGCGCAAGCCGTATCGCCATCTGTCCTCAGGGCGGCGTGGGATGAGCTCGTGGTCGATGAATCTAGAGGTGAAGGACACTCGGATCCGTTGCCGCCATGCCGGAGAATGTCGGAGATCGCTGGAGGTGAGGTCGGGTGACGAAGAGGGGTGGAGGGAAGCGGAGGGAATGGAAGTGAAGTGGCTAGGGTTCCATCCGACAAGAGGATCGAAAGAAATATATGTGGGGTCGGATGAACCAGCGTGAGCTGGGTCTGACATGAAGGCCACATCCGAATGTCACATATCCGTCTTATATATAAGTTGGATATGAGGGATAAGATCAATTCAAATGTTTGAGGTTCGTTCAAGACCGTCCATCGTTTTTTTTAACAGATTAGTGACCGGATGGTGTGGTAAAAGTTGAGATGCTCTTAGGAATCACTATTCTTCCCTCGTTCCTGTCTAGAGCTGTCCTCTCTCCTGTCTATTCTCTTGTTGGTTGTATATATGCGTCCCGTGAGATAGCACCATCTGACTGGTCGCAGGCAGAGTTAAAAAGAAAAAAAAGTAGTTTGCCGGCCTCAATTATCGCCCATCGCAATCCTGCAGGTCAATAATTATATTATGTTACTGTATCAGGCTGCGCATCGAGATCGATCGATCACGGGATCGCTCGGTTGTTGCTTGTCGTCTGGCCGCTGAAGACGTCAAGAAAACGATGTCGCTATAGTACATAAGAATAACACCTGAGAGATGATCTTCTGAATGGACATCAACGACAAGATAGATGCTTGTTGTTGTGAACTAGCTAGATCTTTTTTATCACGTCACGCATGGACGGATGAGATCGGCTTCAGCCACTTGATTCGGGATAGCGGCAGCGAATAATATACGGATCCAAGCAAATCAGCCGCGATTTGGCGCGCGATTTGTTGGTCCGTTGGTGTATGAATGTCTAATGCTGCGGTGGGGATCGATGGATGGCAACTTTGGGGTCATCGCTGCCCAAGCGAGCGTGTGTAAGATGAAAATCTAAAATTGACAACCTATTCTCTTGTGAAAAACAGATCTCTCATTTTCCCCTTAATCTTATGCAGCTAGGACAAACTCTCCCCTTCAAGCTTCACCGATGAGCATGTGAATTCGCCTTTCTTCCGCTCCGACCCTCGACAAAGGGGAATCCCGGGATTCCTCTGCTCGAGTTGGTAGTGTAGTTTAGTTTTCTTTTAGTTCTTACAGATGCGGTACTCGTACGGATGCCGGCGTCTTTTCTTCGAGTTTATCTCTAGGTTTCGATCCTTCTCGTATTCGTTTATCTCGACGTAGTCGACGGAGTTTCGATGTAGATTTTGTGTCTTAGGCCATCAGGTTAAGTATTCTCTTCATGTGACGAGATTCGATGCCAAGTGCTTCAGATCTATGCGACTTGACGACGCTGGTTCTTAAAGGCACGTGCGCGAGGACTTTTTAGATGTCAACAAGATCAAGTCAGCTCCGACAGGGGAGCGACGACAAGAGTGTGTCAACGGTTCGTTCTGTCTATAGTAGTGATTGTTCGGGTCTCAAAATCTCGATGAAGTTTTTACCAAAGTTGAGATACTTTGTACTCTCAATAATTTTGTATATTAGATTTGATGCTTTTTCTATAAAAACGAGTATGTTCGCACCAACCATAGGGTACGTACAACCAGATTGGTAAACTTGGCCCCTCAACCGCTCGTGGACAAATTTTGCGTGTACCCATCTATTTGTCCATTTACACAACCTTGTTCCTCATTACTATTTCCTATATGTCTGGTCACATGCATGGAGAAGAAAAGCGAAAGGAATAAACTAAATAATAAATAAAGAAAAAATATGCTTCATGGTGGGACAAGTCCTATATGACTGACGCAGGACAACTGACCGGACACGTCCACCACATTTATACTCATCTCATATATATATTCAATACAAGGAGTAACGAACAGTCCGAACATTTAAGGAGGCTTTGAGGGGCCCGGTTAGATTAACTTTTTCTTCTCTCTTCTGCCCGGTTAGGGTCCCGTGTCCATCCAACGAGTCCAGCTATAGATGATCCATAGTTGAGCGCCCCAAACACACCTCAAACTTTTGGGAGGATGGCCCGGTTAGTGATCGGTCACAAAACATCGACCCAACAGGGCATGTCAAACGGGACGCAAATGCCCGGCTGGTCGACACCCCTCATATACATCCCAAATATGAGGGGGTATGAAAAGGCGGGTGCAATCGGCCAAGTACGTCATGTCAAGACTGATGTCTACTACACAACTTTATTCTTAGAGACGTTATTGTGTCAGATCTCGGGTAGGGGGTCCCGATGTGCGGAGCTTAGATTGATGGGTTGCAGGAAAGAGGGAGAGACGATGTTTACTCATGTTCGGGCCCTCTTGAGGAGGTAAAACACTATGTCTTGCTCAATTATATTGATGGAGAGAATGGTTACACAGTTGATCTACCTCGAGATCGTACGAGCTAAACCCTATATGAGATAGCTTGCCTCTATGCATAAGAGACTCTCGTTTATATAGACACCAGGGCCCCTAGGGTTACATGTTACCGACTTAGATCGGGGGTAGATGGGCCGAAGTGGTCCTCCTGCCTTGGAGTGTACGCCTCGTCTTCGGGGCTTTCCATCTTGAGTACGCAGTTGTTAGATAATTCGGTCTTCAATGATGCAGCCCATATGATCGGCCCATAAGGGACAACCTAACTGCCCGAGGACCCCTTAATCCGGAACTCCCTCAATAGCCCCCGAACTGGGCTTCAACGCCGATGTGTATGGTCTTCGGCAGCCGAGCACATAGACGAATCGGCTTGCACGATGAGTTCCCTTTATATTTGGCTCGTATAGGTTTAGTCGCCCCAATGGGTTAGTACCCTCGAAAACGGGTGTCATTAAATCCAAAGGCTTTTAAACGCCCAAAGGCGAATAGTAATCTATCTAACAACTCCTCTGACGAAAAGCCACAATGAAAAATAATTAGCAAAACTCGAGTCACGGCTTGAGGTCACTTTCCTCGGGGCACATTCTATCAACAACAAATATCGTGTCCTGTATTTAAGGGGATTCGAATTATTGACCCGAGCCAACTTACACATGTTCCAACGGTGCGGTTGTTTCGGGAAGTGGCGGAGCTGGTGGCGCACTAAGTGGAAACCTTGGTTTCGAGACCTCCCTTTAAAAGGGGAAAAAGATCCAAAGCCCACCACAGGCATTCCAAACTCTTTGTCCTTCTCCTTCCAAGCTCAAGCGCCCAGATCCATTTCATCTCTCACCCCTTCCAAACGCCCTCCGTCTCAAGCTCCGAAATGGCCGGCTCGGGCACTCAGGGCAAACGGGAGGTCTCATGTGTCTCCGAAGGATACATCCAGGAGCTGAAGCGCTATGGACACATCATAACCGGCATCACCCACTGACGTCAGCTGTGCTTCCCTGGCAGTGGCTCCAGAAAAGTGTTGATCCTGCAATCTCTAGTATTAGCTAGACGAATGCTTATGACAACTAACCTTCTCCTGCAACGGCACCAGAAGAATGCTGATAGCACTCCCCGGCAATGAGAATGGAAGAATGTTGTTGATGGCCCACCAGCGCGTGGGTTCGCAGCAGTTTTCGAGGGTAGAGTATTCGACCCAAATTTGTAGATCGCCTAAAGGAGGTGAGAGGATACTCTCGAGTATTAGCAGCTGAATTTGTCGGATTCAACCACACCTGAAAGATTAGTATCTGCAAGCACAGTAGTAACATCAAAGTAACGAGTAATGGCAGTGTAACGAGCAATAGCAGTGGCAAGGAATAGCAGTAGTGACAACAGTAGCAGCAGCAGAGCAAGGCAAGTAACAACAGTAGCAACAATAGGACAAACTCGTAGGAAATGGGTCGGTGATTTGTTTGGATGATATTCATCATGCAGCAGCTATAACACGGAGAGATAAGTGGCTAGCTCTCGTTCGTCAATGTGATGTAGGCATGCATTCCGTGTGTCGTCATACATTCTTAGGGAAAAGAACTTGCATGACATCTATTGTCCATCCCTCCCGTGGCAGCGGAGTCCAAAAGGAAACTACGGGATATTAAGGTTCTCCTTTTAATAAAGAACCGGACCAACGCATTAGCACTTGGTGAACACATGAACTCCTCAAACTATGATCATCACCGGGAGTGGTTCCGATTATTGTCACTCCGGGGTTGCCGGATCGTAACACATAGTAGGTAACTACAACTTGCAAGATCGGATCTAAAACACACATATATTGGTGACAACATAATAATTTCAGATCTGAAATCATGGCACTCGGGCCCTAGTGACAAGCATTAAGCATGGCAAAGTAGTAGAAACATCAATCTCAGAACATAGTGGATACTAGGGATCAATCCCCATCAAAACTAACTCGATTACATGATAGATCTCATCCTACTCATCACCGCCCAGCGATCCTACGAATAGATTACTCACGAACGACGAAGAGCTTCATGGAATTGGAGAGGCAAGAAGGTTGATGATGACGATGACGACGATTTCCCCTCTCCGGAGCCCAAGACGGACTCCAGATCTGCCCTCTAGATGAAGAACAGGAGGTGGCGGCGCATCCGTATCGAAAACGCGACGAAAAATTATCTTTTTATTTTTTCTGGGACGAAAGACAACTTATAGAGCTGGAGTTGGGGGCGGCAGGTGCCTGTGGGCCCCACAAGCCTGCCCACCGCCACCAGGGGGTGGTGGCGGAGCAGGGGCTTGTGGCCCACTGGCCCACCCCCTAAGGTGGAACTTGGCGCATATATTTTTGATATTTTCCAAAACCGCTCCCCGTAAATTTTCAGGACGTTTGGAGAACATTGATTTCTGCACAAGAATAACACCAAGGCAATTCTGTTGAAAACAACGTTAGTCCAGGTTAGTTCCATTCAAATCATGCAAATTATAGTCCAAAACAAGGGCAAAAGAGTTTGGAAAAGTAGATACGTGGGAGACGTATCACCCACCGAGCACCGGAAAAGGGCCAGGTGGTACCTACGCCAACACCCGAGGAGCGGGTAGTGTTCGTGCCCCACTTCCTCTGGGGACTAGGCTTCCCGCTGCACCCCTTCGAAAGGGGGTCTGATGTATTACTATGGGTTAGTTTTCCATGATCTTGCCCCAAATTCCATTATGCACATCTCCATCTTCATCACCGTTTGTGAGGCTTTCCTGCGGGTTCATCCTCATTTCGGCCTCCGGCTCAAGGTCTTCAATGTCAAGCCAAAGTCGGCGAGTAGCGAGCATGCCGACTGCGGCGGGGCCGTGATAGAAAGATCTGCCGCGTGCCATGGCCGAAGGGCACACAGACTGACACCATCAAGAACTGGCAGAAGGAGTGGTTCTATATCACAGAACCCCAAGAAGAAAACAGGGCGATGCCCGCTGAGCCGAGTTCAGGTCTGGTCCCCTAGTGAGGCTGACCTCATGGGTCACAAAAGGCCTGGACTGGGCTCGTCTTCGGATGTGAAGCAGCTACAAAAACACATCAAGCAAATTGTGGCGCCTAACATCCGGCTAGCCGATGTGGTCCAGGTCACGTTCCATTGCCACGTCCTTCCCTGCCAGCATTGGGACAACCCGATGTGGTCTCACAAGGCCAAAAAGCCGTGGACGGTGCTCGAGTTCTACCGCACCACTCATGAAGATCTGTGGCGGATACTGCTCAAACCGCAGTAGGAGTTGCCGGCAGAGGATGAAGATACCGGCCTGGACGACAATACTACCCCAATGGAGGCATGTTTGAGATTTTAATATCTACTTGGAGTTTCTATTTTATCTAAGGACTTACTATCCCTTCTCTTTTGCAGGAGTGGCTGGAACTGGCCAAGAACATGGAAGTCCCGGCTCCCTTGCCCGAGGAACCCTGGACTCCTCTGCTGGAGCTAGTAGACGCGCCATATGTGGCACCAGACAATAAGAAGAAGGAGACCCGTGGGGGTCTCCGTTCGAGGGATCCCCCGGATACAAAATCCTAGGACACCCATGCCTCCTCCACCCACGAGGGGGAGGAGGAAGACGAAGAGGAGGAGAAATATTCTCTTCAGGAGAGGAAGAGGGAGGAACCGGAGGTGGCCGAGGAGGGACTACATCCTCGGTCTCCAAAGAAACCTTGCAAGCGCAATGTCACCCTTCTCGGTGCTAGCCCGGACTTCGATGACAAGATCTGCAAGCGCAATGTCACCCTTCTCGGTGCTAGCCCGGACTTCGATGACAAGGTCTAAGCCTACGTCATGATTCCTCGCCGAACACTTATGGTCTAGCCCCTGGCCCGAAGGTACGGAATTCGTTCCTTAATTTAACAGAGTTATACCAAATTTTTATCAATAATGAGAACCAAGTTGTTTCCTATCACAGCCCGGCCCGAGATCTTCCGACAGATCAAGTCTCGGAGGGGGGTTCGCTACCAGCCGAGCTGGCAGAGAGTGGGAACGCGTCCCACCATACCACTCCCAGGTTCTCGGACGAGCTTGCCGAGGTGACATTCCATGAGGCCCTATCGGCCACTACCGAGGTGGTGATGGTCGAGGAGGATACATCGTACGCCAAGCATTGGGAGGTCGCGACCGAAGTCCATACACCAGCCTCCGAGGACTGAGAGGTTCCGGCTGGTGTTAATACATCGGTCATCGAGGACGAGGAGATTTTGGCCGAGGTTCATACCTCGGTCATTGAGACCCACGGGGTAGGTTCCTTCTCCGCAAGTGGAGAAACGAACCAAATTCCCCCCGAGCATTGCCCGAAGACAGTTTTCGGGGAACTTGATGCTCCGGTGTCTTCTGTGCCGTGCCCAACGCCGCCCAAAATATAACAAGCTATGTATGGATGGTCGATCATAATGGAGGACGCCTTGACCGGCTCCTCTATGGATGTGGTCTTAAAAAGTATTCAGTCTGTTAACAACGGACTGAACGAAGCCTTCATCGACTTGCTGACAAGTTTTAAGCTAAGTCGTGTAATCTTTTAGGTTCTATTTACAAAGTTATATATGCCTTTATGGGTATAACAACCCCGAGCCAGGGGTAAGTTTGACAAGATTACCCGTGGCTCAGAATAACTCCTAGGCAGGAAGAGTAATGCTAATATTTTCTAATTATAATGACATTCTGAAGTAATTTCGACCTAATGCCTTGTATGCCAATAACTCATAGTCGTTGGTATTTATAATTCTGCCGTCCAGGCTTCATGCTCCACTACGAATGCCAACGCATTGGAGATAGCCGAGCTAAACCGGAAACTAAAGGTCTCCGATGATGAGCTCAGCCGTGTGAATGTTCGACTTGATGAAAATCAGGGTAATTTTCAAGTATTGCTATAAATACTGTTATTCCCTTTCTATACAGAAGACCTCTCTTGATTATTTATGTCTAACCTCTTATGCCGATTTGGTGAGCAGCACAGGATGAAGAGTTCGAGAAACTCAAGGCCGAACTGGAGCATGCCAAGAAGGAGGCCATTACTCACACGGTGGCGGCCGAACAAGCGGTTGCCGAGCTGAGCTCCATTAAGTTGGAAAATAGCAAGCATTAGGCGAGTGTGGTCGAGATTCAAGACGAGCTGCAAGAAGCCATCTCCAAACGCGAGTCTTTGGAGCAGAAGTCTCGGGAGCAGGTGACCGAGCTCTCGAAGCTGTCCTCCGAGCTCAAATCAGAGCGGGTGAAATGGATGTTCTATGAAGAAGAAGTGCGCCAGGCCAAGAAGATGGCAACTGGTAAGTAATACTTATTGTATTGTGCCTTTGGTTGAAACAAGTATGCATTTCTTACGCGGATATGGTGTTCCTCAGGCGCCTTCACAGACCTCCAAAGGAGTGTGGCAGAAGCAAAGAAGTACTACTCGGCCCATGACAGGGATGCTGAGTGGAGGCTCTTGTGGGCTCAGTTGCAGACTCCCGGGCTCAACCCCGGTCTGGGTTATCAAATGAAACAACTCATGGAGCTGCATAGGATGGCACAGCCGGCCATGAAGGATCTTTGTATCTTGCGATGGCCTACCGAGCCTTTGCTGACTAGCTACTTCGGGTTAGTGCAGAAGTTGGCTCGTGTCATACCCTGGATTGAGGCCCTAAAGCATCCAGTCTGTATAGAAGGAGCTTGGATGGCCTTTGCGAGAAGCATGGTGCACTATCGAGGGATGAAGCCCTCGACGATTGCGACCGTGCCTCCACCAGCCGGGAAGGAGCACAGACGGCCCAAGCTGTATTTTCCCTCCGCAATGGAGGGTGCTCGGTTTATAGAGACCCAGTGCTCGAAATATGTAATCTTTGAGTAATTTTATTATCGTGTACCTCCAGAACGACTTATATTTATACTGTTTAGCATTTGTGTTTTGTGTATTATTTTGACTCCTATCAGTTGGCCGGTTTTATCTGAAAGTTACATGTTGTCGGCTTCAGCCCCCAAATAGATACTACTTGGGTTGTTTCCTCGCCCTGTTACCCTTAGCTGATGAGTCAGCTTCGGAAGGTGGTAGTGTGCAGAGGAAACAAGGCAATCCGCCATGCGGTTTTATCGCTTTCACTTAGCCTTAGAAGATGAAATTACGGGCTGATCAGGAGCCCCCATGTATTTTATGGTAGTCGGGGCAGCCAAATTTCGAAATAGCTACCATAGGGTCCAGAAAGGTGTAAATGCTCTGTATAACATGGAATAGCCTCCAACAAATTTTTCACGTTGAGCTCGGGTTGCAGACCGGTTCTCGCTTATTATAAAGGTCATTTTTTGGCTTTCTCCACTTAGGTACTTTTAGCCAAACTAGTCGGCAATACAATCGAAGTGGTTCTCCCTTTACCCCTTAGCCGAACTAGCGGAACGTAAGGAGGCAAGCACAGGAGCAGGGATACACAACTATAGACCCAAGACATAATTCGGAACCGATGAATATAATGCAAGACCCGAGAGACCGGACACTTAAGAAGCAGTCGCGGTGTAGTGATCGGGGTGGTGTTAGCATCCAAGCCCCCGGTCTATGATCGGTAGCACTTTGGCGTGTGTAAATAGTAATTTTGACTTGTCCATGCCGATAAGCATAAAGTGTATGTATACAAAGTACTTGGAATAATGTGTGCGATGCAAGGCAGCTTGTCAAGTTTATTACAGGTAACTATCGATACAAGTTCTTTGAAGCAACTTTTCAAGCGACCTTACACGGGTGACTTGACATCTGCCCTGTGTTCGGCCGCACTATATCTATTGCCCCTGCTAGGGGTGGAGGTACTATCCTTTACATGAAGTTGTTGTTAGCAAGCGGACCTTGAGTAGAGGGTCTTGACAAGCTTCAGATGAAATAGAGGAGCTTGATGCTTGGGCTCCTCATGACGCCTCCCTTTGGTTCGTAGGAGTGTGTTGGACCATAGCTCGGTTGACCTGATCACATAATCCCTGGTGGGTTGCTCCCATGGCTGCCCATGGAATTTTGAGAAAGAAATTGAGTTTACAAGGGACATACCTTGACGGTGTTCGGGGCCGTGCCATGGGAGCCGTATCCCTATGTACTCTGAGCCGAAGAATTCTCCGGCTGGTCGGATTGAGCTCGGTCTCATTTTCCTTCCCTGTGCGCCTTTCTTGCCAGCCCGTGGCTTGAAGCATCGCTGTCATGTTGGCACTTGATGATGAGATGATTTATATACTTCTCGCACCTCGTTGGTTACCCCAAGTGGAAGGTTGAGATGTAGTCAACAGCAAGTTTTCCCTCACACAGACTATAAGGTTTATAGAACCAGGAGGACTCCTAGGACCAACAAGTAGGCGTCTCCCACCCTGGCGCTAGCAGAAGACGTGGACCTGCACACACAACAAATAACTTTGCTCCCAATGAGTACAAAGAGGTTGTCAATCTTTCCGGCCTTGTAGTTTGCAAAGGATCAAAACACAAGCGGGAAAGTACTAGTGATTTTAACGGAAAAGTAAATGAAAGCAATAAATGATGGAGGTGTAAACAATGATGGTGATATGGACCGGAGTCACATGATCATCACTAGTTACGTCTCTCTCCCAAAAGACGATAAACAACTATGCATGGGTAAACAAATTACAGTTGGGCAATTGACAGAATTATGAACGCACAACAATGCTAATTATGCTACTTGATAGTTAGATGTTCAATAGTAATGGGCAGTACGCCAAGACAAGTAGACCGTTTATTCATAAGCATCTACTTACTAATCATCCACCATGAGATATCTATCCAGAACATCTCTCCGATATTAAGTTGCGAGCCCCACCCAAAGTGTAAATTCAAAGCAACAGACAACTGAGTTAACGAACTATGCGTAAGGTAAACAATCCTTGCAACCGTGGTCACAAGCACCGTTGTTTTCTCCCTGGTGGCAACAACACATCCCCTAGTCTCATGTTTCTGTCACTCAAGCTAGACATCGAGCGCATGAACCCACAATCATGCATAACGCTCCCTCTTGGAGTTGCAATCTACTACTCGGCCAAAGCAATAAATAGCAACAGAGAACATGCATGAATCACTAAGGAACCTAATATAAAAGGATAATCAAATATATAAATCATAACAATCTGAACATAATCTCATAATCCATCGGATCCCAACAAACCGAGCATAGCAATAGCAAGAGAAATACATAGATGCCTTGATCATGTAGGGCAACTCACAAGGACTAACCATTGAAGCACAAGATTGCAGAGAAGACATCACACACTTACTGATCATGGACCCATGGTCCAAGGAGGACTACTCACGGCACGTCCGGGAAGCGTCCATGGTGGTGGAGAAGCTCCCGAAGGTCAATCCTCCCTCCGGCACGGTGCAGGGAAGAGGTCTCGTGACGCTCCCGATCTCGGAAGCGCTGCGGCGGTGGAGAAATTCGCGATTCTGGATGTGATGGAAGGGTTTTCTCGCAGAGGAGTAAGTATAGGCCAAAGGAGGGCAGCAGAGGAGGTGGGACCCACCCAGGCGGCCTCTTGGCGCGGCAAGGGGGTAGGCCGCACCCACAAGTCGCCTGGGCGGCCCTTGGCCCCCCTCTGCCCCATCTTCGGTGGTCTCGAAGCTTTCGGTACGCTGATTTTTATATATTTTTCTTGGGATTTTTCGGGCTTCGAAAAATTGGGTAAAAGCCCCTGCAAAAAAGACATCAGCACACAGAAACTGGCACTAGGTGCACTAAGTTAGTAGGTTAGTCCAAATATGTGTAAAATGATATAAAAGTGTAGCAAAACATATAACAATGTCACCCAAAAGATCATGGAACAAGCAGAAATTATAGATACATTTGGGACGTATCAACATCCCCAAGCTTAATTTGTGGTGGTCCTCGAGTACATAAATGATAACACAATAATTTTTGTTGTGACATGCTAACACACATATAAGAACTTCAAAGTAAAGCAAGTAAGTTATGCAATTCAAGTCAAGATAATAACAAGCAACAGTCTATATCTAGTATTGAGTTTAGAAAAGTAAGAACATAAAGGTGCAAGAGCTCTCGCTGTGCGTGACTCAAATATCTCCAAATGGTGTTTGCGTGCAAGAAGTGGCAGATGGGTTGAGATCATAAAATATTTTTTTAACTGAGAACTCAATCTACTAAAATTTCACACTTGGTCTCCTTCGGAATCTTATTTTGACTCATCCCGAGACCACTAGTCAGGCACAAGTCAAAATGATCCTCCCCCTTTCGACTTTGAGCACTCATGCAATGGATGAGCGTAAGCAAGATATGTTGACACTTAGGATGGCAAATAGAATAATGATGGGGAAGGAATACAAAAAGGTGTGAAAGGCTCACATCAATGAGGACAACCATAGGCGAGATAAAGCCAAATGATAGATATGATGTGAGGAGTAGGGATTGCCATGTAACGGATGTACATATGAGCTAAGGTAAGCTCTCTATTGGAACTAGTGGGGGTGCATCCAACTTGTTTTCTCATGAAGACCTAGAGCTCATTTGAGGAGGCTCATCATTGGAATATGCAAACCAAGTTCTATAGTGTAAGGGTCCCCACATAGTTATGCATGAATGATAATCTCTATGTAGTACAAATATAGCAATGGAGTACGAGTGTGGATCTTTCAAAGGAATAGTAGTGTTGCCCCCTTCTCTCTTTTTATTTCTTTTTTGGTGTGTGGCCTCTTTGGCTCTTTCTTTTTATCTCTCATTTGTCCACTTCGGGATCTTTTGTTTGTCCTCTTTGGGATCTTTCCCTCACTTAAGGGCAATACTCTATGTTTTACATGAATAAAAAATATCATCACACTCTATAAGAAGTACTCAACATAAAGACAAGTGAAAACTATCATGATGTATGCAAATGTATCCCTCTGCCAGTGTAGCAGGATATGCAATGATACTAGCATGACATGTAGCAATAATTGGGGCAAGGCACAACTATCATGTGGCTCTACGATCAAGCGAAAGCATGTATGACATGAAGATCAACTCATGAGATGGTGGATGTTGCATGGCAATGTATCTCGGAAAGTCTATGGAAATGCCTTAATAGGTAGGTACGGTGGCTGTCTTGAGGAAAGATATAATGAGGCTTATGTATGACAGAGTGTATCATGTCATGGGTTTGGATGCACCGGCAAAGTTTGCACCAACTATCAATGTGAGAAAGGGCAATGCACGGTACCAAAGAGCCTAGCAAAATATGGATGGTGGAAGTGCCAACAATCGAATACTCACATTAGTCCGAAGAACTCATACACTTATTATAGGTAACTCTCTATCTTGTTAGGAAATTCACAAAGAGACAAGTACCCCGAGGTGGAGTGTTTGGGGGTTTTTTTATCCTTGCGCATCCTCGACTCATGGTAACGTGAGGGTACTCTATATATTCAAGCCCCTCTAGAGGTTAGCGATCAATTTACTAGCTAGAGTTCTGAACTAATTTTTAGTTTTTGAAAAACATACGGATTTCCCAAAATACGACACCTATCACTAATAGGCTCAAGCTCTTGGCACCAATAGTCCAAATATTACTCAAATCAATACCTCAAAACTATTACAAGTTACTACTATACTTAAATAGCAACCTCAATTACCTACTCATGCAAGACACACAACTCAATGCAACGAGCCAATCTCTAAACAAGATAAGCATCGTAACTCAAGAGAGTTCCAAAATAAACCTAAATAAAAGCTCTTAAAAAGATAAGCATGAAAACTAAGAGCTAGGCATGACAGTAGCTAAGTAAAGATAGAGAACACACAAAATGGATAAGCATGACAACCTATGTTGTGTTCTGGAGTGGAATGGAGCATGTTTCTCTCCCAAACAAGGTAGGCTAGGTTATGACTTGTTATGAAGAGCAAGAAAAACTAAAACAAACTAAAAAGTAAATAGCGGGATGCTCCAAGCATAGCACATAACATATGAAGTGATAAAAATATAGCATGGAGATGGACGAACTTATGATTGTTGATGGAGAAGGGGATGCACGGGGGTGTCCCCAAGCTTAGACGCTTGAGTCTCCTTGAATATTATTTAGGGTGCATGGGGGCATCCCCAAGCTTGAGCGCTTGACACTCCTGTATCTTCTTTATCATCTCCCATCACATACTTGAAAACTCCCTTCGCACGAAACTCATCATAAGCTGATTAGAGTGGTTAGTACACTTAATAAAATAATTCATTACCTGCTGGAAATAAAGATTTTCATGAATAGCTACTGTTTCTCATGATTTCCAAAAGGTTTTTGCAAATAAAAAGTAACCTTAGGATTTGCAAAACAATGAAAATGCAAAACATGGCAGAATCTGTGAAAAACAGAACAACATGTAGTAAATAATTTATTCGGGGAACTTCTGCAACTCAAATCAAAAAACTCAGAACAGATGCCAGAAAGGAAATTATATAGAGCATGCTTTAAAACAATCCTGATCAAAAATATGATCTCGTGATTTTTGGTGAATTTTTCCGCGAGGCACATACAATCTGTTTCTGGACATCATGTCACAATTTCTTAACTTTCTTGCAATCGGAGGCTATAACCTGGCACAAAGCTTGAAAGTAAAGATACAATGATGTTTCTACAGTAGTAACAAGCATCAAGACCACTAAAACTGAAAGGTAAAACTCAGAGTAAATATAACAAGGGTTGTCTCCCAAGAGCTCTTTCTTTATAGCCATAAAGATAGGCTTAAGATTTTAATGATGCTCTCGTAGGAATAAGAGTTGTAGAACAAAAGAGAGCAACAAGAAGAAAATACCAGACACATTTAAGTATAACATGCTTCCTATGCATAGGAATATTGCAATAGAATAATTCATTGAAGCACAAAGCAATAAGCATATGAAGGAAAAACAAGTGCAACTTCAAAACCTTCAACATAAAGAGAGGGAACTTGATATTATTGAAATATATATAAGCATATGTTCCCTTCTCATACTAATTTTCAGTGGGATCATGAATAAATTCAACAATATAAGTATCACATAAAGCATTGTTACCATGATCCACATGGACTTCATGAAGAGGATAAAACTTGGAGTAAAAGAGAGACTGAATCTCTTCCCAACCCCGTAGGTGAGAATCATCTAGTAGCCTATACCATTCCAATGCTTTTACTTTTCGTGACAAGGCAAATAATTTCCTCATGACTCCATCTCTTGTCAAACCTGGAATCTTAAACAACTCACAAAGTTCTGTGAGTTTCAACAAATGAATACTAGGATTGACTGTTCCATCATAACAATCATTCCTAATTATTTCAATTATTCCAAGTGGTATTTTGAATGGGTTACATTTAGTAGGTGGAGAAGACTTCTCTACCACGGGTGTGGTAAATTGGCCTTCCCCAAGCAACGAACTGAGAGTGCAGTTTTCCGTAAGCCTAACAAGTGAAGTCACAAAACTTAGTGTTTTGAGTGGAACCTATAGCAGCGGCAACAAGCAAGGACAAAGAAACTAATTTTTGTGGTAATTGGTATAAGACTCTAAAGAAGAAACTAAAAAGAAAACTAACAAGACTAAAAAGCAAGCAAAAACTAACAAGACTAAAAAGCAACTCCCCTATGTTGAAGATTGGAGTCCCCGGAAACGGCGCAAGAAAACTTTGCTTGATGATGAGATGATGTATATACTTCTCGCACCTCGTTGGTTACCCCAAGTGGAAGGTTGAGATGTAGTCAGCAACAAGTTTTCCCTCACACAGAGACTGTAAGTTTTATCGAACCAGCTGGACTCCTAGGACCAACAAGTAGGTGTCTCCCACCCGGGCGCTAGCAGAAGATGTGGACCTGCACACACAACAATAACTTTGCTCCCAACGAGTACAGAGAGGTTGTCAATCTCTCCGGCCTTGTAGTTTGCAAAGGATCGAAACACAAGCGGGAAAGTAATAGTGATTGTAATGGAAAAGTAGATGAAAGCAGTAAATGATGGAGGTGTAAACAATGATGGTGATATGGACCAGAGTCACATGATGTTCACTAGTGACGTCTCTCTCCCAAAAGACGATAAACAACTATGCTTGGGTAAACAAATTACAGTTGGTAAATTGACAAAATTATGAACGCACCGCAATGCTAATTATGCTACTTGAGAGTTAGAGGTTCAATAGTAATGGGCAGTACGCCAAGACAAGTAGATCGTTTATTCATCATCATCTACTTAGTAATGATCCACGATGAGATATCTATCTAGAACATCTCTCCGGTATTAGGTTGCGAGCCCCACCCAAAGTGTAAACTCAAAGCAACAGGCAATTGCATTAACGAACTATGCATAAGGTAAACAATCCTTGCAACCGTGGTCACAAGCACCATTGTTTTCTCCCCGGTGGCAACAACACATCCCCTTGTCTCATGTTTCTGTCACTCAAGCTAGACATCGAGGGGCATGAACCCACAATCATGCATAATGTTCCCTCTTGGAGTTGCAATCTACTATTCAGCCAAAGCAATAAATAGCAACGGAGAATACACATGATCACTAAGGAGCATAATATAAAAGGATAATTGATACGTCTCCAACGTATCTATAATTTTTGATGGTTCCATGCTATTATCTCGTCAACTTTGGATGTTTTATATGCATGAATATGCTATTTTATATCCTTTTTGGGACTAACCTATTAACTCAGTGCCAAGTGCGAGTTTATGTTTTTTCCGTGTTTTTGACCCTTTTTCAGACGGAGTCCAAATGGAATGAAACTTTACGATGACTTTTTTTGGACCAAAAGAGACCCCCGAAGCTTTGGAAGAAGGCCAGATGGGCCACGAGGGAGTCACAAGCCCTGACGCCGCGACCACCCGCCTAGGTGATGGCGACCAGGCTTGTGACCTCCTCGTGGGCCCAACTGACGTAATTCCGCCGCCATAAATTCCTATAAATTCAAAACCCCCCAAAAAGAAACCTAGATCGGGAGTTCCGCCGCCGCAAGCCTCTGTAGCCACCAAAAACCAATTTGGAGCCTGTTCCGGCACCCTACCGGAGGGGGAATCCATCTCCGGTGGCCATCTTCATCATCCCGACGATCTCCATGACGAGGAGGGAGTAGTTCTCCCTCGGGGCTGAGGGTAGGTACCAGTAGCTATGTGTTTGATCTCTCTCTCTCTCTCGTGTCCTTGAGTTGTCTTGATCTCGATGTACCTTGGGCTTTGCTACTATAGTTGGATCTTATGATGTTCTTCCCCCTCTCCCTCTTGTAATGAATTGAGTTTCCCCTTTGGAGTTATCTTATCGGATTGAGTCTTTGAGAACACTTGATGTATGTCTTGCACGTGTCTATCTGCTGTGAACAACTTGCGGGTTTGTGACATTGGGAACCTATGTATATGGGTTGGCACACGTTTGATTCATGTGAGTACTCGATGTATGTTTTGGTGATCAACTTGCGGGTTCGTGACATTGGGAACCTATGCATAGTGGTTGGCACACGTTTTGACTCTCCGGTAGAAACTTTGGGGCACTCTTTGAAGTTCTATGTGTTGGTTGAATAGATGATTCTGAGATTATGCGATGCATATCGTATAATCATGCTCACGGATACTTGAGGTGACAATGGAGTATCTTGGTGACATTAGGGTCTTGGTTGATATGTATCTTAAGGTGTTATTCTAGTAGGAACTCCTGAATAGATTGATCAGAAAGAATAACTTTGTGGTGGTTTCGTACCCGACAATAATCTCTTCATTTGTTCCCCGCTATTAGTGACTTTGGAGTGACTCTTTGTTGCATGTTGAGGGCTAGTTATATGATCCAATTATGTTATCATTGTTGAGAGAACTTCACTAGTGAAAGTATGAACCCTAGGCCTTGTTTCCACGCATTGCAATACCGTTCGTGCTCACTTTTGTTACTAGTTACCTTGCTGTTTTTGTAATTTCAGATTACAAAAACCTATATCTAGCATCCATATTGCACTTGTATCACCATCTCTTCACCGGAATAGTGCACCTATACAACTTACCATTGTATTGGGTGTGTTGGGGACACAAGAGACTCTTTCTTATTTGGTTGCAGGGTTGCTTGAGAGAGACCATCTTCATCCTATGCCTCCCACGGATTGATAAACCTTAGGTCACCCAGTTGAGGGAAAATAGCTACTGTCCTACAAACCTCTGCACTTGGAGGCCCAATAACGTGTACAAGAAGAAGGTTGCGTAGTAGACATCAAGCTCTTTTCTCGTGCCGTTGCCGGGGAGGTTAGCGCTTGAAGGTATATATTTAGATCTTCCAATCGAATCTTTTTGTTTCTTGTTCTTCCGCTAGAAAACTAAAAAAATGGAATTGAGTATGCCTCATATGCTCCATCTTTTCAATGTTTTTCGTGAGCATGATGGGAAGGAAAATTGTGCTCAAGTGCTGAAAGAAGAATTACATAGAATGCTTGGCCTAGAATATTTGAATGATGAGCATGGTTGCAATGTTGTTAGCATGAATTCTAAGAATACCCATGATGCTAATGATATGCAAAGCCAGAAGCTTGGGGATGCTATATTTGATGAAGCTAATCTTTTTAGTTCTTCCACTTTGAATGATCAAAATTATTTTGATGAAAGCATGCCCCCTATCTATGATGATTATTGTGAGGATACTTATGCTTTGAAGAAGAGGTATGATAAAACTTGTCATACTCTCGAGAACCCCTTTGCTAAACCTTGCTTTTTCATTGTGGACACAATTTGTAGTGCTCAGGTTTTTTACGATACTCCCACTACTATTCTTGAGAATAGATTTCCTTATGACGAGAGTAGTAAAATTCCTATGCTTGTAGATCATGAAAATAAAGCCTTAGGTCCTGGTTATATTTTTGAATTCATTCATGATGCTACTAAAAATTACTATGAGAGAGGATCATATGCTTCTACTTATTGCAATAGTATGAAGCTTCCTCTCCATGTGTTGAAATTTTTGAAGCTATGCTTGTTTTCCCTTCCTATGCTAGTTGATTCTTGCTCCAACAAATTTTTTGATCACAAAATCCCTATGCATAGGAAGTGGGTTAGACTTAAATGTGCTAGACATTTGCTCCATGATGCTCTCGTTGTGTTTCAATTCTTACCTTTTATCTGAGCATCATTGAAATCAATGCCTAGCTAAGGGCATTAAACGATAGCGCTTGTTGGGAGGCAACACAATGAATCTATCCTTTTTCTTTCTGTTTTGTGTTTTCCACACTTTCATAATTCTGTTATGATTGTGTCTTTTGTGTTTCTTTTTGTGTTTGTGCCAAGCAAAACCGTTATGATTAGTCTTGGTGATGATTGTTTGATCATGCTAGAAAAAGATAGAAACTTTCTGCTCACGAAAGGAATTTTCATTTTTATTAAGTAAGAGATTTTTAGTTGATTCCTTTTGCTTCTGATTTATATGCAATTTCTTCAGACTTTCGTAATTTTTCAGATTTTTTGAAGTACCAGAGGTATACGAAATATACAGATTCCTACAGACTGGTCTGCTGTTAACAGATTCTGTTTTTGTTGTGTTGGTTGCTTATTTTGATGAAACAATGGATAGTATCGGGGGGGGGGGGGTATTAGCCATGGAAGATTGAAAATACAGTAACCCAACATCAGCATAAGTAGAATTTAAGTTTGCTACAGTACCTAAGGAAGTGGTGGTTTGCTTTCTCATACTAATGTTATCACGAGTTTCTGTTTAAGTTTCGTGTTGTGAAGTTTTCAAGTTTTGGGTGAAGTTCTTATGGACAAAGAGATAAAGAGTGGCAAGAGCTCAAGCTTGGGGATGCCCAAGGAATCCCAAGAGATTCAAGGATGCCGTAAAAGCCTAATCTTGGGGATGCCCCGGGAAGGCATCCCCTCTTTCGTCTTCAATCCATCGGTAATGTTACTTGGAACTATATTTTTATTCACCACATGTTATGTGTTTTTGCTTGGAGCGTCTTGTATCATAGGAGTCTTTTATTTTTGTTGTGTCACAATCATCCTTGCTGCACACCTATAGAGAGAGATACATGCACTCAACGTGATTTTGTCGAGCTTCACTTATAACCTTTGGTAGACAATTCAGCTCACATGTGCTTCACTTATATCTTTTGAGCTAGATACTTTTGCTCTATGTGCTTCACTTATATCTTTTAGAGCACAGCGGTGCGTGGCTTGGTAGCTGATCTATGCTTTGAAAGTAGTCTCAAAAGGGGTAGTTATCCAAAGGGATACAAAAACTTCCACCTTCATGTGCATTGAATAGTTAGAGAAGTTTGATTCATCTCAATTAGTTTTGAGTTGTGGTTGTGGTAATATTGAAGTTATATTAGTATGGTGTTGTGGATCTAGAAATACTTGTGTTGAAGTTAGTGATTCCCGTAGCATGCACGTATGGTGAACCGCTATGTTATGAAGTCTGAGCATGATTAGTCTATTGATTGTCATCCTTTGTGTGGCGGTCGGGATCGCACGATGGTTTATAGCTACCAACCCTTCCCCTAGGAGTATGCGTTGAATGCTTTGTTTCGATTACTAATAAAACTTTTGCAACAATTATATGAGTTCTTCATGACTAATGTTGAGTCCATGGTTTAGATGCACTTTCACCTTCCACCATCACTATCTTCTTAGTGCCGTGCAACTTTCGCCGGTGCACAAAACCCACCATTAGCCTCCCTCAAAACAGCCACCATACCTACCGATTATGGATTTTTCAAAGTCATTCCGAGATATATTGCCATGCAACTACCACCATGACATGTGCCACCACGTCTACATTGCCATTGCATGATCGTAAGATAGCTAGCATGATGTTTCCATTAATGTCTATGCCATGCTAGATCATTGTCACGGTACACTACCGAAGGCATTCCATATAGAGTCATCATTGCTCTAAGTTTTGAGTTGTAAGTGTGATGATCATCATTGATGGAGCATTGTCCCATGTCAGGAAATAAAAGAGGCCAACGAAGCCCATTTCCCAAAAGAGGCCAAAGATGCCCACCAAAAAAAGAGAGGCCAAAGAGCCCACAAAAAAAATGAGAGAAAAAGAGAGAAGGGACAATGCTACTATCCTTCCACACTTGTGCATATTAAGCATGATGATCTTCATGATTGAGAGTCTCTCGTTTTGTCACCACCATATAGGTAGTGGGAAATTTTCATTATATAACTTGGCTTGTATATTCCAATGATAGGCTTCCTCAAAATTGCCTTAGGTCTTCGTGAGCAAGCAAGTTGGATGCACACCCACTAGTTTTCTTTAAGAGGTTTCCCATACTCTTAGCTCTAGTGCATCATTCGTATGGCAATCCCTACTCATTCACATTGATATCTATTGATGAGCATCTCCATAGCTCATTGATATGCCTAGTTAATGTGATCATCTTCTCCTTGTTTGCCTTGCAACCTCCACCACACTCCACACCACTTATAGTGCTAAAACCATGGCTCACGCTCATGTATTGCGTGAGAGTCGAAAAAGTTTGAGAAAGTAAAGGTGTGAAAACAATTACTTGGCCAATACCGGGGTTGTGCATGATTTAAACTTGTTGTGCAAGGATGATAGAGCATAGCCAGACTATACAATTTTGTAGGGATAACTTTCTTTTGGCCTTGTTATTTTGAAAGTTCATGATTACCTTGCTAGTTTGCTGGAAGTATTATTGTCTCCACATCAATAGCAAACTATTGTTTTGAATCTAACGGATCTGAACATTCATGTCACGTGAGAGAAGTTACAAAGGACAACTATGCTAGGTAGCATGCGACATAAAAAATTCATTCTTTATCACTTCCCTACTCGAGGACGAGCAGGAGTTAAGCTTGGGGATGCTTGATACGTCTCCAACGTATCTATAATTTTTGATGGTTCCATGCTATTATCTTGTCAACTTTGGATGTTTTATATGCATGAATATGCTATTTTATATCTTTTTTGGGACTAACCTATTAACTGAGTGCCAAGTGCCAGTTTCTCTTTTTTCCGTGTTTTTGACCCTTTTTCAGACGGAGTCCAAATGGAATGAAACTTTACCATGATTTTTTTGGACCAAAAGAGACCCCCGAAGCTTTGGAAGAAGGCCAGATGGGCCACGAGGGAGTCACAAGCCCTGACGCTGCCACCACCCCCTAGGTGGTGGCGACCAGGCTTGTGACCTGCTCCTGGGCCCAGCCGACATAATTCCACCGCCATAAATTCCTATAAATTCAGAAACCCACAAAAATAAACCTAGATCGGGAGTTCCGCCGCCGCAAGCCTCTATAGCCACCAAAAACCAATCTGGATCCCGTTCCGGCACCCTGTCGGAGGGGGAATCCATCTCCGGTGGCCATCTTCATCATCCCGGCGATCTCCATGACGAGGAGGGAGTAGTTCTCCCTCGGGGCTGAGGGTATGTACCATGGGCTTTGCTACTATAGTTGGATCGTATGATGTTCTTACCCCTCTCCCTCTTATAATGAATTGAGTTTCCCCTTTGGAGTTATCTTATCGGATTGAGTCTTTGAGAACACTTGATGTATGTCTTGCACGTGTCTATCTGTTGTGATCAACTTGCGGGTTTGTGACATTGGGAACCTATGCATATGGGTTGGCACACGTTTGATTCATGTGAGTACTCGATGTATGTTTTGGTGATCAACTTGCGGGTTCGTGACATTGGGAACCTATGCATAGGGGTTGGCACACTTTTTGACTCTTCGGTAGAAACTTTGGGGCAATCTTTGAAGTTCTATGTGTTGGTTGAATAGATGATTCTGAGATTATGTGATGCATATCGTATAATCATGCCGACGGATACTTGAGGTGACAATGGAGTATCTAGGTGACATTAGGGTCTTGGTTGATATGTATCTTAAGGTGTTATTCTAGTACGAACTCTTGAATAGATCGATCAAAAAGAATAACTTTGTGGTGGTTTCGTACCCGACAATAATCTCTTCGTTTGTTCCTCGCTATTAGTGACTTTGGAGTGACTCTTTGTTGCATGTTGAGGGCTAGTTATATGATCCAATTATGTTATCATTGTTCAGAGAACTTCACTAGTGAAAGTATGAACCCTAGGCCTTGTTTCCACGCATTGCAATACCATTCGTGCTCACTTTTGTTACTAGTTACCTTGCTGTTTTTGTAATTTCATATTACAAAAACCTATATCTACCATCCATATTGCACTTGTATCACCATCTGTTCGCCGAACTAGTGCACCTATACAACTTACCATTGTATTGGGTGTGTTGGGGACACAAGAGACTCTTTGTTATTTGGTTGCAGGGTTGCTTGAGAGAGACCATCTTCATCCTACGCCTACCACGAATTGATAAACCTTAGGTCGTCCACTTGAGGGAAAATTGCTACTGTCCTACAAACCTCTACACTTGGAGGCCCAACAACGTCTACAAGAAGAAGGTTGCGTAGTAGGCATCAATAATCAAATATATAATGCATAACAATCTGAACATAATCTCATAATCCATCGGATCCCAACAAACCGAGTATAGCAATAGAAAGAGAATTACATATGTGCCTTGATCTTGTAGGGCAGCTCAAAAGGACTAACCATTGAAGCACAAGATTGGAGAGAAGACATCACATAGCTACTGGTCATGGACCCATGGTCCAAGGACGACTACTCACGAGACGTCCGGGAAGCGTCCATGGCGGTGGAGAAGCTCCGGAAGGTCAATCCTCCCTCCGGCAGGGTGCCGAGAAGAAGTCTCTTAACGCTCCCGATCTGGAAGCGGTGCGACGGCGGAATGATGGAGAAATTTGCGATTCTGGATGTGATGGAAGGGTTTTCTTGTGACGGAGTAAATATAGGCCAAAGGAGGGCACCGGAGGAGGTGGGACCCACCCAGGCGGCCTCTAGGCACGACCAGGTGGTTGCTTGCGCCCGCAGGTCGCCTGGGCGGCCCCTGGCCCCCTCTGGCCCATCTTCGGTGATCTGGAAGCTTCCGGTACGCTGATTTTTATATATTTTCTTGGGATTTTTCGGGCTTCGGAAAATTGGGTAAAAGCCCCTGCAAAAAAGACATCAGCAGAGATAAACTGGTACTGGGTGCACTGAGTTAGTAGGTTAGTCCAAATATGTGTAAAATGATACAAAAGTGTAGCAAAACATATAACAATGTCACCCAAAAGATCATGGAACAAGCAAAAATTATAGATACGTTTGGGACGTATCAACACTCGGCTCCCATTGCAGTCGTGTGCTCGTCGGTCCGGGGAGAATGCTCTGTATTTCCATTGACCGTGATGACTCCCTTGGGTCCGAGCAGTTTGAGCGCATGTAAATGTAGTGGGGTACGGCGTTAAAGCGGGCGAAAGTCGTGCGGTTGAGCAGGGCACGGTATCCGTTGCGAAAGGGGACGATATCGAATATCATGTCCTCACTGCGGAAGTTGTCAGGAGAACCAAACATGACTTCCAGTGTTATCATGGCCGAGCAGCGGGCTTCGACGCATGGAATCACTCCTTTAAAGGTAGTGCGGCTTGGTTTGATTAGTGATGGGTTTATGCCTATCTTTTTCACTGTATCTGAAGAAATCAGATTAAGGCTACTTCCTCCGTCCATGAGGACTCGAGTGAGGTGGAAACCATCGGCGATGGGGTCGATGACCAGGGCGGCCAACCCTCCATGGCGGACCATGGATTATATTTCGGTGCGACGGGCTCAATGGCATATACCTCCTGAAGGGCCCGTTTCCTCTCCTTTTTGGGTATATGGGTGACCTAGATCATGTTCACAGTTTTGACCTCATGAGGGAACTGCTTTTGGCCTACATTGTTTGGGCCACAGGGCTCGTCGCCGTCTTCACTTCATGGGCCCTTGTTTTGTTCATTAGTGGCTAGCTTGCCCTCCTGTTTGAACACCCAACAATTAAGGTTGGTATAGGTGGCAGGCTTGTCTTGGGTGCCATGAATGTGGCATGGACGTTCCATGATTTTATTCCATAGAGTTGGTACATCCCTGTTCCCTTTGAAGGGTTACTTCCGCTGTCTAGGTTTTGAACTACAAAATCCAGCATTTACTGTTGTGTTGTCGGCATCACCATTATGGTGGTGACGTTTATTCTTGTTTTTCCATGGCTTGTCGTTTCTGTCCCGGACTTCGAAGGTTCCAGGGTCGTCTGCATTGTGGATGCACCGAGCTATCCAAATATCTTCACCCCGCGCAAAAGCGGGTCACGAGGGAGGTAAGGGCGGATATTGTTCTCGGCCTGTCCTGGCCGAACTGTCTGGCAAGCCATTCATCCCGGATGTTGTGCCGAAAAGAAGCTATTACTTCGGCATCCGGACAGTCTACGATTTTATTCTTCTTGGTGAGGAACCAGTTCTAGAATTTTCTGGCTGATTCTCCCGCCTTGTGGACGATGTTTCTTAGCTCGGATGAATCCGGTGGCCGAACATATGTACCCTCAAAGTTAGATAGGAAAACCTCCTCGAGGTCTTCCTAGCATCTAATGGAATCTTCAGGTAGGCTATTTAGCCAATGTTGTGCTAGTCCTTTGAGTTTTAGTGGCAAGTATTTTATGGCGTGGAGATCATCTCCTCTGGCCATATGAATGTGAAGAAGGAAATTCTCTATCCACACGGCGGGGTCTGTTGTCGTGTCATATCGTTCAATGTTTATGGGTTTAAGCCCTTCCGGGGACTGGTGATGCATGGCCTCGTCTGTGAAACATAGTGGGTGAGCGACACCTTTGATCCAGGCTATACTATGCAAAAGATTGGCTCCAGGTTGAGGCCGGTAGGTTTCCCGGCCTTTGCTCTTGTAAGCGACCCGAGGTGGTTCGTCATCCCATCGAGTGGGAGAGTACCTCCTGGATCTGTAGATGGACCTGTTGTGACCTGATTTGACGTATCATGGGTCGGGTCTGTCCCCATGGTGCATATGCTCTTTGCCTTTTCTGTGTGGAGGTTCCGGTCTATACTCGTTCTCTTTGGTCGTTCTATCGCGCCCTCTTGGTGGGCGATCAGGGTGGTTGTAGTTGGTGCGTCGGGGGGACACCTATTCTCGGGCCTCATCATTGAACTGTGGGAGCAGGTGTCCGCGGGGGTATGTTTTCATCTAGTCCGACTATTCTGTGTTGTATCCTTCTTCGGCCGCTAGCATTTTGGTCACCTATTATTGATGGTGCCCTGTTCGTCCTGGAGTTGTTGTTGCTTTTCTTTTAAGATTTAGGCGGTGGCTATAAGCCGCTGCCGTAAATGCTCTTGGCCTTGAGGGTCTTCGTTAATTACGAACTCTTTGGCTTCAAGGCCATCCAAGTCATCGACGGGAGGTAGGTAATCATCGTTGTCATCCGAATTGTTGCAATCGTTGGGATCGGCATTGGTCGGTTCCTCTGGTTGGTGCTCGGGGTCTTTGGGGTTGCCGTGCCCATCTGGGGTGGCATTCTCCCTTGTGGCTTGTGCGAAGACCCTTCCCTCATTTGCCCTTGTGGACTTACGCGGCTTTCAGCATTTTGAGGGCTCTTCCACGTGCTTATTGCTCTTTTGCTTGGGTGTGACGTCATCTGTATCGCGAGGCGTGTCTACCATGTAAACAACGTAGGTAGATGTTGTGGTCCACCGCCCGGTGTTTATGGGGGTGGGGTAGTATGCCTTTTCCTCCATATCCTCAAGCTCTTTGGAGGCGTAGTCCAATGCGTCGGTTAGATCTTCGACAGTGGGAACCAAGTGGGTGGTGGGTGGGTCATAAAAGTACCCGTAATCCACCTCATAGCCGATCTTCAAACAGGTCGGACTTCGGGTAAGCGAGATTTGAAGCAACTGGATCTGGTCGAGCATCTCGTTTAACATCGAGAGGCCCACCTAATCAATCCTTTGTAGGTTTTTGGAGTTAACCTCCACGACCTGTGCGGAGGAAGCCAATTCAGCAATAGTCGTTTCCTGCTGTCCGGATACCGTGGTCAGTTCTGAGCTCTAAACCTCCTCTCCAAATAAGAGCGGACCGAGATCATGGCTGGACAACGGACCCGAAGTCGAGGTTTCGGGATTTTCAGACTCATCAGCCGAGGTCGTGATGTTGGCGGGGAACAGATTGCCTCATGAGTCAGTGGAGACATCAAAGTCAACGAATCTTATCCAGTGACCAGGGACAAAACCTCTGATATGACCAAAACGGCCGATTTGATCCATGTGCGGCGTGAAGCTGCCAAACGCGGGGACTTGTTCAGGGGCGAAGATGTTCCCATTGCGGACTTGAATATTGACGATCAAGTGAGCCATCGATCCCTTCAATGATCCAACGGTGGAACTCTCAATGCAAGCACCAATGTCGGTGTCAAAAGTGGTAGATCTTGGGTAGGGGGTCCCGAACTGTGGATCTTAGATCGATGGGTTGCAGGAAAGAGGGATAGACGATGTTTACCCAGGTTCGGGCCCTCTTGAGGATGTAAAACTCTACGCCCTCCTCGATTATATTGATGGAGACACTGGTTACGAAGTTGATCTACCTCTAGATCGTACGAGCTAAAGCCTATATGAGATAACTTGCTGATACGTCCCAAACATATCTATAATTTATGTTTGTTCCATGCTCTTTTGGGTGACATTGTTATGTGTTTTGCTACACTTTCATACCTTTTTACACATATTTGGACTAACCGAAAGTGCGTTATATCGACTAGAGGGGGGGGGGGTTGAATAGGAGATTTTTAGAATTTCATCACTGAGGAAATTCCTTTTGAGGAAATTCCTCACTGATGACTAACTTATAGCGGAAACAGTAAAGGATCAGAAGTGCAAAGTTTCACAACAACAGTTTTTTCAGAGTGAAGAATGTGAAAACATATTGCACAGTGAGCAGGCACGCAGAATACAGATGTGGATTAACTGACGTGATGAATTTGGGGTTGAGGAAATTCAAAGAAAGTCTTCAGCAAATTCTTCAAACAGTTGCAGCGAAAGTCATCAACACATAATATGAGAAAAGTAAGGAGTTGAGGAACTAGAACCCGTTTCTCAGTGAAGACAATCGTTGATGACCCAGTTCCAACTGCTGTGACAGTCGTACATCTGGTTTGGAGCGGCTTGGTATTGAAACCAAAGGACACACAGTCCTGGGACACACAGTCCCTACCGTATTCTCCTTGAGCTAAGGACACACAGTCCTCGCCCAACACTCGTGGTAAGTCTTCAGGGCAGACTTCCAAACCCTCACAAACTTGGTCACCCGGCGAGCCACAATTGACTGCTGGAAAGCTCTAGACCTTGACGCCTAACCGTCTGGAGGATGCACAGTCCTCAAAGGTAAAAGGCTTCAGTCCCACACAGGAACAACTTCTTCAGTGATGCTCAATCACTAGGTTTGGTTTGTGGTTTCGGTGTATGGTGTATTTCCTCACTGATGAATTACTCTCGAAAGCTCTGAGGAATTGGGTTGCTCTTATGACAAGTGTTAGTTTCTAACGGAGCAGCCAACCAGCTAGTGGTTGTGGGGGGTGGCTATTTATAGCCTAGGAGCATCCCTACATGATTTGACACTAATGCCCTTAAATAATATGACCGTCGGAGTGGATAAGACCAATGACTTGGCGTGGCTATCGAAACGGTCGGAACCCTCAACTGTGAGAGTCCTCATGTCACTCGTATTCCTCACTTGAGGCTTTTGGTAGGATTAGGCTTGGGTTGAGCATCAGGAGGAAATTCATTCCAAAGTGTAACTTCGACCCCCTTTAACAGTACGGTGTTCCTATTACTCAAATGCGAAGAAAATAAAACAGAAAGTGTAAATCTTCATGCTTCAAATTCTTCAGAGTGATTTTCTTCAGGACACACCGGACTTCTCAATATCAGTATCTTCATGAGGAATATCAATTTCATCGCAGATTCCTCGCGATTCATTTCTTCAGCTTCAGACCAATTTCTTAAACTGAAGACATATATTTTTAGGGGTCGATATTCTTCAAATATCTCAAACTCCTCAATGACTTATAGATCCTGTGTACACTCATAAGCACATTAGATACTTAACCTATAAGTCTTCAAACCACCAAAATCACTAAGGGGCACTAGATGCACTTACAATCTCCCCCTTTTTGGTGGTCGATGACAATTAGGTTAAGTCTTCAACAGGGATCAAAAATATGAAGTGTAGATACTCATTTGAGGAATCTGAAATCAAGATTCAGAGAGACTCCCCCTGAAGATGTGCATTATCTTGAGGATTTTGCTTTTTTACAACAAATGCACATTGATGATTTAAATCATGGAGATCTCCCCGTGAGTCTTGTAAATCATGCATACATGTAATATATCATATGAGGAAAATGAAAATGCATGATGACAAATGGTATCTGACGAATTCCAGCATGCGTGCATTAAAACTTGAGGAATAAGCATGCGAAGAAAAACGTTCAAAAGTGTCAGAGTACCATCGGGCTTAAGTTACAACTCATTACAAAAAAAACTTCAGAAGAGCCAAGAGTTTGTAAATTAAATATAGTTCATAAGCCCCAAAAATATCCCGCTTGAAGACTAACTCTCAAGTTTCTCCCCCTTTGTCATCATGTGACAAAAAAGGGACAAACTGAGGACTAATGTCCGTGAAACTTCACTTCGTGGAAGTTGAGGAAGAGTCGTGATGCTTCTTGGGAGTAGTTTTCTTCCTTGGACCGGTAGCAGTGTCGAGCTGTTCTTCATCAGTTTCAGTAGTGCGGAATGAAGAAAAGGAGCTGTCTTCAAGGTCTGGCACTGGAATAGGCCTGAACTTCTTCTTGGGAGGCCATGACCATTCAAAGTCTCGCTCAAAGTCCATTTCTTCAAGCTCAGTATGAGTCTTCAGATGTGCAAGTGTAGCCCAGGTGCGATCAAAAACCTCATGCAGATAGTGATGGTTGAGCTTCACAGAGTTCTGTGTTTCAGTGAGGGTTTTCACAATGGCGCCAAACTGGCGTTTGACCCACTTGTGATTGCGATCCACCTTCTGGTGAAGACTGAGGAGGAGCTCTCTTGTATTCATCACGCGAGGAGGAACGAGGCTTGCCGGACGAGTCTCAGTATCATCCCATGAAGAATAAGCTTCTGGCTCTCCGAACTGGCCATCAAGGGGCCTACTGCCTTCTTCAATCACTGTTTTGCCTTTTCCTTCAATGGGCTCGAAAGTCTTCTTGTTGACCCGGATAGGAGGCATATAACCAACATGGTTTTGGCACTCAGCGTGGAAGTTGATGCCTGTCCTTATCCCGATGAATCTCATGATCCATGGGGCATATATCTTGTGATCAAAAGGACACATAGCATTGTCGGCCAAAGTCGTCAAGAAGAAATCATGGATGTTGATAGGAATACCATGGATAATGTTGAAGAGGATTTTCTTCATGAGGCCTACAACATCTTCTTCATCATCATGGACTTTGATCGGTGCGAGCACACTGCAGAGGATTCTGTAAACAGACCTGGGTGTGTACTTGAGCTCGTGGACGAGGAAGGTTGTTCTTGGAGATTTTCCTTCAGCCAAAGGTTTCATGAGGACTTCCATCATCCCATTGGGCAGCTCACGCTCACCATAAAGCTTCACATCCTCTTCTGAGGGAATTGACATAGGAAGTTCTCTGAGGAGTTCAGTAGCAGGAGCCTTGTAGTGAGTGTTTTGTGTCATCCAATCAAACACCCAAGTGTTAATGTCTTCAGGGTTGCCGGATATGTGAAGAGTGGCATAAAACTGAAGAATTAGCTTGCTGTTCTAGTCAGAGATGTCGGAGCACATTGGGAGTAAACCAGCATCATGGAGTACATTGAGGACTGGCTCTAAGCATGGTATAGCTTCAAGTTCAACATGAGGAATATGCCTGTGCTGGAATATCTTGTTTCTTCCACAGAGCACAGAGGCATAGTAGTTCATCTGAGTCCTAGTCCAAAACCTCAGATGCCTCATTTGAGGCTTGTCATATGGGTTTTCTCCAATGAAGTACATGCGTTCTTCAAAGAAGTTTTCCTTTTGAAACTTAGGACGCTTGGAGAATGGCTGACACTGAACTGGCTTAAGATTTTGCTGAGGAATTGGAGGGGAGACAACAATGGCAGTCTCTGGGTTGAGCACGATGAATGCATTGTCTTGGTCAGGTGCATTCTCCTCAGCATTTTCCTCAGGGTGAGGAATTTAAGTGGCTGGTTCTTCAGGCTGAGGGGCTTGCTCTGGCTGTGCATCAGGCTGAGGAATAGCTTATTCTTGCTCAGTTTGAGGAGTTGGGTCAGCATGTTCCTCATCTTGAGGATTCTGCTCAGAGCTTTGAATTTCTTCAGCTTGAGGATTTTTAGTTTGTTCTTCCTCAGCTGGCTTGGTGGCAGATGCAGTTTCATCAGCTGATGCAGCTGATGCTTGAACAGTGTCTTTCTGAGGAATGAGAGGCTGAGGACTTTCGTCTATCTGAATCTCCTCATCAGTGTGTTCCTCAGAGGCGGCATCCTTCATTTCCTCATCTGCCTTTTTCGCTGGATCATCAATGATGACCATTTCATAGGAAGGAGCGACATTCAGTGGCACAGGGTCCAGAGGAGCAGTTTCTTCAAGTGCTTTGAGGCGCTTGGCCTCTGTTTCTTCTTCTGCTGAGGAGGCCTTTCTCTTCTTGGCTTTCTTCTCAGCAGCCCTGGTTTTCTTCACGTCTGATGCAGACGGACTCATTTTCTTCACCATTGAAGCTTTTGGTGAAGGGGTTTTCTTGACAGATTCTTCAGCTAGTATTGAGGAACCAGCTGGAAGAGAGTCATCAGCTTGCTTTGGCGAAGCAACTGGTTCAGGGGCAGTCTCATCAGCTGCAGCAAATTCATCAGCAGGAGTTTCCATGATGATTTCTTCAATAGCCAGTTCATCCACACAGCTTTCTTGGTGTACTTCCTCAGCTTGAGGAGTTTCCTCATCATGAGGAGATTCATCTGCTGGCTCCTCAATCAGGGGCTGAGAAGTTGGTGCTGGGGGTGCGGCCTTCTTATTGTATTCATCAACAGCACTGGTGGCCAGCTTGATGATATTGCTCTTGAGGCTTTTGCGATCTGACAACTTGGAGTACTTGTCAGTCAATTTCTTCAGCTCTGCCTGTGTTGACACCAGTGCATCAGGAGTTAATTTGAGGAGATTCTGCTTGAGGAATTTCTCCTTTTTAATCTTTGCAACTTTGGCCTGCCTGGCCTGCTGTTCTTTCCACTTGGCTTCATTTATGAAAGTGGCCACCATGTGGCTAATGCCAGGGGGAAGTTTCAAATCTTCAAGCGGAGTGTTTGGGTCCTCATACCAGATGTTGATGTAGTCAAGGAGGACCTTGGGGTCCATGGCCAGAGGAATGGCACTGCCTGATGCTTGAGCTACTCTTTCCTGCTTGTTTCTGATGATGGCTTGCAGGGTTTGATCATCATATTCATCACTGCCCTCTGATGCAGACGGGACGGTGATGATTTTGCTAGGGCTTGGCAGAGTTGCAGGTTCAGCAGACACCTGAGTCTTCAGAGGAGGTGGTGAAGACTTTGTCTCCGAGCTGGTTGCAGCTGGGAGTGAGGAGCTGGAGCTTGCGGTCATAGGCTTCATGACTTGCTTCTGTACTGGTTTCTCTTGAGGCTTTGGTGGTGGTGCTGAGGATTTTGATGCTGAGGAGATTGGTACTGAGGGCTTGGGCGCTGATGGTTTTGGTGTTGAATGTTTTGGTGCTGAGGTTTTTTTGACTAAAGCCTGAACAAACTTCTCTTGAGGCTTTGGAGCCCTTGGCTTTGACGGCACTGAGTGTGGTTGAGGAATTGCTGAACCAGAGGTCTCAGCGGCAGAGGAAGTAGTAGCAGCTGAGGTAGCAGCTGAGGATTCATTGAATTTCCTCACTGCAGCTTCTGCCTGCTTCTTGAGCTTGGCCAGATGCTTTTCCTTCTCATCTGGATAGTCATCAATGGTCTGGAGGCTTGAGGGATGTGCTACTTGATGATCCTCAAGTGGGGCCCGTCTGCCAGGGGGCTTCAGAGCGAATTTCTTCGCATACTTGGGAGTCACAAACCTGTATTCCTTCCATTCCTTCGCCCATCGGCGTTCTATCTTCTGCAGCCGTATTTTTCTCTTGGCCATTGTCTCATTTTCATCAGGCGTGCAATAGTCCAAGTAAATATCCTCAGGGATATCTAGAGCTTTGTTTTGCTCAAGTTTCTTTCCTCCCTTCTGTTTTCTGTCATCCTCTATTTTCTTCAGCAGAGGATTTTGCTGATGAGATTGAACTCTTGAGGATTCTAATGAGACTTGAAGATTTTCTTCCAGAAACGCTGCAAATGAGTTAATGTGATGAGAACCGAGAGATTCATCAGCTCACATGTGTGTACCTGTGAACAGAGTATAGTTGCGAGGAATTTGGAGAGGTCATATGCGTTCTCAGATTTGAGGAAAATGAAAGTGTTTGACAGTTCGAGGAATATAACGAGTGGTTGAGGAATTTGCCTAAGCATACTGTTCTTGGGTTCCAGAGTTGTACAGATCTGAAAATTTGCACAATTGAGGAATCTTGTGAAAATCTTAGATGCTTAGCATAGTTCATCAATGATGTGGTGATAGGCAGTGTTTGAGGAATCAAGTGCTTATCGTTTCTTGAGGAAAAACAGATTTCACATAGAAGATATAAAATTTTAGATCTAACTTGCTGTAAAAATGAGATTTATTTACCCTGGAAGGTGCGCACGAAAAACACAGAAAGGTGTGTGTGGAGAAGCTCTTCGGTCGCGTGTCCAATGCACCCTAACTCGGTGACAGAGGACGTCTGCGGCTGCGGCAGACGAAGATGGTCCGGCTCCGGCGTGGTTCCGGCGACGGAGAAGTCGAGGCAGTGAAGCTCTTCCTCACCGGTGACGAGACTACCAGTGATGGCGCTAGGGTTCGGTGGTGTATGCTGTGGCAGGAGAGATGGAGCGAAGAAGAGTATGCCGAGGATGATAAGGACATATTTATAGCCAAAACTTACTGTTGGCGCGAAAATGTCGGACCAAACCGCCCCTGCCTCTACGTCTCCGAAGGACACGTGTAGCTCCCGAATAGTGTGGTCGAGATAGTGGAGGTCGTGGTTATCCGATCATGGGAAGTGGGGTTCAGTTACTGTGTATTAAAGAAACAATTTTTGAAGATTTGAGGATTTTCGTTACAAAATCATCAGCTGACACGGACGCAGTGAGGATTTTGAACAAAGTTTCAAGTAGAACGCATATGAAGAATTGAATAGACTGGATGAGTATAGCATAGAGGGAATGTAGGGTCTGATCACATTCACTTAGCAAAAAATATCAACTTGAAGAAATAGCAATAAGTGAATGCTGTTGAGGACTTGAAATCACAGTCTATCTAGTCAAATGAAAGTCATCAAGTGTTTTTGAAGATTTTGTGATAAATCATCACACTGAAGAACAACTGTTTTGAAGAAAAACACATTTTGAGGAAATAGAACACTTGAAGAAAATTAACTTGAGGAATTTCACATTGGGCGGTGGCGTGACCCACCATATAAGAATGTTGATTACAGACGCCGCGTACAATTGTCGTAGGGCCCTGAGAATCAATTTCTTAGTTGATTTCTTCACATTCAGAGTGACCTTCTTCATTAGTTGAAGAAAATCGATTCATCATGTGCTGCACATCTAAGTCATCAATTTTGCATAAGTCTTAGGATGTGTGCATGTTTTTACAAAACATTTGAAGATTCTAAGATATTTAGCTCACACCGCAACTTGCAAAACCTTTTCTCATCCAAGGGCTTAGTGAAGATATCTGCGAGTTGATCATCAGTCTTCACATGGTCGATGAGGATATTGCCCTTGAGGACATGGTCCCGAAGAAAATGATGACGAATCTGGATGTGCTTGGTCTTCGAGTGTTGTAGTGGGTTGTATGCAATTTTGATAGCACTCTCATTGTCACAGTAGAGAGGCACATTCTTCATGTTGATGCCGTAGTCCTTGAGGGTTTGCTTCATCCATAGGAATTGAGCACAGCTAGAACCATCAGCAATGTACTCAGCTTCGGCAGTGGAGAGCGATACGCAGTTCTGCTTCTTTGAGGACCAGCAAACTAGTGATCTTCCAAGGAAATGGCATGTGCCAGAAGTTGACTTGCGATCCACACGGTCACCAGCATAGTCAGAATCAGAATACCCTACCAGATGAAGATTTGAGCCCTTGGAATACCATAATCCTAGTGTTGGTGTGTGAGCTAAGTATCGAAGAATATGTTTCACAGCCTTATGGTGTGATTCCTTCGGTTTTGCTTGAAAACGTGCACACATGCAAACACTAAGCATTATATCTGGCCTAGATGCACATAGATACAATAAAGAGCCAATCATAGAACGATATACCTGCTGATCGAAATCTTTACCATTTTCATCAGTGCCGAGGTGGCCGTTGGTAGGCATTGGAGTCTTGGCACCTTTGCATTCATGCATGTCGAATTTCCTCAGAACATCCTTGAGGTATTTGTCCTGTGATATGAAGATTCCATTGCTTTGTTGACGAATTTGAAGACCTAAGAAGAATTTCAGCTCCCCCATCATGGACATCTGATATTCTTCACTCATCATGTAAGCAAATTCATCACTGTATCGTTTGTCAGTACATCCAAATATGATATCATCGATATATATTTGACACACAAATAGCTCATTATCATAGGATTTAGTGAAAAGAGTTGGATTGAGTGAACCAGGTTTGAAGCCTTTCTTCATGAGGAATTCCTTCAATGTATCATACCATGCCCGAGGGGCTTGCTTGAGACCATAAAGAGCCTTTTTGAGTCTGAAGACTTTGTCTGGATTCTTTGGATCCTCAAAACCTGGGGGCTGAGCAACATATACTTCTTCCTCAAGCTTACCATTGAGGAATGCACTTTTCACATCCATTTGATATAAGATGATGTTATGATGATTAGCACAAGCAAGTAGTATTCGAATAGCTTCAAGTCTAGCGACAGGTGCAAAAGTTTCATCGAAATCTATTCCTTCAACCTGGGTGTAGCCTTGGGCTACAAGTCGTGCCTTGTTCCTCACCACTTGACCGTCCTCATCTTGCTTGTTTCGGAAAATCCACTTGGTGCCGATGATGTTGTGCTTGCGAGGATCTGGTCATTTGACGAGCTCCCATACGTCATTCAGCTTGAATTGAAGAAGTTCGTCTTGCATAGCTTGGATCCACTCCGGTTCCAGAAAAGCCTCAGCAACTTTTGATGGTTCTGTGATGGATACAAAGGAGAAATGCCCACAAAAGTTAACTAAGTGTGAAGCTTTTGAGCGAGTGAGAGGACCTGGCGCGTTGACGTCGTTGAGGATTTTGTCAAGTTCTACTTCATTTGCAATCCTCGGATGAGCTGGTTGAGGATTTTGTGTGGGCTGAGGAAGTGGTGCTGGTGCAATTTCCTCAGGAGCATCTTCTTGATTTTCATCAGTGATGGGGATCGTTTCTTCATCAATTTCCTCAGTTGGGACAATGTCTTCAGTAGGCTTGAGCTTTATTGCTTCCTCAGGAGACAGCTTATCTGGATCAGAAGGCAATTGCTCTCTTTGCGAGCCATTAGTTTCATCGAACCGCACATCTACAGTCTCAACAACTTTGTTGTGATAGTTGTTGAAGACTCTGTAAGTGTGCGAGTCCTTTCCATAACCGAGCATAAAACCTTCATGTGCCTTAGGTGCAAATTTTGAGCTATGGTGAGGATCTCTAATCCAGCATTTTGCACCGAAGACTTTGAAATAACTTACATTGGGTTTCTTGTCAGTGAGGAGTTCATATGAGGTTTTCTTGAGGAATTTGTGAAGATATACCCTGTTGATGATATGGCATGAAGTGTTGATTGCTTCAGGCAAAAAGCGACGAGGAGGCTGATATTCTTCAAGCATAGTTCTTGCCATTTCAACCAGAGTCCTGTTCTTCCTTTCGACGACACCATTCTGCTGAGGAGTATAAGGAGCAGATAATTCGTGAGTAATACCAAGTTCATCAAGATAATCATCAAGACCGGTGTTTTTGAACTCGGTTCCATTATCACTCTTGATATGTTTGATCTTGATGCCAAAGTTCGTCGAGGCCCTTGAAGAAAACCGTTTAAAGATTTCCTGCACTTCAGTTTTATACACTATGATATGCACCCAAGTATATCTGGAATAATCATCAACTATGACGAAGCCATATAAAGATGCTGCATTGGTTAGTGTGGCATAGTGAGTAGGTCCCAATAGATCCATATGAAGCAATTCAAATGGACGTGTAGTGGTCATGATAGTCTTCGAGGGATGCTTGGATCTGGTCATTTTCCCAGATTCACAAGCACCGCAGAGATGATCGTTGAGGAATTTGACCGATTCGATGCCGATGACATGCTTCTTCTTCGCGAGCGTGTGCAAATTCCTCATGCCTGCATGACCTAGCTTCGGTGCCACAACCATCCTTCTGAGGTTTTTGCTAGTAAGCAAGTGGTTGGTTGAGGACCTGTAGAGAAATCAACAATGTACAAATCCCCTCTTCTTACACCTTCGAAGACTTTGGATCTGTCAGATTCCATAATGACCACACATCTATATCTACCAAAGATAATAATCATATCAAGATCACAAAGCATCAAGACTGACATGAGGTTAAAACCAAGGGATTCAACAAGCATCACTTTGTCCATATGCCTATCCTTGGAAATAGCCACTTTGCCAAGTCCCAATACCTTGCTTTTACCTTTGTCAGCATATGTGATTTGCTTCAGAGGTGATGGAGTTAGTGGCATATTCATCAGTAAGCTTTTATCACCAGTCATGTGATGTGTGCAGCCACTATCAAGAACCCACTCAGTATTCTTGGGTTTGTTATCCTGCAGATGAGTTAGTACAGCTTACCATCTCATATGCTTCAGATTTGAAGAATATGATACTAATTTCATCAGATCAGTAATTTCATCATAACAGAAATGTAAGGACGTGTGAAATATTTCTATTTCATCAATCATTAGCTTGCGTCCTATCAAGCATTTCCTCAGGTCTCCAGCAAATTCTTTAGATGATGATTTTCATCTCGAGACCCGACCTGCAGAAGTGATTAGTTCGATTTCCTCACCATCCACATCTGAAGGGGTGGCAAAGCAATCATCATCCTGCGAGCACCATATGAGAAAGGTGGCATTGAAGCCAATGCACTTCTCTTAACAGTAGGGGGATTAAAGTACTCATATGAGTATGCAAAGAACTGGTTTATGGATTTATGAACATAATGATTTGAGGAGTAACGCTCATATTCATGTTCCTTGTAGTTTCCCTGCATGTTAGACGCATTAGCATGGGTACGAGCATAGTTTTGACCAGTTGAGGATTTTGATCCTCTTGAAGACTTTGGTCCTGCTGAGGAATTTGATCTGCGGTTTAGATTCTTCAGTGGTGGTGTCATGAGGACATTCACCTGAAGATTTTCAAGACAACTTTTGGGAACCCACATTTTCCTCAGGGGAGGGTCATTCCTGCAGTTAGTTCCAACATATCGAGCAAATACTTCACCAAATTGATTTTTGACAGTTTATAGTTGGAGTCAAATGTCTCATATGAGGAATAGGATAATTCACATGAAAAGCCAGTTAGATTGGATGGATCAAAAAGAGGCCCAGTAGCAGCAACCCATGAGGTTTTGGGATACTGCTAATGTTTCCAATAAGATCCATCACCATTTAATTTCCTCTCAAAGGCAATTCCTTCTTTCCTCGGGTTCCTATTCAAGATCTGCTTTTTGAGCACATCACAAAGGGTTTGATGTCCTTTGAGGCTTTTGTATATGCTTGTCACGTACAATTCCTTCAACCCTGCATTTTCATCAGTAACATTTGTGTTTTCCTCAAGTGAGGAAATAGACACAACAGGTGCAGTTGAAGAATTTGTAGCAATAGTAGCGTTTGATGATTCTGGTGAGGAATTAGCAGTTTCACGTTCAATGCATTTAAGACATGGAGGAATGAATTCAACTTGATCAACGCTGATCTGTTGAGCTAGTAATGAATCATTTTCCATACGAAGATCATCATGAGACATCCTCAGCTTCTGAAGATCAAGCTTCCTTTGAAGAAATTCATAGGAAAGCTTCTCGTGATCAGTGAGGAGTGTATCACAACGATCCTGAAGATTATCAAATCTAGAGTAAAGACTTTTCACATCTTCAGTGAGGATTTGGGTAAGATTCATTTCATCATTCAACAGATCATCACTTTTATCTAACAGTTTCTAAAGCTTTTCTAGAGCAGTTTGTTGTTTAGTGGAAATGATAGCAAGTTTACTGTAACTGGGTTTCTTATAATTATCAGGTTCACAGTCACTTGAATCAGAGGAGGAGGCATTATTTGGTACCTTTGAACCTTTTGCCATGAAGCAAAAGGTTGGAGCGAAGTCATCAGCATAGTCATCAGAGCGGATGGTGCTATCATTTTCTTCAAGGTTGAAGATTGACTTGCTGACGAAAGTGGTTGCCAGTGCAAGACTAGCCTGTCCGGATTCTGAGTCTTCATCAGAACCCTCTTCTTCATCACATTCCTCTGATGCTGCCTCGGAGTCCATTTCCTTGCCAATAAGTGCCCGAGCCTTTCTGAAACTAGTCTTCTTGTGCGATGAGGGCTCTGAAGATGAGGATTTTGAAGATTTCTTCTTCTTCTTCGAGTCATCAGAACTGTCATCCTTGTATTTCTTCTTCTTTGATTCCCTTCCCCAACAGGGACAATCAACAATGTAATGACCTGATTTCTTGCACTTGTGACAGGTTCGTTTCTTGTAGTCCTCAGATGAAGATTCTGATTTCCTCATGTCTCTTCTTGAAGATTTACCGAACTGACAACGTCATGTAAATCTCTGGAATTTCCTCACGAGCATTGCAAGCTCCTGTCCAAATTCTTCAGGGTCACAAATGCTGTCATCTTTGTCTTCGTCTTCAGATGAGGAAATTGCTCTAGCCTTCAGTGCACGTGGTCTCGAATAGCTTGGTCCATATAGATCTCTCTTTTCTTCGAGCTGGAATTCATGAGTATTTAGCCTTTCCAGTATATTAGCTGGATCAAGCGTCTTGTAATCTGGTCTTTCTTGAATCATTAGAACTAAAGTATCAAATGAAGATTCCAAAGATCTCAGCAGTTTGTTCACAACTTCGTGATCAGTGATGTCTCGAGATCACAGTGCTTGCAGTTCATTTGATATGTCAGTGAGGCGATCAAAGGTGTCTTGGCAGCTTTCATTGTTATGTCTCTTGAAGCGATTGAAGAGATTGCGAAGCATATCAACACGAGAGTCACGCTGGGTTGATACTCCTTCATTTACCTTGCACAGTCTCTCCCATATCAGTGTTGCAGAGCCCAAAGCACTTACTCTTCCAAACTGGCCTGGGCTCAGATGGCCACAGATGATGTTCTTCGCTTGAGAATCGAGTTGCTTGAATTTCTTCACATCAGCAGCAGAGACACTGGCAGAGATGATGGGGACGCCATGTTCCACAATATACCAGAGATCATTATCAATAGCTTGTAGATGCATTTGCATTTTGTTCTTCCAGAAGGGAAAGTTCTTTCCTTCGTAGGTAGGACATGCAGCAGTCACCTTAAACATGCCTGCAGTCGACATAACTAAAACTCCAGGTGGTTAAACCAAAATCACACAGAACAAGGGAGTACCTTGCTCTGATACCAATTGAAAGTGTGTTATATCGACTAGAGGGGGGTGAATAAGACATTTTTAGAATTTCATCACTGAGGAAATTCCTTTTGAGGAAATTCCTCACTGATGACTAACTTAGAACGGAAACAGTAAAGGATCAGAAGTGCAAAGTTTCACAACAACAATTTTTCAGAGTGAAGAATGTGAAAACAGATTGCACAGTGAGCAGGCACGCAGAATACAGATGTGGATTAACTGACGTGATGAATTTGGGGTTGAGGAAATTCAAAGAAAGTCTTCAGCAAATTCTTCAAACAGCTGCAGCGAAAGTCATCAACACATAATATGAGAAAAGTAAGTAGTTGAGGAATTAGAACCCGTTTTTGAGTGAAGACAATCCTTGATGACCCAGTTCCAACTGTTGTGACAGTCGTACATCTGGTTTGGAGCGGCTTGGTATTGAAACCAAAGTACACACAGTCCCGGGACACACAGTCCCTACCGTATTCTCCTTGAGCTAAGGAAACACAGTCCTCGCCCAACACTCGTGGTAAGTCTTCAGGGCAGACTTCCAAACCCTCACAAACTTGGTCACCCGGCGATCCACAATTGACTGCTGGAAAGCTCTAGACCTTGACGCCTAACCGTCTGGAGGATGCACAGTCCTCAAAGGTAAAAGGCATCAGTCCCACACAGGAACAACTTCTTCAGTGATGCTCAATCACTAGGTTTGGTTTGTGGTTTCGGTGTATGGTGTATTTCCTCACTGATGAATTACTCTCGAAAGCTCTGAGGAATTGGGTTTCTCTTATGACAAGTGTCAGTTTCTAACAGAGCAGCCAACCAGCTAGTGGTTGTGTGGGGTGGCTATTTATAGCCTGGGAGCATCCCGACATGATTTGACACTAATGCCCTTAAATAACATGACCGTTGGAGTGGATAAGACCAATGACTTGGCGTGGCTATCGAAACGGTCGGAACCCTCAACCGTGAGAGTCCTCATGTCACTCGTATTCCTCACTTGAGACTTTTGGTAGGATTAGGCTTGGGTTGAGCATGATGAGGAAATTCATTCCAAAGTGTAACTTCGACCCCCTTTAACAGTACGGTGTTCCTATTACTCAAATGCGAAGAAAATAAAACAGAAAGTGTAAATCTTCATGCTTCAAATTCTTCAGAGTGATTTTCTTCAGGACACACCGGACTTCTCAATATCAGTATCTTCATGAGGAATATCAATTTCATCGCAGATTCCTCGCGATTCATTTCTTCAGCTTCAGACCAATTTCTTCAACTGAAGACATATATTTTTAGGGGTCGATATTCTTCAAATATCTCAAACTCCTCAATGACTTATAGATCCTGTGTACACTCATAAGCACATTAGATACTTAACCTATAAGTCTTCAAACCACCAAAATCACTAAGGGGCACTAGATGCACTTACACTAACCTACTAACTTAGTGCACCCAGTGCAAGTTTCTGTGTGCTGATGTCTCTGAATTACAAGTTTATACCCATATTTAAAGTGCCCGAAAAATTCCACAAATAATATAAAAAAATTAGCGTTCGAGAAGATTCCATACGCCCGAAGGAGAGCCACAGGGGGGCCACCCCCACCCAGGCAGCCACCTAGCGCGGCCTAGGGAGAGGCCGCGCCACCAGGCCGCCTGGGCGAGTGGGACCTCCCGTGGTGCCCCCCTTTGGCCCTATTTTTACCCCCGTGGAGGAAACCCTGATTCGAGAACCCTTTTCTCCAGAAGCAATTCCGATCTCAGCCGCCATCGCCAACAAGTTTCGGGGAACCAGAATTCTTGTGTCGGCACCCTGCCGGGACGGGGAAGTGCCCCCGGATTCATCTCCATCGACGTTGCTTCCTCCCTCCATGAAGCGGGAGTAGTTCCTCCTTAGGGTTGAGGTCTTCTACAGTAGCTATGTGGTTAATTCTCTCTCCCATGATGTGATCTTGATTGTGATCATAGGCTATGTTAATCTAGGGTGATCCGATGATGTTTCCCCTTCTTCTATGTATTGGATTGATGTAGTCACTTTATCTTATCTAGTATAATCTCCGAGACCATGGTGACAGCGGTCTATTGGACATGGATTAGAAGAATATTTTCATGAGTGATTTCCTCTTTTGTGAATTGATTGAAGATTGAGAGTCTCTTGGTGCTTGTCTTTGACTATCCTTGAGATATGTTGTGGTGATTGTGGTACTCTCTTTGTATGGCCGCGGTGACATTGCGAAATCCAAAGATGAGAACTACGAACCCTGAGGTGTGCTTTTGCAACCCTACATAATTCTCGTCCTCTCTTGATCACAAAGGAATGACCTCCGAGTACGTCTCCATTGCATGTTCTAGTGGAAATATCATGTGATTAGACTATGTTAATGTTGTTGGGAGTTGCCACTAGTGAGAGTATGAAGCCTAGGCCTTGTTTCTAACCATTGTTTCACCGTTTGTTCTCACTTTTGTCACTTGCTTCCTTGCTGTAATTTTTTATTACAGATTTAAATTACATTGCTTTGCCACACCTATCACCCATATTTTACCATATATCCGCTGAATTAGTGCACCTATACAATTTACCATTGTATTAGGTGTGTTGGGGACACAAGAGACTTCTTGTTTCTTAATTGCAGGGTTGCTTGAGAGAGACCATCTTCAACCTCTACTTCCCTGAGTTCGATAAACCTTAGGTCATCCACTTGAGGGAAATTGTTGTTGTCCCACAAAACTCTGCGCTTGGAGGCCCAACGTAGTCTACAAGAATAGAAGAGTGCGTAGAAAACCCTTGGCATGATACGCTCTGTCATGATAAGCCTCATTATATCCTTCCTCAAAACAGCCACCATACCTATCTATTAAGGCATTTCCATAGCCTTTCCGAGATACATTGCCATGCAACATCCACCAACTCATGACTTGATCTTCATGTCATACATTGTTTTGCTTGATCGAGGAGCCGTATGCTAGTTGGGCTTTGCCCTTGTTATTGCTACATGACGCGCTAGTATCACTGCATATCATGCTACACTGGCAGCGGCATACATTTGCATACATCATGATAGTTTTCATTTATCTTTATGTTGAGTACTTCTTATAAAGTGTGAAGATCTTCTTTTTATTTCTTGTAAAATGTAGTGTGTTCCCCTTAAGTGAGGAAAAGATCCCAAAGAGGACAAATTAAAAGATCCCAAAAGAGGACACATGAAAAGATCCCAAAGAGGACAAATGAGAGATAAATAGAGAGAGCCAAAGAGGCCACAAAAAATAAAAAGGAAAGAAATAAAAAGAGAGAAGGGGGCAACACTACTATTCCTTTTGAAAGAGCCACACTCGTACTCCATTGTTACATTTGTACTCCATAGAGATTATCATTCATGCATAACTATGTGGGGACCCTTACACTATAGAACTTGGCTTGTATATTCCAATGATGAGCCTCTTGAAGTGAGCTCTAGGTCTTCATGAGAAAGCAAGTTGGATGCACCCCCACTAGTTACATTGGAGAGCTTACCTTAGCTCATATGTGCATCCGTTGCATGGCAATCCCTACTCCTCACATCATATCTATCATTTAGCTTTCTATCGCCTATGATTGTCCTCATTGATGTGAGCCTTTCACACCTTTTTTTGTCTTCCTTCCCCGTCATTATTCTCCTTGGCATCCTAAGTGCCAATATATCTTTCTCGCGCACATCCATTGCATGAGTGCTCAAAGTCGAAAGGGAGAGGATCATTTTGACTTGTGCCTAACTAGTGGTCTGGCGATGAGTCAAAATAAGATTCCGAAGGAGACCAAGTGTGAAGTTTTAGTAGATTGAGTTCTAAATTAAACTATACAATATTTTTATGCTCTAAACCTATCTCCCACTTTTTGCACGCAAACACCATTTGGAGACATTCGAGTCACGGACAGCGAGAGCTCTTGCACCTTTATGTTCTTACTTTGCTAATTTCAATGCTAGATATAGACTCTTGCTTGTTATTATCTTGACTTGAATTGCATACCTTACTTGCTTTACTTTGAAGTTCATATATGTGTGTTAGCATGTCACCATAGAAATTATTTGTGTTATCATTTACCTACTCGAGGATGAGCAGGAATTAAGCTTGGGAATGTTGATACGCCCCAAACGTATCTATAATTTATGTTTGTTCCATGCTCTTTTGGGTGACATTGTTATGTATTTTGCTACACTTTCATACCTTTTTACACATATTTGGACTCACCTACTAACTCGGTTCACCTAGTGCCAGTTTCTGTTTGCTCATGTTTTTGAATTCTAGGTTTATACCCATATTTACAATGCCCGAAAAATTCCACAAAAAATCTATAAACAATCAGCGTTCCAGAAGACTCCATATGCCCGAAGGAGAGCCAAAGGGGGGCCAACCCCCACCCAGGCAACCACCTGGCACGGCCTAGGGTGAGGCCGCGCCACCAGGCCGCCTGGGCGAGTGGGACCTCCCCTGGTGCCCCCCTTTGGCCCAATTTTTACCCCCGTGGAGGAAACCCTGATTCGAGAACCCTTTTCTCCAGAAGCAATTCCGATCTTGGCCGCCATCGCCAACAAGTTTTGGGGAACCAGAATTCCTATGCTGGCACCCTGCCGGGACGGGGAAGTGCCCCCGGATTTATCTACATCGACGTTGCTTCCTCCCTCCATGAAGCGGGAGTAGTTCCTCCTCGGGTCTGAGGTCTTCTACAGTAGCTATGTGGTTAATTCTCTCTCCCGTGATGTGATCTTAATTGTGACCATAGGCTATGTTAATGTAGCGAGATCCCATGATGTTTCCCCTTCTTCTATGTATTGGATTGATCTACTCACTTGGTCTTATCTAGTATAATCTCCGAGACCATGGTGACAGCAGTCTATTGGACATGGATTAGAAGAATATTTTCATGAGTGATTTCCTCTTTTGTGAATTGTTTGAAGATTGAGAGTCTCTTGGTGCTTGTCTTTGACTATCCTTGACATATGTTGTGGTGATTGTGGTACTCTCTTTGGATGGCCGCGGTGACATTGGAAAATCCATAGATGAGAACTACGAACTCTGAGGTGTGCTTTTGCAGTCCTACATAATTCTCGTCCTCTCTTGATCACAAAGGAATGACCTCCGAGTACGTCTCCATTGCATGTTTTAGTGGAAATATCATGTGATTAGACTATGTTAATGTTGTTGGGAGTTGCCACTAGTGACAGTATGAAGCCTAGGTCTTGTTTCTCACCATTGTTTCACCTTTTGTGCTCACTTTTGTCACTTGCTTCCTTGCTGTAATTTTTTTATTACAGATTTATATTACCTTCCTTTGCCACACCTATCTCCAATATTTTACCATCTCTCCGCCGAATTAGTGCACCTATATAATTTACCATTGTATTAGGTGTGTTGGGGACACAAGAGACTTGTTGTTTCTTAATTGTAGGGTTGCTTGAGAGAGATCATCTTCAACCTCTACTTCCATAGTTCGATAAACCTTAGGTCATCCACTTGAGGGAAATTGCTGCTGTCCTACAAACCTCTGCGCTTGGAGGCCCAACATAGTCTACAAGAATAGAAGCGTGGGTAGACATCACTTGCCTCTATGCATAAGAGCCTCTAGTTTATATAGACACGAGGGCCCCTAGGGTTACATGTTACCGACTTAGATCGGGGGTTGATGGGCCAAACTGGTCCTCCTACCTTGGAGTGTACGCCTGGTCTTTGGAGCTTTCCATCTTGATTACGCAGCTGTCACATAATCTGGTCTTCAGTGATGCAGCCCATATGATTGGTCCATAAGGGACAACCTGACTGCCCGAGGATCCCTTAATCCGGAACTCTCTCAGCCTCCAAGCACATAGTTCTGTAGGACAGCAACAAATTTCCCTCAAGTGGATGACCTAAGGTTTATCAATCCATTGTAGGTGTAGGATGAAGATCGTCTGTGTCAAACAATCCTGCAATCACATACGAGAAATCTCTTATGTCCCCAACACACCCAATGTAATGGATAATTGTATAGGTGCACTAGTTCGGCGACGAGATGGTGATACAAGTGTAATATGCATGGTAGATATAGGTTTTTGTGATCTGAAAATATAAAAACAACAAGGTAGAAAGTAGAAAATAACGAACAAAATATTGTATAAATGCTTGGAAATAAGGCCTAGGGTTCATACTTTCACGAGTGCAATTTCTCAAAAATGCTAACATAATAGGATCATATGATCACCCCTCAACGTGCAACAAAGAATCACTCCAAGTTACTAAGTAGTGGAGAACATAAAATGAAATTGGTGTAGGTAGTAGAACCACCTCAAAGTTATTCTTTCCGATAAATCTTTTGAGCTATTCCTATAAGTGTCACAACCAGTCGTAGAGTTCGTACTAGAATAACACCCATGATACATATAAATCAACCCTAATATCAACTAGATACTCCAATGTGATCTCAAGTATCCATGATCTAATTATACTACATGAATCAAACAATTTCAGATTCGTCATATTCAATCCAACACAAACAACTTCAAAGAGTAACCCAAGATTTCTATCTGAGAATGTAGTATGAAAACGTGCATTCAACCCCTATGCATACATCCCCAAGGTCACCAGAATCTGCAAGTTGATGCCATAACATATTTCAAGTCAATCAATAGAATACCCCATTGTCACCATGCATATCCAAATGCAAGACATACATCAAATGTTCTCAAACCGAATATTCAATCCAACATAACAAGATCTCAAAGGGAAAGATCAATTCATCACAACAAGATAGCAAGCGAAGAACACCATATGATCCGACTCTATTAACAAAGCTCGTGATACATCAAGATCGTTCCATCTCAAGAACATGAGAGAAATATATCATACACATAGCTACTGGTACATACCCTCAGCAACGGTGAACTACTCCCTCCTTGTCATGGCCTTCGCCAGGATGATGAAAATGGCCACGGGAGATGATTTTACCCTACGGCAGGGTACTGGAAAGGCTCCAGATGTTTTTTTCATCAATACAGAGAGTTGCGGCGGTGGAGCGGAAGTTCTTTGTTTATTTCTGAGGATTTCTGTATATATAGGAATTTTTGGCATCAGAGTCACGCTAAACAGATCTAGGTGGGTCCCACAAGCCATGTGAGCATGCCTAGGGGGTGGGCACACCGTGTTGGCGTGTGACCCACAAGTGGATAACCTCTAGTGGTTCTTCTCTCCAATATTGCTCATATGTTTCAGAAAAATTCTTCAAAAAGTTTCGGGTGGTTCCGAGAACTTTCATTTTCTGCACAAAAAACAACATCAGAGTAATTCTGCTAAGTAAACCACAAAAGTTTCATCAAGGCCGTATAAAAATATTATGAACATAGGTGAATATGGCATGAATACTTCATAAACTATCGATAAGTTGAAGACGTATTAGCATCCCCAAGCTTAATTCTCACTCGTCCTTGAGTAGGTAAATGATAAAAGAAATAATTTATGAAGTAAGAATTCAACCATAGTATATAAGTTTGACCAATGATAGTGCCAATCACTTTTTCTAGCACCATAACTAGCAACCTATTTTATAAAAAACATCATGGTTGAGTAGCAATCAATTTACATGTCACGGTTCAAACATTGCATTCTCTTGAAACTTAACAACCATGTTCTTAGTCACCAAACAACTTCAATGCATCATCAAGTATAAGTAAGAGCTCCACATACTCAATTATCATATAGTCTTCTATGATTGGTGTACTCAAGGCATATTTTTAGAACGGAAAATATCCATCGAACAGAGAGAAAGATTGGGCTTAAAGTTTTGCCTCCCAACATAATTATCAAAAATATAATTGTTAACAATAATGAATCATGATCAAATATATTTGTGTGGATATACATGTTTGGATATTTCCCCATCACATGGTGCTTGCCAACTAATAGGCTGAGGTTGGAATAAGAAGTTGACTCAAGATGAAAAGTAAGTAACATAAAAGTAAATAGATTGTCCCTTCGGAGAGGGAAGGCGGGACTTGCATAGGTGTAAATGCTCATTGTTTTAAAACAGAGATGAATATGTAATTTTGGGTGGTGTGCCTTTCATGTCAACGTCACAATAGAGTTTTCAATATCTTCCATGCTAATCACTTCATTGGCGGTTCCTAAATGGAATTGAAATTTTACTCCCCCTCCACCATTCAAACACATTCCATGGCTAGTCATGTCCACGTGTACCATCCAAACAATCAAATTTCTAGGGGGCGTTCTTGTTTATTTATTTTTGTATTATGCAGGACTTGACATCCTTTTTACCGTCCTCTCTCATGTAATGACAAGTGAAGAAACACTCATCTTGAGAATAACCCCCTTAACATGGAAGATAATGATTGCCCTGTCACTCCATGAGCGGTCCGAGCACACAAAACGGATGTTTATTTGATGGTTTTAGAGGTTACACATGCAAACTTACTTGGAATGGAAGCAAAATACCATATATAGGTAGGTATGGTGGACTCCCATGGAAGAAACTTGGCTCAAGTATTTGGATGCACAAGTAGTATTTCTACTAGTACGAAACTTTGGCTAGCAAAATGTTCTAAACAAGCACCAGATGTTGCTGGATCCATAACAATATAACTTCTATGCAAATATACCCAAACATAAGCATTCCGTTGTATTTCTTGTCCAACTTCATTTATTTGATCAAGGTTAAAAATAATTAATGGGTATTTACAATCATAAAAGATGTCTAAGATAATATATTTGTATGTGAAAGTTCTCTTTCTTCTACTAATCATTCATGAATTGCTTATAAACTACAAGAATTAGAGAATTTTCCATTAGTCCATTCTTTGTCGTCTGCTAGCTAATGGCACAGATGATGTCTGCCATTCATTTTCAAAAAACAGACGACAAAGAATGGCATCATGGCAAATATGTGTTTGTCGTCAGTCCGTTCTTTGTCGTCGGCTAGCAAATGGGAAAGAGCCCAGATAGCACACGGTAAAGAATGTACCTAGGCCCCAAAGGAGCGTGACGCTCGATAGGTCAAATGAACATTTAATATTTCGTCAGTCCATTATTTGTCGTCGGCTAGCGGACGACAAAGAGACAAAAAGCAGATGGCAAAGCTATTTTCCAAAAAAAACCTTCGACCATATGCTCTGCCCTGCCGCCCCCGTCGCCGCCTGTCGCTGCCTCCACCGTCACTGATGCCCATCCCTTCCTCCACCTACCCCTGCCCTCGCATGACGTGCCCCCTCCCCTTGCACCGCTGCTAGATCGAAGCCACCACTGGTATCCGTCATTCTCCACCTTCTTCGCCGCCCCTGCTGGAGGGGTCTACCTCGCCCCTGCCCCATCCCTGGTCCAGGCCGGTCCTCCACTCGCCGTTGCACCCTCCCAGCTCAGGGCCGACCCGCATCTAACAGATGTCGCTCCCCTTGGGAGAGGTAGCAGTTCCGTCCCCTCCTTCCCTTCCTCCTCTCTCCTCTTTCCCTTCTTCCCCTACCCCTCCTTCATGCCTCTCCTATTATGTTTGGCAGCGCCTATTATGTTCAATAGTTGAGGAAATATAGTTTAAGAAATTAGCTATATTGTACAAAGTCAACATAGGAAAACTTTGCATCACAAATAGGAAAGCGTACACGTTAATTTGCATCACAATAATTTCTATGACACATAGAAAATGTGATGTTTTTATAGCATATCAAATCAAAAAACAAAGCAAATAAAATCTGGTGTATAATTCGAAAATACAAGATATTACTTCGTGGTAGCATCTCAAATCACAAAATAAAGAAAATAAAATCTAATGTATAATTTCAACACTAAGATGGGAACTGAGAGAGATAAGTACAATGTTAACCTGTTAGTTCGTTAGCTAAAGCAATGAGGTAGGTTGTGTCGCTGACTCGTTGTATGAATCATAATGTGAACTACAGAGTCGAGAGATCACAGGCAGCTAGCACATGGCGGTGGCAGCGGCGGCGTCTAATTTGACCAACGTACGTAGTAGACCTAATGATGCACTAGCGAAAGAAGTTACACTACTCCAAGAGATAAGATTGGGGCTTCTTTGCTAATCTAGATGCTAGTTGGCTTTTATTATGGGCTTTTTTAATCCTTTTTAATGCTTATACATGCTAAGATTAGGGGGTGAACTATGCTTGGACGTGTGATTTATCTCTAATCGTGCACACCGTTTTGAACTATCGGTCTACGGTTGGGGGCCTGGCCCCTGCTCGCCCCCCTTGGCTCCGCCACTGGGATCGTCCTACTCGATGGATTTGTTTCCTGTTAAGTGGATTGTAGCAAGTCTTTATTTTTTTAAAGTGTCTTTTTGTTGGGGAACATCGCATGGGAAACCAAAAAATTCCTACGCGCACATAAGATCTATCCATGGTGATGACCATCTACAAGAGGGGAGAGTGTATCTACATACCCTTATAGATCGTTAAGAGGAAGCATATATAACGCGGTTGATTTAATGGAACATCTTCGGGATCCAAATTGTAGTGCGTCCCGCGATCTCATCACGATCTGTCCCACGATCCCATCACGATCCATCTTGATCTAGTGCCGAACGGACGACACCTCCGCGTTCAGCACACGTACAGCTCGATGACGATCACCGCCTTCTTGATCCAGCAAGAGGAGCGGAGAGTTATATGAGTTCTCCAGCACAACGGCGTGGTGGTGGTGATGGTGAACTAATCCAGCAGGGCTTCGCCAAGTTGTGCGTAACTAATCTAGAGGAGAAAACGATCAAGAGAGAGAGGGCAACCATGGCTTATTAGGGTTAGGGATGCCCTCAAAATCCTCTAGTATATATAGGAGGGAGGGAGGGGAGGAGGCAACCAAAGCCACTCCAAGGGGTTCGACCAAATAGGGTGGAGGTGGAGGAGTCCACCTCCAATCCTACTTCAAGTAGGACTCCTCTCTACTTGGAATATTCCCCTCTTTCCTTTCGGGTTTTTTTGTTCTCCCACCTCTTGGCCGCATAGGCCCTTTGGGCTGGCTCGTCCAGCCACTAAGGTCTGGTGTGCCACCCCTAAGGCCCAAGTAGCCTCCCGGTGTGAGTGACCCCTCCCGATGGCCCACCCGACATTCCCGGTACAATACCGAAAACACCCGAAACTTTTCCGGTGACCAAAATGGGACTTCCTATATATCAATCTTTACACCCGAACGATTTCAGATGTCCTAGTGATGTCCGGGATCTCATTTGGGACTCCGAACAACTTTCGGTGACCAAACACACATAACTCAATAATACCGAAACGTCACTTAACCTTAAGTGTGCAGACCCTACGGGTTCGAGAACTATTCACACATGACCTGAGACACTCTCCGGTCAATAACAAATAGCGGGACCTAGATGCCCATATTGGCTCCTACATATTCTACAAAGATCTTCATCGGTTGAACCTCTATGTCAAGGATTCAGTTAGTCCCGTATGCTATTCCATTTGTCCATCGGTATCTTACTTGCTCGAGATTCGATCGTCGGTATCTCCATACTGATACGTCTCCAACGTATCTATAATTTTTGTTGGTTCCTTGCTATTATCTTTCAAAACTTTGGATGTTTTGTATGCCTTTTATATCTTTTTTGGGACTAACTTATTAACTCAGTGCCAAGTGCCAGTTCCTGTTCTTTCCGTGTTTTTGATCACAGGAGGATCTTAAACGGTGTCCAAACGGAATAAAACTTCCGCAAAGATTTTTTCCGGAACAGAAGATACGCAGGGGACGTGAGAACCAAGGCAGAGGCCACCAGGGGAGGCCACAAGCCCCTAGGCGCGGCCAGGGGCCCCTTGCCTAGCAGGCTTGTGGGCCCCCTGTGGCTCGTCTGCCCTACCTCTTTCACCTATAAATTCCCAAAAAATCCAAAACTGTGCGAGAGATCCACGAAAATACTTTTCCACCGTCTCAAGCTTCTGTCTCCACAAGATCTCATCTAGGGCACGTTCTGGTGCCCTGCCGGAGGGGGGATTCGGATACGGAGGGCTTCTTCATCAACACCATGGCCGCTCCGATGATGCGTGAGTAGTTCACCATAGACCTTCGGGTCCATAGCTAGTAGCTAGATGGCTTCTTCTCTCTCTTCGATCTTCAATACAAAGTTCTCCATGATCTTCATGGAGATCTATCCGATGTAATCTTCTTTTGCGATGTGTTTGTCGAGATCCGATGAATTGTGGGTTTATGTTCAGATTATCTATGAATCTTATTTGAGTTTCTTCTGATCTCTTATATGCATGATTTCATATCCTTGTAATTCTCTTCGAGTTGTGGGTTTTGTTTGTCCAACTTGATCTATGATTCTTGCAATGGGAGAAGTGCTTGGTTTTGGGTTCATACCATGCGGTGACCTCACCCAGTGATAGAAGGGGTAGCGAGCCACGCATCATGTTGTTGCCATCAAGGGTAAAAAGATGGGGTTTACATCATTGGTTTGAATTTATCCCTCTACATCATGTCATCTTGCTTAAGGCGTTACTCTATTCGTCATGAACTCAATACACTAGATGATGCTGGATAGCGGTCGATGTGTGGAGTAATAGTAGTAGATGCAGAAAGTATCGGTCTACTTGTCTCGGACGTGATGCCTATATCTATGATCATTGCCTTAGATATCGTCATAACTTTGTGCGGTTCTATCAGTTGCTTGAAAGTAATTTGTTCACCCACCGTAATATTTGCCATTTTGAGAGAAGCATCTAGTGAACACTATGGCCCCCGGGTCTACTTCACATCATATTTTCAGCCTTACACTTTTACTTGCACTTTCCGCCTTAAAATCTCACTTTGCAATCAATCTTGAAGGGATTGACAACCCCTTTATAGCGTTGGGTGCAAGCTTGTTTGTGTTTGCGCAGGTATTCTGGACACTTTGCTTGATTCTCCTACTGGATTGATACCTTGGTTGTCAAAACTAAGGGAAATACTTACTGCTTCTGTGCTGCATCACCCTTTCCTCTTCAAGGGAAAAAACAACACAAGCTCAAGAGGCAGCACAAGGATTTCTGGCGCCGTTGCTGGGGAGGATCAAGTCAAGAATAGTCTCCCATCAGCGTGTCAATATATGGCACCGAGGATTATTCTAGGTGAAGCTCATCCAAGTAAGTGTCGCTAACTCATCTCTTGCATTTACTTTTTTGCCTCTCGTTTTCCTCTCCCCCACTTCTGAAAAAAAATACAAAAATATTTTCCTTTTTCGTTCGCCCTTTTCTTTCGCTTGCTTTCTGCCTGCTTGAGTGGGATAGTCTACCTGTCCTCATGGCTAGACCCACCGCTTCGAACGATACTCCCGAGAACAAAGTTCTCAATTTCAAACAAAATGAGGAAGAAAACTTAAAGGATGCTTGGGATAGGTTTTGCAATGCTCAGAGTAGATCTATTCGTAAGCAATCCACTACCGTCCTGCTTCGCAGCTTTTATGTGGGTATTTCGCCTTGGAATAGGTATGTTGTTGACACCGTCGTAGGCGGAAATTTCATGGGTAGCCATGCCGCTGATTCTTATGGAGCTTTAATAAATTTGGTAGGTTCACCCCCACTCATGGTTAATGGAACTACCTTAACTCTGGAACATGTGATGCGTAGGCTGGATATCATTGAAAATAAAGTTGCTACGATCGAACTCATTGAGAATTTGGATAAAAAGATCCACAATCAAATCACTCAGTATGGATCCAAGGTGGGAATGGCTTTGAAAAATTTAAAGGAGAAGGAACCCACAGTTATCGAAAAACGAGGTCATGAGTCCGCTAGAATTGGCAAACTAGAGGATGTTATAACCAACTTGGGTTCCGCTTTTGCCGATGTGCAGAACACTCCAAATTTTGCCCACAATAAGGCCACCGAGTCTGTTTTTGTTCCTAAAAATAGTGGTGAACCATCTAGTAAGAGATATGAAGACCTTAAGATGAGGAGTGATCACACTACTTATGGTTTGAGCACCAAAGACGACGATATGTGATTCTATCGCCTTATGCCTAGCTAAGGGCGTTACATAATAGCGCTTGTTGGGAGGCAACCCAATGTATTTATCCTTTTATTTCTGTTTTGTTGCGTCCATGATGACCCACAAGTATAGGGTATCAATCGTAGTCCTTTCGATAAGTAAGAGTGTCGAACCCAACGAGGAGCAGAAGGATCTCACAAGTGGTTTTCAGGAAGGTAAAATCTACAAGCACTGAAATTGTCGGTAACAAGTGATTGTGCGGTGAGATGATTCGTAGCAAGCAACAAGTAACAAAAGTATCAATGGTGTAGCAAAGTGGCCCAATCCCTTTTGTAGCAAGGGACAAGCCTGGACAAAGTCTTATAAGAGGAAAAACTCTCCCAAGGACACACGGGAATTTCTGTCATGCTAGTTTCATCATGTTCATATGATTCGCGTTCGTTACTTTGATATTTTGATATGTGGCTGGACCGGTGCTTGGGTACTGCCCTTACTTGGACAAGCATCCCACTTATGATTAATCCCTCTCGCAAGCATCCGCAACTACGAAATAAGAACTAAGACAATGTCTAACCATAGCATTAAACTAGTGGATCCAAATCAGCCCCTTACGAAGCAACGCATAAACTAGGGTTTAAGCTTCTGTCACTCTAGCAACCCATCATCTACTTACTACTTCCCAATGCCTTCCTCTAGGCCCAAATAATGGTGAAGTGTTATGTATTCGACGTTCACATAACACCACTAGAGGAAAAACAACATACAACATATCAAAATACCGAACGAATACCAAATTCACATGACTATTATTAGCACGACTTATCCCATGTCCTCAGGAACAAAAGTAACTACTCACAAAGCATAATCATAATCATGATCAGAGGTGTAATGAGTAGCATCAAGGATCTGAACATAAACTCTTCCACCAAGTAATCCAACTAGCATCCACTACAAAGAGTAATCAACACTACTAGCAACCTTACAAGTACCAATCGGAGTCGCGAGACGGAGATTGGTTACAAGAGATGAACTAGGGTTTGGAGATGAGATGGTGCTGATGAAGACGTTGATGCTGACGAGTCCTCTCCGATGAGAGGAGTGTTGGTGATGACGATGGAGAAGATTTCCCCCTCCGGGAGGGAAGTTTTCCCGGCAGGATCGTCCTGCCGGAGCTCTTGATTGGTTATGCTCAAGTTCCGCCTCGTGGCGGCGGCAAAACCACGAAAAAGCTCCCTTCTGATTTTTTTCCGGGACGAAACCCTCCATATAGAAAAAGAGGGGGGCCAGTGGGTCAGTGGGCTACCCACAAGCCCCCATGGCGTGGCCTGGGGGGTGGCCGCGCCGTGCAGGCTTGTGGGCACCACCTCGTGGCCCTCCGGCACTTCTTCGGCCCAGTATTTTTTATAAATTGGGAAAAAAATCTCCGTTGATTTTCACGGTGTTTGGAGTTGCGCAGAATAGGTATCTCAACTTTGCTCCACTTTCAGGCCAGAATTCCAGTTGCCGGTATTCTCCCTCTTCATGTAAACCTCGCAAAATAAGAGAGAAAAGGCATAAGAATAGTACGGTGAAGTGAAATAACAGCCAAAGAAGCGATAAATATCAACATCAAACCATGATGCAAAACGGACGTATCAACTACCCCAAGCTTAGACCTCGCTTGTCCTCAAGCGAAAGCCAAGCTCAATAAATATGTCCACAAGTTTAGGGAGCAAGGTGTTGACAAAACAACATACGAACATGCATGCATCATGATCATGATCAGAACAACAATACCAACATATAATCTCTCATGCTAAAGTGATAATTCCTTCACAAAGTAAAGCATGGATCAAGAACCTTACTGAGAAGTATAAACTGATAGCCTTTAGTCATTGAAGCAATTGCAATTTATCACAACATCAGAAAGAGTCAAATAAGAGCTTGTAAAGCAAATCCGCATACTCAATCATTCTTTCGTTCTCTACAATTGCTACAACTCACGTGGTACTCATGAGATCAAAGTTTCAGCTGGACACAGAGAAAGATAGGGGCTTATAGTTTTGCCTCCCAACTGCTTACCTCAAGGGTAATGTAAACAATAATAATTCATGAATGCTTACCTGCAAGTTGACATATGAATATAGATCTTTCCCAAGCATATGACGGTAGCCAAGACAAAGGCACAATAAGGAATTGGTGAAGATCACCATGACTCTTTCAAGGGCAAAAAGTAAAGGTACAAGATAGGCCCTTCGCAGAGGGAAGCAGAGGTTGTCATGCGCTTTTGAGGTTGGGACGTGTCTCCTCTTAGTGTGGAGGAACGTTACTTTGTATTGCCCCGTGTGATAAAGAACTTTATTATGCAGTCTGTCGCTTTTTTGTCTTCCTCATCACAGGTTTGTACAAAGCTTATTTTCCACACACTAATAGATCATACATATTAGAGAGCAATTTTTATTGCTTGCACCGATGACAACTTACTTGAGGGATCTTATTCAATCCATAGGTAGGTATGGTGGACACTCATGGCAAACTGGGTTGAAGGTTTATGGATGCACAAGTAGTATCTCTACTTGGTGCGGGAGTTTTGGCTAATAGGAGGTGGAAGCAATCTTCACATGCTAAGGTATCTCTAATCATATAACATTGTTCAGAGCCAAGCAAACACAATCCATTATGTTGTCTTCCTTGTCCAACATCTACTTCTAGGCATGTAATAGTTTAGTGAGTGTTCACAATCATAGATGGTGTCAGAGATGATATATTTGTATGTGAACCTCTCCTTCTTTATCACTTCCTATTAATTGCAACAATGACCAAGGTGTATGTTTGCCTACCCTCAACAAGTTTCAATCCTCAGTCTTTTTATATGTGAAGCCATCACTTCCCATAAGATCATTACATGATCTTTCATGCTTTTGTTCTATTCTCACTCTTTTGATCATGGAAAGAGGCAAAGCCCTTCAACTAAGACACTCTTTATTATATGGCTCACGAGAAAGAATACATCGGGGGTGACACAAAGAAAAACTCAAGACTAAAACACTAAGAATTTTAAACTACTAGAGAAAAAGAAAACTGAAAAGGAAAACTAAAACAAAGGTAAAGGCACAAGATGTGATGGTGATACGATACCGGGGCAACTCCCCCAAGCTTGGCACAAGCCAAGGGGATTGGCCATACCAATGCTCAGTTGTCTTCCTTTGGTGGTGATGGTGGAGAAGTTGTTGAAGAGGTCTTGAGCTTGTTTAATTTCCACTTGAGCATAAAATTCTGCTCCCTCAGATCATCATTTTCCTCTTCAAGCTTCAACACGCTTTGGCATAATTCCTGCTTACTCTCCTGCAAGAAACGAGAAGGGATAAACAAGGTCTTAGGCTTCTTCCTTGAGTCAGGGAGGCTCGACTTCTTGAACTTCACATGAGTATGTCCAGGTTGAGGTAGAGGAGCCTCCTCTTCATCAGAACTTGTTTGTTCCTTCCCCTTGGGATCATAGTCTTCTTCCTCATCAGTGGTCCAGCCATATGGATCAAAGTCCCCGTAGAACATGGGGTTAGCAAGGTAATCAGCCACATAGCTTCCCCCCTCTGAATCCTGAGAAGACATCTTGACCTAGATCTGCGGCAGAAAACAGGCTCAAAATAAAAAACAGAGAAAATATGCGTGATGCAGGGGTCAGACCAAACGGAAGTATATATAATGATTTTTTCCAGACCAGAATGAGTACCCTGCACGAAAACGGAGTCCGGGAGGCGCACGAGGTGGCCGTAAGCCCTCACGGCGTGGCCAGGGGTTGGGCCCGCGCCGTGCACGCTTGTCGCCTCCTCGCGCACTTTCCCGACTACTTCCAATTTTTGTATTTCTTCAAATATTCCAAAACGGAGAAAATTTCCTACTGGAAAAGTTTTGGACTCTGTTTTCTCACCAAAACACATACCTCTTCGTTTTCGGAGTCTGAAATAGGCTGATAAATATCCCTTAGGTATTCTTCCGGAGTTATGGTATTGATGATATTGCTTTCAACATTTATGGGAGTACCTGAGATATAATGCTTGATTCTCTACCCATTTACCACTCTCATACAATTACCTTCCGTGTTGTTGATCTTGATAGCACCGGAATGATATACTTCCTCAACAACATAGGGACCTTCCCATTTAGAGAGAAGCTTGCCTGCAAAGAATCTTAAACGAGAGTTATATAGCAAGACATAATCACCTACATTGAACTCACTCTTTTGTATCCTCTTATCATGCCACCTCTTAACCTTCTCTTTGAAAAGCTTGGCATTCTCATATGCTTGAGTTCTCCACTCATCAAACGAGCTTATGTCAAATAACCTCTTCTCACCAGCAAGTTTGAAATCAAAGTTGAGCTCTTTGATTGCCCAATAAGCTTTATGCTCTAGCTCAAGAGGTAAGTGACATGCTTTCCCATACACCATTTTGTACGGAGACATGCCCATGGGATTCTTATAGGCAGTTCTATAAGCCCACGGTGCATCATCGAGTTTCTTAGACCAATTGTTTCTCGACCTGTTGACAGTCTTTTGCAGAATCAGTTTAATCTCTCTATTACTTAGCTCTACTTGACCACTGGACTGAGGGTGGAAGGGAGACACAATTCTATGGTTGACATCGTACTTATCAAGCGTTTTACGGAAAGCACCATGAATGAAGTGTGAACCACCGTCGGTCATTAGCTACCTAGGGACTCCAAATCTAGGGAAGATAACTTCTTTCAGCATCTTGATAGAGGTGTTGTGATCAGCACTACTAGTGGTGATAGCTTCTACCCACTTAGTGACGTAATCAACATCAACCAAGATGTGAGTATATCCATTGGATTTTGGAAAAGGTCCCATATAATCAAAGCCCCAGACATCAAATGGTTCAATGACAAGTGAATAGTTCATAGGCATTTCCTCACGTTTGCTAATATTACCTATTCTTTGACATTCGTCACAAGACAAGACAAACTTACGGGCATCCTTGAAGAGAGTGGGCCAATAGAAACCTGATTGCAATACCTTGTGTGCAGTTCTATCTCCCACATGGTGTCCTCCGTAGGCCTTGGAGTGACACTTCTGTAGGATCTGTCCCTCTTCATGTTCAGGTACACAACGTCTAATAACACCATCTACTCCTTCCTTATAAAGGTGAGGATCATCCCAAAAGTAATGTCTCAAGTCAAAGAAGAATTACTTCTTTTGCTGGTACGTGAAACTAGGTGGTATGTATTTGGCAGTGATATAGTTCGCATAATCAGCATACCACGATGCACTACGTGAAGCATTGATGACATTCAGTTTCTCATCGGGAAAGCTATCATCAATAGGTTGTGGGTCATCAAGAACGTTCTCCAACCTAGACAAGTTATCTGCTATAGGGTTATCCGCACCCTTCCTGTCAACAACGTGCAAATCAAATTCTTGTAGCAAGAGAACCCATCTGATAAGTCTAGGTTTAGCGTCCTTCTTATCCATGAGGTACTCAATAGCAGCATGATCAGTGTGAATAGTGACTTTGGAATCAACTATGTAAGACCTGAACTTTTCACATGCAAACACGACTGCTAAAAATTCCTTCTCCGTAGTAGCATAGTTTCTCTGGGCACTGTCCATAGTTTTACTAGCGTAGTGAATAACATTCAACTTCTTATCAACTCTTTTCCCTAGAACAATACCAACAGCATAATCACTAGCCTCACACATGATTTCAAAGGGTAGGTTCCAATCAGGTGGTTGAACAATAGGTGCGGTTATCAAAGCCCTCTTAAGTATTTCGAAGGCTTCTTCACAATCATCATCAAAGACAAAAGGAATATCCTTTTGCAAGAGATTGGTAAGAGGCCTAGAAATCTTAGAGAAGTCTTTAATGAACATTCTATAGAAACCAACATGACCAAGGAAACTTCTTATACCTTTGATATCTGTGGGGTATGGCATTTTCTCGATTGCATCAACCTTAGCCTTATCGACTCCAATACCTCTTTCAGAAATTTTATGTCCTAAGAGGATGCCTTCATTAACCATAAAGTGGCACTTCTCCCAATTCAAGACAAGGTTGGTGTCTTTACATCTCTGTAAGACTCGATCAAGGTTGCTGAGGCAATCATCAAAGGAAGACCCGTAAACAAAAAAGTCATCCATGAAAACCTCGACAATCTTTTCACAAAAGTTAGAGAATATAGCCATCATACATCTTTGAAAGGTGGTAGGTGCATTACATAGGCCAAAAGGCATACGTCTATAAGCAAAGGTACCGAAAGGGCAGGTGAAAGTGGTTTTCTCCTGATCAGATTGTGCAACTGGTATTTGGGAGAAACCAAAATAACCATCTAGAACGCAGAAGTGTGTGTGTTTGGACAGCCTTTCTAGCATTTGGTCTATAAAAGGCAGAGGGTAATGATTTTTCCTAGTCGCCTTATTCAACTTCCTAAAATCAATCACCATCTTATAGCTAGTAATAATCCTCTATGGGATCAATTCATCCTTATCATTAGGGACAACGGTAATGCCTCCCTTCTTAGGAACGCAATGCACCGGACTCACCCAATCGCTGTGAGCAACATGATAGATAATACCCGCTTCCAGGAGCTTTAGTATTTCTTTTCTCACTACTTCTTTCATCTTAGGATTCAATCTCCTTTGATGATCAGCAACTGGTTTGAATTCATGATCAGTTTTGATCTTGTGCTGGCATAGAGTGGGACTAATGCCCTTAAGATCATCAAGAGTATATCCAATAGAAGCACGGTGCTTCCTCAGAGTTTTTTGTAACTTCTTTTCTTCATGCTCTGAGAGGCTAGCACTAATTATAACAGGATATATCTCTTTTTCATCAAGATAGGCATACTTAAGAGTATCAGGCAACTGTTTAAGCTCGAACACGGGATCACCCTTTGGTGGGGGTGGATCCCCAAGTAGTTCAACAACAAGTTATTCTGAAGAATAGGATATTGTTCTAAGACAACTCTATCTATTTCATCCCTTTCATCGATATGCATATCATTTTCATGGTCAAGCAAGTATTGCACAAAGGGATCAGTAGGAGGCACGGCAATAGAAGCTAGGGCAACAGTTTCATCCCTACTAGGCAACTCCTTTTCATGAGGTTGTCTACCAAACTTAGAGAAATTTAACTCATGTGACACTCCTTCAAAACCAACAGTGACAGTTTGCTTCTCACAATCAATATGAGCATTGACGGTATTGAGAAAAGGTCTACCAAATATGATGGGACAAAAGCTATCTTGTGCAGTAGCAAGAACGAGGAAATCAGCAGGATACTTCGTTTTACCACACAAGACTTCAACATCCCTAACAATTCCCACAGGGCAGATAGTATCTCTATTGACAAGCTGAATACTGACATCAATATGCTCTATCTCAACAGGTGCAATCTCATCTTTGATTTCATCGTATAAGGATTGAGGTATTGCACTAACACTAGCACCCACCACTACTGGAATTCATAATTTTGCCGTCTGCCTAGCCTTTGCCTTCTGCTGACGCATGGCAAAGGTACTCTTTGCCGTCAACTGTCGCAGTGCTGACGGCAAAGAGGTGTCTGATGGCAAAGGTTTATTTTGTCATCGGCCACCTCTTTGCCGTCCGTTGGCGGACGGCAAAGAAACGCTATGCGGACGGCAAAGGGCGGGCGGACGGCAAAGCCCCCACCCCCACCCACCCAAACAACCGAAACCCCCACCCCCACCCTCCCCTCCCCTTTGCCGTCCGCCTGGGAGAACGGCGGACGGCAAAGGGGACGGCGGTTGCCCCCACCCGACGCCTCCCCCACCCCGCCCCTTTGCCGTCTACCCGGGAATCCTTTGCCGTCTGCCTGGGGTCACGGCGGACGGCAAAGGGGCGTCCCAGCAACCACCATCAGGCCAGCCCCCTCCAACCCCCGCTTCCCACGTAGCCCTGCTCGAATCCACCCCGCCCGACGTCCCTCCCGCGCCGCCCCGACGTCCCTCCCGCGCCGCCCCGACGTCCCTCCCCTCACCGCGCCACCCCGACGTCCCCCGGTGCAGCCCCCTGCGCCGCCCGCCCCCGGTGCAGCCCCCTGCGCCGCCTCCTCTCCTCACTCGCCGCTGGCCCCCTGCGGCGCCCCCTCTCCTCACTCACCGCCGCCCCCCTGTGCCGCCCCCTCTCCTCACTCGCCGCCGGCACGGCCCCCTGCGCCGCCCCCTCTCCTCACCCGCCGACGGTCCCCTGCACCGCCCCCCTGCGCCGCCCCCTCTCCTCACTCGCCGCCAGCGCGGCTACCTGCGCTGCCCCGCCCATCACCCGCCCCCTGCGCCGCCCCACCCCTCACCCACCCCTGCGCTGCCCCTCCCCTCACCTGCCCCCGACGCCGCCGCTCCTCTCACCGGCTGCGGGCGCCGCCCCCGGTGCCGCCCCTCCCCTCACTGGCTTCCGGCGAAGCCCCTCCCCTCACCGGCCGTCCCCAACTCCGCTACCCATATTTTTTTAATTAGATAGCTAGTTTTTTTTTCTATTTTTTCTGCTAAATTAGATAGTTAGTTTATTAGGTACTAGATAGAAAAAAATAACTTAGATGATAGTTATTTGAGGTAGAATAAAATATATAGAAAAAAATAGATAGAAAAGAAAAAAGTTAGAAGATAATAATAGAAGAAAAAAACTAGAAGAAAAAAGAAGAAGAAGAAGAAGAAGAAGAAGAAGAAAGAGGAGAGGAGGAGAAAGAGAAAAGAAAGAAGAAAAAGAAGAAGAGGAGGAGCAGGAGGAGAAAATAGAAGAAGAAGAATAATAAGAAGAAGATGATCAGGAAGAAGAAGAAGAAGAAGCAAAAGAAAAAGAAGAGAGAGGAAAAGAAGAAAGAAGAGGAAAAAGGAACCCCGACACCCCGGCACTGACCCTCGACCCCCGACCCATGATGCCCGACGCCACTGACCCTCGACCCTCGACCCCCGACGCCGCTGACCATCGACCCCCGACCCTCGATCTCCGACGCCTGACGCCACTGACCCTCGACCCCTGACCCCCGACACCTGTTCGGCCTCCTATTGACCGAAAAGACCCCAACCCCCGACGCTAGTGACCCTCGACCCCCGACGACACTAACCCCCGACCACCGACGCAACTAACCCCCGACCCCCGACACCACCGACCCTCGACGCCATTAAGCCCCGACCCCCGACACCTCTTCTGCCTACTGTTGAACGAGAAGGTACATTTCGGCCTTCTAGAGGCTGACGGGGGTCATAGTTTTGTAAATTATGAGTTAGGCCACATATTTTCTGATTATGTTAATTATAAAAACATCGTATTTGTGTTGATCGTGTGAATTTCAATGTGCAGTTGTTCGACGACCCCCACGTGCGTTGGACGAGCTCCGCCCTTGCGTTTGTTCGTGAGCACAAATGACTTCTCCTCCTACCCCCCTTAATTTACTCTGTCCCGGTCTTCATGCCGATGAATCTTGCTAGCTATAGGTTTCTTCAATCATGAGTATGCGTGACCATTATGCGTCTCCCATTTGAAAGGGCGACATCTATAAATATGCATTTCTTTGCATATTTATAACCGCCATCCTTTCGAATTGTCCAAAATTATCCATGGACAGCCCGAGTATGTGTAGATTGGGTTTGTTTTCCCGTATGCTGTGCTCTGGATCCGATGCAGAATTTCATCAGTGCCTCCCTGTTGTTCTCCGGGTACATATCCTCTCTGCTTATTGCCGAGACGTGTATCAGGGGAACAACGGGGAGGTGTTACCGAAATTTTGCATCGCATCTGGAGCAGAGCATGGGAAAACGAACCCAATCTACACATACTCGGGTGGGATTAGGACCTATCTTGACCTATTAGCGTGTAGGTTGCATGGACGTAATAAAACTGACAAACTTTATTAGCGTATGAATAAAACTGACAAATTTAGCCCGAAGAAGGGGACAAGAGGAGAAGAAAGAGGAAAAATAAAAGGAAGGAAGAAGAAGAAGAAGAGAAGAAGAAGAGAAGAAGAAGGATAAGAAGAAGGAGAAGGAGGAGAAGGAGAAGGAGCTCCTCCTTCTCCTTCTTCTTCCTCCTTCTTCCTCCTTCTCCTTCTCATCTTCCTTCTCCTTCTCCTGCTCCTCCTCCTCCTCCTTCTTCTTTTACTTCTTCTTCTCTTCTTGCTTCTTCTCTTTCTCTTCTTCTACGTAGCTTCGACTCATCCAAGAAAGACTAAATTGGCTAATTATCCTACAAAATGACAGAATTAGCTTAGTTAGGTGAAAACATCATAAGAACCTTGGTTAGCTCATTAAAATGACCAATTTAGCTAAAAAAATGAAATAATAAGCTCAAAATGGCATAAGAACCTTGGTTAGCTCATGCATATTATATACTTAGCTAATTTAGCTCCAAAATGACATAATTAGCCCATTTAGCTCCAAAAAGACATAATTAGAAAATTTAGCTCCAAGAATAGGATAAGAGGAGAAGAAATTGGAAAAATGATAAGAAGGAAGAAGAAGAAGAAGAAGAGAAGAAGGAGAGAAGGAGAAGGAGGAGGAGGAGAAGGAGGAGGAGAGGAGGAGGAGAAGAAGGAGAAGGAGGACAAGACCTTTTCCTTCTTCTCCTCCTTCTCCTCCTTCTTCTCCTTCTTCTTGATTCTTCTTCTTCTCATCCTCCTCTTTCTTCTCCTCTTTCATATTCTCCTTACCTTATTTTCCCCAACAATGACATAATTTGCCCATTTAGCTCCAAAATGACATAATTAGCCCAATTAGCTCCAAAAAGACATAATTAGAAAATTTAGCTCCAAGAATAGGAGAAGAGGACAAGAAATAGGAAAAATGAAAAGAAGGAAGAAGAATAAGAAGAGAAGAAGGAGAGAAGGAGAAGGAGGAGCACGAGAAGGAGGAGGAGAGGAGGAGGAGAAGAAGGAGAAGGAGGAGAAGACCTTTTCCATCTTCTTCTCCTTCTCCTCCTTCTCCTCCTCCTCCTCCTCCTTCTCCTTCTTCTTCTCCTTCTTCTTGATTTCTTATTCTTCTTCTCCTCCTCCTATTGCTTCTCATCTTTCATATTCTCCTTAACTTATTTTCCCCAACAATGACGTAATTAGCCCATTTAGCTACAAAATGACATAATTAGCCCATTTAGCTCCAAAAATACATAATTAGAAAATTTAGCTCCAAGAATAGGAGAAGAAGAGAAGAAATAGGAAAAATGAAAAGAAGGAAGAAGAATAAGAAGAGAAGAAGGAGAGAAAGAGAAGGAGGAGGAGGAGAAGGAGGAGGAGCGGAGGAGGAGAATAAGGAGAAGGAGGAGAAGACCTTTTCCATCTTCTTCTCCTTCTCCTCCTTCTCCTCCTCCTTCTCCTTCTTCTCCTCCTTCTTGATTTCTTTTTCTTCTCCTCCTCCTATTTGTTATCCTCTTTCATATTCTCCTTACCTTATTTTCCCCAACAATGACATAATTAGCCCATTCAGCTCCAAAATGACATAATTAGCCCATTTAGCTACAAAAAGACATAATTAGATAATTTAGCTCCAAGAAGAGGAGAAGAGGAGAAGAAATAGGAAAAATGAAAAGAAGAAAGAAGAAGAAGAAGAAGAAGAAGAAGAAGAAGAGAAGGAGGAGGAGGAGGATAAGGAGGAGCAGAAGAAGGAGAAGGAGAAGGAGGAGGCGGAGAAGAAGGAGGAGGATAGGGTTTGCCAAGACAGAAACTTTTCGCTCACGAAATTATTTTTCATTTTTATCCAGAAATAAATTTTGAGTTGATTCTTTTTGCTCCTGGTTGATATGCCTTTTTCCCAGGCGGTCGTAATGTTTCAGAATTTTTGAGGTACCGGAAGTATACGAAATATACAGATTGCTACAGACTGGTCTGTTTTTGACAGATTCTGTTTTTGTTGTGTTGGTTGCGTGTTTTGATGAAACTATGGATAGTAGCGGGGGGTACTAGCCAGGTAAAAGTGAGAATACAGTAATCTAACACCAAGATAAATAGAAATCAAGATTGCTACAGTACCTAAAGAGGTGGTATTTTGTTTTCCTGTGCTAATGATATCACGAGTTTCTGTTTAAGTTTTGTGTTGTGAAGTTTTCAAGTTTTGGGTGATGTTCTCATGGAAAAAGGGATAAAAAGAGGAAAGAGATCAATCTTGGGGATGCCCAAGGCATCCCAAGCCAAATTCAAGGACACCAAAAATCCTAAGCTTGGGGATGCCCCGGGAAGGCATCCCCTCTTTCGTCTTCAATCCATCAGTAACATTACTTGGAGCTATATTTTTATTTACCACATGATATGTGTTTTGCTTGGAGCGTCTTGTATCGTAGGAGTATTTTCTTTTTGTTGTGTCACAATCATCCTTGCTGCACACCTTTTTATAGAGACATGCACTCATCGTGAATTTGCTAGAATACTCATTGTGCTTCACTTATATCTTTTGAGCTAGACAATTTTGTTCTATGTGCTTCACTTAGATCTTTTAGAGCACGACGGTGCGTAACTTGGTAGTTGGCTTGTGCTATGAAAGTATTCCCAAAGGTGATAGGTACCCAAAGAGGATACAATAAAACTTCCATCTTCATGTGCATTGAGTAGAAAGAGAAGTTTGATTCCTCTCAATTAGTTTTGAGACGTGGATTTGGTAATATTAAGAGTTGTGTTAGTAGGGTGTTGTGAATTTAGAAATACTTGTGTTGAAGTTAGTGATTCCGGTAACATGCACGTATGGTGAACCGCTATGTTAGGAAGTCGGAGCATAATTGATCTATTGATTGTCATCCTTTGTGTTGCGGTCGGGATCGCGCGATGGTTTACACCTACCAACCCTTCCCCTAGGAGTATGCGTTTAGCACTTTGTTTCGATTACTAATAATAACTTTCGCAATAAGTATGTGAGTTCTTAATGACTAATGTGAGTCCATGTATAGATGCACTTTCACCTTCCACCATTGCTAGCCTCTCTAGTACCGCACAATTTTCGCCGGTGCACAAACCCACCATGTGTGCCTTCCTCAAAACAGCCACCATACCTACCTACAATGGCATTTTCATAGCCATACTGAGATATATTGCCATGCAACTCCCACCTTTCCGTCTCATGACTTGTGTCGTCACTCTCATATTGCCATTGCATGATTGTAAGATAGCTAGCGAGATGTTTCAACGTCATACGCCAAGCTAGATTGTTGCATCCCGGTACACTGCCGGAGGCATTTCCTATAGAGTCATCATCGTTCTAAGCTTTGAGCTGTGAGTAAATAAAAGTGTGATGATCATCATTATTACAGCATTGTCCCATGTGAGGAAATAAAAAAAGAAGCCAAAGTTGCCCACAATAAAAAAAATAAAGAGAGAAAAAGAGAGAAGGGACAATGCTACTATCTCTTTCCACACTTGTGCTTCATATTAGCACGATGTTCTTCATGATTGAGAGCCTCTCGTTTTGTCACCACCATATACTAGTGGTAATCTTTATTATATAACTTAGCTTGTATATTCCAATGATGGGCTTCCTCAAAATTGCCCTAGGTCTTTGTGAGCAAGCAAGTTTGATGCACACCCACTAGTTCTCCTTTTGAGCTTTCACATACTTAGAGCTCTAGTGCATCCTTTGTATGGCAATCCCTACTCATTCACATCGATATCTATTAATGGGCATCTCCATAGTCCTTTGATACACCGAGTCAATGTGACCATCTCCTCCTTTTTGTCTCACAACCTCCACCACACTCTATTCCAGCATAGTTCTATATCCATGGCTCACGCTCATGTATTGCGTGAGAGTTGAAAATGCTTTGAGAAAGTAAGACTGCGAAAACAATTACTTGGCCAATACCGGGGTTGTGCATGATTTAAATTAGTTGTGTGGGGATGATGGAGCATAGCTAGACTATATGATTTTGTAGGGATAACTTTCTTTGGCATTGTTATTTCGAAAGTTCATGATTACCTTGCTAGTTTGCTTGAAGTATTATTGTTTTCATGTCAATAGGAAACTATTGTTTTGAATCTTACGAATCTGAACATTCATGTCACATGAAAGAAGTTACAAAGGACAACTATGCTAGGTAGCATTCCACATCGAAAATTCAGTCTTTATCACTTCCCTACTCGAGGACGAGCAGGAATTAAGCTTGGGGAAGCTTGATACGTCTCCAACGTATCTATAATTTTTGTTGGTTCCATGCGATTATCTTGTCAAACTTTGGATGTTTTGTATGCCTTTTATATCTTTTTTGGGACTAACTTATTAACTTAGTGCCAAGTGCCAGCTCCTGTTTTTTCCGTGTTTTTGACCCTTTTCAGAGGAGGATTTTAAACGGTGTCCAAATGGAATAAAACTTTCGAAAAGATTTTTCCGAAACAGAAGATATGCAGGGGACGTGAGAACCAAGGCAGAGGCCACCAGGGGAGGCCACAAGCCCCCTAGGCGCGGCTTGTGGGACCCCTGTGGCTTGTCTGCCCTACCTCTTCCGTCTATAAATTCCCAAAAAATCCAAAATTGCGCGAAGGATCCACGAAAATACTTTTCCACTGCGCAAGCTTCTGTCTCCGCAAGATCCCATCTAGGGCACGTTCTGGTGCCCTACCGGAGGGGGGATTCGGATACGGAGGGCCAACTAGATCTATGATTCTTGCAATGGGAGAAGTGCTTGGTTTTGGGTTCATACCGTGGGGTGACCTCACCCAGTGACAGAAGGGGTAGCGAGGCACGCATCTTGTTGTTGCCATCAAGGGTAAAAAGATGGGGTTTACATCATTGGTTCGAGTTTATCCCTCTACATCATGTCATCTTGCTTAAGGCGTTACTCTGTTCGTCATGAACTCAATACACTAGATGCATGCTGGATAGCGGTCAATGTGTGGAGTAATAGTAGTAGATGCAGAAAGTATCGTTCTACTTGTCTCGGACGTGATGCCTATATGTATGATCATTGCCTTAGATATCGTCATAACTTTGCACGGTTCTATCAATTGCTCGACAGTAATTTGTTCACCCACTGTAATATTTGCTATTTTGAGAGAAGCCTCTAGTGAACACTATGACCCTCGGGTCTACTTCACATCATATTTTCAGCCCTACACTTTTACTTCATTGCAATTTCCGCCTTCAGATCTCACTTTGCAATCAATCTTGAAGGGATTGACAACCCATTTATTGCGTTGGGTGCAAGCTTGTTTGTGTTTGCGCAGGTACTCTAGACACTTGGCTTGATTCTCCTACTGGATTGATACCTTGGTTCTCAAAACTGAGGGAAATACTTACTGCTTCTGTGTTGCATCACCCTTTCCTCTTCAAGGGAAAAACCAATGCAAGCTCAAGAGGAAGCACATACCTAGTTCAATCTCGTTACCGGCAAGTCTATTTACTCGTTCTGTAATGCATGATCGCGTGAGTAATTCCTTAGTCACATTTCTTGCAAGGCTTATTCGGATGTTGCATTACCGAGTGGGCCCCGAGATACCTCTCCGTCATACGGAGTGACAAATCCCAGTCTCGATTCACGCCTACCCAATAGACACCTTCTAAGATACTTGTAGAGCACCTTTATAGTCACCCAGTTACATTGTGACGTTTGATACACACAAGATATTCCTCCGGTGTCCGGGAGTTGCATGATCTCATGGTCATAGGAACAGATACGTTGACATGCAGAAAACAGTAGCAATAAACTAATACGATCATATGCTACGTTCAAAGTTTGGGTCTTGTCTATTACATCATTCTCCTAATGATATGATCCCGTTATAAAGTGACAACCCTTGTCCATGGCCAGGAAACCTTGACCATCTTTGATCAACAAGCTAGTCAATTAAAGGATCACTAGGGACAATGTGTTGTCTATGTATCCACACATGTATCTAAGTTTCCACTAAATACAATTCTAGCATGGATAATAAAAAATTATCATGAAAAAGAAAACATAATAATAACCAATTTAGTATTGCCTCTAGGGCATATTTCCAACAGTCTACCACTTGCACTAGAGTCAATAATCTAGTTCACATCACTATGTGATTGTAATGAATCTAACACCAATACAGTTCTGAGGTTTGATCATGTCTTGCTTGTGGGAGAGGTTTTTAGTCAACGGGTCTGAACCTTTCAGATCTGTGTGTAATATTACAAATCTCTATGTCATCTTGTAGATGCTACTAACACGTGCCATTTGGAACTATTCCAAAAGATTGCTCCACTATACGAATCCGGTTTACTACTCAGATTCATTCGGATTAGTGTCAAAGCTTGCATCGACGTAAACCCTTTACGACGAACTCTTTTATCACCTCCATAATCGAGAAAAATTCCTTAGTCCACTAGTTACTAAGGATAACTTTTGACCGCTGTCCAGTAATCTATTCCTGGATCACTTTTGTACCCCTTGCAATATTCATGGCAAGGCACACATCAGGTGCGGTACACAACATAACATACTATAGAACCTACGGTTAATGTATAGGGGACGATCTTTGTCCTTTCTCTTTCTTATGTTGTGGTCGGGTTTTGAGTCTTACTCAATACTGACACCTTATAACACAACCAAGAACTCTTTCTTTGACTAATCTATTTTGAAATCCTTCAAAATCTTGTCTTGGTATGTACTATGTTGAAAGTTCTATTAAGCGTTTTGATCTATCTCTATAGATCTTGATGCTCAATGTTCAAGTAGCTCAATCCAGGTTTTCCTTTGAAAACCACTTTTCAGACAACCCTATATGCTTTCCAGAAATCCTACATCATTTCCGATCAACAATATGTCAACCACATATACTAATCAGAAAATCTGTAGTGCTCCCACTCACTTTCTTGGAAATACAAGTTTCTCATAAACTTTGAATAAACCAAAAAAGCTTTGAGCATTGATTCGTCTCCAACATATCTATAATTTTTGATGGTTTCATGCTATTATCTTGTCAAACTTTGGATGTTTTGCATGCCTTTTATATATTTTTTGGGACTAACTTATTTACTCAGTGCCAAGTGCTAGTTCCTGTTTTTTTTCCATGTTTTGACCCCTTTCAGAGGAGATTTTGAAATGGAGTCCAAACGGAATTAAATCCCCGAAAAGATTTTTCTGGAACGGAAGAAGATCGGGAAGCTTGGGAGCCAAGGCAGGGGAGCCTCTAGGGCCCCACAAGCGCCCACCCCACAGCCAGGGGGGTAGGCCGCGCCACCCATGCTTGTGGGCCCCTGAGTGCCCCCTGACCTAGGGGTTGCGCCTATAAATTCCCTAAAAATCCCAAAAAATCAGGAGATCATCGAAATTACTTTTCCGCCGCCGCAAGCTTGTCTCTCTGCAAGATCCCATGTGGGGCACGTTCTGGTGCCCTGCCGGAGGGGGGATTCGGACACGGAGGGCTTCTTCATCAACATCATGACCTCTCAGATGATGCGTGAGTAGTTCACCATAGACCTACGGGTCCATAGCTAGTAGCTAGATGGCTTCTTCTCTCTCTTGGATCTTCAATACAAAGTTCTCCATGATCTTTATGGAGATCTATCCGATGTAATCTTCTTTTGCGGTGTGTTTGTTGAGATCCGATGAATTCTGGATTTATGATCAGATTATCTATGAATCTTATTTGAGTTTCTTCTCATCTCTCTTATGCATGATTTCATATCCTTGTAATTCTCTTCGAGTTGTGGGTTTTGTCTGGCCAACTAGATCTACGACTCTTGTAATGGGAGAAGTGCTTGGTTTTGGGTTCATACCGTGCGGTGACCTCACCCAGTGACAGAAGGGGTAGCGAGGCACGCATCATGTTGTTGCCATCAAGGGTAAAAAGATGGGGTTTTCATCATTGGTTTGAGATTATCCATCTACATCATGTCATCTTGCTTAAGGCATTACTCTGTTCGTCATGAACTCAATGCACTAGATGCATGCTGGACAGCGGTCGATGTGTGGAGTAATAGTAGTAGATGCAGAAAGTATCGGACGTGATGCCTATATGTTATATCATTGCCTTAGATATCATCATGACGTTGCGTGGTTCTATCAATTGCTCGACAGTAATTTGTTCACCCACCGTGATATTTGCTATTATGAGAGAAGCCTCTAGTGAACACTATGGCCCCCAAGGTCTACTCCACACCATATTTTCAGCCTTATACTTTTTACTTCGTTGCACTTTCCGCCTTCAGATCTCACTTTGCAAACAATCTTGAAGGGATTGACAACCCCTTTGAAGCGTTGGGTGCAAGCTTGTTTGTGTTTGCGCAGGTACTCTGGACTTGACGAGGCCCTCCTTCTGGATCGATACCTTGGTTCTCAAACTGAGGGAAATACTTACTGCTACTGTGCTGCATCACCCTTTCCTCTTAAAGGAAAAAACCGACGCAAACCAGAGAAGTAACAAGAAGAATTCCTAGCGCCAAGGAAGGACTTTTGTTGCCGCAGCAGAAGAATTTCTGGCGCCGTTTCCGGGGAGGAAGATCAAGTCAAGAACTCGTCCAAGTTGGTGTCGTAAACTCATCTCTTGCATTTACTTTGTTTGCCAGTTGCCTCTCGCTTTCCTCACCCCCACTTCACAATTTGCCTTTTTTGTTTGCCTTTTTCACTTGCTTTCCTTTGCTCGTGTGCTATGTGCCTTCAATATGCTTGCATCTTCGCTTGCTGAAAATCTAGTGATATGGATCCTCACCCACTTGCTAATCTCTTTAAGAGATCCAATTATGTGGAACCAATTGCTAGTGAGTTGAGTGCACTTGACTTTCTCTATGGAGTTTTGCTTGAGATGCGTGAATCTGAAAATCGTGATGAAGAAATTTATGAAGTGATTCACGAGGGCTCTTTGAATGAAAAGCATGATTGCAATGGTTTCACTATAAATCCTATTAGTGACAATCATGCTAAAAATATGCAAAACCCTAAGCTTGTGGATGCTAGTTTTGCTATGTCCACTAATTGTTGCAATGATCATTATTGGGGTAATGATTTTTCTTATGGTCTTGAAAATTTGTTTAAGCCTCATGATGAATATGATGTTTGCAATAATATTGAAAGTGGTTTTGGAGAAGTCATGACTTAAGTTGATGATAATCCCACTATTTTTGAAGACCGTCAACTTTGCATGCATGTGGATCATGAAAATAATATCCTACGTGATAGCTATATTGTTGAATTTGATTATGATCCCACATGTAATTTCTATGAGAGAGGAAAATATTATGGTAGAAACTTTCATGTTACCAATTTACCTCTCGTTATGTGGGGATTGCTATTGTCTCTTTCTTCTTCCTTGCATATGGCAACTATTGGTTGTCTTGACAATCTGTTTTCCTATAAAATGCCTATGCATAGGAAGTATGTTAGACTTAGATGTGATTTTCACATGCTTTATGATGCTCTCGTTGTGCTTCAATTCTTGTCTTTTGTGTGAGCATCATTGATTTATCAATGCCTAGCTAAGGGCGTTAAACAATAGCGCTTGTTGGGAGGCAACGCAATGAATTTATATTTTTCTTTCTGTTTTGTTGTGTCCACACTTTCATAATTCTGTTGTGATTGTGTTTTTTGTGTTTCTTTTTGTGTTTGAGCCAAGCAAAACATTTATGGCTAGTCTTGGTAATGGTTGTTTCATCATGCTGGAAAAACACAGAAACTTATCGCTCACGAGATGATTTTTCATTTTTATTTAGAAATAGATTTTGAGTTGATTCTTTTTGCTTCTGGTTGATATGCTTTTTTCCCACGCCTTCGTAATTTTTAAGATTTGTTGAGGTACCAGAAGTATACGAAGTATACAGATTTCTACAGACTGGTTTGTTTTTGAGAGATTCTGTTTTTGTTGAGTTGGTTGCTTGTTTTGATGAAACTATGGTTAGTATCAGGGGGTACTAGCCATGGAAAAGTGAGAATACAGTAGCCCAACATCAATATAGATAGAATTAAAGTTTGCTACAGTACCAAAAGAAGTGGTAGTTTGTTTTCTTGTGCTAATGTTATCACGAGTTTCTGTTTAAGTTTTGTGTTGTGAAGTTTTCAAGTTTTGGGTGATGTTCTCATGGAAAAAGAGATAAGGAGTGGAAAGAGATCAAGCTTGGGGATTCCCAAGGCATCCCAAGCCAAATTCAAGGACACCAAAAAGCCTAAGCTTGGGGATGCCCCGGGAAGGCATCCCCTCTTTCGTCTTCAATCCATCGGTAACATTACTTGGAGCTATATTTTTATTCACCACATGATATGTGTTTTGCTTGGAGCTTCTTGTATCGTAGGAGTCTTTTCTTTTTGTTGTGTCACAATCATCCTTGATGCACACCTTTTTGAGAGAGAGAGACATGCACTCATCGTGATTTTTCTAGAATGCTCATAGTGCTTCACTTATATCTTTTGAGCTAGACACTTTTGCTCGATGTGCTTCACTTATATCTTTTAGAGCACAGCGGTGCGTGTTTTGGTAGTTGGCTTATGCTATGAAAGTAGTCCCAAAGGTGATAGATACCCAAAGAGGATGCAAAAACCTCCATCTTCATGTGCATTGAGTAGAAAGAGAAGTTTTGATTCCTCTCAAGTAGTTTTGAGACATGGTTTGGTAATATTAAGAGTTATGTTAGAAGGGTGTTGTGAATCTCGAAATACTTGTGTTGAAGTTAGTGATTCCCGTAGCATGCACGTATGGTGAACCGCTATGTTAGGAAATCGGAGCATAATTGATCTATTGATTGTCATCCTTTGTGTTGAGGTCGGGATCGCGCGATGGTTAACACCTACCAACCCTTCCCCTCGGAGTATGCGTTTAGCACTTTGTTTCGATTACTAATAAAAACTTTCGCAACAAGTATGTGAGTTCTTCATGACTAATGTGAGCCCATGGTATATATGCACTTTCACTTTCCACATTTGCTAGCCTCTCTAGTGCCGCGCAATTCTTGCCGTTACACAAACCCACCAAATTTCTTCCTCAAAACAGCCAGCATATCTACCTACTATGGCATTTTCATAGCCATTCTGAGATATATTGCCATGCAACCCCCACCGTTCCGTCTCATGACTTGTGCTGTCACTCTCATATTGCCATTGCATGATCGTAAGATAGCTAGCGAGATGTTTAAATGTCATATGCCATGCTAGATCGTTGCACATCCCGGTACACTGCCGGAGGCATTTCCTATGGATTCATCATCATTGTGATCTTTGAGCTGTGAGTAAATAAAATTGTGATGATCATCATTATTAGAGCATTGTCCCATGTGAGTAAATAAAAAAAAGAGCCCAAAGATCCCAAAAACAAAACAAAAAAGAGAAAATAAAAGGAAAAAAGAGGCCAAAGAGCCCAAATGGAAAAAAAGAGAAAAAGAGAGAAGGGACAATGCTACTATCTTTTTCCACACTTGTGCTTCATGATAGCACCATGTTCTTCATGATTGCGAGCTTCTTGCTTTGTCACTACCATATGCTAGTGGGAATCTTCATTATATAATTTGGCTTGTATATTCCAATGATGGGCTTCCTCAAATTTCCCTAGGTCTTCGTGAGCACGCAAGTTGGATGCACACCCACTAGTTTTCCTTTTGAGCTTTCACATACTTATAGCTCTAGTGCATATCTTGTATGGCAATCCCTACTCATTCACATTGATATCTATTAATGGGCATCTCCATAGCGTATTGATACGCCGAGTCAATGTGACCATGTCCTCCCTTTTTGTCTCACAACCATCACCACACTCTATTCCACCTATAGTGCTATATCCATGGCCCGCGCTCATGTATTGCGTGATAGTTATATTTTTTTTGAGAAAGTAAGAGTGTGAAACCAATTACTTGGCCAATACAGGGGTTGTGCATGATTTACATTAGTTGTGTGAGGATGATGGAGCATAGCGAGATTATATGATTTTGTTGGGATAACTTTCTTTGGCCTTGTTATTTTGAAAGTTCATGATTACTTTGCTAGTTTGCTTGAAGTATTATTATTTTCATGTCAATAGCAAACTATTGTTTTGAATCTTACGGATCTGAACATTCATGTCACGTGAAAGAAGTTGCAAAGGACAACTATGCTAGGTAGCATTCCACATCAAAAATTCATTCTTTATCACTTCCCTACTCGAGGACGAGAAGGAGTTAAGCTTGGGGATGCTTGATACGTCTCCAACGCATCTATAATTTATTATGGTTTCATGCTATTATCTTGTCAAACTTTGGATGTTTTGCATGCCTTTTATATATTTTTTGGGACTAACTTATTAACTCAGTGTCAAGTGCCAGTTCCTGTTTTTTCCATGTTTTTGACCCCTTTCAGAGGATATTTTGAAACGGAGTCCAAACGGAAGAAAATCCCCGAGAATATTTTTTCTGGAACACAAGAAGATCGGGAAGCTTGGGAGCCAAGGCAGGGGAGCCTGAGGGGCCCCACGAGCCCCCACACCGCGACCAGGGGGGTAGTCCGCGCCACCGAGGCTTGTGGGCCCCCTGAGCGCCCCCTGACCTAGGGGTTGCGCCTATAAATTCCCTAAAAAATCCCAAAAATTTAGGAGATCATCAAAATTACTTTTTCGCCGCCGCAAGCTTCTGTCTCCGCAAGATCCCATCTGGGGCACGTTGTGGTGCCCTGCCAGAGGGGGGATTCGGACAAGGAGGGCTTCTTCATCAACACCATGACCTCTCCGATGATGCGTGAGTAGTTCACCATAGACCTACGGGTCCATAGCTAGTAGCTAGATGTCCTCTTCTCTCTCTTGGATCTTCAATACAAAGTTCTCCATGATCTTCATGGAGATCTATGCGATGTAATCTTCTTTTGCGGTGTGTTTGTCGAGATCCAATGTATTGTGGATTTACGATCAGATTATCTATGAATCTTATTTGAGTTTCTTCTGATCACTCTTATGCATGATTTCATATCCTTGTAATACTCTTCGAGTTGTGGGTTTTGTCTAGCCAACTAGATCTATGATTCTTGCAATGGGAGAAGTGCTTGGTTTTAGGTTCATACCATGCGGTGACCTCACCCAGTGACAGAAGGGGTAGCTAGGCACGCATCGTGTTGTTGCCATCAAGGGTAAAAAGATGGGGTTTTCATCATTGGTTTGAGATTATCCCTCTACATCATGTCATCTTGCTTGAGGTGTTACTCTATTCGTCATGAACTCAATACACTAGATGCACGCTGGATAGCAGTCGATGTGTGGAGTAATAGTAGTAGATGCAGAAAGTATCGATCTACTTGTCTCGGACGTGATGCCTATATGTATAAATCATTGCCTTAGATATCGTCATGACTTTGCACGGTTCTATCAATTGCTCGATAGTAATTTGTTCACCCACCGTGATATTTGCTATTATGAGAGAAGCCTCTAGCGAACACTTTGGCCCCCATGGTCTACTCCACACCATATTTTTAGCCTTATACTTTTTTACTTCGTTGCACTTTCCGCCTTGAGTTCTCACTTTGCAAACAATCTTGAAGGGATTGACAACCCCTTTGAAGCGTTGGGTGCAAGCTTGTTTGTGTTTGCGCAGGTACTCTGGACTTGATGAGGCCCTCCTTCTGGATCGATACCTTGGTTCTCAAACTGACGGAAATACTTACTGCTCCTGTGCTGCATCACCCTTTCCTCTTCAAGGAAAAAACCTATGCAAACCAGAGAAGTAACAAGAAGAATTCCTAGCGCCAAGGAAGGACTTTTGTTGCCGCAGCAAGCATCTCATCAAAGTGCATATTCGAACTCCGAGATGCTTACTCCAGTCCTTAGAAGGATCGCTGGAGTAAGCATCTCATCAAAGCGCATATTCGAACTCCGAGATGCTTACTCCAGCCTAAGGATGCTAACAACCATCATCGTCTATCTTCCTTTTAAAGATCTACGTCTACATAATAGCCTTACGGCCATCAAGCAGTTCTTCCAAAGTCTACACTTTGTTTTCATGCATGGATCCTATCTCGGATTTTATGGCCTGCATCCATTTGTCGGAATCCGAGCCCACCATCGCTTTTCCATAGCTCGTAGGTTCGTTGTTGTCCAGCAACATGACCTCCAAGACAGGATTACCGTACCACTATGGAGTAGTGCATGTCCTTGTCGACCTACGAGGTTTGGAAGTAGCTTGATGTGAAGCTTCATGATCACCATCTACTCTCTGGTTGAAGTGTTGGTTAAGAAATGATAACCCATAAGTATAGGGGATCAATTGTAGCCTTTCCTGATAAGTAAGAGCGTCGAACCCAACGAGGAGCTAAAGGTAGAACAAATATTCCTTCAAGTTCTATCGACCACGGATACAACTCTACGCACGCGTAACGTCCGCTTTACCTAGAACAAGTATGAAACTAGAAGTACTTTGTAGGTGATAGGATAGGTTTGCAAGAAAATAAAGAACACGTAAATATAAACTAGGGGCTGCTAAGGTAAATAAACAATTAAGTTTGTCTTAGTAGAGATCTTTTTGTCACAAGAAGGTTATTTGTCCCTAGGCAATCGATAACTAGACCGGTAATCATCATTGCAATTTTATATGAGGGAGAGGCATAAGTTAACATACTTTCTCTACTCGATCATATGCACTTATGATTGGAACTCTAGCAAGCATCCACAACTACTAAAGATCATTAAGCTAAAACTCAAACATAGCATTATGAGGTATCAAGTCTTCTTTACTCCCATAAGCAACAACTCACCTACTCGGGTTTATGCTTCTGTCACTCAAGCAACCCACCATAGGAAAATCATGAACACATTGCAACACCCTCAACGGGGATCCCTCATGCTTGCTCTACATGGAGAGCACCATAGGAAACACCAATAATAAAACATGCAACTCAAATCAATCATAATCGTCAATAAACCCATAGGACAAAATTGACCTACTCAAACATCATAGGATAGCCATACATCATTGGGAAATAATATATAGTATTGAGCACCATGTTTAAGTAGAGATTACAGCGGTGAGAAGAGGTGTTGAACCGCTGCATAGAGGGGGAGACAATTGCTGATGACAGTGGCAAAGTTGTTGGTGTAGATCGTCGTCACGATGATGGCCCTGGCGGCGTTTCGGTGCCACCGGGAGAGAGGGGGAGAGATCCCCCTCCTTCTTCTTATTCCTTGACCTCCCCCCTAGATGGGAGGAAGGTTTCCCCTCTGGTCCATGGCCTCCATGGTGGCGGAGGGGCGAGAGCCCCTTCGAGATTGGATCTCTCTCTGTTTGTTGCTGTTTGTGCGTGTTTCTGCGTTCCCAGATTCTGGCCTTTCACCGTTTCTTAAATTCCCGTAGATCCATAACTCCAATTGCGCTGAAATTTTAACATGATTTTTATCCGGATAATAGCTTTCATGTGGCAACAGAAGGGCACCAGCCGCCTTAAGGGGTGGCCACAAGACAGCGTGGCGCGCTCTACCCCCGAGGCCGCGCCCCTCTGGCTTGTGGGCCCCTCGGGCACCGCCTTCTATTGATTCCATAAGTTTTATCACGTTTGGACTTCGTTTGATATGGATTTTCTATGAAACAAAAACATGCAACAAACAAGAACTGGCACTCTGCACTGGATCAGTACGTTAGTCCCAAAAATGGTATAAAAAGTTGCCAAAAGTATATGAAAGTTGTAGAATATTGGCATGAAACAATCAAACATTATAGATACAACGGAGACGTATTAGCATCCCAAGCTTAACTCTTGCTCGTCCTCGAGTATGTAAATAATAAAAAACATAATTTTTTATGTGGAATGCTACCTAGCATAATCTTTATCATATAATCTAATCATGGCATGAATATTAAGACACGAGTGATTCAAAGTACTAGTCTATCATTTTACATGAAGACAATAATACTTCAAGCATACTAATAACGCAGTCATGTCTTCTCAAAATATCATGGCTAAAAGAAAGTTATCCCTACAAAATTATATAGTTTGGCTATGCTCCATCTTCATCACACAAAGTATTAAATCATGCGCAACCCAGGTTTTAGCCAAACAATTGTTTCATACTTTAGTATTCTCAAACTTTTTGAACTTTCACGCAATACACGAGCGTGAACTATGGGTATAACACTATAGGTGGAATAGAATATGGTGGAGCTTGTGGAGAAGACAAAAAGAAGGAGATAGTCTCACATCAACTAGGCATATCAAGGGGCTATGGAGATGCCCATCAATAGATATCCATGTGAGTGAGTAGGGATTGCCATGGAACAGATGCACTGGAGCTATAAGTGTATGAAAGCTCAAAAAACAAACTAAGTGGGTGTGCATCCAACTCGCTTGCTTACGAAGACCTAGGAAAATTTGGGGAAGCCCATCATTGGAATATACAAGTCAAGTTCTATAATAAAAGATTCCACTAATGCTCTAATGGGACAATGCTGCCATCATCCCAACTTGTGAGGGAATCATAGCTGCCATCATCCTTTCCTCACATGGGACAATGCTCTAATAATGATCATCATCACACTTTTATTTACTTACAACTCAAGAATTACAACTCGATACTAGAACAAAATATGACTATATGAATGCCTCCTGCAGTGTACCAGGATGTGCAATGATCGCTCGTAGCAATGACTCAAAAACGGAAAAGCCATGAAAACATCATGCTAGCTATATTACGATCATGAAAAGCAATATGCAATGATGGTGCGAGTCATAATAGACGAAACGGTGGAAGTTGCATGTTAATATATCTCGGAATGGCTTATGGAAATGCCATAATAGGTAGGTATGGTGGCTGTTTTGAGGAAGGTGGGTTTAATGCACCGGCGGAAGTTGCACGGTACTAGAGAGGCTAGCAAATGTGGAAGGGTGAGAGTGTGTATAATCAATGGACTCAACATTAGTCATAAAGAACTCACATACTTATTGCAAAAATTTATTATTCATCGAAATAAGTTACTACACGCATGCTCCTACGGGAAGGGTTGGTAGGAGTTAACCATCGCGCGACCTCGACCTCCAAATAAAGGATGACTATCAATAAATAAATCATGCTCCTACTTCTTCACATAACGATTCACCATACGTGCATGCTACGGGAATCACAAACTTTAGCACAAGTATTTCTAACAATCCAAAATTACTCACTAGCATGACTCTAATATCACCATCTTTATATCGCAAAACTATTGCAAAGAATCAAACATATCATATTCTGTGATCTACAAATTTTATGTAGGATTTTATGACTAACCATGTGAGTGACCAACTCATGTTAACTCTCGAAATAGATATAAGTGAAGCATGAGAGTTTAATTCTTTCTACAATGCCCACGCTCTAACAAATATAAGTGAAGAAAAAGAGAATTCTACAAATGGCGGTTTTCTATGTGTAAAGAAACAGGCAATCCAAACTTCAAATGATATAAGTGAAGCACATGAAGCATTCTATAAATCCATACTCAAAAGATATAAGTGAGGTGCAAAGATACTTCTATAAATAAACCAAGGATTTTCTCATACCAGCATGGTGCAATATTAAAAGAAAAATAAAAACACACGATGCTCCAAGATTTACGCATATCATGTGACGAATAAAAATATAGCTCCAAGTGAAGTTACCTATGGTTGTTAGAAGAAAGAAGGGATGCCTTCCGGGGCATCTATTGATAACCCACAAGTATAGGGGGTCGCAACAGTTTTCGAGGGTAGAGTATTCAACCCAAATCTATTGATTCGACACAAGGGGAGCCAAAGAATACTCTCGAGTATTAGCAATTGAGTTGTCAATTCAACCACACCTGAAAGACTTAGTATCAGCAGCAAAGTTTTAGTAGCAAACTAGTATGATAGTAACGATAGCGCCGGTAACACTAGCAGTAATGATTTGTATAGCAAGTGTGACAACAGTAGCGGTAAAGTAACTTAGCAAGCACTGATATAGGAAAAGCTCATTGGCATTGGATCGGTGATGGATAATTGTGTCGGATGACATTCATCATGTAACAGTTATAACATAGGGTGATATGTAACTAGCTCCAGTTCATCAATGTAATGTAGGCATGTATTCCGTATTTAGTCATACATGCTTATGGAAAAGAACTTGCATGCCATCTATTGTCCATCCCTCTCGTGGCAGCGGGGTCCTAATGGAAACTGAGGGATATTAAGGTCTCCTTTTAATAGAGAACCGGAACAAAGCATTAGCACATAGTGAATACATGAACTCCTCATACTATGGTCATCTCTGGGAGTGCTTCCGGCTATTCTCACTCCGGGGTTGCCGGGTCATAACACATAGTAGGTGACTACAGTTTGCAAGATAGGATCAAGAATACACATATATTGATGAAAACATAATGGGTTCAGATCTGTAATCATGGCACTCGGGCCCTAGTGACAAGCATTAAGCATAGCAAAGTAGTAGCAACATCAATCTTAGAACATAGTGGATACTAGGGATGAAACCCCATCGAAACTAACTTGATTACATGATAGATCTCATCCAACCCATCACCGTCCAGCAAGCCTATGATGAGATTACTCACGAACGATGGAGAGCATCATAGAATTGGCGGTGGAGGATGGTTGATGATGACGACGACGTCGATTTCCCCTCTACGGAGCCCAGAACGGACTCCAGATCTGTCCTCCCGAGGAAGAATAGGTGGTGGCGGTGGCTCCGTATCGTGAAATGCGATGAACTCTTCTCTTCTTAATTTTTCCTGTGCGAGAGAGACTTTACAGAGTTGGAGTTGGAGACTGCGGATCTACGTGGGCCCCACGAGCCTACCAGGGGCACCCTAGGGGGGTGAGGCGCGCCTCCTGGGCTTGTGGGCTCCTGGGTCCGTGTCTTCTGGTAATTCTTGGGCCAGTATTTTTTATATATTCCACAAAAAATCCTCGTAAATTTCCAGGTCATTCCGGGAACTTTTATTTCTGCACAAAAACAACACCATGGCAATTCTGCTGAAAACAGCATCATTCCGGGTTAGTTCCATTCAAATCATGCAAATTAGAGTCCAAAACAAGGGCAAAAGAGTTTGGAAAAGTAGATACGATGGAGACGTATCAGCATCCCTAAGCTTAGTTGCTTGGGAGTCCTTGATTATTACCTTGGGGTGCCTCGGGCATCCCCAAGCTTAGTCTCTTTCCACTCGTTATTCCTTCATCCATCGTGATCTCGCCCATAACTTGAAAAGTTCAATCACACAAAACTTAACAAAACCCTCATGAGATCCGTTAGTAATAATATAGCAAATTACAACTTTAAGTGTTGTTGCCTACCAATTCATATTTTATTTTTGCATTGTATATACTGTAATAAGACTTTTCCATGGCTTATACCACCGATACAATCGATAGTTTCATCCAAACGAGCAAAACAATGCATCAAAAACATAATTTGCCAAAAATAGGACAGTCTATAGTAATCCGTACATTCACCATACTTCCGTAACTCTAAAAATTCTGAAAGATGAGAATGAAATAAACAATTTTTAAAGCATTACAGTGTAAAATTTTCACAAACTTTTGACATTCGAGTAAAAAATGTAAATTCACGCACTACAACCAAAGTTTCTGTTTTTGCACTTCACACACCGAACACGCAATCTAATCATCCTAAAGGCAAATCTTGGCACATTATTTGCATTTATACAAGGGGATACTTATTTTTGTGGAAAAGTTTCTGTAATTAAGATTTACAAGGTTTCCATGGGCAGGAACAAAATTCAAGGGATGCTCCCATTTTAACAATGCTCGTCTCTCTCACTTTCACTTTTCTTTTTGAAAAAGTTTTAGCTTCCCCTCTTTATTTTTTTGTTTTTATAAACTATATAAAAGCACACAACAGAATAAAAGGACTCTCTAAAACTTCCGGGTTGTCTCCTTGGCAGTGCTTTCTTTAAAGCCATTAAGCTAGGCCTAACGTGCTCAAGTAATTGATCCACCCGGATCCCAAGGTATATCATGGCCAATTTTAATTAACAATGATTTGTAATTTAGTAGTGAGAAGAAAGTAAAATATATCACACAACAACAAAGTCTAACTCTGTACCTATGCATCAACATGTCATAAAAGAACAATTCATGCACACAAAGTAAAGGCCAATGCATAGTATAAACAATTGGTTGCAATTTTATCATATTGGAAACATAGAGAGGCAGAGATGTAGTTCCTATCTCGTAATAATTGCAAGTAGGAGCAGTGATCACATGCATGTTATATCTATCAAAATCATCATGTGCAATAACAAAAGGCAACCCCTCTATATAATCCTTAATAAGTGCAAACTTCTCCAATATAGTGCAGTTGGGAGAATTCAAAAAGATCATAGGACTATCATGTGTGGGTGCAATAGCAACAATTTCATTCTTAACATAAGGAACTATAGCAAGTTTGTATCCATAATCATAATTCATATTGGCATCATGGCCACAAGCATAGCAAGCATCAAGTTCATAAAAATGGACATTTCAAATGAATCCAAGGGATCATAGCAATTATCATATCATTCATCCTTCGGTAAGTATGAAGGTAAACTACACAATGTATGAGTTGAATAGTTACTCTCATTAGAAGGTGGGCATGGGTAGCTAATCCGTTCTTCCTCCTTTTGTTATTCGCTCTCCTCCTCATCTTTTTCATCCAATGAGCTCACAGTGTCATCAATTTCTTTTTCCATAGATTCCTGCAAAATATTAGTCTCCCCTTCGACAGTGAGGAGTTCGCAATATATGGCTTAACATAATAATTAGAAGCATATTTTTCATAGCAATATTTAAGTATGGCAAAACTTTCATATTTGTAAAGAGTAGCATCATACTTTTCAATCAAAGAAGCAATTTCATAGGCACCCTTAAAAGCAAAAAATTCTTCAATTTTCTCAATATCATAGTAATTATAAACACCCTTGGCATAAGAAGATACGATTCCATTATCCTTAAACTCACATTGATAGGGAAGGTGTTTTTTAGGGTCTTCAGAACAACAAGTAAAATCATAAATTTTGCATAAATTCCAAGCATAACATTGCAAAGTATTAATATGATGCCATAAAAGTTTCCCTTTTTGAGATAAGCGGTGTCACACATAATAAGCATGCTCATTTAATGATTTGGCCTCAAGTAAGCTAGTTGGGGTTTCAGCATGAGCACAAATGGATCGAAGATGACCCAAGTAATATTCTTAAGTGGTACAAAACACTAGTGGTTCCTCAAATTTTGGAGCAGAAAGTACATCTAACTATTTTGATATTTCGCGTTTCCTACCCATATCTAAAGATAGAAAACAAGCTACATAACAAATAAAATCTACTTAGTGATACAGAAAACAAGCACACACGAGAATATTCACCACACGCTATTGCTCCCCACCAACGGCGCCAGAGAAAGGTCTTGATAACCCACAAGTATAGGGGATCAATTGTAGCCTTTCTCGATAAGTAAGAGTGTGGAACCCAATGAGGAGCTAAAGGTAGAACAAATATTCCCTCAAGTTCTATCGACCACCGATACAACTCTACACTTAATGTTCGCTTTACCTAGAACAAGTATGAAACTAGAAGTACTTTGTAGGTGATAGGATAGGTTTGCAAGAAAATAGAGAACACGTAAATAGAAACTAGGGGCTGCTAAGGTAAAGAAATAACTAAGTTGGTCTTAGTAGAGATCATTTTGTCACAGGAAGGTTATTTGTCCCTAGGCAATCGATAACTAGACTAGTAATCGTCATTGCAATTTTATACGAGGGAGAGGCATAAGCTAACATACTTTCTCTACTTGGATCATATGCACTTATGATTGGAACTCTAGAAAGCATCTACAACTACTAAAGATCATTAAGGTAAAATCCGACCATAGATTATGAGGTATCAAGTCCTCTTTACTCCCATATGCAACAACCCACCTACTCGGGTTTATGCTTCCGTCACTCAAGCAACCCACCATAGGAAAATCATGAACACACTGCAACACCCTACAACGGGGATCCCTCATGCTTGCACGACATGGAGAGCACCATAGGACAGCACCAATAATAAAACATGCAACTCAAACCAATCATAATTATCAATCAACCCATAGGACAAAATGGATCTACTCAAACATCATAGGATAGCCATACATCATTGGGAAATAATATATAGCATTTACACCATGTTTAAGTAGAGATTACAACAGTGATAATAGGTGTTAAACCACTGCATAGAGGGGGAGTGAGTTGTTGATGACAGCGACGAAGTTGTTGGTGTGGATTGTCGTTACGATGATGGCCCCGGCGCCGTTCCTGTGCCACCGAGAAGGAGGGGGAGAGAGCCCCCTCATTATTATTCCTTGACCTCCCCCAAAGATGGGAGGAGGGTTTACCCTCTAGTCCATGGCCTCCATTGCGGTGGAGGGGCGAGAGCCCCTCCGAGATTAGATCTCTCTCTTTGTTTCTTTCTATTTCGGTGTGTTTCCGCGCTCCCAGATTCTGGCCTATCACCGTTTCTTAAATTCCGGGAGATCCGTAACTCCGATTGGGCTGAAAGTTTAACACGAGTTTTATCCGGATATTAGCTTTCTTGCGGAAAAAGAAGGGCACCAACCGCCTTACGGGGTGGCCACAAGACAGCTTGGCGTGCGCTACCCCCCAGGTTGCGCCCCTCTGGCTTGTGGGGCCCTTGGGCAACGCCTTGTGTTGATCCCACTTCCCAAAATTCACATATGTTCCAAAAAAAATCTCCGTAAGTGTTATCCCGTTTGGGCTTCGTTTGATATGGATTTTCTGTGAAACTAAAAACATGCAACAAAAAGGAACTGGCACTGGGCACTCGATCAATATGTTAGTCCCAAAAATAGTAAAAGTTGCCAAAAGTATATGAAAGTTGTGGAATATTGGCATGAAACAATCAAAAATTATAGGTACGACGGAGACGTATCAAAAAATGACTTCTTAGATTTCTCCAAACCATAGTTCATACGGTGTCATCTCAACGGAACTACCTGGTGCCCCATTAAAGTGAATGTTCTTGTCTCCAATGCATAACCCCAAAATGATTGTGGTAATTCAATAAGAGACATCACAGTATGCACCATATCTTATTAGGGCGCTGCTACGATGTTCATACGCACCATCACACCATGGTGTTCTAGGTGGCATTAGTTGTGAAACTATTTCCACATTGTCTTAAATGTGTACCAAACTCGCAACTCAAGTATTCATATCTACGATCATATCATATACATTTCATCCTCTTGTCACGATGATCTTCAACTTCACTCTGAAATTACTTGAGCCTTTCAATAATTCAGACTTGTGTTTCATCAAGTAAATATACCAGTATCTACTCAAATCATCTGTGAAGTAAGAACATAATGATATCCGCTGCGTGGCTCAGCACTCATTGGACTGTATACATCAAAATGTATTACTTCCAATAAGTTACTTTCTTGTTCCATCTCACCGGAAAATGAGGCCTTCACCTATCTTGCCCATGTGGCATGATTTGCATGTCTCCAGTGATTTAAAATCAAGTGAGTCCAAACGATCCATCTGCATGGAGTTTCTTCGTGCGTTTACACCAATAGACATGGTTCACATGTCTCAAACGTTTCAAAAACGAGTGAGTCCATAGATTCATAAGTATGGAGCTTCTTCATGCGTTTTATACCAATATGACTCAATCGGCAGTGCCACAATTAATTGGTACTATCATTACTACTTTGTATCTTTTTGGCATCCATATTATGAACATATGTACGACTATGATCAAGATTCAATAAACCATTCATATTAGGTGCATGACCATTGAAGGTATTATTCAAGTAAACAAAGTAACCATTATTCTCTTAAAATGAATAACCGTATGGCAATAAACTCAATCCAATCATGTTCATGCTCAACACAAACACCAAACAACATCTAGGTTCAATAGTAATCTCGAAAATAGAAGGAGCGTGCGATGGTGATCAAATCAACCTTGGAAACAGTTCCAACACACATCGTCACCTTGCCTTCAGCTAGTCTCTGTTTATTCCGTAGCTTTTATTTCGAGTTACTAACACTTAGCAACCAAACCGGTATCTAATACCCCGAGCTACTAGGACCACTAGTAAAGTATACATCAATATCATTTATATCCAATATACTTTTGTCGACTTTGCTAGCCTTCTCATCTACCAAGTAACTAGGGTAGTTCCGCTTCAGTGACCGTTCCCCTCGTAATACAAGCACTTAGTCTCGGGTTTGGGTTCAACCTTGGGTTTCTTTACTAGAATGGCAACCGGCTTGCCATTTCATGAAGTATCCCTTTTAACCCTTGCCCTTCTCGAAACTAGTGGTTTTACTAAACATCAACACTTGATGCTCCTACTTGATTTCTACCTTTGCGGTGTCAAACATCGCAAATAGCTCAAGGATCATCAACTCTATCCCTGATATCTTATAGTTCATCATGAAGCTGTGTAGGTTGGTGAAAGTGACTTTGGAGAACTATGTCAATCACTATCTTATCTGGAAGATCAACTCCCACTCGATTCAAGTGATTGTAGCACCCAGAAAATCTGAGCACATGTTCAATGATTGAGATTTTCTCGCTTACTTTGTAGGCAAAGAATATTGTCGGAGATCTCACGCCTCCCAACATGAGCACGAGCCTGAAATCCTAATTTCAGCTATCAGAATATCTCATATGTTCCGTGACGTTTAAACCGTCTTGGGCGTCTCAATTCTAAGCCGTGAAGCATTACGCACTGAACTATCATGTAGTCATAAAATGTGTATGTCAGATGTTCGCAACATCTACATATGACCCTCGTGGTTTAGTACACTGAATGGTGCATTAAGGACACTAGTCGTCAACCCGTGCATTCGCACGGTCTAGGTACTAAATATTACATTGTAATTTGCACTATTAATATACAATAATGTCTTGTGTACAGTTATACTCGGAAATGCCATGTAATAAAACCTACATAATTTGCATGGGGATTGATGAGAGAGTTTGTCAAATGGAGCTACAATATTTAATACAGTAACACCTAAAAATAGTACGTGCCATTAATATTAGCTCAATATATTATTTAGGTGTCCTTTGTATATATGAAGAACTATTTTTTGAAATTATTGTATGTCATTCCGAAATTATGTGGTGTCGTCAAATATATGTCTTACTTGCTTGGTCAATTCATACATGTCAATTCTTGAGCTTTATACATGTTTAACTATCTCAGAATAATAGGACTGTTGCCAATTATAGTCATCTAAGAAATATTAAATTATATTAACTATGGTGTACTACACAAAAGTTGTTACATCTATACACAATTTCGTTCATGAAAAATAATGAAGAAACATTCTTAGATACTTGATACGGAAAGGTGTGACAGAACACGGGTGCCCCGGCACCCCCTTATCCAGTGTGTTCAGTGATTCCAAGATTCATTCTATGAAATTGTCAGCGGCTGTTCACTCAAATTAGAATGTGTACAAATTTAGTAGTTTTGGTCCGTACATAGTATAGATGTACTACATAAATGATGGTCTTCGATGACAAATTGTGTCCCATGTTTTACGTTTGGACAACATGGCATCTATACAACATTTTTACTCAACAAATGGGCGGGATGAGTGCTCTGTATTTATCCTTTTGTGTAACTGCTATTTTTTGTGAGTAAAAAAACTGCTCTCGGTTGCTTGGTGATGGTAGAACTATAAGAGGCCTCAATTATTCCCATCATGGATTTTGCAGCAGTATATAATATGAATGCAAATTAAAATCTTGAATAGGCATGTATTTTGAATAGATTCGTTCCAATCAGATAAATTTTTCTACTTACAATTATTTACCAAGTAAAGGGTACAAAAGACTTTCTAAACCACAAAATATTGATTTCACTATCTAAAATTAATTACGAACATGTACGCACCTATGAAGCATAGATCATCACCATCCTTGACCACATAGCCCAAGTTATTTCTATAATTGCTAGCTCCAACACATATATGCTGATATATATTAGATGGGAAGGGCGAAAATTATGAACATATTGGAAACACGTGTATTAGTAGCACATATATATGGGTGTGTAGTCTTAATAGAGGGTTGCAATGGTAATTACCAGCCGATAAGAGCTTAACAACCATAGCACAGCCAGCCCCTCACCGATGGAGTCTAAACGATCACCATACCTTGATACCATCTAAAGTAAAGGTCTTAAATATGAGTCTTCAAGGTCATTGATCCATCGACGCTGGTGAATTTATCAAACGTACAAAAGCAGATCATGAGTTGACACGTTGTCTGGTAAACTATATATGCATAATGGAAAGAACATCTGCATTTTTCTAAATGAAAATGCCATGTGATATCCCATTATGAAAATGACAAAAATACAGAAAATAGAAAACAACTGATGGTAACACATAGCAACTGAACTGAGAAAAGTGTTGCATACATGAAATATGGTGCACCTTCTATCAAAGGCCACCAAATTAACACCTTAGTTCAGTAACATCACGCACCTATGTTGCTTCGGACGTTCGTCGTCCGCTAGAATAAAGATTATGTTGCTTGCAAAATCTTTGGAGGTGTGTCCTTCCTGGTTTGGATGGATTTTGGTGTCCGCCTGCTGACATGCTGAAGAAGACACACAACCATGAAATAGAAGTAAATTAGACAATGCGTCCTACAGCAAAGGGATCATTGTTATACATAAATGTATTAATCTGTGGCGAGGAATTTGTATACTTAGAGTGATCATTTCCAACAAGCACAAAACTACAGTATTTTCTTGGGCCGGTTGAAAATTGCACTGATTAACTTCAAGAGAATGCTTGGAAAGAAGAATATTAACATGAGAACTCCTCCTGTTAAATTTAACAAAGTAACATGAAAACCGAAATATCTGATGCCATATCAGCACCGTTCTTTTGACTAATGTCAATTCTCACAGCACTTTTCTTCCTTCACTCGGAGTAAGCGCTAGCCTTGGCGTTTGGCACAAAGATTGATATGGCTCTCCAACCTAGAACCGCGCATGCAAGTCAATCTTCTAACCACGAGAGTAGGCGCCATGAATGATCTGGTTAACGAACCATGACGTGGAGCCTTCTCGATGGTGTGCCATTCGTCGGCATCCATGTGAATCATTGTGTCGACCTTAATTTGATAAGTGTGGCTTGCATCATGGCATTAATGCACTGGCCGTTTGGCACATGGACTTTAATTCCGTAATTTATAGTCCATGATTCTTCTTGCTACATTAAATCCAAGGTATACCAAGTTGCATGACGTATCACATGCAAATCAATGGCGTGGAGTAGAGGAGGGAGAAACCGTGTGGTATGAGGAGTTTTCTTTTGTTTTTTAATATGGAAAAGATAGATATTGCTTTTTCTAGGGATAAAAGATTGCTTTACATACGGAAGAAACCGTGGAGAAATTGTAGGATCGTAACTTCTGTGGATTCTGCATTTGTTTACGTGGATTCTTAAAAAAAATCATCGGACAAACGCTTTACGGGCCTTGGATTGGTTTTTTTCACAACTGACCAAAAGATTTATATGCGTAGATCTACACCGTTATAATTTGGTCCCATCAGATTAACGGCTCATAAATTCTGGTTAACGTGGTAATTTCTTGAGAGTCACCAATTAGTATAGGTATAGATAAGCCTTCTGTGCAGCAATGAGGACAATCCTCAGTTTACGAACCCAGTCCGCATAATTGCTACTATCATCTTTCAACTAAGTTTTCTCTAGGAACATATTAAAAATAGTAGAGCTACAATGCAAGCTACAATATAATTTGCAAAGACATTTTGACTATGTTCATGATAATAAGTTCAATTAATCATATTACTTCAGAACTCCCACTCAAATTGACATCCCTCCAATCATTCGAGTGACACATGATCTAAATTCACCAACTCAAGTCTGATCATCACGTGAGTTAAGTTGGCTTCAATGGTGAACATCTCCAACATGAGTCATATGTACTATATGACTCATGTTCGACCTCTTGGTCTCTTGTGTTCTGTGGCCATGCATGTACATGCTAGGCTCGTCAAGTTTAACCCGAGTGTTCCGCGTGTGCAACTATTTTGCACCCGTTGTATGTGAACGTAGAGTCTATCACACCCAATCATCACATGGTGTCTCGAAACGACGAACTATCGCGACGGTGCACACTCGGGGATAACACAATTTTATCTTGAAATTTTAGTGAGGTATCACCTTATAATGCTACCGTCGTACTAAGAAAAACAAGGTGCATAAAATGATTAACATCATATGCAAATCATTAGTGACATGATATGGCCATGAACTTGTGCATCTTTATCTCCATCACCAAAGCACCGGCATGATCTTCATCATCACCAGCGCCACACCATGATCTCCATCATCATGATCTCCCTCATTATGCTGCCATCGAGGTTGTCGCGCTAACTATGTTGTTGCTACTACAGCTACTGACTAGCGATAAAGCAAAGCATCATCAAGCGCAAAATAATTAAAGACAACCCTATGGCTCCTGCCGGTTGCCATAGCATCGACGTGCAAGTCGATATTTAACTATTAGAACATGATCATCTCATAAATCAATTATAACATATCATGTCTTTGGCCATATCACATCACAACATACCCTCCAAAAACAAGTTAGGCGTCCTCTAATGTGTTGTTGCATGTTTTATGTGGCTGCTATGGGTATCTAGTATGATCGCGTCTTACGTACGCAAAACCACAACGGTGATATGCAAGTTGCTATTTAACCTTCTCCAAGAACCACCTCGATCAAATCCGATTCAACTAAAGTTGGAGAAACAAACACCCGTCAGTCATCTTTATGCAACAAGTTGCATGTTAGTCGATGAAACCGTTCTCTCATAAGTGTACGAGTAATGTTGGTCCGGGACGCTTCATCCAACAATACCGCTGAATCAAGAAAAGACTAAGGATGGCAGCAATATGAATATCAACGTCCACAAAGTCGTTTGTGTTATACTCGAGATGGCATATACGCATAGACCTAGCTCTGATACCACTGTTGGGGAACGTCGCATGGGAAATAAAAAAATTCCTACACACACATAAGATCTATCGATGGTGATGACCATCTACGAGAGGGGAGAGTGTATCTACATACCCTTATAGATCACTAAGCGAAGCACATATAATGCGGTTGATGTAGTGGAACATTTTCGCGATCCAAATCGCAGCCCGTCCCGCGATCTCATCACGATCCGCCCCGCGATCCCATCAAGATCCATCCTGATCTAGTGCTGAACGGACGGTACCTCTGTGTTCAGCTCTCGTACAACTCGACGATGATCACTGCCTTCTTGATACAGGAAGAGGGGCGGAGAGGTAGCTGAATTCTCTAGCATGACGGCATGGTGGTGGTGATGATGAAATAATCGAGCAGGGCTTCACCAAGCTCCTGGAACTAATCTAGAGAAGAAAGTGATCAAGAAAGAGAGGGTAGCCATGGCTTATTAGGGTTAGGGCTCCCTTAAAACCCACTAGTATATATAGGAGGGAGGGAGGGGAGGAGGCAGCCAAAGCCCCTCCAAGATGTTCGGCCAAATAGTGTGGAGGTCGAGGAGTCAACCACCAATCCTAGTCCAAGTAGGACTCCTCTCTACTCGGAATATTCCCCTCTTTCCTGTGGGTTTTTTTTCTTCTCCCACCTCTTGGCCGCATGGGCCCTTTGGGGCTGGCTCGGTCAGCCCACTAAGGGCTGGTGTGCCACCCCTCAGGCCCAAGTAGCTTCCCGGTGCGAGTGACCCCTCTTGATGGCCTAACCGGCATTCCTCATACAATACCGAAAACACCCAAAACTTTTCCGGTGACCAAAACAGGACATCCTATATATCAATCTTTACATCCGGACCATTTCGGATCTCGTCGTGACGTCTGGGATATCATCCGAGACTCCGAACAACTTTCGGTTACCAAACACACATAACTCAATAATACCGAAATGTCATTGAACCTTAAGTGTGCAGACCCTACGGGTTCGAGAACTATGCAGACATGACCTGAGACACTCTCCTGTCAATAAACAATAGTGGGACCTCGATCACATATTGGCTCCTACATATTCTACGAAGATCTTCATTGGTTGAACCTCTATGTCAAGGATTCAGTTAATCCCGTGTGCTATTCCCTTTGTCCATCGGTATGTTACTTGCCTGAGATTCGATCGTCGGTATCTCCATACCTAGTTCAATCTCGTTACCAGCAAGTCTCTTTACTCATTCTATAATACAATATCTCGTGAGGAACTCCTTAGTCACATTGCTTGCGAGGCTTATTGGCTTGTTGTATTACCGAGTGGCTCCGAGATAACTCTCTGTCATATGGAGTGACAAATCCCAGTCCCGATTCACGCCAACCCAACAGACACATTCAGAGATACCTGTAGAGCACCTTTATAGTCACCCAGTTGCGTTGAGACATTTGATACACACAAGGTATTCCTTCGGTGTTCGGGAGTTCCATGATCTCATGGTCATCGGAATAGATACATTGACATGCAGAAAAACACTAGCAATAAACTGACACGATCATATGCTACGTTCACAGTTTGGGTCTTGTCCATCACATCATTCTCCTTATGATGTGACCCCGTTATCGAGGGACAACCCTTGTCTATGGCCAGGAAACCTTAACCATCTTTGATCAACGAGCTAGTCAACTAGAGGCTCACTAGTGACAATGTGTTGTCTATGTATCCACACATGTATGTGAGTTTGCATTCAATACAATTCTAGCACGGATTATAAACAATTACCATGAACAAGGAAATATAATAATAACCAATTTATTATTGCCTCTAGGGCATATTTCCAACACTTTTTTCGTTAGGTTAGATGTTGTTGATTAGATTGTTTTGCGATGCTTATGTTGGTTGTGGCATTATGTCAGTGCTTTTCATGTGTAGGGGATCTTCTTTGCACCTCCAGTAACATTGTTGGTTCTATTCTCATTAGACTACCTCCCCTACACGGAGAAGTGGTGAGCATTACTGTCATCTTCCCCCGACCCTCCTCTATTTACTCTGTTCCGGTCCTCATGCCAATGGCACTACATTTTCTTTTCTTGTCAAGTCTCGTAACCTAGGCGTCTCCCGTTCGAAAGAGCAGAATCTATAAATATGCATGTCTTTGCATATTTATAATTGTCATCCTTTCAAATTGTCCATGTTATCCATGAACAGCCCGAGCACGTGTAGATTAGGTTTCGATTCCCATGCTCTACTTTCGTTTGAGGCAAAATTTCTTCAAAGCCACCCCGTTGTTCTCCGGGTACACATTCTCTCGGCTTGTTGCCGAGACATGTATCTGGAGAACAACGGGAAGGTACTGTCGAAATTTTGCCTCGGACCAGAGTAGAGCACAGGGAACGAACCCAATCTACACTTATTCGGGTGGGGTTAGGACCCATATTTACCTATTAGAGATAGGATTCAATCCATTAATGTGTGTTTCCCTTTTGTATGGTAAAAAATAAAACTATGGCATAAATCATGTGACAATAGTAATTGGTTATGTATCTAGTCTTAATTACATTATATATAACTTGATGAATATGAATTTGGTGCTCATATTGTGAGTGAAAGTAGAGGCCTGGGTGATCGTGCATGGATGTACACTGGTCACACTAGTCAGAAAGACATGACCAATGAATTCCTAACAAAAAGCAAGGGGTTTGTGAAAGCCGCGTTTGCAAATGGCCAGAGAGAAACCTGGTGCCCATGTCCTAAGTGCGACAAGTTTTGAAAGAGGATAGAGGGTGAAATGGGTAAACACCTGCAGAAGCAGGGTTTTGTGCCTGATTATAGGTTGTGGACATTTCATGGTGAGTCTGCCCAACGTACCAATGCTGAGGTGGTTCGTCGTCGCACCGACGAGCATGGTACCGAGATCAAAGACATGGTGCAAGACTTTGATTATGCTAGCGACTCAGATGATAACATGGAGGAATATACAAAGGCCTTCAATGAAATGTTGGAGTCTTTAAAACATCCTCTACACGAGCACACTGAGCTTTGTTAGATGGATGCCATCACAGAAGTAATGGCTCTGAAGGCTCAATTCAATTTGAGCAGAGAATGCTACGACGCAATCATGACACTATTTGGACGCTTTCTACCCAAAGGCCATGTAATGCATGCAAACGTGTACGAGTCAAACAAAATCCTCCATGTACTTAAGATTACCTATGAGAATATAGATGCCTGTGAGAAAGGATGTGCCTTATTTAGGCCCGAGTATGTGGGCTTGAACTATTGTCCCATTTTCAAGTCTTCTAGGTATGTTGTGGTAGACAATGGTATGGGTGAGCAGAGGTGGACCAAAATCCCCGTTAATGTTCTTCGGTATATGCCAATAATACCAAGACTTCAACGTTTTTTCATGCTCGAAGAGACGGCTAGACAGACCAATACAATGATTGTTAAACTTTAATAGATTTTACATTCTAAACGAAATGTGGAACTACTACTAACCATAAAGCACATGAATAATTTCAGATTTATGATGTTCAATTAATTCACAATTTACTCTTAGGATATAAGTGAATCACAAGAGTAAACATCAAACTACTCTCAAAAGATATAAGTGAAGATCAATAAGTAGTCAAATAATTAGGTAGCTATGTGAGGACTCTATCTCAGTAAATATTTTTAGATCTAAGATTTATTTCGAACAACAAATAAAACTAATATACATTCCAAGAACAACACATCTCATGTGGACAAATAAAAGTTTGGGCTCAACATAGGCTAACCGATATTTGTTTGATGAAGAGAGGTGGGATGCGTAGCATCCCCTTGCTTAGATGCTTGAGACTTCTTGAAATATCTACTTGTGATGCCTTGGGAATCCCCAAGCTTGAGCTATTGTATCTCTTTCGATCCTCTCATATTGCGGTTTCACAATGTCTCAAAAACTTCAGCCACAAAAACTCGAAAAGAACTCGTGAGATGGTTTAGTACACATAGGAATAAATCAACACTTGATGTACTATCATGACAAGTTGGAGAATATTTTTCAAACATTAGGTACTGCATACTATCAGTTTCACAATTTATATCCACTAATATAAGGCATGAATACTCTAGGATAAGTAGATAACAAAACTGTGACACCAATCTGTCCAAACAGAACAGTCTGTAGGAGTCTATTAAAAAAGTGTAATTATGTATATATAAAATTTCTGAAACTATAGGAAATGAGAAATAATTTGTATGAAAGTAATGTGTAAAAATTTCAGAAATTTCCACCTACGAGTAAAATATGATAATTCAAAAACTACAGCCAAAGTTTCTGTTTTTCGTACAGCAGACATCACACATGCAATTCAAACATTCTAAAGGCAATTCTTGGAAATTTTCATCGAAAAACAATATTATAAATAACAGCAAGCAAAAACAAAAAAACTAAAATTATGCTCTAAGCAAAACACATATCATGTGACAAATAAAAATATAGCTCCAAGTAATATATACCGATAATGTTGGAGATGAAAGAGGGGATGCCATCCGGGGCATCCCCAAGCTTAGACGCTTTAGACTTCCTTGGATATTACCTTGGGGTAGCTTGGGCATCCCCAAGCTTAGGTTCTTTCTACTCATTATTCAAATCATATCGGTATCTCACCCAAAATTTGAAAACGTCAATCACACAAAACTTAACGGAACTTCGTGAGATGGGGTAGTGTATTAAAGATAGATCATTCTCTTAGGTACTGTAAAGACAAGATTCATAATTTTTATAACATATACCTAGTGTACTCTATCATTCCCATAATTCATATCACTCAATATAAGCTATGGAAACACTAAAACAAGCAAACTATGCACTCAAAACAGAATCTTTCAAAAACAGTATAGTTAGTGAAGATATGAATGAACAACACAATTCCCTGCCTCTACAAATTATGAAAAATAGGAAAACACGGAGAATTTACATAGCAAAACTATGTAAAAAGTTTAGATTTTTGTGACACTGTCACATCCCTAACCCTTAACCAAGATAGCATTGTGCTCATGTCTTCTTTGCATTTGCATCTAAGAAGTTTCAACAAAAACAACAAAGTGGCAACGGAAAAACTCAAAACCCTAGCCACCATTTCAATTAAAGGAAATTTCAACTAGTTCAAAATCAATGAACCCAAAATGGCCTCAAGAAATGTTCAAACTTTCTGATAAATCATGAAAGTAAATGAGCATTGGAGAAAACTATTTTCTTGACACTTTAAGCATTTTAAATAAATGCAAAAGCCACTGGTTTCAAATTTAAAAATTTGAAATCAGAAACTATAATTTTCCAAAAATGTTGAAAGTCTTGGAAATGAGTGGGGATATTATAACAAATATTTCAGGAGGTCAAAATTAGTTTTTACTTTTTGTTTTGGAGCTGAAATAATTAGCAAAGCAATAAATAGCAAAACAGAAAAACCAAAAAAGAGAAAATTGGAAAAAGCTTACCTGACGCCCAAGCCAGGCCCAGCCCATCTCGCCGCTCGTCCCCTTCCCCGCGCCAGTAGGCAGCAGGAGGTGGCCGCCGCCTCCTCCGGCGCGGCCACGCACCTGCGTGCCTGCCTGGCCGCCGGTTCGCGCTGGCGACAACGGGGATAAGCTCCCCAGAGCCTCCCCTATCCATTCCCCGCCTCGGTTCTCCTCCTCCACCCGGATCCCCTCCTTCTCCCTGCTGCCGCCATTAGAGCCGAGCTCGAGCTCGAGCTGGCCGTGCCCCTGCCCATAGGATCCCCTCCGCGAGCATGCCATTAGCTCCACCTCGTCGCCCTGGTCATTCCTGCAGAAGCCGAAGCTTCCTCGCGCCCTGCAACGCCCGCAACGCCGTCGTCTTCTTCCTCCGGCCGCCGGACCTCTCCCGTTGATTCGTCGCCCCCAGGCCTTCCCCGAGCCGTCTGAGCTCTTCTCTGCACTCCCTGTGAGCATGCGGTGGTTTTCCCTAAGTTTTCCCCGTCGATCCCCTCCTCTAGCCCTAGTTTCACCGGAGCCCGACGAGCACCGCCGCTGCCGCTCGTCGCCGGTAGCCCTCCGATGTCCAGCTCGTCCTCCCGAGAGCACCAGCAACTCCAGGACGACGCGTAGATGCCGTAGCAGCTAAGAACTAAGCGTGGATCCCTCTGATTCAAAGCCCCCGACGACGCCCGAGCTTCAGCCGCCGCTCCGGCTCGTCGCCGACGCCTCTTCCGGCGACCCTAGCCTCCCCAGATGGTCCTGCCAGATCGGCCACTTCGCGGGCTTGCTGTAGCTGCCAACCGCGTGCGTTTTCGTGCTGTGCAGCGCCGTCTAGGTCGCCTCCGGCGAACCCTCCGCCGCGGGTTTGGTCGCCGGCGACCACCCTCCGGTGGCCGTCGACGTGGCCGACCATTAGGGCGTAATCGCCCTCCCCTCAGTCGCTGACAGAGGGCCCCACGCCTGGTCAAACCCCAATTAGGGGCTGGTCAGCGCGGGATTAGTCCCAGAGAGGCTGACCAGTGGGCCCCCCCTGTCAGGTTTGACCTGCACAGGTCGGCTGACCTGCTGACGTCAGCCTGATGCAATAAATGGAATTTCCAGTATAAAAATAATTCAGGAAATTGCTAAAAATTGCAAAAATCATAGAAATTAATCTGTAACTCCAATGAAAATAATTTATATATGAAAAAGTATCAGAAAAATTCAAGGATTCTGATTATGCTATTTTCAACTATGTTTGAAAAAGTTACAGAACCCTAAATTGTGAAATAAGGAATAATTCAATTCTTTTAATCACTTTATAAATGGAATTTGCAAAAATATCCAAATTTCATTATAAATACAATGATCACACACTGCCCTAGGGGTAAATCAGTACCATACCATGACATTTCATGCATGTTAACATTAGGTTGATCTGAGCATCAGGTCGAATCAATTAAACCGGTATCCGGGAATACCCGTTTGAATTGCTATTCGAATGTGATTCAAATCAACTCTAAACCTAAAACATCTTGATTATAATAACTTATCACTTGCATTATCATGCCATGCTCATGCATCATTTTGATTGCATATGATTGTTATTCAATGTTGCCATTCATTTCGGTAGGCTCCGCACCCCCGGATTCCACCGAATATCCGTCCGACGGATATCGTTCCTCCTCTGAGCAACAAGGCAAGCATCCCTTTCCGATAACACCTATGTTCTTGCTCCTGCACCTATTTAATGCATTAGGATCAAATGCTTCAGCTGCTTTTGCCACGATAGTTGGACCCACTTCCTTTGCATGACTTAACCTTGTCACAGTAAATAGCCGAACCTTGCAACCTAGCATACCTGGTAGTTGCTTGAGCTATGATGTGCCTTATCCTGCTATGCATGCTATGCTTAGAGTTGTGTATGGTCTGTCATCTGGGAGATGAACAGAAATGTGGAATGTGTTCGGTGAGCAAAGGTCGTGTGTTGAACTTGATTTGGTAAAGGTACCGGTGAAAGGCTGTGTAGGAGTACATGGCGGGTTGTTTAATTGGAACCGTCCATAGGAACTGAGTTCCATGTATGTAATCCAAGACTAGATACTACCACATGCTGGGCCCTGAAATATGACCCCGCTCGGCCTATTAATCGCGTAGTACTCGGTCCAGGAGTTGCAAGTAGTTTCTGGTGTTTATAGTAATGCTGGAGGCCGTGCATGGTGCTGACCTGAGAGGTGGACCGTGATGCGGTAGGCAGTGGCACGGTGTACCAAGTGGCACCCGGATGGTGGGCTTGGGAACCCTGCGCACATCGTTTGAGGCCGTGGCGGAAACCTCGGCCGGACTTTCGTACGGGTTACTCTTAGATAGGCGATAAACCTGGACTAGGTACTAGTGTGATTAACGGTCGTGGCCGACTCCCTCGCTGGGCTTCCGCTTGAAGGTTGCCGAGGTGCATGAAGTGCACATGGCGATAAGTGGCGGGAGCGTGTGTGACAAAGTACACCCCTGCAGGGTTATGATCTATTCGAATAGCCGCGTCCGCGAATATGGACTACTTGGAGACATATATTGTTCATAGATAACTTCAATGGCTACTCATAAAATTGTCAAGATAAGCGTGAGTGTCGTGGAAGGCATTTCCTTATGGAGACGGAATGATTCCACGATAGTGTATTGTTGTGGTGTTAGTGGACTCGTGTGTAAGAAATCAAGTTGTCAAAACTAATTTCAAAAAACAGGTTGTCTAGCCACGAGTCAAATGCTGGCTTTCCGCATGAAACCCCACAATACCTTCTTGATACCTTGCATGAGTAGTTAGTCATCCTAAAGTCTTGCTGAGTACCTTCGTACTCATGTTTGCTTAATAAATGTTGCAGAGGTTGCTAATGAACCTAATGGAGGGTTCTTCGTAGACATCGACGACGACGAGTAGCTGGTGTCCCAGCTACGATCTGGCCCTACGTCAGCTCTGTAGTATAGTCAGGCCATGTGCCTTCTAGTTGCTCTGTCTGTACCCAGACAGTTTATAACTCTTCCGCTGGCTTGTATTGTATGACTGCTATTATGGGTCGTGAGACCCTTAATGTGTAATGATAGGTGTGTGGCTCTTCCGAGCCTCTTAAATAAAGCTTGTATGTTTATGGTTATGTTGTGATGCCATCGATGTATCTATACATATCGGTATGCCATGCGTACGTGTGTCTTGCTTGATATGTATGGGGTTCGAACACCTAGTTGTGAACTTTAGTAGCACTCCTTACAAGGAAATGCCCCTTTGTGATCCAACGAGCCTTGGTAGTTCACTACTGCTCCGGACACATTGGTTGACCTGCATGTGTCCTTCTTAGCTGCTGTGTCTGTCCCCTTTGGGGAAATGTCACGCGACGTAATGGAGTCCTTGTAGCTTGCTACGACTCGTCTACGTTCGTTGATGACCGACACCTGCTTTGTTGGGTCATGTATGCCTGTCCTTGTGCAGAACTGCCACTTTGGTTTATGACTAGACATGTCGATCCGGGTTCTTTGACATTGGAATGCTAGCGACACTATCGCATACGTGAGTCAAAAGACGCAAACGGTCCTGGCTAAGGTAAGGCTGCAGCCGTGGAGTTAACCGTGCGTGAGGCCACAAAGGGATGCGATGTGTTACAGGCTGGATTCCAATGGCTTAGGATCGGGGTCCCGACAGTGTTGGTATCAGAGCCTGACTGACTGTAGGATTACTAAGCCAAACTGGTCGAAGTTGAGTCTAGAATTGCTTTAGTTATATATAAGGGAATTGTTTGTGGAAGGGAACGTAAGATTCTTGTTCTCTTCTCAAGTTATTCTATTCTGGTCATCCTCGTCTTTTCTGCGGGAATTAAGGACTAGATTTCTCATCTTCTCCTAGGCACGTGTTTCCGATCGGTAGCTTATAGGACTACGGGTCGAGAGATATTGGGTTTCTTTTATTCCTAGGAAGCAGGAAGTAAGTTTGGTGACCAGAGAATTGAACTTGATAGTTGAGCGGTGACGCTATTTCATTTTGGGTTGTCTCAAAATTTGTTTTGAGCATTTACAGCCGTTATGCTGCCCAATTTTTCATTCAGAGCTCTAATGCTTTTTGCATTACTCTCTATTTACAGATGCCTGGCCGTCCTTCTCGTCAGGTGGTACATTTGACCAGGTGCATTGATGTACCGGGTCATACGGCCATGCTGGTCAGCGTGATGTCGGTGTGCGGTTACCGCTGGTACCCCGAGTACACGGTAGAGGAACAGTACCGAGACTTCAACCAGAGCCAGTACATCTGCACTGTTAGGGTATTTCCAGATTACCCTGGAGCGGAGAAGCCATTCCATTGGTCCTATGGGTTGGGAGTCACTATTGACATGGCAGTACAAGATGCTGCCTATTCAATGCTGACTATTATGAGAGCGAGACATGCACTGCTGCAGAATTCAGAGTTCTGCTATGTTCCGGCCTCTCAGTCTGGCGAAGAGGGATACCTCAGTGGAGTCTATTTTGATTCCTCTATGGAGGACCCACTTCTGCAGTCCACTGTTGAGATGCTAGAGAACAGAGACAAGGATGCTCGTGCTCTCCGCATGGAGCTTTACGCTACCCGTGCCCGTCTGTGGACAGCTTTGACGCAGCTGGCACCGGTAGTCCAGACAGGGTATGGAGAGATGGAGATGTTGAACCCTGTTAGGACCCATCTTCCGGCTCACGTTGACTGGCCAGCTATAGGAGGAGTCACACCTCTTTGGGGACCCCTCTTACCACCAGTCAGGGGACCAAGGCCACATCCGTGTCCTTATGGATCCCAGGGATCTCAGGCTGGAGTGTTTCCTGATCCGCAGGTTGAGCTTCCGGGTCATGGAGGTAACCTCTATGAGATGTTCTATGCGGATGCCTGAGCTATGAGCGGAAGGATAGTATGGTAGTAGCCGTATGTTCACAGTCCTGCGTGACTTGTGTAGTATGGTAGTAATGTGAAACGAATTCCGGAGGCCTAGATAAATAATGTATAGGAAGCTTGTAAGCCTCTGATGAGTAGTTCCACCATTTCAGTAGTTTGCTCTTCGAGTAAGTTTGTACTGAACTATGTAAGGGTGTGTATGAACCATGGTGTATATATAGCAGTTGCTTGTTACCATGTTGTTCGGATATTCATTTCCGCATTCCGTGTGTTCAGTACATTCTTAATGCATAGTTAGTATTGATATGATATTGGTCTAAGCTATGAGTTTGTTTGTCAGGATGGTGTTCACCAGGTTGAACCGTGCCCGTGCTCATGAGCAAGGTGAGGGTAGTCAAGCGTCGCAGGAAGACCTACCTCACCCACCTTCTCTGGTAGAAATGATGCTTGAGGAAGAAAGAAACAAAAGGGAGACCAACCGACTGCTAGAGCGTATTGAGCAGAATACGGCTCGACAGCCTAGGAATGCTGCAGTGTCCCTCAACGACTTTGTGAAACTGAACCCTCCAAAGTTTCATCATTCCGTCGATCCCCTCGACGCTGATGACTGGTTGTGCAACATTTCACGCAAGATTCGCTCTGCGAATGTGTCTGAGGCCGACAAGGTGACCTTTGCGGCGTATTTCCTGGAGGGACCCGCCAATCTATGGTGGGAGAATTTTGAAGCTATGCGTCCCGCTGAACCAGTGGCCACATGGGCAGACTTCAGTGCAGCTTTTCGTCTGCACCATATTCCAGAGGGCCTGATGGACAGAATGAGAGAGGAGTTATGTGTCTTCACTCAGGGCAAGTTGTCTGTGGATGCCTATAGCCGCGAGTTCGGTAACCTCGCCCGCTATGCAACAGAGGAGGTGTCTACTGACGCCAAGAAGCAAGCAAGATTCCGTAAGGGTGTGAGCCCTGAGCTCCGTCGAGACCTGCGCCTCCATGAGTGTGCAAGCTTTCAAGCCCTGGTCAACAAAGCGATCAGTGCGGAGACTGGTCATACTGACTTCGAAGCCACAAGGAAGCACTCCCGTGACTTTGGCTCGTCTTCTGGTTCCGCGTTTCCAAAACGCAGGCTGTGGGTTCCAAACAGTTCTCTGCCGCCAAGATACACTCCGAGGCCATCCTACGTGGCGCCTCAGACGAATTAGGCCAACCCTCCAACAAAAGCTTATGGTGGTCCAGCTAGCAATGCTGCACCACGTGCCAACCAGGTGATATGCTACAAGTGTGGAGAACCAGGGCATTATTCCCGTGAGTGTCCTCAGAATGTGGGTGCCAAGCAACCCGGAAAGTCCGTCGGGCAGGCCAAGTCGGGCAAAGCGTTTTATGTGAAGCCAACTCCTGCACGTGGCCGTGTGAACTATGTGTCAGCAGAAGAAGCTGCAAAGGATCCCGACGTCATGCTGGGTACGCTTCTTGTTAATCATCACCCAGCGTCCGTTCTCTTTGACACTGGGTCTTCTCATTCCTTCATTTCAGAAAGTTATGCACAGTTGCATAACATGTCATTTTGTGATATGCCAATCCCATTGGTTGTCCAAACCTCTCGTAGTAAATGGCAAACCTCTAGGATAACCTAGGACAATGAAATTCTAGTAGACAGGCTAGTTTTTCTAGCTTCTTTGATAGCGTTGAAATCTTCGGATATTAATATCATCTTGGGCATGGACTGGATGTCAGCTCACTATGCCAAGATTGATACTCGCTCTAGAAATGTCCAGCTTACCCATCCCTCGGGTGAGATAGTAAATGTCTCTACTCGAGTTGCCAAATGCCAACTCTATTCCCTAAATGCCAACCCTCTTCCGGAACTTGAAGACATTCCGGTAGTCCGTGACTTCCCGGATGTTTTTCCAGAGGAACTGCCAGGAATTCCACCTGACAGAGATGTAGAGTTTGTGATAGATCTTGTTCCGGGAACTGTCCCAATAGCCAGAAGACCTTATAAGATGGCACCCCTGGAGCTAGCCGAACTTAGAAAGCAATTGGATGAGGCCTTGAACAAGGGTTTCATTCGTCCTAGCTCCTCTCCTTGGGCTTGTCTCGTCCTCTTCGTCAAGAAGAAAGACGGAACGGATCGGATGGTTGTAGATTACCGACCAGTTAATCTGGTCACCATAAAGAACAAGTATCCGCTTCCCAGGATCAACGATCTGTACGATCAGCTCGCTGGATCCTCAGTCTTCTCCAAAATGGATTTGAGGTTGGGATACCATCAAATCAAGATTAAGAACGGGGACATTCCAAAAACGGCCTTTGTTACTCGTTATGGCCAATATGAGTACACCATTATGTCCTTCGGTTTAACCAATGCCCCAGCCACCTTCTCTCGGCTGATGAATTCAATCTTTATGGAATATTTGGATAAATTCGTCGTAGTATACCTCGATGATATTCTCATCTACTCAAAGAATGAACAAGAACATGCCGAGCATCTAAGGCTGGTATTGATGAAACTTCGAGAGCATCGCCTTTATGCCAAATTTTCAAAATGTGAATTCTGGTTACCAGAAGTGACCTATCTAGGCCACGTAATCTCTGGTAAGGGTATTGCTGTCAATCCCGAGAGAGTTCAAGCTGTCCTTGATTGGACTCAACCTGAATCGGTTAAGCAAGTTAGGAGTTTTCTTGGTCTAGCGAGCTATTGTCGCCGCTTCGTCGAGAATTTTTCCAAGGTTGCAAAGCCTCTAACTGAACTCCTCAAGAAGGATAAAAATTTCGAGTGGACACCACAGTGTGAGCATAGTTCTCAGGAACTGAAAAGACGCCTGACTTCCGCACCTGTGTTGCTACCACCAGATTTTTCTAAGGACTTTGTTATCTATTGCGACGCCTCGCGACAAGGATTAGGTTGCATTCTCATGCAAGATCGTCATGTGATCGCATACGCATCTCGACAGTTGCGTCCACATGAGGATAATTATCCCACACATGACCTTGAGCTTGCAGCTGTGGTCCATGCACTAAAAACCTGGCAACATTACCTTCTGGGTAATCGTTGCAAAATATTCACTGATCACCAAAGTCTGAAATATATCTTCACCCAGCCGGATTTGAATCTCAGGCAAAGACGGTGGGTTGAGTTGATCTCGGATTACGACTTAGGGATAACTTACACCCCGGGGAAGGCCAATGTTATGGCCGATGCACTAAGTCGTAAATCTTATTGTAACAATCTGATGCTACAACAAGGTCAACCACTTCTCCATGAGGACTTTCGGAAGTTGAATCTTCATATTGTTCCTCAAGGATTCCTTTCTACCCTGGTGGCGAAGCCTACTCTTAAGGATCAAATTATAGCTGGCCAAAAGCGTGACAAGGGTATATCACGGATCAAGGAGAATATTTTTAGCGGAAACGCTAAAGAATTTTCCATGAATGATCAAGGTGTGGTATTCTTCCAGAATCATTTAGTGGTTCCTAAGAACCCACATCTAAGGCAGTTAATCCTTAAGGAGGCTCATGATTCCCCTCTCACCATTCATCCTGGTAGTACTAAGATGTATCAGGACCTACGCCAGAGGTTCTGGTGGACTAGGATGAAGAGAGAAATTGCTGAGTTCGTTGCTAACTGCGATGTTTGTCGTCGAGTTAAGGCAGAACATCAAAGGCCTGCTGGCACCCTTCAACCTTTAGCTATTCCTGAATGGAAATGGGATAAAGTTAGCATGGATTTCATTACCGGATTTCCCAAGACCAAGAAAGGAAATAATGCTATCTTTGTGGTCATTGACCGTCTTTCCAAAGTGGCTCATTTTCTTCCTGTTCGTGAGAGTATAACAGCAAGCCAGCTAGCAGAGTTATATATCTCTCGAATAGTGTCTCTTCATGGTGTTCCCCTGGAAATTAACTCGGACCGTGGAAGTATCTTTACTTCTCGTTTCTGGGAAAGTTTTCAGAATGCCATGGGGACTCACTTAATCTTTTAGCACTGCTTTCCATCCCCAGTCAAGTGGTCAAGTAGAAAGAGTGAATCAAATCCTAGAAGATATGCTCCGAGCTTGTGTTATTTCGTTCGGTATGAATTGGGAGAAGTGCCTTCCATTCGCCGAATTCGCTTATAACAATAGTTATCAATCAAGCTTGGGCAAAGCCCCTTTTGAAGTTCTCTATGGACGAAGATGTCGAACACCTCTTAATTGGTCAGAAACCGGAGAGAGGCAACTCTTTGGCCCGGACATGATCCAGGATGCAGAAGAGCAGGTTCGCATTATTCGTGAAAAGTTGAAAACAGCCCAGTCTCGTCAAAAGAGCAAATATGATCGTCATCATAAGGCTGTGACCTTTGAAGTTGACGAGAAGGCTTACCTTCGGGTTACACCTTTGAAGGGTACCCATCGTTTCGGTATCAAGGGCAAGTTGGCTCCTCGTTACATTGGACCTTTCCGCATTCTTGCCAAATGAGGAGAAGTTGCCTACCAGTTGGAACTTCCTCCGCATCTTTCCAAGGTTCATGATGTTTTCCACGTCTCGCAACTCAGGCGTTGCTTTTCGGATCCTATCCGTGAAGTGGACCACGAAACGCTTGATCTCCAAGATAACCTTTCTTACCGAGAATACCCCGTGCGTATTCTTGATCAAGCTGAGCGTACCACTCGACGTCGAAACCTCAAGTTTCTTAAAGTTCAATGGTCAAATCATTCTGAAAAGGAGGCAACTTGCGAAAGAGAGGATCGTCTCCGACTCGAATATCCTGTGTTATTCCCGACGACTTCTAAATCTCGGGATGAGATTCTTTTGAGTGGGGGTGAGTTGTCACATCCCTAACCCTTAACCAAGATAGCATTGTGCTCATGTCTTCTTTGCATTTGCATCTAAGAATTTTCAACAAAAACAACAAAGTGGCAAAGGAAAAACTCAAAACCCTAGCCACCATTTCAACTAAAGGAAATTTCAACTAGTTCAAAATAAATGAACCCAAAATGGCCTCAAGAAATGTTCAAACTTTCTGATAAATCATGAAAGTAAATGAGCATTGGAGAAAACTATTTTCTTGACACTTTAAGCATTTTAAATAAATGCAAAAGCCACTGGTTTCAAATTTAAAAATTTGAAATCAGAAACTATAATTTTCCAAAAATGTTGAAAGTCTTGGAAATGAGTGGGGATATTATAACAAATATTTCAGGAGGTCAAAATTAGTTTTTACTTTTTGTTTTGGAGCTGAAATAATTAGCAAAGCAATAAATAGCAAAACAGAAAAACCAAAAAAGAGAAAATGGGAAAAGGCTTACCTCACGCCCAAGCCAGGCCCAGCCCATCTCGCCGCTCGTCCCCTTCCCCGCGCCAGTAGGCAGCAGGAGGTGGCCGCCGCCTCCTCCGGCGCGGCCACGCACCTGCGTGCCTGCCTGGCCGCCGGTTCGCGCTGGCGACGACGGGGATAAGCTCCCCAGAGCCTCCCCTATCCATTCCCCGCCTCGGTTCTCCTCCTCCGCCCCGATCCCCTCCTTCTCCCTGCTGCCGCCATAAGAGCCGAGCTCGAGCTCGAGCTGGCCGTGCCCCTGGCCATAGGATCCCCTCCGCGAGCACGCCATTAGCTCTGCCTCGTCGCCCTGGTCATTCCTGCAGAAGCCGAAGCTTCCTCGCGCCCTGCAACGCCCGCAACGCCGTCGTCTTCTTCCTCCGGCCGCCGGACCTCTCCCGTCGATTCGTCGCCCCAGGCCTTCCCCGAGCCGTCTGAGCTCTTCTCTGCACTCCCTGTGAGCATGCGGTGGTTTTCCCTAAGTTTTCCCCGTTGATCCCCTCCTCTAGCCCTAGTTTCACCGGAGCCCGACGAGCACCGCCGCTGCCGCTCGTCGCCGGTAGCCCTCCGATGTCCAGCTCGTCCTCCCGAGAGCACCAGCAGCTCCAGGACGACGCGTAGATGCCGTAGCAGCTAAGAACTAAGCGTGGATCCCTCTGATTCAAAGCCCCCGACGACGCCCGAGCTTCGGCCGCCGCTCCGGCTCGTCGCCGACGCCTCTTCCGGCGACCCTAGCCTCCCCAGATGGTCCTGCCAGATCGGCCACTTCGCGGGCTTGCTGTAGCTGCAAACCGCGTGCGTTTTCGTGCTGTGCAGCGCCGTCTAGGTCGCCTCCGGCGAACCCTCCGCCGCGGGTTTGGTCGCCGGCGACCACCCTCCGGTGGCCGTCGACGTGGCCGACCATTAGGGCGTAATCGCCCTCCCCTCAGTCGCTGACAGAGGGCCCCACGCCTGGTCAAACCCCAATTAGGGGCTGGTCAACGCGGGATTAGTCCCAGAGAGGATGACCAGTGGGCCCCCCCTGTCAGGTTTGACCTGCACAGGTCGGCTGACCTGCTGACGTCAGCCTGATGCAATAAATGGAATTTCCAGTATAAAAATAATTCAGGAAATTGCTAAAAATTGCAAAAATCATAGAAATTAATCTGTAACTCCAATGAAAATAATTTATATATGAAAAAGTATCAGAAAAATTCAAGGATTCTGATTATGCTATTTTCAACTATGTTTGAAAAAGTTACAGAACCCTAAATTGTGAAATAAGGAATAATTCAATTCTTTTAATCACTTTATAAATGGAATTTGCAAAAATATCCAAATTTCATTATAAATACAATGATCACACACTGCCCTAGGGGTAAATCAGTACCATACCATGACATTTCATGCATGTTAACATTAGGTTGATCTGAGCATCAGGTCGAATCAATTAAACCGGTATCCGGGAATACCCGTTTGAATTGCTATTCGAATGTGATTCAAATCAACTCTAAACCTAAAACATCTTGATTATAATAACTTATCACTTGCATTCTCATGCCATGCTCATGCATCATTTTGATTGCATATGATTGTTATTCAATGTTGCCATTCATTTCGGTAGGCTCCGCACCCCCGGATTCCATCGAATATCCGTCCGACGGATATCGTTCCTCCTCTGAGCAACAAGGCAAGCATCCCTTTTGATCATCCCGATAACACCTATGTTCTTGCTCCTGCACCTATTTAATGCATTAGGATCAAATGCTTCAGCTGCTTTTGCCACGATAGTTGGACCCACTTCCTTTGCATGACTTAACCTTGTCACAGTAAATAGCCGAACCTTGCAACCTAGCATACCTGGTAGTTGCTTGAGCTATGATGTGCCTTATCCTGCTATGCATGCTATGCTTAGACTTGTGTATGGTCTGTCATCTGGGAGATGAACAGAACTGTGGAATGTGTTCGGTGAGCAAAGGTCGTGTGTTGAACTTGATTTGGTAAAGGTACCGGTGAAAGGCTGTGTAGGAGTACATGGCGGGTTGTTTCATTGGAACCGTCCTTAGGAACTGAGTTCCGTGTATGTAATCCACGACTAGATACTACCACATGCTGGGTCCTGAAATATGACCCCGCTCGGCCTATTAATCGCGTAGTACTCGGTCCAGGAGTTGCAAGTAGTTTCTGGTGTTTATAGTAATGCTGGAGGCCGTGCATGGTGCTGACCTGAGAGGTGGACCGTGATGCGGTAGGCAGTGGCACGGTGTACCAAGTGGCACCCGGATGGTGGGCTTGGGAACCCTGCGCACATCGTTTGAGGCCGTGGCGGAAACCTCGGCCGGACTTTCGTACGGGTTACTCTCAGATAGGCGATAAACCTGGACTAGGTACTAGTGTGATTAACGGTCGTGGCCGACTCCCTCGCTGGGCTTCCGCTTGAAGGTTGCCGAGGTGCATGAAGTGCACATGGCGATAAGTGGCGGGAGCGTGTGTGACAAAGTACACCCCTGCAGGGTTATGATCTATTCGAATAGCCGCGTCCGCGAATATGGACTACTTGGAGACATATATTGTTCATAGATAACTTCAATGGCTACTCATAAAATTGTCAAGATAAGCGTGAGTGTCGTGGAAGGCATTTCCTTATGGAGACGGAATGATTCCACGATAGTGTATTGTTGTGGTGTTAGTGGACTCGTGTGCGAGAAATCAAGTTGTCAAAACTAATTTCAAAAAACAGGTTGTCTAGCCACGAGTCAAATGCTGGCTTTCCGCATGAAACCCCACAATACCTTCTTGATACCTTGCATGAGTAGTTAGTCATCCTAAAGTCTTGCTGAGTACCTTCGTACTCATGTTTTCTTAATAAATGTTGCAGAGGTTGCTAATGAACCTAATGGAGGGTTCTTCGTAGACATCGACGACGACGAGTAGCTGGTGTCCCAGCTACGATCTGGCCCTACGTCGGCTCTGTAGTATAGTCAGGCCATGTGCCTTCCAGTTGCTCTGTCTGTACCCAGACAGTTTATAACTCTTCCGCTGGCTTGTATTGTATGACTGCTATTATGGGTCGTGAGACCCTTAATGTGTAATAATAGGTGTGTGGCTCTTCCGAGCCTCTTAAATAAAGCTTGTATGTTTATGGTTATGTTGTGATGCCATCGATGTATCTATACATATCGGTATGCCATGCGTACGTGTGTCTTGCTTGATATGTATGGGGTTCGAACACCTAGTCGTGAACTTTAGTAGCACTCCTTACAAGGAAATGCCCCTTTGTGATCCAACGAGCCTTGGTAGTTCACTACTGCTCCGGACACATTAGTTGACCGGCATGTGTCCTTCTTAGCTGTTGTGTCTATCCCCTTTGGGGAAATGCCACGCGACGTAATGGAGTCCTTGTAGCTTGCTACGACTCGTCTACGTTCGTTGATGACCGACACCTGCTTTGTTGGGTCATGTATGCCTGTCCTTGTGCGGAACTGCCACTTTGGTTTATGACTAGACATGTCGATCCGGGTTCTTTGACATTGGAATGCTAGCGACACTATCGCATACGTGAGTCAAAAGACGCAAACGGTCCCGGCTAAGGTAAGGCTGCAGCCGTGGAGTTAACCGTGCGTGAGGCCACAAAGGGATGCGATGTGTTACAGGCTGGATTCCTATGGCATAGGATCGGGGTCCCGACAGACACTCTAGTAAAATTAGAGAAATTCAGCAATGGACGTAAAAGTTTCTCCTTTTGGGCAGAATCAAACAAGCAAGTATCCACACTATCCCAAACGCTTTACTTGGCATGTTATTGAAATAAAAGACACAAAACTTGATTAATACAGTAGCTTAATCATGTGAACACACAAAAATAGGAAGGATAAATATTGGGTTGTCTCCCAACAAGCGCTTTTCTTTAATGCCGTTTAGCTAGGCATGATGATTTCAATGATGATCACATAAAATTAGTGAATTGAAAGACAACAGGAGCAACATGAAGCATATGAAAAGCGCATTTAAGTCTAACCATCTTCCCATGCATAGGTATTTTATGAGCAAACAATTTATGGGGGCAAGAATAAACTAGTATAGGAAGGCAAAACAAGTATGACTTCAAAACTATGAACACATAGAGGGGAAACTTGATATTATTGAAATATATATAAGCATATCTTCCCCTCTCATAATAATTTTCAGTACCATCATGAAGAAATTCAACAATATAGCTATCACATAAAGCATTCTTTTCATGATCCACAAGTATAGAATTTTCATTACCCTCCACGTAAGCATTTTTCCCATTCATAATAGTGGGAGGAAACTCAACAAAATAATTATCATGAGATACTTGATTGTGATAATACAGATGAAAATTAAAATCATGATGACAAGTTTCATGGTTATCATTATTCTTTATAGCATACATGTCATCACAATAATCATCATAGATAGCAACTATGTTGTCATAGTAAATTGAAACCTCTTCCAAAATACTGGACTCTCCAAATCTACTTTTATCTTAATAATAAGATTCAACACCCTACAAAATAGTGGGAAAATAATCATCCAAATTTTACACTCTTCCAAACCCACTTTCATCAATATAATCATGATAAATAGGGGGCATTCTATCATCATAATAAATTTATTTATCAAAACTTGGGGGACTAAAAATATCATCTTCATCAAACATAGCATCCCCAAGCTTGTGGATATGCATATCATTAGCATCATGGGCATTCATAGAATTAATACTAAAAATAATTATATCATGCTCATAATTCAAGGAGTTCACATTAAGCATTTTTATAACTTCTTCCTCTAACAATTGAGCACAATTTTCTGAACCATCATTTTCACGAAAGACAATATAACGACGAAGCAAATGAGGCATCCTAAATTCCATTTTTTGTTTTATTTTATAAAATAAAACTAGTTGAAAACAAGAAAATAAAATATTTAACTTCAAGATCAAAATATGTACCTTCAAGCACTCACCTCCTAGGCAACGGCGCCACAAAAGAGCTTGAAGTCTACTATGCAACTTTCTTCTTGTAGATGTTGTTGGGCCTCCAATTGTAGAGTTTTGTAAGACAACAGCGAATTTCCCTCAAGTGGATGACCTAAGATTTATCAATCTGTGGGAGGTGTAGGACAAATATGTTCTATCTCAATAAACCCTACAATCAAATAGGAGAAATCTCTTGTGTCCCCAACACAACCATTACAATGGTAAATTGTATAGGTGCACTAGTTTGGCGAAGAGATGATGATACAAGTGTACTATTGATATGTCTCCAACGTATCTATAATTTTTTATGGTTCCATGCTATTATCTTGTCAAACTTTGGATGTTTTGTATGCCTTTTATATCTTTTTTGGGACTAACTTATTAACTCAGTGCCAAGTGCCAGTTCCTTTTTTCCGTGTTTTTGACCCTTTTCAGAGGAGGATTTTAAACGGTTTCCAAACGGAATAAAACTTCCGAAAAGATTTTTTTTCCAGAATAGAAGATACGCACGGGACGTGAGAACCAAGGCAGAAGCCACGAGGGGAGGCCACAAGCCCCCTAGGCGCAGCCAAGGGGGTCGTGCCTAGCAGGCTTGTGGCCCCCGTGTGGCTCGTGTGCCCTACCTCTTCCGCCTATAAATTCCCGAAAACTCCAAAACTGCGAGAGAGACCCACGAAAATACTTTTCTGCCGCTGCAAGCTTCTGTCTCCACAAGATCCCATCTGGGGCACATTCTGGTACCTTGCCGGAGGCGGGATTCGGATATGGAGGGCTTCTTCATCAACACCATGGCCTCTCCGATGATGCGTGAGTAGTTCACCATAGACCTTTGGGTCCATAGCTAGTAGCTAGATGGCTTCTTCTCTCTCTTGGATCTTCAATACAAAGTTCTCCATGATCTTCATGGAGATCTATCCGATGTAATCTTGTTTTGCGGTGTGTTTGTCAAGATCCGATGAATTGTGGATTTATGATCAGATTATCTATGAATCTTATTTGAGTTTCTTCTGATCTCTTATATGCATGATTTCATATCCTTGTAATTCTCTTCGAGTTGTGGGTTTTGTTTGGCCAACTTGATCTACAATTCTTGCAATGGGAAAAGTGCTTGGTTTTGGGTTCATACCGTGCGATCACCTCACCCAGTGACAGAAGGGGTAGCAAGGCACGCATCGTGTTGTTTCCATCAAGGGTAAAAAGATGGGGTTTACATCATTGGTTTGAGTTTATCCCTCTACATCATGTCATCTTGCTTAAGGCGTTACTCTGTTCTTCATGAACTCAATACACTAGATGCATGCTGGATAGCGGTCGATGTGTGGAGTAATAGTAGTAGATGCAGAAAGTATCGGTCTACTTGTCTCGGACGTGATGCCTATATGTATGATCATTGCCTTAGATATCGTCATGACTTTGCGCGATTCTATCAATTGCTCGACAGTAATTTGTTCACCCACCGTAATATTTGCTATTGTGAGAGAAGCCTTTAGTGAAATCTATGGTCCCCGGGTCTACTTCACATCATATTTTCAGCCTTACACTTTTACTTCGTTGCACTTTCCGCCTTCAGATCTCAATTTGCAATCAATCTTGAAGGGATTGCGAACCCCTTTATACCGTTGGGTGCAAGCTTGTTTGTGTTTGCGCAGGTACTCTGGACACTTGGCTTGATTGTCCTACTGGATTAATACCTTGCTTCTCAAAACTGAGGGAATACTTACTGCTTCTGTGCTGCATCACCATTTCCTCTTCAAGGGAAAAACCAACGCAAGCTCAAGAGACAACAGAAGGATTTCTGGCGCCGTTGCCGGGGAGGATCAAGTCAAGAATAGTCTCCCGTTAACGTGTCAATCTCTAGCACCGGGGATTATTCTAGGTGAAGCTCATCCAAGTAAGTGCCGCAAACTCATCTCTTGCATTTACTTTCTTTGCCTCTCGTTTTCCTCACCCCCACTTCTGAAAAACAAAAATTTACAAAAATATTTGCCTTTTTCGTTCGCCCTTTTCTCTTGCTTGCTTTCTGTTCCTTTGTGTGCTTGTTTGCATGTTGAAGTCACCATGAGTGAAAACACCAAACTTTGTAACTTCTCGAATACTAATAATAATGATTTTCTTAGTACCCCGATTGCTCCCGCCACTAGTGCGGAATCATACAAAATAAATGCTGCTTTGCTGAATCTTGTTATGAAAGAGCAATTCTCCAGCCTTCCTAGTGAAGATGTCGCATCCCATCTTAATACCTTCATTGAGCTTTGTGATATGCAAAAGAAGAAAGATGTGGATAATGATGTGATTAAATTGAAGCTTTTCCGTTCTCGTTGCGAGATGAGAAAAAACTTGGTTTCATCTTTGCCCAAAAATAGTATTGATTCTTGGAACAAGTGCAAAGATGCTTATATATCCAAGTATTTTCCGCCGGCTAAGATTATCTCTCTCCGTAATGATATCATGAATTTTAAGCAACTTGATCATGAACATGTTGCACAATCTTGGGAGAGAATGAAATTGATGATTAGAAATTGTCCCGCTCATGGCTTGAGTCATTGGATGATTATACAAATCTTCTACGCTGGTTTGAATTTCGCTTCTAGAAATATCTTGGACTCCTCCTTGGGTGGAACGTTCATGGAAATAACATTAGGAGAAGACACAAAACTCCTAGAAAATATCATGACAAACTACTCTCAGTGGCACACTGAAAGGTCACCTACTAGTAAGAAGGTACACGCTATAGAAGAAATTAACTCGTTGAGTGCTAAGATGGATGAGTTAATGAAATTGGTCGCTAGTAAAGGTGCTCCTTTAGATCCTAATGATATGCCCTTGTCCTCCTTGATTGAGAGTAGCAATGCGAGCTTGGACATTAATTTTGTTGGTAGGAATAATTTTGGCAACAACAATGCTTTTAGAGGAAACTATGTTCCTAGGCCTTTTCCTAGTAATCCCTCTAATAACTCTGGCAACTTCTACAACAATACTCATGGAAATTACAATAATTAACCTCTGATCTAGAGAGTAATATCAAAGAGTTTATCAACTCGTAAAATATTTTCAATGCGTCCACAGAGGAAAAACTACTCAAAATTGATGATTTAGCTAGGAGTGTTGATAGAATGTCTATTGATATTGATGCTTTGAAAGTTAGATGTGATCCTCCCAAGATCAATATGGATTAAACTTTGAAAGCTATGCGTGTTTCCATGAATGAGAGCAAAGAAAGATCCGCCCAAACTCGTGCTAGACATGAATGGCTTAAAAAGGCGTGTTCTCGTGATAAGAATCACGAAGATCTTAAAGTCCTTGGTGTGACTCCCATTGGATCCTTCTTTTCTTGTGTCAAACCTAATGATGATGGGGCTGGATATGAATCCACTTTGGTTGAAAAACGCCCCAATGATTCAGAGCCCATCTATCTTGATGCTAAAAACATTGAAAGTGGAGTAGAAGATATCAAAACTTTGAGTACTAATGAAACTACTACTTTGGATTTCAAGGAATTAAATTATGATAGTTGCTCCTTGATTGAATGCATTTCCTTGATGCAATCCATGCCAAACTCTCCACACGCTTATAGCCAAAATAAGGCCTTTACCGATCATATCGTCGAAGCTATGCTAAAATCTCTTGAAGAGAAACTTGAGTTGGAAGTTTCTATTCCTAGAAAGCTTCATGATGAGTGGGAACCTACTATCAAAATCAAAATAACAAACTATGAATGCAATGCTTAATGTGATTTGGGTGCTAGTGTTTCCGTGATTCCAAAGTCTTTATGTGATGGTCTAGGCTTTAATGAGATTGAGGAGTGTTCTCTTAATTTGCATCTTGTGGATTCTACTGTCAAGAAACCCATGGGAAGGATCAATGATGTTCTTATTATTGCAAATAGGAACTATGTACCCGTGGATTACATTGTGCTTGATATTGATTGCAATCCTACATGCCCTATCATTCTTGGTAGACCTTTCCTAAGGACTATTGGTGCTATCATCGATATGAAGGAAGGGAATATTAGGTTTCAATTTCCGTTAAAGAAGGGCATGGAACATTTTCCTATAAAGAAAATAAGATTGCCTTATGAATCCATGATGAGGGCTACTTACGGTTTGAGCACCAAAGACGACGATACGTGATTCCATCACCTTATGCCTAGCTAAGGGCATTAAACAATAGCGCTTGTTGGGAGGCAACCCAATGAATTTATCTTTTTTTTTCTGTTTTGTTCCGTCCACACCATCATAATTCTGTTATGATTGTGTTTTTTGTGTTTATTTTTATGTTTGATCCAAGAAAAACCTTTATGATTGGTTTGGTGATGGTTGTTTGATCGTGCTGGGAAAAGACAGAAACTTTTCGCTCATGCAATTATTTTTCATTTTTATCCAGTAAGAGTTTTTGAGTTGATTCGTTTTTCTGCTGGTTGATATGCCTTTTGCCCAGGCTGTCATAAGTTTTCAGAATTTTTGAGGTAACAGAAGTATACGAAGTATACAGATTGCTACAGACTGGTCTGTTTTTGACAAATTCTGTTTTTTTTGTGTTGGTTGCTTGTTTTGATGAAACTATGGATGGTATCGGGGGGTACTAGCCATGGAAAAGTGAGAATATGGTAATCTAACACCAATAGAAATAGAAATCAAGATTTCTACAGTACCTAAAGAGGTGGTAGTTTGTTTTCTTGTGCTAATGATAGCACGAATTTATGTTTAAGTTTTGTGTTGTGAAGTTTACAAGTTTTGTGTGATGTTCTCATGGACAAAGGGATAAAGAGCGGAAACAACTCAAGCTTGTGGATGCCCAAGGCATCCCAAGCCAAATTCAAGGACACCAAAAAGCCTAAGCTTGGGGATGCCCCGGGAAGGCATCCCCTCTTTCGTCTTCAATCCATCGGTAACATTACTTGGAGCTATATTTTTATTCACCACATGATATGTGTTTTGCTTGGAGCGTCTTGTATCGTAGGAGTATTTTCTTTTTTTTTGTGTCACAATCATCCTTGCTGCACACCTTTTGAGAGAGACACACACTCATCGTGAATTTTCTAGAATACTCATTGTGCTTCACTTATATCTTTTGAGCTAGACAATTTTGCTCTGTGTGCTTCACTTAGATCTTTTAGAGCACGGCAGTGCGTAACTTGGTAGTTGGCTTGTGCTATGAAACTAGTTCCAAAGGTGATAGGTACCCAAAGAGGGTACAATAAAACTTCCATCTACATGTGCATTGAGTAGAAAGACAAGTTTGATTCCTCTCAATTAGTTTTGAGACGTGGATTTGGTAATATTAAGAGTTATGTTAGTAGGGTTTGTGAATCTAGAAATACTTGTGTTGAAGTTAGTGATTCCCGTAGCATGCACGTATGGTGAACCGCTATGTTAGGAAGTCAAAGCATAATTGATCTATTGATTGTCATTCTTTGTGTTGCGGTCGGGATCGCGCGATGGTTTACACCTACCAACCCTTCCCCTAGGAGTATGCGTTTAGCACTTTGTTTCGATTACTAATAAAAACTTTCGCAACAAGTATGTGAGTTCTTCGTGACTAATGTGAGTCCATGGTATAGATGCACTTTCACCTTCCACCATTGCTTGCCTCTCTAGTACCGCGCAAATTTCGCCGGTGCACAAACCCACCATATGCCTTCCTCAAAACAGCCACCATACCTACCTACTATGGCATTTTCATAGCCATTCCGAGATATATTGCCATGCAACTCCCACCGTTCCGTGTCATGACTTGTGACGTCACTCTCATATTGCCATTGCATGATCGTAAGATAGCTAGCGAGATGTTTCAACATCATACGCCAAGCTAGATCGTTGCACCTCCCGGTACACTACCGGAGGCATTTCCTATAGAGTCATCATCGTTCTAAGCTTTGAGCTGTGAGTAAAAAAAAGTGTGATGATCATCATTATTAGAGAAATGTCCCATGTGAGGAAATAAAAAGAAGAGGCCAAAGTTTCCCACAAAAAAAAGAGATATGGAAAGAGGCCAAAGAGCCCAAACAAAAAAAAGAGAGAAGGGACAATGCTACTATCTGTTTCCACACTTGTGCTTCATAATAGCACCATGTTCTTCATGATTGAGAGCCTCTCGTTTTGTCACCACCATATACTAGTGGGAATCTTTATTATATAACTTGGCTTGTATATTCCAATGATGGGCTTCCTCAAAATTGCCCTAGGTCTTCGTGAGCAAGCAAGTTGGATGCACACCCACTAGTTCTCCTTTTGAGATTTCACATACTTATAGCTCTAGTGCCTCCGTTGTATGGCAATCCCTACTCATTCACATTGATATTTATTAATGGGCATCTCCATAGTCCTTTGATATGCCGAGTCAATGTGACCATCTCCTCCTTTTTGTTTCACAACCTCCACCACACTCTATTCCACCATAGTGCTATAGCCATGGCTCACACTCATGTATTGCGTGAGAGTTCAAAAAAGGTTTGAGAAAGTAAGATTGCAAAAACAATTACTTGGCCAATACCGGGGTTGTGCATGATTTAAATTAGTTGTGCGGGGATGATGGAGCATAGCCAGACTATATGATTATGTAGGGATAACTTTCTTTGGCCTTGTTATTTCGAAAGTTGATGATTACCTTGCTAGTTTGCTTGAAGTATTATTGTTTTCATGTCAATAGCAACTATTGTTTTGAATCTTATGGATCTGAACATTCATGTCACATGAAAGAAGTTACAAAGGACAACTATGTTAGGTAGCATTCCACATCAAAATTTCAGTCTTTATCACTTCCCTACTCGAGTACGAGCAGGAGTTAAGCTTGGGGATGCTTGATACGTCTCCAACGTATCTATAATTTTCGATGGTTCCATGCTATTATCTTGTCAAACTTTGGATGTTTTGTATGCCTTTTATATATTTTTTTGACTAACTTCTTAACTCAGTGCCAAGTGCCAGTTCCTGTTTTTCCGTGTTTTTGACCCTTTTCAGAGGAGGATTTTAAACGGTGTCCAAACGGAATCAAACTTTCGAAAAGATTTTTTCCGGAACAGAAGATACACACGGGACGTGAGAATCAAGGCAGAGGCCACCAGGGGAGGCCACATGCCCCCTAGGCGCGGCCATGGGGGGCGCGCCTAGCAGCCTTGTGGGCCCCCTATGGCTCGTCTGCCATACCTCTTCCGCCTATAAATTCCTGAAAAATCCAAAACTGCGAGAGAGACCCACGAAAATACTTTTCCGCCGCCGCAAGCTTCTGTCTCCGCAAGATCCCATCTGGGGCACGTTCTGGTGCCCTGCCGGAGGGGGGATTCGAATACGGAGGGCTTCTTCATCAACACCATGGCCTCTCCGATGATGCGTGAGTAGTTCACCATAGACCTTCGGGTCCATAGCTAGTAGCTAGATGGCTTCTTCTCTCTCTTGGATCTTCAATACAAAGTTCTCCATGATTTTCATGGATATCTATTCAATGTAATCTTCTTTTGCGGTGTGTTTGTCGAGATCCGATGAATTGTGGATTTATGATCAGATTATCTATGAATATTATTTGAGTTTCTTCTGATCTCTTATATGCATGATTTCATATCCTTGTAATTCTCTTCAAGTTGTGGGTTTTGTTTGGCCAACTTGATCTATGATTGTTGCAATGGGAGAAGTGCTTGGTTTTGGGTTCATACCGTGCGGTGACCTCACCCAGTGACAGAAGGGGTAGCGAGGCACGCATCGTGTTGTTGCCATCAAGGGTAAAAATATGGGGTTTACATCATTGGTTTGAGTTTATCCCTCTACATCATGTCATCTTGCTTAAGGCGTTACTCTGTTCGTCATGAACTCAATACACTACATGCATGCTAGATAGCGGTCAATGTGTGGAGTAATAGTACTAGATGCAAAAAGTATCGGTCTACTTGTCTCGGACGTGAAGCCTATATGTATGATCATTGCCTTAGATATCGTCATGACTTTGCGCGGTTCTATCAATTGCTCGACAGTAATTTGTTCACCCACCGTAATATTTGCTATTTTGAGAGAAGCCTCTAGTGAACAATGTGGCCCCCGGGTCTACTTCACATCATATTTTCAGCCTCACACTTTTACTTCGTTGCACTTTCCGCCTTCAGATCTTACATTGCAATCAATCTTGAAGGGATTGACAACCCCTTTATAGTGTTGGGTGCAAGCTTGTTTGTGTTTGCGCAGGTACTCTGGACACTTGGCTTGATTCTCCTACTAGATTGATACCTTGGTTCTCAAAACTGAGGGAAATACTTACTGCTTCTGTGATACATCATCCTTTCCTCTTCAAGGGAAAAACCAACGCAAGCTCAAGAGGCAGGAACTATGGATGGTGGATATATGTTTTTGTAATCTGAAAATATAAAAAGCATGGTAGGAAGTAGAAAACAGCGAGCAAAATGTTGTATAAATGCTTGGAAATAAGCCCTTGGGTTCATACTTTCACTAGTGAAATCTCTCAACAATGCTAACATAGTAGGATCATGTGATTATTCCTCAACATGCAACAAAGAATAACTCCCAAGTTCATAAGTAGCGGGGAACATAATATGAAATTGGTGTAGGTAATAGAACCAACTCAAAGTTATTCTTTTCGATCAATCTTTTGAGCTATTCCTATAAGTGTCACAAACAACCCTAGAGTTCGTACTACAACAACAACCGTTATACATATCAGTCAACCCTAATGTCACCTAGATATTCCAACGTCACCTCAAGTATGTGTGGGCTAATTATACGGCATGCATCAAACAATTTCGGATTCATCATATTCAATCCAAAACAAAGAACTTGAAAGAGTACCCCCAAGATTTCTATGAGAGAACTTAGTATAAAAACATGCAGTTAACACCTATGCGTAGATCCCCAAGGACACCGAAACCCGCAAGTTGATGCCATAAAATTTATCAAGTGAATCAATAGAACACCCCATTGTCACCACGAGTATCCACATGCAAGACGTACATCAAGTGTTCTCAAACCCAATATTCAATCCAAAATGTCGAGATATCAAAGGGAAAGATTCAACTCATCACAACAAGATAGCAAGGGAAGAACACCATATGATCCGACTATATTAACAAAGCTCGTGATACATCAAGATCGTGCCATCTCACGAACATGAGAGAGAGAGAGAGAGATCAAACACATAGATACTCGTGCATACCCTCAACCCCGAGATTGAACTACTCCCTCCTACTCATGGAGGTCTACCGGGGGGTCCACCTGCCACGGAGGGCCTAATGGGCTGAGAGAAGGGGTGCACCATCCCGTGGTGGGCTGGTGGCCGCCCCCTCCCAAGGGCACATACGCCTAGGGTTTGGGGGAAACCCTAAGGGATGGCACCCCACCTAACTTGGGGGCTACTCCTCCCCCTAGGTTGTCGCCCCACCTCCTTGGAGGAGGGATCTAGGGTTAGCGCCCCTCCACACTGCTCCGCTTGGCATCTTGGGGTGGAAGGGCAGCCACAGAAAATCCTCCACCCCTTGGCATGTGCCCTTTCTTCCTCCCATTTCCTCCTTCGTCCTAGTTCCGCAGTGCTTGGCAAAGCCCTGCTGAAGTAGCTTGATATGTGTCCAATGTATCTATATTTTTTGATTGTTCCATGCTAATTATTTATAATTCTAGAATAATTTTGGGTATTTACTTACCAATTTATATTATTTTTGAGCAATAACCTGTTGACCCAGTATCCAATGCCAATTGTTGTTTTCGGCATTTTTTCACTTTTTATGTTTATTGTACCAAACGAAGTCCAATTGATCTGAAACTTTTTGGAGGTTTTTTCTTGACAAAAAGAAGAGCACCAAGCATCGAAAAAGGATCGGGGCCACACGAGGGCCACACAAACCAACCTGGCACGGGCGGCCTCGGGGTGCGCCCTCTAGGCTTGTGAACCCCACGAGGCCTTCCTGACTCCGTTCTGTGCCTATAAATTCTCAATTAACCTAAAAACCTTAGAGGCATTCCCGAAGCACTTTTTACTCCTCCACAAGTCCCTGTTTTCATGTGAAGCCATCTGGCGCTCCATTCTAGCACCCTGTCAAAGGGGGGTCAATCCCGGAAGGCCTCTGCATTACCCTTTCTTCCCTCATGATGATATGTGAGTAGTTCACCACAGACCTACGGGTCCATAGCTAGTACCTAGATGGAAATCTCTCTTTCTCTCTTAATATTCAATACATTTGAAAGTGTGTTTTATCGACTAGAGGGGGGTGAATTGGCGTTTTTTATGAATTCTTCACTTAGGAAATTCATAGTGAGGAAAGTCCTCAGTCACGAACTACGTGCAACGGAATAAGTACTCAAGCAAGTGTGCAAAACAGCAATAGCATAGTCTTCAGAGTGAAATGTAACGTTTGGTTTGCACAAGTAGCGTGTTCAGGATATGCAGGTGAAGAACAAGTTAAGTGAAGAATTTGTTGTGAGGAAATTGAGAAAGTCTTTAGTCAAATTCTTCAAACAGTAACGATCAAAGTCATCAACATACAACTGAGGAAATGAAAGGGTTGAGGAATTAGAACCAGGTACTCGGTGAAGATAGTGGTTTGATGACCCAGTTCCAACTGTTGTGACAGTCATACGTCTGGTTTGGAGCGGCTTGGTATTTAAACCAAAGGACACACAACCCCAGGACACACAGTCCTTACCATACTCTCCTTGAGCTAAGGACACATTGTCCTCTCCCTACACTCGTGGTAAGTTTTCAGGGCAAGCATCCAAACCCTCACAAACTTAGTCACCCGACGATCCACAATTCACTTCTAGATGCTCTAGACCATGACACCTAACCATATGCAGGATGCACAATCCTCAAAGGTAACAAGTGTCAGTTCCACACACGGACAATCTCTTCAGTGATGCTCAATTACTTTGGGTTTTTTGGGTTATGGTTTGGGTCTTTGGGGTTTTTCCTCACTAATGATTTTTTTCTCAAAGCCTTCGAGGAATGGGTTGCTCTCAAATGACAAGTGTCAGTTTCTGTCGTGGTGCAGCCAACCAGCTAGTGATTATGGGGGTGGCTATTTATAGCCGGAGAGCAATCACGACAGGATTTGACATAAATGCCCCCAATCATATGACTGTTATGTGGATAAGGTTGGGGACAACTAGCGCGCAGCACAGCAACGGTCGAAACATATCAACTGTGGAAGTCCTGATGTCGCTCATGTTCCTCACTCGTAGGTAATTTCAAGTAGCAAAAACCTATCTCCTCAGTTAGAAAAAATACCTCTGAGACGAGAAGATCTTCGTCTCTGTCACTGAAGAATTTGACTAAACAGTAAAATATTTCTTCACGGACGCACCAATTTCTTCAGAGACGCACCAATTTCCTCATTTTCAAAGTCTTCACCCGAAGACATACATTTTTAGGGGTCGATATTCTTTGAATAACTCAAACTCCTCAACAACTTATAGAGCATGTGTACATTCACAAACACAGTAGTCTCTTCACCTATAAGTCTTCAATACACCAAAATCACTAAGGGGCACTAGATGCACTTACATTCTCCTCCTTTTTGGTGATTGATGAAAAATAGGTTAAGTTATCAACGGAGATAATAATATGAAGTGTAAGTACAGAATTTGAGGAATTTAAATGCAAGATATAGAGAAACTACCCGTGAAGACGTGCATATTTGAGGAATTTGCTTTGGACTGCAAATGCATATTGAGGATTTTTACCATGGAGATCTCCCCATATATCTTGTAATCCATGGAGGCATTTGACAAATATCATGAGGAATTTGAAATGGACGTCGGAAAGTGGAGTGTTACGAATTTCAGCATGCGTGCATTAATCAACGTGAGGAATAAGCATGGGAGGGAAAACGCTTCAAAAGTAAGAGACCACCACCGGGCTTAAGTTTACAACTCAAACAACCAAACACTTCAGAAGAATGAGAGTTGCAACTTAAAAATAGTTCAAAAGCCCATAGAGTAGACTCGATTGAAGACTAACTCAGATTTCTCCCTCTTTGTCATCAAGTGATGAAAAGGGGACAAAACAGAGGACTAAAGCCCTTGAAGAATATCAACTTGTTGGTGGAGGAGGAGCGTTGTTGGGGTCGTTCGTCACAGCTCTGTCATCAAGATCTTCAGATTCATCAGTTGTGCGTGTTGAAGAATATGAATTGGTCACCAAGTGAGGAACTAGAATTTTCTTGAACTTCTTCTTGGGAGGCCAGGACCAATCAAAGTCTTGCCGGAACTCCATTTTAGTGAGTTCCTCGGAGGTCTTGACGTGAGACAGAATGGCCCATGCGCGGTCAAAGATCTCATGAAGATAATAGTGATGTTTCTTCACAACATTCTGAGTTGCATTTAGATCATGCACAATGGCACCAAAGTGATGCTTTACCAACTTGTGGTTGCGATCAACCCTTTGATGAAGACTAAGCAAGAGCTCATGGTCAGTCATCACAAGCGGTGCAGATTCGAGAGGGGCTTTACCTCTTGTAGCTGAGTCTTGAGATGTAGTGTCATCATTTGTGGAATAGGACGCAACTTTGCAAAATTGGCCATCAAGGGGCCAAGATCCTTCATCAATCACATATTTTTATTTGCCTTCATTAAGCTCAAAATATTTCTTGACGACTTCAAGTGGAGGCAAGTAACTGAGGTGATTATGAAAATATGTCTCGTAAGGAATTGAAGATGTGGTCGTGATGAATTTCATAATCCACTACGAGTAAGGCTTTAGATCAAAAGTTGACAAAGCATTGTTGGCCAAACTCCCCATGATGAAATCGTGAAGATTTATTGGAATCCCATAGATGATATTAAATAGCAAATTATTCACGATTCCCACAACATCTTCGTCTTCAGAGTTATGGCCCTTAATTGCGCTCATGGTTTTGGTCAAAATGTGGTAAACTGTCCTGGGCACATAGAGCAATTCATTGACGAGAAATGTGGTTCTTGGCGGCATTCCAGGATCCAAAGGCTTCATCAACACTTGCATCATGTGATTGGGCAGTTCAATTTCTTCATAGATGCATCTGGCTCGTTCTGAGGGAATTGGAACTGGGACTGCACGAAGTAACTCCGAGGCAGGAGCTTTGTAATGAGTGTTCTCAGTCATCCAGTCCAGAACCCAAGTGTTGACATCTGATACTTCACGTGAGATGTGCAAGGTAGCATAGAATTGAAGGATGACTTCCTCATTCCAGTCACAGATGTCCATGCAGAATGGAAGTAGTCCAGTGTCAAAAAGAATGTGAAGGACTGGAGCAAATCAAGGAATGTTCTCCATATGTGTATTAGGAATTTGCCGATCCTCAAAAACTTTGTTCTTGTTGAAGACTACAGCACCATAGTAGTTCAACTCAGTATTGGTCCAGAATGTGTTGCACCTTATACTTAGAGATTCAAATGGATTTGTGCCGATGAAATAGTGATGTTCATCAAAGAATCTCGCCTTGTCAAACTTTGTCCTTTTTCTTCTAGTGTAAGGCTGAAGAGTTTTGGGTTGAAGATTTGGCTTCAAGCGGCCCACAAGTCTTCGAAGATCTTCAGTCTGAGGAATATCAGCCATGACTACTACAGATTGAGGATTGTCAACATGAGGTTCAGAGGCATTGTCTTCACTTTGAGGAACATGTTCTTCAGCCACACTTTTGTTAGTGTGAGGAATATGCTGCGGAGATTCATCAATTTCTGGTGCAGCAGTTTCCTGAGTAGTTGTTTTATTGTTAGTGTATTCATCTGACACAACGGATTCAGTCTTCGGGATGGACTTCACCGGACTGTTCTTGTCTTTAGACCCCGTATGAATTTCTTCAGTGGTTGTAGGGGACTGGGAAACTTGAGGAAGTGGAGTTGTCAATGGTGAGTTGGGGTGAGCCTCTTCTCCGTATTCGCCATTGATCATTCGTGTCATGCTCCAATGTCCACTTCTTCACCTTTTTCTTCATCTCCCACATTTGTGTCCTGATGTGGCTGAGAAGATGAGGCTTGAGGAGTTGAAGGATTTGGTTCTGCTTGAGCTTCTTCATCGATTGGTTCTGTGAAAGAACCAAGAGTCTGAGTATCTTCCATTTCTTCATCCCCTTTTGGGATGATGTGTTCGGCACCTAATGGCACCACCACGTAAGAGGGTGATGTGTTGATAGGGGTGGCGTAAATAGGTGTAGTTGAGGAACTTGTCAAAGTCCTCAATCGTTTTGCTTCTTAGGACTTTGAAGTCGTTGAAACCTTTCTCTTATTTGTTGCGTCCTTTTCAGCAGCCTTAATTTTCTTCACTTCTGATGTAGAAGGAATCTTCACTTTCTTCACTTGTGAATATTTTGGTGTCGGATCAGATTCTTCATGCCCGTCCATTTCTTCAACTAGCCTCGCAGGTTCATCAGTTGCAGGTTCGCCAAGCACAGAAATTTCTTCATGTGTGTCAGAGTTGTCAGGCAGTTCAAAAGTGTAGCTGGCCCGAGGAATTTGAGGTTGCGTTGAGGTTGCAACCGGTTTGTTGTGGTCAGTGATGACTTTGTTTGCAATATTGCTGAATCTGACTTTTGCACCCTTCCAGTTCGCATGAAAGCGACAGTATTCTTCACTTAGGTTTTTGATCTCAGTTTGGGTGGTGAGGAGCTGATCAGGGGTCATAGTCAGAATGTTTTTCTTCAGAAAGCTCTCTTTTCGAGTGTGTTCTTTTCTGGCTTGTTTGGGCTTCTGAACCTTCCATTTTTGTTCATTGATGAATGTTGTCACCATGTGACTAGGTCCAGGTGGATGTTTCAAGTCGTCAACCGGTGTTTGAGGATTTTCATACCAGAGATCTATGAAGTCTATTATCACCTTTGGATCCATCATGAGGGGAATGGTGGTGCCTTTGACCTATGCGACTCTATCTTGCTTGTTTCTGATGATAGGAGCAAGTACTTTGTCATCAGGTTCTTCTTCTTCTTATGATCCAAAAGGAACATTGAGGACTTTGCTAGGGCTGGGCCTTTTTCCTCACCCAGCGGTCATCTTCTTCTTCACGTTTGCACTTGAAGAAGTATGTGTAGAGCCCCAGGTAGAGGGCCCTCAGGGAATTGAAGTCTCTGTTGGCATCTGACTTGTAGTCAACTTCATTGGCGGTGAGGACTGTGTGGGAATAGATGAGGATTTCACTATCACCTTAGGAGCTGACTGAGGAATTTGCTGTCAGGGATTTGCAGGTGAGGACTTAGGCTTGACAGCTGACTTCTTCAATAGAGCTTGCTTCAGAGGAGTTTTAGTATCAGAAGCCTCACCAACAGAGGAGGAAGTATCAGCTGGTGCAGCAGCAGATTCTTCATTGAATCTCTTCACGACCTATTTTGCAACTTTGTGCAATTTGGCATGTTACTTTGCCATTGTTCATGATAGTCTTCAATGGCGGCAAGGCTTGTGGGATCAGCAAGTTGCACTACAAGAAATATGTCAACTAACGACCTTCTGTCAGTGACACTCGCAGAATTGGTCGTAAATATACGACCATTTGAGACCAATTGGTCGTAAGCTGTCCGGAGGGGTCCTAACCCCAAAAACTAACGACCATTTTCATCAGAAAGGTCGTAACTTCCTTACTGGAAATGGTCGTAAAGTGGATAGCCCTATTCCTCTGCCTAATTTGTAGCTAATTACATACAATATAGATGGTCATAGCTACGACTAGTTGCCACATCATCAGTTTTGCCTACGTGTCAGGTCCATGTGTGAATTTTTGCCTAGTTTGTGAAGCAACCTACTATTCTGTCATTCAGAAAATTCTCGAACAATTCTCATAAATACTTTGGATCATATATTCCTCAACTATATGAAAACCCTTCCTTCCATATTTCGAAAATACTTCAGCAATATTCATTTTCCTATTATGTTCAGAATAGCACTTTGTGAAGGAAGTGCTATTTCTGTTTCTTTGATTACCCTCAATTTTTTTGGGCACTCTTTCCTATCCAAATCATTGCCTCATGAAAACCATTAGCCTAGTAAATCTTTCTCAGAAAATTTCCAAAGTTTGTGTTCAGCTAACAGCTTTGTGAAGGAAGTACTAGATAGGAATATCCTGATGAGTTGAATTTTTTCCACATCTTCTATGTGCCCAAAACATAGCTCTCCACAAAATTTTAGCCCCACCTAACAATCCATTTGAGCTCATCATCCAATCTTTGTTTTTGGTAATGTTTTCAGTTTGTGAAGCAACTACATTTTATATTGCTTTATAGTTGATCAAAATTTACCATGTAATAAAACTGGCCATATAACCTCACTCCACCAAATTTTAGCTCATTTAATTCAGCTAGTTTCCCTCAATATTTTTTCCAATATTCTGTTCAGTAGAGAGCATTGTGAAGGAAGTACAATTTTTGTTTATCCAAATTTTATGAAATGTTTACAATGCCTTAATGTGCCCAAATTATCATCCTCCTCCAAATTTCAGCTCAATCTAATCATCTATGTGAGCCCAGTTTCAATTAGCATTTTCTGTCCAGGTTGGCGCATTCTGAAGGAAGTGTCACTTTGGCATGTCCAAATGGTATAAATTATTTAGAGTGCCTTAATATGCCCAAATTAACATCATACACCAAATTTTAGCTCAATCCATTTATTCATTTGATCCCAGCTTCAACATCCATATTTCTGCACAGTGTGGTACTTTGCAAAGCAAGTGTCACCTAGATTCATCCATTTGAGGTAAAATTTTGGCAAGAGAGTCTCCTTAGTATATGATCATCCTCACCCAAAATTTAGGCCCATTGTCTATGTGCATTACCAGCACCGCTAATCAAACACTTGGTTGCTAATTAATGTTTCAGCTTAGTTCGGTCTCCTTGTGAGATTATTCTATTTTATTCTTCTTCCTGACACCTACCGAGGGAGTGTCCAACCCATTAGACATGCCTATTCCACCCAGAATGCGTGTCAACCCAACGGTAACGCGGTGACCACACGGCTCGCATGCAAGTTCACACGCTCTGGAGTTGGGGCCCTCGACCACCATCCAAACCTCGGCGTCAAGCCACCACACCATGTAATTCTTATTAAATAGATACTTATGTACCTATAAATGATTATTGGGAAAATAAAGAGCAAAGTATAATGCAGCTGCAGTTCAAATTTAACCCGCTTCCAGCTGAATCGACATGAATTTATCTTTTTCACGAGAGGTGGATCAAAGCTTTTAACACCCAACCATTTTGTCAATTGTACATTAAATATGGCCTAGTATTTTAGAAAAATGATTGGTCCAATTTTGAAACAAATATATGGTAGGTCCTTCACAAAAAAACTCATTTTGGGCACTTGAAAAATGGAAAATGAATTTTTCATACAAGGAAAATGAAAACTTCCTTAATCAACATTGTTTGCCATTCCAATATGAACCCTTATGCATAATGTTATATCATTTCAACAAACTATGTCATGAATGTGGCCATAAGATTGATCATTTGGCTTCGGAAGCCATGAATCTTCACACATGATAGCTCATTTCTAAGAAATTTTTTTAAGAATAATTGTCATATTACAAGTTTATTATTTTGCTGGTAACTTTGTCACATATAATGACCTAATGCAAAGGTTTTCCATTTTTTTGATTTTTTTATTTTTCATGGCCATTTCAAAATGCGGTCAAAACAACGCGTATGGCCGTTCCTACCTAGTTGTTGAATCTTGGAAAACTTTTGGTGTTTCTTCGATTAAATAGATACCTATCTATCTATAAATAATTTTTGAGAAAAATAAAAAGCGAACTATGAGGGAGGTGCAGTTCAAATTTAACCCGCTTCCACCTGAATCAGTAGAAATTTGTCTTTTTCACGAGAGGTGGATAAAAGCTTTTAACACCCAACCATTTTGTCCATTTTACATTAAACATGGCCTAGTTTTTTATAAAAATGATTTGGTCCAATTTGGCAACAAATATATGGTAGGTCCTTCACAAAAAAACTCAATTTGGACACTTGGAAAATGGAAAATGATTTTTCCGGCCAAAGAAAATCAAAACTTCCTTAATCAACATTGTTTGCCATTCCAATACGCACCCTTGTGCATAATATTATATCATTTCTACAAACTATGTCATGAATGTGGCCTTAAGATTGATCATTTGGCTTGAAAGCCATGAATCTTCACACATGATAACCCATTTCTAAGAACACTTTTTAAAAATAATTGTCATATTAGAAGTTTATTATTTTTCCTGGTAACTTTGTCACATATAATGACACAATGCAAAGGTTTTCCATTTTTTTCAACATTTTCATGGCCATTTCAAAATGCGGTCAAAAGAGCGGGTATGACCGTTCCTACCTAGTGGTTGAATCTTGGAAAACTTTTGGTGTTTCTCTGATTAAATGGATACATATCTACCTATAAATAATTTTTGAGAAAAATAAAAAGCAAACTATGAGGGAGCTGCAGTTCAAATTTAACCCGTTCGAGCTAAATCGGTAGAAATTTCTCTTTTTCACGAGAGGTGGATAAAAGCTTTTAACACCCAACCATTTTGTCCATTTTATATTAAATATGGCCTAGTATTTCAGAAATCTGGATGGTTTGATGATCTTACGCTCTTTGTTTCAGTTTATCTTTGCGTGAGAAACGATTATTTTGTTGGCTTTTCTGGTCCCAAACTAGATTCATTCTCAACAACATATTGTGCTTTAAATTCTGACCGGTTTCACAGGCTTCAACTTTGTTTTATGCGAGCCCTCATCAAGAAGTTGCGCAAGGCCGTGAGGGATGTCTCCCTTAATAATATTTTTCCATGTTTGCTCTTTATTTTTCCCATCATGATCCAATATTCAGTTTTGCTATTCTGAACGTTGTATTTATCAACGAGAAACCAATCATTGGAAAAGGTTGCTTTGTTAGTATTGGTGCCCATAACTTGAAATAAATAGGAAGCTGGACAAACAAATATGTGGAAATTTATTATGTTGTGAAGAAAGGGCCTGAATGGGCAGATTTTAAGAGCAGATGTAGGATGTTATTATTAATTTGCCTTTTCTGTTTTAAAATTTTAGGAAATATTACCTTTATGTGTCATGCCTTGGATCTTTGTTTACCATGCAACCGAGATGGAATGTATGCTGCAAACACTGTACCTATTTCCATCACCATTATGCATAGATTTCTATTAGACCTTTTGAACAAAATCGTGTTACGTGGGAGTATTCGGGCATAATCAGTTCCTGTCGAATGCACCTGGTCTTATTTCTTTCTATTTGGTCTGTGTTTCTCATGCTCTTGTGCTGGTATTTGACTACAACAAGTATGAGTACAACAGGGAGGCAAGAAACATAGTGGTTACACAGACTGAAGCTGTTGATGCACGGCGGTGCTTTCCATGCTAGGATGAGCCTCATTTAAGGTGTTTAACAGGCTTTGTTGGTATTTTACAAACAGTATCTCAATGTGCTTAAAATCTGAAATGTTTAACATGCTTTGTTGGTATTTTACCAACAGTATCTCAGTGTGCTTAAAATCTGAATATAAATGTTACAGTCAAATTCAGTTTGAATTTTTATATAAGTGTAAAACATACGTGCATGTTTTCTATTCTTTTTCTTAAGAACTTTCTAGGTCTCGGATCCATCACCTAAAGTAACTTCTCTTGTATATTTATTTCTGTTCTTGAGGCCAAGTTCAAGATAACATTGGAGGTTCCAGCTGAACTGGTAGCATTGTCCAACATGCCAGTAGTTAAGGAGAAAGTCTGTGGGTCTCTGAAGACTGTATATTATGAAGAATCTCCACTTATGTTAACATATCTGGTCACTATAGTTGTTGGTTTATTTGAGTACATAGAGAGCTCAACGTTAGATGGTAGAAGCTCTGATGTATATTTGCATGCTAACAAAATTCAAATGCTGGGAGTTATGTACATATTCTTAGAATACTATTCTAATTGGAAAATATGTTGTCACTGAATCTGGGTTGGTTGTATGTTCATGATATAAATTTTATTTTGGTAAAAATAGACATGGTCCAAATCAAGAACTCGCCTAAATGTCTACTGAACAAAATATATTTGGACTTTGAAAAGAGGCCCTCAATATATTGGCTGCAATTAAGGCTGAAATATAAATAGAAATGCGCAAAAAAGCCCGAGGCCCAAAAAATAAATGGATAGTAAAAGGCCATGGTTCACAAATTAAAAAGGCTGAATTGTTGGGCCAGGCCCGTGTAGCTAACGAAAAAATACACTATGGGCTGAATTAATGGGCTCGGCCCATCTAAAACACCGAACTGGACCGGGCTGATTCTAATCTATGACCAACTCATTTGGTCAAAATTTTGCCACGTCAGCTTGCCACGTTGGATCCGATGTGGCTTGGGCAGAAAACCAACGACCAAAATAATTTCAATGCTTTCGTTTGGTCATAAATGTCTTCGACCATTCCAGAGAAAAGGTCGTTATAGTTCATTAGAGACCATCAGCTTTTGACCGTCTGTTTTTGGTCGTAAAAAGGTCACAAATGAAAACCAACGACCATTCAGTGACAAATAGTGAAGGTCGTAAGTTAGAATATTTCTTGTAGTGTTGTTGATTGCCTAGAGGAGGCCTTTTGCATGGAGGCTTCAAGGCGAATTTCTTCATGTATTTAGGAGTCACATATGTGTACTCCTTCCATTCTTTGGCCCATCTCCTCTCAATATTCTACAAGCGCGTTTTGCGCTTTTCCTTTGTTTCTTTTCCATAAACTGCTTCATTAGGGTGCCATATTCATCATAGAGGAATATGAACTTTTGAGGAAAGTGATGAGGTATGCGAATTTTCTTCAAGAAATCTTGCAATTAAGTTAAGTTGATGAGAACCTAGTGATATTTCACCACACATTTCGTACATGTGAACAGAGTATAGGTGCGAACAATTTGAAGAGGTCATATGCGTTCTCAATAGATTTTCAAAAATAACTTAAGTTGAGGAAATTGACCAATAGTGTTCTTGTGGAATTTGGCTAAGTGTTCTTGCCTTGGGTTCCAGAGTTGTTCAAATCTGAAAATTCACATAATTGAGGAATTGAGTAAGTTGGTGAAATTTATCAAGTGTTCTAGATATAGAATTGTTCATCTCATGAATTTGCTGAGGAATAACACTTTTTGAAGATTTTATGGAGACACAAATATCTGCAACGGAAGTAAAATTAGATTTTAATTACCCTGGTTGAAGAATATGAAGAACACGGCGAATTGTAGACGATGAAATAGAAGCTCGTCCGTTCAAATCTTCAGCACCCTAACTCGGCGGCTGAAGACAACTACGGAGGCGGCAAGGAAGGACATCCGCGGCTCGTGTGAGTACGAGGATTATGAGGTCAAGGCAGTGAAGTTTTTCCTCACCGGCGATGATGATTTCTAGCGGCGGCGGTAGGTCTCACTTCGAGCGGTGAGAAGTGAAAACAGGAGGAAGAAGTGATTTAGGGGTCATTGTGGGGCTTTTGTAGCCCAAGTGAAAACGGTCTGGCCCAAATTGTTTGGACCAGATTACCCCTAGCCATTCCACTCTACTCGAGAAGTGTCACTCATGTATTAAGCATCGGAGTTAGTGGAGATCATGCAGATCGTGTGTATGCAATCGTGCGTAATGGGTGCGGTTTGAGCAGTAACGGTTGAATTTTTTTGAAATGAATTTTGAGGACTTTATTCGCAAATTGTTTAGCTGACAATGATTCACTGAATACTTTAAATGAGTTTCAAATAGAACGCATATGAAGAATTTGAGAACAGACTAGGTTGAGCTATTCACTTAGAGGAAAATGAAACGTGAAGACTTAGAAATAAAATCTGATGGGGAATGGGTTCGATCACATTCACTCAGAGGAAAATGAAACATGAAGACTTAGAAATAAATGAATGTTGTTTAAGACTTTGAAATCTCAGAAATAAGTATATAGTCAATGAAGAATACATTTCGAGAAGTTTGAAGAATTTGAACTTTTAGGAATTTGCAAACTTAATGAATTTGAAAAATCTGAAGAATTTCAAGATTTGAAGAATTTACAAAAATCTCAACTTTGAAGAATTTTAACTTGAAGAATTTCAAATCGGGTTGGTGGCGTGACCCGCCGTATAAGAATGATGATTTCACGCAATGCGTACAATTGTTGTAGGGTCCTGAGAATCAAATTCTTCATTAATTTCTTCACACTTAGAGTGTTAGTATTCATTGATTGAAGAAAAACGTTTCTTCATGTGTTGCACATCTAAGTAATCAATTTTGCATAAGTGTTAGGATGTGTGTCCATTCACAAAACATTCGAAGATTCTAAGATATTTAGCTCACACCGCAACTTGAAAAATCTCTTTTTATCCAATGGCTTAGTGAAGATATCTGCTAGTTGTCCTTCATCTTCAAGTGGTCGATGATTATGTTGCCCTTGAGTACATGATCACGAAGAAAATGATGACGAATTTGGATGTGCTTGCTCTTTGAGTTTTGTACTGGGTTGTATGCAATCTTGATTGCACTCTCATTCTCGCAGTAGAGTGGCACATTCTTCATGTTGATGTTGTAGTCTTTGAGGGTTTTCTTCATCCACAGCAGTTGAGCATAGCATGAACCAGGAGCAATGTACTCAGCTTCAACAGTGGAAAGTGACACACAATTCTGCTTGTTTGAGGACCAACAGACTAAGGATCGTCTAAGGAAATGGAAGGTGCCTGATGTTGACTTGTTATCCACGTGGTCACCAGCATAGTTAGAGTTAGAATATCCAAAGAGATGAAGATTTGAGCCCTTGGGGTACCATAATCCAAGCGTTGGTATGTGAGCTAGATATTGAGGAATATGCTTCACATACTTATGGTGTGATTCCTTGGGTGTAGCTTGGAAAAGGGCACACATGCAGATACTAAGCATAATATCTGGCCTAGATGCACATAGGTATAATAAAGAGCCAATCATAGAGCGATTTACCTGCTGATCGAAATCTTTACCATTTTCGTCAGTGTAGAGGTGGCCGTTTATAGGCATGGGAATTTTGAAGAATTTGCATTCATGCATGCCGAATTTATTCAGGACATACTTGAGGTATTTCTCTTGAGAAATGAAGATGTAGTTGCATTGTTGACGAATTAGAAGCCCTAGGAATAATTTCAGCTCCCCCATCATGGACATTTGATATTCTTCACCCATCATGTAGGTGAATTCATCACTGTAACATTTGTCAATACAACCAAAGATGATATCGCCCATATATATTTGGCACACAAATAGTTCTTTATCATAGGATTTTGTGAAAAGAGTTGAGTCGAATGAACCGGGTGTGAAGCCTTTCTTCACTAGAAATTCCTTCAATGTGTCATACCACACACGAGGGGCTTGTTTGAGGACATAGAGAGCCTTGTTGAGTGTGAAGAATTTGTCAGGATGCTTTGGGTCTTCCAAACCTAGGGGTTGAGCAACATATAATCTGAAAAGGACGTGGATGTCGCCTAGAGGGGGGGTGAATAGGCGCTTTAAAATAGTTAAGGTTTAGGCTTGAACAAATGCGGAATAAAACTAACGTTTAATATGTCAAGCACAAAACCTACAAACAACTAGGCTCACCTATGTGCACCAAGAACTTATGCTAAGCAAGATAAACAACTAAGTGATAGCAAGATATATTACAATAAACAATATGTCTATCACAAAGTAAAGTGCATAAGTAAAGGGTTCGGGTAAGAGATAACCGAGGCACGGGGAGACGATGATGTATCCCGAAGTTCACACCCTTGCGGATGCTAATCTCCGTTAGAGCGGTGTGGAGGCACAATGCTCCCCAAGATGCCACTAAGGCCACCGTAATCTCCTCACGCCCTTGCACAATGCAAGATGCCGTGATTCCACTAAGGGACCCTTGAGGGCGGTCACCGAACCCGTACAAATGGCAACCCTTGGGGGCGGTCACCGAACCCGTACAAATGGCAACCCTTGGGGGCGGTCACCGAACCCGTACACGTGGCAACCCTTGGGGGCGGTTATCGGTACCCGTACAAATTGCTCGGGGCAATCTCCACAACCTAATTGGAGACCCCGATGCTTCCCGGAGCTTCACACCACAATGATTGAGCTCCGAGACACCACCAAGCTTCTAGGACGCCAAAGCATCCACGAAGAACAATATCAAAGGTACTAGGTACCAAAGGTAGTAAGCTTCTCAACTTCTCACTTCCACGTATCACCGTGGAGAACTCAAACTGATGCAACTAATGCAATGGCAAGAACACACGAAGTGGTCAAGTCCCTCACACTCAAATCCCTCCACAACAACAAAAGCTATGGAGAAATATGAGAGGAAGAACAAGGAGCTCACAAAGAACTCCAAGATCAAGATCCAAGGGGTTCCCCTCACATAGAGGAGAAAGTGATTGGTGGAGATGTGTATCTAGATCTCCTCTCTCTTTTCCCTCAAGAACAAGCAAGAATCATTGGAGGGATTGAGAGTAATCAAGCTCTAAGAATGTCAACAATGGAGGTAGAACAAGAGCTCAACGGATGGATAAGACCAAGGGGGAAGAAGACCCCCTTTATATAGTGGGGGAAGGAATCAGACCGTTACCCCCACTTTCTGCCCGAGCTCCAGCGGTACTACCGCTGGCTGCAGCGGTACTACCGTTGGCACTCCAGCGGTACTACCGCTGGCACTCCAGCGGTATTACCGCTGGCCCCAGCGGTACTACCGCTGGGCCCCTGGTAGTGCAACGGCACTACCACCGCCAAGAAAGTCTTCGCAAAAAGGTCCGTCCACAAACAACCGCTAGGCAGGCGGTACTAAGCTCCTGGAGCGGTACTACCGCTGACCAGGGGCGGTACTACCGCGAGCCAGCGGTACTACCGCTAGGGCCAGCGGTACTACCGCCAACTCTAGCGGTACTATCGCTAGGTCCAGCGGTACTACCGCTCGCCACTGAAACAGCCATAACTTTCGCATACGAGCTCCGAATCGAGAAAACCCAAGTTTGTTGGATTCAGGACGACAAGGGCTATCCAAACATCGAAAACATCATAGTAGATGCATATGGACTCCGTTATGAATATGCCAAAGATATAGAGATGTGAGATCTCTATGAATGAAGAACCGACAAAAACTCCAACATCGAAAACATCATAGTAGATGCATATGGACTCCGTTTTCGATGAACTCGAGCTTGTCACTAAGATGACCATAAGCTCTAAAACTCACAAAGAGAAACACCAAACAAGAACCAAGGAGTATGATGCAAGGATGCAAATGGTTTGAGCTCTCAACGAACGATACGATCAAGCTACTCACTTGAGAGCCCCCCTTGATAGAACAACAATCTATCCTAACCAAAAAACCTATCAAGGGCAAACCTATACCTTGCACCTCGTCCTCTTGAGTTAGATGATGATGATCTTGGCTTCCTCAAGATGGACCACCTTTCTTGATTGTGTTGGCTTGATGAAGACTAGTTGATTGCTCCCCCATACTCACTATGGGTGAGCCACTCTTCAGCATATCTTCACGAGTCCATTGCCACCACAATGGACGGCAAGCTTCAAGCATGCTATCTTCGTGCTGATCCACTTGAACTTGCACATCGCAATCTTGATGATGATCACAACTTGACGTCATACTCCATGGGTTGTATGAGATCTTCCCTTTGACGCAAGCCCATGGAAACACACCTAACCCCCACATAGAACTCTCACGAAGACCATGGGTTAGTACACAAACACGTAATGGACAATGCTTACCATACCATGGGATCACTTGATCCCTCTCGGTACATCTTGTACGCTTTGTGTGTTGATCATCTTGATTTACTCTTTGTCTGAGATGTTGATCAACCATTGATGATGATCACAACTTGACGTCATACTCCATGGGTTGTATGAGATCTTCCCTTTGACGCAAGCCCATGGAAACACACCTAACCCCCACATAGAACTCTCACGAAGACCATGGGTTAGTACACAAACACGTAATGGACAATGCTTACCATACCATGGGATCACTTGATCCCTCTCGGTACATCTTGTACGCTTTGTGTGTTGATCGTCTTGATTTACTCTTTGCTTGAGATCTTGATCAACCATGTGTCTCTATGACCATTCTTTGGATAATACCATGGGATCACTTGATCCCTCTCGGTACATCTTGTACGCTTTGTGTGTTGATCATCTTGATTTACTCTTTGTCTGAGATCTTGATCAACCATGTGTCTCTATGACCATTCTTTGGATAATACCTTGAATACCATCTTGGTCATCATATAAACTCCTTGAACCGAACAGATGGACTTCAAGAAGTGCCTATGGACAAATCCTATAAATGTAACTTAAGGCAACCATTAGTCCATAGGAATTGTCATCAAGTACCAAAACCACATATGGAGATATATGCTCCAACATAATCCTTACTCAAGCTTACCATTAAGGAATGCACTTTTCACGTCCATTTGATATAGTGTGATATTGTTATGGTTAGAAGCAAGCAATATACGAATAACTTCAAGTCTTGCAACGGTGCAAAAGTTTCATCAAAGTTAATTCATGCAACCTTTGTGTAGCCTTGGGCTACAAGTCGTGACTTGTTCCTCACTACCTGACCATCATCATATTGCTTGTTTCGGTTGGTCCACTTGGTACCGATGACATTGTGCTTGAGAGGATCAGGCCACTTGACAAGTTCCCACACAATGTTAAGCTTGAATTGTTGTAGTTCTTCTTGCATGGCTTGAATCCACTCAGGTTCCATGAAGGCTTCATCAACTTTTGAGGGTTCTGTGATACACAGGAAGGAAGAATGCCCACAAAAGTAAATCAAATGTGAAGCTTTTGAGCGAGTGAGGGGACCTGTCGCATTGATGTCATCGAGGTTTTTGTCAGTTTGCACTTCCTTTGCAATCCTTGGATACGCATGTTGAAAACATTGATCGGGTTGAGGAATCTGATCTAGAGCAATTTCCTTAGGTGCACGAGTCCGAATTTCTTCATTGTTTCGTATGACTTCTTCAATAGGCGGTTGTTCTTCAGTAGGAATGATACCTTAAGTAGCCTTGAGCTTAAAAGCTTCCATAGGAGACATTTCATCTAGAACAGGAGGCAAGTGCTCTCTTTGCGAGCCATTAGTTTGATCGAACCGCACATATATAGTTTCAACAACCTTGTTGTGGTAGTTATTGAAGACTCTATAGGTATGTGAGTCCTTTCCATAACCAAGCATAAAACTCTCATGTGCTTTCGGTGCAAACTTTGAACTGTGATGAGGATCTCTAATCCAACATCTTGCACCGACGACTTTGAAATAACTTACAATGGGTTTCTTGTGAGTGCGGAGTTCGTATGAAGTCTTCTTGAGGAATTTGTGAAAATATACCTTGTTGATGATGTGGCAGACAGTGTTGATTGCCTCAGGCGAGAAGCGACGAGGAGTCTGATATTCTTCAACCATAGTCCATGCCATCTCAACAAGAGTCATGTTCTTGCGCTCCACAACACCGTTCTCTTAAGGAGTATGAGGGGCAGACAACTCATGAGTAATACCAATTTCATCAAGATAGTCATCAAGACTAGTGTTCTTGAACTATGTCCCATTGTCACTCCTGGTGTGCTTGATCTTGATGCCGAAGTTCATCGATGCCCTTGAGGAAAATCTTTGAAAACTTCCTGCACTTCAGTTTTGTAAAGTATAATGTGCACCCACGAAAAATGAGAATAGTCGTCAACGATGACAAAGCCATATAGTGATGTTGCATTGGTTAGAGTTGCACAACGAGTAGGTCCAAAGAGGTCCATGTGAAGCAATTCAAAAGGACGAGTGGTTGTCATGATAGTCTTCGAGGGGTGCTTGGATCTAGTAATCTTTTCAAACTGACAAGCCCCACAGAGATGATCCTTGAGGAATTTGACACTTTCAAAGTAAATGACATGCTTCTTATTCGCCAATGTGTGCAGATTCCTCATGCCTGCATGACCAAGTCATAGATGCCATAGCTAGCCCTCTGAGGCTTTTGCAAGTAGACACGTGGCTTGCTGTGGACCTGTAGAGAAATCAACAATGTACAAGTCTCCTCTCCTAAAGCCTTCGTAGACTTTGGATTTGTCAGATTCCATGATGATTACACATCGGAATTTTTCAAAGATGACAATCATATCAATATCACAAAGCATTGATAGTGACATGAAGTTAAACCCGGGGGATTCGACAAGCATGACTTTGTCTAGGTGTCGGTCCTTAGAAATAGCCACCTTACCAAGTCCCAATACCTTTCTTTTACCTTTGTCTGCGTAGTTGATATACTTCAGTGGTGATGGAGTCACTGGGATATTCATCAATAAGCTTTTGTCACTAGTCATGTGATTTGTACACCCACTGTCCAGAACCCACTCTGTGGTTTTGGGTTTGTCATCCTGCAGATGAATTAATACTGCTTTCCATCTCATATGCTTTAGAGTAAATAATATGGTATCAAATTCATCACCCTTGAATTTCATCACATAAAGTAGAATTAAGACATAATGAGGATGTGTCAAATGATAAAACATTTCATCATGATTAGCTTGCGTCCTTTCAAGCAATTCCTCAGGTCTCTAGCAAATTCTTCAGATGATGATATTCATCTGGAGAGCTAACCTCTAGAAGTGATTACTTCAATTACTTCACCACCCACATCTAAAGGGGTGGCAAAGCGTTCATCATCCTGGGAGCACCATAAGAGAATTGAGGCATTTAAGCTAATGCACTTCGTTTCACAGGAGGGGGTTAGAGTACTCAAATGAATATGCAGAGAAGTTCTTTGAGGACTAATGAATATAGTGATTTGAGGAATAGTGCACATATTATGTCCCTTATAGTTTCCCTGCATATCATAAGCATTAGTGCGAGTACGAGCAGAGTTTTGACCCTATGAGGCGTTTGATCCACGTGGAGACTTTGGTCCACTTGAGGAATTTGATCTAGGGTTCCTGTTCTTCATTGGTGGTGTCATGAGGACATTCACCTCAAGACTTTCCAAGTTGCTTTTGGGAACCTAGATTTTCCACAAGGGTGGTCCATTCATGCAGTTAGTTCCAACATATCTAGCAAATACTTCACCATTCTGATTTTTGAACAGTTTATAGTTTGAGTCAAATGACTCATCACACGGAAATGAAGTTTCACATGCAAAGCCTGATAGAGTAGATGGATCAATAGGAGATCCTTTTGCAGTAACCCATGCGGTTTCGGGATACTGCTCAGATTTCCAGTATGACCCATCAACATTCAGTTTCCTCTCAAATGCAATACCCTCTTTCCTAGGGTTTCTGTTCAGAATCTGCTTTTTGAGCACATCGCAAAGTGTTCGATACCTATTGAGGCTTTTGTAAATGCCTGGCACATACAATTCCTTCAACCCTGCATTTTTGTGAGTGACATTTCTGGTTTCTCAAGTGAGGAATTTGTAACCACAGATACAGTTGAAGAATTTGTAGCAATAGAAGCATTTGAAGTTTCAGGTGAAGAATTAGCATATTTGCATTCGGTTCATTTCAAGCACGGTGGAATGAATTCTTCTTGAGTAGTAATGATTTGTTGAGCAAGCAAAGAATCATTTTCAATTTGAAGATCATCATGAGATGCCCTCAGCTTCTCAACATCTTTCTTTCTTTGAAGAAATTCATAAGAAAGCTTCTCATGATTGGCCAAGAGGGTGACATGATGATCCTGAAGACTATCAAACCTATACTGAATACTTTTGACATCATTAGTCAAGATTTGAGTCTGATCCATTTCCTCATTCAATAGGTCATTGCTTTTGTCTAGTAGTTTCTAAAGCTTTTCAATGGCAGTTAGTTGCTTCGTGGCAATATTAGAAATGTTGTAGTAACTCGGTTTTTGATAGTCATCGGGTTCATAGTCACTAGAGCCACAAGAGGAAGTGTGGTTGGGTACCTTTGAACCTTTCTCCATGAAGCAATAGATGGGAGCAAAGTCGTCATCACAGTCATCAGTGTTGTTGTCGTTGTCATTTTCTTCAAGGTTGGAGATGGACTTGCTGATGAATGTGGTAGCAAAGGCTAGGCTTTCCACACCAGACTCTGACACCTCTTCAGAACATTCCTCTTCATCACATTCCTCAGATTCTTCTTCAGAATCCATTTCCTTGCCAATAAGAGCCCGAGCCTTTATAAAGTTCTTCTTCTTGTGTGATGTGGACTTTTAGGATGAGGACTTTGAAGATTTCTTGTTTTTCTTTGAGTCATCAGAACTATCATCCTTGTATTTCTTCTTCTTTGATTCCTTCACTCAGTGAGGTCAGTCAGCAATATAGTGACCACACTTCTTGCATTTATAGCGGGTTATCTTCTTGTAGTCCTCAGATGGAGATTCTTATTTCCCCCATGTCTCTTCTTGAAGACTTTCTGAACTGGCCTCGTCTTGAGAACTTCTGGAATTTCCTCACGAGCATACCAAGTTCCTAACCAAGTTCTTCAGGATTACTAAGGCTGCAGTCAGAGTCTTCTTCTTCAAATGTGGAAACAACCTTTGCCTTCACAGCACGAGGTCTTCCTTAGCTAACTCCATCAAGGTATCTTTTCTCAGCTTGCTCGAATTCATGAGTATTGAGTCTTTCAAGAATATCAGCAGGATCTAGTGCCTTGTACTCTCTTCGTTCTTGAATCATCACAACCAATGTACCAAATGAAGAATCAAGAGATCTCAGCAGTTTCTTCACCACCTCATGGGGAGTGATGTTTGTGGCTCCAAGAGCGTGTAGCTCATTTGAGATATTAGTGAGGAGATTGAAAGTATCCTGACAACTTTCATTATTAAGTCTCTTGAAGTAGTTGAAGATATTGCGAAGAACATCAACCCGAGAGTCATGTTGAGTAGACACTCCTTCATTGACCTTGGATAGCCTTTCCCAGATTACTTTGCAGAGCCCAAAACACTCACTATACCATATTGGGCTTTGCTCAGATGGCCACATATGATATTCTTCGGTTGGGAGTCGAGTTGCTTGAATGTCTTCATATCAGCAAAATTGATAGTTTTAGACACAGTGGGAACACGTCTTTCCGCAATATACCAGAAATCGTTATAAATTGCTTCAAGGTGCATGTGCATCTTGTTCTTCCAGTAGGGGAAGTCCTTCCCTTCGAAGGTAGGACAACCGCTAGTGACCCTGATCATACGTGCGGTCGACATAACTAAAACTCTAGGTCGTTAAACCAAAATCACATAGAAAAAGGGAGTACCTTGCTCTAATACCAATTTAAAGTGCGTTATATCGAATAGAGGGGGTGAATAAGATATTTTTGTGAATTCGTCACTTAGGAAATTCCTAGGGAGGAAAGTCCTTAGTCACGAACTCCGTGCACTGGAATAAGTACGCAGGCAAGCATGCAAAACAACAATAGCATAGTCTTCAGAGTGAAATGTAACGTTCGGTTTACACAAGTAGTGTGTTCAGGATATACAGGTGAAGAACAAGTTGGATATACAGGTGAAGAACAAGTTAAGTGAAGAATTTAGGGCGAGTAAATTGAGAAAGTATTCAGTCAAATTCTCCAAAAGTAACGTTCAAAGTCATCAACATATAACTGAGGAAATGAAAGGGTTGAGGAATTAGAACCAGGTACTCGGTGAAGACACTGGTTTGATGACCTAGTTCCAACTGTTGTGATAGTCGTATGTCTCGTTTGGATCGGCTTGGTATTTAAACCAAAGGAAACACAGTCCTAGGACACACAGTCCTTACCGTATTCTCCTTGAGCTAAGGACACACAGTCCTTACCCAACACTCGTGGTAAGTCTTCAGGGAAGACTTCCAAACCCTCACAAACTTGGCCACCCGCCGATCCACAATTCACTATTGGATGCTTTAGACCATGATGCCTGATGATCTGGAGGATGCCCAGTCATCAAAGGTAACAAGTGTCAGTTCCACACAGGAACAATCTCTTCAGTGATGCTCAATCACTTTGTGGTTTTGGGGTTTTGGTTTGGGTGTTTGGGGTTTTTCCTCACTAATGAATATCTCTCAAATTCTTCGAGGAATGGGTTGCTCTCAAATTACAAGTGTCGGTTTCTCTCACGGAGCAGCCAACCAACTACTGGTTATGGGGGCGGTTATTTATAGCTGGGGAGCAATCCCGACATGATCTGACATAAATGCCCCCAATGATAATGACCGTTATGTGGATAAGGTTGGGGACAGCTGGCGCGCAACGCAGCAACGGTCGAAACGTTTCAACTGTGAAAGTCCTCATGTCGCTCATGTTCCTCGCTGATAGGTAATTCGTTATGGAAAAAACCTAACTCCTCAGTTACATCAAATTCCTCAGAGACCAGAAGATCTTCGTCTCTATCATTGAAGAATTTGACTAAACAGTAAAAGATTTCCAAACTCTTCACCCGAAGGATTTATATGTGTAGGCTTTGAGATGAGCATCACTTGGAAACTTTTCCTTAGTTTTACCTCGACCCCCTTTAAACGTACGGTGGGCCTATGACACGGAATACATGAATTGAAAACAACGAAAATGAAAGTCTTCACGCTCAAAAGTCCTCACATCATTTTCTTAACGGACACACCAATTTCCTCATTTTCAAAGTCTTCGAGGAAATACCAAAGTCTTCAGCTGAAGACATTTATTTTATGGGTCGATATTCTTAGAATAACTCAAACTCCTCGATGACTTAAAGAGCATGAGTACACTCACAAACACAATATTCTCCTAACTTATAAGTCTTCAATACACCAAAATCACTAAGGGGCACTAGATGCACTTACAACAATGATGAGTGCATCTTCGCTTTGACCCACATGATGTAATTTCTTTTTTGTGGTGCGTTTGTTGGGATCCGATAAATTGTGGGTTTATGTTCATATTATTCATGATAAATATTTGAGTCTTTTCCAAATACTAATATGATTCTTATGTGCATGACTGTTAGAGCTTCGTAATTCTCTTCGATCTATTGAAATGGTTTGGCCAACTAGATTGATATTTCTTCGGTGAGAGAGGTGCATTGTAGTAGGTTCAACCTAGCGAATTTCTATATCCCGGTGATAGAAGGGGACAAGATACAGCTTTGTGTTTCTTCTACTAAGGACAAAATTATGGGGTTTATTCATATTGCTTGAATTTACTTTGCTACATCATGTCATTGAACCATGCATTACTCTGTTTTACTTAATACTCTAGATGCATGTTGGATAGCGGTCCATGAGTGGATTAATAGTAATAGGTGCGAGAAGGAGTCGGCCTATATTTGTATGGACGTGATTCCTATATACACATGATCATTGCTCTGAATATCGCATAACTATCCGCCTTTTTCTCAATTGCCTAACAGTAATTTGTTTACCCACCGTATGTGATTTTCCATGAGAGATTCCATTAGGGAAAACTATAGCCCTCGTGTCTATTCACCATATATTTACGAAACCTTCAATACCATGATGCCATTTACTTTCTTTTTATTTTGCAATTTACAACTATCTACAATTATCTACACACATCATCGCTTGCAAAAAACAAGTTCAAGGGGATTGAAAATCATCTTGCCCGCGTTGGGTGCAGGTTGTTTGTTCTTTTGTGTGCACCCACTGAAGATGGTTGTGATTAATATTCCTATTGGTTCTATAAACATTGGTTTCATAACTGAGGGAAATACTTACCCACATTACACTGTGATAATCCGCTCCTCTTCACGGAAAAAACCCAACACATATCACAAATATGAGGAAGGATTTCTGGCGCCGTTACCAACTACCAACTAACTGCACACAAATTTTCATTCACTTTTACTCCTTTTTATTTGTGGGTATATTAAGTGTGACTCATAAAAAATAAAAATAGAAAAATATTTACCTTTGCTTGCTTAGGTTGTCACCATTTTGCATATTCGTTCTCTAGTTTGCTTGAAAGTTGCTATCATGACTGAGTTTGAAATTAGTGATGCCTCTGCCTCTAGTGCGGAAGACCTTGATTTTCCAACTTCACCTTGCGATGAGAATGCTAAAAGGAATTTTTATCAAGTCGCTAATGAAAAACTTGAAAATGTTGTGGATGATGATCCTTCTAATATAGAACCTATTATCCAAACTAAGAAACTCCACATAGGTTGTCATAATATTATTGGAAAGAGTGGGATTCATTTTTTTCACTTGTGCAGGATCATTGCCATTGATAGGAGGATTTATTGTTGATAGAACTACAAGTTATGAAGATGATATATCTTTGCTTATAGTACAATTGGAAATACAATTTGTGTACATGCATCCTTTCACACAATGGTTGTTTCTAGAATTCTCTAATATCCATAAAGCTTCCACTAAACATCTAGCTACTATATTTCTTTGTTAAGAATTTACTAATATCATACAATAAGATAGGGATATATTTGCTCACTATAGGGTTAATGGTGAGTGCCCATCCATAGAGGGGACTCTTTATGAGTTGGAAGAATAAGAAAACTAAGATCCACGGACTATGTTGCTTATGATAAGAATCTTAGAAAGAAGGTTTCATTTAATGTCTTAGTTGATAAGATTTCTGAACATAATGATCAATTTGCTATACCAAAACTTGGATTGGATTATGAACTTATAGTAAAATTAAGGAAATACCTCAATCGTAACTTATACAATGAGGAGCTAACTATCATTTATGAAAAACCTAAGGAAGAGCCTCATGTTCCTCCCGAAGTATAGCTTTCGGATCCTAATGTTGTGTTATTTAGTCCCTTCAATTATTTTTGATTACCTATCAGAAAACTTTACGCTAAAAGGAGGGAATATAATTATAGCATGATGGGTCCTTCTCTCAAAGATGACAACACTTGAAACTATGCAATATGCCTAGCTAGGGGCGTAGAACAATAGCGCTTGTTGGGAGGCAACCCAATAGTAATCTTTATTTTTTCTTGTACTTTCTATTTGTTTGTGATAACATGATTATTTCCTCTGTAGTGATTGTGTTTTTATTTTTTAATTTTCGTTTGTGCCAAGTAAAGCCTTCGGGATGATTTGTATGATGAGTAGAATTGATACGGTGCAAAAACAGAAACTTTGACGCCAGTGCAGAATTTCTTTGATTTTACTGGAATGTCTTTTTAAGCTTAATTTTTTACACAGTACTGACATACAAATTTCCCATGTCATCCTACTTTGTCAGATTTTTGGAGTTGCATAAGTATGGCGATCAAATATATTACTACAGACTATTCTATTTTAAACATATTTTATTTGTTGCATGCATAGTTTGCTTCTTTTGATTATGCTATGGATTATATCGGGTGTATAAGCCATGAATAAGTTAGAATGCAGTACCTTATGCTAAAATAAAAGAAGGATCAATTTATAACAATACCTAGAAGTGTTTATTAGATTGCCTATATTAACATATCTCACGAAGTTTTGTTGAGTTTTATGTGATTGAAGTTTTCAAGTTTTGGGTATTATCACGATGGACAAAGGAATAAGGATAATCAAAAGCCCAAGCTTGGGAATGCCCAAGGCACCCCAAGGTAATATTCTAGGAATACTCAAGCGTCTAAGCTTGTCTCAATCCATCGGTATATCACTTGGAGGTACGTTTTTATTCATCAAATGATATGAGTTTTGCTTGAAAAAACGTTTGCTTTTGTTTACTTTTACTTTCAGTTTGCCACAATCATCGTTTGATGTACACACCTATTTGAGAGAGATAAGCCACCATCATAATTTGTTAGAATACTCTATGTGCTTCACTTATATCTTTTGAGCTTAGAAGTTGATCTAGTACTTCACTTATATCTTTTTGAGCACGGTGGCGTCTAGATTTTATAGAAATATCATACTCTCATTCTGAACTTATAATTGTTTGAGACCTAAATAAATAGTGATGGTAATTTGCATGGGTCGTAATACTAGATAAAAAAATAATAGGTGTTCAATGAATGATAATTAAAACCATCATGTAGCACATATAGAGAAATTGTGGGTTAATGATATTCATGTGGTGATATGAAAAAGGTGTGAGTGCATTATTATTAATTCAGACAGGTGTAGATATTAAGATATATTAAATTTCTTCTTCATCTAAAAATTAAAAGGTCATGGTGATGATGTGTGAGCATTTCTATTCCACATTGAAATCCTAGTGTTGTTTCGAGTCGGAGTCGTATGATGGTTAATTCCTCCCAACCCTCTCCCTCTGGGCATGCAATTAGTACTTTGATTTTTCATAGAACTAATAAAAATTTGCAATAAGTATATGTGTTATTCATGACTAATGTGACACCATGGACATACGCAATCTCACCTCCTCATATTTGCTAGCCTCTTCGGCATCGTGCCTTGCTCATTCTCACCTCGAGGATCGGTGCAACTTTCAGCGGTGCATCCAAACCTCATGACATAACATGCTCTATTGCACATAAGCCTTCTTTTATCTTCATCAAAACAGCCACCATACCTACCTATCATGGCAGTTCCATAGCCATTCTGAGATATATTTCCATGCAAATTTCATCGTCACTTCACATGACTAGTTCGTTCATCATCATAATGCTTTGCATGATCATATAAAGCTGACATAGTATTTGTGGAAAAGCCACCGTTCATCATATTTTTGATACATGTCATGCTAGATCTTTGCACATCCTGGTACACTGTGAGAGGCATCCATACAAATTCATATTGTCCTACCAGTTTTCATATTTAGTTGTAAGTAAATAAAAGTGTGATGATCATCATTATTAGAGCATTGTCCTAGTGAGGAAATAAAAATGAGGGAGGCCAAAGGAGTCAACCATAATAAAAAAATGAATGATAAAAAGGAGAGAAGAGACTTTCTACTTTCCTTTAACACACTTGTACCTCAAAGTGGCACCTTGTTCTTTATATAAAGAGTCTCAGGATATATCATTCATATGCTAGTGGGAATCAAATTTTCATAAACTTGGCTTGTATATTCTGATGGCAGGCTTCCTCAAATGCCCGAGATCTTCATGAGCAAGCGAGTTGGATGTACACCCCACTTAGCTTCAATTGAGCTTTCATACACTTATAGCTCTAGTGCATCATTTGCATGGCAATCCATACTCCTTGCATCGATATATATCAACGGGCATCTCCATATCCCGTTGGTATTCCTAGTTGATGTGAGACTATCTCTCCACTTTCCACCCCTTCCAAACCTACCACCATACTCTATCCCGCCTATATGCTAAGTCCAATGGTTCAAGCTCATATATTGCATGAAGAATAAAAAGTTGATGCATATTGAAAAAGTAGGATGCAATTGCCTGGCTTGGACACCGTGGTGCTTGACATGTGGTGAAGATGGATCCATGCCTTGCTAATATAATAAGATGAATGGGATAAGTAAAACAATCTTTGAGGATCGTATACTTTGAAATATTAATGTTTTTTATGCTTATACTTATAAGTATTGCTATGTTAATGTTTATTAATTCATCGTTTCTCAGTGAGCATACATGCACAAGGTTACATAATAGGTAGCATGTCACATCAAAAATTCTATTTTTATCATATACCTACTCGAGGACCAAAGTTGTCAGAATCATGACTCAAGTCTTAGAATCTTACGATCTTACGATCCAAACTAGCCCCTCCGATTCTACAATTTTTCTCATAAAATCTAAGTTTCTACGATACTAATAGTTAAGATTCTACGATTCACGATCCTAGCGACGGAGCTCCGATCCGATTCAGAATCACGATTCTGACAACTTTGTCAAGGACGAGCAGGAATTAAGCTCGGGGATGCTTGATACGTCTCCAATGTATCTATAATTTTTGATTGTTCCATGCTAATATATTATCATTCTAGAATACTATTTGGGTATTTATTTACCAATTTATATTACTTATGAGAAAAAACGTATTGCCCGTGTGCCTAGTGCCAGTCGTTATTTTCTGCATGTTTTTCACTTTTCAAGTTTACCATACCAAACGAAGTCCAATTGACGTGAAACTTTTTGGAGTTTTTTCTGGACTAAAAGAAAATGAACAAGCATCGGAAAAAGGATGGGGGACAGGCGAGGGGCCCCCAAGCCAACACGGCGCGACCTGGGGGCGCCCTATTGGCTTGTGGGCGCCTCGAGGCCCTCATGACTCCATTATCTGGCTTATAAATTCTAAACTAACCAAAAAATATCAGAGGTAGTCCCAAAACACTTTTCATACCGTTGCAAATCTCTGTTTCGACGGGAGGCCATGTGTAGCTCTATTCTCACGCCATGCCGAAGGGGGCATCAATCATGGAGGGCCTCTTCATCAACCTTGCTGCCCTCATGATGATGTTTAATTATTTCACCATAGACCTATGGGTCCATAGCTAGTGCCTAGATGGAAATCTCTGTCTCTGTGTACATCTTCGCTACAATGATCATCGCATCTTTGCTTTGATCCACATCGCGTAATTCCTTTTGTGCGGTGCGCTTGTTGGGACCCAATGAATTGTGGATTTATGTTCAGATTATTCATGATAAATATTTGAGTCTTCTCTGAATACTAATATGATTCTTATGTGCATGATTATGATACCTTTGTAATTATCTCCAATCTATTGAAATAGTTTGGCAAACTAGATTGATATTTCTTCGGTGAGAGAGGTACGTCGTAGTAGGTTCAACCTGGCGAATTCGTATATCCCAGTGACAGAAAAGGACAAGATGCGTCTTTGTGTTGCTGCTACTAAGGATACACCGATGGGGTTTATTCGTATTGCTTGAGCTTCCTTTGTCTACATTACGTCATTGTTCTCCATGCATTACTCTATTTTACTTAATACTCTAGATGCATGCTGGATAGCGCTCGATGAGTGGAGTAATAGTAATAGGTGCAGGCAGGAGTCGGCCTATTTTTTTAGGGACGTGATGTCTATATACACATGATCATTGCCATGAATATCTCATAACTATCCACTATTCTGTCAATTTGTTTACCCACCATATGATATTTTTCATGAGAGATGACATTAGAGAAAACTATAGCCCCGGGGTCTACTCACGATATATTTACAAAACTTTCAATACCTTGGTGCCACTTACTTGATTTTTTGCAATTTACAACTATCTACAATTATCTACACGCCTCACTCGCTTCAAATAACAAGTTCAAGGGGATTCACAACCCTCTTGCCCGCGTTGGGTGCAAGTTGTTTGTTCTTTTGTGTCAAGATGCTAAAGATTTTTGTGGTTGATATTCCTATTGGTCTAATAAACCTTGGTTTCATAACTGAGGGAAATACTTATCCACACTGGGCTGCGATAACCCATTCCTGTTCACGGAAATCCCAACGCAGATCACAAGGATCATAGCTCCACCATCGCCGCCGCCAAGCTGTTGTCCTCTCGGAGATCGCATCTGCTAATCCTCCCTCTCTCACTAGATCGAGCAGGCGGAGACTTCATCGATTCGCATGTGTGCTAAACACGGAGGTACCGTCCGTTCGGTGCTAGATCAGGACAGATCGCGATTGGATGGTGAAGACGTACAACTACATCAACCGTGTTTTTAACGCTTCCGCTTAGCGATCTACAAGAGTACGTAGATACACTCCCCATGTCTTAGCTATGCATCTCCATGGATCGATCTTGCATCTACTTAGGAGATTTTTCTGTTTCTCATGCAACGTTCCCCGGCAGTGGCATCATGAGATAGTTCATGTGTAGATGATATGCATGAGTAGAACACAGAGTGCTTGTGGGCGTTGATGTTAGATTGCTTACCTCCTTGGTCTTATTTTGGTTTGGCGGTATTGTGGGATGAAGCGGCTCAGACCTACCTTACTTGTCCGCACACACGAGATCGGTTCTACCGGCTGAGATGCAACTTGTTTGCATAAAGGTGGTTAGCGGGCATCTATCTCTCGCACTTTAGTTAAATCGGATTCGACAGAGGCAGTCCTTGTAGAAGGTTAAATTGCAACTTGAATATCACCTTTGTGGCTTTGCATAGCTAAGGACGGTTCTTGCCAGTCGCCCATAGCAGCCACGCAAAACTTGCAACAACGAACTAGATGGCATCTAACTTGTTTTTGTAGGGCATGTTGGTATGTGATATGGCCAAGATGTGATATGATATATGTGATGTATGAGATGATCATGTTGTCTAATGGTTATCACGACTTACATGTTGACGAGCATGGCAACCTGCACGAGCCATAGAGTTGTCTTTAATTTGTTTCATGCCTTTTGGTTTACTTTATTGCTATGAGTTAGCAATAGTTGTAGAAGAAAGAGTTGGAGCAACAACCACATGAATATATGATGATGGATATCATGACAACGAAGATCATGGTGTCATGCCGGTAATGATGGATATTAGGCCAGTGCTTTGAAGATGGAGATCGAAAGCACAAGATGATAATGGCCATATCATGTCACATATTTGATTTACATGTGATGTTTATTTTTTATGCATCTTATTTTGATTAAGACAATGGTAACATTATAAGTTGATCCCTCATTAAAATTTCAAGATAAAAATTATGTTCTCCCCAACTATGTAGCATTGCAAAAGTTCGTCGTTTCGACGCACCTCGTGATGATCGGGTGTGATAGACTCTTCGTTCGCATACAACGGGTGTAAGCCAGTTTTACACATGTTGATTACTTAGGTTAAACTTGACGAGCCTAGCAAGTATAGACATGGCTTCGGAACAGAGGAGACCAAAAGGTCGAGCTTGAGTCATATAGTAGATATGATGAACATGGAGATGTTCACCACTGAACCCACCTCATTTCATGTGATTATCGGACTTGGGTTGGTGGATTTTGATCATGTCACACTTAGAAAACCTGAAGAATGTTGATTTGAGTGTGAGTTCATTATTAATTTGATTAACTGAACCTATTATCATGAACAAGGTCTAAATGCCTTTGCAAATTATGTTATAGATCAATGGCTTGCGCAGTAGTTCCCCTGAATTTTGATGCGTTCCTAGAGAAAGCTAAGCTGAAATATGATGGAAGTAACTATGCGAACTGGGTCCATAATCTAAGGAGTATCCTCACGGCTTCGCAAAAGGCTTATGTCCTTGATGTGTTGCTTGAGGCGCCAACCGCTCCAGGGTTGTGTGCAGATGTTGTGAACGTCTGGTAGGCACATTCTGGTGACTACTTAATAATTCAGTGTGCTATGTTGTACGTCTTAGAATCAGGACTTCAAAAGCGTTTTGAATTCCATGGTGCGTATGAGATGTTCGAGGAGCTGAAACCAGTATTTTAAGCTAATGTCCGGATTGAGAGATATGAGACCTCCGATAAATTCTTCGCCTGCAAAATCGATGATAATAGTTGTGCCAGTGAGCATATACTCAGAATGTGTGGGTACTGCAACCGCTTGAATTACTTGGGAGTTAAGATTCCGCGTGAGACAGTTACTGGCAGAGTTCTCAAGTCACGGCCACCTAGGTACATGGGCTTCATGATGAACTATAATATGCAAGGGATGAACAAGTCAATCTCCGAGCTATTCGCGATGTTAAATGTCGCGGAAGTAGAAATCAAGAAGGAGCATCAAGTGTCGATGGTGAATTAAAGCACTAGTTTTAATAAAGGCAAGGGCATGAAGGGAAACTTTAGGAAGAACAGCAAGTCAGTTGCCGCTCCCATGAAGAAACCCAAGGCTGGACCTAAGCTTGATACTCAATGCTTCTACTGCAAGGGAACTAGCCACTAGAAGTGGAACTACCCCAACTACGTGGCTGATAAGAAGGCTGGCAACGCAACAAAGGTATATTTGATATACATGTTATTAATGTGTACCTTAGTAGTTCTCGTAGTAGTGCCTGGGTATTTGTTACCGGTTTGGTTGCTCATATTTGTAACTCAAAGCAGGAACTACGGAATAAACGGAGGCTCGCAAAGGACGAGGTGACAATGCGCATCGGAAATGGTTCCAAGGTTGATGTGATCATTGTCGGCACGCTCACTCTTTGATTACCATCGGGATTAGTTTTCAACCTAAATAATTGTTATTTGGTGCCTTCACTGAGCATGAACATTATATTTGTATGTTGTTTATTGCGAGACAGTTATTCATTTAAATCAGAGAATAATAGTTGTTCTATTTATATGAGAAACATCTTGTATGGTATTGCACCTAATGTGAATGGTTTATTCTTGTTGCATCTCAATTGTAGTGATACACATATTCATAACATTGATGCCAAAAGATGAAAAGTTAATAATGATAGTACGAGTTTCTTGTGGCACTGCCACTTAGGTCATATTGGTGTAAAGTGCATTAAGAAGCTCCATGCTGATGGACTTTTGGAATCACTCGACTTAGAATCGCTTGATAAATTCGAACCATGCCTCATGGGCAAGATGACAAAAACACCCGTTTTCCAGAACAATGGAGAGGGAAAGTGACTTGCTAGAAATCATACATACTGATGTGTGCGATCCAATGAGTATTGAAGCATGCATTGGATATCGTTATTTTCTTACCTTCACTCATGATTTGAGTACATATGGGTATATTTACTTAATGAAACACAAGTTTGAAATGTTTGAAAAGTTCAAGCAATTTTGGAGTGAAGTTGAGAATCATCATAACAAGAAGATAAAGTTCCTATGATCTGGTCATGGTGTTGAATATCTGAGTTATGAGTTTGGTATGCACTTAAGACAGTTCGGAATTGTTTCACAGCTCACCAACCTGGAACACCACAACGAAATGGTGTCTCTGAACATCGTACTTGTATCGTATTAGATATGGTGCGTTCTATGATGTCTATTACCGATTTGCCACCATCGTTTTAGGGATATGCATTAGAGACAGTTGCATTCACACTACTGGAATCAGAGATTTTGTCATCTGTTGCTTCTTTGTCGTCTGCTGGATGATGGCAAAGACTCTCTTTGCCATCAGCTCCCAAACACCAGACGGGGAAGAGTTGGCTGATGGCAAAGATACTATTTTCCATCACCCAGCTCTTTGCTGTCCGCCAGCTGACGGCAAAGAGAATTTAGGCCGACGGCATAGAGCACAGGTGGCCCACCCTGCAACCCTTCTCTCCCCCCTAACGGCCTCTCTCTTTGTCATCTGCTTTTCTCCTCTGTGTCGTTGGGGGGCAGACGGCAAAGAGGTTGCGCCCTAACGGTCGTCGCCCCCACGCCGACGCGCCTCTCTCCACTAACGATCGTCGCGCCCCACCCACCCCTCTCTCTCAAACCCAAAACGACCACCGCCGTCGCGCCCTCCTCCACCTTGCGCTGCCGCGTCCTCCTCCTCCCTGTGCCCCCACCGCTCCCTCCTCCTCCTTGCGCCCCCTCCTCCAACACGCCCCTCCTCCTCCCCAGTACCTCCTCCTCCACCACCGCCATCGAAGCTCGCCCATTCTCCATCATCGCCCCCTCCGCCACCACCGCCCTCTCCTCGACTACCGCGCCCTCCTCCTCCCCATGACCCCCTCCTTCACCACCGCGTCGCCCCTCCTCCACCGTGTCGACCCCTTCCTCCTCCCCGCTACCGCCTCCTCCCTGCGCCCCCTCCTCCTCTTGGCGCCGCCCCCTCCTCGTGGCTCCCCTCCCCGAGGCTTCCCCCCTCCTTCGGTCGCCCCGGCCGTCCCCAACTCCGGTGAGTGCCCCCACCCCTGTTTTTTCTATTTTTTCTCTTCTAAATTACATAGTTAAATTAGATAGTTAGTGTGTTTAATGTTTTCTGTTAAATTAGATAGTTATTTGTATTTTCTGTTTTTTCTTTTGAATTAAATAGTTAGCTTTTCCTGTTTTTCTTTTGTTAAATTACATAGTTGGTTTGTTAGGTAGAAAAAAGTAGATAGAAAATAAAAAACAGATAGAAAATAAAAAACTTAGAAGAAAATAAGAGAAGAAAAAAACTAGACGAAAGAAGAAGAAGAAGAAGAAGAAGAAGAAGAAGAAGAAGAAGAAGAAGAAGAAGAAGAAAGAAGAAGAAGAAGAAGAAGAAGAAGAAGAAGAAGAAGAAGAAGAAGAAGAAGAAGAAGAAGAAGAAGAAGAAGAAGAAGGAGGAGAGGAGAAGAAAGAGAAAAGAAAGAAATAAAGAAAGAAGAAGAAGAAGAAGATGATGATGATGATGATGATGATGAAGAAGAAGAAGAAGAATATGATGATGAAGAAGAAGAAGAAGAAGAAGAAGAGGAAAAAGGAAAAGAAGGAAGAAGAAGAAGAAGAAGAAGAAGAAGAAGAAGAAGAGAGAAGAAGAAGAAGATGAAGAAGAAGAAGACGAAGACGAAGAAGAAGAAGAAGCAGAAGAAGAAGAAGAAAAGGAAGAAGAAGAAAAGGAAGAAGAGGAAAAAAGAAGAGGAAGAAGAAGAAAATGACACCCTGACACCACGACACGATGCCCCGACACCCCGACACAACGCCCCGACACCCCGACACGACGCCCCGACAAGACATCACGACACCCCGGCACGAAACTCCACGCATCTATTAATACGCCGCCCCCGACGACACTGACCCCCAACCCCCGACCCACGACACCTCTTCGTCCTCTTGTTGACCGAAAAGGTGATCTTCGGCCCCCAGAGGCCGCCGATCGTGGACCTCACTAGGAGAATTCTCGGAGAGGACAGGAGAGGCGGAGCAGAGAGGTCTCCCGAACCGGAAGAGTTGGCGTGCTGACCCTTCGACCGTGCATCGGCATACCTAAGGGCGCAGGGGACGAGCGAGTTAGGGGGTTCCTCGACATTGATGGAATCCTAAATGACAAATATATAGGTCATATATTTGTGTTAGGTCATATATTTACATGTGCAGTAGTCTCGTTGCTGTGAGGTTTGTTGTGCGAAGACCTCCCCATGCATTCTACGAGCTCCGCCCCTGCATTCGTGGGTGAGTACAAATGTCATCTCCCCCTCACCCCTTCATTTGCCCTGTGTCGGTATTCGGATGAAACTTGCTAGATATAGGTAAATTAATTTATCAGTATGTGTGACCAGTATGCGTCTCCCATTTGAAAGGGTTACAGTTATAAATATGCATGCATTTGCATATATTTATAACCGTGATTCTTCCGAATTGTCCAATGTTATCCATGGACAGCCTGACTATGTGTAGATTGGGTTCGTTTTCCCATATGCTTTGTTCCGGATCCGATGCATAATTTCGTCAGTGCCTCCCTGTTGTTCTCCGGATACACATCCTCTCTATTTATTGCGGAGACGTGTATCAGGAGAACAGCGGGGAGGTGCTACCGAAATTTTGCGTTGGATCTCGAGCAGAGCATGGGAAAACGAACCCAATCTACACATACTCGGGTGGGATTAGGACCTATCTTTACCTATTAGCGTGTAGGTTGCATGGACGTAATAAAAATGGCGAACCTGATTAACTAATGAATATATATGCTGAATGATATATAAATATATTTCTTGTGTCTTTAGTAACTAGGCAAGATGAGTGATCGTGCGTGGATGCACATCGGACACCCTAGTCAGAAAGAGATGACGAAAGAATGGTTTCTAAAAACCAAGGAGTTTGTGAAAGCCGCATTTGCAAATGGCAAGGAAACAAACTGGTGCCATTGTCCTGAATGCGACAACTACAAAAAGAGGACAGAGGTTGTAATGATTAAACACCTATAGAGGAGGGGTTTTAAGCCTAATTATACGGTTTGGACATTTAATGGTGAGTATATACAACGCACCAGAGCTGAGGTGGTTCGTCGCCGCACCGACGAGCATGGTACCGGGATCGAAGACATGGTGCACGACTTTGATGATGCTCGGGATTCGGAAGATGAGATGGAGGAATCTGCAAAGGCCTTCTATGAAATGTTGGAGTCTTCAAAACGCCCTCTCCACGAGCACACTGAGCTTTGTCAGCTAGATGCCATTGCACAAGTAATGGCTCTGAAGGCTCAGTTCAACTTGGGAAGAAAATGCTACGACGCGATGATGGCACTATTTGGATGCTTTCTACCCAAAGGCCATGTCATGCCTGCAAACCTGTACTAGTCGGACAAAATACTTCGTGTACTTAAGATGCCCTATGAGAAGATAGATGCATGTGAGAAAGGATGTGTCTTATTTAGGAAGGAGTATGCACACTAGGACTATTGTCCCAATTGTGAGTCTTGCAGGTATCTTGTGGTAGACAATGGTACGGGTGAGAAGAGGCAGACCAAAATCACAGTTAGTGTTCTTCGATATATGCCAATCATACCAAGGCTTCAACGTCTTTTCGTGGTCGAAGAGACAGCCAAATAGATGACATGTCAAAAAATGGGCAAAAGAACCGAACTAGATGTGGATGGGAATAAAATGGCGGTACACACATTGGATGGAGAAGCATGGAAACATTTCTATGGATTGCATCAGGATAAAGCGGCAGATCCAGGAATCCTCGAGTCTGCATCACCACGGATTTTTTTTAATCCCTTCGGCATGACGGCAACCCAATACAGTAGTTGGCATGTATTTGTCATTCCACTCAATCTCCCCCCCCCCCCCCCGGCAGATTATGGAAAGAAAGAACATATTTCTGACGTTGATAATTCCAGGGCCCAATTATCCGGGGAAGAATATGAATGTGTACATGCAGCCGCTTAAGGATGAATTGCAAAAAGCTTGGGATAATGGGGTCAAGACATGCGATGCCGCTAGAAAAGAAAACTTCAAAATGCATGTGTGGTACATGTACTCTATGCATGACTTGCCGCCGTATGCGCTATTCTCTGGATCGTGTGTGCATGGAAGGTTCCCGTGCCCCACATGCAAGGCAGCTCTTTAGTTTCATTGGTTGCAGGATGGTCGGAAGTATTCTTGATTTGACTTGCATAGACAGTTCCTGGATCCTGACCATCAGTTCAGAAAAGACAAGAAGAACTTTACCAAAGGTAAAGTTGTCAAAAACTTGGCACCACCTGCGTTGATAGGCCAATAGACCCTGGATCAGTTAAACACCCTCGAGCCTGATCCAGAGCGTCCACGGTATTTCAAGGGGTATAATTCAAAACAGGCCTCGACTCACAAGCCATGCTTGTGAGATCTGCCTTACTTCAAAGACCTCCTTCTTCCACACAATATCGACGTGATGCACACTGAAAAGAATATCGGAGAGGATATTTTTGGTACATTGTTCGACATAGATGGGAAGGCAAAGGATAATACTAAGGCTAGAGTCGATCAAGAGACACTATGTCATAGACCGTTACAAAACATGCGACAAGGCAAAGGAAAGCAGAAGTGGTCGAAGCCGAAGGCCTGGTTCAATCTTGGAAGGCCAGCTATGAGAGAAATTATCTTGTGGGTCAAAATGCACTTGATGTTCCCTGATGGGTATGCAGCAAATATAAAGAGGGGAGCGTGTCTTGAAAAATTAAAAATATTTGGTCTCAAGAGTCATGATTGGCACATATGGCTTGAGAGGGTAATGCCAGTGATGTTACGTGGCTTTATTCCTGAGGATGAATGGCTAGTACTGGCAGAGCTGAGCTATTTCTTCTGTGTTCTTTGTGCGAAAGAATTGTCGCCTAGCGTGGTAGATGACATGGAGGAGTTTGCAGCGGAGTTGTTGTGCAAGTTAGAGAAGATCTTTCTGCCGGGCTTCTTTAATCCAATGCAGCATTTGATTTTACATCTATCGACCGAGGAAAGATTGGGTGGGCCTGTGCAAAATCGTTGGTGCTATGCAACTGAGAGGATGCATAAGACGCTCCGAGCTAAATGTAAAAATAAGCGTAGAATTGAAGCATCGATGGCTGAGGCATTCATTACTGAGTAGGTTGAAAACTTTGTGACAGCACACTACGAAGCCAAAAATCATCATTTGCATAATCCGAAGCCTCAGTACAATGATGCAGGCCCTAAAAAAGGTGGATCCAACCTGAGCCTATTCAAAGGGAAGCTCGCACCAGCCGGTGCTTCAAAACCAATAACGTTGGATGTCAAAGAATGGCGAAACATTTTGTTGTATATCTTCAACAACCTAACAGAAGTGCGGCCATACATCGAGTAAGTTCTCGGCACATTTTTCTGTAACTACTAATTCCTTTGAACTGCTCTTATTCCTGGATATTTCATACAGCTGATATGTCGCCAAATTCTCGGATGGAGCGGTGATCCAAAATGATTCCGTTGAAGAGTATGAGCTTCTGGCAAAGCATGGACGCGGCTATCCCGGTTTCATCTATTGGTTCAAACAAACGGTAATTATCAATAATGGACCATTTCATTTCTTGGTCTAACTTTCAGCTAATGCAACAATCGTTTTGTATTAAACTTGTAGGCTAATTCAGAGCCTATGGACGCCGAATTGAGACAAGCCGCTAATGGTTTTGACTATAAGGTCTGTTCATTTGAGAAATGCAACATCAACGGGTATCTCTTTCGTACCTTTGGCAAAGAGCTATCTATGCCCGACCGAAAATGTACAAATTGTGGTGTCTCTGCTACCGGCGAAGGTGATATCGAGTATTATGGAAGCGTTGAAGCAATTTATGAACTTCAATTCTATGGTGAAAACCCACCGAACGTCGTAGTCTTCAAATGTTATTGGTTCCAGCCGAAGGAGACTAGAAGCACTCATGAACATATAGAACTAGTCGAAATCAATCCAAACACCCATTTAGATGTTCCCGATGTCTATATTACGGCTCAACACACGACCCAAGTTTTCTATCTACCGTGGGCATGCCAAACTGATAAGAATCTGGAAGGTTGGTATGTTGTTTATGAAGTGCCGCCATGTGTTAGACCACCTCCCCCAAATGAACAGGATTATGAACCTCACATTAACCCAGACACATATGATGGATAATTCTTCCCAGAAACACGTCTTTCCAAGAAACATTTCAAGAACTACCGTCCTTCACCCCAGAACATGGAAGTAGACAGCGATAATGAATCCGACTTCACCCCTGAGCCGGAACCAGCAGAGCTGGAACTAGAAGAGGTTACTGATGCAAATGACCTGTTAATGCTTGACCAATTACAGAAAGGCCTTCCACAACTTCATGCCGTTGAACCCGATGAGCACGTCATTCATGAAGACATGCGTGATAGTGATGATGATGATGCATTTATTGATGATGATTATTAGTTTGTAAGATTCCCAACTAAAATTATATATGTACATATTATTATTCATGTCAGTTATTTAATTTTTTATGTTGTACTAATTTCTTTTAATCTTTATCATGGCAGGTCAGCAGGTATTGAAAGATGGTGGGCGCGGGTCCAGATCGCTTGACGGGTTCTTCTTCGGCGGCCAGCACGAGGGGTGGTACTTCCATTCCACCCCTATCTCTCTGTAGAGCCTTGGCAAACAGTCTAACGACACCACCCGCGGGTGCTTCTTCGTCGGTGGCATTGCCCACTAGGAGAGGTGCTGGTTGGGTAGGGAAGAAGGGGAAGGGTACACGGAGAGGTGGTGGCCGCGGAAGAGGTAGGCGCACTGTTACACCATCCTCGCCACCACCACCAGCTCATTCACCCGAGCACATGACTACTATGGTGGACCCGTTTGCGGAGGAGGCTACGGGGACTCCCTTTCAGGAGCCTCGGGTGGACGGGCATTCGGCCCAGGAGACTCCGATCCAGGATCAGCCTCGGGTCAAGGTGCCTTCGGCCCACGAGACTCCGGATCCTGAGGCTACGTCCCAGGAGACTCCTGCCACACATGCTTCGGCCGACGTGGAGACGTCCGGATGAGGTGCCTGGTCGGATTGGACGAGGGTCTGGGTGGCTATTCTGTTGATGGCGGAGATGAGTCTACGGATAGTGAGGACGACATGTAGGTGGACGGGGCCATCGTGTACAAGCGTGGTAGTACACGTCTCCCGATCACGTCGGCTACCCGTGATCAGAGGCCGGTGATTAAGCCTGAAGGGGATAGGTAGGTACATTTACTCTTTTTTTAGCTTCTGCCTTCAAGTTTCTTCAAATATCTAATGCATTGACCTTATCATACTGTAGGGGATGGAAACACCCTGGTGGAGTCCGCAAGCCGAACACCGTCCTTGGTGTGCTTTGCCGGACAAATTTTCCAGGGATTGTCACGTTGCCTGGTGAGGGTCAGGTTCCTACACTAGGATTTACCTCGGAGCACTACCAGGCATCGCAGGCCCCGCCGGAGGAGATTATAGATGGTGTCTTGTGCCACACGAGGGCCGAGATGGTGATCAACATCTTTTGGGTACATTATCCTTTTACACAATCTAAAATTAACAATATAGCTAATTATTGTACTAATCGGTGTTGTCTCGTTTGATTGCAGACCTTCTATAGGTGTGAGGAGGGATATGAGGATTAGGCGGCCAAGGTTATCGAGGCCGAGTGTAGGCGGTTATTACAGAACTTACGCCACGAGGCTCGGCCGCATGCCATTCGAAACTACTACGCCACCCGTGGTATTAAGAAGCAAAAGAAGGAGTGTCGCGGAAAGTATCTGAAGAAGGAGCAGTACATGAAGGTAATTACCTATTCTTAAGGCCTTGTACGTAGTTTTCTTCATTTGATTCATAGGCGTAGCACTCAAAATTATTTCTAATAACTTATAGGTGCCCCCGAGATGGTGTGCGGATAAGATGGATTGTTGGGAGGCGTTGGTGGATGAGTGGTGCACATGCAACTGGTGAGCCATCCACGACAATGTGAAGGATCGGTGTAGCCAAATGGTTGGTGTGCCACACCATCAAGGCAGCGCCAACTTACTTCAGTTCGAACGAAACTGGGTATGTGGTTTGCTTCATGATTCATGCAATTCATTCTTCATGCTAGCTTGAGCCCCTTACTAATACTTTGTTCCTCTCTTTTAGGCGCATCACAATAAGACGGAGATGCTAGAGTTGTACGACCTTTATGGCATGGCCCATACCACCTCGTACAAGAAGGCATAGGAATTCTCTGAGTCTGGCCTAGATGATCCAAATAACTTCACCAACATCTCATCCCACCACAAGCTCGTGAAATACAAGGACACGGGGAAGGCTTGGAAAGGGGAGGACTTTAACTTGAGCCAGGAACCTTTGGATCCAGAACTGGTGATGATATCTGGTGGCGGGAGGCCCCATAGCTCGATATCCATTGGAGATGGGATAATACGTTGTCCACTCACTCTCCCGGAGATCAAGGCGCGCTAGTCGAGCTCCTGCACTGAGATAACGCGTCGTCCGTGGATAGTCGATCTTGCCATCGAGGTTAGTTGTACGGACTCAGAAAACTTTCATCCATTTCATTGTGTGTGTGTCCATCGATAATTACTGTGGTAACGAGGAATGGTGTTGCAGGTTGCTCTTAAGAAAGAGAGAGCGGCAAACGAGGTTGCTCTTGAGAAAGAGAGAGCGACAAGCCAGGCTGCTCTTGAGGAGAGGGACCGGACCACGATTCGGTTGATTGAGGAGGAGAGGGCTCGGAATGAGGCGGCTCACCTGGCCATGTACGAGCTTATTGTGGTAAGTTTCTTTTTCACATTAGCCAAATCATGTGTGTAATGTCTGTTTCATTACTAACTAACATGACTTACTCTTCAAAACCGAATTTGCAGTCTATGTACGAGAAGACCGGTCAAGCCCCTCCGCCGATGCCCGTCTTCTCTGCGATTGGCACGGTGAATTTCATTTCAATGGTCATTATAAACTAGTATTAACAATTGAGTGTCATCATGCTAACTGAGACATTGAAAAATATATTTTCTGCAGAATAACTCCCGAGCGGCATCGCACGACCCTTCTACAGGGCAACCTTCTTCAAACGAAGCCGACGCGAGCAACCCTCGTGTTTCTCCTCCTTGATGACCACTGTGGTAAGTTTTCTCCAAAATGACATAATAAGATCCTACTTGATTTCTACTAGGAAAAATGATTAGTGAAACCACTAGTTTCATAACTTAGCCAATTTAGCTCCAAAATGGTTAGTGAAACCACTAGTTTCATAACTTAGCTAATTTAGCTCCAAAATGACATAATTAGCCCATTTAGCTCCAAAAAGACATATTTAGCTAATTTAGCTCCAAGAAGAGGAGAAGAGGAGAAATGAAAAGGAAGAAAAATAAGAAAATAAAAAGAAGAGAAGGAGAAGGAGACGAAGGAGGAGGAGAAGAAGAAGAGAAGAAGGAGAAGGAGGAGAAGAAGGAGAAGGAGCCATCCTTCTTCTCCTTCTTCTTCTCCCCTCCTTATTCTCCTTCTTCTTCTCCTTCTTCTTATCCTCTTCTTTTCTTCTTCTTTTATTCTTCTTCTCCTCCTCCTTCTCCTTCTTCTTTTTCTTCTCCTTCTTCTTTTTCTTCTCCTTCTTCTCTTCTTGCTTCTTCTCTTTCTTCTTAAATTTAGCTTATTTTCCCCCAACAAAGACATACTTAGCTAATTATCCTCCAAAATGACATAATTAGCTTAGTTAGGTAAAAACATCATAAGAACCTAGGTTAGCTCATTAAAATGACTAATTAAGCTCCTAAAAGAAATTATAAGCTCAAAATGGCATAAGAACCTTGGTTAGCTCATTATTATTATATACTTAGCTTGGTTTCCTCTATAATGACATAAGTAGCCCATTTAGCTCCAAAAAGACATAGTTAGCTAATTTAGCTCCAAGAAGAGGAGAGGAGGAGAAATGAAAAGGAAGAAGAAGAAGAAGAAGAAGAGAAAAAGAGGAGAAGGAGAAGGAGAAGAAGGAGGAGGACAAGAAGAAGAGAAGAAGGAGAAGGATCCCTCCTTCTTCTCCTTTTTCTTCTCTCCTCCTTATTCTCCTTCTTCTTCTCCTTCTCCTTTTCCTCTTCTTTTATTCTTCTTCTCCTCCTGCTTCTCCTTCTTCTTTTTCTTCTCCTTCTTCTATTCTTTTTTCTTCTCTTTCTTCTTCAGTTTACCTTATTTTCCCCAACAAAGACATACTTAGCTAATTATCCTCCAAAATGACATAATTAGCTTAGTTAGGTAAAAACATCATAAGAACCTTGGTTAGCTCATTAAAATGACTAATTAAGCTCCTAAAAGACATTATAATTTCAAAATGGCATAAGAACCTTGGTTAGTTCATTAATATTATATACTTAGCTTGTTTTCCTCTATAATGACATAATTAGCCCATTTAGCTCCAAAAAGACATAGTTAGCTAATTTAGCTCCAAGAAGAGGAGAAGTGAAAAGGAAGAAGAAGAATAAGAAGAAGAGAAAAAGAAGAGAAGGAGAAGGAGAAGAAGGAGGAGGAGAAGAAGAAGAGAAGGAGGAGAAGTAGGAGAAGAAGGAGAAGGAACCCTCCTTCTCCTTCTTCTTCTCCTTATTCTTCTCTCCTCCTTATTCTCCTTCTTCTCCTCATTCTTCTTGTCCTCTTCTTTTCTTCTTATTTTCTTCTTCTTCTTCTCGTCCTTCTCCTTCTTCGTTTTCTTCTCCTTCTTCTCTTCTTGCTTCTTCTCTTTCTTCTTCAATTTAGCTTATTTTCCCCAACAAAGACATACTTAGCTAATTATCCTCCAAAATGACATAATTAGCTTAGTTAGGTAAAAACATCAGAAGAACCTTGGTTAGCTCATTAAAATGACTAATTAAGCTCCTAAAAGACAATATAAGCTCAAAATGGCATAAGAACCTTGGTTAGCTCATTAATATTATATACTTAGCTTGTTTTCCTCTATAATGACATAATTAACCCATTTAGCTCCGAAAATACATAGTTAGCTAATTTAGCTCCAAGAAGAGGAGAAGAGGAGAAATGAAAAGGAAGAATAAAAAGAAGAAGAGAAAAGGAGCAGAAGGAGAAGGAGGAGGAGAAGAAGAAAAGAAGAAGAAGGAGGAGAAGAAGGAGAAGGAGCACTCCTTCTTCTCCTTCTTATTCTCCTCCTTCTTATTCTCCTTCTTCTCCTTCTTCTTCTCTTCTTATTTTCTTATACTCCTCCTTCTCCTTCTCCTTCTCCTCCTCCTCCTCCTCCTCCTTCTTGTTTTTCTTCTCCTTCTTCTCTTCCATCTTCTTCTTTTTCTTCTTCAATTTAGCTTATTTGTTATATATATGTTGTTGCTCTTCTTCTTCTGACTTTCTTATTCCCATTTTCCAGATTGTATGTACTACATGCATGGAAGCTGGCATCGGAGTGCTTTAGTTCTAGTTTTCATTTGAGTTGATGAACAATGTGGAACTATATGTATATGTATATATGGATGAACAATATATGTGGAACTATATGTATATGTCTATATGGATGAAACTTTGAATATGTTGGTTCTTTCGATATATGGGATGTACATTGATCAACTTTATATGTATATCATATATGTGTTGTGACCTATATAACATATATGTGCTATGAATTATATATATGTGTGTGTGTGTGTGTGTGTGTGTGTGTGTGTGTGTGTGTGTGTGTGCGTGTTGTGAAATAGAAAAAATAAACAAAAATGTGACAATCTGACGGAAAAGGTGCCACGTGGCACCCAGTTGTGCAGCCTAGGCAGCAGCAGCTCGCCATATGGGATCTTTGCCGTCCGCTGCCTCGGGAGGCTGACGACACAGTGGCAGGGAGGAAGACGGCAAAGAGTCTGATCCCTGCGCTGGCCCATAGAAGCAGACGACAAAGAGGGGGAGGGAGGCAGACGACAAAGAGAGGGAGGAAGGCGGACGGCAACGAGAGGGAGGAAGGTGGACCGCAACGAGGGGGAGGAAGGCAGAAAGCAAAGAGAGGGAGGCAGGCAGACGACAACGAGAGGGAGGGAGGCAGACGGCAAAGCCTTTGTTAGCCCTAACGGAGGCGTTACCTGTCGGCTGCCGTCTAAGCATGTTTGCCGTCTGCTCTATGCCAGAGGCTGGCGGCAAAGACATTTGTCGTCTGCTTAAGGCAGACTAGCGGCAAAGAAGGTGATATGTCATCGAAAGTAGTCGTAGGAACATTACCGACAGGAGGCTGACAGCAAAGACCTTTGCCGTCGGTGGATCACCTCTTTGCCGTTCGTGGAAGAAGGCAAAGAGTCTGATTCCTGTACTGTCACTTTAAACAGGGCACCATCTAAATCCGTTGAGACATCACCGCATGAATTATGGTTTGGCAAAAAACCTAGGATGTCGTTTCTAAAGTTTGGGCTTGCAATGCTTATGTCAAAAGGCTTCAGTCTAATAAGCTCTAACCCAAAGAGGAGTAGTGGATCTTCATAAGAGACCATAAGGAAACAATTGGGTACACCTTCTATCTCATATCCGAAGGGAAAGTCCTTGTTTCCAAGAATGGATCCTTTCTAGAGAGGAAGTTTCTCTCGAAAGAATTGAGTGGGAGGAAGGTAGAACTTGATGAGGTTATTGAACCATGACTTAATTAGAAAGTGGGACGATACAGAAAAGTGTTTCTGTGGCGCCTACACCAATTGAAGAGGAAGATAATAATGTTGATCATGAAGTTTCACATCTAGTAACTACCGAACCTCGTAGGTCGGCAAGGACACGTACTGCCCGTGAGTGGTACGGTAATCCTGTCTTGGAGGTCATATTGTTGGACAACAGAGAACCTACGAGCTATGGAGAAGCGATGGTGGGCCTGGATTCCGAAAAATGGCTAGAGGCCATGAAATGCGAGATAGAATCTATGTATGAAAACAAAGTACGAACTTTGGAGGATTTACCCTATGATTGTAAGGCCATCCAGAACAAATGTATCTTTAAGAAAAGATGGATGTAGACAGTAATGTCACTATATATAAAGCATGACTTGTTGCAAAAGGGTTTTCACAAGTTCAAGGAGTTGACTATGATGACACTTTCTCCCCCGTAGCGATTCTTAGGTCCTCGGGATTATGTTAGCAATAGATGCATTTTTTGATTATGAAATTTGGCAAATGGATTCCAAGACAACGTTCCTTAATAGATTCCTTAAGGAAGAGTTGTATATGATGCAACCATAAGGTTTTGTTGATCCTAATTTTTTTGACAAAGTATGGAAGCTCCATCGATCCATTGATGGACTGGTGCAAGCATCTCGGAGTTGGAATCTTTGCTTTGATGAGGTGATCAAAGCGTTTGGGTTCATACAAGTTTATGGAGAAGCTTGTATTTACAAGAATGTGAGTGGGACTCTATATCATTTCTAATATTATATGTGGATGACATATTGCTGATTGGAAACAATATAGGCCTTTTGGAATGCGTGAACTTATATTTGGACAAGAGTTCTTCTATGAAAGACCTCGGAGAAGCTGCTTACGTATTAGGCATCAAGATCTATAGAGATAGATCGAGACGCCGAATAGGACTTTCACAAAGCACATACCTTGATAAGGTTTTGAAGAAGTTCAAAATGGATAATTCCAAGAAGGGGTTCTTGTGGGTCTTACAAGGTGTGAAATTGAGTAAGACTCAATGCCCATGAACTACAAAGGATAGAGAAAAGATGAGTATCGTACCCTATGCATTAGCCATAGGCTCTATCATGTATGCAATGTTGTGCACAAGGCCAGATGTTAGCCTTGCCATAAGTATGGCCGGAAGGTTTCAGTGTGATCCAGGAATGGAACACTGGACAATGGTCAAAAATATCCTTAAGACCTAAAGAGGACTAAGGAGATGTTTCTCATTTATGGAGGTGATCAGGAGCTCGTCATAAAGGGTTACGTCGATGCTAGCTTTGAAACACATCTAGATGACTCTAAGTATCAAACTGAATACGTATTTATTCAGAATGGTGAAGCATTCAACTTGTGTAGCTCCAAGCAAAGCGTGGTAGCAGATTCTAAATGTGCGGCGCAGTACATAGTTGCTTCAGAAGCAGCGAAGGAAGGTGTTTGGATGAAACAGTTCATGATGGATCTTAGAGTTGTGCCCAGTGTACTGGATCCAATGACCCTCTTTTGTGACAACACTAGTGCCATTGCCCTGGCCAAGGACCCCGGGTATCACAAGAGGATCGTACACATAAGGCACACTTCAATTCCATCTGCAATTACATCAAGGAGGAGGACATAAACATTTCCAAAGTCCATACATATCTAAATGTTTGTGAATCCCTGCGGAAGTAGCTCCACCACCACCATCGCCACACCATCGTTTTGTGAAAGATCATGTCTACTACTCTACCCTCACTCGCTGGATCGAGAAGGCGGAGACGTCATCGAGCTGCACGTGTGTTGAACACGGAGGTGTCGTCCGTTCGGCCCTAGATCGGGACAGATCACAATTGGATCATGAAGATGTACTACTAGATCAGTCGCGTTTTTAACACTTCCGCCTAGCTATCTACAACATTATGTAGATACACTCCCCCTCTCTTAACTATGCATCTCCATGGATAGATCTTGTTTGTGCGTAAGACAATTTTTGTTTCACATGCAACATTTCCCAACACATCCCATGCGGCCTCGAGGAGGAGGTGGCAGTCCGGCTTGTGCACTGTTGCTCCCAAGAGGAGACTTCCTGGCGGCAGCGCTTGAGGGAGTCCAGGAATATAAGGGATCCTTCGGTCGCCGACCTATCTCTATGGGCTGGACACATGGGCCGCTCTGTGACCATCACTGAAGGACCGTAGACCATGATGACGATGTGTCCAAGATGGAAACCTCCTAAGTTGTGATGCGTGCTCCAAGTCACGATGATGGATTCGGCATGTTTATTCCCATATGTAATCGACCACAAGCAACCCTAGGTACCCCTGGTGTCTATATAAACCAGAGGGTGTTAGCTCGTAGGGCAGATTGAGATCATTACTCCTAGGGTTTTAGACCACATCATACAATCTCGAGGTAGATCAACTATGTACTTGATATTTCATCATCAATGAAAATAAAGCAGAGTGTAGGGTATTACTTCTATCAACAGGGCTCAAACGTGGGTAAATGTCATCTCTTTTGTCTCCTATTACCCATCAATCCAAGATCCATAGTTCGGGACCCCCTACCTAAGATCCGCCGATTTTGACACCGACATTGGTGCTTTCATTGAGAGATCCATTGTGGAATCGCCAAAGGATCGATGTCTCGCCTAATCATCAGCGACGACATTGATGATTAGGACCCGGAAACGTCCCCATCCGAGTCCTCGAGGGTGGCAAGTTCTCCACCATTCTAGTGCAAGTTCTCCCAACAATAATAACATCATTGCATCATATATAAATCCCCCACATGCGACAAAGAGTTCACTCCAAAGTCACAAATAGCAGAGAACAAACGAAGAAATTATAGTAGGTTACGAAAGCACCTCAAAGTTATCTTTTCCGATCAATCTTATGAGCTATCCATATAAGTGTCACGAACAGCCCTAGAGTTCGTAGTAAAATAACACCTTAAGATATACATCAAACAAAACCCTAATGTCACCTAGATACTCCAATGTCACCACAACTACCCATGGGCTTGATTATATGATATGCATCACACAATTTTAGATTCATCATGTTCAATCTAACACAAAGAACTTCAAAGAGTGCCCCAAAGTTTCTACAGGAGAGTCAAGATGACAACATGTGCCAACCCCTATGCATAGATTCCCAAGGTCACGGAACCCGCAAGTTGATCACCAAAACATACATCAAGTGGATTAATAGAACATTCCATTGTCACCACGGATATCCCATCGCAAGACATACATCAAGTGTTCTCAAATCCTTAAAGACTCAATCCGATAAGAAAACTTTAAAGGGAAAACTCAATTCATCACAAGAACATAGAGAGGGGAAAACTCCATATGATTCATCTATATTAATAAAGCTCGCGATACATCAAGATCTTGCCATCTCAAGAACATGGGAGAGAGATAAAACACATAGCTACTCGTACATACCCTCACCCCCGAGGATGAACTACTCCATCCTTGTCATGAAGACCGTCGGGATGATGAACATGGCCTCCGGTGATGGTTTCCCCCGCCGATAGGGTGCCTGAACGGGCTCCCAATTTGTTTTTCGTGGCACTAGAGGCTTGCGGTGGCGAAACTCCCGATCTAGGTTTCTTTTCGGAGGTTTGGGTATTTATAAGAATATTTGGCGTTGGGATCACCTCAGGGGAGTGCTCAAGGGGCCTACAAGCCAGGGGCGCGTCGTAGGGGGGCGCCCTGGTGACTTGTGGCTGCCTCGGGACTCCTCTTAGGTATCTTTTTGCTCCATTATTTTTCATATTTTCCAAAAATATTCTCCGTGAATTTTCAGCCCATTCCAAGAACTTCTATTTCTCCACAAAAACAACACCACAGTAGCTCTGCTAAAAACAACGTCAGTTCGGGTTAGTTCTAATAAAATCATACCAAAATCATATAGAATTATTGTAAACATGGCATGAATACTTCATAAATTATAGATATGTTGGAGACGTATCACCCCTCTAATTTAGAATCCGAACTTCTCCCTGAACTCTATTCGAAGTGCGACTTAGATTCTGTGCGGTACTGTCCGGCTGATAATTCGGGTCCCGAACCCTGTACGTTGGATTCCACGATGGTACTAGATATAACCATCAAAACTTGGGATTCACATCCTGTTGGGATGGAAAAAAATTCCCCACCCACCTCCCAAGTCAAATACTCTTTCAATAATTAGGGGAGGCCCAACATACAAGACCTATTGCACATCAAGCAACAGCAAGGGCAGGCAGTCCAACATTTCTGGGCCAGATTCCTCCTAGCCAAAAATAAGATATCGGACTGCAGTAGCCAGGAATCATAGAAACCTTTCATCATAACTACCATGATGAAGGAATCTTAAATGCACTCGCCCGTCGTCACATCAAAAGCTTCACCAAGCTATCTTCATTGGTACGCAAATACTGGGAAATTGAAAGCACATGGCATACTCAACAAATGTGCATGGAGTCAATCTATGCAGAGCAACCTAGAGGACCTCGGAGGAAGCGCATATCCCAACGATGGTCGGCCCAATAGGAGCCCGCCGAGAAAAAGAATAAACCCCTCGCAGGATCCAGAATTATCCTTGATGAACTATTGGACAGACCATGACCCATACACCCCACCTTGTTGAACTCTAACCCAACTCATAATCTTCGAGCTTGTTGGGTCGTTAGGCAAGTAGCAAAAAGCAAAGAGTCTATCCTCGTGGTCTCATCCTCCAACAAACGTCTAGCAACGTTGTCGGATAACAACATCAAGATATTAACAATCTATGAGGCATTTCCCTCCAAAAATCAAATGAAGAGAGCTCTTCGAGAACTCGACCAAATATTCTGGGTGGTAGCGATGAACTCATGGACAAACACACCCATAACTTTCGGCGAGGAAGACGAGCAGAGAATCCGCTCCAGCTGAACACCTATCGCTCTAGTTCTCAACCCAATTGTAGATGACTTTACACTCCGCAAGGTACTAATGTATGGCAGCAGCGGCTTAAACCTCATTTATGAGGATACTTTGGACAAAATGCAGTTCGACATATCTCGCGTCGAACAAAGCCACACCACCTTAGTTTCTCTTGATGTGGTATTCGGCACCCCTGAGAACTATAGGTTCGAGGAACTTGTCTTTCATAATGTGCCCATTTGCAGCGGTTATCATGCTCTGCTGGGGTGTGATGCCTTCACAAGATTTCAGGCCATACTGTAGTACGGGTACATGAAGCTCAAACTGCCAAGACCCAATGGTGTCATCACACCTATAAGTGACCCGGAAAGAGGTCTTTGGACCGAATACAAAACTGCATCGCTCGCCCTCGAGGCACTATCTGAAGCTCTTGCGACCGAAGAATTAACTGCACTTCGCTTAATGGAAGATAAGGATAATGCAACCCTCAGCAAGAGGCCTAAGTCCACATCCTTCAAACCAGCAAAGACATAGTCAAATTTCAAGTACATCCAACGGACCCCAACAAAACAGTGTCCATTGGAGCTTAGCTGGGCCTTGCAATCGATGAAGCATTACACACATTCTTGCATAAAAAATGGGACGTATTCGCCTGACACCCCTCATATATGTCAGGCATCCCATGAAGACTCGCAAAGCAGCTTGAACATAATTGCAGGCTTTAAACCAGTCAAACACGCGTCAAGCCATGGGTACCGAACTAGCAAAATTAGTTGAGGGAGGATTCATCCGAGATATCAAACACCGTGAGTGGTTGGAAAATTTGGTCATGGTGCCAAAGAAGGACAAATCATGGCGGTTGTGTGTCCTAAATAAAGCCTGCCCTAACGATCCCTTTCCCTTACCTCGCATAGACCAGATAATTGATGTCGCCGCCGAACACAACTCAATGTGCTTCCTTGGTGCCTACCCCGGATACCATCAAATAAAAATGGAGTCCGACCAAGCCGCAACCGCCTTCCTCACTCCCTACAGGCCATTCTGCTTCAATACAATGCCTTTCGGGTTAAGAAAACGCAAGCGCCACATATCAGCGCATGATTCACACATGCCTAGAAAATCAAATTGGCAAAACAGTCGAGGCATATGTGGACGACGTGGTCATCAAAACCAAACACGTCAGCCAGTTGGTAGGTGACCTTTGACAAACCTTCGATAATCTACGGGCTTACGATATATGGCTCAATCCGGGCAAATGTGTCTTTAGAGTTCCCGCGGGTAAACTCCTAGGATTCATCATCTCCCATAGAGGAATAAAGGCCAATCCGGATAAAATCCGAGCCCTATCCCAACTAGCGATCCGAATGGAATTGAAACACATGCAAAAACAAGCGGGCTGCGTGGCGGCTTTAAGCCGTTTAATCTCCCGCCTTGGTGAAAAGGCACTGCCTCTCTATAGACTGCTCAAGCGGACCACAAACTTTGAGTGGACCGACGAGGCAACAACCACACTGGAAGGAATTAAAACACGGTTAGCTAGTAATCCCATACTAGCAGCACCTGATAGAGGTGAACCAATGGTGTTGTACATCTCAGCCACCATTATAGTAGTTAGCGGAGTTCCTGTTGTCGAACGAGAGGTTGAAGGCCACAAGCTCCAGGTGCATAAGCGAGTCTACTACATGTCACAAGTACTCACCCCGTGCAAATCTCGGTATCCACACTACCAGAAGATAGCCTATACAGTTTTTTATGGCATCTCAAAAGCTCCGACACTACTTTCAGGAGTGTTCGGTCACGGTATCATCCAAAGTACCCCTAAATGATATAATCAACAACAGGGATGCCACATGCCGCATAGCCAAATGGGCCATTGAGCTCCTACCTTTTGAAATCTTGTACAAGCTATGACGAGCTATTAAACCTCACGTGTTGGCTCATTTTCTCGCCGAATGGATGGAGGCCGAGTTCCCTGAAGAGTACAATACATACTCCCATTAGACGATGTACTTCGACGGCTCCAAGACGCTTACCAAACTGGGGGCAGGTGTTATACTTACATCCCCCACCAGCGACAACATTCGGTATGTACTACATATCATGTATACCGATTCCAATAATGCGGCCGAATACGAGGCTCTATTGCATGGACTTCAGATGGCAACTTCAATGGGCGTACAATGGCTCGAGGTACGAGGATACTCCAACCTCGCCATCTCCCAAATCGACGGCGAATTTGACGCTAAAACCCCAAACATGGCAGCATATAGAAATGTTGTTCTCAAAATATCAGCACGGTTTGAAGGCCTCGAATTCCATCATGTCTCGAGAGACATCAATCAAGCTTTTGATGTGTTCACCCGCATGGGCACCAAACGCGACCCCATTCCTAAGAATACCTTTTTGGAACGGCTCTTCAAGCCATTCGTGGTATGGCAGGACGAGGACAATGACGCTGGAGCCAGTGGTTAGGAACAGGTCACCCCTCATGTAATCGAACCAGATGAACAAACCATTGGCGGCTCAACACTTGAAGAAATGCCTTCGTCTCATGACTTCATGGCATTAATCGCGCCATCTACCAAGCCCTTTCTCGACTATCTTCTCCGCCAAGATCTCCCCGATGACCAAACTGAAGCAAGACGTATAATTCGGCGATCCAAGGCCTACAATGTCCATGAATGTGAGCTATACAAGAAAAGCACTAGTGGAGTACTCCATCAGTGCATATTCCAAGAAAAATATAAATAGCTCTTGGCCGAAATACACGCAATTATGTGTGGCCATCACGCAGCAGATCGGGCCCAGGTAACCAAGGCTTTATGAGATGGCTTCTTTTAGCTCACGGCTCTCGCACACGCTCACATACTAGTCCAACATTGTGTTGGTTTTCAGCTCATTACAAATCAAAGCCACATGCCACAATGGCTTTTCGGATGATACCGATCACCTGGCCTTTTGCGATCTGGGGGCTGGACATGGTCGGACCACTTAAAGGGGGGGCAAGAAAAAGAATACCTATTGGTTATGGTCGATAAATTCACTAAGTGGGTTGAAGCCAAATCAATAACTTCTGCTAAGTCCAGACCGTTTATCGAGTTTGTATCTGTCGTGGTTCACCGTTATGGTGTCCCCCACGGTATAATAACGAACGATGGATCCGATTTCACAGCTTAGGAGGTGAAGGACTGGTGCGCTAACTTGGGCATCAAGCTCGATTACGCCTTCGTATATCACCCACAAACCAATGGACAGGTTGAACGGGCCAATAGTCTTATTATGAGCGGTATCAAACCTCGATTGGTCTGTTCTCTGAATGAATCTGATTTCCATTGGGTAGAGGAAGTCAACGCCATATTGTGGGGTTTGCGCATCACCCCGAACCGATCAACGGATATACACCATTTTTGATGGTGTACAGGGCAGAAGCGGCCCTACCCTGTGATATCATCCATGATGCACCTAGAGTGTGCATGTATGAGGGAAAGGAAGCCAAGCTAGATCGGCAGGACGACTTAGACGCCCTGGAAAAGGAGCGCGATTTAGCTCTGGCACGTTCCACTTTTTATCAACAACAGGCTTTGCGCTACCAGAGCAGGGAAGTTCGGGCGAAAGCATATAATGTGGGCGAGCTTGTGCTACACCTCCTAGAGAAGAAGAAAAATAAATGTTCTCTTAAATGGGAGTGCCCTTTTATAATTGACGAAGTAATTGCAGGAGGAGCGTATCGCCTCTGCAACCCATCAGATAATCGCCTCAAACCGAACACATGAAACACAGCTCGTCTTCGGCGCATTCTACAGCTAGACTGATGTCGTCAACTTGACTAATTTTTCTTTCTTATTTTACTTTTCTCTTTTAAATTTATTATCACATCCCAAGTTATGTTCGGCTAAACCAAGCTATGTTCAAGACTTCTTTGGCATACATCTTCAAATGTATTATCCGGTAACACGTGGGGGGCTTCTTAATAAAGCCGATGAATATGCATCAATTTTTGTCTTTATCGTGTATGCATCCTTTCTATATTGTTTTAAAGCCATCATATGCATCAATTTGACTTAAGATTGGGCCAAGCTGGGTTGCCTTGCTCATGTGCTTACCCCGATTGTTTGTCTAGAGGATAAAGGGAGCACGTGTGCGATTGTTATGACCGGGTCACCCGGGTATGTACCTCAGACGGGTGAAGCCGAAAGCTAGTGTTCTTAAGAAAATAATTGGTCGACCATAAGGAAGTGAAAATAATTAGGTGATCATCAGCAAAATCCAGGGTTATTTTCCCGAAGTAACCATCACTCGCATATTGCTGATATCCGGTTATTGAGTCTACGGTTAGCGTAGCAATCTAAAAAAGGAACCCATAGAGGAACTATTTTATTCATAAGATGTTTCTTACGTTAAAAAGGTAATATAACATAACTATCTGATCACATTCTGTGTGTTGGCGCCATATGGTCGGATTGCCTGGTTCTCCAAAATGCTTTCATGTTATTATAGGTTACATAGTACGGAACACTCTCCGACCATTGTGAGGGGAGGTAGAAGCCAATCGCCGGTTAAGACAACGTTTACAGTTCGGATGGAGTAATATTTGATAAAGTACATAATTACATATAATCAAACACCTGGCTGCTGATCAAGACTATCTGTTATAGCACCCAGGTTGGAGTCTTGTTGTGAGATACGCGCAACAGGAATCACTTGGTCATATACCAAATGGAGTGGCACCTCTTGACCATCCGGCCCTACCATCCCAACTCGAGGCAAACGCTCTGGGTCAAGCTTGGTGAATCTTGTTTCCACCATTGCACATGCCTCCCATGCCCCTTCTTGACAGGCTGACACTTTCCATAGCTCAAACTATTGTCAAGCTCCTTTAAAACTACTTGCTAATTCCGCCATCCCTTTTGGAGGCTACTCGGTTGGCCATAGCGCCTTGAGCATGCTCTTCATGGTCTTTCGACCTCGTTCATGCACGATGGACGTTTCCTTTAAAAGGTTCTCCCAAATGAGTCGGCCTCTTCTTCGAGGCACCTAGTTAGGAGAGCTACCAAGAGACGTGGTATGCTTCTTAGTTCGGTATAGTATGTATACGAAACTACAAGATCGGAATTCCACTTACCGAACATGCCACCTTTCAATCTCTGGTTCTCTTCACGTGCGTGTCCCAATTGATTTTTTAAACTCTTAATTTCTCCGGCATGTCATTTGTTTTCCTCCTATGGTTTTTTCTTTTCATCAAGATTCCTCGATTATACCCAATGTCCGGCCTTGTGCTCCGATTCGACGTATCATTGTGATTCTCTGGTTGCATCTAGATCTTTTTGCAGCTGACCTATAGACTCGGATGCTATAAAGCAAACTTTCATTAGAAAATGGTTTTCCTCCTAACCCATGAAGGGCATTTTGTATAAGATTATGGGAACTGCCTATCTACTATTGGTGCACAGGAATCGAGGGGTGTCATCAATCTTGAAGCGGAAAGGTCAATATTGTGGGCCATGTGGTGTTTCGAAAATCGGGAATACACCATGGGCCGAATTGGAATGAGTTGAACAATGGAGAAGAGGGGAACTCGCCCCGCAAGCCGAATACTTTGAACGCGTGAAGATGCTAGATCAAGAATGAGGCATTGAAGGCTAGTTCGGAGGCTACTAAGGAAGTCCGGGACTAAGGGGTCCTTGGGTCGCCGGCCTATCTCTATGGGTCGGACAAGTGGGCCGCTCTGTGACCATCATTTAAGGATCGAAGACTATGATGAAGTTTTGTCCAAGATGGAAACCTTTTAAGTTATGACTTGTGCTTCAAGTCATGATCATGGATTCGGCATGTTTATTCCTTGATGTAACCGACCATACACAACCCTAGGTACCCCTAGTGTCTATATAAACCAGAGGGTGTTAGCCCATAGGGCAGATTAAGATCATTACTCATAGGATTTTAGACCACATCATACAATCTCGAGGTAGATCAACTATGTACTTGATACTCCATCATCAATACAAAAAGCAGGACGTATGCTATTACCTCCAACAAGAGGGCCCGAACCTGGGTAAATATCGTATCCCCTGTCTCTTGTTACCCATCAATCCAAGATCCAAAATTCGGGACCCCCTACCCGAGATCCGCCGGTTTTGACACCGACAATGCTCGAAGTCCTTCCGCCGAGAATCCATTGCGGCTACCCAAATGGTGCATGGATCCACCAATAGGAGTGCCATTGTCGCCTCACCAGAGGATATGCGGTCCGTCTGGTGTCCGGACGTGGTGGCAGACGCGCAACCCTTCCGTTGGCACATCGAGAGGACACCCTACAAGCCTCGTCTGACGCAAACATGGCATGGTGTACCCGCCGTGCGAGGTAGTGAGCGCGGAAGGAGGCGGCGGCCCTCGCGGCGGTAGACGTTGGGGAGGTGGTGTTGCATTCTCCTGCTCCCCGTATACTGCACCAGTGCGGGCTCCACAACCGCGTCATGGTGGACGTTGCCGGTTCCTCTCGGAATGAATCCATCATTGATCTCATATCCATCGGCGCTGTTAGGGTTCTGGGTTCCGACGAGGAAGAGTAGGTTATGGGAGACGGCGGGGCCATGACTCGTGTGAACCGGCTCGTGTCTCATGTCCTACTTCACCTCGTCAACAATCGGACCAACACTCTTGGGAGTGCAGTCGGCCATCGTACATGGGCATGATGGAGCCAGACAAGCTTCGCTCAATATTAGGTTTGTGTTGCATAGTATAGATTAGAGGATTTTAAGAGCATCTACAGCCGCGACTTGAAAATCCGTCCCCTCAAACGACCGCGGACGTGTCCGCCGGCACTAACTGGGCTCGCCTAAAAAACAAACTACTGTATCCGGACATCTCAAATTGATTCCTCAAATCCAAATGAAATGCATGCAAATCTAAACCTACATACTATGTTGAAACCATCTACTCTTCTTCGGTGATATCGACGATCTCCGTGCCCTCCGGCGGATAGATGTGTGACAGCTACAACTCCGCCCCCTCCAGCGCCTCTGACTGCTCTGATGCGGCTTCCCCCGCCGCTATGTCCGCCTCGAGATCGTTGTAGAGGGCGCCGGCCTTCGCCTGCCTCTGTCGGATGAGTAGGCGGTTGGCCTCCACCTCGGCCTCATCCCGGAATGGAATCCGGAATGGCTTGCCGCTTTGCCATCTCCTCGACTTGGGCGACGACGAACTCCACCTCCGCCTATGTCATGGTCAAAGCCTGGATCATTGATCCCCAGGTCGTCATCCTCCACCGCCTCATCCTCCTCCATGGCCTCTGGGACCCCCTCCTCCATCTGCTCCTCCTCCTCCTCCTTCATTTTCGGTGAGTCCGGAGGTAGACACGCATTGATGCGGGCGGCGCGTCGAGCCTGGATCTCTGCCTCGATCTGCATCCGGCGCTCCAGCATGAGCTGAGCGTAGGTGGTGATCCTACGGTGGACCATACTGAGGCCGGAGAGCGGGGGAGATGAGACGGACTGGCTCAGGTGGCGGCGGGGGAAGGGAGGAGGTGGATGTGCTAGGGCTGGAGGACGCCGCCCGGCTTAACTAGCTGGCTATGGCCTCGGGCGACGAGCCGGAGCGGCGCCACGCGGTGTTCACACTGAGGTGATGGTCGAGGCGCCCGTTGGACCTTCTGGTTTCCGCGCAAGTTCGTTTCGGGCCACGCCGTCACTCGGACGTGGCAGGCGTTCGCCCCGTATCTGAACTGGTTATGAGGGGTGCCGGTCAATCCGAACGTTTGAGGCCCGTTTAAAGAATCCGACTGGGTTGATCTTTTGTGACCGGTCAGTGATCGGACGGCCTGTCCGGGCCTTTAAGATGGATATAAGGGGTCCGGACGTAGATGCTCTAATTTAAAGTATTCGGGTTGTAAAATGGATTATTTAAAACTTAACCAATCAATGTTTGCATATACGCCTAGACACGTCCATAGATGTTGAAAGGTCGGATTTGCCAAGTCCTTAGATACTTTTACCTCTCATTGTCACACGCTCGCGCCAGATGCTGATTGAGTTACTGTCCCTGTCGGCGTGTACGTGGACGCGCCACTTCCGATAGATGGAACCAAGTTGCACGCGCTCTACGTCCATCATACATATATGCACACATACATTTTTGCACGACGGCTGCTTTCACCTTTTTATATTTTGATCAAGTTTGCACGATGCATATGGAATAGCTTGGCGATGCCATTAGCACTATCTACCAGGAATATCTCGCCCAGAGATATACCTACCGGCTAATGCCCTCTCTGAAATGGCAGACGAGTGCGACGGTCAAGACAATGATCGACCTTAGCTTTATCGATCAAGACATGTAGCCCAGCAAACCAATTCATGGTTGGATGGTTATGAGGACTATGATATCCCTGGTCTATGAGAGTTTAAGTCCCACACTAGACATGTAGCCCAGCAAACTAATTCGTAGTTGGATGGTTTTGACGATGTGCTTTCAGTAAAAATGGCTTCGATTGTACTCTGCTTAAAAAAAACATCTAGTCCAGATGCAAACAACTTTGAAACAGTCAGCTAATACTTTATTTACTACTTAAAAAGGAAAAAAGAAATCCATATCGAAAGCGTTACGTTCTTTTATCTTATGCAAATATTTTTCTCTCTCTCTCCCCCTCTCTCATCTACGGTCTTCATTGCAAAATACGTGACGATTTAGAAACGGATATATTTTTAAAGGTGTAACTTTGACAATCATTTTGTATATAGACATATGATAAACATGCTTATACAATCATGTATGGAATTGTAAGTACACCAACTTGTGTTGGTGGTAGCCGTCCCCTACCTCCTTTCACGTGTCAGGGGAAACCCTATGACTCGTCCGGGCAGTAGCATCGTCGATGTCGCATCCCTTCTTCAAGGTGTTGCTTGGCTCACCGTGGATTAGAACCTTGGGCTATGGTGGTTTATCTCCGGAAGGCACAGCGGTGACGGATCATCCACTCTTTTTTATCTAACATTGTTTGTATTTGTTTCTTTTTCGTCTTTTTGGGCTTGATTTGTTGTTTGCCCCAGCAATGATCTATGTACGGTGTTGGTTGCTTTGTATACAAAGCAGGAGAATCCTTTTTCGGTAAGTACACTAACCCAGATTACTTGTGATCGCAGGCCAGATAGATCAATTCTATGTAGTTATATACTATTCTATTATTGAGGTTCTATCATTTTATGCATGGCCATATAGAGTAATCTATTTGTCCATGTTAAACTGAAGCATTACCTTGAGGTAATTTCCCGTGTATCAATCGGTTTAGGCATTTTTTTTAAAAGGAGGATCGTCTCGGGCCTCTGCATCATGATGATGCATGCAGTCATTTTATTTATTTAAATAAGTTCATAAAATTTAAAGTCGAGCAAGAGCTCAAAGAAAAGCCCGCATAAGAAAGAAAAAATACACGCCGCATTTGGCAAACCAAAATAGACCACAATGACTAACCACCTAGCCTATTAGTTTGCCGTCATCCATATCAATTGAAGATAGCCCATACTGCCGTCTTCCATCGGTTGCACCCATTAACCATAATTTCCATGGATTTCACAGACGTGAGTAACGATCACGTACGGATCTAAGAGGTAGCTTTGTAGATGACCTGCAAAAGGTTGGTAAAGATCTTCCTGTTAAATATCATATCATTTTTTTAGTTTCATATAGCCCAAACCATGACACATATCCCTATTCGAGTGAGTCTAGTTGTGTTTACGTCCACTCCATTAAGTCACGTCTCAAATAACATGTTCATACTAAATGAAGGATTTATGTTGAAGGCTACATGTATAGTATGCCATAGAAGCTTAGTCAATGCACACTCGAAAAAGAGATGTTTAATTGTCTCATTTTGATCACAAAAACAACATCTACAACAGTCGGTTTAGGCATGGCTAAGGTTGTGATATATTTAGGTACAATTATATGGTCTTTATTTATTTACGGATATGTAAATTCTAACAGGAATTATTTATTAATAAAGAAATGATCCATCAGATCGACGAATAGATATTTCATTACGTTTAGAACATATTTTTAACACATCTCTTTACTTCGTGTGGTATTTTGCTTTTAGTAAATTTCCCGCTTCTTGTTGTAGGTTCGAGCAACTTTCCTTTTTAAAAAAGGAGGATTACCCCCGGCCTCTGCATCTGGACAATGCATGCAACCATTTTATTAATTATTCACAAAGACCTTACAAGTAGTACATCAGTTTGTCTGAAGCCATCATCTTAGCAACAACTATCGCTACTCCTAACCACTTGATGAAGGGGTGCCGATAGTCCGAGCCTAATACCAAACAGATATCGCACCAAAGCCTAACATCTAAAGCCGGAGGCCCCAACCGAGCCACATACTGGGTTTAGGGTACAACCGGTCCGACGCACTCTCATGTGTCATCACCGCCATCTTCCACCAATCCGTCTTCAGAGAAGAAACTAACACACCGACTTGCTAGACCTCTTTTCCATCGACGCCACCATGACGCCAGAGAGCTTCCACCTCCTGCACGAGTCCATCTCCACGCATCAGACACCGAGTCTCCGCTGCGCCATGCTGCTGAGATCCACCGCCATCAATGAGTAGGATGAAGCACCGCTCCACCAAAAAAGCCTTCCACTGGTCCCTCAAGCCCGTGTACACCTCCAAGAATGACGTCCCCAAGAGGAAAACGACACCTGCGCGCCGTCGTCATTCGATCTACTGATCTAGGGTTTCCCCTGGTTGTAGAGGTCTTGAGCTTCTCCACGACGATGTCCCCAAGAAGGTGACGACATAGAAGAGTGTCGCCATCGCCGGACTTAGCAACAAGCCAAGAACAAGGATTTCTCCCGGAACCGCTCGACGAATCTCTGTCTCACATCGTGCGCACAGGCTAGATCAGATCTGACCAAAGGGCTAACTACGCCTGCAGCTGACCAGCCAACCAAGTCCCTCCATGTCGTCGCTGATCCGAGAAGACAGCGCCACGGCCAGATGCAGCAGTTGCATCTGTCGCCGTTCGCCGCCGGGAGCGATCCACCGCTGCGTAGAGTCTCGGATCTGGGGACGCACATCCGCGCGCCTGGATGCCCCGCGCCACCCACGCGCGCGAGAAGGAGAGGCTCCTCCGCCACCGCCGTCATCCGCCCGGACTTAGCCCGACGGTTTCCTCTAGCGACGGCGGAGGGGAGGGGTGGGATGGGGAGAGACCGACGGCTAGGGTTGGAGCCCCACGGCCGCCCGCGCGGGGGCAGCGGAGGGAAGGGGGAAACGGGTGAGATGCGATCTCACTTTGATACGACCTACAAACTGAATGACTACAGCAGGCCACTAGCTTTGTTTTTGGGTATTAGGTTCGAGCAATTGGATGAACATTTACAGTCTTGGAACAAGCTGACGCATACATAGCACTTTTTTTTAAAACAGAGGCAAAAAGTTTATCTCATATACTAATTAGAAAAGAAGAGAGTTTTCAGTTTTAGAGAAGGCTAAACTTTGGGTCACTGCAGGAGATGAAAATATACATAGCATTAAAACTTCTCCAAGAAAATACTCTGTTTCATGACGGATTATTCACATACAATGTGCACCTCTTCATCAAGTTGATAGGAGTAGCGCCGGATGTTGTCGAGATGATGACTTCAGACTTGTTGATGTATTGCTTTGTACAATTTTAATAAATAATTAGTAAAATGGTTGCATGCATCAGGCTGATGCAGATCGAGGATTACTTTTTTTGGAAAAAAATAACGAATTATCCCCATACCATGCAAAGCACGAGACGATGAAGAAAAGGTGGTTGGAGATCGACAAGAAAATATTGCTAGCTAGCTAGCCAGGATTTACCCACATGGTCTTTAGCAGGACGTACTGATCCCCGCCGCCACCTGGCCCAAGGCTGGATCGATGTTGGTGATGCAGATCGAGAAGGCTCACTGTCCCTGCCTGTATCTTCTTTAGCGATCCCTGCAGATAGCGCTATGCACTCCACTAAGGTAAGGTCTAGGCTGTCTATCCCAAGCATGGCATCAGCATGCAGCTGGCCAGCCTAGCTTCGAGCTGAAGATAAGAATGCCGGCCGGAAAGCGTGGAGAGAGGGCGGGGCGGCCCCATGGGCACGACGTACGGCCGGCCGGCGACACTGGGTAAAGCGACACGACGTTGGAGTCCATTCGAGCTGTAGCCTCCCCTCGTGACACACGTAAAGGAGGAGGTCAGCTTCACCAGGGCAGCGACACTCACTCAAAGGGTACAGCAAGGTTTAGGAGATAGAAGATAGATAGTACTGATGCAACATTCACGAGCTAGTAGGCTGAATAATAATATATATATATATCATTATATCAATGCGATGCGTACGCACGAACATTGAGTCCACTAAGTAAAGGGGAGAGAAAACTAATCAGTTAAAACTTACTGTATGCATGCTTTCCAGGCATGCATGGGTTGATGAAGCTTTCCCTCGAATCAGTTAGTAGTCGCAGGACCAAGGAAATGAGGGCAAGTTGCAATGCTCAGTCACTGCACTGATCCACTCTGCCCGGAGCTGAGGCTAGCAGCAGGTAGCACGCTCCAATTGGTTAGCTTAGCTAGAGGCGCTACCTTTTGCGCGTCAGCTGGGAGGGAGTAATTTACACTTACAGGACAGCAACGGAGGTTTAAGAAGAATAAGAAGCAGAAGAAACGGACCTGCAACGATGGTATTCAGGAAGCAGCTAGTTTCACTTCACTCATCCCTGAAAAATGGAGGCAAGATGTTAAAAGTATTTTTGAGCGTACGTACAAATTAAGCATCATGGGTACGTAGACTATCTGCGTTTCCTAGGAAATAATAATTCAGTTAAGATGTCCACTCTCTAGCCCTGTAGAGGTAGCCATCCGGCCGGTCGCACTAGATCGGGAAGGAATTCGTGCATATCAGCATCTGCACGTGCAAGCACAAGGCAAGCTAAGGCAGCTGGAAAAGGCAGCAAGGTCAGATCACATCCATCCATGGCGACCCATCCAAATGGTCGTGGCCCTGGGCGGCCTGGCGTTGCCCGGCGACCACTTGGCCAGCAGGCCAGCACCCATCGCGATCACAGAGGCTAAGGGCCAGCTCCAAGCCTCCGACACAGTAGGTTACCATTGCACACAGTAGCAGCAAGCTGGAGAGCGATCCAGAGAGAGATCTCCCTCCCTCAGCAAGCATATGCAGCCCTTCCTCGTTCCAACGGCGCCGAACCAACGGCTCCTGTAGACAGCTTCAAATCAAATCTTGAGTGATTGATTGCTTGGTCCAGTGGTTGGACAATCCAGACTGTTGCTGACCCAGCTTTGTCATACAGGACTAACTATTCATGGCTGTACAGGGGTGAAGCCAGGATGATCATCGGTGTCAGGCCAACTTATCACTTTAGCTACTTTCTTGTTGTCGTTGGTACAAAAGCTCATGTATAATGCAAATGTTTGCAGAGGTCCTTGGCAAAAATAGGCCATCGTTTCGCCTTGCAGTAGGATAACATCTGCGCTTGTTTTGAAGGATGGTGTTGGTGTGCATGATTAGGCACTTATGATAGGAGGTGCTTATGCATTTAATTGTAGTGGGGTAATATTATGCAAGCACCATAACAAGTGCTTTCACCGAAGGAGTTCCAATTTAGGCTACCCGTAATGGGAGTATCATAAATAATATCATGCATGCCAACTAGGCAATTTCGATGAGGTGTCATAGAATTAAATAAAAAAAGAAAGGGTTGAGTATCATATCATAATACCGTATCATATTAAATGATGTGCTACTACGTGTCTTGCATGATAATAAATGAACCACCCTATGATACTAACACATGATACTAGGAGGGTGCTTGGATACGTTTTAGTCCCGTGACTAAAAGTAGTGGGACTAAAACTTGCTAGCCTCACCCATGCTTGGATCCAAATACTAAAGAGACTAAAATCAAGTTAATGAGCATTTATTATCCTCCAAACCCTCCAATCCAGAACTCGTCTGTGTTAAAGGAGAGGAGTTAAATCAGAAGAGAGAGGACTAATCCACATTTTAGTAGGGGTATCCCTGACTAAATTTTTTTAGTCTCGGGACTAGTTTTAGCCACCTCTTTAGTCAGGGGTGCTTGAAAACTTTAATCTCTTAAAGAGACTATTTTTAGTCAGACTAAAATAAAACCCTTGGATCCAAGTATCCTCTATGCATTACGGTTGTGGTATCATATATACTAGTATCATATGCATGATACTAGTATATGTTACTACCCATTACAACCGGCCTTACTAATATGATCTATATAGGCGCTTATGTGTCTCATCAAGCAGTGGTCGAGCTTTGCGTAGACCAACAGGGGCCATGGCCCCACCTTAAGTTTTGCATCTATTGACCAACATGTTATATTTCAAGCCTAGCTAGTGTTTAAGCTAGACATTAGTCCTTCCTTCCGTACAAATCCCCCTCCCTCCCTTTTAAGTCATGGTCCCCTCCTGAATTATGCTAAGCTTTGATACTATCATCAAGCACTCACACATAAGCACACTACATTGTACATGACCTAAGGGTTCCTACCATCATAGGCAATGGTGGTGTCAATTGACACCGTGCCAACGCTATATTTTGCTCACTAAAATAATGCCAAGCGTTTGAGAGGTCTACTTGAAACCATCAAAGTGTCCTAAAGAGACCTTATAGAGTTACGAGACACGTAGGTGCCCTCAACAGTGATCGAAAAAGGGTGTCTCCCCTTTGTATTCCAAAGCAACTAACACAGATCATAAAGCAAACGCTGGGGCAAGCAGCACATCAAGCCCAAAAAAAGAAGAAGAAAAGAAACAATGCCAACACCGGCAGCTCGACAAAGCGTGGATGATCCGTCACCGTTGTGCCCTCCGGAATCGATCCACCACGATCCAAGGCTTCGATCCTCGATGTACCAAGCAGCACCTCCAAGAAGGAATGCGACACCGATGATGCTACTACCCGGACGTGTCATATGTACTAGTGGAAAACGGGCCTTTGGCCGGGACCCTTTAGTCCCGGCCTGCCTCTGGGCCGGGACTAAAGGTCCGGCCACGTCGCCCCAAATCGCAATGTCTCCCTCGAGGCTTTAGTCCCGGCCCGTAAGGAGCCTTTAGTCCCGGTTTGTGTCCCAAACCGGGACTAAAGGGCTACCCGGGGTGCAGCCCGCATGTGCGCCACCTTTAGTCCCGGTTTGTGTCTCAAACCGGGACTAAAGTCCTCTACCTATATATAGCACAGCCCGCCTCTCCCCTCTTCCTTGCATTTTTCTTGGATGGAGGATTGTGGGTGTGTGCTAGCTCTCCACTTTTTTTGATGCACTAGAGGTGTTTGTTGAAATGTGTGTTAGAGCAATGCCGCTTCAGTTCACCGAACACAACTACGATATGAGATGCCTGAGCCACGCTTAAACCTCTTCCTCTTTATTTCTACTTATTCTAAAAGGTTAGCAACTATATTTCCTCGTTTAGACCATGCGGTACTAATTTTTAGGATCGTGATTGTATTTGATATATTGTCGTATAACACAGATGAGCCATCCATGGATGTACGGTGATCGACGCACAGCCGCTTACAGAGAAGGCGTGCATTCTTTTCGAGATGCAGCCGATGCGAACAAGCATGGTGGTGGCTATATGTTTTGTCCATGTGTTGAATGTCGGAATGAGAAGGATTACACTTCCTCAAGAGTCATTCAGAGCCACCTGCTTCGGTCCGGTTTTATGTCGGGCTATAATGTTTGGACCAAGCACGGAGAAAGAGGGGTTATGACGGAAGACGACGATGAAGAAGAAGAGAACGATGATGACAACTACCGATCTATGTTCCTTGAGTATGCTGATACCGCAATGGAAGACAATGAAGAAGAAGATCAGGATGAAGAACGGGAACCAGATGAGCCCGCTGATGATCTTGGCCGGGTCATTTCTGATGCACGGCGAGGTTGCGACACAGAAAAGGAGAGGTTGCAGTTCGAGCAGATGTTACAGGACCACAACAAATTGTTGTACCCAACTTGTGAAGATGGCCAGAAGAAGCTGGGTAGCACACTCGAATTGCTGAAGTGGAAGGCAGAGACCGGTGTGACTCACTCGTCATTCGAAAAGTTGCTGGTACTGATGAAGAAGATGCTTCCAAGAAAGAACGAATTGCCCGCCAGCACGTACGAAGCAAAGAAGCTTGTCTGCCCTCTAGGATTAGACGTGTAGAAGATACATGCATGCCCTAATGACTACATCCTCTACCGCGGTGAGAAGTACGAGAATATGGATAAATGCCCGGTATGCACTGCATTGCGTATAAGATCAGAAAAGATGACCCTGGTGATATTGAGGGCGAGCCACCCAGGAAGAGGGTTCCTGCCAAGGTGATGTGGTATGCTCCTATAATACCACGGTTGAAACGTCTATTCAGAAATAAAGATCATGCGAAGTTGTTGCGATGGCACATGGAAGATCGTATGAAAGACGATAAGTTGAGGCACACCGCTGATGGTCGGCAGTGGAGAAAAATCGAGAGAGAGTTCCCGAGATTTGCAGCTGACGCAAGGAACTTATGGTTAGGTCTGAGTACAGATGGCATGAATCCTTTTGGGGAGCAGAGTTGCAGTCACAGCACCTGGCCCGTTACTCTATCTATCTACAACCTTCCTCCTTGGTTGTGCAAAGCGGAAGTTCATTATGATGCCAGTGCTTATCCAAGGTCCAAAGCAACCCGGCAACGATATTGATGTGTACCTAAGGCCATTAGTTCATGAACTTTTACAGCTGTGGGCCGAACCAGGTGTACGTGTGTGGGACAAGCACAAACAAGAGGAATTTGACCTTCGAGCGTTGCTTTTCGTAACCATCAATGATTGGCCTGCTCTTAGTAACATTTCAGGACAGTCAAACAAGGGATACAATGCATGCACGCACTGTTTGGATCAGACAGAAAGTATATATCTGGACAAATGTAGGAAGAATGTGTACCCGTACAATCGTCGTTTTCTTCCGCCCAAGCATCCCTTAAAGAAAAAAGGCAAGCATTTCAATGGCAAGGTAGAACCTCGGGGGAAGCCTGTCATCCGTACTGGTGCTGAAGTATTTGATATGGTCAAATATTTAAAAGTAATCTTTGGAAAGGGTCATGGCAGCCAACCTGTTCCTATCGGCCGTGATAAGCGCGTACCCATGTGGAAGAAGAAATCTATATTTTAGGAGCTACCCTACTGGGAAGTCCATGAGGTCCGCTCGGCAATCGACGTGATGCACCTGACGAAGAATCTCTGCGTGAATATTCTAGGCTTCCTGGGCTTGTATGGGAAGTCAAAAGATACACCGGAAGCACGGGAGGACCAGGAAAGTCATAAAGGAAGAGATGGCAAGCATCCAGGGCAGTTTCAAGGGCGTGCCAGCTACGCTCTTACTAAGGAAGAGAAGGAAATCTTCTTTGAAGTCTTTTCAGTATCAAGGTCCCGACTGGCTTCTCGTCGAATATAAAGGGAATCGTAAATATGAAAGACAAAAAATTCCAAAACCTAAAGTCTCATGACTGCCACGTGCTTATGACGCAATTGCTTCCGGTTGCATTGAGGGGAATTCTACCGGAAAATGTTCGCTTGGCAATTGTGAAGGTATGTGCATTCCTCAATGCAATTTCACAGAAGGTAATCGATCGAGAAAGTCTATCAGGGTTACAGATTGATGTGGTCCAATGTCTGGTCAGCTTTGAGTTGTTGTTCCCGCCATCCTTCTTCAATATAATGACACACCTCCTAGTTCACCTAGTCGAAGAGATTAGAATTCTCGGTCCTGTGTTTCTACACAATATGTTCCCCTTCGAGAGGTTCATGGGAGTCTTAAAGAAATATGTTAGTAACCGTGCTAGGCCAGAAGGAAACATCTCCAAGGGCTATGGAACAGAGGAGGTCATTGAGTTTTGTGTGGACTTTCTTCCTGACCTTAAGCCAATTGGTGTTCCTGAATCTCGGTATGAGGGTAGGCTGACAGGAAAAGGCACACTAGGAAGGAAAGCAAAAGTATGTATGGACGGGCATTCTTTCTCTCAAGCACACTACACAGTTCTACACAATTCCACCGTGGTGGCTCCGTATATCGTGAGACACAAGAATATTCTACGCTCCGAAAACCCGGGGAATGCTGACTCTTGGATTAAAGGGGAACACGAGAAGACTTTCGGCAGTTGGTTGCAGACACATCTCATGAATGACGACACCGTTGGAGATCAGCTGTACTGTTTGGCCAGGCCACCATCTTCGACTATATGTACTTTCCAAGGGTATGAGATAAATGGGAATACATTTTACACGGTTGACCAAGATAAAAAGAGCACCAACCAAAATAGTGGTGTCCGCTTTGATGCAACAGACGAAAATGGGCACTGTTTGGAAACATATTACGGGTACATAGAGGAGATATGGGAACTTGACTATGGACCTACTTTTAAGATCCCTTTGATTCGGTGCAAATGGGTGAAGCTGACAGGAGGCGAGGTAGTTGTAGACCAAAAGTACGGCATGACAACAATGGATCTCAACAATCTTGTGTACATGGACGAACCATTTGTCCTAGCCAATGATGTCGCTCAGGTTTTCTATGTGAAGGACATGTCTACAAAAACGAGAAAAAGAAATCAGCAAAAGAAGATATCGTCCGATGAGCCGAAACGCCACATAGTTCTTTCAGGGAAAAGAAACATCGTGGGAGTAGATGACAAGACAGACATGTCAGAAGATTATAATAAGTTTCATGAAATTCCGCCCTTCAAAGTGAAAACTGACCCAAGCATCCTACTGAATGATGAAGATTCTCCATCGCTACGACCCAGAAGAAAACAGAAATAATAGATAGGAATATTGGTGCAATAATGTAATAATGTATTAAACCTTTTACGTAATGCATGTATGGAATGTACTAAATTTCAAACACTTTTCATTTTCGTAGTTTTGTCAAATTCTCAAATACGCAAAAAGAATTTTAATAAACCTTTGTAAGACATGAGATCTTGTTCGAAACCCTCATACTTCGAGAGAGATTGTCCGTTTTGTACACGAAGTGCATTCAGTTTTTTTCGTAGCCCTCTCAAGTTTTTAACACATGCTATGTGGGTGAAATGATGATAGCATACCAACTTTCAACATTTCAGAGTTCATTTGTAGTGCTTTTCAATTTCAGGGTCAACTAGCTCAAAAAAAATAAGTAAATGCACGAAGAATACCAAATGAAGTCAAAAATTGTTGAAATTTCGTGATGTGCCCTTGAATGGTGCATTTTGAACACACAAAAAGTATGGAGTTCAAATAAGTTCAAAAAAATGAAATCCCTTTGTAAGAGATGAGTTCTCGTTCGAAACCCTGATACTTCGAGAGAGATTGTCCGTTTTGTACACGAAGTGCATCCAGTTTTTGTCGTAGCCCTCTCAACTTTTTAACACATGCTATGTGGGTGAAATGATGATAGAATGCCAACTTTCAACATTTTCAGAGTTCATTTGTAGTGCTTTTCAATTTCACGGTCAACTAGCTCAAAAAAAAAAGTAAATGCACGAAGAATACCAAATGAAGTCAGAAATTGTTGAAATTTTGTGATGTGCCTTTCAATGGTGCATTTTGAACACACAAAAAGTATGGAGTTTAAATAAGTTCAAAAAAATGAAATCCCTTTGTAAGAGATGATTTCGTTCGAAACCCTGATACTTCGAGAGAGATTGTTCGTTTTGTACACGAAGTGCATCCAATTTTTGTCGTAGCCCTCTCGACTTTTTAACACATGCTATGTGGGTGAAATGATGATAGCATGCCAACTTTCAACATTTTCAGAGTTCATTTGTAGTGCTTTTCAATTTCAGGGTCAACTAGCTCAAACAAAATAAGTAAATGCACGAAGAATACCAAATGAAGTCAGAAATTGTTGAAATTTTGTGATGTGCCCTTGAATGGTGCATTTTGAACACACAATAAGTATGGAGTTCAAATAAGTTCAAAAAAATGAAATCCCTGTGTAAGAGATGAGTTCTCGTTCGAAACCCTGATACTTCGAGAGAGATTGTCCGTTTTGTACACAAGTGCATCCAGTTTTTGTCGTAGCCCTCTCAACTTTTTAACACATCCTATGTGGGTGAAATGATGATAGCATGCCAACTTTCAACATTTTCAGAGTTCATTTGTAGTGCTTTTCAATTTCAGGGTCAACTAGCTCAAAAAAAAAGTAAATGCACGAAGAATACCAAATGAAGTCAGAAATTGTTGAAATTTTGTGATGTGCCCTTGAATGGTGCATTTTGAACACACAAAAAGTATGGAGTTCAAATAAGTTCAAAAAAATGAAATCCCTTTGTAAGAGATGAGTTCTCGTTCGAAACCCTGATACTTCGAGAGAGATTGTCCGTTTTGTACACGAAGTGCATCTAGTTTTTGTCGTAGCCCTCTCAACTTTTAAACATATGCTATGTGGGTGAAATGATGATAGCATGCGAACTTTCAACATTTTCAGAGTTCATTTGTAGTGCTTTTCAATTTCAGGGTCAACTAGCTCAAAAAAATGAGTAAATGCACGAAGAATACCAAATGAAGTCAGAAATTGTTGAAATTTTGTGATGTGCCTTTGAATGGTGCATTTTGAACACACAAAAAGTATGGAGTTCAAATAAGTTCAAAAAAATGAAATCCCTTTGTAAGAGATGAGTTCTCGTTCGAAACCCTGATACTTCGAGAGAGATTGTCCGTTTTGTACACGAAGTGCATCCAGATTTTGTTGTAGCCCTCTCAACTTTTTAACACATGCTATGTGGGTGAAATGATGATAGCATGCCAACTTTCAACATTTTCAGAGTTCATTTGTAGTGCTTTTCAATTTCAGGGTCAACTAGCTCAAACAAAATAAGTAAATGCACGAAGAATACCAAATGAAGTCAGAAATTGTTGAAATTTTGTGATGTGCCTTTGAATGGTGCATTTTGAACACACAAAAAGTATGGAGTTAATATAAGTTCAAAAAAATGAAATCCCTTTGTAAGAGATGAGTTCTCGTTCGAAGCCCTGATACTTCGAGAGAGATTGTTTGTTTTGTACACGAAGTGCATCCAGTTTTTGTCGTAGCCCTCTCAACTTTTTAACACATGCTATGTGGGTGAAATGATGATAGCATGCCAACTTTCAACATTTTCAGAGTTCATTTGTAGTGCTTTTCAATTTCAGGGTCAACTAGCTCAAAAAAAAAGTAAATGCACGAAGAATACCAAATGAAGTCAGAAATTGTTGAAATTTTGTGATGTGCCTTTGATTGGTGCATTTTGAACACACAAAAAGTATGGAGTTCAAATAAGTTCAAAAAAATGAAATCGCTTTGTAAGAGATGAGTTCTCGTTCGAAACCCTGATACTTCGAGAGAGATTGTCCGTTTTGTACATGAAGTGCATCTAGTTTTTGTCGTAGCCCTCTCAACTTTTGAAGACATGCTATGTGGGTGAAATGATGATAGCATGCCAACTTTCAACATTTTCAGAGTTCATTTGTTGTGCTTTTCAATTTCGAACACTTTTCAATTGAAAATAACAAAATAGTTAATAGTTTGGATAGTCAAAATAATTACTTTTGAAAATAGAAAATAGTTTTGAATTATTTATTCAATTTCAAACACTTTTCATTATCATTGTTTTGTCAAATTCTCAAATATGCAAAAAGAATTTTAATAAACATAGTTTTTAATTGAAAATAACAAAATAGTTAATTTTGAAAATAGAAAAAAATTGAAACTATATGAGATTTGTAAAGAAAATTAAACCTAAATTCAAAGTCACCTCACTTTGAATTGAGGTTTAATTTTCTCCACAATTTCAAATATAGTTTCAATTTTTTAATTTACATTCAGTTTAGGCCCGTAAGCCTCCTTTAGAGAGGAGCTCGATGGAGTAGCTGCGACGGGGCTTATAAACAAGTGTTAGTCCCCCTCGCTGGGCGAGGTGGGACTAAACTTATCGTGCAGCCGAGGAGGGGCTTTAGTCCCGGGTGGAGCCACGACCCGGGACTAAAGCCCCTCGCTTGCCGCCTGCCGAGGAGGGGCTTTAGTCCTGGTGCGTGGCTCCAACCGGGACTAAAGACCCCCTTTAGTCCCGGATGGAGCTCCGCACCGGGACTAAAGGCCCGTGCTTCCTGCCTTCTGGTCTGCCGAAAAAGGGCCTTTAGTCCCGGGTCGTGGCTCCACCCGGGACTAAAGGGGGTCTTTAGTCCCGGTTCGAGCCCCGAACCGGGACTAAAGATCCACCTATATAAGAGGGAGTAAGAAAAATTCCAACCCAAATCGTTCGTTTCTCTTCTTCTTCCTCTCGTTCTCCTGCCCGGCGCGGCACACCGACGACCTCGACAACGTCGTCAGGCTACCCGCTGTCCTCCTCGCCACCGCCTGTCGTCCTCCTCGCCGTCGCCGTCGTCCTCCTCGCCGCCGCCGTCCTCCTCGCCGCGCGCCGTCGACACCTCCGGCCCGTAAGCCCCCCGCCCCCTCCTCCCCAACACTCCGGCCAGTAGAAGAAAAGAAGAAAAAGCAGAAGAAAAGAAGAAAAAGGAGAAGAAAAGAAGAAAAAGGAGAAGAAAAGAAGAAAAAGGGAAGAAAGGAAGAAAAAGGAGAAGAAAGGAAGAAAAGGGAGAAGAAAGGAAGAAAAAGGAGAAGAAAAGAAGAAAAAAGGGAAGGAGAAGAAAAGAAGAAAAAGGAGAAGAAAAGAAGAAAAAGGAGAAGAAAGGAAGAAAAAGGAGAAGAAAGGAAGAAAAAGGAGAAGAAAGGAAGAAAAAGGACAAGAAAAGAAGAAAAAGGGAAGAAAAGAAGAACAAGAAAAATATATTTTTTGTCATTTAATTCCTATTGTTATTAGATTTGTGCTAGATTATTAGGGTTAGTAATATTTCGAATTAGGTTAGGGTTACAAGAAGAAGAAATATGAACAAAAATAAGAAAATAAGATTAGGAAAAAGGAAAATAAGAAGAGGAGGAGAAGAAAAGAAGAAAAAGGAGAATAAGAAGAGGAGGAGAGGAGAAGAAGAGGAAAAATAGAAGAAGAGGAGAAGTAGAAGAAGAGAACAAATTAGAAGAGGAGGAGAGGAGAAGTAGAAGAAGAGAAGACGAGAAGTAGTAGAAGAAGAGGAGAAGTAGAAGTAGAAGAATAAGTAGAAGAAGAGGAGAAATAGAAGAAGAGGAAAAATTAGGTTAGGGTTACAAGAAGAAGAAATATATTTTTTTGTCATTTAATTTTGCTATGTATAGTGTATATGCTTAAGTGTTAATAGTGTTTCTTAGATTATTACTTAATTTTGCTATTGTATATGCTTAAGTGTTACTAGTTTAATTTTGCTATTGTATATGCTTAAGTGTTAATAGTTTATTTTTAGCAAGAAAATTAATAGAACTAGTTTATTTTTTTAGTTCATTTTACGATGCCTATCCCGCATCCTCGTCGTCGACTCGGCGGAGGACACCTGCTTGATCAGAGGGGCCCTGTCCGGGACTGGGCTCCGCCCGGCTGGCATTGGGAGGTGCTACCTTCCCGGGGGCGTAGGTTGGTGAGGAGCCAGCCCGTTGTTGACCCGATCCTTGTTTGGTGGCGGTCGCGTGGGCCAGTGACGGTGCCGAGGCTTCCGGACACCGCGGAGGTGGTACGTCACCATGTCAGCGAGGAGGATGAGCACGTCCGTCGCTACATGGTTGTGTTGGAGGGCAGGTTCGAGCATACCTGGCAGGTTCTTCGGGGATCTCACTGGAGCTATGATCCTGTGATGGTTCCTTCTCTTTGGGTGTCCACCACCCGCGACGATACCCGTCAGGCGCTACGGTTCTAGATGTATCAGTGATGCTATATGTATGATAGTATTCGAGGAGTATTAGTGATAATATTCGACGATGTACGGACAAAAGAGATGATGTATTTGCTTATAATTGAATGCATGCTAATTTGAATACTACTTTATTTTACGATTTGGTTTTGCTTATTGAATGCTCAAATTGGAAAAGTACTCCTACTTTGAATACTATGCAGAAATCTCGGAGTCCCGGGTGGAGCCACGACCCGGGACTAAAGTTGTTTTGGAACGGAGTTCCTGATAGAATAATGTGACATATAGAAGGGTAGATGAGATCAGGAAAAATAGGATCATTTTCTACACATCTAGAATGTCGCCATTTTGTTAAATCCTTAAAGGTTAAGAGAATCTGTTAGACATATTTTAGAGCTTAGGTTCTAGCCAAGACCCGGGACTAAAGGTCCTCCTATATAAAACGACACTTCGAAGTTTCCAACCCCTCTTATATAGTTTGTGAGTTTATTAGTTAATCAAATGTCCATTTTTTGCAGAACTATGGATCCACATATCAGGAACCTCGAAGAGGAAGAACTTCTCGAAGATATAATCAAAGACGGCCCCGACGTTGAACCAGCTGAATCTCCGTCGTCATATCTAAACCCTTCCGGATATGGAATGGAGGTCGACCGACACGAAGATGAAGCCGATGGGGCAGGAGATAGGTCCAATGACGGAGAAGGTGATAGCTCCACTGATGGAGAAGCCAGTGGAGAAGCCGGTGAAGAAATAATAAAGTCCGGCGAGGTATACATATGAAGTTCGACAATCACTTGTAATATGTGAAAAATATTGGAGATAGCTCTATATTGTATACATATACATTCATTTGACGAATGTTTCTCCCTCTTAGGCCTCCACATCGAGCAAAGCTACGAAACAAGGCCCGACTAGAAATTGGATGCACGGACGCATTACACCTTTGAGGTGATATTGCCTACGGGCGAACCCAAGCTTCCTAAGAATGCTGCTGACACATTCAAGAAGCAATGCGGAGTTCTCGTTAGGGATCACGTCCCGATCAGCGTTCGGGAGTGGAACAAGCGCAAAGGGGCAGCCGATAGTGACTATGTCGCCGAAAGGTACAAAGATAATCTTTGGAATGATCTCATGTCACATTTCAACCTGCCAGAATGTGAGAATGAAGACACCGCAGACAAACTGAGGGCCAAAGTCAAGCAGTGGACTCTAAAGAAGATGGCCGAACTGTTCCGTAGCTGGAAGAAGAAGCTATGGAAAAACTATCTAAAGACAAAGAAAGTGCCAGTATTCGAGGGGTATCTAGCCAAGCAGGCGAATCACTGGAAGGCATTTCAAGAGTACAAGGAGTCAGAAGATGCCCAGGCATTATCAGAAAAGAACAAGATAAATGCCGACAAGAAGAAATATCACCACAAGCTGGGGCCAGGGGGCTATGAGACTGCCATCCCAAAGTGGGATAAGAAAGAGCAAGATCTGCTAGCTAAAGGAATCGTACCTGAACCACTCCATGATGAGTGGGAATTGAGAGCAAGAAATTGGTTCCTTGCACATGGTGGTTCGTACGACAAAGAAACAGGGGACCTCATCTGCAGTGACGGTCTTAGGATACCGAGGGAGAATTGGAAAAGGATAGTGAAAGAAATTAAGGAGGGAAAAAGAAAGTTCACTGCAGATAGAGAGAAAGATTTGCTCACACTGGTCCTCGGCAATGACGAACATGGAGGACGAACGCGAGGCTTCGGTCCTTCTTACCCGTGGTGGCTTGGGTTTGCCAGAGAACAAGACACTTACAGAAGCCGAGAGAGAACAAAGAAGCGGCAGCAGGATGAGGAGAATGACAAGTTCAACCAGTTGCTTGCCAGTATTAACGAGCAACAGAAGCAGATTGATGAGCTTAGAGGAGTAGCGCGCCAGGAAGATCCTGCATTTGATATTACCGGCGCCCCATCTAAGCGGAAAAGCAGCGTGGCTGAATCTGAGGCCCCGCCCGACGATACCCGAAGAATGATAGAGGGCAGTCCCGGCAACCCCGTGGATGGAATCAAGGAGTCAACATCATGTGAACTCCATCAGAAATTCAAGAACATATCCATGAAGGTGGCCGTCGGACAAGCTTTACCTTCTGGCCCTGATGCACGCTGACATGTCCGTGAGATTCCAGCTGGCTTTGCTAAAGTCGGGGTGGATGAAATCAAGGCGGGGTTTCATGATATGGAGCTCGACATAGCTGGACCCGAAGATGAGAGGACACTCAGAGAAGTACTGGGTGGAGTCATCCTATGGGACAAGAACTACATCAAGCTTCCAGGCTCGGCCCCAAGGACAACACCGCCTCCGAGTCGTCGCGGGTCACCTACACCTCCATTACCTCCAAGCCCTCCACATGACGTCGGCCAGCACAACACGAGTCCATCTCGATCACCGCCGCCGGACTTGGGTCGTCCGTCTCCGCCGCCGCCCACTCCGGATACTAAGCGGAAGCGTGCCAGCAAGAATGCTCCGCCTACGATTTCTAAGCGACGGAGCCCCCCAAAGCGCAAACTGTCGCCCCTCCCAAAGGTACCTCATGCTAATCTTGCTATCAGACCTTATGATCGTACCCCCGAGGAAAACGCCAGGATAGAAAAGGAACATCATGTTGCGCAGATGAAAAAGAAGGAACCCGAGCCCCGCCCGGAATACACCGAGAAGCAAATAGCATTTGCAAAATACTTCACGAACCTTCCATCACAGTATGACTTACACCATAAGCCTGATGACTATACACGCACATTGCAGAAGGAAGTGAAAAAGAGCAGATCACGTGCAAGTGCAAGTGGGAGCAAATCAAGTTCAACTACAAGCAAGAAAAAATCAGACGTTCCTCAGCTTGGACAACAGGTCAAACAGTCGATCCCACCCCTCAGGGTGTTACCCGAGAATGTCCCCCCTCCGGTGCAGGGGCAAGATTTGGAATTAGCAAAGAAGTGGGCGGATGAATGGGGTATCCCGGTTGAAGACATTCTGGCTTCCCAAGACGACAGGTTACCCAAGGCTGTGGCAGCCCCTAAGCCACAGTTTGTCATCGGAGCGCCTTTGGTCAGCAAAGATGATCTCCCAACAAATATGCGTTACTTGCATACATGGTACTTAAGTGAATCAAAGAATGGGAGAACGATGATCGTGGTGAGTGTCCCACAGGAGTACTACGGCCGCCCCGAAGAAATCCATATCGACTTTGATGAACTCTTCTAGATGTACAATGGCGACGCCCTCGACAAATCGCTTATGAGTTGCTATTGTCTGTAAGTTTTTCAATTCGTTGTCTACATATAACTTGTTTAGTTATTTCAATTCATTGTCTATATATAACTTGTACTCTATTATGCAGAATGAAGATTCTGGATTGTAAAAGTAAGAACATCCTAAATATTGGGTTTATTGACCCAGATAAAATACATATAGCGACGCTAACTGATAAACCCAAGGAGACGGAGGAAAACCTTCTAAGGTTTCTAACAGATCAAAATTGACCACATACTGTTTCCGTACAACTTCAGGTGAGGGTCTTTACTCTGTTGTGTCCATTCACTTATAAGTGTAATTGATAAGTTACTGACACACACACACACACACACACATATATATATATATATATATATATGTGTGTGTGTGTGTGTGTGTGTGTGTGTGCAGCTTCCATTGGATTCTATTGGACATTCAAATTGATAAGGGAAGAGTTGATGCCTTCGACCCATTATCGAGACCCTTGGAACAGTTCCAAAGCCTGCAGGACATGCTCCAAAGGTAATTTCAATCATTCTTGCGCTCTATCGGTCTCTTTCGATGATTTTCTGATATATCAATTAATGAAAAACTTAGCAAATCATTATCCTTGTCGGGCAGGGTTTGGAAGCGGTTCAAGTGCGTGACTCCCGGTATCGAGCCTGAGAAGCTGACCTTTAGAGCGGCTCAGGTAAGTAGTAGTATGATATACTTCTACTTTCAATACATTTATGATGATAGATTATTATTTTGATTATATATATTCTATTCTCGTAAAGTGCGACCAGCAGCCACGGGGGACGCATCTATGCGGATACTATGTTTGCGAGACCATTCGCATGTTTACCTCTGAGCACAAGGATCACAGATTCGATGTAAGCAATGAACATTCACACCTCTATTTTTACCCGTCATTCTTTGTTATCATGATTGATATTCATATTCATCTCCTCTTCTTATATAGTACATGGCCATGAGGGAGAAGGTCCTACCAGAGCAACGCGCGATTGCTGTTGCAGAGGAGCTTGCGACCTTTCTGAGGACGGAAGCTATTGATGACAAAGGACGATTTAGTGTAGCTAGGGGCCATTACTGATGTTCGTCCATGTAATCGAATAAACGGGCTCTAGTCCCGATAATTCAGATCTCGATATAATTGTATATATATATGCTCGCTTGTAAGATAAGTTAATCTTATATATATATATGCATAATTATTTATATTTAGAATTATATGAAAACTAATTCCCGAACACCAAACGAGGCATCACGTTAATCTCCCGAACACCTAAACCCTAAAGCCCTAAAACCCAAGAATAAACAAAATCTGAAACTCATTAGTCCCGGTCCGTGTAACGAACCGGGACTAAAGGGCATGCCCCTGAGGGCGCTACAAGGCGCCCACTTGGAGCACCTTTAGTCCTGGCTTGGAACAGGGACGGGACTAAAGGTTAGGCCTTTAGTCTCGCCCCTTTAGTCCCGGTTGGTGAACCGGGACTAAAGCCCCTTACGGGCCGGGGCTAAAGGCCCCGTCCCCACTAGTGATGGTTTCCCCCGGCATGCGGAGGGGAGTAGGGGATGGAGACCACCGACACCCTTCAGGAAGGAATGGTGGCACCCGTAGACATCATCGCATTGGAGCCGGAAGAATTGACAAGAATTTCACCCGCACTCCAAACCCCACCGCCCAACCGGACCGAAGCCAACCAACCAACTCGCCGCCCACCAGCATGCGCCACTGCGGTCGCGACGCCACTCACGCCACCTCACTAAGATCACCACCACAAGACCAAGAGGACGAAGAAAGGAAAGCTAGGCGATGGGAACAGCAGCATCGTAGCCGCACGGGAGGGAACCACCTCCACCGCCGTCGTGCGGGAGGCCTATGCCTCCGGCATCATCGCGGTCGTCTTCCGGACGCAGCAGCATGGCATACTAGGCCACCCTAGCCCGGCCAGGTCCGAATCGGGGCCGCTAAGCCCCGCCGGCCACGCTGCAGCAGGTGGCATCAACAATGACTATCAAATCTCTATGTATTGGTTGTATTTGCTCTCTTTATACTCACTTTTAACTCAACCTTAAACGCCAATCTTGCGACTTCTTCTCGATCTGTGTGAGAACGTCCTTCTTGTCATCCTCACGATCACCGTCATCTCGTTTCTTCCAACTCTCCTGCTAGATCTACCTCCATTCAGATAAACCAGGGGTAATGATTGAACTCCAGAGTATGCCGGGGTAAATAACCCAATCCCCACATTGCCATATGACCCATGGTCTCGACATTCACCCTAACACACAGTCTTCACCACCAATCAATCATCCACTTGCATGTCTCTTGAAAAAATAATTGGGTCTAGCTTTTGGCATTAGTAGTCGTTCACCACGAACCACTAACCTCCCTGGGTAACATGCTTGTGTTTTGTATCGAACCACCACCACCACACACAGACATACACACACACCCGGGTGCGTTTGCAGTACTGGCGAGTTTCACATGAAAAGAATAATCTTAAAGCAGAGGTACAAGGATACTACCAATGGATTAACTTTTAATGTGTCACCCTAGACGTGAAAATAAATTTAGAGAGAATCACCCCCAATATAATGTCTCTTATATGTTGTATTTAAGTAATGTTGCATATATTTTGTTTCATGTCTTCATATCAACATTGTGGCTCAGTTATGAAAGAAGGCGAATGAGAGAAAAATGAGAGAGAAATCACATGTATTTTATTACAGAATTAGTTTTACCGCTTATGAAAATGTGCTAATAGCGGTCTCTCCACTAACATATAGATCCCTTCTCTCTCTTCTTTAATTGATTTTTTTATAATGTTGTTCTTCATTGACTCATAATGTCGCATCAACTAGATATAGACACAAATGAGTACACAACAAATCTACGCACAACTAGGATGCGCACAACCAAGCGGAAAGAGAAAAAGTCCCATTGGGGTCAAGGCGAAACGAACGATCGCAGCAAAATCTTAACTACTACCGCTATCACTCACAACCTCCGGATGATGAGAAGGTTCCCCAACAACGATACCTTCAACAAGGAAATGATGCATGAATACCTATGTTGCCTGACCGAACCACATAGGCCAGATCGTGGATTTTCACCCACAAGAGAAGGGTCGAGTAAGCTCCAGACAATGTGTAACGTTCAAGATGCGACTCTATCCTTATTTTGGCGCAAGGACCTTGAGAGGGATAGAAGCGCATCTCGTCGCTTTGCAAGAATGGATATCGTTACAAATACATGTACATAATAGATGAGTATATGGAGTTGGCTTACACTCGCCACAAACTACATCAAGTTCACATCAATACAACAATATACAGTGATCAGAAGAAGAGCAGGGTCCGACTACGGACAAAAACAAACGATAAAAGAACGACGTCCATCCTTGTTATCCCAGGTTGTCGGCCTGGAACCCATCCTAGATCGATGAAGAAGAAGAAGAAGAAGAAACTCCAAATAGAACAATCATCGCGCTCACGTCTTAATATCACTTTACATGCACCTGCAACTGGTGTTGTAGTAATCTGTGAGCCACAGGGACTCAGCAATCTCATTTCCAAAGGTATCAAGACTAGCAAAGCTTAATGAGTGAGGTATGGTTAAGTGGTGAGGCTACGGCAAGCAGCTAAGCATTTATATGAGGTAACTAACTTACAAGTACAAGATTAAAGGAGGATGTTCTACGCATAACGGACATGAATTAATGATGATCAACTAAATGATCCTAAACACCTACTTCCGTCAAATATAACCCCATCGTGTCCTTAGTCGGAGAAGGAGCTCGCGAAAGAGACGGTCACGGTTACGCACACAGTTGGTAAGTTTTTTTCAATTAGTTTACTTCAATTTATCTAAAACCGGATGTTAAACAAAGTTTCGAAGTTTGCCACATAACCGCGGGCACGGCTTTCCGAAAGATTTAACCCTGCAGGGGTGCTCCAACTAGTCCATCACAAATTAGCACAAGTGGCATAGAAAACCTCAATCAGGAATCTCGTGATATCCTCGGATTCCTTAGTAGAAAACCTCAACTCTGATATAGCCCAAAGCATCACCGGAATCCGGATGCACAAGATATTTCGTAAAAGGTAAAACAAGTCCAGCAAGGCCACCCACATGTCGATGAACCCGATAGGAGACGCATATCTCGTTCTCAGGACACGACCGGATGCAACTAGCTACGAGTAAAACCAAACCTCGAGTTTCCTCATGGTGGCCCCGCAGGCAGCCTGTTTTGGACCAACACTCATGAGGAGCACTGACCCGGGGGTTGATTAAGTATCCTCGGGTTAATTACTCCCTATGTGTTTCATTAGTTATTAGGCAAATAGTACCAAAGTTGGGCCTTGCTAGACCAGTTTTAGACTAAAACAAATTATCCAGGGGTCCCCATAACAACCCCGACCGTGTTAGTAGCGCTCAATTATGGAATATAATACCGGTGGCCAAAACTAAGGCGGCAAAGGTGGAACAAAACACCAGGCTAGAAAGTCCGAGCCTTCCAGCTTTTACCAAGTATACAGGTGCATTAAATTGAATAGCATTAATATGGTGATATAACAAGGAACCCATGTTATCACATGGAAGCGACTGCGCCTGCAACTAGCAACGCTAACACATGGTTAAGCAAGCAGTAACATAGCCAATCAGTGGTTTACTAGGTTGTAGAAAGGTTGAAGGTTTCATGAAATGTTGGGAGGCTAACATTTAACAGGTGGTAGGCAGCGAGACATAGCAATAGAAACGAAACAACTATCATCGCAATGATAGTAATGGTATCTAGGGAAATGGTCGTCTTGCCTGAGATCCTGCTTCGAAGAAGAACGACTCCGTGGAGCAGACGAAGCGACATAGTCGAACGGATCCTCACATTCCGACACGCTTGCGGAACTCTATCGAGAAGAAGCAAACCGGAATCAAGAATCAACACACAATATTCACCACGGCACATGCACCATATGATGCGCACCCTAATATGATGCATGTCCAGTTTAATTATGCGAGGCATGGCATGGCAATTCACAACAACCAAGCACTACACATTGAGAGAAGCTCACTATGCAACGAGTTGCATATTGACGAAACTCCACATTAAAATATTTAGTTCACTCTTGTTTAGGTACACGGCAATTTTAAAATGTTGTTAACATGGGAAGAGGTGAAGCATGTGACTCTACACGACATACTAGTTGGTTAACACCTAAGAACATTGAACGGAGCCATGCTTAAAAGATACGTGCAACACAGGATATTATGCCATGAATGCAACATGCATGCAATTTTATGAAAACATGGCAAGAGGATATGAAGCATGTGTCGCCATGGCGAATGAAAGGGAACCATGCCGGCAAAACAAAAACAATGCCACGGCAATGTTCCGATCCCGATAACTCGATGAGATACCGGTGCCAACAAATTGGGAGCGTGTGCGTGTCATGACAAGAATGATGGGGTGATCCCGGTTATCGGGTTCCCATGTGTTGGGATCACGGCAAAAGAGGGACAACGCGCAACTAGCATGGCATCTGCGAAACGAACAACATCGACTCATATACAATAATGCATTCATCCATGGGTTATCGTCTCGACGGTATACCTTTGAAGCGTGCCTCTCGGAGCGGGTCGGGTCGTAGCGGTGCAGTTGTACATGGGTCGTCATGGACATCGTGGAAGTAGTGGTTCCCACGACAGTAGTTGAAGTAGTGGCACACGGGTCTTCGGCGACGATAGTCGTACACGCTCCGTAGATGTCCGGGGTCATCGAGGACGTTGTGGAAGTAGTGGTACTCGACGATCTTGTCACACCCACGGCGACGGTAATGGTACACGCGGTCTTGGTGGTCCTCGAGGAACTCGGTGTTGCGGTGAAAAAAATCAACACCAAGGACTCGGTTCAACAACACATACCCAGGCACACACAAAAAAGGAACCAGCTACACCCGATGGAGCCAAGTCCATGTGCTCGTGGCATGCTGATACGTCCCAAACGTATCTATAATTTCTGCTTGTTCCATGTTCTTTTGGGTGACATTGTTACATGTTTTACTACACTTTTATATCATTTTACACATATTTGGACTAACCTACTAACTCAGTGCACTCGGTGCCAGTTTCTGTCTGTTGATATCTTTTTTGCACGGGCTTTTACCCAATTTTCCGAAGCCCGAAAAAATCCAGAAAAAATATATAAAAAATCAGTGAAACATAAGCTTCGGGATCACTTAAGGAGGGCCAAAGGGGGGCCAGGGGCCTCCCAGGCGGCCTGCTGGCCCGGCCAGGCCGTAGGCCGCGACAGGAGGTCGCCTGGGTGGGTCCCACCTCCTCCGGTGCCCTCCTTTGGCCTATATTTAGAGACCCGTGAGGAAACTCTCCCAGACTTTCTGGAATCGCGAATTTCTCCATCGTTCCGCCGCCGCAGCGCTTCCGAGATCGGGAGCGTCAGGAGATCTCTTCCCGGCACCCTGCCGGAGGGAGGATTGACCTCCGGGAGCTTCTCCACCACCATGGACGCCTCCCGGATGTGCCGTGAGTAGTTTCCCTTGGACCATGAGTCAATCACCAGTAGCAATGTGATGTCTTCTCTCCAATCTTGTGTTTCAATGGTTAGTCCTTGTGAGCTACCCTACATGATCAAGGCATCTATGTAATTCTCTTGTTGTTACTATGCTCGGTTTGTTGGGATCCGATGGATTATGAGATTATGTTCAGATTATTATGAGTTATATATTTGATTATCCTTTTATATTATGTTCCTTAGTGATTCATGCATGTTCTCCGTTGCTTTATATTGCTTTGGCCAAGTAGTAGATCGTAACTCCAAGAGGGAGCGTTATGCATGATTATGGGTTCGGGCCCCTCGATGTCTAGCTAGAGTGATAGAAACATGAGACTAGGGGATGTGCTTGTTGCCACCAGGGAGAAAACAACGGTGCTTGTGACCACGGTTGCAAGGATTGTTTACCTTATGCATAGTTCATTAATGAAGTTGTCGGTTGCTTTGAGTTTACACTTCAGGTGGGGCTCGCAACTTAATACCGGAGAGATGTTCTGGATAGATATCTCAAGGTGGATGATTACTAAGTAGATGCTGATGAATAAAGGGTCTACATGTCTCGGCGTATTGCCCATTACTATTGAACCTCTAACTATCAAGGAGCATAATTAGCATTGCGGTGCGATCATAATTTTTTCAATTGCCCAACTGTGATTTGTTTACCCTAGCATAGTTGTTTATCGTTTTTTGGGAGAGAGACATCACTAGTGAAAGTCATGTGACTCCGGTCCATATCATCATCATTGTTTACACCTCCATCATTTACCGCTTTCTTTACTTTTCCGTTGCAATCACTATTACCTTCCCGCTTGTGTTTTGATCCTTTGCAAACTACAAGGCCGGAGAGATTGACAACCTCTTTGTACTTGTTGCGAGCAAAGTTATTTGTTGTGTGTGCAGGTCCACGTCTTCTGCTAGCGCCAGGGTGGAAGACACCTACTTGTTGAGCCTAGGAGTCCTCCTGGTTCCATAAACCTTACAGTCTCCGTGTAAGGGAAATTTGTTGCTCACTACATCTCCACCTTCCACTTGGGGTCCAACGAGGGGAGAGAAGTATATACATCACCTCGTCATCAAGCGAATTTCTGGCGCCATTGCTGGGAACTCCACTCTTCAAGATAGGGGAGTTGCACACTATCTTTTACCTTTGCTTTTTAGTCTTGTTAGTTGGTTTTCTAGTTTTTGCTTTAGAGTCTTATACCAAAAACCACAAAAAAATTAGTTGCTTTGCTCTTGCTTGTTGTTGCTGCTAAGGGTTCCACTGAGAACACCAAGTTGTGTGACTTCACTAGTCACAACAACAATGACTTTATCTGCACTCCTATTTCTGCTCCCGCCACTGAGGCCACGTCCTATGAGATTAAACCTGCTTTGTTGAACCTTGTTATGAAAGATCAATTCTCCTGTGCTAGAGATGATGCTGCCTTGCACTTGAACAATTTTTTGAGCTCTATGATATGCAAAAATATAAAGAAGTAGATGGTGATATTGTTAAACTTAAGCTTTTTCCTTTCTCCTTGAGAGGAGGAGCTAAAGTGTGGCTTCAATCTTTGCCTAGGAATAGCATAGATTCTTGGGATAAGTGCAAAGATGCTTTTATTTGGAAGTATTACCCGCCTGCTAAGATTATCTAGTTGAGGATTAACATTATGAATTTTAGGCAACTAGATAATGAACATGTTGCTCAAGCTTGGGAACGTATGAAATCTCTTGTTAAAAATTGCCCTACTCATGGTTTGACTACTTGGATGGTTATCCAACTTCCTATGTAGGATTGAACTTTACCTCGCGGAATCTGTTAGACTCGGCCGCGGGAGGAACCTTTATGTCAACTACACTTGGTGTTGTCACAAAACTATTGGATGAGATGATGACAAATTATTCTCAATGGCACACCGAGAGAGCTCCAACGGGTAGGAAGGTAAACTCTGTTGAGGAGATTTCCTCCCTTAGTGATAAGGTTGACATGATCATGACTCTACTTACTAAGCAAGCTCCTATTGATCCTCATGATGTTCCTTTAAATTCTTTCGTTTCTCAAGAAAGAGAGCAAATGGGTGTTAATTTTATTTCTAGGAACAACTTCAATAACAATGCTTATAGGAGTAATTTTGGTAGCAATCCTAGACCGTTCCCATCCAACAACTATGGGAATAGCGACACCTATAGTAACACTCCTATTGATAGAAGAATGCCTAGTTATAAGAAACTTTTAGAGATAGAGAAGACTACAAAGAATTATATTCACACCCAATATGAACAAAACAAAGTCTTCTCTAGACAAATAGATGAGCATACTTCTATTTTGCAAAACATTGAAAGACAACTTGAGAGCCTGAATAGTGAGATTTCCAACCTCCAAACTCGACTCACCACCATGGAGACCCAAGTTTCCAGTATGTCTCACACACAGGCCACTTTGATAAATCAAATGGCAGCCAAATCCGAAGTGGTTGTACCTCGGGAAGAGGAAGAGAGAATTAAGAGCCTTCCTACACACACTACCATTGCTACTATACATGTTGTTGATGACCTCAAAACTTTTAGCACCCATCGCACTCCTAGTCCCAATGGACCCATTAATGGTGATGCTAATACCTCAACTATAGGACAAGAAGGTCCTATGAATTTAGAGACTACCAAAAGAATGAGCTTAGATGACATTAATACCACTTCAATTAATGGTAGTAACCTTTATTTTTACAATTGTAGTCTCTCCGAAGTCATCACCTTTTTGCAAAGAATGGCTAAAGATCCCCACACTAGTACACTCAATATTGCCTTCACCGAGCATATTACCAATGCTCTTATCAAAGCTAGGAAGGAGAAGCTCAATCTAGAGACTTCTATTCCTAGGAAGCTAGAAGATGGTTGGGATCCTATGTTCAAAATTAAATTGAATAATATCTCTTGCTTTGTGTGGTGTTGGAGCTAGTGTCTCCGTTATGCCCAAAAGAATGTATGATATGCTTGATTGGAAACCTTATGATCCATGTTATTTTGGTGTTCGTCTTGTTGATTCTTCCATAGAGAAACCTTTAGGGAGAATTGATGATGTGCTTATTATTGTCAATGATAATTATGTGCCCATTGATTTTCTTATTATGGACATTGAATGTGATCCTTCATGTCCAATTATTTTGGGACGTCCTTTTCTTCGCACCGTTGGTGCTATCATTGACATGAAAGAGGGAATTATTAAATTCCAATTTCCTCTCAAAAAGGGAATGGAACACTTCCTTATCAAGAAGATTAAGTTACCTTATGTGTCTGTTACACACGCAAGCTATTCTTTTGGAGTTGACAACACTTTATCTTCTTGCATTATGCCTAGCTCAAAGGCATAAAAGAAAGTCCTTGTTGGGAGGCAACCAATATGTTTTTACTTTCTGTTTTAGTGGTCTTAATGTGTGTTACTACTGTAGAAACATCATTGTATCTTTATTTTTAAGCTTTGTGCCAAGTTATAGCCTTCGATTGCAAGAAAGTTCAAAAATTGTAACATGCTGTCCAGAAACACATTATGTCTGCTTGACGGAACAATTCGCCAAACATTACCAGATCATCTTTTTGATCTGAATTTTTTTGACAGCATGCTCTATATAATTTCATTTCTGGCATCTGTTCTCAGTTTTTTTATTTGAGTTGCATAAGTGCACCGAATAAATTATTTACTACCTGATGTTCTGTTTTTCACAGATTCTGCCATGTTTTGTGTTTCCATTGTTTTCCGAATCCTAGGCTTGCTTTTTATTTGCAAAAATATTTTGGATATCACGATAATCAGTATATTTTCATGAAAATCTTTATTTCCAGGAGGTATTGAATTATTTTATTAAGGGTACTAACCACTCTAATCAGCTTATGATGAGTTTCGTATGAAGGGAGTTTTCAAGTATGTGATGGGAGAGATGATGAAAGAAGATAAAGGAGTGTCAAGCGCTCAAGCTTGGGGATGCCCCCATGCATCCCAAGAAATATTCAAGAAGAATCAAGCATCTAAGCTTGGGGATGCCCCCGTGCATCCCCTTCTCTATCAACAATCATCAGGTCGTCCATCTCCATGCTATATTTTTATCACTTCATATGATATGTGCTATGCTTGGAGCGTTCCTCTATTTGGTCTTTAGATTGTTTTAGTTTTGCTTGCTATTCATAACAAGTCTGAACCTAGCCTACCTTGTTTGGGAGAGAGACACGCTCCATTCCACTCTAGAACACAACATAGCTTTTCATGCTTATCATTTTTGTGTGTTCTTCATCTTTTCGTAGCTATTGTCATGCTTAGCTCTTAGCTTTCATGCTTATCTTTTTAAGAGCTTTTACTTAGGTTGATTTTGGAACCCTCTTGAGTTATCATGCTTATCTTGTTTAGAGAGTTGGTTTGTTGCACTGAGTTGTGTGTCTTGCATGAGTAGGTAATTGAGGTTGCTATTTAAGTATAGTAGTTACTTGCAATAGTTTTGAGGTATTGATTTGAGTAATCTTTGGACTATTGGTGCCAAGAGCTTGAGCCTATTAGTGATAGGTGTCGTATTTTGGGAAATCTATGTGTTTTTCAAAAACTAAAATTAGTTGAGAACTCTAGCTACTAAATTGATCGCTAACCTCTGGATGGGTTGGAATATATAGAGTACCCTCACGTTACCATTAGTCGAGGATGCGCAAGGATAACCAAACCCCCAAACATTCCTCCTCGGGGTACTTGTCTCTTTGTGAATTTCCTAACTAGATAGAGAGTTACCGATAATAAGTGTATGATTTCTTCGGACTAATGTGAGTGTTCGATTGTTGGCACTTCCACCATCCATATTTTGCTAGCCTCTTCGGTACCGTGCATTGCCTTTCTCACATTGAGAGTTGGTGCAAACTTCGCCGGTGCATCCATACCCATGACATGATACGCTCTGTCATACATAAGCCTCATTATAGCTTTCCTCAAAAAAGCCACCATACCTACATATTAAGGCATTTCCATAGCCTTTCCGAGATACATTGCCATGTAACATCCATCATCTCATGATTTGATCTTCATGTCATACATGATTTTGCTTGATCATAGAGTCGCATTATAGTTGGGCCTTGCCCTTATTACTGCTACATGACGCGCTAGTATCATTGCATATCTTGCTACACTGGCAGAGGCATACATTTGCATACATCATGACAGTTTTCACTTGTCTTTATGTTGAGTACTTCCTATAAAGTGTGATGATTTTTTTTATTCATGTAAAACATAGAGTGTTGCCCTTAAGTGAGGAAAATATCCCAAAGAGGACAAACAAAAGATCCCAAAGAGGACAAATGAGAGATAAAAGAAAGAGCCAAAGAGGCCACAAAACAAAAAAAAAAGAAAAAAAAAAGAGAAGGAGGCAACACTACTATTCATTTTGAAAGATCCACACTCGTACTCCATTGCTATATTGGTACTACATAGAGATTATCATTCATGCATAACTATGTGGGGACCCTTACACTATAGAACTTGGTTTGCATATTCCAATGACGAGCCTCCTCAAATGAGCTCTAGGTCTTCATGAGCAAACAAGTTGGATGCACCCCCACTAGTTCCATTGGAGAGCTTATCTTAGCTCATATGTGCATCCGTTACATGGCAATCCCTACTCCTCACATCATATCTATCATTTGGATTTCTCTGGCCTATGGTTGTCCTCATTGATGTGAGCCTTTCACACCTTTTTGTCTTCCTTCCCTGTCATTATTCTATTTGCCATCCTAAGTGCCAACATATCTTGCTTAGGCTCATCCATTGCATGAGTGCTCAAAATCGAAAGGGAAAGGATCATTTTAACTTGTGCCTGATAAGTGGTTTGGGGGTGAGTCAAAATAAGATTCCGAATGAGACTAAGTGTGAGGTTTAGTAGATTGAGTTCTCAATTAAAAAAATTATCTCTGAACCCATCTCCCACTTCTTGCACGCAAACACCATTTGGAGACATTCGAGTCACGGACAGCGAGAGATCTTGCACCTTTATGTTCTTACTTTGCTAAATTCAATACTAGATATAGATTCTTGCTTGTTATTGTCTTGACTTGAATTGCATATCTCAATTGCTTTACTTTGAAGTTCATATATGTGTGTTAGCATGTCACCACAGAAATTATTGGGTTATCATTTATCTACTCGAGGACGAGCAGAAATTAAGCTTGGGGATGTTGATAAGTCCCAAACGTATCTATAATTTCTGCTTGTTCCATGATCTTTTGGGTGACATTGTTACATGTTTTGCTACACTTTTATATCATTTTACACATATTTGGACTAACCTTCTAACTCAGTGCACCCAATGCTAGTTTCTATCTGCAAATGTCTTTTTTGCAGGGGCTTTTACCCAATTTTCCGAAGCCCGAAAAAATCCAGAAAAAATCTATAAAAAGTCAGCAAAACAGAAGCTTGAAGATCACCGAAGGAGGGCCAGAGGGGAGGCCAAGGGCCTCCCAGGCAACCTACTAGCGCGGCCAGGCCCTAGGCCGCGCCAGGACGTTGCATGGGTGGGTACCACCTCCTCGGGTGGCCTCCTTTGGCCTATATTTAGATATCCGTGAGGAAACCCTCGCAGACTTTCTGGAATTGTGAATTTCTCCATCGTTCCACCGCCGCAGCGCTTCTGAGATCGGGAGCGTCAGGAGACCTCTTCCCGACACCCTGCCGGAGGGAGGATTGACCTCCGGGAGCTTCTTCACCACCATGGACCCTCCCTGATGTGTCGTGAGTAGTTTCCCTTGGACCATGAGTCCATGACTAGTAGCTATGTGATGTCTTCTCTCCAATCTTGTGCTTCAATGGTTTGTCCTTGTGAGCTGCCCTACATGATCAAGGCATCTATGTAATTCTCTTTCTATTGCTATGCTCGGTTTGTTGGGATTCGATGGATTATGAGATTATGTTCAGATTGTTATGAGATATATATATTTGATTATCCTTTTATATTATGTTCCTCAGTGATTCATGCATGTTCTCCGTTTCTTTTTATTGCTTTGGCCAAGTAGTAGATCGTAACTCCAAGAGGGAGCGTTATGGATGATTGTGGGTTCGGGCCCCTCGATGTCTAGCTTGAGTGACAGAAACATGAGACTAGGGGATGTGCTTGTTGCCACCAGGGAAAAAACAATGGTGCTTGTGACCATGGTTGCAAGGATTGTTTATCTTACACATAGTTCGTTAATGCAGTTGTCCGTTGCTTTGAGTTTACACTTCGGGTGGGGCTCACAACTTAATACCAGAGAAATGTTCTGGATAGATATCTCAAGGTGGATTATTAGTAAGTAGATCCTGATGAATAAATGGTCTACTTGTCTCGGCATATTGCCCATTACTATTGAACCTCTAACTATCAAGGAGCATAATTAGCATTGCGGTGCGATCATAATTTTGTCAATTGCCCAACTGTGATTTGTTTACCTTAGCACATTTGTTTATTGTCTTTTGTGAGAGAGGCATCACTAGTGAACGTCATGTGACTCCGGTCCATATCACTACCATTGTTTACACCTCAATCATTTACCGCTTTCTTTACTTTTTAGTAGCAATCACTATTACCTTGCCGCTTGTGTTTTGATCCTTTGCAAACTACAAGGTCGGAGAGATTGAAAACCTTTGTGTACTCATTGGGAGCAAAGTTATTTGTTGTGTGTGCATGTCCATGTTTTCTGCTAGCGCCAGGGTGGAAGACGCCTACTTGTTGAGCCTAGGAGTCCTCCTGGTTCGATAAACCTTATAGTCTTCGTGTAAGGGAAATTTGCTGCTGACTACATCTCCACCTTCCACTTGGGGTCCAACGAGGGGCAAGAAGTATATACATCACCTCGTCATCACGTGCTCATCGAACCTGGACGGAACAGGGGCTCGGGAGGTCAACAGCGGCAGCGGCGATGGAAGGGATCCGCGAGGGGGGCCATCACAGGAGGCTGAGATAGCTCGGGCAGCTCAGGCTGGAGGGAGGAGGCTGGATGAGGCGAGGGGAAGAGCACGGTCATGGAGATGAACGACGCGGCGAGAGGCAACCAAACAGTGGAAGGTTGGCTAGAGGAGATGATGTAGAGGAGCCGAGGGGGCGGCGGTGCTGGATCGAGCAAGTGAGCTGGGAGCTCAGCCGGCGGATCGAGGAGGTTTGCATGGTCGATGTGGGGCATCCTGCAGGCAAGCGGCTGCGCAGGAAGAGATAGTGAACCCCTGGTCGATACCAGAGGCCGGCCGCGAGCCTGGCGATGGCGAGCTCCAGGAGGTCCTGGGGTCCTGCTACGGCGACAGAAACCTTCTGTCGTCTCTTGAGCTTGCGTTGGTTTTTCCCTTGAAGAGGAAAGGGCGATGCAGCACAGGATCAGTAAGTATTTCCCTCAATTTGAGAACCAAGGTATCAATCCAGTAGGAGAATCGCGTCAAGTCTAGAGTACCTGCACAAACACAAAAGAGCTTGCACCCACGCTATAAAGGGGTTGGCAATCCCTTCAAGATTGATTGCAAAGTGAGATCTGAAGGCGGAAAGTGCAACGAAGTAAAAGAGCAAGGCTGAAAATATGGTGTGAAGTAGACCTGGGGGCCATAGTGTTCACTAGAGGCTTCTCTCAAAATAGCAAATATTACGGTGGGTGAACAAATTACTGTCGAGCAATTGATAGAACCGCGCAAAGTCATGACGATATCTAAGGCAATGATCATACATATAGGCATCATGTCCGAGACAAGTAGACCGATACTTTGTGCATCTACTACTATTACTCCACACATCGACCACTATCCAGCATGCATCTAGTGTATTGAGTTCATGACGAACTGAGTGACGCCTTAAGCAAGATGACATGATGTAGAGGAATAAACTGAAACCAGTGATGAAAACCCCATCTTTTTACCCTTGATGGCAACAACACGATGCGTGCCTCGCTACCCCTTCTGTCACTGGGTGAGGTCACCGCATGGTATGAACCCAAAACCAAGCACTTCTCCCATTGAAAGAATCATAGATCAAGCTGGCCAAACAAAACCCACAACTCGAAGAGAATTACAAGGATATGAAATCATGCATATAAGAGATCAGAAGAAATACAAATAAGATTCGTAGATAATCTGATCATAAATCCACAATTCATCGGATCTCGACAAACACACCGCAAAGAAGATTACATCGGATAGATCTCCATGAAGATCATGGAGAACTTTGTATTGAAGATCCAAGAGAGAGAAGAAGCCATCTAGCTACTAGCTATGGACCCGTAGGTCTATGGTGAACTACTCACGCATCATCGGAGAGGTCATGGTGTTGATGAAGAAGCCCTCCGTATCCGAATCCCCCCTCCAGCAGGGCACCAGAACGTGCCCCAGATGGGATCTTGCGGAGACAGAATCTTGCGGCGGCGGAAAAGTACTTTCGATGATCTCGTGATTTTTTTGGGATTTTAGGGAATATATAGGCGTAAGACCTAGGGCAAAGGAGGCCCAGGGAGCCCACAAGACTGGGAGGCGCGGGCCCCTTGGCCGCGGCTAGGGGGCTTGTGGGGTCCCTGGTGACCCTCTTCCTTGGTTCTCATGTCCCCCGATCGTCTTCTATTTCGGAAAAAATCTTTTTGGAAGTTTCGTTCCGTTTGGACTCCGTTTAAAATCATCCTCTGAAAAGGGTCAAAAACAAGGAAAAAACAGGAACTGGCACTTGGCACTGAGTTAATAAGTTAGTCCCAAAAAATATATAAAAGGCATACAAAACATCCAAAGTTTGACAAGATAATAGCATGAAACCATCAAAAATTATAGATACGTTGGAGACGTATCAAGCATCCCCAAGCTTAACTCCTGCTCGTCCTCGAGCAGGGAAGTGATAAAGACTGAATTTTTGATGTGGAATGCTACCTAGTATAGTTGTCCTTTGTAACTTCTTTCATGTGACATGAATGTTCAGATCCGTAAGATTCAAAACAATAGTTTGCTATTGACATAAAAACAATAATACTTTAAGCAAACTAGCAAGGTAATCATGAACTTTCGAAATAACAAGGCCAAAGAAAGTTATCCCTACAAAATCATATAGTCTGGCTATGCCTCATCATCCTCACACAAGTATATTAAATCATGCACAACCCCAGTATTGGCCAAGTAATTGTTTTCGCACTCTTACTTTCTCAAACCTTTTATAACTATCACGCAATACATGAGCGTGAGCCATGGATATAGCAATGTAGGTGGAATAGAGTGCGGTGGTGGTTGTGAGACAAAAAAGGAGGAGATGGTCACATTGACTCGGCGTATCAAAGGGCTATGGAGATGCCCATTAATAGATATCAATGTGAATGAGTAGGGATTACCATACAAAGGATGCACTAGAGCTATAAGTATGTGAAAGCTCAAAAGGAGAACTAGTGGGTGTGCATCCAACTTGCTTGCTCACGAAGACCTAGGGCAATTTGAGGAAGCCCATCATTGGAATATACAAGCCAAGTTATATAATAAAGATTCCCACTAGTATACGGTGGTGACAAAGCAAGAAGCTCTCAATCATGAAGAACATGGTGCTATTATGAAGAACAAGTGTGGAAAAAGATAGTAGCATTGTCCCCTCTCTTTTTCTCTCTTTTTTTATTTGGGCTCTTTGGGCTCTTTTTTTTGTTTGGGCTCTTTGGCCTCGTCTTTTTTTCCTCACATGGGACAATGCTCTAATAATGATGATCATCACACTTTTATTTACTCGCAGCTCAAAGCTCACAACGATGATGACTCTATAGGAAATGCCTCCGGCAGTGTACGGGGATGTGCAACGATCTAGCTTGGCATATGACGTTGAAACATCTCGCTAGCTATCTTACGATCATGCAATGGCAATATGAGAGTGACGGCACAAGTCATGAGACGGAACGGTGGGAGTTGCATGGCAATATATCTCGGAATGGCTATGAAAATGCCATAGTAGGTAGGTATGGTGGCTGTTTTGAGGAACGCATATGGTGGGTTTGTGCACCGGCGAAAGTTGCACGGCACTAGAGAGGCTAGCAATGGTGGAAGGTGAAAGTGCACAAATACCATGGACTCACATTAGTCATGAAGAACTCACATACTTGTTGCGGAAGTTTTTATTAGTAATCAAAACAAAGTGCTAAACGCGTACTCCTAGGGGAAGGGTTGGTAGGTGTTAACCATCGCGCGATCCCGACCTCAATGCAAAGGATGACAATCAATAGATCAATTATGCTCCAACTTCCTAACAAAGCGGTTCACCATACGTGCATGTTACGGGAATCACTAGGTTCAACGCAAGTATTCCTAGATTCACAACACCCTACTAACATAACTCTTAATATTACCAAATCCACGTCTCAAAACTAATTGAGAGGAATCAAAACTTTTCTTTCTACTCAGTGCACATGAAGATGGAGGTTTTTGTATCCTCTTTGGGTACCTATCACCTTTGGGACTACTTTCATAGCACAAGACAACTACCAAGTCACGCACCTCCGTGCTCTAAAAGATCTAAGTGAAGCACATAGAGCAAAATTATCTAGCTCAAAAGATATAAGTGAAGCACGATGAGCATTCTCGCAAAATCATGATGAGTGCATGTCTCTCTCAAAAGGTGTGCAGCAAGGATGATTGTGACACAACAAAAAGAAAAGACTCCTACGATACAAGAGGCTCCAAGCAAAACACATAACATGTGGTGAATAAAAATATAGCTCCAAGTAATGTTACCGATGGATTGAAGACAAAAGATGGGATGCCTTCCCGGGGCATCCCCAAGATTAGGATTTTTGGTGTCCTTGAATTTGGCTTGGGATGCCTTGGGCATCCCCAAGCTTGAGCTCTTTCCACTCTTTATCCCTTTGTCCATGAGAACATCACCCAAAACTTGAAAACTTCACAACACAAAACTTAAACAGAAACTCGTGATATCATTAGCACAAGAAAACAAACTACCACTTCTTTAGGTACTGTATCAATCTTGATTTCTATTTATATTGGTGTTAGACTACTGTATTCTTACTTTTCCATGGCTATTACCCCCCGATATTATCCATAGTTTCATCAAAACAAGCAACCAACTCAACAAAAACAGAATCTGTCAAAAATAGACCAGTATGTAGCAATTTGTACACTTCGTATACTTCTGGTACCTCAAAAATTCTGAAAACTTACGACTGTTTGGGAAAAAGGCATATCAACCAGCAGCAAAAAGAATCAACTCAAAATCTCTTTCTGAATAAAAATGAAAAATAATCTCGTGAGCCAAAAGTTTCTATCTTTTTCCAGCAGGATCAAACAACCATTACCAAGACTAGTCATAAAAGTTTTGCTTGGCTCAAACACAAAAAAACACAAAATACACTATCATAACAGAATTATGATGGTGTGGACGCAACAAAACAGAAAGAAAAAGATAAACTTATTGGGTTGCCTCCCAACAAGCGCTTTTGTTTAACGCCCTTAGCTAGGCATTGATAATTCAATGATGCTCACATAAAAGATAGCAATCGGACACAAAGAGAGCATCATGAAACATGTGAAAATCACATCTAAGTCTAACATACTTCCTATGCATAGGCATTTTATAGGAAAAAGAATTGGAAAGACAACCAATAGTTACCAAATGCAAGGAAGAAGAAAGAGACAATAGCAATCTCAACGTAACGAGAGGTACTTTGGTAACATGAAAGTTTCTACCACAATATTTTCCTCTCTCAAAGCAAGTACATGTGGGATCATAATCAAATTCAACAATATAGCTATCACAAAGGATATTCTTTTCATGATCCACATGCATGCAAAGTTGACGCTCTTAAAAAATAGTGGGATTATCATCAACTAAAGTCATGACTTCTCCAAACCCACTTTCAATCTTGATGCAAATATCATATTCATCATAAGGCTTAAACAAATTTTCAAGATCATAAGAAAAATTATCACCCCAATCGCGATCATTGCAACAAGTAGTGGACATAGCAAAACTAGCATCCCCAAGCTTAGGGTTTTGCATATTTTTGGCATGTTTGTCACTAATAGAAATTATAGTGAAACCATTGCAATCATGCTTTTCATTCAAGGAGCCCTCGTGAATCACTTCATAAATTTCTTCATCACGATTTTCAGATTCACGCATCTCAAGCAAAACTCCATAAAGATAGTCAAGTGCACTCAACTCACTAGCAATTGGTTCAACATAGTTGGACCCCTTGAAAAGATTAGCAAGTGGATGAGGGTCCATATCAATAGATACTTAGCAACCAAAGATGCAAGCATATTGAAGGCACATAGCACACAAGCAAAGGAAAGGCAAACGAAGAGAAGGGCAAATATCTTTGTAAATTTTTGTTTTTCACAAGTGGGGGAGAGGAAAACGAGAGGCAAAAAAGTAAATGCAAGAGATGAGTTTGCAACACTTACTTGGATGAGTTCTTGACTTGATCCTCCCCGGCAACGGTGCCAGAAATCCTTCTGCTACGGCGACAGAAACCTTCTGTCGTCTCTTGAGCTTGCGTTGGTTTTTCCCTTGAAGAGGAAAGGACGATGCAGCACAGGAGCAGTACGTATTTCCCTCAGTTTGAGAACCAAGGTATCAATCCAGTAGGAGAATCGCGTCAAGTCCAGAGTACCTACCCAAACACAAAAGAGATTGCACCCAACGCTATAAAGGGGTTGTCAATCCCTTCAAGATTGATTGCGAAGTGAGATCTGAAGACGGAAAGTGCAACGAAGTAAAAGAGCAAGGCTGAAAATATGGTGTGAAGTAGACCCGGGGGCCATAGTGTTCACTAGAGGCTTCTCTCAAAATAGCAAATATTACGGTGGGTGAACAAATTACTGTCGAGCAATTGATAGAACCGCGCAAAGTCGTGACGATATCTAAGGCAATGATCATACATATAGGCATCACGTCCGAGACAAGTAGACCGATACTTTCTGCATCTACTACTATTACTCCACACATCAGCCGCTATCCAGCATGCATCTAGTGTATTGAGTTCATGACGAGCAGAGTAACGCCTTAAGCAAGATGACATGATGTAGAGGAATAAACTAAAATCAATGATGAAAACCCCATCTTTTTACCCTTGATGGCAACAACACGATGCGTGCCTCGCTACCCCTTCTGTCACTGGGTGAGGTCACCGCACGGTATGAACCCAAAACCAAGCACTTCTCCCATTGCAAGAATCATAGATCAAGCTGGCCAAACAAAACCCACAACTCGAAGAGAATTACAAGGATATGAAATCATGCATATAAGAGATCAGAAGAAACTCAAATAAGATTCATAGATAATCTGATCATAAATCCACAATTCATCGGATCTCAACAAACACACCGCAAAGAAGATTACATCGGATAGATCTCCATGAAGATCATGGAGAACTTTGTATTGAAGATCCAAGAGAGAGAAGAAGCCATCTAGCTACTAGCTATGGACCCGTAGGTCTATGGTGAACTACTCACGCATCATCGGAGAGGTCATGGTGTTGATGAAGAAGCCCTCCATATCCGAATCGCCCCTCCAGCAGGGGACCAGAACGTGCCCCAGATGGGATCTTGCGGAGACAGAAGCTTGCGGCGGCGGAAAAGTACTTTCGATGATCTCGTAATTTTTTTTGGGATTTTAGGGAATATATAGGCGTAAGCCTAGGGCAGAGGAGGCCCAGGGAGCCCACAAGACTGGGAGGCGCGGGCCCCTTGGCCTTGGCTAGGGGGCTTGTGGGGTCCCTGGTTACCCTCTGCCTTGGTTCTCAAGTCCCCCGATCGTCTTCTATTTCGGAAAAAATCTTTTTGGAAGTTTCGTTCCGTTTGGTCTCCGTTTAAAATCATCCTCTGAAAAGGGTCAAAAAAAATAGAAATAACAGGAACTGGCACTTGGCACTGAGTTAATAAGTTAGTCCCAAAAAAGATATAAAAGGCATACAAAACATCCAAAGTTTGAAAAGATAATAGCATGAAACCATCGAAAATTATAGATACGTTGGAGACGTATCAGGTCCTGCTGGGCTGCTCCGGCGGCGCTTGGCAGCGCGGGCAAGGTACGGCTGGCGGCGGGGTGCGGGCCTGACGGAGGGCGACGCGGCGGCGACACTGGCAGGGAGCTCAGGGCGGAGGCGACCTCGAGGCCAGCAGCGGAGCCTGGGCACGATGGGGCGAGCTCCGGCCAACTGAGGTGGAGCGGGCAATGCAGAACGATGGTGGCGATGACTGGGAGGCCGAGGGAGATGAGGGGATCTGCTCCTCTCTGGCGGCGCGAGCAGGGAAGGAGGGAATCGAGGGAAGAGGCTGAGTGAGTGCAAGTTTAGGCAGGAAGGCGGCGCTGTTAGGAGGAGGGCAAGGAGATCGAGGGAAAGATGAGGAATGGGGCTGGCTAGGGTATCTTCGCGGGGGCGGCTGGGCCTTGGGCTGCAGAAGGCCCATGTGGCGGGCTGGATTGGACTCTCTCTCCCTCTCTCTCACTGAGTTAAAGAAAGAAAGAAAAAAAATGTTGGATGAAGAAAAGGAAGAGAGGGTTAGGAAAGAATTTGAGAATAGGGGCTTATTTCCCTAAACTCACAAAACTGTGTTGAACCAACAAATTGCAAAGAGACAAGTTGAAGGGGTTTGGAAAACAAACTCATTTGAATCAATTCAAATGGTTTGAACTAAGACAAGGTTTGAAGGTGAAGCTTGAAGTAGGAAAGGCATATGATTTGAACTGCAAATGTGTTGGGGGTGATTCCGATTAATGAAATATTTATTATAGCTCCCTAAAATATTGGGAGGATATGCTTATAAGTTATAAAGATAAATCTCCATGTGAATGTCCCTCGATTTAAATAGACCAACAGATCTATGCAATTTATTTATTTAAGTTGCAAAAGATTAATGACATGATGGCATGATGACATGATGAATGCAACAATAAATAATTAACACGGCGACAACAGAATAAAAGGGGAATCTTCTAGAGCTTCGGTCGGAGCACATAGGTAGTAAACCAGCATCATGGAGTACACTGAGGACTGGCTCCAGGCATGCTATTGCTTCAAGTTCAACATGAGGAATATGCCTGTGCTGGAATATCTTGTTTCGTCCACATAGCACAGAGGCATAGTAATTCATCTGAGTCCTAGTCCAAAACTTCAGATGCCTCATTTGAGGCTTGTCATAGGGGTTCTCTCCAATGAAGTACATGTGTTCTTCAAAGAAATTTTCCTTTTGAAACTTAGGACGCTTGGAGAATGGCTGACGCTGAACTGGCTTAAGATTTTGCTGAGGAACGGGAGGGGAGACAACAATGGCAGTCTCTGGGTTGAGCATGATGAATGCATTGTCTTGGTCAGGTGCATTCTCCTCAGCATTTTCCTCAGGGTGAGGAAATTCAGCGGCTGGTACTTCAGGCTGAGTGGATGGAGCTGGCTGGGCTTCAGGCTGAGGGGTTTGCTCTGGCTGTGCATCAGGCTGAGGAATAGCTTCTTCTTGCTCAGTTGGAGGAGTTGGGTCAGCCTGTTCCTCATCTTGAAGATTTTGCTCAGAGCGTTCAATGTCATCAGTTTGAGGATTTTCAGTTTGTTCTTCCTCAGCTAGCTTGGTGGCAGAGGCAGTTTCATCAGCTGGTGCAGCTGATTCTTGAGCAGTGTCTTTCTAAGGAATGAAAGGCTAAGGACTGTCATCTATATGAATTTCCTCGTCAGTGTGTTCCTCAGAGACGGCATCCTTCATTTCCTCATCTGCCTTTTTCGCTGGATCATCAATGATGACCATTTCATAAGAATGAGCGACATTCAGGGGCACAGGGTCCAGAGGAGCAGTTTCTTCAAGTACTTTGAGGCGCTTGGCCTCTGTTTCTTCTTCTGCTGAGGAGGCCTTTCTCTTTTTGGCTTCCTTCTCAGCAGCCCTGGTTTTCTTCACGTCTGATGCAAACGGAGTTATCTTCTTCACCGTTGAATCTTTTGGTGAAGGGGTTCTCTTGACAGATTCTTCAGCTGGTATTGAGGAACCAGCTGGAACAGAGTCATCAGCTTGCTTTGGCGAAGCAGCTGGGTCAGGCGCAGTCTCATCAGCTGCACCAAATTCATCAGCTAGAGTTTCCATGATGATTTCTTCAATAGCCAGTTCATCCACACGGCGTTCTTGGTGTACTTCCTCAGCTTGAGGAGTTTCCTCATCATGAGGAGATTCATCTGCTGGCTCCTCAATCAAGGGCTGAGAAGTTGGTGTTGTGGTTGCAGCCTTTTTATTGTAGTCGTCAACAGCACTAGTGGCCAGCTTGATGAAATTGCTCTTGAGACTCTTACGATCTGACAGCTTTGAATACTTGTTAGTCAATTTCTTCAGCTCTGCATGTGTTGATACCAGTGCATCACGAGTCAACTTGAGGAGATTCTGCTTGAGGAATTTCTCCTTTTTAAGCTTTGCAACTTTGGCCTGCTTGGCCTGCTGTTCTTTCCACTTGGCTTCATTGATGGAAGTGGTCACCATGTGGCTGATGCCAGGGGGAAGATTCAAATCATCAAGCGGAGTGTTTGGGTCCTCATACCAGATGTTGATGTAGTCAAGGAGGACCTTGGGGTCCATTGCCAGAGGAATGGCACTGCCTGATGCTTGAGCTACTCTTTCCTGCTTGTTTCTGATGATTGCTTGCAGGGTTTGATCATCAAATTCATCACTACCCTCTGATGCAGACGGGACGGTGATGATTTTGCTGGGGCTTGGCAGAGTTGCACGTTCAGCAGATACCTGAGTCTTCGCAGGAGGTGTTGAAGACTTTGTCTCCGAGCTGGTTGCAGCTGGGAGTGAGGAGCTGGAGCTGGCGGTCATAGGCTTCATGACTTGCTTCTGTACTGGTTTCTCTTAAGGCTTTGGTGGCGGTGCTGAGGATTTTGGAGCTGAGGAGATTGGTACTAAGGGCTTTAGCGCTGATGGTTTTGGTGTTGAAGGTTTTGGTGCTGAGGGTTTTGTGACTGAAGCCTGAGCATACTTCTCTTGAGGCTTTGGAGCCCTTGGTTTTGACGGTACAGACTGCATTTGAGGAATTTCTGAGCCACGGGTCTCAGCGGCAGAGGAAGTAGCAGCAGCTGAGGATTCATTGAATTTCCTCACTGCAGTTTCTGCCTGCTTCTTGAGCTTAGCCAGATGCTTTTCCTTCTCATCTGGATAGTCATCAATGGTCATGAGGCTTGAGGGATGTGCTACTTGATGATCCTCAAGTGGGGCTCGTCTGCCAGGGGGCTTCAGAGCGAATTTCTTCGCATACTTGGGAGTCACAAATCTGTATTCCTTCCATTCCTTCTCCCATCGGCGTTCTATCTTCTGCAGCCATATCTTTCTCTTGGCCATTGTCTCATTTTCATCAGGCGTGCAATAGTCCAAGTAAATATCCTCAGGGATATCCACAGCTGTGTTTTGCTCAAGTTTCTTTCCTCCCTTCTGTTTTCTGTCATCCTCCATTTTCTTCAGCTAAGGATTTTGCTGATGAGATTGAACTCTTGAGGATTCTGATGAGACTTGAAGATTTTCTTCCAGAAACGCTGCAAATGAGTTAATGTGATGAGAACCGAGAGATTCATCAGCTGACATGTGTGTACCTGTGAACAGAGTATAGTTGCGAGGAATTTGTAGAGGTCATATGCGTTCTCGGATCTGAAGAAAATGAAAAAGTTTGACAGTTTAAGGAATATAACCAGTGGTTGAGGAATTTGCCTAAGTATAGTGTTCTTGGGTTCCAGAGTTGTACAGAACCGAAAATTCGCACAATTGAGGAATATCGTGAAAATCTTAGATGCTTAGCATAGTTCAGCAATGATGTGGTGATAGGCAGTGTTTGAGGAATCAAGTGCTTATCGATTCTTGAGGAAAAACAGATTTCACATAGAAGATGTAAAATTTTAGATCTAACTTGTTGTAAAAATGGGATTTATTTACCCTGGAAGGTGCGTACGAAGAACACAGAAAGGTGTGTAGAGAAGCTCTTCGGTCGCGTGTCCAATGCACCCTAACCCGGTGATAGAGGACGTCTACGGCGACGGCGGACGAAGATGGTCAGACCCCGGCGTGGTTCCGGCGACGGAGAAGTCGAGGCAGTGAAGCTCTTCCTCACCGGCGACGAGACTACCAGCGATGGCGCTAGGGTTCAGTGGTGTTTGCTGTGGCAGGAGAGCGATGGAGCGAAGAAGAGTATGCCGAGGGGGATAAGGACATATTTATAGCCAAAAGTTACTGTTGGCGCGAAAATTTCAGACCAAACAGCCCCTGCCTCTACGTCTCCGCACGACACGTGTAGCTCCCGAACAGTGCGGTGGAGATAGTGGAGATCGTGGTTATCCGATCGTGGGAAGTGGGTTCAGTTACTGTGTATTAAAGAAACAATTTTTGAAGTTTTGAGGATTTTCGTTACAAAATCATCAGCTGACAAGGACGCAGTGAGGATTTTGAACAAAGTTTCAAGTAGAACGCATATGAAGAATTGAATAAACTGGATGAGTATAGCATAGAGGGAAGTAGGGTCCGATCACATTCACTTAGCAGAAATATCAAATTGAAGAAATAGCTATAAGTGAATGTTGTTGAGGACTTGAAATCACAGTCTATCTAGTCAAATGAAAGTCATCAAGTGTTTTTGAAGATTTTGTGATAAATCATCACAATGAAGAACATCTGTTTTGAAGAAAAACACATTTTGAGGAAATAGAACATTTGAAGAAAATCAACTTGAGGAATTTCACATTGGGCGGTGGCGTGACCCACCATATAAGAATGTTGATTACAGACGCCGCGTACAATTGTCGTAGGGCCTTGAGAATCAATTTCTTTGTTGATTTCTTCACATTCAGAGTGACATTCTTCATCAGTTGAAGAAAATCGATTCATCATGTGTTGCACATCTAAGTCATCAATTTTGCATAAGTGTTAGGATGTGTGCATGTTTTTACAAAACATTTGAAGATTCTAAGATATTTAGCTCACACCGCAACTTGCAAAACCTTTTCTCATCCAAGGGCTTAGTGAAGATATCTGCCAGTTGATCATCAGTCTTCACATGGTCGATGAGGATATTGCCCTTGAGGACATGCTCCCGAAGAAAATGATGACGAATCTGGATGTGCTTGGTCTTTGAGTGTTGTACTGGGTTGTATGCAATCTTGATAGCACTCTCATTGTCACAGTAGAAGAGGCACATTCTTCATGTTGATGTCGTAGTCCTTGAGGGTTTGCTTCATCCATAGTAATTGAGCACAGCATGAACGAGTAGCAATGTACTCAGCTTCGGCAGTGGAGAGTGATATGCAGTTCTGCTTCTTTGAGGACCAGCAAACTAGTGATCTTCTGAGGAAATGGCATGTGCCAGAAGTTGACTTGCGATCCACACGGTCACCAGCATAGTCAGAATCAGAATACCCTACCAGATGAAGATTTGAGCCATTGGGATACCATAATCCTAGTGTTGGTGTGTGAGCTAAGTATCGAAGAATATGTTTCACAGCCTTATGGTGTGATTCCTTCGATTTTGCTTGAAAACGTGCACACATGCAAACACTAAGCATTATATCTGGCCTAGATGCACATAGATACAATAAAGAACCAATTATAGAATGATATACCTGCTGATCGAAATCTTTACCATTTTCATCAGTGCCGAGGTGGCCGTTGGTAGGCATTGGAGTCTTGGCACCTTTGCATTCATGCATGTCGAATTTCCTCAGAACATCTTTGAGGTATTTCTCCTGTGATATGAAGATTCCATTGCTTTGTTGACGAATTTGAAGACCTAAGAAGAATTTCAGCTCCCCCATCATGGACATCTGATATTCTTCACTCATCATGTAAGCAAATTCATCACTGTATCGTTTGTCAGTACAGCCAAATATGATATCATCGACATATATTTGACACACAAATAGCTCATTATCATAGGATTTAGTGAAAAGAGTTGGATCGAGTGAACCAGGTTTGAAGCCTTTCTTCATGAGGAATTCCTTCAATGTATCATACCATGCCCGAGGGGCTTGCTTGAGACCATAAAGAGCCTTTTTGAGTCTGAAGACTTTGTCTGGATTCTTTGGATCCTCAAAACCTGGGGGCTGAGCAACATATACTTCTTCCTCAAGCTTACCATTGAGGAATGCACTTTTCACATCCATTTGATATAAGATGATGTTATGATGATTAGCATAAGCAATTAGTATTCGAATAGCTTCAAGTCTAGCAACAGGTGCAAAAGTTTCATCGAAATCTATTCCTTCAACCTGGGTGTAGCCTTGGGCTACAAGTCGTGCCTCGTTCCTCACCACTTGACCGTCCTCATCTTGCTTGTTTCGAAAAATCCACTTAGTGCCGATGATGTTGTGCTTGCGAGGATCTGGTCGTTTGACGAGCTCCCATACGTCATTCAGCTTGAATTGAAGAAGTTCGTCTTGCATAGCTTGGATCCACTCCGGTTCCAGAAAAGCCTCAGCAACTTTTGAGGGTTCTGTGATGGATACAAAGGAAAAATGCCCACAAAAGTTAACTAAGTGTGAAGCTTTTGAGCGAGTGAGAGGACCTGGCGCGTTGATGTCGTTGAGGATTTTGTCAAGTTCTACTTCATTTGCAATCCTCGGATGAGCTGGTTGAGGATTTTGTCTGGGCTGAGGAAGTGGTTCTGATGCAATTTCCTCAGGAGCATCTTCTTGATTTTCATCAGTGATGGGGATCGTTTCTTCACCAATTTCCTCAGTCGGGACAATGTCTTCAGTAGGTTTGAGCTTTATTGCTTCCTCAGGAGACAGCTTATCTGGATCAGAAGGCAATTGCTCTCTTTGCGAGCCATTAGTTTCATCGAACCGCACATCTATAGTCTCAACAACTTCGTTGTGATAGTTGTTGACGAGTCTGTAAGTGTGCGAGTCCTTTCCATAACCGAGCATAAAACCTTCATGTGCCTTAGGTGCAAATTTTGAGCTATGGTGAGGATCTCTAATCGAGCATTTTGCACCGAAGACTTTGAAATAACTTACATTGGGTTTCTTGTCAGTGAGGAGTTCATATGAGGTTTTCTTGAGGAATTTGTGAAGATATACCCTATTGATGATATGGCATGCAGTGTTGATTGCTTCAGGCCAAAAGCGGCGAGGAGTCTGATATTCTTCAAGCATAGTTCTTGCCATTTCAACCAGAGTCATGTTCTTCCTTTCGACGACACCATTCTGCTGAGGAGTATAAGGAGCAGATAATTCGTGAGTAATACCAAGTTCATCAATACAATCATCAAGACCAGTGTTTTTGAACTCGGTTCCATTATCACTCCTGATATGTTTGATCTTGATGCCAAAGTTCGTCGAGGCCCTTGAAGAAAATCGTTTGAAGATTTCCTGCACTTCAGTTTTATACACTATGATATGCACCCAAGTATATCTAGAATAATCATCAACTATGACGAAGCCATATAACGATGCTGCATTGGTTAATGTGGCATAGTGAGTAAGTCCAAATAGATCCATATGAAGCAATTCAAATGGACGTGTAGTGGTCATGATAGTCTTCGAGGGATGCTTGGATCTGGTCATTTTCCCAGATTCACAAGCACCGCAGAGATGATCCTTGAGGAATTTGACTAATTCGATGCCGATGACATGCTTCTTCTTCGCGAGCGTGTGCAAATTCTTCATGCCTGCATGACCTAGTCTTCGGTGCCACAACCATCCTTCTGAGGTTTTTGCTAGTAAGCAAGTGGCTGGTTGAGGACCTGTAGAGAAATCAACAATGTACAAATCCCCTCTTCTTACACCTTCGAAGACTTTGGATCTGCCAGATTCCATGATGACTACACATCTATATCTACCAAAGATAACAATCATATCAAGATCACAAAGCATCGAGACTGACATGAGGTTAAAACCAAGGGATTCAACAAGCATCACTTTGTCCATATGCCTATCCTTGGAAATAGCCACTTTGCCAAGTCCCAATACCTTGCTTTTACCTTTGTCAGCATATGCGATTTGCTTCAGAGGTGATGGAGTTAGTGGCATATTCATCAGTAAGCTTTTATCACCAGTCATGTGATGTGTGCATCCACTATCAAGAACCCACTCCGTATTCTTGGGTTCGTCATCCTGCAGATGAATTAGTACAGCTTACCATCTCATATGCTTCAGATTTGAAGAATATGATACTAATTTCATCAGATCAGTAATTTCGTCATAACAGAAATGTAAGGACGTGTGAAATATTTCTATTTCATCAATCATTAGCTTGCGTCCTATCAAGCATTTCCTCAGGTCTCCAACAAATTCTTCAGATGATGATTTTCATCTGGAGACTTGACCTGCAGAAGTGATTAGTTCGATTTCTTCACCACCCACATCTGAAGGGGTGGCAAAGCATTCATCATCCTGCGAGCACCATATGAGAACGGTGGCATTGAGGCCAATGCACTTCTCTTAGAAGTAGGGGGGTTAAAATACTCATATGAATATGCAGAGAACTGGTTTGAGGATTTATGAACATAATGATTTGAGGAGTAACACTCATATTCATATTCCTTGTAGTTTCCCTGCATGTTAGACGCATTAGCACGGGCACGAGCATAGTTTTTACCAGTTGAGGACTTTGATCCTCTTCAAGACTTTGGTCCTCCTGAGGAATTTGATCTAGGGTTCAGATTCTTCAGTGGTGGTGTCATGAGGACATTCACCTGAAGATTTTCAAGACAACTTTTGGGAACCTAGATTTTCCTCAGGGGAGGGCCATTCCTACAGTTAGTTCCAACATATCGAGCAAATACTTCACCAGATTGATTTTTAAACAGTTTATAGTTGGAGTCAAATGACTCATCTGAGGAATAGGACAAAATTCACATGAAAATCCAGTTAGATTAGATGGATCAAAAGGAGGCCCAGTAGCAGCAACCCATGAGGTTTTGGGATACTGCTCAGGTTTCCAATAAGATCCATCAGCATTTAATTTCCTCTCAAAGGCAATTCCTTCTTTCCTCGGGTTCCTGTTCAAGATCTGCTTTTTGAGCACATCACAAAGGGTTTGATGTCCTTTGAGGCTTTTGTATATGCCTGTCATGTACAATTCCTTCAACCCTGCATTTTCATCAGTAACATTTGTTTTTTCCTCAAGTGAGGAAATAGACACAACAGGTGCAGTTGACGAATTTGTAGCAATAGTAGCATTTGATGATTCTGGTGAGGAATTAGCAGTTTCGCGTTCAATGCATTTAATACATGGAGGAATGAATTCAAATTGACCAGCGCTGATCTGTTGAGCTAGTAATGAATCATTTTCCATACGAAGATCATCATGAGACATCCTCGGCTTCTCAAGATCAAGCTTCCTTTGAAGAAATTCATAGGAAAGCTTCTCATGATCAGTGAGGAGTGTATCATAACGATCCTGAAGATTATCAAATCTAGACTGAAGACTTTTCACATCTTCAGTGAGGATTTGGGTAAGGTTCATTTCATCACAACAGATCATCACTTTTATCTAGTAGTTTCTGAAGCTTTTCCAGGGCAGTTTGTTGTTTAGTGGCAATGATAGCAAGTTTACTGTAACTGGGTTTCTTATAATCATTAGGTTCACAGTCACTTGAATCAGAGGAGGAGGCATTATTTGGTACCTTTGAACCTTTTGCCATGAAGCAATAGGTTGGAGTGAAGTCATCAGCATAGTCATCAGTGTGGATGGTGCTATCATTTTCTTCAAGGTTGAAGATTGACTTGCTGACGAAAGTGATTGCCAGTGCAAGACTAGCCTGTCCGGATTCTGAGTCTTCATCAGAACCCTCTTCTTCATCACATTCCTCTGATTCTGCCTCGGAGTCCATTTCCTTGCCAATAAGTGCCCGAGCCTTTCTGAAACTAGTCTTCTTGTGCGATGAGGGCTTTGAAGATGAGGATTTTGAAGATTTCTTCTTCTTCTTCGAGTCATCAGAACTGTCATCCTTGTATTTCTTCTTCTTTGATTCCTTTCCCCAACGGGGACAATCAGCAATGTAATGACCTGATTTCTTGCACTTGTGGCAGGTTCGTTTCTTGTAGTCCTGAGATGAAGATTCTGACTTCCTCATATCTCTTCTTGAAGATTTACCGAACTGGCCACGTCGTGTAAATCTCTGGAATTTTCTCACGAGCATTGCAAGCTCATGTCCAAATTCTTCAGGGTCACCAATGTTTTCATTTGTATCTTCTTCTTCAGATGAGGAAATTGCTCTAGCCTTCAGTGCACGTGGTCTGGAATAGCTTGGTCCATATAGATCTCTCTTTTCTTCTAGCTGGAATTCATGAGTATTTAGCCTTTCAAGTATATCAGCTGGATCAAGCATCTTGTAGTCTGGTCTTTCTTGAATCATCAGGACTAAAGTATCAAATGAAGAATCCAAAGATCTCAGCAGTTTCTTCACAACTTCATGATCAGTGATGTCTCGAGCTCCCAGTGCTTGCAGTTCATTTGATATGTTAGTGAGGCGATCAAAGGTGTCTTGGCAGCTTTCATTGTCATGTCTCTTGAAGCGATTGAAGAGATTGCGAAGAACATCAACACGAGAGCCACGCTAGGTTGATACTCCTTCATTTACCTTGCACAATCTCTCCCAGATCAGTGTTGCAGAGCCCAAAGCACTTACCCTTCCAAACTGGCCTGGACTTAGATGGCCACAGATGATGTTCTTCGCTTGAGAATCGAGTTGCTTGAATTTCTTCACATCAGCAGCAGAGACACTGGCAGAGATGATGGGGACGCCATGTTCCACAATATACCAGAGATCATTATCAATAGCTTGTAGATGCATTTGCATTTTGTTCTTCCAGAAGGGAAAGTTCTTTCCTTCGTAGGTAGGACATGCTGCAGTCACCTTAAACATGCCTGCAGTCGACATAACTAAAACTCCAGGTGGTTAAACCAAAATCACATAGAACAAGGGAGTACCTTACTCTGATACCAATTGAAAGTGCGTTATATCGACTAGAGGGGGGTGAATAGGAGATTTTTAGAATTTCATCACTGAGGAAATTCCTTTTGAGGAAATTCCTCACTGATGACTAACTTACAGCGGAAACAGTAAAGGATCAGAAGTGCAAAGTTTCACAACAGCAGTTTTTCAGAGTGAAGAATGTGAAAACAGATTGCACTGTGAGCAGGCACGCAGAATACAGATGAGGATTAACTGACGTGAAGAATTTGGGGTTGAGGAAATTCAGAGAAAGTATTCAGCAAATTCTTCAAACAGTCGCAGTGAAAGTCATCAACACATAATATGAGGAAAGTAAGGAGTTGAGGAATTAGAACCCGTTTCTCAGTGAAGACAGTCGTTGATGACCCAGTTCCAACTGCTGTGACAGTCGTACATCTGGTTTGGAGCGGCTTGGTATTGAAACCAAAGGACACACAGTCTCGGGACACACATTCCCTACCGTATTCTCCTTGAGCTAAGGACACACAGTCCTCGCCCAACACTCGTGGTAAGTCTTCAGGGCAGACTTCCAAACCCTCACAAACTTGGTCACCCGACGACCCACAATTGACTGTTGGAAAGCTCTAGACCATGATGCCTAACCGTCTGGAGGATGCACAGTTCTCAAAGGTAAAAGGCTTCAGTCCCACACAGGAACAACTTCTTCAGTGATGCTCAATCACTAGGTTTGGTTTGTGGTTTCGGTGTATGGGGTATTTCCTCACTGATGAATTACTCTCGAAGACTCTGAGGAATTGGATTTCTCTTATGACAAGTGTCAGTTTCTAACGGAGCAGCCCCCCAGTTAATGGTTGTGGGGGTGGCTATTTATAGCCTGGGAGCATCCCGACATAATTTGAAACTAATGCCCTTAAATAATATGATCGTTGGAGTGGATAAGACCAATGACTTGGCGTGGCTATCGAAACGGTCGGAACCCTCAACTGTGAGAGTCCTCATATCACTCGTATTCCTCACTTGAGGCTTTTGGTAGGATTAGGCTTGGGTTGAGCATCATGAGGAAATTCATTCCAAAGTGTAACTTCGGCCCCCTTTAACAGTACGGTGTTCCTATTACTCAAATGCGAAGAAAATAAAACAGAAAGTGTAAATCTTCATGCTTCAAATTCTTCAGAGTGATTTTCTTCAGGACACACCGGATTCCTCGATATCAGTATCTTCATGAGGAATATCAATTTCATCGTAGATTCCTCGCTATTCATTTCTTTAGTTCACACTAATTTCTTCAACTGAAGACATATATTTTTAGAGGTCGATATTCTTCAAATATCTCAAACTCCTCGGTGACTTATAGATCCTGTGTACACTCACAAACACATTAGATACTTAACTTATAAGTCTTCAAACCACCAAAATCACTAAGGGGCACTAGATGCACTTACACCATACCACACCTCATATGGTGTCGTCTCAACGGATTTTGATCGTGCCCTATTTAAAATGCATGCACCTGTCTCCAATGCATAGCCCTAAAATGATAACGGCAAATCGGTAAGAGACATCATAGAACGCACCATATCTAATAAAGTATGATTACGATGTTCGGAAACACCATTGCGTTGTGGTGTTCCATGCGGTGTCAACTGTGAAACAATTCCACATTGTCCTAAGTGAGCACCAAACTCATAACTCAGATATCCACCTCCTCGATCACATCGTAGGAACTTGATCTTCTTGTTACGATGATTTTTAACTTCACTCTAAAATTTCTTGAACTTTTCAAACATTGCATACTTATGCTTCATCAACTAGATATAACCATACCTACTCAAATCGTTAGTGAAGGTGAGAAAATAATGATATCCGACGCGCGCCTCTATGCTCATCGGTCCGCACACATCAGAATGTATGATCTCCAACAAGTCACTTGCACGCTGTTGGAAATATGCCCTAGAGGCAATGATAAATAGTTATTATTATATTTCATGTTTAAAGATAATCGTTTATTATCTATGCTATAATTGTATTGAATGAAAACATACATACATGTGTGGATACATAGACAAAACAATGTTCGTAGCAAGCCTCTAGTTGGCTAGCCAGTTGATCAATGATAGTCAAGGTTTTCTGACTATATGCAAGTGTTGTCACTTGGTAACTGGATCACATCATTAGGAGAATCATGTGATGGACTAGACCCAAACTATGAACGTAGCATCTTGATTGTGTCGTTTTATTGCTATTGTTTTCTTCGTGTCAAGTATTTGTTCCTATGACCATGAGATCATATAACTCACTGGCACCGGAAGAATACCTTGTGTGCATCAAACATCACAACGTAATTGGGTGACTATAAAGGTGTTCTACAAGTATCTCCAAAGGTGTTCGTTGAGTTAGTATGGATCAAGACTGGGTTTTGTCACTCCGTGTGACGGAGAGGTATCTCGGGGCCCACTCGGTGATACAACATCACACACAAGCCTTGCAAGCAATGTGACTAAGTGTAAGTCACGGCATCTTGTATTACGGAACGAGTAAAGAGACTTGCCGGTAACGATATTGAAATAGGTATGCGGATACCGACGATCAAATCTCGGGCAAGTAACATACCGAAGGACAAAGGGAATGACATACGGGATTATATGAATCCTTGACACTGAGGTACAACCGATAAGATCTTCGGAGAATATGTAGGATCCAATATGGGCATCCAGGTCCCGCTATTGGATATTTACCAAGGAGTGCCTCGGGGCATGTCTACATAGTTCTCGAACCCGCAGGGTCTAAACACTTAAGGTTCGATGATGTTTTAGTATAGTTGAGTTATATGTGTGGTTACCGAATGTTGTTCGGAGTCCCGGATGAGATCACGGACGTCACGAGGGTTTCCAGAATGTTCTGGAAACAAAGATTGATATATAGGATGGTTTCATTTGGTCACCGGAAAGTTTCAGGCAATTCCGGCAGTGTCTCGGGAGTGACGAATGGGTTCCGGGAGTTCACCGGGACGGGCCCACCCACCCGGGAGTGAGCCCAAGGCACTAGGGTAGCTCCACAAGTCCTTAGTGGGATGGTGGAGTCAGCCCAAGGGGCCCATGGGGCCACATAAGAAAATACCAAAAGAAGAGAAAAAGGAAAAGGAAAGAGGGAGGTGGGAAGGAAGAGGAGGACTCCTCCTTCCCAAACCGAATTGGAGGAGGAGTCCTCCTCCTAGCGCCGGCGCACCCTTGAGGGCCTTGTCCCTCAAGGCTAGCCCCTCCCCCTCCCTCCTATATATAGTGGAGGTTTAGGGCTTTTTGAGACACAACTTTGCCACGTGCAACTCTAGCCTAAACCACACAGTTTCACCTCTAGATCGGATTTCTGCAGAGCTCGGGCGGAGACCTCCAGGAGTAGATCATCACCACCACCGAAGCGTCGTCACTCTGCTGGAGAACTCATATACTTCTCCATCTTGCTTGCTAGATCAAGAAGGCCAAGATCATCGTCGAGCTATACGTGTGCTGAACGCGGAGGTGTCGTCCGTTCGGCACTAGATCGGAACGGATCGTGGGACGGATCGCCGGACGATTCGTGGGAAGGTTCGAGGGACGTGAAGACGTTCCACTACATCAACTGTGTTTCTTAACGCTTCCTGCTATGCGATCTACAAGGGTACGTAGATCCAAATCTCCACTCGTAGATGGACATCACTATGATAGGTCTTCGTGTGCGTAGGAAATTTTTTGTTTCCCATGCAACGTTCCGCAACATTGGCATCATGAGCTAGGTTAATGCGTAGATGTTATCTCGAGTAGAACACAAAAGGTTTTGTGGACGGTTATGTTTGATTTACTGCCCTCCTTAATATTTTCTCGATTCGGCGGTATTGTTGGATTGTAGCGGTCCGGACCGACATAACTCATACGCTTACGAGAGACTGGTTTCATCGATTGACATGTAACCTCGTTGCATAAAGATGACTGGCGGGTGTCGGTTTCTTCAAATTTAGTTGAATTGGTTTTGACCGAGGCGGTCCTTGGAGAGGTTAAATAGAAATTTGCACATCTCTATTGTGGTTTTTGCGTAAGTAAGATGCGATCATACTAGATACCCATAGCAGCCACGTAAAACATGCAACAACAAATTAGAAGACATCTAACTTGTTTTTGCAGGGTATGCTTGTGATATGATATGGACAATGACGTGATGTGATATATTGTATGTATGAGATGATCATGTTGTAATAGTTAATATCGACTTGCACGTCGATGCTACGGCAACCGGCAGGAGCCATAGGGTTGACTTTAAACTAACATTTGTGTTTGCAGATGCGTTTACTATATTTCTAGGTCATAGCTTTAGTAGTAATAGCATAAGTAGCATGACAACCTCGATGGCGACACGTTGATGGAGATCATGGTGTGGCGTCGGTGACAAGAAGATCATGCCGGTGCTTGAGTGATGGAGATCAAGAAGCACAAGATGATGGCCATATCATGTCACTTATGAATTGCATGTGATGTTAATCCTTTTATGCACCTTATTTTGCTTAGAACGACGGTAGCATTATAAGGTGATCTCTCACTAAAATTTCAAGACGAAATTGTGTTCTCCCCGGCTGTGCACCGTTGCTACAGTTCGTCGTTTCGACACACCACGTGATGATTGGGTGTGATAGACTCAACGTTCACATACAACGGGTGCAAAACAGTTGCACACGCGGAATACTCGGGTTAAGATTGACGAGCCTAGCATGTGCAGCCATGGCCTCAGAACACATGAGACCGAAAGGTCGAACATGAATCGTATAGTTGATATGATTAGCATAGAGATGCTTACAACTGAAACTATTCTCAACTCACGTGATGATCGGACTTGAGTTAGTGAATTTGGGTCATGTACCACTCAAATGACTAGAGAGATGTACTTTTTGAGTGGGAGTTTAGCAAATAATTTGATTAGTTAATCTCTAATTATCTTGAACATAGTCTAAGTCCACTTTGAAATATTTGTGTTGTAGATCAATGGCTCACGTGGCAGTCACCCTGAATTTTAATACGTTCCTAGAGAAAGCTAAGTTGAAAGATGATGGAAGCAACTTTGTAGACTGGGCTCGTAGTCTTAAGTTGCTCGTGCAAGCTGGGAAGAAGGATTATGTCCTTAATGCTGCGCTAGGAGATGAACCACCAACTACGGCTGACCAAGATGTTAAGAACGCTTGGTTAACACGTAAGGAGGACTACTCAGTAGTTCAATGTGCAGTCTTGTATGGCTTAGAGTCGGGACTTCAATGTCGCTTTGAGCGTCATGGAGCATATGAGATGTTCCAGGAGTTGAAGTTTATCTTTTAGAAGAACGCCTGGATCGAGAGGTATGAGACCTCCAATAAATTCTATGCTTGCAAGATGGAGGAGAATTCGTCTGTCAGTGAACATGTGCTCAAAATGTGTGGGTACTCAAACCGTCTAGCTGAGCTGGGGATTGAACTCCCGCGAGAGGCTATCACTGATAGAATTCTTCAATCACTGCCACCAAGCTACAAGAGCTTTGTGTTGAACTATAACATGCAAGGGATGAACAAGTCACCCGGCGAGTTATTCGCGATGCTGAAAGTCGCAGAGTCAGAACTTCGGAAAGAGCATCAAGTGTTGATGGTCAATAAGACCACTAGTTTTAAGAGAAACGACAAAGGCAAGAAGGGTAACTCCAAGAAGAGCGGTAAACCTTTTGCCAATCCGACGAAGAAACCCAAGGCTGGACCTAAGCCTGAAACAAAGTGTTATTATTGCAAGGGACTGGGTCACTAGAAGTGCAACTGCCCCAAGTATTTGGTTGGTAAGAAGGCGGCCAAGGAAAAATTAGGTATATTCTATATACATGTTATTGATGTGTACTTAACCAACTCTCGTAGTAGTGCCTGGGTATTCGATGCCGATTCTGTTGCTCATATTTGCAACTCGGAACAGGAACTGCGGAATAAACGAAGGTTGGCGAAAGAAGAAGTGACGATGCGCGTGGGAAATGGTTCCAAGGTTGATGCAATCGTCGTCAGCATAGTTTCACTTTAGTTACCACCAGGATTAGTTATGAACTTCAATAATTGTTATTTAGTGCCTGCGTTAAGCATGAACATTATATCTGGATCTTGTTTATTGCGAGACGGTTACTCGTTTAAGTCAGAGAATAATGGTTGTTCTATTTGTATGAGTAATATCTTTTATGGTCATGCACCCAATGTGAGAGGATTGTTCATATCGAATCTTGATAGCAATGATACACATATACATAACATTGAGACCAAAAGAGTTAGAGTTAACAATGATAGCGCCATGTTTTTGTGGCACTGCCGCTTAGGTCATATTGGTGTAAAGCGCATGAAGAAACTCCATTCCGATGGACTTTTGGAGTCACTTTACTTTGATTCACTTGACACGTGCGAACCATGCCTTATGGGCAAGATGACTAAGACTCCGTTCTCCGGAACAATGGAGTGTGCAAGTGACTTGTTGGAAATCATACATACCGATGTGTGCGGTCCGATGAGTGTGGAGGCGCGCGGCGGATATCGTTATTTTCTCACCTTCATTGATGATTTGAGTGGATATGGTTATGTCTACTTGATAAAGCACAAGTCTGGAACATTTGAGAAGTTCAACCAATTTCAGAGTGAAGTTGAAAATCATTGTAACAAGAAGATCAAGTTCCTAAGGTCTGATCGTGAGGGTAAATATCTGAGTTTCAAGTTTGGTGCTCGCTTAAGAAAATGTGGAATTGTTTCACAGTTGACACCGCCTGGAACACCACAGCGTAATGGTGTGTCCGAACGTCGTAATTGTACTTTGTTAGAGATGGTGCGATCTATGATGTCTCTTACTGAATTGTCGTTATCGTTTTGGGGTTATGCATTAGAGCCAGCTGCATTCACTTTAAACAGGGCACCATCAAAATCCATTGAGACGACACCATACGAACTGTGGTATGGCAAAAGACCAAAATTGTCGTTTCTTAAAGTTTGGGGATGTGATGCTTGTGTCAAAAAGCTTCAGCCTGAAAAGTTGGAACCCAAAGCGGAAAAGTGTGTCTTCATAAGTTACCGAAAAGAGATAGTTGGGTATACCTTCTATCTCAAATCCGAGGGCAAAGTGTTTGTTGCTAAAAACGGAGCTTTTCTTGAGAAGAAGTTTCTCTCGAAAGAATTGAGTGGGAGGAAGATAGAACTTGATGAGATTCTCTAACCTCTAATCCCTTTGGATGGTAGCGCGGGGCAAGGGGAAACCCCTGTCGTTGCGACGCCGGTTGAGGAGGAAGTTGATGATGATGATCACGAAACTTCAGATCAAGTTCCTATCGGACCTCGCAGATCGACGAGATCACGTACTGCTCCTGAGTGGTACGGTAATCCTGTCTTATCAATTATGTTGTTAGACAACAATGAACCTGCGAATTATGAAGAAGCAATGGTGGGCCCGGATTCCAACAAATGGCTGGAGGCCATGAAGTCCGAGATAGGATCCATGTACGAGAACAAAGTGTGGACTTTGGAAGTACTACCTGAAGGTCGCAAGGCTATTCAGAACAAATGGATCTTTAAGAAGAAGACGGACGTAGACGGTAATGTGACCGGTTATAAAGCTCGACTTGTGGCAAAGGGTTTTTTCACAAGTTCAAGGAGTTGACTATGATGAGACTTTCTCATCGGTAGCGATGGTTAAGTCCGTTTGAATCATGTTAGCAATAGCTGCATTTTTCGATTATGAAATCTGGCAGATGGATGTCAAAACAACGTTCCTTAACGGTTCTCTTAAGGAAGAGTTGTATATGATGCAACCCGAAGGTTTTGTCGATCCAAAGAATTCTAACAAAGTGTGCAAGCTCCAGCGATCCATTTATGGACTAGTGCAAGCATCCCGGAGTTGGAATAAACGCTTTGATGAGGTGATCAAAGCATTTGGATTTATACAAGTGGTTGGAGAATCTTGCATTTACAAGAAAGTGAGTGCGAGCTCTGGGGCGTTTCTAATATTATATGTGGATGACATATTGCTGATTGGAAACAACGTGGAGCTTTTGGAGAGCATAAAGGAATACTTGAATAAAAGTTTCTCTATGAAGGACCTAGGAGAATATGCTTACATTCTAGGCATTAAGATCTATAGGGATAGATCGAGACGCGTGATAGGACTTTCACAAAGCACATACCTTGATAAAGTTTTGAAGAAGTTCAAAAAGGATCAGTCCAAGAAAGGGTTCTTGCCACTGTTACAAGGTATGAAATTTAGTAAGACTCAGTGCCCAGCAACTGCGGAAGATAGAGAACAAATGAGTTTCGTCCCCTATGCTTCAGCCGTAGGTTCTATCATGTATGCAATGTTGTGCACTAGACCAGACGTCAGCTTGGGCATAAGTATGGCAGGCAGGTTTCAGAGTAATCCAGGAGTGGATCACTCGACGGTTGTCAAGAATATTCTGAAGTACCTGAAAAGGACTAAGGAAATGTTTCTCGTTTATGGAGGTGACGAAGAGCTCGTCATAAAAGGTTATGTCGACACAAGCTTTGACACTGATCCGGATGACTCTAAGTCTCAAACCGGGTACGTATTTATTCTTAATGGGGGTGCGGTAAGCTGGTGCAGTTCCAAGCAAAGCGTCCTAGCAGATTCTACATGTGAAGCGGAGTACATGGGTGCCTCGGAGGCACCAAAGGAGGGTGTCTGGATGAAGCAGTTCATGATAGATCTTGGAGTTGTGCCGAGCGCATTAAATCCAATAACTCTGTTATGTGACAACATTGGTGCCATTGCCTTAGCAAAGGAACCAAGGTTTCACAAGAAGACCAGACAAATCAAACGATGTTTCAACCTCATCTGCGACTACGTCGAAGGAGAGGACGTGAATATTTGCAAAGTGCACACGGATCTGAATGTAGCAGACCCGCTGACTAAACCTCTTCCACGGGCAAAACATGATCAGCACCAGAACTATATGGGTGTTAGATTGATTACAATGTAAATCGCATGGCGATGTGAGGGCTGGATTATTGACTCTAGTGCAAGTGGTAGACTATTGGAAATATGCCCTAGAGGCAATGATAAATAGTTATTATTATATTTCCTGTTTAAAGATAATGGTTTATTATCCATGCTATAATTGTATTGAATGAAAACATAGATACATGTGTGGATACATAGACAAAACAATGTCCCTAGCAAACCTCTAGTTGGCTAGCCAGTTGATCAATGATAGTCAAGGTTTTCTGACTATATGCAAGTGTTATCACTTGATAACTGGATCACATCATTAGGAGAATCATGTGATGGACTAGACCCAAACTATGAACGTAGCATATTGATCGTGTCGTTTTATTACTATTATTTTCTGCGTGTCAAGTATTTGTTCCTATGACCATGAGATCATATAACTCACTGGCACCGGAAGAATACCTTGTGTGCATCAAACATCACAACGTAACTGGGTGACTATAAAGGTGTTCTACAGGTATCTCCAAAGGTGTCCGTTGAGTTAGTATGGATCAAGACTGGGATTTTTCACTCTGTGTGATGGAGAGGTATCTCGGGGCCCACTCGGTAATACAACATCACACACAAGCCTTGCAAGCAATGTGACTAAGTGTAAGTCACAGGATCTTGTATTAGGGAACGAGTAAAGAGACTTGTCGGTAACGAGATTGAAATAGGTATGCGGATACCAACGATCAAATCTCGGGCAAGTAACATACCGAAGGACAAAGGGAATGACATATGGGATTATATGAATCCTTGACACTGAGGTACAACCGATAAGATCTTCGGAGAATATGTAGGATCCAATATGGGCATCGAGGTCCCGCTATTGGATATTGACAGAGGAGTGCCTCGGGGCATGTCTACATAGTTCCCGAACCCGCAGGGTCTGCACACTTAAGGTTCGATGATGTTTTAGTATAGTTGAGTTATATGTGTGGTTACCGAATGTTGTTCGGAGTCTCATATGAAATCACGGACGTCACGAGGGTTTCCAGAATGGTCCGGAAACGAAGATTGATATATAGGGTGGTTTCATTTGGTCACCGAAAAGTTTCGGGCAATTCCGGTAGTGTACCGGGAGTGACGAATGGGTTATGGGAGTTCATCGGGAGGGGCCCACCCACCCGGGGGTGAACCCAAGGCAATAGGGTAGCTCCACAAGTCTTTAGTGGGCTGGTGGAGTCAGCCCAAGGGGCCCATGGCGCCACATAAGAAAATACTAAAAGAAAAGAAAAAAGAAAAGGAAAGAGGGAGGTGGGAAGGAAGAGGAGGAATCCTCCTTCCCAAACCGAATTGGAGGAGGAGTCCTCCTCCTCCTAGCGCCAGCGCACCCTTGAGGGCCTTGTCCCTCCAGGCTAGCCCCTCCCCCTCCCTCCTATATATAGTGGAGGTTTAGGGCTTTTTGAGACACAACTTTGCCACGTGCAACTCTAGCCTTAACCACAGAGTTTCACCTCTAGATCGGATTTCTGCGGAGCTCGGGGGGAGACCTGCAGGAGTAGATCATCACCACCACCGGAGCGTCGTCACTCTGCCGGAGAACTCATCTACTTCTCCGTCTTGCTTGCTGGATCAAGAAGGCCGAGATCATCGTTGAGCTATACGTGTGTTGAACGCGAAGGTGTCGTCCGTTTGGCACTAGATCGAAACGGATCGTGGGACGGATCGCGGGACGGTTCGTGGGACGGTTCGAGGGACGTGAAGACGTTCTACTACATCAACCGCTTTTCTTAACGCTTCTTGTTGTGCGATCTACAAGGGTACGTAGATCCAAATCTCCACTCGTAGATGGACATCACCATGATAGGTCTTCGTGTGCGTAGGAAAAAATTTGTTTCCCATGCAACATTCCCCAACACAGGCTCCATTGTTCCGGAGAACGGAGTCTTAGTCATCTTTGCCATGAGACATGGTTCGCATATGTCAAGTGATTCGAAATCAAGTGACTCCAAAAGTCCATCTGCATGGAGTTTCTTCATGCGCTTTACACCAATATCATCTAAGCGGCAGTGCCACAAGAAAGTGGCGCTATCATTATTAACTCTACATCTTTTGGTCTCAATGTTATGGACATGAGTGTCATCACAATCGAGATTCAATATGAACAAACCCCTCACATTGGGTGCATGACCATAAAAGATATTACTCATATAAATAGAACAACCATTATTCTCTGACTTAAATGAGTAACCGCCTCGCAATAAACAAGATCCAGATATAATGTTCATGCTCAACGCAGGCACTAAATAACAATTATTTAAGTTCATCACTAATCCCGATGGTAACTGAAGTGAGAGTGTGCCTACGGCGATCGCATCAACCTTGGAACCATTTCCCACGCGCATCGTCACTTCATCCTTCGCCAGCCTTCGTTTATTCCGCAGTTCCTATTTCGAGTTGCAAATGTGAGTAACAGAACCGGTATCAAATAGCCAGGCACTACTACGAGAGTTGGTGAGGTACACATCAATAACATGTATATCAAATATACCTTGTTTGGCGTTGGTCGCCTTCTTATCGGCCAGATACTTGGGGCAGTTTCGCTTCAAGTGACCAGTTCCCTTGCAATAACAACACTCAGTTTTCGGCTTAGGTCTAGCCTTGGGTTTCTTCGCCGGAGGGGCAACAGATTGCCACTCTTCTTGGAGTTACCCTTCTTCCCTTTTTCCGTTCTTCTTGAAACTAGTGGTCTTATTGACCATCAACACTTGATGCTCTTTCTCGATTTCTGACTCTGCAACTTTCGGCATCACAAACAACTCGGCGAGTGACTTATTCATCCCTTGCATGTTATAGTTCAACATGAAGCTCTTATAGCTAGGTGGCAGTGATTGAAGAACGCTGTTAGTGATAGCCTCTTGCGGGAGTTCAATCCCCAGCTCAGCTAGATAGTGAGAGTACCCAGACATTCTGAGTATGTGTTCACTGACATACCCGTTCTCCTCCATTTTGCAAGCATAGAACTTATCAAAGGTCTCATACCTCTCGATTCGGGCATTGTTCTCAAAGATAAACTTCAACCCCTGGAACATCTCATGTGCTCCATGACGTTCAAAACGTCTTTGAAGTCCCGGTTCTAAGCCATACAAAATTGCACATTGAACCAATCAGTAGTCATCCTTACGGGACTGCCAAGCGTTCAAAACATCTTGGGTCGCCGTAGCGGGCGGTGCATCACCTAGCGCAGCATCAAGGACATATTTCTTTTGGCCAGTCATGAGGATAAGCCTCATATTACGAATCCAGTCAACAAAGTTGCTTCCATCATCTTTCAGCTTAGCTTTCTCTAGGAACGTATTAAAATTCAGGGTTGCTACTGCGCGAGCCATTGATCTACAACATAAAATTTTGCAAAGATTACTTAGACTATGTTCAAGACAATTGAGTTTAGCTAATCATATTACTAATAAACTCCCACTCAAATAGACATCCCTCTAGTCATTCGAGTGTCGCATGATCCAAATCCACTAACTCAAGTCTGATCATCACATGAATTGAGATTAGTTCCAATGGTGAACATCTCCATGTTGATCATATCAACTATATGATTCATGCTCGACCTTTCAGTCTCTTGTGTTCCGAGGCCATGTCCGTACATGCTAGGCTCGTCAAGTTTAACCCGAGTGTTCCGCATGTGCAACTATTTTGCACCCTTTGTATGTGAACGTTGAGTGTATCACACCCGATCATCACGTGATGTCTCGAAACGACGAATTTTCGCAACGGTGCACGGTCGGGGAGAACACAATTTTATCTTGAAATTTTAGTGAGGGATCACCTTATAATGCTATCGTCGTCCTAAGAAAAATAAGGTGCATAAAGGATTAACATCACATGCAAATTCAAAAAGTGACATGATATGGCCATGAACTTGTGCTTCTTGATCTCCATCATCAAAGCACCGGCATGATATCCATCGTCACCGGCGCCACACCATGATCTCCATCATTGTGCTGCCATCGAGGTTGTCGCGCTATCTATGTTGTTACTACTAAAGCTACTGCCTAGCGATATAGCAAGAGCATCTGCAAGCGCAAAATAAATTTAAAGACAACCCTATGGCTCCTGCCGGTTGCCACAGCATCGGCGTGCAAGTCGATATTTAACTATTACAACATGATCATCTCATACGTCCAATATATCATATCATGTCTTTGGCCATATCACATCACAAGCATACCCTGCAAAAACAAGTTAGACGTCCTCTAATTTGTTGTCGCATGTCGTACGTGGCTGCCATGGGTATCTAGTATGATCGCATCTTACTTACGCAAAGCCACAACGGTGATATGCAAATTGCTATTTAACCTTCTCCAAGGACCGCCTCGGTCAAATCCAATTCAACTAAAGTTGAAGAAGCACACACCCGCCAGTCATCTTTATGCAACAAGTTGCATGTCAGTCGATGAAACCGGTCTCTCTTAAGCGTACGAGTAAAGTTGGTCCGGGCCGCTTCAATCCAACAATGTCGTTGAATCAAGAAAAGACTAAGCAGGGCAGCAAATTGAACATCAACGCCCACAAACTCTTTTGTGTTCTACTCGAGATATCATGTACACATGAACCTAGCTCATGATGCCACTGTTGGGGAATGTTGCATGAGAAACAAAAAAAATCCTACGCACACGAAGACCTATCATGGTGATGATCATCTACGAGAGAGAGGTAGGATCCACATACCCTTGTAGATCGCTAAGCGGGAAGCGTTAAGAAATGTGGTTGATGTAGTGGAACATCTTCGCGATCCAAATCACCTCCATCCCACGATCCGCCCCGATCTAGCACCGAACGGACGGCACCTTCGTGTTCAGCACACGTACAGCTCGATGACGATCTCCGCCTTCTTGATCCAGCAAGAGAGACGAAGAGGTAGATGAATTCTTCGGCAGCTCGATGGCGTGGCGGTGATGATGGTGGAGCTACTCCGGCACGGCTTCGTCGTGCCGTACCGAACTAGCTACGGGGTGTCATGAAGTAGTGGAGGGGGAGAGGGCTGCACAAAGGCTTGGGGTGCAAAAACCCTCTCAAACCTCCACTATATATAGGAGGAACAAGGGGGAGGGTGGCTTGCCTCCTACTCCAAGGAGGAGGAGTCGGCCGAGCCAAGGGGAGGAGTCCTCCTCCAATTCGGTTTGGTGGAGGACTCTTTCCCATCTTGTCCACCTCCTTCCTTCTCTTTTTTTTTCTTTTTCCTTCTTATTTTTGCGTTGGCCGAAATAGGCCTATTGGGCTGGCCTCACCAGCCCACTAAGGGCTGGTGCGCCACCCATGGGCCTATTAGGTCCTCTCCCGGGTGGGTGGCCCCTCCCGGTAAAACCCCGAAACCCATTTGTCACTCCCGGTACTTTACCGGTAATGCCTGAAATCTTTCCAGAAGCCAAATGCAACAATCCTATATATCAATCTTTGTTTCCGGACCATTCCGGAGACCCTCGTGATGTCCGAGATCTCATTCGGGACTCCGGACAATATTCGGTTACCAACATAAATAATTCAACTATACCAAAAACGTCACCGAACCTTAAGTGTGCACATCCTGCGGGTTCGAGAACTATGTAGACATGACTGAGATACTCTCCGGTCAATATCCAATAGCGGGACCTAGACGTCCATATTGGATCCTACATATTCTATGAAGATCTTATCGATTGAACCTTTATGTCTAGGATTCACACAATCTCGTATATCATTTCCTTTGTCCTTCGGTATGTTACTTGCCCGAGATTCGATCGTCGGTATCGACATACCTATTTCAATCTCGTTAACGATAAGTCTATTTACTCGTTCCGTAATATAAGATCCCGTGGCTAACTCTTTAGTCACATTGCTTGCAAGGCTTGTTTGTGATGTTGTATTACCGAGTGGGCCCCGAGATACCTCTCCGTCACACGGAGTGACAAATCTCAATCTTGATCCATGCTAACTCAATGGACACCTTCGGAGATACATGTAGAGTACCTTTATAGTCACACATTAACGTTGTGACGTTTGATACACACAAGGCATTCCTCTGGTGTCAGTGAGTTACATGATCTCGTGGTCATAGGAATGCATAATTGACATGTAAAAAACAATAGCAACAAAGTGACACGATCATATGCTACGTTTATAGTTTGGGTCTTGTCCATCACATCATTCTTCTAATGGTGTGATACCTTCATCAAGTGACAACACTTGTCTGTGGCTAGAAAACCTTAACCATCCTTGATCAACAAGCTAGTCAACTAGAGTCTCACTAGAAATATTGTTTTGTTTATATATCCACACATGCATTTATGTTTTCATTTAATACAATTATAACATGGATAATAAACGATTATCTTGAAACAGAAAATATAATAATAACTATTTTATTATTGCCTCTAGGGTATATTTCCAACAAAAAATATCTAATTTTTATAAATTTATCACCGTGGGAACGAGATCCTTGACTTAGCTCTGGCTAATTCAGGCAACATCCGGCAGCGACGAGCCCTCGCCTAGCAAATGGCAGAACGGTGAGCGAAAGGGGCTGTTTTTTCTGTTCTAATATAAGGTAATTTTTAGCTGCTTAACGGTGAGCGAAAGCATCGCCGCCCGTTGCCATCGGATGTTGCACGGACGGCGTCCCTTTGAAGTAACCAGAGTTAACACAGATGATCTTGTTCCACCAAAGCATTGGTTAGCCTTGAAATGGTATTAATAAAGTAAATGCAACATCACAGGTTGCTATCATGTCCTTGTGACTTCCCTGATGTTATAATTGTATTATTATTATTACTAGCAAAATAGCCCGTACGTTGCAACGGGAGAAAAAAAAAATACCATACGCTTTTAATCTTTTTATAATTGTTTTGATTTATTAAAATAAGAAGCTAACTAACTAATGTAGTTAGTCCTATCCTATTTTGTTAAAAAGTCAATCCGTCCATTGTTAATTCCACCATAATAAAAAAATTAAAGCGTGGGTTGAATAACAAAAATTACAAGGGCTTTTTTATAAAAATGGCGTGGTGGGTTTTCCGACGAAAGCAATAGCCGTTTTATTATTATTATTATTATTATTATTATTATTAGGTATAGATTTTCAGGGTCGATCTTATACTTGTCCAGGTGCCTTGTATGTGCCACGAGGATATGCGAAAATAGGCGCGGAGCCGGGAAACACATAATGCGCGCGTGTGTCCCATTAATGGGCCATGGCAACTGAAACTGATGGTGGTGGTTGCCTTTGCCTCCTTTTGCTTCAGGTAAGATCGCATCAAAGCTTTGGATTCTAGTGCAGGTGTCCCCTGAGCAGTGCAAATATCATCACCGTTCCCCTCGTTGCTCCAAGGAAGAAGACGTCCTCAAATCAAGTGGACGCAGCTGTTAAGTCTGAATCACTGATGGGAACAGTGCCAACAGTAACGCAACAAGGAAATGCCTCCACTAGAGCATGTGATTCAGCTCAGTCTCAGATGTGCACATTTCAATTTCTAACAGCTGTGCATTGAATCACACCACATCATCCAACCCTTTTTTTTATCTCTCAAACATATGTACTACTCTCTTTCAAAAAACGTCTTACCTTATGGGACAGAGGGAGTATTCCAGTAAAACAGCAAGGAAAGTGGGAGCTGTGATTTGCATGTGTAAGATGGAAGGGTAAAAATTCAGTGCAATATTATCAGTAAACAATACAGAGTAAGTAGTTTGTATACTGCTCTTTATTCCTTAATAATGGTAAAATTCTGTTTCAACTATAATAAAAGGGGGGAAATGCTGTTCTTGCCAAGAAGGAATGTTTAAAAGGCAAAAACAGCAAGTTCCCTGCATTAAATAAGCAACCGACTGTTTACAATGGCAGTAACCTGGTAACTATGACATCCAAGGATGTACTGTATTTTGCTGAACTTGGGATACTTGATCCATGTTCTGTTTTCTTTGAAGGGAACTTACAACAATCTCTATACCTAGGATGTTTTTTATGCCGGGTGACAAACAACAGATGAAAGTTCACTTTCACTGAGAACATACCTCGGGCATAATTTTTAGGTCTATAAACGATTCGAAAAGAGCGATTGAATCAGATCTTATTATGGAGGTTAACAACCAAGTCGTGCGCATCATCTAGAAGCCTCCAGACGTCGAGCTGCCCAGCCATGCTATGGCACTCCCGCAGTATCTCATCCATGCTGCTGTACCTCTCGATGATCAGCTTCCTCCTCTGCAGGACACAGGCTGCAATGGCATAGAGCAACAAATCGTCGGTTGGAGGAGCATGGAGCCTTATCCTTCCCCATGTGGACCTTCCAATACCAGCTCGAACAGCGGCCTGATCAGCCCACATAACCTCCCACAGGCATAAAGTCTGCTCAAAGGTGAGCTCTCTCCTGAAGAGGACTAACACCATTCTGTACACAAAGAAGCAGTCCTCGGCCTGCAGCTTCTGCAGGTGCCTATAGAGGTGCGAGTCTTTGCGCTTGATGATCTGGGAGACGGTCTTCAACTGTCTTCTTATTCCAACCTCATCCAGCCTGAAGTTGTGCCGTGCTTTCTTCATGAAGCCCACAAAGCACCAAAATGCTTCATGGTCTTCCTTCATTACCGCAATTATCGGTGACAACAGGTCACTCATACCTTGGCAGTAGCCAATCTCTGGATCATAAAGTGCATACGCCTCAAGCAACGCAACTAACCGGGCAGCATGATATATCATGTAAGGCTCTAAATGGTCATAGTCTTTCAAACCAACAGACAATGCACGCTCCAGTGCCTTTTCCTCGGAGATTTCAGCCTGGTTACAGGAGAATAAAGCCCAGTCTGTGTTTGCACGGATAGCATCTAGACGTATAATGCGCTGCCATGTTGCAAAATCCTCTGGAGTTTTGTTAGATCTAAAGAAGTCTGACTTGGATGAGGTACTCCTGACAAATTTAGGCTCTGGAGAGCAGTTCTCTTCTATATCAGCACAGACGGATATCTGGCCATGGTAATCTTCATCTGAAGACCCAGAGTCAGAAGATTCTGATTCTGCCATAGATGGACCTACACAAGTTAACTCATTTGTATCATCATCCATGCATTCTTCAGCACCACAGGCAGCATTATCCGGACTGTTTGCCTCGCTGCCTGAACAACTAAATTCCTTGGCTGATACAGAAACACTTGCACTAACATCTTGCAGATAAGGCACACCACGAGAACACCCCTCATTATTGGTTTCATTTATAACCTTTAGCCCAAATCCCTTTTGGCAGTTCAGAATTTGATGGCATTTGCGGCTGAGCTTTTCGTACTCATTCCTGCACCAGAAGATGTGCCAAAAAAATGTCAATAAATTAAGCAGAGATCATTAAAGTCAGTGTTTGCATGCCATTCTCGTCTGATAATTTGAAAAGCAGCAAAGTCTAGCATGGGTCGAGTTTCACCCAAGCTTATATGTACTCCCTCCGTTCCTAATTATAAGACCTTTTAGAGATTACACTATGGACTACATACGGATGTATATAGACACATTTTAGAGTTTGTTCACTCGTTTTGCTCCTAATAAAGTTCATAGTAGAATCTCTAAAAGGTCTTACATTTAGGAACGGACGGAGTATTACTTATCTACTGTCACTTCGTGCTACTTATATGTGAAGGTGAGTTATTATAAATGCAGACCATGTGTACAATTAAAATCTAGAAAGTAAGTACCGACAGAAGGTGAGTTATTATGAAAATGTTACCTTTTCTTTGTCTTGATGATATTTCTTTCCTCTTCAGAACTATTTAAATCATAGCTGTATATGACAAGAAATTTGGTCAATCTTCAGACTTAGTGTAAAAAGCCTACTAAGCAAGAAGTACTTATTAAATGTTTTAAAAGGCAACATCGAAGTACTTTGTTCACAGGTTCACACTAGATTTTACTACACCATATAGAACCACCAAATATTACTGTTTCAGACATAGTTCTGAATTCTGAAGCATGGTTTAAAAAAACTGACAAGACCAGTTAGACCGAAAAATCCTAGACTGTTGGAAGGTCTGGTCCACTTCAGCAGTTGGACCAATTTATGGAAACACTGAAAAAAATAGTGCAAAATATGTGTCAGCCTCACCCTCACAGAGGACCTTCCCTATCGGGCTATAACAGTACAACCTGAGCTGAACTTGATTGCTGTCTAGGGCAGCCCGGTGCATGTAGCTCCCGCTTGCGCAGGGTAAGGGGAGGGGTCTGACTAATACATACTCCCTCCGTCCCAAAATTCTTGTCTTAGATTTGTATAGAAATAGATGTATCTAAATACTAAAACGTGACTAGATACATTCATATCTAGACAAATCCAAGACAAGAATTTTGGGACAGAGGGAGTATAATACAAATACAGTATGCTATCTGGCCACAGTCAAACAGCTCACACCATAGTTCCAACCGTTCAACCGGTCGCCACAGCAGCTTACTCGCCTGTCTGGGTCTTAAAATTGTATTCTACAAGAGCAGTTTTCTTGATCAGTTGCCATAACAGCTTAACCGCCTGTCTGGGTCTTTAAAACTGTTTGCTGTGCATGCTGGTGATCCTTAAAGAGTAGTTTTATTAATCTAAACAGTACTAACAGGCCTCTTGGATTTGCAGGATTCCCCAGGACGCAGGAATAGGAAAAACGCAGGTTTGGAATGTCATGCCATCTTCACTACTATACAAGATTGAACAGTTTTTTTTTTTAATTGTGCATAGGAGAAACATAGCATTCTTTCCAAGAGGCTGGAGTGGATGGAAAAAATTCCTACAAAACCTAGTACAAATGAATCCTGGAAAAGTTCCTATGGACTGCAATCCTATGAATCAAACAACCAATGTGGGAAAAATTCATAAGGATCAGAATCCTCTAAAATTCCTTTGGAGATCCATTGAATCAAATAGACTTTGCAGTTTTCACTACATGGTGCAATATCAGATTTTATCTCTATTGTAGCTATCATGTGAAGTCTCATTTTCAACTATATGGCTGAAATAACTACAAGAGCATAGTATTACTCACCATCACGAGCATAGGTTGATAAGAGGTTCACATTATACTGACATATTTAATGTTATGTGGATCAGCCCTTTAAACGTGGAGTCTTATCCCTTCATTAGAGTCTTATATAGTTGATTAAGCATCTTTGTTAGGAAAGACTCTAGTCAGTTCAGAGATGGTATTAGAGTTTGAATAGATTTCTAGCTTGTTGGCTAAGTCTTGTCTCTTATATAAAGGGGCTGACCCCTCTTAACAAAGCAGAGAAGAATATTGTCGTTTACTTTTATCTACTTTTCAGTAATTAGGGTTAGGTCAGTAGTAGTTTTTCCAATTTGGTATCAGAGCCATCTACGATGGCGGACAAAGAAATCGAGAGTGAGACTGTGGAGTGTTAAGAGTATATATAATATAGCCATGTACCCCTTCGTATTTAGCCCATTATATAAGGGGTTTTCTGCATATTGTCCACACCTGTATATGTATATATATCGGCCTATGGCCTCATGGGAATACAAGTTGCATATTCCTAACATGGTATTAGAGCCTAGGTTCTTTTTTGCACGCGCAACTCGTGCTCTTCCCGATCCAATCTTCCACACTGTCGCCTGTCCGTCTCGCATCTCGTCTGCCCCCGTCGATCTCTGGTGCTAGCTGGTTCTGCAGGCCGAATCTCGTCCCGCTCGCAGGATCTGTCCGCCCCATCGATCTCTGGTGGAGGTTCCGCTCGCTTCTCGTCCCGCTCGCTTCTCGCGAGTGGTGGAGGTTCGGATCTCGGGTGGTGGTTCCGCTTGCAGAGTCTACCCGCACCGAAGCCTAGTCAACCCCTGCTTCCTCCAGATCTCCTGGTCTCCTGGTCCAACTGGATCTCGTGGTCTCCTATCGCTCGATCCCATGGCTCTCTGTTGGCTGCTACTGTTGAGGGTTGTTGACTATTAAAAAAAATGTTTGTTGCATCAGGCTACGTTGTTGTTCCTCGTTGTCAGGTGATTTTTGATGGCACTAACTACACCGAGTTCATTGGCTTCATGCGCATTCACATGCGCGGCATCCGTCTATGGGGCGTTCTTTCTGGCGAGGTCCGTTGTCCGCCACGTCCGGTTCCTCCTGTGGCCCCCACTCCGCCGACGCCACCGGTTCTTCCTGCGGATGCTAATCAGGCTGCAAAGGATGCAGCTAAGCTTGCTGATGAGGCCACTGTTCATACTTATGATGAGCAGGTTTTGACTTATGAGGAGGCTCTTCAGACATATCATGGTGCTCTGTTTGTCTACACTCAGTGACTTGATGATGATGCTCGTGCTGCAGTTGTTCTCACTGCTAGTGTTCTGCCTCAGTTTGCCTTTGAGTTTCTGAGCCTTCCTACTGTATTTGAGATGTGGACCTGTCTTCGTCAGCACTATGAGCCCTCTGGTGATGCCTTATACCTCTTTGTGGTCCGTCAGGAGCATGCTCTTCAGCAGGGTGACTCCACTGTTGATGATTTCTATGCACAGAGTTCTGCTATCTGGCGCCAGCTTGATTCTCTCCGCAGTGCCGGTTGTCGTACTTGCCCGTGTTGCCAGGCTGTGCAGGCCAATTTGGAGTTTCATCGTGTCTACGAGTTCTTGGCTCGGCTTCGTAAGGAGTTTGAGCCCCGGCGTGCTCACTTGTTTGCTCGTGGTTGTATCTCTCTCGTGGAGGCGCTTTCTGAGATTCGTGCCGAGGAGACTCGCTTACGTGGCGCTGGTTTACTAGAGGTTCCCTCTTTGCTCGCTGCTCGAGCTCCCACTACGCCACATGCTGCACCAACTCCTCGCTTAAGTGCTCCGCCACTCTTGCCCACTCCTTCTGGCGGCTTGGGCCGCCCCCGTCCACATTGCGGCTACTGCAACCTGGATGGTCATGTCGAGTCTCGGTGCTTCCAAAAGAAGAAACACCTGCGTAAGGCGCGATCATCATCTTCAGGGACTTCGTCTACTACCTCGACATCTTCAGCCACCGCTTTGACTGAGCAGGATATTCTGAGACTTAAGCGTCTGCTCGTTGCTTCAGGTTCTTCCTCGACGGGTACTGATGGTTCTGTGACTGATACTTCCTGCACTGAGCAACCACCTTCTACACAGAGCAACCACCTTCTACACAGTCAGGTACATCCCCATGGGTTCTGGATTCTGGAGCTTCCTTTCATATGTCTTCTCATTCTTCCACTTTGTCCTCTCTTCGATCGCTTGATTTTCCTGTTCATGTCCTCACTGCTGATGGTACTCCTCTTTCTGTTGCTAGTAGAGGCAATCTTAGTACTCCTTATTCTGTCCCTGATGTTGCTCATGTTCCTCGACTTACCATGAATCTGTTTTCCGCTGGTCAACTTACTGATTCTGGTTGTCGCGTCATCCTTGACGTTGACTCTTGTTTTGTCCAGGACCGTCGCACGCACACTCTGGTTGGGGCTGGCCCTCGCCGCCGTGATTCTCAGGGTCTTTGGGAGTTAGACTGGCTTCATGTTCCTTCCGCTGCCACCACTATCGCCAGTTCCTCCGCTTCAGTCGCCTCCGCTACCGGTTCCTTCCAGCAGTGGCATCATCGACTTGGTCATCTTTGTGGTTCTCGTTTGTCGTCCTTAGTTCGTCGAGGTCTTCTGGGGTCTATCTCAGGAGATGTCTCTTTAGAATGTCAGGGTTGTCGTCTTGGCAAGCAGATTCAGTTACCATATTCACGTAGTGAGTCAGTGTCTAAGCGTCCTTTTGATTTAGTCCATTCTGATGTATGGGGTCCGGCTCCCTTCGCTTCGAAAGGGGGTCATAAATCCTATATCATTTTCATAGATGATTTCTCTCATTACACATGGCTTTATTTCATGACTTCTCGTAATGAGGTGTTGTCTATTTATAAGCGTTTTGCTGTCATGGTTCACACTCAGTTCTCTTCGCCCATTCGGGTGTTTCGTGCTGACTCCGCTGGCGAGTATATTTCTAAGATGTTGTGTGGTGTTCTTGCTGAGCAAGGGACTCTTAATTCTCTTATCCTGGTGCTCACGCTCAGAATGGCGTGGCTAAGCGAAAGCATCGTCATCTTCTTGAGACGGCTCGTGCATTGATGATTGTTGTCTCTCTCCCGCCTCATTTTTGGGCTGAGGCCGTCTCCACCTCCACCTATCTCATCAATCTACAACCTTCCGCTACTCTACAGGGTGGAGTTCCTTTCGAGCGTCTTTTTAATCGTTCTCCGGATTATTCGATGCTTCGCTTGTTTGGTTGTGTTTGCTATGATTTCTTGCCCCTCGCAAACGCACCAAACTGACTGCTCAGTCTGTTGAGCGTGTCTTCTTAGGCTATAGTGATGAGCATAAGGGCTATCGTTGTTGGGATCCTATCGGTCGTCGGATGCGTATCTCTCCGGATGTGACTTTTGATGAGTCTCGCCCCTTCTACCCGCGTCCATCTTCCTCGACTTTTTCAGTGGAGGATATCACTTTCCTCACTTTTCCTGACACATCCCTCACCCCCATCGAGCCTTTGTCTATTCGTTCTGCTATCTCTGCTTCTCCACCTCGTGTCAATTTGCCACCACCATCTCCCACGGTTTCCTCCCCTAGCATGTCATCGGATTCTGCACCTTCATCTCCGGTGACTTCTTCGTCTTCACCGGATTCTACCTTGGTGATCCCTCCTTGCATTGTTCCATCTTTTCTTCAGTGTTACACTCGTCGTTCACGTCATGTGGATGCCTCTGCGGATGTGTCGTCATCCTCGTCTCAACCTCCCTATGGCTTTGCGTTCTCGTCCTCGTCCGCCTGTTGATCGCCTTGGATTTCCCACTGCTGGTGCTGGTGTTCTTGAGCCGACTTCCTATCTTCAGGTTGTTGTTCATCCTGAATGGCAGTTTGCGATGGCAGAGGAGATTGCCGCTCTTGAACGCACTGGTACATGGGATCTTGTTTCCCTTCCCCCCGATGTCCGTCCCATCACTTGTAAGTGGGTCTACAAGGTTAAGACTCGCTCTGATGGTTCTCTTGAGCGTTATAAAGCTCGTCTTGTGGCTCGTGGCTTTCAGCAGGAGCATGGTCATGATTACGACGAGACTTTTGCTCATGTGGCCCATATGACCACTATTCGTACACTTCTTGTTGTGGCCTCTGCACGCCACTGGTTTGTATCTCAGCTTGATGTTAAGAATGCCTTTCTTAATGGTGAGCTGCGTGAGGAGGTGTACATGCGGCGACCACATGGGTATTCTGTTCCTGATGGCATGGTATGTCGTCTTCGTCGCTCTCTCTATGGCCTTAAGCAAGCCCCCCGCACCTGGTTTGAGCGATTGCCTCTATGGTAACTGTTGCTGGTTTTTCAGCCAGTGCTCACGATCCAGCGTTGTTTGTTCACCTTTCTCCTCGTGGTCGGACTCTTCTTCTTCTCTATGTTGATGACATGATCATCACTGGTGATGACCCCGAGTATATTGCCTTTGTAAAGGCCCGTCTTAGTGAGCAGTTTCTTATGTCTGATCTTGGACCTCTTTGTTACTTTCTTGGGATTGAAGTCTCTTCTACCTCTGATGGCTTTTTTATATCCCAGGAAAAGTATATCCGGGACCTTCTTGCTCGTGCTGCTCTTACAGACGAGCGCATTGTTGAGTCTCCCATGGAGTTCAATGTTCACCTTCGTGATACTGATGGTGACCCCCTGCCTGACCCGACGCGTTATCGTCATCTTGTTGGCAGTCTTGTCTATCTAGCTGTCACTCGTCCGAATATCTCTTATCCGGTTCATATTCTAAGTCAGTTTGTCTCCGCTCCCACCTCGGTTCACTATAGTCACCTCCTTCGTGTTCTCCGATATCTTTCGGGCACGATCTCCCACCGTCTATTCTTTCCTCGCTCCAGTTCTTTACAGCTTCCAGCCTATTCGGATGCTACGTGGGCTAGTGATCCTTCAGATCGCCGTTCACTTTCTGCTTACTGTGTTTTTCTTGGTGGTTCTCTCATTGCCTGGAAGACAAAGAAACAGACCGCAGTTTCACGTTCGAGTGCAGAGGCTGAGTTGCGAGAGATGGCTCTTTTGAAGGCAGAGGTGACTTGGTTACGGTGGTTACTTCAGGATTTTGGTGTTTCTATCACTACACCTACTCTGCTCTTATCTGACAGTACAGGTGCTATCAGCATTGCGCGCGATCCTGTGAAGCATGAGCTCACCAAGCACATTGGTGTTGATGCTTTTTATGTGCATGCTGGTGTGCAGGATCAAGTTATTGCTCTTCAGTATGTAACTTCCGAGTTACAATTGGCGGATTTCCTGACGAAGGCCCAGACTAGAGCGCAACATGGCTTCTATCTCTCCAAACTCAGTGTTGTTAATCCACCATGAGTTTGAGGGGGGTGTTAGAGTATATATAATATAGCCATGTACCCCTTCGTATTTATCTCATTATATAAGGGGTTTTTTGCATATTGTCCACACCTGTATATGTAGACATATCGGCCTATGGCCTCATGGGAATACAAGTTGCATATTCCTAACATGGAGCAGATAAAAATCATCATGAAGCAGTTGGAGGCCTTCGCACTCCAACAAGAGGAGGACCAAGCGCTCCTCGCCGGGCTGGTGCAGCGCTTGACGTCGCTCGAGCAACGGCTGTCGGCCCTTCCCTCACCTCTAGATTCCACGGCTGCACCAGCTGCTCATGACACCACCTTCACGGACCAGGCCCTCCTCCTCCCCAGTAACGACTCACCCTTGGTGCTCCCCCTTGCCAACAGCACCTCTGGTGTCCCCTTTTCCAGCGGGGGGAATCACCGCTTCCGTCGCCGGACCCCACCGGACAGATTGTCCACCCCCTCACTTTTGGAGCCAACCACCATCAGCCGGCAGCACCCCTTTGCCACCTCCAGCTATCTCCTTACTCGCCACAGCCACCCCCTAATATCAATCTGGCCACTTGGCACCCTTACCCTACAGCCCAAATCCCACCCCAATGTTGCCACCCACAGACCCACCTACCAGCAGCAGCCCTACCATCAGCAGCAGCAGCATGTTTTCACCACCGCCTCTACCGCCTTCACAAACCCATCTATGCCCATCAGCCCCCCTACACAACCCATCTATGGATCGACCCCGCCCTTCCGCCCCTATCTAACAATCACCTCGGCCCAGGTTCCGGTTCAGGCGTGCCTCGCTTCCACAAGCTCGACTTCCCCACATGTGATGGTTCGGTCAACCCTCTTGGTTGGCTCCATAGGTGCGAGCAGTTTCTCCGTGGACAGCGCACGGCCGAAGCTGACAAGATCTAGACTGCAGCATACCACCTCACCAATGATGCTCAGTTCTGGTACTTACAGCTTGAGCGCGATTTGGCATGCCGACATGGGAGCAGTTCAACGAAGCTTGCCACGCTCAGTTTGGGCCGTAACTCCGCGCCAATCCTTTGAGCGAGCACATCTGCCATTCACTTCCTCAGTTGCCGACTACACCAGCAGGTTTCTAGCGCTCATGTGCCGCAATAGTGAGCCGTTAACACCGTCCCAACAATGGTTTCTGTACACAGAAGGGCTGCCCGATGGTCTTCGCGTTGACGTTGAGCTTCAGGGTCCATCTTACCTCCACACCGCCATCTCCTTCGCCAAGGCCTGTGAGCAGAGGCATTTCCCTCCAACAACGTCACCGCACCAGCCTTCTGGTCCTATAAGGCTCTTGTGCCCCTCCGATCTATAACAATACCTTCCCCGCCAGCGCTACTAGCACATGTTCTGCCATTAACCACTCCAGAGCCAACCCCCGCCACGGCAGGTTCGGCGCCTCACCCCAGCTGAGTTAACAGAACGTCATCGCCAAGGCCTTTGCTTCAACTGCGACGAGACTTATGTTCAGGGTCACCGGTGTGCGTGGCTCTTCTTCATCGAGGCTGATGGCTGTGACCAAGATAGCTCCACATCTGGTAGCACCCAAGGTAAGTGACCAACCTACAGCTTGCGGACAAACTGTTTTTCAAGGAAGGGAAAGATGTTATCTGGACCAACCCTCCAAATGTGCAGTCTTATCCCTTCATTAGAGTCCTATAGTTGATTAAGCGTCTTTGTTAGGAAAGAGTCCAGTCAGTTTAGAGATTGTTTTAGAGTTTGAATAGATTTCCGGATTGTTGGCCAAATCTTGTCTATTATATAAAGGAGCAAACCCCTCTCAATAAAGCAGAGAAGAATATTGTCGTTTACTTTTATCTACTTTTCAGCAATTAGGGTTAGGTCAGTAGTAGTTCTTCCATTTAAACAACAGTTCAACAAGTTCACATTTAAATGCATGAAAGGACAGGAAGGAGATTCAGAACACACCTTAAAAGTCATAATTGATGGCTCTCTGCATTAACCCAACTAAGCATTAGTGACACAACGTTCAGATTTCATGCCTAAACTATGATGTGGCCATCAAACACATGCTTCGCAGCACTTCAAGGCCAGATTACAGTTCAGGCATACTAGTTTATCCCAATTTACATTTGCCATCAACTGAGGTGTATGTACCACATGCAAGGTTGTCCAAATAGTTCTTTATGCTTTAGGTGATTTAATCATAAAAACTCCGCTAGGACATGCAAAAGAAGGGGCCCAGATAGGTAACATTTCAAGCAGTTCACCTTACATTCTTTGAGGGTCACAACATTATTTTGCTTAGCACGCAACAAATAGGGAGGCAGACAGCAAAAGTAAATAGCACAAGTACTCCAGGAGTACTAGAACAATGAAGATATATCTAAACTACAGGAAAAAAAACTCAAGATGATTGCTACTGAAATTGCAATCATGTCTAAAAGCTTAAAACTTCAGACCATGTTAACAAGATGACTGTTATAACATACCAGATGTATAAAATAGAGAGGTCGGGTAACTTACACTCCAAGTAGAAAGGGCCAAACTTCAGCCCTGATACCTGGTTCAATTCCCTGTAGAGTGATAGAATTAATAACCTCGATATTCTTTAAAGTGGACTTAGATGCAGAACATTACATCATGGTGAACATGTGTATAGCTAATGATCACATATGTATGTCGGACATCCATTACAAACGAAACCTGGATACTGACGAAACTTACCCCACTGCGAACTTTCTTCAGAAATTTTCTTCCTCCATCACGAAACTTCCCATTCACAGAAAATAGACGGCTCCAGTTTTGACAAGAGAGTGCTTGTTTTCTTTTCCTCCGAGACCATGGAGATTTAATTTCACCTCTGGAAATAGATTGCTTGCTTTTATAAAAAATGAAATAGATAATTCTATAAAGTGGTGCGACCAAATGATAGTTCGGTGATAATTTAAGTTATGCATTACTGTAGTTGAGCATAGCATTCACAATACAACTTTCCTTCTACTGCTCTACAACCAAATAGTATCACAGTCACATGTTAGTGGTGTTCAAAAGAATTTCTACTCAACCGATGGAAACCGGCAATCAGTGGCATAGTTCATTTTCATTTGTTGCTTTCAAATAGGGTGGTGAAGTTAGTTCGAAAAACTGAATTACAGCTTTCATGGTTCGGTGTGAAACTGTTTTTGGAGACAGCTGCCACAGGTAATGCAAACCTTAGAAGCTAAATGTACCTCTTTATGAGTTGCCACCAACACCCACATACAATTTGTAATCTACTTCCTCCGTCCCATAATATAAAGATGTTATAGATTACAACAACATAATATAAGATGTTATTACAACTCAAACAGATGCTGAAGGTGCCCAGTTCATGATACTAGGAAACAATTGCAATGAAAAATCCATGGTGCAAGCTTGCGAAACAACTCTACAACTCAACCTACAAATCCATGGCACATACTCGCAAAGCAACTCTACAACTCTGCACAGACCACTCAAACAGATGCTGAAGGTGTGCCCAGTTCATGATACTAGGAAACAATTGCAATGAACAAATCCATGGCACATACTTGCGAAACAACTCTACAACGGCCAACACATCAAACCAAAACACCCTATATTGCATGTCCAAACTTTTTTTAAGATGACATATTGATTTTGGTACTAAATTGGCTGAACAACTGGTGCGCATTTCACGGAAACGGAGCTAACACTATAAGGTGAAATACGACTTCTTGCCTACGAAGTGTGAACTCCTAACTAAGCCTTATCTAGATCAAAGCGTAAAACAACTTGGTCTGACCAGTGAGCACTTAAATAAAAGTAACATTATTTTAGTCTAAAGGGGCATCTACATCAGTACTACCACTGACCAAACCAGCATTTCGAACAAAACACACACAAGAAGCATAATTTTGAGCATCATTAGTTGATTTAATCTAACTATGGGACAAGAAAACGAAAAAATGCTATTGGACAAAAATCCCCCATTTAAGCAACTTCATTTAGGTATTGACCGGTGGTCATAACTCCGGAGGAGAGAACTGACCGGTCCGAGTTCGGTGGGGACGACGATGAGGAATCTGCGGCAAGCAACGCCGATGCTGAAGCCGAAGCCGAAGCCGCCGGGGCCGATTTCCCCAACGCCGCCAAAGAGGAGGCCGACGAGGCGACGAGAAGAAGCGAACGGCGGTGGATCCGCGAAGAAGGCGGCGTCGGCGAAGATGGCGTCCTCGGGGACGAGGAGGATGAGGACGAAGACGAGGTGCTGGATCGCCGCAGGGCCTTCATCGCCGCGGCGCTCTCCCGCCTGCCCCTGCCCCCACCAACCGATTGTAACTACCGGGGCCAAGCCCACACGGACTGCTCCAGCGTGAGGGCGGCGAGCCTCTCCATCTACGCCGCCGGACAACGATGCGGACCTCGCCGACGGTGAGGTGGGACTCAGTGGCGGATGCGGATCACTTCGCGGTCGATTGGTGATTTGTTCTCTCTCTCCGAAGAGAGACAAGGGGAGTTAAAAAAAAAAGGGTGGGTGCGGTGGGTGCTGGTTTTAAACAGTCGCGTACTGAGACTGACGTATGAGGTAGTAGGATTCTCCGAGCCCACAAGTCAGTGTGATCGTTCGAGTATGGAGCAGCCTTTGTCCTTTTTGTTGTTGTTTTTTTTGGCAAGTTTTTTCTTTGTTGTTGTTCTTCTTCTTTGGTACTGTAATCATTCTTGGTGGTAATGTAAAATTCGGTCAATCGATAAATGAATACGGTGGATTATGAATTATAAATTCGAAATCAGCTAATTGTTTGGAACGGTATCTCTCAAGAATAAGTACCAGGCATTAAATAGTTCGGTTGGTTTATGAATTATATACCCATTCATAATCAGCTAATTTTGCTAAAGTTATTCCTCTCTTTTCATAGAATATGTTGAAGTTCTTTCATTTAAAGGATTTAAGAAGATCTTATTTAATTTTTTATGTCCATCTTATTTAAAGTTTGGTACTTGTCGTGAGAACTAAATTTTTGATATGGATCTCTCCCTCCTAAAGTATCATGAGATTTTGGTTTGGTATGTGTCCGTTTCTTGTGTTGGTTATTTATATGGGTTTGCATGTCCGTGCCCAGTTTATGCCTTCCATTTTGAAAATATACTCTTATACAATATTCTCTTTGTTCCTAAACTAGCATAAATGCCCGTGCGTTGCAGCGGGAAGAACAATATTTGTTTTTTTAGGCATAAAATACAATAATTTTATAGGCAAGACTCTTCGCATTTTAGTATGGATTTTGAACAAACAACTTCAAATTTGAATATTAAAATGTGCAACTAAAGCTCATTTTTGTCTTTGTGTGGCCAAAACACCCACCTCTCACACGTGATGATCTTGGGTCGAGGTATAGTAGTATCTTGATGGATCCGCCCATGCATAACCTTTCTGCCCAACACCTACGAAAAATAGTAGACACGATAGAAAAAACATATTAAAAGAGAAGATGAGAAAAATTGATGGTGCAAAAGGGAGATCAAGAAAAGAATGGAGATAAGGATCATAAAATCACAAGCTTAATCACTTGTAACCAGAAATCCATCTCCACATGACTAATCATGTGACAAACAAGGAGTAGGCCAGTAGACACAAATCCATGAGACATGCGTAATTATTAGGAGGCACGAAATCCGTTTGTGCATGCAAAAATCTCAGCTCAAAATGAACCATATATTGTATACGCATCAGAAAGAATATAATAGGAAATCTAGAGCACATCACGCAGTCAATTGTGCTACACACCGCACGTCCCTTTGTGGGACCCATATTTGTTTTGGTTTGATGCTAAGATGGATAGGCTATCGACGGTTGGTTGTCTGTCATTATTCTCTTTCCAGCGATTTTGTCCATGCATCGTCTCTCTAAGTCTTCATCTCTCTCTTTCCATGCAAAGTCCCTACCTACCTTAGATCTGTGTCGCTTGGAGGCACTCGAGGTAACTGCGCAAGTGCGGCGGCCGGCGACCGGCAACCAGCACAGCCAAGGTAGCGAGGCAAGCTCCTGCCTCTCCAGGAGCTCGATTTCGATGAGACTCACAGGCGAGGGAGCGGAGGAGATCTCGATTCTTCGCGGGCGAGCTCGATGGTGTGGAGTCGCACCAATGATCTTTTTTTTAAGATTTTAGACTGCCTGACCTATAGCCGATGGGGAGGAAGATGAGCGCGGCTAGTGGCTAGTGTACTGAACACGGCAGCAACCCTCGCCCGTCAATTTGCTCACATGCATGCACGCGTCAACGTCAATATTTGAGTTATTGCGTGCAAGCTCCCGTCACGTCTGGCTATCTATTGACGACGGGCTCCTTCACCTGGCCAGCATGCATCATGTCAATCCATTGAGCGTCAACTCATGCAACGATCGGTGATGGGTACAGAACTTTTCTTTATTAAGAAATATTAGGGCAGGGACTCTGCCTATCACAAAAATTATAGGAACTTTTTTATAAAAATACCATGGTGGGTTTTCCGACGGAAGCAATAGCCGCTTTATTATTAGGTATAGATAGATATATGGTGTATTTTCTTTTAAAGCCAAACCTTGTCTATGTTTAATCAACTTTATAGCAAACTATATAATGATTTATAGTACCAAATATATATAATATGAATATATATTTCATGATGAATCTAGTGATGATGATTTGGTATTCTTGATCTTGATATTTTTGTCTCGCTCCGTCTCGCCCAGCCCACTCTTGCGAGGGGGGGCGAAAGCGCACACCGCCCTCTCCAACCCTCCTTCACCCCTTTCCCTCCCCCCCCCCCACCGGTGTCGATGGCGGCGGGACTTCCCTTTCCCTTCCTCATGGCGTGTGGTGACGCGGGAGAACCACATCGGGCGGAGGCGCGCAGCTAGGCGGGGTTGTGCACGGCGACGTGGCACGGCTGCGACTGTGCGATGGCTCCGTGGACGGACGACTATGGGTTAGGTGGAACTTCCCTACGTAAGGAGGCATTGGTATGCTGCTCCATCCATATCTGCAAGCAACATGGCCAGCCGTCACTCGTGGCCTCCGCTGCTGCAGGGGGTTAGTGCGGGCTCGGGCCGGTGGTGCGGACCTGACGCAGATCTGGCAGGGCGGCGCGGGTCCGACAAGGTGGAGCTACTCGGGGTCCTCCGGACGGCAGCGGGGCAGACTGCTGCTCCATAGTAGTGGTGGTCCATGTTGCCGGCAGTCGGTGTGTGGTGGTATCTCCGGCTGGTCAAGGCGGCACGGATCTGGTATGCGGTGGTGGATGTTGTTCGATAGTCCGCAAGTGTAGGGGGCGACCTAGTCCGCATTGGTGCAAGCTTCTGCTTTAGTGCTCTTCCTCCTTCTTGCGTCGTGGTGGCGTCGATCCGAGGTTTGCTCTTCGGGCATCATTGTGTCATTGTACAGATCGATGCAATGACCACGGACATGGCGGTGTGCGAGCGTGCTCGGCGATGGCCGTCGGTAGTCACTGGGTTGTCCCTTCCCCCCCCCCTCCCCAGTCCACCGGGACCGTTAGGGACAAAGGCATGGGCGCTTCCTACTGTGGAGGTGTCGACCCAAAGCCACTGGTGTCGACCCAAACCCGGTGGTTGATGTCGGGCTCGGAGTCAAAGGTGTTCACTTTCACTCTTACTATTGTGGTTAGGTGCTCATTGTTAGGAAGTATTAGTATTGGTCTAGGAGTCCTATTAGTCTATGTTTACTTTCCTTTCACCTCAAATCTTGTGTAATATATATATACCCATTGGTCCTTCAATAGATTGGGCCTTCAATAGAGATAATATGCTTTCCTAACACTCGTGACGTGGATGGTCGGCGGTGCCTAGGGGCTTCGGTGCTGGGGCGGCAGCCCTGGTCGTCGAGCCTCACGGTTGGCTTTCCGACAGGCTTCGTGGTAGCGGTGGTGACTCCATATTTTGGTCGTGTGGGCAACTAGGGATGTAATGACGGGAGGCTTAGGCCTGCTCTCACAGTGCCCAGATCTAGGGTGCGAAAGCTTGTCCCTCATTGAGGTGGTGGTCGAGACTCCTCTTGGTGGTGCAGGTGTGTGTCCGGGTGAAACCTTCGCGCTTCTGGCGCCGACGACAGTGACACATGTGGATGTCGCTTGCTTCTTGAAGTGGACGTCATGGATCTCGTACCTGTGCCAGGGCTCACGGTGAAAACTTTTGTCTATTCTCAGACTCGGCAACGGCGATGCTTCATGTCGTCACCCTCTTGGGGGTGTTATCTTAGGGGTCTTTGTTCGGGCATCGGCGAGATGTTAGACTTGTTCTAGGCTCATGTTTTATCTTTGATCTATTTTGTAAGGGGCCTCCCCGCCATATTGTATCGTCCGATCGTGTATTTTGGTTCGTTGATTTATTTATAAAGCGGTACGAAAGCCTTTGTCGAGATATTTTTGTCTACAAACTTAATCAAAGTTAGAGAAATTTGACTTTTATTTTTAGACAATACACCTTATATTTAGGAAACAAAGGGACTATCCCGATATCTTTTATTATAATAGTACTCTTTAATTATTTCATGTAATTATAAGTACTTACGTAAGTAGCGAAGCAATCCAAAATTGACTGCGAATTGAGTACTTTGGTGAAACCAATCCATCACGGTTTAAGTTCTAGTCTTAGTATCCATGCTTGCATATTCGAACGATGTTCATGGGACTTATCTAGTTTGTTGCGTCGCGGAAGAGCGGAGCGGAAACTGTCCCGGTGCTAGGGTTCCTCCCGCCGCCAGCGGCTCCCAGCGCAACCGCCGCCATTGCCGGAGCCCGTCAGCGCTGCCAGCCCCCTCCCCCACCCCTCCCTCTCCCCCTCCCTATGCCCCCACACGATGCCCCCCAGCGGCGCCCGGGGCGGCGCCGCTCCCCCAAGCCGCCAACTCCCTTCCTCCCCGCCCCTTCCTACCGTGGGGCAAGGCCCGAGGGGTGTCAGCGGTGGCGGGACATCCCTTCCCTGCGCGTTGATAACCCACAAGTACAGGGGATTGCAACAGTTTTCGAGGGTAGATTATTCAACCCAAATTTATGGATTCGGCTCAAGGGGAGCCAAAGAATATTCTCGAGTATTAGCAGCTGAGTTGTCAATTCAACCACACCTGGAAGACTTAATATATGTAGCAAAGTAGTATAGAAGTAATGTAACAGTGGCAAACGTGACAGTAGGAGTTTTGTAGTGATTGTAACAATAGCAACGGAAAAGAAACATGGCAAAGATCAATATGTGGAAAGCTCGTAGGCAATGGATCAGTGATGGATACTTATGTCCGATGGCATTCATCATGCAACATTCATAACATAGGGTGATACAGAACTAGCTCTGATTCATCAATGTAATGTAGGCATGTATTCCATATATAGTCATACATGCTTATGGAAAAGAACTTGCATTACATCTTTGGTCCTACCCTCACGTGCAGCGGTGTCCTAATGGAAACTAAGGGATATTAAGGCCTCCTTTTAATAGAGAACCGGACCAAAGATTAGGACTTAGTGAATACATGAACTCCTCAAACTACGATAATCACCGGAAAGAATACTAGTTATTGTCACCCTGGGGGATGCAGATCATAACTCGTAATAGGTGTCTACAACTTGCAAGATAGGATCAAGAACAAATATATATTCATGAAAACATAATAGGTTCAGATCTGAAATCATGGCACTCGGGCCCTAGTGACAAGCATTAAGCATAGCAAAGTCATAGCAACATCAATCTCAGAAACATAGTGGATGCGAGGGATCAACCCCTAACAAAACTAACTCGATTACATGATAGATCTCATCCAAGCCATCATTGTCCAGCAAGCCTACGATCAAATTACTCAGGAACGACGGAGAGCATCATGAAATTGGTGATGAAGGATGGTTGATGATGACGACCGCGTCGATTTCCCCTCTCTGAAGCCTAAATCAGACTCCAGATCTGCCCTCCCGAGGAAGAATAGGAGATAGCGGTGGCTTCGTATCGTAAAACACAATGAACTCTTCTCCTCGAATTTTTTTCTCCCTGGATAGGAATATATAGAAGTGGAAACGAGGTTGGAGGAGCCACATGGGCCCCACAAGACAGGGGGCGCGCCCTAGGGTGGCGCCCTGCAGGCTTGTGGCCTGGTGGTGGCCCCTCTCCGGTTGATTCTTTCTCCAATAATTTTTTATTAATTCCAAAAGTATTCTCCGTGAATTTTCATGTCAATCCGAGAACTTTTATTTATGCACAAAAATAACACTAAGGCAATTCTGCTGAAAACAACGTTAGTCCGAGTTAGTTCCATTCAAATCATGCAAATTAGAGTCCAAAACAAGGGCAAAAGAGTTCGGAAAAGTAGATACGTTGGAGACGTATTAACTCCCCCAAGCTTAAACCTTTGCTTATCCTCAAGAAATTCAGTTGATAAACTGAAAGTGATAAAGAAAAACTTTTACAAACTCTGTTTGATCTTGCTGTTGTAAATATGTCCAACTGATGTTCGGATTTTCATCGAAGATTGTAGACTAACCACATTCACAATAATATTTAGGTCTCATATTTACTTATATCCATGGCATAATCAACTAGCGAGCGATAATAATAAGCCTCGGATGACAACAATTTTATCAAAACAATCATAATACAATATGATATACTAGTATCTCGCTAGCCCTTTCTGAGACCGCAAAACATAAATGCAGAGCACCTGTGAAGAACAAGGACTAATTAGACATTGTAATTCATGGTAAAAGAGATCCAGTCATACTCATTCTCAATATCAATTGATAACAAAGCATACAAATGATGGAGGTGCTCTCTAACTGGTGCCTTTTATAAGAAGAGGATGACTCAACAGTAAAGTAAAATAGATAGGCCCTTCGCAGAGGGAAGCATTGGTTTATAGAGGTGCTAGAGCTCGAGCTTTTAAAACAGGGATGAATCAAAATTTTGGGAGGTATGCTTTCATTTTCAACATAACAACTAAGAGATATCAATATCTTCCATGCCAGATACATTATAGGCGGTTGCCAAACAGAATAGTAAAGTTTTTACTCCCCCTCCACCAATCGATCACACTCCACGGCGGGCCGAATCCACGGGTACCGTCCATACAAACAACAATCCTGGGGGAGTTTTGTTTTATTATACTTTGATTTGACTTTTGAGCATGGAATTGGGCTTCCCGAATACCATCCACTTTTCTCGTGAATGATAGTGAATCAACGCATATCGTGAGAATAACCCACCTAGCATGGAAGATACTCACAACCCCCAGTCACTACATGAGTGATTCGGGCATACAAAACATAATATTTATTTGAAGGTTTAGACCATGGCACATGCAAATTTACTTGGGACGGAGGGTAAATACCGCATATAGGTTAGTACGGTGGACTCATATAAAACAACTTTGGGTTTATGGAAATGGATGCACAAGCAGTATTCCCGCTTAGTACAAGTGGAGGCTAGCAAGAGACTGGGAAGCGACCAACTAGAGAGTGATAACAGTCATAAACAAGCTTTGAGATTAACCAACATTGAATGCAAGCATGAGTAGGATATAAATCACCATGAACATAAACATCGTGGAGGCTATGCTGGTTTTGTTTCAACTACATGCGTGAACATGTGCCAAGTCAAGCCACTCGAATCATTCGAAGGAGGATACCATTCTATCATACTACATCACAACCATTTTAATATGCATGTTGGCACCCAAGACAAACCATTATTCACTCCTAGCTAATTAAGCATGGCATAAGTAACTATAATCTCTAATTGTCATTGCAAACATGTTCAATCCATAACAAGCTGAATCCAGAACAATGAGCTAATCATATTTACAAAAAACAAAATAGGTCAAGTTCATACCAGCTTTTCTCCATCTCCGTCACTTCATCATATATCGTCATTATTGCCTTTCACTTGCACGACCGAACGGTGTGAATAATAATAATAAGAGTGCACGTGCATTGGACTAAGCTGGAATTTGCAAGCAATACTCAAAGGAGAAGACAAGGTAATATGGGCTCTCTGATAGATAAACGATAATGCATATGAGAGCCACTCAGCATGTCATCGTGGTCTTCTCCTTACGACCCAAAGAACAAAGAAAAACTATTTACACGGGAAAGCCCCCCAACAAGCAAAAGAAGAACGATTTTTTTTGGGTTTTCTTTTAACGCTACAACTTGAACAAACTAGAAGATAAAGCTAGAACTAAGTTTTTTTTGCATTTTCTCAAGGTTAGTGAAACACACAAGAAGAAAACAAAAATGATAAATAAACTACCATGGATGGTACAATGAAAAAGTATGGACACCGACAACTGGAATGAGTGTGTGAACATGAATGTAATGTCGGTGAGAAATACGTACTCCCCCAAGCTTAGGCTTTTGGCCGAAGTTGGTCTAAGGCCATTGCTGGCCCGGATAATATCCAAACTCATAGTTGGGGTTGTACTAGGCTGCGGCGGCTGCTGCCTGAACGGCTTCAGCGTAGAGGCGAGCGACTTTCGCCTCTCTCTCGTACTCGTTTGCCTCCTCTCTAGTTATAAAGTACCTCCGTTTTTCCTAAAAATTAAAGAAGGCAGGAGAAGGAAGGGTAATATGGAGAACATGATGTCTATCAAAAATTAGTCGGTATAGGAGGGGTTGTTCATTTCTCTTAAGAAACTGGTAGCGCACCATAGCCTCATAATCAAGAAAAGCAAGCGGTAACTCAATATCATTCTCCCTTATAGGTATCCCAAGATAATTAGCTACACGGGTAGCATAAATTCCACCAAAGAAATCTCCAGCCTTAGCATTTTTATGTTGTCTCCTAGCAATAATTCTCCCAAGTTAAATCGTCTATCCCCCATGACCGCACTCTTAAGAATACTAAGGTCAGGTACGAAGGTGGCAATGCTCATGTTTACCGTTAATACATCTACCTATGAAGAGAGCAAGATAATGTATGGCAGGAAAGTGAATGCTCTCCAAGGTAAATTGTGTAATATTTCTAGTCTCTCCCGCAGTGATGCTAGCAAGAAAATCATTATATTTGGTTTTGTGAGGATCACTATGGCTACCCCCATTGTGGAATTTTGCATGCATGGTTAAAATCTTCTAGGTCCATACAATAAGATTTCTCATAAAGATTAAATAGAATGGAATGTGTATTACGTCTGGATGAAAGTTTAAACCTCCGCACGAAGGAATCAGTGAGTTGATAATATTGCTTGCATTGGTCTGAAACAAAATCTTCAAGGCCAGCATTTCTTATATACGTGTAAAATTCTTCCTTGAATCCGGCATGGACCATGAATGGATCTGACGGCCATTCACAAGGCCGCACTTAAGCTTCCCTTGGTGGTTCAGAGTCGGGCTCCCGTATCACTAGTCCCGGGGTCTTCTTGCTTGAGGAACGACCTTGGTATATTTTCCTTAACGTTTTTTCTTCTCTGAAAAATAATTCCAAAATTTTTAGTGATTCCAAATAAGGGTGAACAAAGCTCAATCAAAACTTGAAGAAACTACTCCAAAAGTGCCTAGAAGATATATCATGCATCAAAACTACTTGGGACCCTACAAATTTGACATGCAAGCTCAAGAACAAGGTCACCACAACAGCAAAAAATTGCAACATATAAAGCACTAGAACAAAAACTAATTGGACCATTGGAGGAGTCACATATCTATGAACAATCCCCTAAAACAGTTTTGTAAATGGAGTTTTGAGCAAGGAGATCGAAAATGGCGGCAAGATGAGCTAAAACACGGGTTTGAGCAATGGTGGGATTTTTTCCGGAGGAAGACGAAGTGGATGGGTGCTGGAACAAGTGAATGGGCCCCACGTGGGACCCACAAGCCAGGGGGCGCGCCCGGGGGTGGTCACGCCCTGCAGGCTTGTGACCCACTTGTGCAGCCCCCTGATGTGTTCTTATACCAAAAATACTTAATTATTCCAGCAAAAAATCATACTAAATTTTCACGGTGTTTTGAGAACTTTTATTTTCACGTTATTTTTCTATTACACGGATAAAATGGGAAACAGAGAAATAATAGCATTTTACTAAATTGAAACTAAGGAACGGAAAATAAAAGTTGGGTACACAAGGTTGTGCTTTCTAAATTCATCCATCTCATGCCCGTCAAAAATAATACATCAATAAGGTTGATCAAGTCTTATTGACAAACTTTTTTCGAATGACATGGAACCAGAGAACTTTCGAATAACACTAGGTTACCTCAATGGGGATATGAATGTCTCCAACAATAAGTATATCATATTTCTGTTTGGCAGTAGGGAGAGGGAATTCAAAGTCTCTAATAGTAAATGTTGCAATTTTTTCAATGGAGTTGATACTATGAATTTGAGGTTATTTCTTCAAAAAGTGTATCGTATGCTCATTACCATTAACATGAAAAGTGACATTGCCTTTGTTGCAGACAATAACAGCCCCTGCTGTATTCATAAAGGGTCTACCAAGGATGATCGACAAACTGTCGTCCTCGGGAATATCAAGAATAACAAAGTTCGTTAGGATAGTAAGATTTGCAACCACAACAGGCACATCCTCACAAATACCGATGGGTAAAGCAGTTGATTTATCATCCATTTGCAGAGAGATTTCAGTAGGTGTCAACTTATTCAAATCAAGTCTAGGATATAAAGAGAACGGCATAACACAGACATAAGCTCTGAGGTCACATAAAGCAGTTTTAACATAACTTCCTTTAATAGAGCAAGGTATAGTAGGTACTCCATGATCTCCTAGTTTCTTTGGTATTCCACCCTTAAAAGTATAATTAGCAAGCATGGTGGAAATCTCAGCTTCCGGTATCTTTCTTTTATTTGTAACAATATCTTTCATATACTTAGCATAAGGAGATATTTTCAGAATATCAGTTAAGCGCATACGTAAAAAGACAAGTCTCGGCATTTCAACAAAGCGTTCAAAATCCTCATCATCCTTCTTCTAGGATGATTTAGGAGGAAAGGGCATGGGTTTCTGAACCCATGGTTCTCTTTCTCTACCATGCTTCCTAGCAATAAAATCTCTTTTATCATATCTCTTATTCCTTGGTTGTGGGTTATCAAGATCAACAACAGGTTTAATCTCCACATCATTGTCATTACTAGGTTGAGCATCGACATGAACATCGTCATTAATATTATCACTAGGTTCATGTTCATTACCAAATTATGTCTCAGCATCAGAAATAGAGATATCTTTTGGGTTTTCATGTGACTCAACAATAGGTTCGCTAGAAGCATGCAAAGTCCTATCGTCATTATTTTTTCCTTTTATTACAAGGACCAGGTGCATCAATATTAACTCTTTGAGAATCTTGCTCAATTCTCTTAGGATAGCCCTCAGGATACAAAGGTTCCTGAGTCATTCTACCACCTCTAGTCACAACTCTCACATAATGACCATTTTTCTTACTAATCATCTCATTGAGCAAATCATTTTGTACCTTAAGTACTTGTTCTACTTGAGTAGTTACCATGGAAGCATGTTTACTAATAAGCCTATGGTCATTAATAGTTCTACTCATATAATCACCCAAACAATCAAGCATGTAGGCATTATGTTTCAATTGTCTACTAACATAAGCTTTGAAATTTTCTTGTATAACAACAAAGTTATCAAATTCATCCAAGCATTGGCTAGCAGACTTATTATAAGGAATATATCACCTCCATCAAATCTACGAAGAGAATTTACCTCAACTACGTGTGTTGGGTTATCAAGACCATGTATTTCTTCAATAGGTGGTAGATTCTTAACATCTTCAGCTTTAATACCTTTTTCTTTCATAGATTTCTTTGGCTCTTGCATATCTTCAGGACAGAGGAATATAATACATCTTTTCTTCGGAGTTGGTTTTGGAGGTGGTTCGGGAATAGTCCAATCATTATCATTGCTCAATATATTATTCAGCAGTAGTTCAACTTGTTCAACAGTTCGTCCCCTGAAAACACACCAGCACAACTATCTAGGTGGTCCCTAGAAGCATTGGTTAGTCCATTATAAAAGATACCAAGTATTTCATTTTTCTTCAGAGGGTGATCAGGCAAAGCATTAAGTAACTCGAGAAGCCTCCCCCAAGCTTGTGGGAGACTCTCTTCTTCACTTTGCACAAAATTAAATATTTCCTGCAAGGCAGCTTGTTTCTTATGGGTAGGAAAATATTTTTCAGAGAAGTAGTAAATCATATACTGGGGACTACGCACACAACCAGGAGCAAGAGAATTAAACCATATCTTAGCAATATCCTTTAATGAGAATGGAAACAGCTTAAGAATATAGTAATAACGATTTTTTCCTCATGAGTAAATAGGGTGCCTATATCATTCAATTTAGTAAGGTGTGCCACAACAGTTTCAGATTCATAACCATGGAAAGGATCAGATTCTACCAAAGTAATTAACTCAGGATCGACAGATAATTCATAATCCTTATCAGTAACAAATATAGGTGAAGTAGCAAACTTGGGATAATATTGCATTCTAGCATTCAAAGATTTTTTCCTCCACTTGCATAGCAGTTTCTTAAGATCATCTCTATCCTTACAAGAAAGAAAGTCCCTAGCTACTTCTTCTTCCATAATATAACCCTCAAGTATATTAGGCAATTCATATCTAGGAGAGCTAGGTCTAGCAGGTGAATCATAGTGTTTAGTTTTATCGGATTCAGCAATATCATCAGTTTCAGAATTCACTCTAGCAATTTGTTCATCAAGAAATTCACCAAGTGACTGTGACAGCCCGATGCCGACGTTCCAGAAGATTCTCCCTTCTTTCTGTTTTCGTCGTGTGTCTATTTTCTTTTGTCTCATCATCATCGCATCATGCGCATCATCTGCATTGCATCGGCATCTCCGTTGCCGCCAGTTTTCAAAACTTGCATCCGTTGTTAGTTGCCGGTTCTCGTCGTTGTCCGTTCTGAGCCCGACCGCACTCGCACGCGCCCGCGGCATCGTCAAAACCCTGTATTTAAAGTGCGTTTAAAACTTTCTCTGATCGAGGTGAAACTTGGCATGCGGTCGTGATTAGTTATAGCTAGGCCGCCTGTCGAATTTCGTCGCGATCGGAGTCCGTCTGGTACCCGAACGGTCGACCGTAGCGGCAGCGTCTTCGGTTATTCGTCGGATGTTTTCGGGGTTTTAAATACCGTGTTGTCGCGCCGCGCTACTTCCCTCTCATCTCTGCCTAAGCCACTCTGCATGACCCATCTAGCCAAACCTAAATCTAGGACACTTCCGGAACCGTCCGATCTCGATCGAACGGCCCGAAAACGGTCTCTATCCCTAAACCCAGCCCCTCTTGCTATAAAAAGAAAGGCTAGCCCTTTCTAATCCGTCCTAACCCTAGCCTCCTTGGGATCCGCGCCGATCCAACCAGCTACCCGCCGCCTCCTTCCCTGTCTCCTTCCTCGCGCGGCCCTCCCAGCCCAGATCGGGGCCCGCCCGAGCCCGTCTAGGCCCGGAGCAGCCCGTCGTCGCGTCTGCCACCCGAGCTGTGCGTTCTCCCCTGCTCCTCCCGAGCTGCTTGTGCAGCCGCAGGAGGCCGTCCTCGCTGCTGGTCCCCTCAGGCCGCCGCGTCTCCTCCTGCCGTCGCCGGATCCAAGCGCTGCTCCTTCTCCCGAGCGCTGCCTCCGGTCACCTGCGCCTTGCCGCCGCCAGCGCCTTGCCGCCACCAAGTGCAGCTGCGTCGGCTGCCGGTGAGCCTCGCATGCACCTCATCGTCGCACTGCCGCCTGCCGTTGCCGCTGCACGGACCGGGCCGCCAGATCCGCCGTCGCCCTCGGTTCCATTCGCCGGAGCCTCGTCCGCCTCTCCCCGTCGCGGCCATCCCAGCGCTGCCGCCGCCTCTCTTGGTCTCGTTGAGATCGGGACGAGGGAGCGCCCCAGCGCTCGCCAGCACCCGCGTGGGCCGGCCTCCCGCGTAGGCCACCTCGGCCCACTACCAGGCGCCCCCGCGCGAGCCTTTCTGCCTCCCTGCACCATGGGCTTGGCCCATGAGGTGAGCATCCCTCCAGCTCGTCTATTCCCCGCCCCCGGCGATAGTTAGCTATATTGCGCTGCCTTGTTCGGCCCGTTAGTATATTTAGGAGTTTTTGGAATTTAATTAAATTCCAGAAAAATAACGTATATTCGAATGCCCGTAGTTTATTATCCGTGTGTCGGATCGGAGAGTATTATATATGGATTTCGTGTAGTTTCTCCCATAGAATACGTTTTCGCAACATGCATAATTGTTTGACATCGATTAGCGCACCGTATGCCTAGAAACACGTGCTGTCCTAATATGTTTTGCCCGTAGTTTATTTTTCGCGCGTGTCCGGATTGCTCGTATGCCGTAGATAAAAGGTTCATGCTCTAGGGACCCATTTGCCATGTATTTTAGAGTAGCCGTTGGTATTTTTGCACGTAGGGATTTGCCGCTAGATTATTTTCCGTGTTTAGGACGTTATCTCGCATTTTTGTGTGGCATTATTTTGTTGCGCAACCCCACATATTTTATATGTTTTCGGGGTAGAAAAATCCATGGGATTTTTCTGTGCAATTACTTTTAGCTTTTGAGTAAGTTAATTCGCGTGATATTTTGCCGTGATGCCCTTTTGTTTATTTCGTAGGATTTATTCCGTGCTTCGTTTGAATGAGTTGTCAACTAGAGAGTTGTTCTTGGATGTTTTGTCTAGCCACTGGTATTTTTAGTTGCAATATAAATGCATGTTTAGGTGTGGTTTGATTGCCCTCAAGTTGCTAGAAATAGTGCTGATTTGGAGGTGCTGAAATATTTCTAAGTCTGGAATCTGTTATATTTTGTTGTTGTCTTGTCTTGCTTCTATCTTTTGATCTGTAGCGCTTTTGAGGTTGGTCCAATGGAGTAAGTTGTATCCATTGTGTTTCTCTAGCATGCTGTGAAGTTTCATGCCATTTGGCTTCCTGTAGCTTATGATTTTGCTGCTTTCAATATTGCTTCAGATCGAAAACTGCACTCTCATGAGGTGTAATTTTCACTAAGTCTGAAATAGTGTGTGAGATGCCATGTTGTGTCTTCTTTTCCTAGTGTTCCTTGCTGCCATGCTAGTTGTTGTTGGTTGTATGTTGTAGTGCTTCTCACCCTCTGTCGTGTCATGCCTTGGTTGATTATATTTAAGTTGAATAGTTCGTAGTTGTGGGGTGTAGGAAATGCTATGTGGCTGATTTTGGCAGATTATAGTGATTTCTTGTTTTGCTCATAGTTTTCGAACCGTAGCTCCGTTTTGATCGTGTCCTACATGAAACTTGCTTAGAATCTCGTGTAGTTTCATTTTCCCTTGCTGGTTGTGTGTTTTGAAGTGCTTGTGACCGTCGTTGCACACATATTGCATTCATGCCATCATATCTTGCGGTGTCCGTATGTTGTGATCCGTAGCTCCGTTGGAGATGTTCTTTATGTGTAGGTTGCTTGTCTCGACGCGTAGAATCACATGAACCTATTTGTTTTTCTGTTTAACAACTAATTAAATGTGTTAGTTTAGATCTGGACAGAATTGTAAATTAACATGTGAGGTCGTTTCGGAGGTGCTATATGACATTTCCGACCTCATTTAAAATGCCTAGATAGTTAGTTTAATTACGCTTCACCTCTTGCCATGTTTAACCACATTTAATATTGCCGAGTATCTAATCGGGATAGAACTAAATAATTAACGTGGAGTTTCGTCAATATGCAACTCGTTGCATATTAAACTTCACTTAACGTGTAGTGTTTGATTGTGTGAATTGTCTTGCCGTGTCTTGCATGTATTCAGCTGCTCTTGCATCATATGTGTTGTGCACCGTGTGGTGAATTATCTGTTTTGATGCTTGTTTCCGATTTCCTCCGTCTCGATAGAGTTCCGCAAGCGTGTCGGATGTGAGGACCCGTTCGACTACATCGGTTCATCTGCTTCACGGAGGCATTCTTCTTCCAAGCGGGATCTCAGGCAAGATGACCATTTCCCTAGGTACCATTACTATCATTGCCATGCTAGTTTTACCGCTTCTATCGTTTATGTCTCGTAGCCTACCACATGTTAAATATCAGCCTCTCTACAATGCCATGTTAACCTTCAACCTGTTCAACCTAGCAAACCACTGGATGGCTATGTTACTGCTTGCTTAACCCTGTCGATAGCGTTGCTAATTGCAGGTGCAGATGCTTCCATGTGAAAACATGGGTTCGTTGTTATATCACCATATTTAAATGCTATTTAATTTAATGCACCTATATACTTGGTCAAAGGTGGAAGGCTCGGCCTTTCTACCCGGGGCAACTCGACGTTTGGCGTGGTAACCATCGCTCATCCGTCGTGTCCTGAGAACGAGGTACGCGACTCCTATCGGGATCGTCGACACGTCGAGCGGCCTTGCTGGATTAGTTTTACCTTTGACGAGATATCTTGTGCATCGGGATTCCGGTGATGCTTTGAGTAATCTCAGAGTTGAGGTTTTCCACTAGGGAATCCGACGAGATCGCGAGCTTCGTGATTGAGGATTTCTATGCGGCTTGTGGTAATTTGTGATGGACTAGTTGGAGCACCCCTGCAGGGTTAAATCTTTTCGGAAAGCCATGCCCGCGGTTATGTGGCAACGTGGAAACTTTGTTTAACACTGGTTCAAGATAACTTGAAGGTTAACTTAATTAAAATATGCCAACTGTGTGCGTAACCGTGATTGTCTCTTTCGTGAGTTCTTACTCCGATCGAGGACACGGTGGGGTTATGTCTGACGTAGGTAGGTGTTCGGGATCATTCATCTGATCATCAGTAGTCACGTCCGTTATACGTAGATCTTCCCCCTCTTATTTCTTGTACTCGTAAGTTTAGCCACCAAATATGTGCTTAGCCGCTGCTGCAACCTCACCACTTAACCATGCCTCACCCATTAAACTTTGCTAGTCTTGATACCTTTGGAAATGAGATTGCTGAGTCCCCTGTGGCTCACAGATTACTACAACACCAGTTGCAGGTACAGGTAAATGTTGCTTGACGCGAGCGCGTTGATTGTACATTTGGAGTTGCTTCTTCTTCTTCTTTTTCTTCTTCATCGATCTAGGATGGGTTCCAGGGCGGCAGCCTGGGATAGCAAGGATGGACGTCGTTCTTCTTTTGTCGTTTGTTATCGTCCGTAGTCGGACCCTGCTCTTACTCTTGATGATTATGTAATGTACTGATGTGACTCTGATGTAGCTTGTGGCGAGTGTAAGCCAACTCTTTATATACCTCTTCTTTTCAATACATGTACTTGTAACGATATTCATTCTTGCGACACGACGAGATGCGCTTCTATCCCTGACGAGGCCTTCATGCCAAATTGAGGATAGGGTCGTATCTTGGGCGTGACAAGTTGGTATCAGAGCGGTACCGACCTAGGAGCCCCTTGATTGATCGAACTTGGCTGAGTCGAGTCTAGTGAAAAACTGCTTTGAGTCTAGTTATATATCGGAGAGTGGGATTCTTTTTTCTCCTCTTCTATGCTCTGGTGAGGAATCTTGACGTAATAATTTAATTCTACTCCTCTTCTCACTCAAAAAAAATTTAGGATCACGCGGATATTTTTGAGATCTATATGATGCCGATGTGATAGAGTTCTGTCTTAGTGCCTCCTATCTGCTTTGAGTTTTAGGGGAGTTGAGCTCCAGGGGATTCTTGAGCACATCGTTATCATTCAGATTTCCTAATATCTCAGAATGAAGGATGTTCGTAATTGCTTCAATACTAGTAGTGGCGAGATAACCCCGATGTCCCCAGTACTGGTGCAGATTGTTCGGGAGTACTGCCATACTTTGTATCGTTGTGATCATGAGGGTCTGTTGTAGATGAAGGTACGAGATTCTGGTTGTGTGTTGACGGATGAGATACAGGTGACGGGTTTGTATAGGAGTTGTGTGAATATTACTCCTTGTATCCGTGTACCACACTGCATGACCAGATATTTCGGGAATTCATAGGTGGGAATTCAAGTTGTTACTTATAGGACATTCTTCCAACAAATGCATGATGTTAGGTTGGGGTTCGACATCTAGTGGATTCGTGTCCACGAAAATATCGGACGAAATCTTTCTCATGAGTTTGTTCTCGCTTGTTTCATAAGCCTCACCCTTTGTTTTGTTGAATGTGGTAATTCGTGTTGCTTCGATGTCAAGTGGTGATTTCAGATCTTTCCTAATCTGTGTTCTCATATTTTTATGTGAATGCAAGTTCTTTGCTCAATCAGATCGTCTTATCAATTCTTTTCAACCGGAGTCATCGTACCAATTCCATTCAACCGGTGGGCTTCTCTGCAACTGAATTCAATCTTCTCCAGTTGTTGCAGATCATTCTCTCATTTTATTCCGGAGTTCATCTCATCTGTCCCATGTTGTCTCTGTTTTTCCCGCCCTCCCACCCTTTTCTTCGGTGATTGGATTTTCGTCCAAGAGTTTTCTTTTCATTGTTGCTTCAGCTATCTTTTATTCCGTGTCGTATCCGGTGATTCATTGTGATGATTCTCAGGAGCTTCGTGTTCATCTTTATTCAATCGTGTTATCTTTTTTGGTGATGTTAATTCAGTTGTGCGTGATTCATCACATCCTTTTCATCCTTGTAATTCTTTCCTATGTTAAATTCTTATGAGCCTATCTTGTTTTTCATTCCTCTCTTTTCATCCGGAGCATTGAACATATTTCAGTAGTTTCTCGTTTTCAATTCTTTTAATTATTTCGAGGTGCTAACCTCATCTAGTTCTCTTTATACCGGTGCAATATCTCTCGTTCTAGCAATCATTTCAACGGTGGTTTCTTTGAGTGGCCCCATAACCCATAGGTTTTTCCCAGGATCTTATATGTCTCTTCTATTTTTTCCAGAGGTCTTTAATTCTTTTCAACTATGACGTAAGTATGAATTTCATCAGTCATATCCCTTCTCCAAGATCTATTTGAATTAATTCTCATATTTGGCTCAACCTTGCATTCTTCTTTATTCCGGAGTGTCTCAGTTATTCTTGGTGAGGTTCTTCTCGTCATTTTCTCCATTGAAGACCGAAGGGGTGTTTCTCTCAATCTTGGTTCATTCTCTTGCAGATTCATCATTTCAGCTTGGTTCCATCATCTTAATTGTTGTCAATCATGAGTATCCTTTTTCGTGCTATCCAGTGCTTCTCTGAGTTGTTTTCATTCTCGATCCTCTGAAGGCCATCATTTTAGAAGATTCTTCGTTCTCAGCTTTCAGCTTTCATCCTCAATTCTTCTCAATTGTTGTCTCTTCGCTCGTCTCTCGATTATCCGGTGCCTTGTTCAAGTTTTCTCTCAGCTGGCTTATGATCTCTTCATTCTCTTTTGTCTCCATGCTTTCTTGATATTCCATTCAATTGTGATTTCTTACCGGTGCTTCCTTCAATTATGCTTCAAGTGGTGCTTATCTATCTCTCTCTTCAAGTTTCCTTCAAGAAGAATAAGTGTTATGCTAAATCCGTTGCTTGTCATCAATTAAACTTGATGAAGGACTAGCATAACATAATTCTTATTCTTGTTAATAGTAATCTGAATTCTTCTTCCGGAGCGGCTCATGATATCAATTCCTTTTTCTCAAGTGTGCTTATCTTTTCTTTTCTGGAGTTCCAAGTTCTTTTAAGTATCTCTTTGTGAGGCTTCTTCTAAATCCTGGCAAGGTCATAATCTTATTCTTTTCTACCTTGTTATCTTTGCATCGTTCATTTGTATACGGAGGTCCTTCATGGTGGTTCATCAAGGTATTAATTCATTCTCAAAGTGTTCTTCAAGATTCTTGTTGGAGAACCTCAAGTATCCTTTCTCTTGCATTTCTATGTGCAATTGTTCTTCCTTTATCCTTTGCGGTGGTATTATAGCATTCTTGTTAGTGTGGGAGCCTCGAAGAGTTTTCCTTACAAGAATGAGAAAATTAAACCCACCAATTCTATGATCATGAGATAGTTTCAACCCATGATTTCTTCATTGAGTTATCTTGGTTTGGATTTCACCTAAAGATTTTCCTATGGATTGTTGCTATCATGGTGCTTGTCATTAATCCAAGTTCTCAATGTATCCTCTTGGTGTAAGAAATTGTTCATATCTTGTTTCTCCCAATCAATCCTTGTTTCTGTTAGTGGCTGGTTCTCACTTCATTAGTTTGAAAGGTTTCCATAAGCCCACTACTATCTTGTTCTTTTCGTTGTTATTTTTCCAACAACTCCGTCCAATTCTTCTTGCAAGGATGCTTGCCAAGTTCATTGGAGTTAGTAGTTGTCATTCTTTCTTCATTCTCTTCTTCCGTATGAGCTAGTTCCTATTCTATTGTTCCGGAGACTTTGTGATATTGCTCTTTTGGGTCAATCTTGTTGTTCTATCAAGATTGTGGTGTTCCCTTGTTCTATTTAGTTGTTTGTTATGAATATTGTCTATTTCTTCCATCTTATCGAATTTTTTGTCCCATTTTCCTACCGAAGTGCTGCCGAAATTTTCCGTGAATTCTTGCTTCTTTCTCCTATCATTCCTCATCGCTTTGCAACCTTCAGGGATCATTGTTTCACTCGTTGTCAAAGAAGCGACTAAAGTTTTACCTCTTGTTCTTTCTCATCCTCTCCCCCTTTCATTCTTGGATCTCGGGGCGAGATCCTCTTGTAGTGTAGGAGAGTTGTGACAGCCTAATGCCGACGTTCCAGAAGATTCTCCCTTCTTTCCATTTTCGTCGTGTGTCTATTTTCTTTTGTCGCATCATCATCGCATCATGCGCATCATCTGCATTGCATCGACATCTCCGTTGCCGCCAGTTTTCAAAACTTGCATCCGTTGTTAGTTGCCGGTTCTCGTCGTTGTCCGTTCTCAGCCCGACCGCACTCGCACGCGCCCGCGGCATCGTCAAAACCCTGTATTTAAAGTGCATTTAAAACTTTCTCTGATCGGGGTGAAACTTGGCATGCGGTCGTGATTAGTTATAGCTAGGCCGCCTGTCTAATTTCATCGCGATCGGAGTCCGTCTGGTACCCGAACGGTCGACCGTAGCGGCACCGTCTTCGGTTATTCGTCGGATGTTTTCGGGGTTTTAAATACCGTGTTGTCGCGCCGCGCTACTTCCCTCTCATCTCTGCCTAAGCCACTCTGCACGACCCATCTAGCCAAACCTAAACCTAGGACACTTCCGGAACCGTGTTCAGGATCATTCATCTGATCATCAGTAGTCACTTCCGTTATGCGTAGATCTTCCCCCTCTTATTTCTTGTACTCATAAGTTTAGCCATCAAATATGTGCTTAGCCGCTGCTGCAACCTCACCACTTAACCATGCCTCACCCATTAAGCTTTGCTAGTCTTGATACCTTTGGAAATGAGATTGCTTAGTCCCCTGTGGCTCACAGGTTACTACAACACCAGTTGCAGGTACAGGTAAAGGTTGCTTGACGCGAGCGCGTTGATTGTACATTTGGAGTTGCTTCTTCTTCTTCTTCTTCTTCATCGATCTAGGATAGGTTCCAGACCGGCAACCTGGGATAGCAAGGATGGATGTCGTTCTTCTTTTGTCGTTTGTTTTCGTCCGTAGTCGGACCCTGCTCTTACTATTGATGATTATGTAATGTACTGATGTGACTCTGATGTAGATTGTGGCGAGTGTAAGCCAACTCTTTTTATACCTCTTCTTTTCAGTACATGTACTTGTAACGATATCCATTCTTGCGACACGACGAGATGCGCTTCTATCCCTGACGAGTCCTTCGTGCCAAATTGAGGATAGCGTCACATCTTGGGCGTGACAGTGACACAATAGTATCAAGCAAAGTATCATCATAAGCATCATGCATGGCAAAAGTAGCATCATCAATTGCTTGCGACATATTAGATTCAGTAGCAGGTGGTGGTGTCACAAGTTTACTCATAACAGACGGTGAATCAAGTGTAGAGCTAGATGGCAGTTCCTTACCTGTCCTCGTAGTTGAGGGTATATCTTGGTTTTAGTGTCTTTCATATTCTTCATTTTGATTAACAGATATATATATTCCAAGTGACTCAGAGAAGAAAGCTATTGTCACCGGCAACGACGCCAGAAAAAAGTCTTGATAACCCACAAGTATAGGGGACCGCAACAGTTTTCAAGGGTAGAGTATTCAACCCAAATTTATTGATTCGACTCCAGGGGAGCCAAAGAATATTCTCGAGTATTAGCACCTAAGTTGTCAATTCAACCACACCTAAAAGAATTAATATCTGCAACAAAGTATTTAGTAGCAAAGTAGTATGGAAGTAACGGTAACGGTGGCAAACGTGACAGTAGTAGTTTTGTAGTGATTGTAACAATAGCAACGGAAAAGTAACTTAGCAAAGATCAATATGTGGAAAGATCGTAGGCAATGGATCAGAGATGTATAATTATGTCGGATGGCATTCATCATGCAACAGTCATAACGTAGGGTGATACAGAACTAGCTCTGATTCATCAATGTAACGTAAGCATGTATTCGATATATAGTCATACGTGCTTACGGAAAAGAACTTGCATGACATCTTTTGTCCTACCATCTCCTGGCAGCGGGGTCCTAATGGAAACTAAGGTATATTAAGGCCTCCTTTTAATAGAGAACCGGACCAAAGCATTAGCACTTAGTGAATATGTGAACTCCTCAAACTGCGGTAATCACCGGAAAGAATCCCAGTTATTTTCACCCTGGGGATGCGGAATATAACTCGTAATAGGTGTCTACAACTTTGAAGATAGTATCAAGAACACATATATATTCATGAAAACATAATACGTTCAGATCTGAAATCATGGCACTCGGGCCCTAGTGACAAGAATTAAGCATAGCAAAGTCATAGCAACATCAATCTCAGAACATAGTGATACTAGGGATCAAACCCTCACAAAACTAACTCAATTACATGATAGATCTTATCCAACCCATCACCGTCCAGCAAGACTATGATGGAATTACTCACGAACGACAAAGAGCATCATGAAATTGGTGATGAAGGATGGCTGATGATGACGACAATGTCGATTTCCCCTCTCCGGAGCCCAAATCAGACTCCAGATATGCCCTCCCGAGGAAGAACAAGAGGTGGCGGCGGCTCCGTATCGTAAAACGTGATGAACTCTTCTCCTCGAATTTTTTATCCCCTAATAGGAATATATAGAAGTGGAAACGAGGTCCGAGGAGCCACAGGGGCCCCACAAGACAGGGGGCGCGCCCTAGGAGGCGTGCACTGCATGCTTGTGGCCTGGTGGTTGCCTCTCTCTGGTTGATTCTTTCTCCAATATTTTTATTAATTCCAAAAGTATTCTCTGTAAATTTTCAGGTCAATCTGAGAACTTCTATTTCTGCACAAAAATAACACCAAGGCAATTCTACTGAAAACAACGTCAGTCCGGGTTAGTTCCATTCAAATCATGCAAATTAGAGTCCAAAACAAGGGCAAAAGAGTTTGGAAAAGTAGATACGTTGGAGATGTATCACGTGTCTTGGCCTCCTGCTCGGAGGAGCATTCAGATGACGGTGTGCCTCGGCCGGCGGGCGGTCCGGCGATCTCCGGGTGGCTTCTCCACGGTGGAGCTGCCCCTTGGCGGCGTGGTAGTGGCCGCCGGTGTGCTGGTCTAGTGCATCGCCCCCAACTCAGATCTAGGCCCTTGGGCCCCGTCTAGGCGAGCCGGTTCGGTCCTCTGGCGGTGCTGCTTTCGGTCGGATGGAGATGCACTCATGCTCGGCCGTGGATCGGCGGAGCCATGACACGCGTGCTGCATCGCGACAGCAGTGGCTTCACGGGCCCCTACGGGGCCTGGCCGATCCCATGGGCCCGTGGGACTCGTATGCCTTTGCTGCTGCGTCCAGTCAGCTACTACCTAGGTGATGGTGGAGGTTGGTCCCTCGTGCGTGTCTACGGTACTGTTGTTCCTGGTTTCCTGCATGTGTGTGTCTTTTTCCTTCACGCCTCGTGTATTTTCTTCGGGGAGACGACGTGGGAAGCTCCGAGATCATGTTGGCGCGGGATGGTGGTCGGTATGGTGGTGGCCTCCGGCGCGCCCGAAGTGATGGCTGGGATTGGGAGAAATCCCTGTCGGCCCGGCCGACACCGACGCGGTGGCGCCTGAGGGTGCCGCCAGACCTTCTTGGGGGGCGTCGGTGCTACCCTTTCTGTCTCCTCACCGAGTATCGTGGGGAAAGCCTTGGCAATAGCATCGTCATTGTCTCGTCCCTTCTTGGGGGTGTTAATTGGTACCGGTGATTCGAAGTCTAGGAGCTTGGTGGGAGATCTTCAATGGGCACATCGGTCATGAGGCTTCTCCGTTTTTTGTGGACCCGTCGTTGTCGGCATTTGTTCCTTTTGTATTTTCTATTTAGTTTCTTTTGGGTGTGACTGTGCTGTTTCCGCCCCAGCACCTATCATCGGTTGTTCGGTGTTGGTTGCTTTGGAATACAAAGCGGGGGAAACCTTTTTATGTCATATTAGGACGATGTTCATTCAATGGAGGAAACGTTTTTTGTCGACTTTGGAGATGTTTGTAATGACTTTATCAAACGCAAGATGACGTGTTGGCTCAGCCTCTCAAAGATGTTCTTAGAGCAACTCCAAACGAGCCACACATTTTGTTCGCGCGTGTGTGTTTGGGTCGCCGCGGTGACCCAAATGGACGTGCTTCTATTTCTAGCCCACCCGTGACCCATTCCAGGCCCAAATTTGGGCCGCATTTCCATTGGCGCGGACACGAAGCGGACACGCGCCTCGCCCGCATGATCCTTCCTCTGGCCCGCTCGTCGGCAGCATAATCTCGCCTTTTTTATCCCCTTCCCCCACTCATCGCACGCAGGTGCACAAACCCTAGGTCACGCCCATTTTCCCCGACCACATTGCTCTCCAAACCCCTCCCTCCTTCACCCAACATCAAATCCACCGTCAAGGTGCCTCTTTCGTCTCGATGTGGAAGGCAGAGTGGTAGATCTGTGGTGGCGGCGGCAAGATTTGGCGCATACCGACAGTGGGATTTGGCGAATCCGGCCACCGGCAAACTGAGATTGCCATGGATTGATTGGGTACCAGTCCACCCAGCCTGGGCAATGCCTCGGTGCCGCATGCACGTGCATAATCCGCCTCTAAGCGCTAAGATATGTACCGTTGTCGGTCCACCGGCAAAGCCATGGTCGGTCGTTGCCCTGGCTCGACGCTGGCCTAGAGGCTTGTCGGCTCACCATTGACGTTCATAAAGTGCGACGACTACCCGTTGCAGGTCGTCCGACGCGTTTCTTGGACGTCGGAACATCCCAGTTGGGTGTTTGTCAAGTGCAAAAATGACGTCGTAAGTGATTTTCGTTTGGCCTTTTACTCTTTGATTCGATGCAACGACAACTTATTTGCTAAATTTTGTGTGTAGGAGGGATGCACTTTTGGTATTGGAAAGAAGTATACATCGATCTATTGATCTCATGCACTTATAGCTAGAACTGAAGCTATAGATGAGAGTAAAGAAGTGACCAAAGGGAAAGCAACATCTAATTCTTTAGAATAGAAAAAGAAAAACGTTGTTAAGCTCAAGAATCTGCAGATCAACAATGAATACATAAAGAAGATATTAGTCCAACCAGTAGAAGCAGTTATGAAAGTTGGACATCTTTTAAAATGTCTAATTGTGGTTGTTGTTTTCTTTGGTCTTGTACTCGTAGCAAAGAATTGATAAAAAAATATATGTATTGAAATACATTTGATGAAATAAAAAATGTGTGATTAAAAATGGATGCTGGCCGACCGCAAAGACAAGATTTGGGTCCATCCGTTGAGCGCACGGGCAATCTCAAATGGACAAAAGACGGATAAAGCGTACTTCCATTTGGGATGCACGGTTGGAGTTGGTATTAGGGATAGAATGTGCGTGCACGCATTCATAGGTGAGTGCATGTCTATATATGAATGGATGTATCTATAGTTATGTATTGTGTTTGAGAAAAAAAACTCTTACAGATGATCATCCGAAAACGCTATCACCTAGAATTTAGATTGGTCGCATAGACCAACACTAAATTTCTTGCACACTTTGTCATCCCTCCTCGTGGATGAGCTTCAGAAAAACAAATAATTCCTTGTTAAATGTATATTCTACCAATCCTATTAATTCGGATGTTATAATTTGTTGGACATTACATTTTGTAGCAATGGTCAAAATTGAGTGACAAAAACATACTCCCTTTGTTTGTAGTTATAAGTCTTTTTTAGAGATTTCAATAAACACTACATACAAATTTGTGAATTTATACTTAAAATTATGTTTATATTTATCTGTATGTAGTTTATAGTGAAACCTCTAAAAAGAGTTATAGTATTTATTGAAGGGCCGCATCCATATTTTATTAGAAAGGAACAACACTCTTACAAGATTTTACAGTCTATTCAATCTAGACCAAGCATTACAAGAGCAAACCTCGGAAATGAAACAACCAGTTGTCAAACAACCAGGTGTTAACCAAGATCGGTTATCAAACCGGCTGATTTCCAGGAGAGAATATCCTCCTGGATTGACTGGAAGACCTGGGGAGCCGAGGAAATTTTGTTGTCAAAAATCCTGGCGTTGCGCTCCTTCCAAAGCTTCGAGTGCACCAGAATAACCACTATGTCGAAGTTCCTCCTAGCATTCTTGTGCACCTTCTCCCTGGCACGCAGTCACCCCTCTTCGGTAGAGCCGAAGGCCGAGCTTGGGATAGGAAAGTCCACAATTGACCACACTCTGAGCCTATCCCAGACCTCACAGGAGAACAGACAAAGGATGAAGAGATGATCACAACCCTCTCGCTTTACGTGGCAAAGTGCGCATAAGAGATCGCATGGCCAGTCCCGACACTGAAGGTTGTCCGTCGCGAGGCACTTGCGATGGACCTCCAACCACATGAAGAACTTACATCCCGGTGTTGCCTTGCTCTTCCAGATTGCACGGTGGTAGGGAAAAAGTACCTTGACCATGAAGAACATTTGGTAAGAGCTCACGGAAAACAGCCTATCCTTGGATATCTTCCAACAGATGGTGTCTTGTTCTTCTTCCCTGAGTGTTACTGACTCCACCATGTCCCAAATCCTCAAGTATTGGGCAATCGCCAGTACAGAGAGACCGCCACTAATGTCCCTGACCCAGGCACGTCCATGCAAGGCCTGAGCAACCATCTTGTTCCGTTGACGCATAAATGAGAAGAGGGCTCGAGCCGGCACGACGATCGAACATCCTCCCGGGAGCCAGTTATCAGTCCAGCGTTGGAAATATGCCCTAGAGGCAATGATAAAATAGTTATTATTATATTTCCTGTTTCAAGATAATCGTTTATTATCCATGTTATAATTGCATTGAATGAAAGCATAGATACATGTGTGGATATATAGACAAAACAATGTCCCTAGTAAGCCTCTAGTTGACTAGCCAGTTGATCAAGGATGGTTAAGGTTTTCTGACCATATGTAAAGTGTTGTCACTTGATAACTGGATCACATCATTAGGAGAATGATGTGATGGACAAGACCCAAACTATGAATGTAGCATGTGATAATGTCATTTTGTTGCTATTGTTTTCTGCGTGTCAAGTATTCATTCCTATGACCATGAGATCATGTAACTCACTCACATCGGAGGAATACCTTGTGTGTATCAAATGTCACAACGTTACTGGGTGACTATAAAGGTGCTCTACAGGCATCTCCGAAGGTGTTCGTTGAGTTAGCATGGATCAAGACTGGGATTTGTCACTCCGTGTGACGGAGAGGTATCTCAGGGCCCACTCGGTAATACAACATCACATATAAGCCTTGCAAGCAATGTCACTCAAGTGTAAGTCATGGGATCTTGTATTATGGAACGAGTAAAGAGACTTGCTGGTAACGAGATTGAAATATGTATAGAGATACCGACGATCAAATCTCAGGCAAGTAACATACCGAACGACAAAGGGAATGTTATACGGGATTATATGAATCCTTGGCACAGAGGTTCAACCGATAAGATCTTCGTAGTATATGTAGGATCCAATATGGACATCCAGGTCCCTCTATTGGATATTGACCGGAGAGTGTCTCGGATCATGTCTGCATAGTTCTCGAACCTGCAGGGTCTGCACACTTACGGTTTGATGATGTTTTAGTATAGTTGAGTTATAGGTGTTGGTGACCGAAGGTTGTTCGGAGTCCCGGATGAGATCACGGACGTCACAAGGGTTTCCGGAATGGTCCAGAAACGAAGATTCATATATAGGATGGTTTCATTTGGTCACTAGAAAGATTCTGGGCATTACCAGGAGTGTACCGGGAGTGACGAATGGGTTCCGGGTTTTCACCGAGAGGGGCCCACCCACCCGGGAGTGAGCCCAATATTCCTAGGGTGGCGGGCTGGTGAGGCCAGCCCAAGTGGACTATAGCGCCACAAGAAGAAAACCAAAGAAAAAAAGAGGGAGGTGGGAAGGAAGAGGAGGACTCCTCCTTCCCGAACCTAATTGGAGTTGGAGTCCTCCTCCTCCTTTCGGCCAGCTCCCTTGGGGCTCTCTTGAGCCCCAAGGATAGCCCTCCCCTCCTCCTATATAAACTAGAGGTTTTAGGGTTTTTGAGACACAACTTTGCCACGTGCAACTCAAACCTATACCTCGTAGTTCGTCCTCTAGATCGGATTTCTGCGGAGCTCGGGCGGAGCCATGCAGGAATAGATCATCACCATCACCGGCGCGCCATCACGCTATCGGAGAACTCATCTACTTCCCCTTTTCTCTTGCTGGATCAAGAAGGCGGAGAACGTCATTGAGATGTACGTGTGCTGAACGCGGAGGTGCCGACCGTTCGGTGCTAGATCGGGACGGATCGTGGGACGACGGTGATTTGAATCACTGATAACCCACAAGTATAGGGGATCGCAACAGTTTTCGAGGGTAGAGTATTCAACCCAAATTTATTGATTCGACACAAGGGGAAGCCAAAGAATATTCTCAAGTATTAGCAGCTGAGTTGTCAATTCAACCACACCTAAAAGATTTAGTATCTGCAGCAAAGTATCACTAGCCAAGTAGTATGATAGCAGCAGTAGCAACAGTAACCAGTAGCATCAAAGTGACAGCAGTAGCAGCAGCAGAGTAACAGTAGCAACAGTGACAGCAGTATCGGCAAAGTAACATAGCAAGGACCAGTAGGAAAAACTCGTAGGCATTGGATTGGTGATCGATGATTATGCCGGATGTTATTCATCATGTAACAGTTATAACACGGAGAGATATGTAACTAGCTCCAGTTCGTCAATGTAATGTAGGCATGTATTTCGTATGTAGTCATACATGCTTAGGGAAAAGAACTTGCATGACATCTATTGTCCATCCCTCCCATGGCAGCGAGGTCCTAATGGAAACTACGGGATATTAAGGTTCTCCTTTTAATAAAGAACCGGACCAACGCATTAACACTTAGTGAATACATGAACTCCTCATACTATGGTCATCTCCGGGAGTGGTTCCGGCTATTGTCACTCCGGGGTTGCCGGGTCATAACACATAGTAGGTGACTACAACTTGCAAGATAGGATCAAGAACACACATATATTGGCGACAACAGAATAGGTTCAGATATGAAATCATGGCACACGGGCCCTAGTGACAAGCATTAAGCATGGCAAAGTAGTAGCAACATCAATCTCAGAACATAGTGGATACTAGGGATCAATCCCCGTCAAAACTAACTTGATTACATGATAGATCTCATCCAACCCATCACCGTTCAGCAAGCCTACGATGAGATTACTCACGAACGGTGAAGAGCATCATGGAATTGGCGATGAAGGAAGGTTGGTGATGACGATGGCGACGATCTCCCCTCTCCGGAGCCCAGAACGGACTCCAGATCTGCCATCCAGAGGGAGAACAGGAGGTGGCGGCGCCTCCATATCGTAAAACGCGATGAACTCTTCCCTACAAGCGTGGAGGCGGTGGAGCTTTGTGGGCCCTACAAGCCTGCCAGGCGCGCCCAGGGGGGAGCCTGCGCCTGGTGGGCTTGTGAGCTCACAGCTCCACCCCTCCGGTTGATTCTTGCGCCAGTATTTTTAATATATTCCAGAAAAATTCCCGTAAATTTCCAGGTCATTCCGAGAACTTTTATTTCTGCGCAAAAACAACACCATGGCAATTCTGCTGAAAACAGCGTTAGTCCGGGTTAGTTCCATTCAAATCATGCAAATTAGAGTCCAAAAGAAGAGCAAAAGAGCTTGGAAAAGTAGATACGACGGAGACGTATCAATCACGAAGCTGTACCACTACAACAACCGCGTTTCTTAACGCTTCCCGCTTAGAGATCTACAAGGGTATGTGGATCCGATCTCCCTCTCGTAGATGAACATCACCATGATTGGTCTTCGTGTGCGTAGGAAATTTTTTGTTTCCCATCCAACGTTCCCCAAGAGTGGCATCATGAGCCAGGTTCATGCGTAGATGTAATCTTGAGTAGAACACAAAAGTTTTTGTGGGCGTTGATGTTCGATTTGCTGCCCTCCTTAGTCTTTTCTTGATTCAGCGGTATTGTTGGATTGAAGCGGCACGGACCAACATTACTCGTACGCTTAAGAGAGACCGGTTTCATCGACCAACATGCAACTCGTTGCATAAACATGACTGGCGGGTGTCGGTTTCTTCAACTTTAGTTTAATCGGATTTGACCGAGGCCGTCCTTGGAGAGAGGTTAAATAGCAATTTGCACATCTTCGTTGTGGTTTTTCCGTAAGTAAGATGCGATCATACTAGATACCCATAGCAGCCATGTAAAACATGCAACAACAAATTAGAGGACGTCTAACTTGCTTTTGCAGGGTATGCTTGTGATGTGATATGGCCAAAGACATGACGTGATATATTGGATGTATGAGATGATCATGTTGTAATAGTTAATATCGACTTGCACATCGATGCTACGGCAACCGGCAGGAGCCATAGGGTTGTCTTTAAACTAACGTTTGTGTTTGCAGATGCGTTTACTATATTTCTAGGTTGTAGCTTTAGTAGTAATAGCATAGATAGCACGACAACCTCGATGGCAGCACGATGATGGAGATCATGGTGTTCCTCTGGTGACAAGAAGATCATGCGGGTGGTTTGGTGATGGAGATCAAGAAGCACAAGATCATGTCCATATCATGTCACTTATGAATTGCATGTGATGTTAATCCTTTTACGCACCTTATCATGCTTAGAACGACGGTAGCATTATAAAGTGATCCCTCACTAAAATTTCAAGATAAAATTGTGTTCTCCCCGACTGTGCACCGTTGCGATCATTGTTTCGAGACACCACGTGATGATCGGGTGTCATAGACTCAACGTTCACATACAACGGGTGCAAAACAGTTGCACACGCAGAACACTCGGGTTAAACTTGACGAGCCTAGCATGTGCAGACATGGCCTCGGAACACAAGAGACCGAAAGGTCGAGCATGAATCGTATAGTTGATATGATTAGCATAGAGATGTTTACCACTGAAACTATACTCAACTCACGTGATGATCGGACTTGAGTTAGTGAATTTGGATCATGCCACACTCAAGTAACTAGAGGGATGTCTATTTGAGTGAGAGTTTATTAGTAATCTGATTAGTTAAACTCTAATTGTCTTGAACATAGTCTAAGTCCACCTTGCAATATTTTATGTTGTAGATCAATGGCTCACGCAGTAGCAACCCTGAATTTCAATACATTCCTAGAGAAAGCTAAGTTGAAAGATGATGGAAGCAACTTTGTAGACTCGGCTCGTAATCTTAGGCTCATCCTACAAGCTGGGAAAAATAATTATGTCCTTGATGCTGCGCTAGGAGATGAACCACCCGCTATGTCTGACCAAGATATTTTGAACGCTTGGCAATCGTGTAAGGTGCAGTCTTGGATAGCTTAGAACCAGGACTTCAACAATGCTTTGAGCCTCATGGAGCATATGAGATGTTCCAGGAGTTGAAGTTTATCTTTTAGAAGAACGCCCGGATCGAGAGGTATGAGACCTCCGATAAATTCTATGCTTGCAAGATGGAGGAGAATTCATCTATTAGTGAACATGTGCTCAAAATGTCTGGGTACTCAAACCGTCTAGCTGAGATGGGGATTGAAATCCCGCAAGAGGCTATAAGTGACAGAATTCTCCAATCACTGCCACCTAGATATAAGAGCTTTGTGTTGAACTATAACATGCAAGGGATGAACAAGTCACCCGACGAGTTATTCGTGATGCTGAAAGTCGCAGAGTCAGAACTCCGGAAAGAGCATCAAGTGTTGATGGTCAATAAGACCACTGGTTTCAAGAGAAACGACAAAGGCAAGAAGGGTAACTCCAAGAAGAGCGGCAAAACTGTTGCCAATCCGACAAAGAAACCCAAGACTAGACCTAAGCTGGAAAGAGAGTGCTATTATTGCAAGGGGATGGGTCACTGGAAGTGCAACTGCCCCAAGTATTTGGCTGATAAGAAGGCGGCCAACGTAAAACCAGGTATATATGATATACATGTTATTGATGTGTACTTAACCAATTCTCGCAGTAGTGCCTCGGTATTTGATACCAGTTCTGTTGCTCATATTTGCAACTCGAAGCAGGAACTACGAAATAAACGAAGGTTGGCGAAGGATGAAGTGACGATGCGCGTGCGAAATGGTTCCAAGGTTGATGCAATCGCCGCCGGCACAGTCTCACTTCAATTACCATCAGGATTAGTTATGAACTTAAATAATTGTTATTTAGTGCATGCGTTAAGCATGAACATTATATCTGGATCTTGTTTATTGTGAGACGATTACTCATGAAGTCACAGAATAATGGTTGTTCTATTTTTATGAGAATATCTTTTATGGTCATGCACCCAATGTGAGGGGTTTGTTCATATTGAATCATGATTGTGATGACACACATATACATAACATTGAGACCAAAAGATGTAGAGTTAACAATGATAGCGCCACGTTTTTGTGGCACTGCCGCTTAGGTCATATTGGAGTAAAGCGCATGAAGAAACTCCATATCGATGGGATTTTGGAGTCACTTGACACATGCGAACCATGCCTCATGGGCAAGATGACTAAGACTTCGTTCTCCGGAACAATGGATTGTGCAAGTGACTTGTTGGAGATCATACATACTGATGTGTGCGGTCCAATGAGTGTGGAGGCGCGCGGCGGATATCGTTATTTTCTCACCTTCACTGATGATTTGTAGGTATGGATATATCTGCTTGTTGAAGCACAAATCTGAAACATTTGAGAAGTTCAAGCAATTTTAGAGTGAAGTTGAAAATCATCGTAACAAGAAGATCAAGTTCCTACGTTCTAATCGAGGGGGTGAATATCTGAGTTTCGAGGTTGGTGCTCAATTAAGACAATGTGGAATCGTTCCATAGTTGACACCGCATGGAACACCACAGCGTAATGGTGTGTCCGAACGTCGTAATTGTACTTTGTTAGATATGTTGCGATCTATGATGTGTCTTACCGATTTGCCATTATTGTTTTGGGGTTATGCATTAGAGACAACTGCATTCACTTTAAATAGGGCACCGTCAAAATCTGTTGAGACGACACCATATGAGCTATGGTATGGCAAGAGGCCAAAGTTGTCGTTTCTTATAGTTTGGGGATGTGATGCTTATGTCAAAAAGCTTCGGCCTGAAAAGCTGGAACCCATAGCGGAAAAGTGCATCTTCATAGGTTACCCAAAGGAGACAGTTGGGTATACCTTCTATCTCAGATCCGAGGGCAAAGTGTTTGTTGCTAAGAACGGAGCTTTTCTTGAGAAGGAGTTTCTCTCGAAAGAAATGAGTGGGAGGAATATAGAACTTGATGAGGTTGTAGAACCTCTGCTCCCTCTAGATGGTGGCGCAGGGCAGGGGGAAACATGTGTCGAGACAACACCGGTTGAGGAGGAAGCTAATGATGATGCTCATGAAGCTTCGGATCAAGTTACTATCAGACCTCGCAGGTCGACAAGATCACGTACTGCTCGTGAGTGGTACGGTAATCCTATCTTATCTATCATGTTGTTAGACAACAATGAACCTGCGAATTATGAAGAAGCAATGGTGGGCCCGGATTCCAACAAATGGCTGGAGGCCATTGATACGTCTCCAACGTATCTATAATTTTTGAAGGTTCCATTCTATTATCTTGTCAACATTGGATGTTTTATATGCATGAATATGCTATTTTATATCTTTTTTGGGACTAACCTATTAACTCAGTGCCAAGTGCCAGTTTCTGTTTTTCCGTGTTTTTGACCCTTTTTCAGACGGAGTCCAAATGGAATGAAACTTTACGATGATTTTTTTGGACCAAAAGAGACCCCCGAAGCTTTGGAAGAAGGCCAGAAGAGCCACGAGGGATTCACAAGCCCTGAGGCCGCCACCCCCTAGGCGGCGCCTACGAGGCTTGTGACTGATACGTCTCCAACGTATCTACTTTTCCAAACTCTTTTGCCCTTGTTTTGGACTATAATTTGCATGATTTGAATGGAACTAACCTGGACTGACGCTGTTTTCAGCAGAATTGCCTTGGTGTTATTTTTGTGCAGAAATCAAAGTTCTCCAAACGTCCTGAAAATTTACGGGGAGCAGTTTTGGAAAATATCAAAAATATCTGCGCCAAGTTCCACCTCACGGGGTGGGCCAGTGGGCCACAAGCCCCTGCTCCGCCACCACCCCCGTGGTGGCGGTGGGCAGGCTTGCGGGGCCCACAGGAACCTTCCGCCCCAACTCCAGCTCTATAACTTGCCTTTCATCCCAGAAAAAATAAAAAGAGAAGTTTTCATCACATTTTTGATACGGAGGCGCCGCCCCCTCCTGTTCTTCATCTGGAGGGAAGATCTGGAGTCCGTCTTGGGCTCCGGAGAGGGGAAATCATCGCCATCGTCATCATCAACCTTCTTCCCTCTCCAATTCCATGAAGCTCTTCATCCTTCGTGAGTAATCTATTCGTAGGCTCGTTGGGCGGTGATGAGTAGGATGAGATCTATCATGTAATCGAGTTAGTTTTGATGGGGATTGATCCCTAGTATCCACTATGTTCTAAGATTTGATGTTGCTACTACTTTGCCATGCTTAATGCTTGTCACTAGGGCCCGAGTGCCATGATTTTAGATATGAAATTATTATGTTGTCACCAATATATGTGTGTTTTAGATCCGATCTTGCAAGTTGTAGTTACCTACTATGTGTTATGATCCGGCAACCCTGGAGTGACAATAAACGGAACCACTCTCGGTGATGACCATAGTTTGAGGAGTTCATGTGTTCACCAAGTGCTAATGCGTTGGTCCAGTTCTTTATTAAAAGGAGAACCTTAATATCCCGTAGTTTCCTTTTGGACCCCGCTGCCACGGGAGGGATGGACAATAGATGTCATGCATGTTCTTTTCCCTAAGCACGTATGACGACACACGGAATGCATGCCTACATCACATTTACGAACGGGAGCTAGCCACATATCTCTCCGTGTTATAGCTGTTGCATGATGAATATCATCCAAACAAATCACCGACCCATTGCCTACGAGTTTGTCCTACTGCTGTTACTTGTCTTGCTCTGCTGCTGCTGCTACTACTGTTGCTACTGCTGTTACTTGTTTTGCTCTGCTGCTACTGTTGCTACTACTGTCGCTTGCTACTGTTGCTACTTGCTACTGCTGTCACTACTGCTGTTCCTTGCACTGCTATTGCTCGTTACACTGCCGTTACTCGCTACTTTGCTGTTACTACTCTGCTTGCAGATACTAATCTTTCAGGTGTGGTTGAATCTGACAAATTCAGCTGCTAATACTTGAGAGTATACTCTCACCTCCCGTCGTGCAAACCAACAAATTGGGTTGAATACTCTACCCTCGAAAACTGCTGCGAACCCATGCGCTGGTGGGCCATCAACAACATTCTTCTAGTTTCATTGCCGGGAAGTGCTATGAACATTCTTCTGGTGCCGTTGCAGGAGAAGGTTTGTTATTATAAGCATTCGTCTAGCTAACACTAAAGACTGCAGGATCAACACTTTTCTGGAGCCATTGCCAGGGAAGCACAACTGACGTCAGTGACCTCCTCGTGGTCCCAACCGACGTAATTCCACCACCATAAATTCCTATAAATTCAGAAACCCCCAAAAAGAAACCTAGATCGGGAGTTCCGCCGCCGCAAGCCTCTGTAGCCACCAAAAACCAATCTGGAGCCCGTTCCGGCACCCTGCCAGAGGGGGAATCCATCTCCGGTGGCCATCTTCATCATCCCGGCGATCTCCATGACGAGGAGGGAGTAGTTCTCCCTCGGGGCTGAGGGTATGTACCAGTAGCTATGTGTTTGATCTCTCTCTCTCTCGTGTTCTTGAGATATCTTGATCTCGATGTACCGCGGGCTTTGCTACTATAGTTGGATCTTATGATGTTCTTCCCCTCTCCCTTCTTGTAATGAATTGAGTTTCCCCTTTGAAGTTATCTTATCGGATTGAGTCTTTGAGAACACTTGATGTATGTCTTGCACGTGTCTATCTGCTGTGATCAACTTGCGGGTTCGTGACATTGGGAACATATGCATATGGGTTGGCACACGTGGATTCATGTGAGTACTTGATATATGTTTTGGTGATCAACTTGCGGGTTCGTGACATTGGGAACCTATGCATAGGGGTTGGCACACGTTTTGACTCTCCGGTAGAAACTTTGGAGCACTCTCTGAAGTTCTATGTGTTGGTTGAATAGATGATTCTGAGATTGTGTGATGCATATCGTATAATCATACCCACGGATACTTGAGGTGACAATGGAGTATCTAGGTGACATTAGGGTCTTGGTTGATAAGTATCTTAAGGTGTTATTCTAGTACGAACTCTATGAAAGATTGAACGGAAAGAATAGCTTCGTGTTATTTTACTACGGACTCTTGAATAGATCGATCAGAAAGAATAACTTTGTGGTGGTTTCGTACCCGACAATAATCTCTTCGTTTGTTCTCTGCTATTAGTGACTTTGGAGTGACTCTTTGTTGCATGTTGAGGGCTAGTTATATGATCCAATTATGTTATCATTGTTGAGAGAACTTCACTAGTGAAAGTATGAACCCTAGGCCTTGTTTCCATGCATTGCAATACCGTTCGTGCTCACTTTTGTTACTAGTTACCTTGCTGTTTTTGTAATTTCAGATTACAAAAACCTATATCTACCATCCATATTTCACTTGTATCACTATCTCTTCGCCGAACTAGTGCACCTATACAATTAACCATTGTATTGGGTGTGTTGGGGACACAAGAGACTCTTTGTTATTTGGTTGCAGGGTTGCTTGAGAGAGACCATCTTCATCCTATGCCTCCCACGGATTGATAAACCTTAGGTCACCCACTTGAGGGAAAATTGCTTCTGTCCTACAAACCTCTGCACTTGGAGGCCCAACAACGTCTACAAGGAGAAGGTTGCGTAGTAGACATCAAGCTCTTTTCTGGCGCCGTTGCCGGGGAGGTTAGCGCTTGAAGGTATATCTTTAGATCTTGCAATCGAATCTTTTTGTTTCTTGTTCTTTCGCTAGAAAACAACAACAAAAATGCAATTGAGGATGCCTCATATGCTCCATCTTTTCAATGTCTTTCGTGAGCACGATGGGAAGGAAAATTGTGCTCAAGTGCTGAAAGAAGAATTACATAGAATGCTTGGCATAGAATATGTGAATGATGAGCATGATTGCAATGTTCTTAGCATGAATTCTTTGAATACCCATGATGCTAATGATATGCAAAGCCACAAGCTTGGGGATGCTATATTTGATAAATATGATCTTTTTAGTTCTTTATGTATGAAAACAAAGTGTGGACTTTGGAAGTGTTACCTGAAGGTCGCAAGTCTATTCAGAACAAATGGATCTTTGAGAAGAAGATGTACGCAGACGGTAATGTGACCGTTTATAAAGCTCGACTTGTGGCAAAGGGGTTTTTCACAAGTTCAAGGAGTTGACTACGATGAGACATTCTCACTGGTAGCGATGCTTAAGTCCGTCTGAATCATGTTAGTAATAGCTGCGTTTTTCGATTACGAAATCTGGCAGATGGATGTCAAAACGGTGTTCCTTAACGGTTTTCTTAAGGAAGAGTTGTATATGATGCAACCCGAAGGTTTTGTCGATCCAAAGAATGCTAACAAAGTATGCAAGCTCCAGCGATCCATTTATGGACTGGTGCAAGCATCTCGGAGTTGGAATAAACGCATTTGGGTTTATACAAGTTGTTGGAGAATCTTGTATTTACAGGAAAGTGAGTGGGAGCTCTGTAGCGTTTCTAATATTATATGTGGATGACATATTGCTGACTGGAAACAATGTGGAGTTTTTAGAGAGCATAAAAGATTACTTGAACAAATGTTTTTCAATGAAAGACCTAGGAGAAGCTCCTTACATATTAGGCATTAAGATCTATAGGGATAGATCGAGACGCCTAATAGGACTTTCACAAAGCACATACCTTGATAAAGTTTAGAAGAAGTTCAAAATGGAGCAGTCCAAGAAGGGGTTCTTGCTGGTATTACAAGGTATAAAGTTGAGTAAGATTGAGTGTCTAGTAACTTCGGAAGATAGAGAAAAGATGAGTACCGTCCCCTATGCTTCAGCCATAGGGTCTATCATGTATGCAATGCTGTGCACGAGACCGGACGTCAGCCTGGCCATAAGTATGATAGGCAAGTTTCAAAGTAATCCAGGAATGGATCACTGGAAGGCGGTCAAGAATATTCTGAAGTACTTGAAAAGGACTAAGGAAATGTTTCTCGTTTATGCAGGTGACGAAGAGCTCGTCGTAAAGGGTTAAGTCGATGCAAGCTTTGGACTGATCCGAATGACTCTAAGTCTCAAACCGAATACGTGTTTATTCTTAATGGGGGTGCGGTAAGCTGGTGCAGTTCCAAGCAAAGCGTCGTAGCATATTCTACATGTGAAGCGGAGTACATGGCTGCCTCGGAGGAAACTGAGGAGGGTGTCTGGATGAAGCAGTTCATGACGGATCTTGGAGTGGTGCCGAGCGCACTAAATCCAATAAATCTATTCTGTGACAACACTGGTGCCATTGCTTTAGCAAAGGAACCAAGGTGATGGGGTTATAGTCCTAGGGTAGGGTCATAGGCCTGCCCTGTAAGTCCTACCCAAGGACTACCCCTCATAAGGGACAAGGCCCTTAGTCAGTTCCGACTGAATTAAGGAGTCCCCATCGTCCAGTCGGCAACTGGTCCTCGACCATCCAGTCGGAGACTAGCATTTGGAGAACATCCAACTAACCGACTGGCTGCCACTCGGAACATCGTACCCCCCTGGAGGGAAACGGTCGTACATTTCCGTGTGCATTTATTAGCATTTAGGATGTACGTTACCGGTAACGTACGCATTCAATAGCCACTACTCCACCCCTGTATCGGAACCGTTGTGGAGGGCAGCGCACTCTATATAAGCCACCCTCCCCCTCTGGTGCAGGGGTTAGAAAATCATTGTATTCCATATTCCACTCGACAACAAGCTCCCAGAGCATTGAGACGTAGGGCTATTACCTCCACCGTAGAGGGGCCTGAACTCATACAACCTCACCGTAGATGGGACTCTGCCCATCCTTTTCGTACCCTACACATCTACTGTCAGGCTTATACCCACGACAGTTGGCGCCCACCGTGGGGCAGGCGTCTGAGTGACTTCCGGCGAGTTTGTGACTACTTCCTTTCGTCATGTCGTCCGGTGGAGATTCTAGCATGGGTCACCAGATCTTCTTCGGCGCTCTGTCCTTCATCGTCGACGATTCGGCGTGGCTTCGGGATGCTCCTCTCGACGTCGAGGCGCTTCCCTGTCATGGGGCTACGCACTTCCGTGCTGGCGCCCGCGGCATTCTTCTTCTCCAGCAGTCGGCTCCGGTGCTGACCTATACCGTCGTCACCCGCCGCAGCAAGCGGTCCCGCCGTCCGCAACTTCAGCGTTGGGTGCAACACGCCCAGGCGCGCCAGAACGCGTCTTCACAAGTGGCGATTCTAGAGTCTGTTGTGGTTGCCCCGCTGTCCCAGCACTCGGGCTCGGTTCCGACTGAGTTTCCTTCCGAGTACGCGGGTCGCGGGCCTGCAGGAGAAGTACACATGGCCAACTCTCATGAAGATCCCCGTCAAGCTGGCCAGAACGAGCACGAGATCGGCGAAACGTCCGGCGCGCGTCGTCCGCCTCGCCGTTCTGCCAGTCGACACACTCGGCGGAGCAACGTGGAGTTGTTCCGCACGCCCCTCCTCAACTTGGCTGCGGCTGCCAAGATAGCCGATTCCCTCCAGCCGACTGATTCAGAGGCTGGTAGGGGAATCGAGCAGATCCGAGCCCTGTTGCACACGGCGCACCAGCAGAATTCGGCAGTCTCCTAGTCGCATAACAGGATCCATAATAGTTCTGTTCATGCGAATACGCATCGGTCGGTTCACAGCCCAGGTTCCCATCAGCGGCACAGAGGAGGCAGTTGTTCCATAAATCACGAAGATCGCCGCCGTTCACGCACCCCTCCGCGGGGTGGGCCCTACGGGCCCCGACATCATGATGATCGGTGTTCAGTCGGTGACACTTACGACCCAAGGCCCAACGCAAGAGGGCATATCGCCCAGCGGAGGGTCGACAGGGACCGGGCCCACCGCGATGGTCACGATATTGACTTTCCGAGTGGAAGCAGGGCCATCGTTTCTGGTCCCGAGTGTTTCAGTCGAGCCATCCGTTCGGCTGACATCCCTCCCAACTTCCGATTGGCGACGGGAATTAGCAAGTTTACAGGGGAGTCCAAGCCAGAAACATGGCTGGATTATTACCGAGTAGCATTCCAGATCGGAGGAGGAGACGACCATGTCGCCATGAAGCACCTCCGTCTGATGCTCGACGGCTCGGCGCGAGCGTGGCTGAACCAGTTGGCCCCCTCAAGCATCTACAGCTGGGCAGATCTGGCCCGAGTGTTCATCACGACCTTCGAAGGGACGTTCAAGCGCCCTGCTGGCCTCGTGGAGCTCCAGCACTGCGTCCAGAAGCAGAATGAGCCCCTGCGAGACTTCATTCAGCGTTGGACAACTCTCTACCACACGGTGGAGAACGTCACCGAGCATCAAGCAGTCTGCGCCTTCAAGGCAGGCGTGCGGTACAGAGATCTGTACCTGAAGTTCGGCCGAACATGCGACATCTCCATGAGCAAGATGATGGAAATAGCGACGCGCTATGCTAATGGCGAAGAAGAAGACCGCATCCGAAGCGGCAAGCACAAAACAGTCGCTGATGGAGATGGGGGCAACACTCGGAAGCAGAAGCAGAAAGCTCCGACTGCTCTGCAAGCAGAAGCTGCAGCCGTAACCAATGCCAAGTTCAAGGGCAAAGCGAAGGCTCAGTTCAACCCCAAGAAGAAACAGTTCAATAACCCCATCCTGGACCAGCCATGTCTGGTTCATACGAAGATGGATGAAGAGGGCAACCCCATATATGCGAAGCATACCACTCGACAGTGTCGCGTCCTGATCCAGGGGTTCGGCGAAGGGAAACTGAGTGAAAAGGACAACGAACAGGATGAGGAGGATAAGGAGGATCCGTTCCCCCAAGTCCATGCAACTCTCATGATTTTTGCTGACGTTGAGAGCAAGAGTCGATTGAAGCTGGTGAACAGAGAGGTGAACATGGCCACCCCCACCAACCCCAAGTTCCTCAAATGGTCTCAGACTGCGATCACCTTCGACCAGTCGGATCATCCGGCACATGTACCCACCCCTGGGAGACAGGCTCTGGTCGTCGACCCGGTGGTGGAAGGAGTTCGACTGCGCAAAGTCCTCATGGATGGCGGCGGTGGCTTGAACATGATGTACGCCGACACACTCAAGGGGATGGGCATCCCGATGTCCAAACTCAGCGAGAGCAGCATGCAGTTCCATAGAGTCGTCCCTGGACGGAAGGCCAAGTCACTCGGCCAGATCACGTTGGACGTCGTTTTCGGCTCCGACAAGAACTTCCGCAAGGAAAAGCTGACGTTCGAAGTGGTCGACTTCCAGAGCGCTTATCACGCAATTCTGGGCCGCCCAGCGTATGCACGTTTCATGGCCCGTCCATGTTACGTATACCTGAAGCTGTAGATGCCAGGCCCGAAGGGTGTGATCACCATCACAGGCAATCGACAGCGAGCCGAAGAGTGTCTGCAGCAGGGATCAAGAATCGCCGACCAGCAGATGGCCGTCCTCGAGCTTGACGAGTACAAGAAAATAGTCGACCCCGTCGACCTGATGCGCTCGAAGAAGCCAGCTTCAGAGTCTGAATTCCAGTCGGGGGGAGAGACGAAGAAGGTCAGCATCCACCCGACGGACGCCACTGCTGCCCCGACGAGCATCTCCACCACCCTCGATCCTAAATAGGAAGCCGAGCTCACCCAATTCCTCCGTGAGAACTGGGACATCTTCGCATGGAAACCATCTGACATGCCAGGTGTACCCAGGGAGTTGGCTGAGCACCGACTGCATGTGGATTCCAACGCTCGGCCTGTCCGAGAGCGCCTGCGCCGGTCCGCCGCGCACAAGAGGAAGGCAATCGGGGAAGAGGTGGCCAAGCTGCTGGCGGCCAACTTCATTCGTGAGGTTCACCACTCCGAGTGGCTCGCCAATGTTGTCATGGTGCCCAAGAAGGATAAGTCGCTCCGAATGTGCATCGACTTCAAGCATCTCAATAAGGTCTGCCCGAAAGACCATTTTCCGCTCCCCCGCATAGATCAAATTATCGATTCGACTGCGGGTTGCGGGCGTCTGTCATTTCTTGATGCCTATTCGGGCTATCATCAGATCCGTCTGTATGGTCCCGATGAGTTAAAAACAGCCTTCATCACCCCATTCGGGTGCTTCTGCTACATCACTATGCCATTCGGTTTGAAGAATGCAGGAGCTACCTTTATGCACATGATCCAAAAATGTCTCCTCGACCAGATCGGTCGGAATGTGGAGGCATTTATGGATGATATCATAGTCAAGTCACGCAAAGGTTCTGACCTACTGACTGACTTGGCAGAAACATTCGCCAACCTTCGTAGGTACGATATCAAGCTCAACCCCGCCAAATGTTCATTCGGCGTTCCCAGTGGAAAGTTACTCGGTTTTTTTGTTTCCGAACGAGGGGTCGATGCAACCCCGAAAAGATCGGGACCATCGTCTGAATGGAGAGGTCGGTCAGAATACACGATGTTCAACGGCTCACAGGTTGCCTAGCGGCTTTGAGCAGGTTCATCAGTCGACTCGGCGAGAAAGCACTTCCACTGTACCGACTCACGAAGAAATCAGATACTTTCGAGTGGAGAGACGAAGCCCAAGTCGCATTCGACGACCTCAAAGTCCTACTTTCCACCCAGCCGGTTCTTACTGCTCCGCTCAGTAAAGAGCCCCTTCTTCTGTACATCGCGGCTACAAATCAAGTCGTCAGTACTGTTCTTACAGTCGAACGAGAAGAAGAAGGCAAAGCATACAAAGTTCAGCGGCCAGTGTACTACGTCTCCGAAGTCCTGACTCCTTCCAAGCAGAGGTATCCCCACTATCAAAAGCTTATCTACGGGATCTACATGACTGCGAAGAAGGTGGCCCATTATTTCCAAGACCACTCAGTGTCTGTCGTTTCTGATGCTCCGTTGTCGGAAATTCTCCACAATCGAGACGCGTCAGGCGGAGTGGCGAAGTGGGCGATCGAGATGCTGTACTGCGATATCAAGTTCGAGGCCAAGAAAGCTATTAAGTCTCAAGCTCTGGCTGACTTCATAGCAGAATGGGTAGAACAACAGCAACCAACCCGCATCTACTCAGCCCATTGGACAATGTTCTTCGATGGGTCCAAGATGTTGAATGGCTCCCGCGCTGGCGTTGTGATCATATCGCCAAAGGGGGACAAACTCAAGTACGTGCTACAGATACACTTCGATTCCTCCAACAACGAGGCAGAGTATGAAGCTCTCCTCTACGGATTGCGCTTGGCCGTCTCACTCGGCGTCCGTCGCTTGATGGTCTACGGCGATTCGGATTTGGTGGTCAATCAAGTGATGAAAGAGTGGGACGTCAGGAACCCCACCATGGCCACATACTGCAATGCAGTGAGGAAGCTTGAGAAGAAGTTTGAAGGTCTAGAACTTCACCATGTTCCGAGACTGAAGAACCAAGCAGCTGATGAGTTGGCAAAACTCGGATCCACTTGGAGACCAGTCCCGAGTGACGTCTGCCTCGGGCACCTTCACCTTCCCTCAGTCAAAGAAGATCCTTTTACAGAGGAACCAGTACAACCAAAGAGTTCAACAGATCCGACTGAAGTTGATGTACCTGCTGTGGTTGATTTGATCATGGAGATTCTTGTTGTCATCCCCGATTGGACTGTGCCGATCATTGCATATATCCTGAGGCAGGAATTACCAGAAGACGAAGTCCAGGCCAGGCAGATAGTCCGAAGGTCGAAGTCATTCACTGTCATTGATAGCCAATTGTACAAGGAAAGCGTTTCAGGCGTTCTTCAACGATGCATCTCTCCAGAGGAAGGGCAGCTGATCCTGGAGGATATTCACTCGGGAACCTACGGTCATCACGCCTCTTCGAGAGCAATCGTCGCCAAGGCATTCAGGGCTGGTTTCTTCTGGCTGCAGGCAAACGAGATGGCTAAAGATATGGTTGACCGATGTGAGGGCTGCCAGTTCTACTCCAACAAGTCCCACAAGCCGACGTCTGCGTTGAAGACAATCCCTCTTGTGTGGCCATTTGCAGTGTGGGGATTAGATACAGTCGGTCCATTCAGGACAGGCCAAGGTGGATACACACATCTGTTGGTGGCAGTCGACAAGTTCACGAAATGGATCGAAGCCAAGCCCATCAAGAAGCTCGACGCCTCAACAGCCGTCAAGTTTGTCAGGGACATCATCTCCAGATTCGGTGTACCTCACAACATAATCACGGACAACGGGACAAACTTTGACTCGGACAGATTCAAAGGTTTCTGTTCAAGCCAAGGTATCCGAGTGGACTTTGCTTCCGTGGCGCACCCGTAGTCCAATGGACAAGCAGAGCGGGTGAACGGACTTATTCTGCAAGGTTTGAAGCCCCGACTCCTGCGAGAGGTAGGACACGCCACTGGCGCTTGGGTCACCGAGCTACGTTCAGTGCTTTGGGGTCTTCGCACAACCCCGAACAGATCTACAGGGCGATCACCGTTCTTCCTCGTCTACGGAGCAGAAGCAGTCCTTCCGAGTGACTTACTTCACAACGCTCCACAAGTCGAACTCTTCTCCGAAGCTGAAGCAGAACAAGCAAGGCAAGACGGAGTGGACCTTCTAGAGGAGGAGCGCGAGATGGCACTGACTCGCTCAACCATTTATCAACAAGATCTACGGCGTTTTCACGCGCGACACGTCAGGAGTCGTACGTTCCAAGCAGGCGACCTGGTGCTCCGAGTGGATCAGCAAAGACCTCACAAATTGGCTCCTGCCTGGGAAGGACCCTTCATCATCTCAAAGGTGCTGAACAATGGAGCATACAGACTCTACAACGTCGACAGGGAGATAGACGAGCCGCGAGCATGGAACAGAGATCTCCTGAAGCGCTTCTACATGTGACCGTCGACTGAAGCAATGTAAAGAACAAGTATTGGTGAAATAATATAAAGCAGATTGACTTTTTTGCAGGTTCAAAGTTCTTCCACGGTCGCAGACTCCGGTCTCAAAAAAAAAACTTAGCTGCGATCCAGAATCGCCTAAGTATTAACCCTCTCCGAGTGTGTACTTAACGTCACACTCGGGGACTTAGCTGCGATCCAGAATCGCCTAAGTATGAACTTTCTCCGAGTGTGCACTTAACGTCACACTCGAGGACTTAGCTGCAATCCAGAATCGCCTAAGTATGAACTTTCTCCGAGTGTGCACTTAATGTCACACTCGGGGACTTAGTTGCGATCCAGAATCGCCTAAGTATGAACTTTCTCCGAGTGTGCACTTAACGTCACACTCGAAGACTTAGCTGCGATCCAGAATCGCCTAAGTATGAACTTTCTCCGAGTGTGCACTTAACGTCACACTCGGAGACTTAGCTGCGATCCAGAATCGCCTAAGTATGAACTTTCTCCGAGTGTGCACTTAACGTCACACTCGGAGACTTAGCTGTGATCCAGAATCGCCTAAGTATGAACTTTTTCCGAGTGTGCACTTAACGACACACTCGGGGACTTAGCTGCGATCACAAATTGCCTAAGTATTAACTTTCTTCGAGTGTGCACTTAACGCCACACTCGGGGACTTAGCTGCGATCCAGAATCGCCTAAGTATGAACTTTCTCCGAGTGTGCACTTAACGTCACACTCGGGGACTTAGCTGCGATCACGAATTGCCTAAGTATTAACTTTCTTCGAGTGTGCACTTAATGTTACACTCGGGGACTTAGCTGCGATCACGAATCGCCTAAGTATTAACTTTCTACGAGTGTGCACTTAACGCCACACTCGGGGACTTAGATGCGATGCAGAATCGCCTAAGCACCCACATGCCTTCGACTGTATCCTACAGGTACACTCGGGTAATCAACTGACAACTACATGAGTTGCAGTCCCTCATTGAGGCTCATGTGGATGTCAAAACAACTGACAACTACATGAGTTGCAGACCCTCATTGAGGCTCATGTGGAGGTCAAAACAACTGACATCTACATGAGTTGCAGACCCTCATTGACGCTCATGTGGATGTCAAAACAACTGACAACTACATGAGTTGCAGACCCTCATTGAGGCTCATGTGGATGTCAAAACAACTGACAACTACATCAGTACCAACTCGCCCCGAGTGCGACCTGATAGTCGCACTCGACAACCTAGCGGCGATCCTACCGATCCACTCGGTGACAATACAGATCCAATCGGAAATTCCACGGACCCTCAATGAGGCTCATGCAGATGTCAAGACAACTGACATGTTCCGAATGTTTGCCTTTGGCTTCACCAAGAAACGCCAAACAAAAATTCGAGTCAAAATTGCAACAGAAGAGCAAAAGATTCGATTCAAAGTTCAACCAGAGATAGTGGCTCGGTGTGGATCAAGCTTACCCACACCGAAACAAGAATGTGACGGCCAACAGCAGTGGCCAAAGTTTCTTACAAATCAACACTCGGCATACCGAGGATCAAGTTTTTTACGCGTCGTCTGGAGTAGCGCCAGGACTGGAGGGCTCCACGAAGGTGTCCAGGTCGATTCCGTCGGCGATGCGGGTGGCACTTTCAAGGAAGGTTTCCATGAAGTCTTCGAATCGAAGTTTCTTCGTGTGGGCGACCTTCAACGTTTTCAGCTTCTCCTCGCGCACCTCCTTACAATGCACTCGGACCAAGGACAGAGCAACATCTGCACCACAGCGAGCCGCCGATTTCTTCCATGACTGCACTCGGTTGGGGACCTCCTCCAATCAACTCATCAAGTTCTCCATCTCCTTCCGCGACTCATCTTCCGGCCAAAGCTCCTTGTCGATCCGGCCGACGACTTCTCTCAGTCGACCGATGAAAGGACCAACTTTGCCCACGCGAATGTGTGCTGCGAGCATATCTCGATTGGCGTCCTCGCCGAGTGGAACGTTCTCACGAATCGACCGCTCCACATTAGCTGCTTCAGCTTCAGCATCAATGCAAAAATCTGCAACAACAGGACAAGCAAACAATAAACGCCGAGTGTGACGCACATACCACAACCACTCGGAAAAAGCAGGACTTACCAGCCAGACGCGTCATCATCTGCCGAGCCCAGTCACTGACGTATTTCTCCTGCGCTCTGCACCGTTTGTTCAGCACGTCCATTTGTCCCATCACAGCAGTCCTTTGTTTCCCCATCTTCTCAACTTCCTCAGTCAGCACTTTGTTCGCTTCACGAGCCTCCTCCAACGACTTCTCTCGTTCCGCCGGAACCTCCTTCATACCAGCCATTGCAAGCAGTGCCGCATCCCGCTCACCTGCAAACTGAATCTTCTCCGCCCTCAGAGTCTCATATGCTGTCCCCATTTCACACGTTTTCTGCCAGCCAGCACCAAGAGACAATCAGACAATTCAACAATAAAACTCTAAGTTCTTCAGACCCCTGCCGACGCAAGCAGTCGACAGCGGCCTCGGGGACTACACGCAGTGGGTTCACTAAGAGTGACCCCACTGGTATGCAACTCAAGCAGGCCCGCCCTATTGAGATACATGTTACCACCTACGCCTACGAGGCTCATACTACCCGACCTGAGTAAAATTACTCTCGGAGACTCTTACAGTAAGTGCACCCCGACTGCCACAACTGTTTGCAGTCGACCATATTATTTCCAGATCTGACCAAGGCAAAGACAATATGTATAAAGACAACTGTCGGTGCAAGCACTTCACAGAAGTCTCGGGGACTACACCCACTGGGTTCACTCAGAGTAAACCCATTGCAAACATCATCTGATAACCAAGAACACCCAGTGGGTTACAAGAGAAAAGTAAATACTTACTAGCCCACTTACTCGGATATCTTCCCGCAGCTCCAAACTCCGCTGGTACAGGGATGCGATGGAGTCGTATGCTTTTTTGGCTTCTCCCGCCATCAGCTCCGCCTGCACCATGGCCCCCTTGGCCGCTCCCACTTGCTCCTCCGGGAGACGCTGAATGTTGAACTCGACACTCGACGAGCCTGGCATCGTTGGAAGTTCCTGGGGCATCCCAAGATCCGCTCCGGTAGGTTCATCAGCCACCAGCGCCGTTTCAGTCGGCGGCATCACCTCAGTCGGCAGCACGTCTGCGGTGAGAGCAGTGACTGGCGGAGCAGCCTCAAGAACAGGATCCGCAGCTTGCTCAGGTCTCCCCCGGTCGCCCTCGTCCACGCAAATTGCCCCTGATAGACCGAACGGCACGAGATCTCAGAAAAAGAAAGAGGCAAGACTTAAGATAGAATTCGCGACACGATAGTATAACACTCTCGGAGTCTCTACAACGCACCTGGCTGGGACGAGACGAGGTTGTCCGCGTCCATAGGATCATCCTCCTGGCGCGCCGGAGAGGTGGCAGAGGTGGCAATCTTGTCGAGTGAAATTCATTCGACCTTCAAACAGGAGTTCGACCTAATATCATAAGAAGTTGGAGGAACAGAACACTTACGTCGAGGTGACAGGAACGACGACCCTTATCCGTGGCAAAGCTTTCCGAGGTTTAGACCCACTCGGTTTGGCCACCTTGGAAGGCTGACCCACGGACTCGACAGCAGAGTCCCTGGCCCTCTTCGTGCTCCGAGCACTCGGAACCACGGGAGCAGCAGGCGGAGCACTCGAGGATGCCAGAGGGGCTGAGGGAACCGCAGGTTCATGTCGGCGCTTGGTCCGGTGCTCTGGCAGCGGAGGCGGCGAGTCCTGCTCTTCGTCATCCTCCTATTCTTCACCACACTCCTCCTCCGTTTCCCCACTGTCGAAGACATACTCGCCACTCTCCACACCGCCCTCCTGGCTACCGTCTTGCTCTTCCTCGTCTGGGTCCCCGTTCGAGACAGGAGAAAACCAGTTGGTCCACTTCTGCGTGAAATACAGTCGGCGACATCAAACGACAGGCAGAGGTTCAAGAAAAAGACGAAACTAAAACAGATACGTGAACTCGACAAATGGTACTCACCTGGTTCGGAGGAGGATTGTCCGCACTGAAAGCCCTCACTCGCCAAGACCCTCTGGGGTTCTCACAGGCGCCTGTGATCTGGAGCACCCACGACGCCACCTTCTCCTCGGTCACGCTCAAGATGTTGGTCCGAGTGGAGTCTTCGGGCCCCGTGTAGTGCCACATGGCGTGGTCGCGAGCCTGCAGTGGTTGTATGCGCCGACCAAGGAAAGTCTCCAGCAAATCCATGCCGGTGACTCCCCTTCTGACGATGTCTACGAGTGCGTCGACCAGGGGCTGGATGTCGATCTTCTCCGCCTTCGTAAGCGCGAGCTGCTTAGGTGGAGCGGGACGATCTAAGCTAAAAGGAGGCAACCCTGTCGAGGCATTCGGGCAGGCAACGTCTTGGCAGTAGAACCACGTCGACTGCCAGTTCCTAACTGACTCACTCAGCTGAAGAGCAGGATAACTACTCCGACTCTTTTTCTGGAAACCTAAGCCTCCGCAGAATTGGAGAAGATGCGTTTTATCATCCGACTGACTGAGTTGTTTGATAGTTTGAGATCTAGCAGAGAATATATGTTTGAACTACCCCCAGTGGGGAGGGCAGCCGATGAAGCACTCGCACATAACTATGAAAGCAGAGAGATGGGCAATAGCATTCGGGGGAAAGTGGTGAAGCTGTGCCCCGAAGTGGTTCATAATGCCCTTGAAGAAAGGATGCGGGGCCAGAGAGAAACCTCGATAGACATGGCTGAGCAGCAAGACACGCTCCCCCTCCCGGGGCTCCGGCTCGACCTCATTCTCCGCCGACAGCCTCCAAGACTTGTGCACGATCATCCCGTGCTCCACCAGCTGCAGCAGATCCCCCTCCGTCACCGTGGAGGGGAGGAAGTCGCCTTGGATCCACCCCGCCGGCAACGGCCGCTGCCGCCGCTGAGCAGGAGCCGCCGCCTTCCCCTTCTTCTTCCTCGCCTCCATCTTGCTGGTCTGACCCTTGGTCATGGCGGAAGCTACGAATCCGCGGAGAGGAAGGAAGAGTGGAGAGGTTAGGTGCGCTGGAGGCGGCGAGGAGGACGAAGCAAAGGCAAAAGATCTGGCTAGCGTAACGAAAAACCCTCACCGCTGGGATTTAAATAACGTTCCGACTGGGCCGCTGGCAGGTGGCTCCAAAACCTTATCCCCCGACCAACCGCGGCGATATCAATGGAGAAGTTGAAGGCGCGAGAATCGAGGCGTCAGGCGCTACTCGAGCGCGCTGGCGTCATCCCCGCTAAGTGCGTGGAAACCGAAATTTGAGGATCCCGGAAAATCCGCTGCTGTCAGTTGACTGGTCACGTCAAGAGATACCCTGGGAGCACTCGGTTTCCGACAGTTTGTTCCACAAAGATTTCCACTCGGATCGTTGGTCAGAGAAGATAAAATGGATCGAGGCAGACAACGCCAAAGTCGCATCCGTTCCAGTCGGATCCAAACTTCAAGCATCGCTTCGTCGTTCCAACCCCAATCCATTCGGGGACTAATGATGGGGTTATAGTCCTAGGGTAGGGTCATAGGCCTGCCCTGTAAGTCCTACCCAAGGACTACCCCTCATAAGGGAAAAGACCCTTAGTCAGTTCCGACTGAATTAAGGAGTCCCCATCGTCCAGTCGGCAACTGGTCCTCGACCATCCAGTCGAAGACTAGCATTCGGAGAACATCCAACTAACTGACTGGCTGCCACTCGGAACATCGTAACCCCCCTGGAGGGAAACGGTCGTACATTTCCCTGTGCATTTATTAGCATTTAGGACGTACGTAACCGGTAACATACGCATTCAATCGCCACTACTGCACCCCTGTACCGGAACCGTTGTGGAGGGCAGCGCACTCTATATAAGCCACCCTCCCCCTCTGGTGCAGGGGTTAGAAAATCATTGTATTCCATATTCCACTCGACAACAAGCTCCCAGAGCATTGAGACATAGGGCTATTACCTCCACCGTAGAGGGGCCTGAACTCATACAACCTCGCCGTAGCTGGGACTCTGCCCATCCTTTTCGTACCCTACACATCTACTGTCAGGCTTATACCCATGACACAAGGTTTCACAAGAAGACCAGACACATCAAACGACGCTTCAACCTCATCCGTGACTACGTCGAAGGAGAGGACGTAAATATTTGCAAAGTGCACATGGATCTGAATGTAGTAGATCCGCTGACTAAACCTCTTCCACGAGCGAAGCATGATCAACACCAGAACTGTATGGGTGTTAGATTCATTCCAATGTAAATCACATAGCGATGTGAGACTAGATTATTGACTCTAGTGCAAGTGGGAGACTGTTGGAAATATGCCCTAGAGGCAATGATAAAATAGTTATTATTATATTTCCTGTTTCAAGATAATCGTTTATAATCGATGCTATAATTGTATTGAATGAAAGCATAGATACATGTGTGGATATATAAACAAAACAATGTCCCTAGTAAGCCTCTAGTTGACTAGCCAGTTGATCAAGGATGGTTAAGGTTTTCTGACCATATGCAAAGTGTTGTCACTTGATAACTGGATCACATCATTAGGAGAATGATGTCATGGACAAGACCCAAACTATGAACGTAGCATGTGAACATGTCATTTTGTTGCTATTGTTTTCTACGTGTCAAGTATTCATTCCTATGACCATAAGATCTTGTAACTCACTCACATCGGAGGAATACCTTGTGTGTATCAAACGTCACAACGTTACTGGGTGACTATAAAGGTGCTCTACAGGTATCTCCGAAGGTGTCCCTTGAGTTAGCATGGATCAAGACTGGGATTTGTCACTCCGTGTGACGGAGAGGTATCTCGGGGCCGACTCGGTAATACAACATCACATATAAGCCTTGCAAGCAATGTGACTCAAGTGTAAGTCACGGGATCTTGTATAACGGAACGAGTAAAGAGACTTGCTGGTAACGAGATTGAAATAGGTATAGAGATACCGACGATCCAATCTCGGGCAAGTAACATACCGAAGGACAAAGGGAATGTTATACGGGATTATATGAATCCTTGGCACAGAGGATAAACCGATAAGATTTTCGTAGAATATGTAGGATCCTATATGGACATCCAGGTCCCGCTATTGGATATTGACCGGAGAGTGTCTTGGATCTTGTCAGCATAGTTCTCGAACCCGCAGGGTCTGCATACTTAAGGTTCGATGACGTTTTAGTATAGTTGAGTTATAGGTGTTGGTTACCGAAGGTTGTTCAGAGTCCCGGATGAGATCAGGACATCACAAGTGTTTCCGGAATGGTCCGGAAACGAAGATTGATATATAGGATGGTTTCATTTGGTCACCAGAAAGATTTCGGGCATTACCAGGAGTGTACCGGGAGTGACGACTGGGTTCCGGGTTTTCACCGGGAGGGGCCCACCCACCCGGGAGTGAGCCCAATAGTCCTAGGGTGGTGCACCAGCCCTTAGTGGGCTGGTGAGGCCAGCCCAAGTGGACTATAGCGCCACAAGAAGAAAACCAAAGAAAAGAAAAAAAAGAGAGGGAGGTGGGAAGGAAGAGGAGGACTCCTCCTTCCCAATACGAATTGGAGTTGGAGTCCTCCTCCTCCTTTCGGCCGGCGCCCTTGGGGCTCTCTTGAGCCCCAAGGCTAGCCCCTCCCCTCGTCCTATATATACTAGAGGTTTTAGGGGTTTTGAGACACAACTTTCCCACATGCAACTCAAACCTATACCTCATAGTTCTTCCTCTAGATCGGATTTCTGCGGAGCTCGGGCGGAGCCCTGCAGGAATAGATCATCACCATCACCGGCGCGCCGTCATGATGCCGGAGAACTCATCTACTTCCCCGTCTCTCTTGCTGGATCAAGAAGGTGGAGATCGTCATCGAGCTGTACGTGTGATGAACGCAGAAGTGTCGTCCGTTCGGTGCTAGATTGGGACAGATCGTGGGACGACGGTGATTTGAATCACGAAGTTGTACCACTACATCAACCGCATTTCTTAATGCTTCCCCCTTGGAGATCTTCAAGGGTATGTGGATCCGATCTCCCTCTCGTAGATGAACATCGCCATGATAGGTCTCCGTGTGCATTGGAATTTTTTTTGTTTCCCGTGCAACGTTCCCCAACATCTAGAACATAGCCTTCGTACCATCACCGAGCTGAACAGCCAAACCGCCCATGAATAACTTGGAAGCTGAAGCGTGTGGTCGGTCCGGAAAGCATTGTCATGGGCGATCCGCAGAACCCCAACGAGCGAAAATCCGTTTGCATCTTAGTGCATCGCCAGACCAGCTCAAATTCAGCACCCCAAGCCCACCATATTGTACCGGCATGCACACCCGAAACCAAGGAAGCAGGCAGTGGCCTCCATTGATGTTGTCGACGCCCTTCAAAAACAAGCTCCTACACCTACGATCAATCATCTTGATAGCCCACTTGAGGAGCTGCAATACCGCCATGAAATGCACCGACAAGGCCATAAGGACCGATTTGGTCAAGGTTAACCGCCCGACGACCGCCAACAACTTTGGCATCCATCGTTTCATCTTCCCGGAGAGCTTTTCAATGATGGTCTCATTGTGGTGACGCTGGAGCCGATAAATGGACATAGGAATCCCCACGTACTACAATGGAAATGGTTGGAGCATGCACGAGAAAAATGCCGCCACGCTGCCCGCTAAGCTGTCGTCACAACGAATGCAAGTTACATAGCACTTGTTAAGGTTCAAACGTAGACCAGAGCCATCCCCAAATAGGCACAACAGGGAGGAAATAACTTGAAGATAAGTGGGCAACGGCCTAAAGAACACCATTGCATCATCCGCGAACATAGACGTCCTCGGAACTCCGGGGTTGAACCCCATATCCTAGAGCAGCCGGTTGCTGGTAGCCCAAGATGCCATCGCGTGCAAGACATCCATCGCCAAGATGAAGGGAGCCGACAACAGCGGGTCCCCCTAGCACACACCACAGGCGAGGGCGAAGGCCTCACATTGCTGGCTATTGATTATCACCTTCGAGGAGACCGAAACCAGGAGCCCACATATCCACGCGCACCACCGACGTCCAAAACCCCTTCTCAAGAGAACCTCAAGAAAAATTTCCCAAGACAGGGTATCGAAGGCCTTGGAAATATCAATTTTCATCAAGACCGTAGAGGTTTTTCTTCCGTGCAACCATTTTGCCGCATTCTTTACCAGCTTGAAATTCTCATGGATATTTCTAGCAGTCACCAAGGCGAACTGAGCCTTAGAGACCACACTGGGCAGAAGGGGTGCCAGCCTGTCTGAGAGAGTTTTGGCGAAGATCTTTGCAGATGAATGTATAAGATTAATGGGCCTGAAGTCTGACAAATCAACGACATCCGCCTTCTTCGGGAGTAGAGTGATCACAGAAGAATTGAACCAATCAAAGGAATCAAACCTCGTGGCGTGCAGTGTCTGAAACACCCGAAGCACATAAACTTTCACTCTATCCCAGCAGATTTTGAAGAACAGCCCGGTGAAACCGTCCGTGCAAGGCGCACTGTCAGATGGCATATCCATAATCACCCAGCGTACTTCATCCTCTGTAAATGGCACCTCCAAGCAAGCGTCCCTTCCGGGGGGAGAGCCGACAGATCAAGACCACCCAAGTTAATGTCCCACGAACTGGCAGGCGCCTCACCCATCAGTCTGCGGCAGAAATCACAGGCGAGCTCCACTTTGGCCTCCGGATCTGCAACACAATGAACGCCATCCCGCAACATTGGAATCAAACCCTTGCGACACCGAGCGTTCGCCTTCATATGGAAGTATTTCGTGTTCGCATCCCCCTCCTTCAGGTCCCTGACTCTCGAGCACTGCCTCAGCCTTACCGTCTCCAAGGAATAGAAGGCAAGGCGCTTTCCTTTGAGAAGCGCCCGAAGGCCCCGCTTCTGCTTCAAGAGAGGGCGACGCTCTCTAGCCTCATCTAGGCGCAAGATAACCTCATTAGCAATATGAAATTGCAGAGCGAGTTCACTGTGCCTTCTTTGGCCCCAGCTCCTCAGCGCCTTAGCAGTACGCCCCACCTTGGTGTTGAAGACAAAAAACGGATCAGAACACAAAACTTCCCTGTCCCACGCGTTGCCGACCACATCCATGAAACCATGCAATTTGCACAAGAAGTTCTCGAAGCGGAAGCGGAAGGCCCTAGGTCTCGCCTCAGAGCATGACAATAGGAGAGGGCAATGATCTCAAATGTTGGAACTCAAAGCCGAGATGTCGTTCATCGGAAACATGTCCTCCCAAGCATCATTGTAAAACACCCCGTCCAGCCTAGCCAAAATGGGGTTCTGCTGCTCATTACACCAAGTATACTTCCACCCCCTCAACGATATGTCCAGCAGGCCCAACACATTGATAGTATGCCCGAACTTGTTCATAACCCCATGGTTAGCTTGGCCATTGCTTCTTTCCTCTGCATTCCTCATGATATTGAAGTCTCCACAAACGATCCAAGGCGAAAGCTTCAGACTGCCCAAAGCGACCAGCTCCTCCAGAAAGCGCAGCTTCTTAGCCCGGCTCTATGGTCCATAGACAGATGTATAATTTTTTATGGTTTCATGCTATTATCTTGTCAAACTTTGGATGTTTTGCATGCCTTTTAATTTTTTTGGGACTAACTTATTAACTCAGTGCCAAGTGCCAGTTCCTGTTTTTTCCATGTTTTTGACCCCTTTCAGAGGAGATTTTGAAATAGAGTCCAAACGGAAGAAAATCCCCGAAAATATTTTTCCGTAGCGGAAGAAGATCGGGAAGCTTGAGAGCCAAGGCAGGGGGGCCTTAGGGGCCCCACAAGCCCCCACCCCGCGGCCAGGGGGGAGGCCGCAGCCCACAGGCTTGTAGGCCCCCTGGGCGCCCTCTGCCCTAGGGGTTGCGCCTATATATTCCCTAAAAATCCCAAAAAAATCAGGAGATCGTCGAAAGTACTTTTCCACCGCCGCAAGCTTCTGTCTCCGCAAGATCCCATCCGGGGCACGTTCTGGTGCCCTGCGGGAGGGGGGATTCAGACACAGAGGGCTTCTTCATCAACACCATGACCTCTCCGATGATGCGTGAGTAGTTCACCATAGACCTACGGGTCCATAGCTAGTAACTAGATGGATTCTTCTCTCTCTTGGATCTTCAATACAAAGTTCTCCATGATCTTCATGGAGATCTATCTGATGTAATCTTCTTTTGCGGTGTGTTTGTCGAGATCCAATGAATTGTGGATTTATGATCAGATTATCTATGAATCTTATTTGAGTTTCTTCTGATCTGTCTTATGCATGATTTCATATCCTTGTAATTCTCTTCGAGTTGTGGGTTTTGTCTGGCCAACTAGATCTATGATTCTTGCAATGGGAGAAGTGCTTGGTTTTGGGTTCAAACCGTGCGGTGACCTCACCCAGTGACAGAATGGGTAGCGAGGCACGCATCGTGTTGTTGCCATCAAGGGTAAAAAGATGGGGTTTTCATCATTGGTTTGAGCTTATCCCTCTACATCATGTCATCTTGCTTAAGGCGTTACTGTGTTCGTCATGAACTTAATACACTAGATGCATGCTGGATAGCAGTTGATGTGTGGAGTAATAGTAGTAGATGCAGAAAGTATCAGTCTACTTGTCTCGGACGTGATGCCTATATGTATGATCATTGCCCTAGATATCGTCATGACTTTGCGCGGTTCTATCAATTGCTCGACAGTAATTTGTTCACCCACCGTGATATTTGCTCTTTTGAGAGAAGCCTCTAGTGAACACTATGGCCCCCGGGTCTACTCCACACCATATTTTCAGCTTTACACTTTTTACTTCGTTGCACTTTCCGCCTTCAGATCTCACTTTGCAAGCAATCTTGAAGGGATTGACAACCGCTTTGAAGCGTTGGCTGCAAGCTTGTTTGTGTTTGCGCAGGTACTCTGGACTTGACGAGACCCTCCTTCTGGATCGATACCTTTGTTCTCAAACTAAGGGAAATACTTAGTGCTCCTGTGCTGCATCACCCTTTCCTCTTCAAGGGAAAAACCGACGCAAACAAGAGAAGTAGCAAGAAGAATTCCTAGCGCCAAGGAAGGACTTTTGTTACCATAGCATAAGAATTTCTGGCACCGTTGCCGGGGAGGATCAAGTCAAGAACTCATCCAAGTAGGTGTCGCAAACTCATCTCTTGCATTTACTTTGTTTGCCAGTTGCCTCTCGTTTTCCTCTCCCCCACTTCACAGATTTGCCTTTTTTCGTTTACCTTTTTCGTTTGCCTTTTTCGTTCGCCCTTTTCTCTCGCTTGCTTTCTGTTCGCTTGTGTGCTATGTGCCTTCAATATGCTTGCATCTTGCTTGCTGAAAATCTAATGATATGGATCCTCATCCACTTGCTAATCTTTTTAAGAGATCCAATTATGTTGATCCAATTGCTAGTGAGTTGAGTGCACTTGACTATCTTTATGGAGTTTTGCTTGAGATGCCTGAATCTGAAATTCATGAAGTGATTCACGAGGGCTCCTTGAATGAGAAGCATGATTGCAATGGTTTCACTATAAATCCTATTAGTGCCAATCATGCTAAAAATATGCAAAACCCTAAGCTTGGGGATGCTAGTTTTGCTATGTCCACTACTTGTTGCAATAATCATGATTTGGGCGATGATTTTTCTTATGATCTTGAAAATTTGTTTAAGCCTCATGATGAATATTATATTTGCAATATTATTGAAAGTGGGTTTGGAGAAGTCATGACTTTAATTGATGATAATCCCACTATTTTTGAAGAGCGTCAACTTTGCATGCATGTGGATCATGAAAACAATATCCTATGTGATAGTTACATTGTTGAATTCGAATCTGATCCCACATGTAATTATTATGAGAGAGGAAAATATGGTGGTAGAAACTTTCATATCACTAAATCACCTCTCGTTATGTTGAGATTGCTATTGTCTCTTTCTTCTTCTTTGCATATGGTAACTATTGGTTGTCTTGACAATATATTTTCCTATAAAATGCCTATGCATAGGAAGTATGTTAGACTTAGATGTCATTTTCACATGCTTTATGGTGCTCTCGTTGTGCTTCAATTCTTGTCTTTTGTGTGAGCATCATTGAATTATCAATGCCTAGCTAAGGGCGTTAAACAATAGCGCTTGTTGGGAGGCAACCCAATTAATTTATCTTTTTCTTTCTGTTTTGTTGCGTCCACACCATCATAATTCTGTTGTGATTGTGTTTTTTGTGTTTCTTTTTGTGTTTGAGCCAAGCAAAACCTTTATGACTAGTCTTGGTGATGGTTGTTTGATCCTGTTGGAAAAAGACAGAAAATTTTCGGTCATGAGATGATTTTTCATTTTTATTCAGAAAGATCTTTTGAGTTGATTCTTTTTGCTACTAGTTTATATGCCTTTTCCCAGGCAGCCGTAATTTTTCAGAATTGTTGAGGTACCAGAAGTATACGAAGTATACAAATTGCTACAAACTGGTCTGTTTTTGACAGATTCTGTTTTTGTTGAGTTGGTTGGTTGTTTTGATGAAACTATGGTTAGTATCGGGGGGTACTAGCCATGGAAAAGTGAGAATACAGTAGCCCAACACCAATATAGATAGAATTCAAGTTTGCTACAGTACCAAAAGAGGTGGTAGTTTGTTTTCTCGTGCTAATGTTATCACGAGTTTCTGTTTAAGTTTTGTGTTGTGAAGTTTTCAAGTTTTGGGTGATGTTCTCATGGACAAAGAGATAAGGAGTGGAAAGAGCTCAAGCTTGGGGATGCCCAAGGCATCCCAAGCCAAATTCAAGGACACCAAAAAGCCAAAGCTTGGGGATGCCCGGGGAAGGCATCCCCTCTTTCGTCTTCAATCCATCGGTAACATTACTTGGAGCTATATTTTTATTCACCACATGATATATGTTTTGCTTGGAGCGTCTTGTATCGTAGGAGTCTTTTCTTTTTGTTGTGTCACAATCATCCTTGCTGCACACCTTTTTGAGAGAGAGAGACATGCACTCATCGTGATTTTGCTAGAATGCTCATAGTGCTTCACTTATATCTTTTGAGCTAGATACTTTTGCTCTATATGCTTCACTTATATCTTTTAGAGCACGGCGGTGCGTGACTTGGTAGTTAGATCATGCTATGAAAGTAGTCCCAAAGGTGATAGGTACCCAAAGAGGATGCAAAAACCTCCATCTTCATGTGCATTGAGTAGAAAGAGAAGTTTTGATTCCTCTCAATTAGTTTTGAGATGTGGATTTGGTAATATTAAGAGCTATGTTAGTAGGGTGTTGTGAATCTAGAAATACTTGTGTTGAAGTTAGTGATTCCCGTAGCATGCACATATGGTGAACCGCTATGTTAGGAAGTCGGAGCATAATTGATCTATTGATTGTAATCCTTTGTGTTGAGGTCAAGATCGCGCGATGGTTAAACACCTACCAACCCTTCCCCTAGGAGTATGCGTTTAGCACTTTGTTTCGATTACTAATTAAAACTTTCGTAACAAGTATGTGAGTTCTTCATGACTAATGTGAGTCCTTGGTATAGATGCACTTTCAGCTTCCACCTTTGCTAGCCTCTCTAGTGCTGCGCAACTTTCGCCGGTGCACAAACCCACCATATGCCTTCCTCAAAACAGTCACCATACCTACCTACTATGGCATTTTCATAGCCATTCCGAGATATATTGCCATGCAACTCCCATCGTTCCCTCTCATGACTTGTGTCGTCACTCTCATATTGCCATTGCATGATCGTAAGGTAGCTAGCGAGATGTTTTCAATGTCATACACCAAGCTAGATCGTTGCACATCCCGGTACACTGCCGGAGGCATTTCCTATAGAGTCATCATCGTTCTAAGCTTTGAGCTGTGAGTAAATAAAAGTGTGGTGATCATCATTATTAGAGCATTGTCCCATGTGAGGAAATAAAAAAAGGGGAAGAGGCCAAAGAGCCCAAAAAAAGAGATAAGAGAAAAAAGAGGCCCAAGTGCCCAAATAAAAAAAGAGAGAGAAAAGGAGAGAAGGGACAATGCTACTATCCTTTTCCACACTTGTGCATCAAAATAGCACATGTTCTTCATGATTGAGAGCTTCTTGCTTTGTCACTACCATATGCTAGTGGGAATCTTCATTATATAACTTGGCTTGTATATTCCAATGATGGGCTTCCTCAAAATTGCCCTAGGTCTTCATGAGCAAGCAAGTTGGATGCACACCCACTAGTTTTCCTTTTGAGCTTTCACATACTTATAGCTCTAGTGCATCTCTTGTATGGCAATCCCTACTCATTCACATTGATATCGATTAATGGGCATCTCCATAGCCCTTTGATACGTCGAGTCAATGTGACCATCTCCTCCTTTTTTGTCTCACAACCACCACCACACTCTATTCCACCTATAGTGCTATATCCATGGCCCACGCTCATGTATTGCGTGATAGTTATAAAAAGTTTGAGAAAGTAAGAGTTCGAAAACAATTACTTGGCCAATTCCGGGGTTGTGCATGATTTACATTAGTTGTGTGAGGATGATGGAGCATAGCCAGACTATATGATTTTGTAGGGATAACTTTCATTGGCCTTGTTATTTTGAAAGTTCATGATTACCTTGCTAGTTTGCTTGGAGTATTATTGTTTTCATGTCAATAGCAAACTATTGTTTTGAATCTTACGGATCTGAACATTCATGTCACGTGAAAGAAGTTGCAAAGGACAACTATGCTAGGTAGCATTCCACATCAAAAATTCATTCTTTATCACTTCCCTACTCGAGGACAAGCAGGAGTTAAGCTTGGGGATGCTTGATACGTCTCCAACGCATATATAATTTTTTATGGTTTCATGTTGTTATCTTGTCAAACTTTGGATGTTTTGCATGCCTGCTATATATTTTTTGGGACTAACTTATTAACTCAGTGCCAAGTGCCAGTTCTTGTTTTTCCATGTTTTTGACCCCTTTCACAGGAGATTTTGAAACAGAGTCCAAACAGAAGAAAATCCCCGAAAAGATTTTTTCCGTAACGGAAGAAGATCCGGAAGCTTGAGAGCCAAGGCAGGGGGGGCTCAGGGGCCCCACAAGCCCCCAGCCCGCGGCCAGGGGGGAGGCCGCGGCCCAGAGGCTTGTGCCCCCCCTGGGCGCCCTCTGCCCTAGGGGTTGCGCCTATATACTCCCTAAAAATCCCAAAAAAATCAGGAGATCATCGAAAGTACTTTTCCGCCGCCGCAAGCTTCTGTCTCCGCAAGATCCCATCTGGGGCACGTTCTGGTGTCGTGCCGGAGGGGGGATTCAGACACGGAGGGCTTCTTCATCAACACCATGACCTCTCCGATGATGCGTGAGTAGTTCACCATAGACCTACGGGTCCATAGCTAGTAACTATATGATTTCTTTTCTCTCTTGTATCTTCAATACAAAGTTCGCCATGATCTTCATGGATATCTATCCGATGTAATCTTCTTTTGCGGTGTGTTTGTCGAGATCCGATGAATTGTGGATTTATGATCAGATTATCTATGAATCTTATTTGAGTTTCTTCTGATCTCTCTTATGCATGATTTCATATCCTTGTAATTCTCTTCGAGTTGTGGGTTTTGTCTGGCCAACTAGATCTATGATTCTTGCAATGGGAGAAGTGCCTGGTTTTGGGTTCATACCGTGCGGTGACCTCACCCAGTGACAGAAGGGGTAGCGAGGCACACATCGTGTTGTTGCCATCAAGGGTAAAAATATGGGGTTCTCATCATTGGTTTGAGATTATCCCTCTACATCATGTCATCTTGCTTAAGGCGTTACTCTGTTCGTGATGAACTCAATACACGAGATGCATGCTGGATAGCGGTCGATGTGTGGAGTAATAGTAGTAGATGCAGAAAGTATCGGTCTACTTGTCTCGGACGTGATGCCTATATGTATGATCATTGCCTTAGATATCGTCATGTCTTTGTGTGGTTCTATCAATTGCTCGACAGTAATTTGTTCACCCACCGTGATATTTGCTATTTTGAGAGAAGCCTTTAGTGAACACTATGGCCCCCCGGGTCTACTCCATACCATAGTTCAGCTTTACACTTTTTACTTCGTTGCACTTTCCGCCTTCAGATCTCACTTTGCAAACAATCTTGAAGGGATTGACAACCCCTTTGACGCATTGGGTGCAAGCTTGTCTGTGTTTGCGCAGGTACTCTGGACTTGACGAGACTATCCTTCTGGATCGATACCTTGGTTCTCAAACTGAGGGAAATACTTACTGGTCCTGTGCTGCATCACCCTTTCCTCTTCAAGGGAAAAACCGACGCAAACAAGAGAAGTAGCAAGAAGAATTCCTAGCGCCAAGGAAGGACTTCTGTTACCGTAGCAAGATGTAACCCTCCGGATCTTGCCGTTGCTCAGAGAGGTCACCCTGATGGTGATGGAGAATTCTCCTTTGTGTACCAACGAGCAACACAATCGTTCAGAGAGTTATAGTATTTGATCATATGTGTGCGATATCACAAAAGGTCATTGTGAAGGAGAAACCAAGAAGATAGGGTAGCAATAGTGGACCAACTCGTTTGAATGAGTTCCATCATGGAATCAACACCGAGAGAGTCAAAGAAAAATATGCAAGTGCTTGATGGAAGTGGACCGGATGCTAAATTGTTGCACAGTTATATTATTAAAAAAAATACTCATAAAGACACAAAATATTAATGCATGTCATAAAAAAGTATACCGTTGTATTCGTATTTAAATATAGTTCTTGATAATATTCTTTTTTTCATGTATAACTTATATTTTTTTATTAATTAAAATTATGACTAAAATAGGACCGTAAATACAAGGGGACTAGTAAACCAGGACGGAGATAGTACTACTATCTCCTTCGTCCTGGTTTATTGGTTTCCCTCCAATTTAGACTCATATTTTAACTAATAAATTATACATAGCAAAAACACTGTTATCGGAAACTATGTTCTAATATGAATATAAAGATATAGTTTTCGTAACATGAATTAAAATTTATTAGTTAAATTAATGGTTAAATTTTTCACAAAACACAAGGGACCAATAAATCAAGACGAAGGTAGTAATGTTTGTTGACAAACTTCACCTCCTTTGTTCATTGATACGTCTCCATCGTATCTACTTTTCCAAACTCTTTTGCCCTTGTTTTGGACTCTAATATGCATGATTTGAATGGAACTAACCCGAATTAATGCTGTTTTCAACAGAATTGCCATGGAATTGTTTTTGCGTAGAAATAAAAGTTCTCGGAATGACCTAGAAATTTACGAGGATTTTTTGTGGAATATATAAAAAATACTGGCGCAAGAATGAACCGGAGACGTGGAGCAAGGAGCCCACAAGCCCAGGAGGAGCGAGCCCCCCTCGTCGCGCCTAGTAGGCTTGTGGGGCCCTCGGGGCTCCGCTGCCTCCAACTCCAGTTCTATTTAGTCCCTTTCGCCCAGAAAAAATCAGAGAGAAGAGTTCATCGCGTTTTACGATACGGAGGCGCCGCCACCACCTTTCTTCCTGTGGAGGGCAGATCTGGAGTCCATTCTGGGCTCCGGAGAGGGGAGATCGTCGTCGCCATCGTCATCACCAAACTTCCATAATCGCCAATTCCATTATGCTCTTCACCGTTCGTGAGTAATCTCATCGTAGGCTTGCTGGACGGTGATGGGTTGGATGAGATCTATCACGTAATCGAGTTAGTGTTGATGGGGATTGATCCCTAGCATCCATTATGTTCTGAGATTGACGTTGCTACTACTTTGACATGCTTAATGCTTGTCACTAGGGCCCGAGTGCCATGATTTCAGATCTGAACCTATTATGTTCTCGTCAATATATGTGTGTTCTTGATCCTATCTTGCAAGTTGTAGTCACCTACTATGTGTTATGACCCGGCAACCCCGGAGTGACAATAGCCGGAACCACCCCCGGAGATGACCATAGTATGAGGAGTTCATGTATTCACTAAGTGCTAATGCTTTGTTCTGGTTCTCTATTCAAAGGAGAACCTTAATATCCCGTAGTTTCCATTAGGACCCCGCTGCCACGGGAGGGATGGACAATAGATGTCATGCAAGTTCTTTTCATAAGCATGTATGACTATATACGGAATACATGCCTACATTACATTGACGAACTGGAGCTAGTTACATATCTCCCGATGTTATAACTGTTACATGATGAATGTCATCCGACATAATTATCCATCACCGATCCAATGCCTACGAGTCTTTTCCTACTGGTTCTTTCTATGTTACTTTGCCGCTACTACTGGTTCTTGCTACGTTACTTTGCTGCTACTGCTATCACTGCTGCTATTGTTACCGTTACTGCTGTCGCTGCTACTGTTACCATTGCTACTGTTGCGATCACACTACTTTGCTACTGAAACTTTGCTGCAGATACTAAGTCTTTCAGGTATGGTTGAATTGACAACTCAACTGCTAATACTCGAGAATATTCTTTTGCTTCCCCTTGTGTCGAATCAACAAATTTGGGTTGAATACTCTACCCTCGAAAACTGTTGCGATCCCCTATACTTGTCGGTTTTCATTCATCTAGTAAAATTGTTACCCGTTCTCAAGTAATGGGAGCACTTCACAAGGTGTCGAATCCATCCAAAGAGAAGGATGAGAAAATTTAACTAGTCTAGCAAGTTCATGTGCTACTCTACTACTCTCTTTGTTACAATGATCAAACGATACATGATTAAACTATGAGGACATAAAATAGCAATCATCAATAATTGTACTTGCAATCAAAGAAGAATTGCCCTCTTTTAAATCTTCCACTGCCTCCTGACTATCCAAGTTGATCATGACTTTAGTACAGCCCACAGTTCGGATAATGTTCAGCGAAATCTAATTGCCAAAGCCTCAGTTGTGAAATAATCATAGCGTATTCATTAGATGCCGCAATGAATTCCGCATTACGATCACGAATAATTGCTCCCACAAATCCTTCAAATAAATGTTGGACGAACCCAACATCTATATTTAATTTTATGTATCCCGACGGCATCCTCTGCCAAGCTTTTACACGAACTTTAGCCTAGGCGATACTGAAATTTGCAGCGAGTCCACATATAGGTGAGGCAATCCGCATTGGATTATGTGTATCTTCTTCACGATCTTTTGGTGTTCAAATCAAAGATACCATGCTATGGCGGCCAACGCTTCTCTCAATTTCAGAAGCCCCAGAATATGGATTTCTGTTTCTTCCAAGTTTAACAGACCATGCACCACTTACCAACACTATTATGTTGAAACTAAGCACGACACTAGTACAGTGAGAAAGGTGATATTAGTGATTAGGACATATTTAAGGCAGACCCGCAAACCATACGCATCCGTCCGAACCGCTCTGTCCGGACCGCGGTAGCCATCCAACGCGGTCATGTATCGATCCGCACGGGGTTCGAATGCGATTTCTTCCACAAATCGGAGACAAAAATGGAGCAGATTTGTGAGAGCTCGAACACGAGAAACGTCGATATACGACACCTCTGGCCCACCCAAAACCCTTCCCAGACCCTGTGACTCCATCCACCTCATTTTCTCTCCTTCCTTCTTTCTCGCTTGCATTCGCTGCCGCTCCACCAGCATGACCACCATGCCACACCCCTGTCGGAATTTTGTGTCTTCGTCTCCTCCAATGCTCCAGCAGGGCTTCCAACAGCTTCTCCTCAACCCATGTCATTCGACCGTCATGACAGATACCATCCTCTGCTGCTATTCTCATCATACCCGACAACTGTTTGTTGAATCGTGGGAGCTGAAAACAGTTTGTCCCTTCTTCTTTCTAGCAGTTGATTTCGATTTGGAATACATATATGAATAGTATGTTGAGTCATCCGACGGCTCGTCGGACAAGGAGGAGTACTCTAATGAGAAGGCAATGATGCAAGTGGTCCTTGAAGATGCCGAGCGTGCTGAGGAGCATGTTCTCAATTTCAAGGGCTCCATCAAGGGTCATCCAGTGCTCAATCACAATAGGGTGCTCAAGCATTTGACCCTCATGGAAAACTACTTTGCCCTTGATGCACTATTTGTTGACCATTTTCGCCGATGTTTCTAGATGTGCAAGACTATCTTCGGTCATTTGTACCATGGCATTCGGTCCTATGATGACTATTTCATCCTGAAGAAGGACACCGTGGGAACGATTGGATTCTTTGGTTACCAGAAGTGCACGGCCGCACTCCGATGCTTGTATATGGCACAGTTGTTGATTCGTGGGACGAGTGCCTACAGATGTTTGAGAGCACATGCGGAGATGCCATTGTCAGGTTTGCAACTTCCGTGGTCGAGGTGTTCGAACCTCAGTACCTCAAAGAACCAGCTGTGGCAGACATAGAGAGGCTCTTGGCAATCTCAAAAGCAAGAGGGTGGCTAGGTTTGCTTGGATCTCTTGAGTGCATGCATTGAAAATGGAAGAACAACCCGAAGGCTTTATAAGGGCAATATTAGGGTTATGTTAAGAATCACACCATCATTCTTGAAATAGTTGCATCATATGATCTTTGGATTTGGCACACTTTCTTTGGCAAACCCGGGTCTCACAATGACATCAATGTGCTACAACGTTCGTTGTTGTTTGCGAGGCTGACTGAAGGAAAAGCTCCTCCTTGCCACTATACTCTCAATGGACATGATTACAACATGGGCTACTATCTAATTGATGGTATCTATCTTCCATGGACTACCTTTGTCAACACCATCTCAAATCCAGTGGACTAGAAAAAAGACTCACTTTGCCCAAAGACATTTGGAGTTCTGCAGGCCCGTTTTGCAGCTGTTCATGGACCTGCAAAACAATGGGATTCAGAGACCTTGTGGGAGATGATGACATGTTGTGTGATCATGCACAACATAATCGTCGAGGATGAGGGTGGTGATGTTGCTGCAGCTTTGGAATTGAGAACATGTGTGATCCTATCCAACTTCTGGAACAGAAGCCGACCACATTTGAAGAGCTTATCGAAATGCATCAACAAGTTTGGCATCCACCAACTCATGAGCAGCCGAAGGAAGATCTGATTGAGCATCACGACGGTGAAAGGGGACAACATTGTTGGGCTGTAATATTTGAACTTCTTCAAATTTGAATTAGTGTTGCATGCGGCTATTTGAACGTATGTACTCTATGCATGCGACTATTTTGATCGTGTGGACTTAAAAAATGAGGAATACCGAATGTATGTGGCTAAAGTTGGATGCCGTCCTCCCGCATCCGTGTCCGCAGACTGGTCCCTCCTTGTCCCCAAATGGATGCGCGGGGGGGGGGGGATTTGCAGGTTGCCGTTGAAGCTGCCCTTATTACTCGGACGAGAAGGACAATGTATGTAGCTAGGTGAGTATGGGCATCTCCAGTGCTGATCCATAAATTTGCTTCAGCATTCGTCTACGGACAAGGAGGGGATCAATCCATGAACACGGATGCGAGAGCTGGTCATCCAACATTGCCCAATATTTAAACCACTATTTCAACAAAGCGGACGAATTTGATGCAAGCACGACGGACTTCATATAAACTGAACTAAATTCATTACGTTTTGGATAAATTTTAACTAAAAACTAAACCAGACTAAGGTAAAACTAGTCGACATCCCGCGTCGGTGGATATCTATGTCGATGACATGGATACCTTTGACTAGTTTGTAGCGAGCCGCATCGAGTCTCCATTGTCACTCCCATGTCTGGAAGTGTGCTCATCATTTTGCCGTGAGCCTCAGAGGTATATGCTTTAGCGCAAGGACCGCTGCCCCTTGTTTGGGAGCGCCGCTCATTGGAGTGACACCGAAGCACTCGTCGGGGGCAACGACGGACTGCGAGAGCGGGCAAGTCACTGATTGTGCATGTTGGCGACACTGTGATGATGGCCTTCCTAGGACCCAAGCGGCGGCGACCTTCCATATTCTAAATTTCCTCGTTAATGGAGGTAGGTGTGGACGTGTTGGCCGCTGCTTCATCGATATCCATGAAGCGAGCCGACACGGGTGGAGCGGTACTACACAACCTCGTCCATGCTAGCCATGTTACCGTGCCATCGTGCACCCCCGCATGCTAGCTTGGAGGAACTCTCCACCCTACGGCGAATTGGCTTGGAGCAGCAAGTTGTTGAACCACATGCCCGCTTGGAGCGGCCTCCTTCGCAAGCCGACCTGCAACGACAAAGGAAGTGAAGCAGAGAAGCATGGCTTGTATCCGTCGTGCTCGGTGGGCAACCCAACCGGCTTTTATGCCGGAGAACTCCTCTTCCTGCTCGCGGGATGCCATGGAAAGTGTGATACAAGGAGGATGTGGGGAGCGGAGGTGTGATGCGATTATTTGCCCTGCACCTGAATAGAGTGTGGAGGCCCGGAGCCCACCTGCATTGTGATTAATGTTGGTTGGTTTGTGAACGGATATGTGGCCGAAGTAGGTTTATTGACACAAGTGCGTGTTTAATGGAGGAAGACTACGCCCATTTGAATGCGGCGAGGAGTTGTGTTAACTGGACATGCATCGGGCGACACTTTTTCGACCGATGCACCGCTTCAATGCCGACAATTAAAGGTCGCGTCTGTTCTGGATCAACGTCAATGCATAGTGCGGCATGAGTGCGGGCACATGGCCATGAGCAGGAACACGCACGGGCAAGAGAGGACTGTTAGAGCTATATATATAGTACAACACATCAAAATATCGAACGAATACCAAATTCACATGACTACTTATAACAAGACTTATCCCATGTCCTCAGGGACAAAAGTGACTACTCACAAAGCATAATTATGTTCATGACCAGAGAGGTATTGAATAGCATCAAAGATCTAAACATATAATCTTCCACCGAGTAATCCAACTAGCATCAACTACAAAGAGTAATTAACACTACTAGCAACCTTACAAGTACCAATCGGAGTCGCGAGACAGAGATTGGTTACAAGAGATGAACTAGGGTTTGGGGATGAGATGGTGCTGATGAATATGTTGATGGATATGAGTCCCCTCCGATGAGAGGAGTGTTGGTGATGACGATGGCGATAATTTCCCCCTCCGGGAGGGAAATTTCCCCGGCAGGACGGCCCTGCCGGAGCTCTAGATTGGTTCTTCTCAAGTTCCGCCTCGTGGCGGCGGCGGCTCCTCCCGAAAGCCTCCTAATGATTTTTTCTGGAACGAAATCCTCCATATAGCAGAAGATGAGCGCCAGAGGGGCAACAGGGGGGCCACAAGCCACCCAGGCCCGGCCAGAGGGGTAGGCCTGGCCTGGCAGGCTTGTGGCCTCCTGGTGGCTCCCCTCCGGTACTTCTTCTGCCCAATATTTTTCATAAAATCCAAAATAATTCTTCGTTGATTTTCACGGCTTTTGGAGTTGCGCAGAATAGGTATCTCAAACTTGCTCCCCTTTCAGACTAGAATTCCAGCTGCCAGCATTCTCCCTCTTCATGTAAACCTTATAAAATAAGAGAGAAAGGCATAGGTATTGTACCGTAAAGTGTAATAACAGCCCATAAAGCGGTAAATATCAACATAAAACATGATGCAAAATGGACGTATCAACTCCCCCAAGCTTAGACCTCGGTTGTCCTCAAGCGGAAGCCGAGATCAATAAATATGCCTACAAGTTTAGAGATAGAGGTGTCGATAAAACACAATATGGACATGCAGGCATCATGATCATAATTAGAACAGCAAAAGCATCATATAAACTCTTATGCTAATGTGAAAATTCCTTCACAAGGTAAAGTATGGGTCAAGAACCTTATTGAGAATTAACAACCAATAGCCTTTAGTCATTGAAGCAATTGCAATTTATCATAACATCGGAAAGAGTCAAATAAGAGCTGGTAAAGCTAATCCACATACTCAATCATCCTTTCGTCTTCTACAATTGCTAAAACTCACGTGGTACTCATGAGATCAAAGTTTCAGTTGGACACAGAGAAAGATAGGGGCTTATAGTTTCGCCTCCCAACTACTTACCTCAAGGGTAATGTCAACAATAATAATTCATGAATACTTACTTCCAAGTTGACATATGAATACAGATCTTTCCCTAGCATATGACGTTAGCCAAGATAAAGGCGAAATAAGGGATTGGTGTTGATCACCATGACTCTTTTAAGGACAAAAAGTAAAGGTACAAGATAGGCCTTTCGCAGAGGGAAGCAGAGGTTGTCATGCGCTTTTGAGGTTTGGATGCATGATCTCTTAGTGTGGAGGAACGTCACTTTATATTGCCTCCTGTGATAAAGAACTTTATTATGCAGTCTGTCGCTTTTATGTCTTCCTCATCACAGGTTCGTACAAAGCTTATTTTCCACACACTAATAGATCATACATATTTAGGGAGCAATTTTTATTGCTTGCATCGATGACAACTTACTTGAGGGATCTTATTCAATCCATAGGTAGGTATGGTGGACTCTCATGGCAAAACTGGGTTGAAGGTTTATGGATGCACAAGTAGTATCTCTACTTAGTGCGGAAGGTGATATGAGGTGGAAGCAAGCGTCACATGATAAGGGATCTCTAGTCATATAACATTGTTCGAAACCAAGCAAACATAATTCATTATGTTGTCTTCCTTGTCCAACATCTACTTCTAAGCATGTAATAGTTTAATGGGTGTTCACAATCATAGATGATGCCCAGGATGATATATTTATATGTGAACCTCTCTTTCTTTATTACTTCCTATTAATTGCAACCATGACCAAGGTCTATGTTTGTCCACCCGCAACAAGTTTCAATCAACATTCTTCTTATATGTGAAGTCATCACTTCCCATAAGATCATTACATGATCTTTCATGCCATTTTTATTTTATTATTCTTTTCTTCAGATCATGGCATGAGGCAAGGACCTTAACTAAAACACTCTTTATTATATGACTCACGAACTTGATTACATTGGGGGTGACACAAAGCAAAACTCAAGCCTAGGACATACTAAGAGCTTTAATCTACTAATGAAAAAATAAAACTAAAAAGGATCGAACTAAGAAAAAGGTAAAGGCAAAAGATGTGATGGTGATACGATACCGGGGCAACTCCCCCAAGCTTGGCACAAGCCAAGGGAAGTGCCCATACCCGTGCTTAATTGTCTTCCTTCGAAGGTGATGGTGGTGGAGTTGTTGCAATATGGGGTTGATCCTCCGTCTTCCAAGGCATAGGTGCTCCATCATGGAAAGATGATCGAGTCTCCGGAATCCTTAAATCTGCAGCCAACCGTATTGATTTAAATATATACTCATACTCACAGTTTTGGTTCTGCAGGTCATAGATTTGGGCTTGGAGGTGATCAATTCTGTCATAGAGCCTGGAGAGGTGCTTCCCGATGTCATTGGCATCGATCTTGTGCTTGTTGGTGAACTCCGTGATAATCATGTGGTTGGCGTTGACTCCACATTCCACCATCCCTTGGCACTTGAAGACTTGCTGCTCCATTGCTTTGAGCCTCGCCTCCACGCTTCCGGTCTTATTGGGCCCCTCAACATCACGGATGTGCAGCACCCCCTCATGCATCTCGATAGATTGAGGGTGTTGCAGCACTCCCGCGAGGTAGGGATTGATGACCTTCTCGAAGAACTTGTCCTTCAGAACTTTTGGGGAAGACATAGCGATCTAGATCTGTCTGCACAGTAGCTCGAAACGAAAACACAGGAGATTTGCGTGATACGAGGGTCAGACCTTTCGGTAGAATATATAATGAATTTTTCCCAACCAAAAGGAGTACTCCGCAAGAAAACGGAGTCCGGGAGGCGCACGAGGTGTCCACAAGCCACCCAGGCCCGACCAGGGGGTAGGCCGGGCCTAGCAGGCTTGTCGCCTCCTCGTGCGCTTTCCGGACTACTTTAAAATTTTCTAATTTTCTAAAAATTCCAAAACGGAGAAAAATTGCTACTCGAAAAGTTTTGGAGTCGATTTACTTACCGAATCACATACCTCTTCGTTTTCGGAGTCTGAAACAGGCTGATAAATATCCCTTATGTACTCCTCCGGAGTTATGGTATTAATAATATTGCTTTCAACATTTATGGGAGTACGTGAGATATAATGCTTGATTCTTTGCCCATTTACAACTCTCAGAAAATTACCTTCCGTGTTGTTGATCTTTATGGCACCGGAACGATATACTTCCTCAACAATGTACGGACCTTCCCATTTAGAGAGAAGCTTGCCTGCAAAAAATCTTAAACGAGAATTGTATAGCAAGACATAATCACCTACACTGAACTCACGTTTCTGTATCCTTTTATCATGCCACGTCTTAACTTTTTCTTTGAACAACTTGGCATTTTCATATGCCTGAGTTCTCCATTCATCGAGTGAGCTAATGTCAAATAAGCTCTTCTCACCAGCAAGTTTGAAATAAGAGTTGAGCTCTTTGATTGCCCAATAAGCCTTATGCTCTAGCTCAAGAGGTAAATGACATGCTTTACCATAAAGCATTTTGTATGGAGACATGCCCATGGGATTCTTATAAGCAGCTCTATAAGCCCACAATGCATCATCAAGCTTCTTAGACCAATTCTTTCTAGACCTATTAACAGTATTTTGCAGAATTAGTTTAATCTCTCTATTACTTAGCTCTACTTGACCACTGGACTGAGGATGATAGGGCGATGCAATTCTATGGTTGACATCATACTTAGCAAGCGTTTTACAGAAAGCACCATGAATAAAATGTGAACCACCATCAGTCATTAGATATCTAGGGGCTTCAAATCTAGGGAAAATAACTTCTTTAAGCATCCTAATAGAGGTGTTGTGATCAGCACTACTAGTTGGGATAGCTTCTACCCACTTAGTAACGTAATTAACAACAACTAGGATATGAGTATATGCGTTGGACTTTGGAAAAGGTCCCATATAATGCAAACCCCAAACATCAAATGGTTCAATGACAAGTGAATATTTCATGGGCATTTCCTGATGTTTACTGATATTACCTATTCTTTGACATTCATCACAAGACAAGACAAACTTACGGGCATCCTTGAAGAGAGTAGGCCAATAGAAACCGGATTTCAATACCTTGTGTGCAGTTCTATCTCCCGCATGGTGTCCTTCGTAAGCCTCAGAGTGACACTTCTGTAGGATATGTCCCTGTTCATGCTCAGGTACACAACATCTAATAACACCATCTACTCCTTCTTTATTAAGGTGAGGATCATCCCAAAAGTAATGTCTCAAATCAAAGAAGAATTTCTTCTTTTGCTGGTATGTGAAACTAGGTGGTATATATTTGGCAACGATATAATTTGCATAATCAGCATACCACGGTGTACTACGTGAAGCATTGATGACATTCAGTTGCTCATCAGGAAAGCTATCATCAATAGGTTGTGGGTCATCAAGAACATTCTCCAACCTAGACAAGTTATCTGCTACGGGGTTCTCAGCTCCCTTCCTATCAACAACATGCAAATCAAATTCTTGTAGCAAGAGAACCCATATGATAAGTCTAGGTTTAGCATCTTTCTTTTCCATGAGATACTTAATAGCAGCATGATTAGTGTGAATAGTAACCTTGGAATCAACAATGTAAGATGTGAAGTTTTCACATGCAAACACGACTGCTAAAAATTCCTTTTCAGTAGTAGCATAGTTTCTTTGGGCACTGTCTAGAGTTTTACTAGCATAATGAATAACATTCAATTTATTATCAACTCTTTGTCCTAGAACAACACCAACAACATAATCACTAGCATCACACATAATCTCAAAAGGTAAGTTCCAATCAGGTGGTTGAACAATAGGTGCAGTTATCAAGGCCTTCTTAAGTATTTCGAAGGCTTCCTCACAATCATCGTCAAAAACAACAGGTATATCCTTTTGCAAGAGATTGGTAAGAGGCCTAGAAATCTTAGAAAAGTCCTTAATGAACCTTCTATAGAAACCAGCATGACCAAGGAAACTTCTTATGCCTTTAATATCTGTAGGGCATGACATTTTCTCGATCGCATCAACCTTAGCCTTATCGACTTCAATACCTCTTTCAGAAATTTTATGTTCTAAGACGATGCCCTCATTAACCATAAAGTGGCACTTCTTCCAATTCAAGACAAGGTTGGTATCTTTACATCTCTGCAAAAACTCGATCAAGGTTGCTGAGGCAATCATCAAAAGAAGACCCGTAAACGGAGAAGTCATCCATGAAAACCTCAACAATCTTTTCACAAAAGTCAGAGAATATAGCGACCATACATCTTTGAAAGGTAGCAGGTGCATTACATAAGCCAAAAGGCATACGTCTTGTCCTCACCAGAGTGGGTAACAGGTATTTGGGAGAAACCAGAATAACCATCTAGAAAGCAGAAGTGTGTGTGTTTAGACAATCTTTCTAGCATTTGGTCAATAAAAGGCAAAGGGTAATGATCTTTCCTAGTGGCTTTATTCAATTTCCTAAAATCAATTACCATCCTATAGCCAGTAATAATCGTGTGTGGGATCAACTCATCTTTGTCATTAGGGACAACGGTAATACCTCCCTTCTTAGGGACGTAATGCACCGGACTTACCCAATCACTATGAGAAACATGATAGATAATACCTGCTTCCAGGAGCTTTAGTATTTCTTTTCTTACTACCTCTTCCATCTTAGGGTTAATCTCCGTTGATGATCAGCAACTGGTTCGGAATCAGGATCGGTTTTAATTTTATGCTGGCATAGAGTAGGACTAATGCCCTTAAGATCATCAAGAGTATATCCAATAGCAGCACGGTGCTTCCTCAGAGTTTTCAATAATTTCTTTTCTTCATGCTCTGAAAGGCTCGCACTAATGATAACATGATATATCTGTTTTTCATCAAGATAAGCATACTTAAGAGTATCAGGCAACTGTTTAAGCTCGAACACAGGATCACCCTTTGGTGGGGGTGGATCTCCAAGCAGTTCAACAGGCAAATTATTCTCAAGGATAGGATGCTGTTCAAATATAACTCTATCTATCTCATTCCTTTCATCCATATGCATATGATTTTCATGCTCAAGCAAGTATTGCTCTAAAGGATCAGTAGGAGGCACAACAATAGAAGCTAGGGAAATAATTTCATCCTTACTAGACAATTCTTTTTCATGAGGTTGTCTACCAAACTTGGAGAAATTGAATTCATGTGACACACCTTCAAAGCCAACAGTGATAGTTTGCTTCTCACAGTCAATATGAGCATTGACAGTATTGAGGAAAGGTCTGCCAAATATGATGGGACAGAAGCTATCTTGTGTGGTAGCAAGAACGAGAAAATCAGCACGATACTTAGTTTTACCACACAAGACTTCAACATCTCTAACAATTCCCAAAGGGTAGATAATATCTCTATTGGCAAGCTGAATAGTAACATCAATAGGTTCCATCTCGACAGGTGCAATCTCGTCTTTAATTTCATCATATAAAGATTGAGGTATTGCACTAACACTAACAGCCACGTCACATAAACCATGATAACAATGATCTCCTATCTTAACAGAAACAACGGGTATGCCAACAACAGGCCTATGTTTGTCTCTAGGTTAGGTTTAGCAATTCTAGGAGCATCTTCACAGAAGTGAATATCATGCCCATCAACATTGTCGGACAGGAGATCTTTGATAATAGCAATGCTAGGTTCAACTCTAATTTGCTCAGGGGGTGTAGGTGTTCTAATGTAGCCCCTATGTATCACAGTTGAAGCTTTAGAATGATCCTTTATTCTAACAAGAAACCTGGTTTCTCAATGTAAGCACTAGGAACAATAGGATCATTATAAGCAATGACTTTCTCTTCAACTGGATTGCGTTTAACTGCATTGACTTCTATCGGAGGATGATATTTAAACCACTTCTATTTAGGGAGATTAATATGAGCAGCAAATGATTCACATAATGAAGCTACTATCTCACAGTCAAGTCCATGTTTAGCGCTAAAATCACAAAAAGTATTTGTTTCAATGAAGGATTTAACGCAACCGAACTTAAGATTCATACCAGACTCCTTACCTTCATAAAAACTCCCAATCTTCAGAGTTGCGTTTAATTCTTTCCAATAATTTCCATTTGAAGTCAATATCTCTCTTCATAAAAGAACCTTTACAAGAAGTGTCAAGCATGGTGCGATTATCATGAGAAAGCCGAGCATAGAAGTTCTGAATAATAATTTCTCTCAAGAGCTCATGGTTGGGGCATGAATATAACATTGACTTAAGCCTCCCCCAAGCTTGAGCGATGCTTTCCCTATCACGAGGCCAAAAATTATAAATATAATTCCGATCACGATGTACTAGATGCATAGGATAAAACTTTTGATGAAATTCCAATTTCAATCGGTTGTAGTTCCATGATCCAGTACCATCCTATAGCCTATACCATGTTAATGCTTTATCCCTCAAAGATAAGGGAAAGACCTTCTTCTTGACCTCATCCTCGGGCAAACCTGCAAGCTTAAATAAACCACAAACTTCATCTACATAGATTAGATGCAATTCTGGATGTGATGTTCCATCTCCTGAAAAAGGATTAGCCAACAGTTTCTCTAGCATACCCGAAGGAATTTCATAACAAATATTTTTAGTAGGTGCAGCAGGTTGAGGAGTGACTCCTTGTGCTTATGTTCGGGGTGAGGATACCCCGAACAAGCTCCTCAAAGGATTAGTTTCCATAGTGACAAGTGACAATACATTTCATCACACTATATAAATGTTTCCTTACCAAATTCCACTTACCAAAGGCGCTTCACTCCCCGGCAACGGTGCCAGAAAAGAGTCTTGAAGACCCACAAGTATAGGGGATCTATCGTAGTCCTTTCGATAAGTAAGAGTGTCGAACCCAACGAGGAGTAGAAGGATCTGACAAGTGGTTTTCAGCAAGGTATTCTTTGCAAGCAGTGAAATTATCGGTAACAGAAAGTTGTGTGATAAGATGATCCGTAGCAAGTAGCAAGTAGCAAAAGTAACAAAGGTGCAGAAAGATGGCCCAATCCCTTTTGTAGCAAAGGACAAGCCTGGACGAACTCTTATAGGAGGTGAAGCGCTCCCGAGGACACATGGGGATTTCTGTCAAGCTAGTTTTCATCAAGTTCATATGATTCGCGTTCGCCACTTTGATAGTTTGATATGTGGGTGGACCAGTGCTTGGGCTCTACCCTTACTTGGACAAACATCCCACTTATGATTAACTCCTCTCGCAATAATCCGCAACTACAAAAGAAGAATTAAGACTAAGTCTAACCATAGCATTAAACTAGTGGATCCAAATCAGCCCCATATGGAGCAACGCATAAACTAGGGCTTAAGCTTCTGTCACTCTAGCAACCCATCATCTATTTATTACTTCCCAATGCCTTCCTCTAGGACCAAATAATGGTGAAGTGTTATGTAGTCGACGTTCACATAACACCACTAGAGGAAAAACAACATACAACGCATCAAAATATCGAACGAATACCAAATTCACACGACTACTTATAGCAAGACTTATCACATGTCCTCAGGAACAAAAGTTACTACTCACAAAGCATAATTATGTTCATGAACAGAGAGGTATTGAATAGCATCAAAGATCTGAACATATAATCTTCCACCGAGTAATCCAACTAGCATGAACTACAAAGAGTAATTAACACTACTAGCAACCTTACAAGTACAAATTGGAGTTGCGAGACGGAGATTGGTTAGAAGAGATGAACTAGGGTTTGGAGATGAGATAGTGCCGATGAAGATGTTGATGGAGATGAGTCCCCTCCGATGAGAGGAGTGTTGGTGATGACGATGGCGACGATTTCCCTCTCTGAGACGGAAATTTCCCCGGCAGGACGGCCCTGCCGGAGCTCTAGATTGGTTCTGCTCAAGTTCCGCCTTGTGGCGACGGCTGATACATCTCCGTCGTATCTACTTTTCCAAACTCTTTTGCCCTTGTTTTGGACTCTAATTTTCATGATTTGAGCGGAACTAACTTGGACTAACGCTGTTTTCAGCAGAATTGCCCTGGTGTTGTTTTTGCGCAGAAATAAAAGTTCTTGGAATGACCTGGAAATTTACGGGGAATTTTTGTGGAATATATAAAAAATACTGGCGCAAGAATCAAGGGAGGAAGTGGAGCGTGGAGCCCACAAGCCCACCAGGCGCGAGACCCCCTGACCGCGCCTGGCAAGCTTGTGGGGCCCACGTTGCTCCACCGCCTCCAATCTCACGTCTATTTAGTCCCTTTCGCCCCGAAAAAAAATCAAGGAGAAGAGTTCATCACGTTTTACGATACGGAGGCGCCGCCACCTCGTGTTCTTCCTCTGGAGGGCAGATCTGGAGTTTGTTCTGGGCTCCGGAGAGGGGAAATCATCGCCATCGTCATCACCAACCTTCCTTCATCGCCAATTCCATGATGCTCTTCACCGTTCGTGAGTAATCTCATTGTATGCTTGCTGGACGGTGATGGGTTGGATGAGATCTATCATGTAATTGAGTTAGTTTTGACGGGGATTGATCCCTAGTATCCACTATGTTCTGAGATTAATGTTGCTACTACTGTGTCATGCTTAATGCTTGTCACTAGGGCCCGAGTGCCATGATTTCAGATCTGAACCTATTATGTTGTCGTCAATATATGTGTGTTCTTGATCCTATCTTGCAGGTTGTAGTCACCTACTATGTGTTATGACCCGGCAACCCCGGAGTGACAATAGCTGGAACCACTCCCGGAGATGACCATAGTATGAGGAGTTCATGTATTCACCAAGTGTTAGTGCGTTGGTCCGGTTCTTTATTAAAAGGAGAACCTTAATATCCCGTAGTTTTTATTAGGACCCCACTGCCACGGGAGGGATGGACAATAGATGTCATGCAAGGTCTTTTCCCTAAGCACGTATGACTACATACGGAATACATGCCTACGTTACATTGACGAACTGGAGCTAGTTACATATCTCTCCGTGTTATAACTGTTGCATGATGAATAGCATCCGGCATAATCATCCATCACCGATCCAATGCCTACGAGTCTTTTCCTACTGGTCCTTGTTATGTTACTTTGCCGCTACTACTGTCACTGCTGCTACTGTTACTTTGCCGCTACTGCTGTCACTACTGCTACTGTTACTCTGTTGCTACTGCTGTCACTTTGCTGCTACTAGTTACTGTTGCTACTGTTGCTATCACACTACCTTGCTACTGATACTTTGCTGCAGATACTAAATCTTTCAGGTGTTGTTCAATTGACAACTCAACTGCTAATACTTGAGAATATTCTTTTGCTTCCCCTTGTGTCGAATCAATAAATTTGGGTTGAATACTCTACCCTCGAAAACGGTTGCGATCCCCTATACTTGTGGGTTATCAAGACTATTTTCTGGCGCTGTTGCCGGGGAAGCATAGCTATATTATCTCTATCACTTGGGATTTACGTCTTCTGATCACTATGAGGAAGCCGAAAGATCCAAGAACTAAAGTCTTGCCCTCAACTACGAGGACAGGTAAGGAACTGCCATCTAGCTCTGCACTTGATTCACCTTCAATTATGACTAAGTTTGCGACACCACCTCGTGCTAGAAATCTTGATATGTCGCCTGTGCTTGATGATGCTACATCTGCTGACCATGATGCTTATGATGATGCTATGCTTGATACTGCTTTGCCACTTGGTGCATTGCTTGTTGCACAAATTGCTAGAGTTGCTGCTAGATGTGATGATACTTCTGAAACTGCTGATACTATTGAAGTAGAACCTGCTATTATGCCTGATATGCCTGATATGCCTAAGTGTTATGTTATGGAGGGAGAGATAGCTGAGGATTTTCTTGCATGTAAGGATAGCTATGATGTTGAGAATTTACTGCGCAAGTGGAAAGAAAAATCTCTGAACGCTAGGATGAAATACGACCCGAAGTTTGCTAATTCGCCTATCTTTGTGACTGATAAGGATTATGAATTCTCTGTCGACCCTGAGTTAATAACTTCGGTCGAATCTGATCCTTTTCACGGTTATGAGTCTGAAACGGTTGTAGCCCATCTTACCAAACTGCACGATATAGCCACCCTATTCACTAGTGAGGAAAAGATCTGCCACTACTATATCCTCAAACTGGTTCCTTTCTCGCTAAAGTATGATGCTAAGACTTGGTTCACTTCTCTTGTTCCTGGTTGTGTGCGTAGCCCCCATGATATGGTCTACTACTTCTCTGAGAAATATTTCCCTGCCCATAAGAAGCAAGCTGACTTGCAGGAAATATACAACTTTGTGCAAGTTGGACAAGAGAGTCTCCCACAAGCTTGGGGGAGGCTCGTCCAGCTACTGAATGCTTTGCCTGATCACCCTCTTGAGAAGAATGAAATACTTGATATCTTCTATAATGGACTTACCGATGCTTCCAAAGACCACCTAAATAGTTGTGTCGGTTGTGTTTTTAGGGAACGAACTGTAGAACAAGCTGAGATCCTATTGAATAACATTTTGTGCAATGAGAATGCTTGGACTATTCTCGAACCACCTCAAAAGCAAACTCCTAAGAAAAGAGGTATTCTATTCCTCAGTCCTGAAGATATGCAAGAAGCTAAGAAATCTATGAAAGAGAAAGGCATTAAATCTGAAGATGTCAAAAATCTACCACCTATCGAAGAGATCCATGGTCTTGATAACCCGATACAGGTAGTAGAAGTAAATTCTCTTCATAGATTCGATGAGAGTGATATTCCTTTTGATAAACCTGCTAGCTTATGCCTGGATGAATTTGATAATTTTGTTGCCAAAAACAGAGTTTCAATGATTATGTTAGCAGACAATTGGAACAGAATGCTCGTATGCTTAATCATTTAAGTGCTTGTGTGGACAGAAACGTCAATGATCTTAAGCTTCTGAGTAAGCATGCCTCTATGGTTACTACTCAGGTAGAACAAGTACTTAAGGCTCAAAATGACTTGCTCAATGAGTTGAATGACAATTCTGTTAGAGTTGCCACTAGAGGCGGTAGAATGACCCAGGAACCTTTGTATCCCGAGGGTCATCCTAAGAGAATTGAACAAGATTCTCAAGGAGTTAGCACTGATGCACCTAGTCATCCTAGGAAGAAGAAGAAAGATGATAGGAACTTGCACGCTAGCAATCTTGTTGCTGCTACACCTGAGAGTCCAAACGATGTCTGTGTCTCTGATGCTGAAACACAATCTGGTGATGAACATGAGCCTAATGATGATACAAATTGTGATGTTCATGATGATGCTCAACTTGGCAATGATAAGGATGTGGGGATTGAACCTGTTGATCTTGATAACCCACAGCATAAGAATAAGAGATACGATAAGAACGACTTTTCTGCTAGGAAGCATGGTAAAGAAAGGGAACCATGGGTTCAGAAACCCATGCCTTTCTTCCCAAACCATCCAAGAAAAAGGATGATGAGGATTTTGAGCGATTTGTTGAAATGATTAGACCTGTCTTTCTGCAAATGCGTTCGACAGATATGCTCAAAATGTCTCTGTATGCTAAGTACATGAAGGATATTGTGACTATTAAGAGGAGGAAACCTGAGGTTGAGATTTCCACCATGCTTGCTAACTATACCTTCAAGGGTGGAACTCCTAAGAAACTAGGTGATCCCGGAGTGCCCACTATACCTTGCTCCATTAAAGGCAACTACGTTAGAACTGCTTTATGCGACCTTGGAGCCGGTGTTAGTGTTATGCCTCTTTCTCTTTATCGTAGACTTGAACTGGATAAGTTGACACCCACTGAAATCTCTCTGCAAATGGCCGACAAATCAACTGCTTTCCCTATCAGCATTTGCGAGGATGTATCTCTTGTGGTTGCTAACGTCACTATCTTAACAGACTTTGTTATTCTGGATATTCCCGAGGACGATGCCATGGCGGTCATCCTTGGAAGACCCTTTTTAAACACTTCAGGGGCTTTTATAGATTGCAATAAAGGCAATGTCACTTTCCATGTAAACGGTAATGAGCATACGTTGCACTTCCCGAAGAAACAATATCGAGTACATGGCATCAATGCTATCGAAAAAACTTCATCGATTCTTATTGGGAGCTTTGAATGCCCTATACCTCCTGTCAAGATGAAGTATGATTTGATTGTTGGGATATTCATATCCCCATTGAGGTGACCTAGTGACTATTCGAAAATTCTTCGTTCTCTTCTTCGATTCGAAAAAGTTTGTCAAGGAGACTTGATCAACCTCATTGACGGATTTCTTTCGATGACCATGAGATGGATGAATCGAGGAGTCACAAACCTCTGTTCCAAGCTTTCACCTTCGGTTGCTTAGAAGAAAAATGATAGATTTAGTTTAGTTTTCCCCATTTTCTGCTTTTAGCGTCCTGTAGAAAAGTACCCCGAAAATAAAAGTTCTCCGAATGTCCTGAATATCAAGTATGATTTTTTCTGGAGTTTTTGAAAAATACTGAGACAGAGAGCTAGTCAGGGGGCTGCACTAGTGGGCCACAAGCCCTAGAGGCGCGGGCACCACCTGGCCGCGGCTACCAGGCTTGTGGGGCCCACGTGCACCCCCTCCACTCATTCTAGCTCCCATCTGCTTCTCCTACCTCCAGAAAAAAACGTTTTGCAGCTCAAACCCGTGTTCTTGCTCTTCTTGCTGGGATTTTCGATCTCCTTGTGCAAAGCACCATTCACCAAACTATTTTGGGGAAATTACTCCTTCGTAAGTGACTCCTCCATTGGTCCAATGAGTTTTTGCTCCAGTGCCTTATACTTCGCGTATTTTTGCTGCCTTGGTGACCCTGTTCTTGAGCTTTGCATGCTAATTTTAGCTGGTCCCAAGTAGTTTTGATGCGTGATATGGCCTCTAGGCACTTGTGGGAGTAGTTGCTACGAGTTTCGTTGGGCCTTATTCACTTTTCCTTAGAATCACTAAAATTTCAGAAATTTTCAGAGATAGAAAAAGGAAAAAATGAGGAGGTTCTTAAGAGGCTCTTCAAGTCGTGACCCCAAGGATGATGGGAATCAGAAGAAGAAACCCAAGTATCCGGTCCCCCGAGTTGCAGAAGTTCGAGCGTGCGAGTGGCCAAGCGATGTGTTCTTACGCGCCGCCGGACTTTATGAGGACTTTTATTACTTGGTGGAGGACGCAGGCCTTACCGCCTTCGTCGAAGATAAGTGTCCGCAATACCTCCTCCTCACTAATATTTTCGTGCAAAGCTTTAACTTCTATCCAAGGAAGAATCTCCTATGGTTGAGTTCAAATTATATGATATCCCCCAGCGCATGTCACTTCAGGATTTTTGCAATTTTTGCAAATTACCTTATGTTGGGGATATTCATGAACCTCGTCCACGGGACTTGGAGGCTTTCATAGATACTATTGCTGTAGGAGAGGAGAGAGGAGTGTCTTGCGCCAGAGCTGCTAGCATACATTTTCCCGTGCTTCGGTACTTCTCACTATTCGTGGGAAAATGTTTGATTGGCCATGGGAAAGTTGGGTCCCTTAGCTCCCCAGATCTTGCGGTCTTGCACGAAGCCCTTTATAATGATAAAACTTATAGCTTGGGCGCTATAGTAGCTCAACAGTTGAACACGAACCGTTCTAAAGGCGTTGTCTATGGATGTGTCTATGCTACTCATCTTGCCAGACATTTTGAGATACCTATTAGACTGGACGAGGAAGAAGAGATTCTTCTTCCTGAGAGATATCTAGATTATGATAGCATGGTTCACCATGACTTTCTTGATAGAGATATAAATAGAAGGATGATTTATAACCTGATATTTAGTCAGGGTACTCGTGAGACTATTACTTTGCCTGCTCCCTCTTTGTTCAATCTTCATGCATGCAGGTACATTATTATGCCCTCGGACATCTACGCATATTGGGGCATAGCCCAACCACAGATGCCCGTGCCCGAGCCACGAGTCGAGTACCAGACACCGGTTTATCAGTGGGAGTGAGAGGATCTCACACAGCAGTGGCACCCTCAGTACACTCCAGAGTACCCCGGAACCGATTATTTCCCTCCTTGGGAGTAGACCAACTTAGGCCAAAAGCCTAAGCTTCGGGGAGTACGTGTTTCTCACCGACTTTACATTCTTCCTTACGCTTTCACTTTGTTAGTCGGTGTTCACACTTTGCCACTGTATCATCCATGCTAGTTTGTTTCTTTTTCTCGTTTTCTTTTGTGTGTTTGTCTAGTTTGAGAAAAACCCAAAAATATTTTATTGTTCTTCTTTTGCTTGTTGGGAGCTTTCCCGGGTAAATACTTTTCTTTTTCTTTGGGGCAAGGTAGTGGACCATGGTTATAATGTTTAGTGGCTCTCGCATGCATATCTGTTTATCTGTCAAAGAGCCATATTACTTTGTCTTCTCCTTTGTGTTGCCTGCTGATTCCAGCTTAGTCCAATGCACGATCACTCTTATTATTGTTCACATCATTCGGTCGTGCAAGTGAAAGGCAATAATGACGATATATGATGAAGTGACTGAGCCTGGAAAAGCTGGTATGAACTCGATCTATTTTGTTTTTGTAAATATGACTAGCTCATCGTTCCTGATTCAGCTTTGTTGTGAGAGAAACATGATTGCAATGACAACTTAGAGATCATAGTTTCTGATGCCATGCTTAATTAGCTAGGATCTTATAATGGTTTGTCTTGGATGCCAACATGAATTTTGAGATGACTGTGATGTAGCATGATAGGATGGTACCCTCCTTTGTATGATTCAAGTGGCTTGACGTGGTGCATGTTTACGCATGTAGTAGAAACAAAATCAACATAGCCTCTATGATATCCATTTTCATGGTGATTTATGTCCTACTCATGCTTGCACTCGATGTTGATTAATCTCAATGCATTTTGATGACTGTTGTCGCTCTCTAGTTGGTCGCTTCCCAGTCTTTTGTTAGCCTTCACTTGTACTAAGCGGGAATACTGCTTGTGCATCCACTTCCATAAACCCAAAGTTGTTCCATACGATTCCACCATACCTACCTATATGCGGTATCTACCTGCCGTTCCAAGTAAATTTGCATGTGCCACTCTCTAAACCTTCAAGAAATAATATGTTTTGCATGCCCGAACCGCTCATGTGGTGACAGGGGGCTACCAGTATCTTCCATGCTAGGCGTGTTATCCTTGATATGTGTTTATTCACTATCACTCATGAGAAAGGGGCCGGTAATTGGAATGCCCAGTTCCATGCTGAAATCAAAAAAGATAATTGCAAACAAAACTCCCCTGGATTGTTGTTGGTATGGACGACACCCGAGTATTCGGCTAGTCATGGAGTGTGATTGATCGGTGGTGGGGGAGTCAAAACTTTACTTTTTTGTTTGGGAACCGCCTATAGCATGTGTAGCGTGGAAGATGGTGAAAACTCTTAGTCATTGCGTTGACAATGAAAGCATGCCACCCAAAATTATTATCTCTGTTTTAAAAGCCTGAGCTCTGGCACCTCTGCAAATCAATGCTTCCTTCTGCGAAGGGCCTTTCTATTTATGTTTCTGTTGAGTCATCCTCTTCTTATAAAAGCACCAATTAGAGAGCACCTCTGTCATTTTTATGCTTTGCTTTTGACTGATATTGAGTATGACTGTGACTGGATCTTCTTTATCATGAATTACAATGTTTAGTTGCCCTTGGTCTTTGAAGGTGCTCTGCATTTATGTTTTGCGGTCTCAGAAAGAGCTAGCGAGATACCACCTCTTCGTACCACTTCATGATTGTTTTGATTGAAGTGTTGACGTTTGAAACTTATTATTATTTGCTCGCTAGTTGATTATGCCATTGATATGAGTTTACCGTGAGACCTAGATGTTATTTTCTTATGTGGTTAGCTTGTGAACTTGCTGAAGTTCTGGATATGAGTTAGACATAGTTGTAACAACAAGATCAAACATATTTCGTAGAAGTTTTTCTTTTGTCTCTTTCAGTTTGTCAATTGAATTACTTGAGGACAATAAAGGTTTTAAGCTTGGGGGAGTTGATACGTCTCCGTCGTATCTACTTTTCCAAACTCTTTTGCCCTTGTTTTGGACTCTAATTTGCATGATTTGAATGGAACTAACCCGGACTAACGCTGTTTTCAGCAGAATTGCCATGGTGTTGTTTTTGCGCAGAAATAAAAGTTCTCGGAATGACCTGGAAATTTACAGGAAATTTTTGTGGAATATATAAAAAATACCGGCGCAAGAATCAACGGAGGAAGTGGAGCGTGGAGCCCACAAGCCCACCAGGCGCGGGCCCCCTGGCCGCGCCTCGCACGCTTGTGGGGCCCACGCTGCTCCACCGCCTCCAATCTCAGCTCTATTTAGTCCCTTTCATTCAGAAAAAAATCAAGGAGAAGAGTTCATCGCGTTTTCCGATACGGAGGCGCTGCCACCTCCTTTTCTTCCTCTGGAGGGCAGATGTGGAGTCCGTTCTGGGCTCCGGAGAGGGGAAATCGTCGCCATCGTCATCACCAACCTTCCTTCATCGCCAATTCCATGATGCTCTTCACCGTTCGTGAGTAATCTCGTCGTAGGCTTGCTGGACGGTGATGGGTTGGATGAGATCTATCATGTAATCGTGTTAGTTTTGACGGGGATTGATCCCTAGTATCCACTATGTTCTGAGATTGATGTTGCTACTACTTTGCCATGCTTAATGCTTGTCACTAGGGCCCAAGTGCCATGATTTCAGATCTGAACCTATTATGTTGTCGTCAATATATGTGTGTTCTTGATCCTATCTTGCAAGTTGTAGTCACCTACTATGTGTTATGACCCGGCAACCCCGGAGTGACAATAGCCGGAACCACTCTCGGAGATGACCATAGTATGAGGAGTTCATGTATTCACCAAGTGTTAATGCATTGGTCCGGTTCTTTATTAAAAGGAGAAACTTAATATCCCGTAGTTTCCATTAGTACCCCGCTGCCACGGGAGGGATGGACAATAGATGTCATGCAAGTTCTTTTTCCTAAGCACGTATGACTACATATGGAATACATGCCTACATTACATTGACGAACTGGAGCTAGTTACATATCTCTCCGTGTTATAACTGTTGCATGATGAATAGCATCCGGCATAATCATCCATAACCGATCCAATTCCTACGAGTCTTTTCCTACTGGTCCTTGTTACGTTACTTTGCCGCGACTTCTGTTACTGCTGCTACTGTTACTTCGCCGCTACTGCTGTCACTGCTGCTACTGTTACTCTGTTGCTACTGCTGTCACTTTGCTGCTACTGGTTACTGTTGCTACTGTTGCTATCACACTACCTTGCTACTGATACTTTGCTGCATATACTAAATCTTTCAGGTGTGGTTGAATTGATAACTCAACTGCTAATACTTGAGAATATTCTTTGGCTTCCCCTTGTGTCGAATCAATAAATTTGGGTTGAATACTCTACCCTCGAAAACTGTTGCGGTCCCCTATACTTGTGGGTTATCAGCGGCGGCTCCTCCCGAAAGCCTCCTTATGATTTTTTCTGGAACGAAACCCTCCATATAGCAAAAGATGAGCGCCGGAGGGGCAACAGGGGGCCCACAAGCCACCCAGTCCCGGCCAGGGGGTAGGCCTGGCCTGGCAGGCTTGTGGCCTCCTGGTGGCTCCCCTCCGGTACTTCTTCCGCCCAATATTTTTCATAAAATCCAAAATAATTCTTCGTTGATTTTCACGGCTTTTGGAGTTGCGCATAATAGGTATCTCAAACTTGCTCCCCTTTCAGACCAGAATTCCAGCTGCCAGCATTCTCCCTCTTCATGTAAACCTTATAAAATAAGAGAGAAAAGGCATATGTATTGTACCGTAAAGTGTAATAACAGCCCATAAAGCGGTAACTATCAACATAAAAGCATGATGCAAAATGGACGTATCATATAGCCATGTAACCTTTTGTATTTACCCCATTGTATAAGGGGTTTCCTGCATATTGTACACTTGTACATGTATATATACTGGCCTTTGGCCTCCTGGAAATACAAGTTGCATATTTCCTAACATGGTATTGGAGCCTAGGTTCTTTTAGCACACACAACTCATGCTTTTCCCGATCCATTGCACAGCTGCACAACGACGTCTTGTGGTTGTCTCTCGCTGGAGATTGCCCTATTCGTGGTGAGTCCTATTCCAACTGCTCCCTGGTCCCGCTGGAACACGTCGCCGGATCGTTTTCTGGATCTCCCGCTCGTTCCTCGTTCCGGTACATATACTGCCATCAATCCATCTGGTGATCTCCCTCTGGTTCCTGGTTCCTGGTTCAATCGAGCATTGGTTCGTGTTCTCCTCACCCTAGTCCGTCGGATCCCGCCGCCGTCTCGCCATCCCCTCACCCCAGTCCGCCGGGTCCCTCCGTCGCCTCGCCGGATCCTCGCCCCAATCCATGAGATCCCGCTGCCGTCTCGCCAGATCCGCCGTCGTCTCACCAGACTCAACCGCCTTTTTGTCGGATACCTACTGCTGCCTGATCCCATGGCCTCCTCTGCTTCCGGCTGGCCAACTGCACCAATGTGCTTCTGTTTGCTGCCTGTTGACCAAAAAGATGTCTTCATCGTTAGGCCATGTGGGTGTTCCTCGCTGTCCGATGATCTTTGATGGTACCAACAACATTGAGTTTGTTGGCTTCATGAACATTCATATGCATGGTCTTTGTCTTTGGGGCTTTCTTTCTGGGGAGGTTCCCAGCCCGCCTTGTCTAATTTCTCCTGTGGCTCCTACTCTGCCGGCGCCATTGGTTCTTGCTGCGGATGCTTCTCAGGCTGTGAAGGATGCAGCTAAGCTTGCTGATGACGCTACTGTTAGTGCTTATGATGAGCAAGTTTCGACTTATGAGGAAGCTCTTTCTACTTATCATGAGGCTCTATCTTCTTACACACAGTGGCTTTGATGATGATGCTCGCGCTACAACCATTCTCACTGCTAGTGTTCTGCCCCAGTTTGCCTATGAGGATTTGGGCTTTCCTACAATATCTGAGATGTGGACCCGTATCCGTCATCGCTATCAACCATGTGGTGATGGTCCATACTTGTCTGTGGTCTGTCAGGAGCATGCTCTTCAGCAGGGTGACTCCACTGTTGATGGTTTTTATGCACAAAGTTCTGCTATCTGCGTCATCTTGATTCTCTTCGCACCGCTTGTTGTCACACTTGTCAGTGTGCAAGGTTGTGCGGGCTGATTTGGAGTTTTGTCATGTCTACGAGTTCTTATCTTGGCTGTGTAAGGAGTTTGAGCCCCGACGTGCTTAGTTGTTTGCTCGTGGTCGTATCTCCCTCATGGAGGCTCTTTCTGAGATTGGTGCCGAGGAGGCTCGCCTACGTGGTGCTGGTTTACTTGAGGTTCCCTCTATGCTTGCTGCTCGAGCTCATGTGATGTCGCGTGCTGCACCGACTCCATCCCGTTCTAGTGCTTCTCCGCTCTTTCCTACTCCTACGAGAAGTCAGGGTCGTTCTCGTCCTCACTGTGGCTACTGCAATATGGATGGTCATGTTGAGTCTCAATGGTTCCAGAAGAATCGCCACCTATGTAAGGCGCGATCATCCTCTTCAGAGGCCTCTACTTCGACATCTTCCGCCACAACCTTGACTGACCAGGATATTTTGAGGCTTAAGCGTCTGCTTGCTGCTTCAGGCTCTTCTTCGATGGGTACTACAGGTTCTATGACTAATCCTTCCCATAGTGAGCAACCACCCTCTACATAGTCAGGTACATCCTCGTGGGTTCTGGACTCCGGAGCTTCTTTTCATATGTCTTCTCATTCTTCAAATTTGTCCTCTCTTAGATCGCTTGAGTTTCCTATTCATGTACTCACTGTTGATGGTACTCCTGTTTCTGTTGCTAGTCGAGGCAATCTTACAACGCCTTCTTATTATGTTTCTGATGTTGCTCATGTTCCTCAACTTACCATGAATCTTTTTTCTACTGGTCAACTTACTAATTCTGGTTGTCGCGTCATCCTTAATGTTGACTATTTTCTATTCAGGATCGTCGAACGCACACTTTAGTTGGGGCCGGCCCTCGCCGCCGTGACTTTCATGGTCTTTGGGAGCTTGATTGGCTTCATGTTCCTTCCGCTGCCACCACTATCGCCAGTCCATCCGCTTCCGTCGCTTGAGCTACCGGCTCCTTCCAGCAGTGGCATCATCGACTTGGTCTTCTTTGTGGTTCTCATTTATCATCTTTATTTTTGTCAAGGCCTTCCGGGGTCTGTCGCCGGAGATGTCTCTTTAGAGTGTCAGGGTTGACGGCTTGGCAAACAGATTCAGTTGCCATACCCTATCAGTGAGTCAATGTCCCACCGTCCTTTTGATTTAGTCCACTCCAATGTATGGGTTCCGGCTCACTTCGGTTCGAAAGGGGTCATCGATACTATATTATTTTTATAGATGATTTCTCTCGTTACACCAGGCTATATTTTATGACTTCTCGCGGTGAAGTTCTATCCATATATAAGCGTTTTGCTGCCATGGTTCACACTCAGTTCTCTTCACCTATTCGTGTTTTTCGTGATGACTCCACTGGCGAGTATATTTCCAAGATTTTTTGCGGTGTTCTTTCTGAGAAAGGGACTCTCTCGGTTCTCTTGTCCTGGTGCTCATGCTCAGAATGGCATGGCTGAGCGCAAGCATCGTCACCTTCTTGAGATGGCTCGTGCATTGATGATCCCCGCCTCTCTCCCGCCTCACTTTTGGGCTGAGGCCATGTCGACCTCCACCTATCTCATCAATATTCAGCCGTCCGCTGTTCTACAGGGTGGTGTTCCTTTCGAGCGTCTTTTTGATCGTTCTCTTGATTATTCGATGCTTCGTTTGTTTGGTTGTGTTTGCTATGTTCTTCTTGCCCCTCGCGAACACACCAAACCGACCACTCAGTCTGTTGAGTGTGTCTTCTTAGGCTATAGTGATGAACATAAGGGCTATTGTTGTTGGGATCCTATCGGTTGTTGGATGCGTATTTCTCAGGATGTGACTTTTGATGAGTCTCGTCCCTTCTACCCGCGTCCATTTTCCTCAACTTTTTCCATGGAGGATATCTCTTTCCCCATTTTTCCTGACACACCTATCACTCCTGTCGAGCCTTTGTCTATTCGTCCTGCTAACTCTACTTCTCCACCTATTGCCGATTTGCCGCCACCATCTCCCACGGTTTCCTCTTCTACCATATCACTGGATTCTGCTCCTTCATCCCCGGTGACTTCATCTCAACTCACCGATTCTACCTTGACGATTCCTCCTCGTCTCCTTCCATCTTTTCCTCAGTATTATACTCGTCGTTCCCATAATATGTATGCATCTACTGATGTGTCCTCCTCCTCGTCTTAGCCTACCTATGGCTTGCATCCTCATCCGCTTCTGCCTGTTGACCGCCTTGGTTTTCCACTGCTGGTGCTACTGTTCTTGAGCCGACTTCTTATTGTCAGGCTATTGTTCATCCTGAATGGCAGTTTGCAATGGCAGGGGAGATTGCTTCTCTTGAACGCATGGGTACATGAGATCTTGTTTCTCTTCCTCCACGTGTTCGCCCCATCACTTGTAAGTGGGTCTACAAGGTTAAGGCTCCCTCCCATGGTTCTTTTGAGCGTTACAAACCTTGCCTTGTGGCTCGTGCCTTTCAGCAAGAGCATGGTCGTGATTACGACGAGACTTTTGCTCCTGTGTCCCATATGACCACTATTCGTACACTTCTTGTCGTGGCCTCTACACGCCACTGTTCTGTATCTCAGCTTGATGTTAAGAATGCATTTCTTAACTATGAGTTGCGTGAGGAGGTCTACATGCTGCCACCACCTGGGTATTATGTTCCTGATGGCATGGTATGTCGCCTTCTTCGCTCTCTCTGTGGCCTTAAGCAAGCCCCCTGTGTTTGGTTTGAGAGTTTTTCCTCTATGGTGCTTGCCGCTGGTTTTTCAGCGAGTGCTCGTGATCCAACATTGTTTGTCCATCTTTCACCTCGTGGTCGGACTCTTCTTTTTATCTACATTCATGACGTGATCATCACTGGCGACGACCCCAAGTATATTGCCTTTGTAGAGGCCCGTCTTAGTAAGCAGTTTCTTATGTCCGATCTTGGATCTTTTCTCTTTTTTCTTGAGATTGAAGTCTATTCTACCTCTGATGGCTTATTTGTTTCCCAGGAAAAGTTTATCCAAGATCTTCTTGCTCGTGCTACTCTTACTGATGAGCGCATTGTTGAGACTCCAATGGAGCTCAAAGTTCACCTCCATGATACTGATGGGGACCCCTTGCGTGATCCAACATGTTATCGTCATCTTGTTGGGAGTCTTGTCTACTTAGTTGTCACTCATTCGTATATCTCTTATCCAGTTCATATTCGGAGTCAGTTTGTCTTTCCTCCCGCTTCAGTTCATTATAGTCACCTCCTTCGTGTTCTCCGATATCTTAGGGGCACGATCTCTCACCACCTATTCTTTCCTCGCTCCAGTTTTTTACAACTTCAGGCCAATCCGGATGCTACGTGGGCTAGTGATCCCTCAGATCGACGTTCACTTTCTGCTTACTGTGTTTTTGGTGGTTCTCTCATTGCTTGGAAGACAAAAAAAAGAGACCGTAGTTTCCCGTTCGAGTGCAGAGGTTGAGTTGCGAGCTATGGCTCTTTTGACCGCTGAGGTGACTTGGTTACGGCGGTTACTTCGGGATATTGGTGTTTCTGTCACTACACTTACTTTACTATTATCCGACAGTACAAGTGCTATTAGCATGACGCGCGATCATTTGAAGCATGAGCTCACCAAAAATATTGGTGTTGATGCTTTCTACATGCGCGCTGGTGTGTAGGATCAGGTTATTGCTCTTCAGTATGTGCCTTCCGAGTTACAGTTGGTGGATTTTCTCATGAAGGCTCAGACTAGAGTGCAACATGGCTTCTATCTCTTCAAACTCAGTGTTGTTAATCCATCATGAGTTTGAGGGGGGTGTTAGAATTATATATATGACCATGTAACCTTTTGTATTTACCCTGTTGTATAAGTGGTTTCTTGCATATTGTACACATGTACATCTATATATTCTGGTCTTTGGCCTCCTGAAAATACAAGTTGCATATTGGATGGGTCAAGACAATCAGAGACATATGTGAATCATGTGATAGTGGTTCAGATGCCCACAACTCCCTTGTTTTCTCCTTGTCTTCGGTTTGCAGGGACAGTTCGACGGACCGATACATACCTACATTGAATGTTCAGACCACACAACCTAAATTTAGATGGACGGTTTCAGATTCGGTGTTGGAGGTGCCCTAACAATACAACACGGTCGTTAATTACGAGATGAAAGAAGAATGTCGTCCATACATCGCGACAACGTCCGGTTCCTTGAGGAGCCAACTGAAGCCAGCTGACAGCTGGTGAACTGCCACGATATTGACTATGAACTCCTTTTCTTTCGACGCCTGCCGCCTTCTCTCGTTTGACATCTTTTTTTTAGAAAAGGAGTGTTACCTCCGGCCTCTGCATCAACACGATGCATATGACCCTTTTATTAAAATAAACAAACGGATCCCGGTCGAACGTAGTCTCGAACAAAGCAGTAAAGAAGCAAAACTAGATCAAAAAGTGCCACAACCGGCAAAACAGGCCTAGATGCATAACCATCTATCCTATTACTGGACCACCATCCAAACCGGTTGAAGATATCCCGCGCTACCATCTCCCATCGGGTAGACCTAGTAACCAAAGGCTCCATGGTTTTCGCAGGAGTGAGTAATGACCACATACGGATCAATGCCGCAACTCTGTGAAGTACCTGCAAAAAATGTATATTCGTATATCTGTCAAAAACCACATCATTCCTACAGTTCCATATAGCCCAAAGAAGTGCACAAACTTCAATTCGAATGTGTCTAGCAATATTTATATCAACTCCATCTAGCCACGCTTCAAATAACGTGTCAATGCTATCCGGAGGTACAATGTTAAAGGCTATACGCACTATGTGCCAAAGAACTCTTGCAAGTGGACATTGGAGAAAGACTAGTAGAACGCCCGTGCGTTGCCACGGGCCGATAAATGGATATATGATGAGCTTCTCACTTCAGGTTTTTATAATTATTATGTCATGGTATGGCTATGGTGTCGTCCCGTTTCAAATCTGCCTATTGTTTCACCTAGTCTGCCTAATTGCCATGGAGAAATTCATAACCCACTTACTAACAAATGAATTTATCACAACTTGCTCGGCTTCAACTCTATCACTCCCTCCAAATCTACAAGTGCTAACTCAAGGTTCCCCAAATTTCCATAGTAATTTCAATCATGCCTAACTTCAAATTAATGTCTTGCAAAATTCTTCACCCCCAAAGTTTTGATAAATTCAAATTTTCCAAAAGCAATGTTTTACATCATAAACCCCCAAGTCCCTCATTTTCTTGTTTTAGTATTGCATGAGAGTTGATACGGATGAAGCCGCACCAAGTTGAGCAAAACCAACAAACTTTAGTAACTATCTACTGGATCTTTTTAGCCATAAGAGTAAGCAAAGCGTCTGAGAATGTCTCATCATGCCAAAATGAAGATTTACAGAATTACAATATGCATGTGTATAACCTATTTGCAAGCAAAAAAATTAATATTACATCAAGATTCGGGCACACGTCAAAGCTGCATAGTGTTCCTTACATGAAAACAATATATGAAATGATTTATTTTAGCTGGATATAGGGGGAAATGATTTATTTTAGATGGATAGGGAGAAATGATCAATGAGGTAAAATTAATATAAAGAGTACACTCTTAAGTAATTATAACAGCTTAGCAAACTTGAAAAAAAACACCCTATTTGTAAATTGTGGAGCAGTATCGTGAGGTTATTTTGTACAAATATCACATTTTTTCCTCAGATGCATCTGATGTCGATCATATGGTATTGATGATATAGCTTTCCGGCCAATTCTGCACGATCTATAGGTCCATAATTTTTTTTTGCGCAAAATCACAATTAGAAAAAATGCCAGATTACAAGTATACATCTCAACCTTAAAGGATGTCTAACCATTTCAGTAATAAAGAGTGTACTGCTGCTAGATAAAAAAAATCATACATTTGTTTGATTAAGATGTGGAAGTTAAAATGTTTGGCCAGATAATGAGCTAAATATGCCGGATAATATGAACCACCCCGAGAACTATTTTACATGGACGATGAGTTTGCTGGGAGTTGCACAAAAATAAGAACATCAGTATAATCAACGGCCATCCTTCCCAGCCTACTTTAAGCTTGCTTAAACCTAGATAAGCATTTGATTAAAAAAAGGTCTGTTTACTAATCCCTATATGAACTCTAGATATAAACACTCTTAAGTATATGAGGCAATTAGATGAAGAGAAATTAGCTTTGTTACAGTACCCTCCGGTGGAGACTACAAGTGGAACAAAATCATATATTACGTCCATTTGTGAGTTGATTTTTAGTTTTCAGCAGAAACAAAAGGAATACAATTTTTTTTCATTGTTGAATATGGACTAAAAAGTCACATATGCATTGGTATTCTGATTCTTGCACAATGGTAATAGCACTATGGACGAAGAAATAGAATCCTGCTGAATGCTCAGTTTGTTACTTGCAAGCAGTAAAAACAGGGTGTATAACAAAAAATTGGTGAAAAACACAACTGAGCAAGAAGCCAAGAACAAACCTTGATTTCTCATGACCATGTATCCCCGAGTGCAACAAAGGCAATGCAATATATCTTATAACCCTTAATCGAATAAGCTTCTCACAAACACAAGTCGTATATAAAGACCAAAATGACCTAACAGGAAAACAAAGCATACATATATGAAATGGAGAAAGAGTCAAATTTGAAAGGTTGCAGCTGCAACCGGTGGAACAGACATACACATTCACTGGATAAATTTTAAAGAAACATTGTGAACCTTTAAAACAAACTGAATTTATTACATGATAACAATTACAGAAATAAAATAAAACATTAAAATTGTCAAAGATCATTGGCAAATTATTTGTAGTAAGTAAGTTAGTAATGGATATAATTTAATCACACACAAAAATAGTTGGAAATAACAATGAAGATTTGAAATTCTAATTGCATCACTGCGGAGGTAGCGAGAACTGAGAATCATACCTAACAATTTTTTTCTCAAAGCACGTATGTACCAACACCTTCAAGGACCAGCAGATTAGCGCCGCTATGCAAAAAGACGGGTCCAGCACCTTCGCTTCTGCTCCCAACCCCATCTCCAACGGGGTCCCTTCCGATCGGGGGCCTCCACATCGACGCCCTGCACAAGTAGTGCACACACGCCTGTCCCCCTCACGACATGCAATAGCATCAGCCCGTGGAAGGCGGCGCCGGGTCTCCACATTGCGTGCAGCTCGAGCAGCCCACGCAAAACTCGAGCGAAATACATGTGCATTGCCACGGGGCGATAAATATAATATGGGTTTATTAGCGAATATATTTAATGAAATGCGCCGAGTACAACATATGTTCAGTTTCCCCACATCCAATATATACATTAGTAATCTCACCCAACATTTAAACATAAATAAGTGTCATAACAGAAGGTCATATTTTTGCTGTCCTAGGTGTAAAGACCGTGTGCAATGTTACGTACCGAGTCTTACCACTTTTGTCTATTTTTGTGGTTACTCTCGTAATCATAGACATTCTATTTTTTTGAAAAAGTCGGGATGGTTGTGCAATTACGCATGCCAAGAAAAAACTGATCAAATTCCATAAGCCAATGAACCTATGCAAAGATAAAACTTAGAACGTGCCTTGCAGTGAACCTTTTTAACTTTTATATGTGCAGACGCACGGTTAATAAACTAATAAATAATCTCATATATATGCACCCTTTCTTCTGCCCACATCATGGTCGCCCCCAAGCTCCTCACCACGCTTGCCTTCCTCATGCATGTTGCTTAGTTTGGGCTTCACCTATGGCAATATTTAAAATAAAACACTGAGCTGCAATAGATAAGCTTGATTCTTCATCATAGATAAGCATTAGAAAAGACGATTACCACATAATTTTGCATGACATAATGATGTGAGCATTAAAAACATTGAATAGAGCCAAACAAGAGAGTTGGTTAATTTAGTAAACTCTCTCATTTCATCAAATGATCTAGTATGTCATAAGACCAAGCAGAATGGCATTTCCAGGAATCTAATGATTACTTATATCCTCCGTACACAATAATAATTGATTGACTTGTTCATCCACAACTTGATTAGTAAGCACCATTGTATAATCATGTGAACTGCAATAAGTGAAACACTGCCGAATCAAGTTAAATTGGGGGAGGAGCGACACCACTGAAAATGTATGAAAATAGACTTTCATTGTGACACTTATTTTTCCCAAATTACAGAAAAGAAATCCCAAGTTACGGAGAAGAAACAACAGAAAACAGAGGTAGCTAGCTCAAAAGTGAAGCAACATTTGATGTATGCATGTACACGCAACATGAAGTAAAGTACAACTTATTCTCTAGATATTTTCCTATTAATGAGACCATCTAGCCAGCAGTAACCAATCCAAAAGGAAGTGGGTGCGTCATGTGTGTGTTTCTGGGAGGATGATGTATGTTTGTGAGATCACATTCTGGCCTAATAATTCCAATTTCTTGAAAACAAAATCCGTGTAACTTCTCAGCACAAATCTAAAGTAAGAACATTCCAGCCTGCACAAATCTAAAGCTGAAGTTGGTTTCCTTGCCACGCCTGCAACAAAAAAAAATTCAATAGAATCAGAAAAATCTAATGCACATACGTGAACATGCTCGTTTAATCTGTAATTCTCTTGTTCGTATGAAATACAAATCTTTTTTCGTTGGTTGCACATCCTAGTAATTGTGATGCGTCCGGTTTGAGCAAAAGAGAGCGAGGAGGCTGGGCCGCTGGGGCATGTGCTGCGCCCTATTTGGAAACCGAGAGACAAAAAAGCCTGTGAGAAAAAACCAGAACGGGAGGTGTTTTTTTTTTGCGAAAATCGGTGGGGTGAAGGACCTTCAGTCGATGGGACGAGTAGCGAACGAACGAAACGACGTACGGACTGCTCCTTTAAGAGTATTAAAAAACCGAACGAAGGTGGAAGACGAAAAAAACCAAGCAGTGGTGGGACGATGGACAAAAAAGACCGGTGAACGCCGGCTATCAACACAAAAATGATTATTTGCACAAGAGAACTAATAGAGCATCCCATATGTATACATATATAAGTAGAAAGAGATCAAGATAGCCTCATTAGTTTATTTATTGAAGGTATGTGCACTGATAAAAATAATCAAACCCTGACCTTGCTACAAACGTTTACCATTCCACACACAGTAATCAAATAGGCAATCTATGAAAACAAGACAAGATTTATTAAATTTGGCATGAACAGACCCTTTAACACAAAGTAGCATATAAACCAATCACCAAAGAGAAAAAAGGCAGTGTTGAGTAGTCATTAATGAATGAGCTATACCCGCATCACCAAAAAAGTGGAAAATTGTTAAAATGAGTTCACTTGTTTACCTAGGTTGGAATTCTAAGACCTCGGCGAGCTTGTTCGCCAAGGTGTAGTTCCATGATCATTTGCCTTATAAATATAGAGTGGCATGATGCGCACCATCATAATTCAGTTCACATTAATTGCAGTACATCCAGCCAACAGCTTGAGGATGCCAAAGATTATGAATGTACTAATTACCAAACTCATTATCCGAATCACTTTAAAACAATGGTCAAAATCCATGAGAAGAGGAACACGTAACTCTTCCATGAGATCAGCCACTCCAGCACCGAACATGTGGAAGATGCAATCGTATTCAACGAGCGAATCATCAATGTTGTCGTGCATAACCCGAGCAGAGATGACCGTGGCACTCGCCCTCATCTAATCACATAACCAAAGAACAAAACAAACAAGATTCAGTGACTAATCCAGAAATTATCGAACAAGGGAAAGTGAATTGATAACAAGTTGTAAGAGCATAAACCACTGCATGGTATATATCACCAATCATCAAACCTGAAGTGTGTTGGTGTGGGAGAGCCACATGATGCCGACAATTGTGATGTACCTGATTGTTGTTGCTAAACATGAGGTGATGTTGCCGTCATCCTATCCAGTCTCCACTTCCACTATTGTTTCACTTAAGATACTTTTAGTACATGCTAAGGGTTTCACATTATAGTTTTATTTAAAAATGGTTCATCATTTTGTTCGATGAGAATTGTTACAGTGATATTTTAACTGTATGTCTAATGATTTAGTAGTGCAACAAAGTTTGCATAGACATTTCAACAGTACTATTTTGAAAAGGATGATAAAAAAAACTAATAGCCACATTCAAGATGCTTTGCTGAGGGATAAAACACAATACAATAGGATGAGAACAAAACACACCAAATTACCAATCGGGCAGACATTACATCTTGCAGCTTCTGTCACATTCATAATCATTATAGCATGGCGATTCTTCACAAGTAAGGGCAGATAATTATAACATAACGCATTGCTATCTCCCAATTTATCTCCTTCATCAGAAGACTGCAAAAACAACAGGTAGAAAGTCAGGAAAAAGACGGACAAAAATACCAATGCCTTTTACAAATGTTGGGTGGTAATTATTGTACATGGCAGTTAATGGGTCCTTCCGAGCTTTGTGAACAACGAGCCAATGAGAGGATAGAAGTGAGATATGAATTACATACACATATAGTTAGCACGAATTATTCCCACTGCTACATGTTAGTCCTGCACGTAGTAAAAATTGGAGCGTATTTGTCCATTAGTTTTTGACAAATGGAGATGTGGAAATAATAACACACCTTTTGTGTCACACTTCGGTGCATAGCAATACACTCCTGATAAAAAAAATGCCAATCTCTTACCATGAATCTCGACTTAAGCCCTACAGTATTTGTCTCAGTGTAATCATCAAAATTAAAAATAATTCTTACTTGTGATCCTGCAAAACATCTTACCTTATAGAGGTCGGCTGAAAGCCACAATCCCGAATATAATCTTCAGAGAAATTTTGTCCAATTGGCTCCAAAGATTGATTACAAAGAAAATTAGAAACCATTCAACAGTTGGTAGCTGTATAAACATGGCATGTATTATGGATATTCCCTTGAATTGGAGAATGGCAATTAATGTGCATGTATATTCCTGTCTTGTCGTGTTAGTACATGATGGCCAAGATGTACTGACTGCTCAAGAGCCTCTATCTATCCGCAAAAGGAGAAGCATGTGTTTACCTTATGTGATTGAGTGCTTGAACATCTAGGCTGTGCAGAGTCAAGAAGATGTTACTCGGCCGGTCGGTAGTATGGTACGTGTGCCAGATCAGATCGGCGGGGTTGGGCAGCGCAGGGGGCGGCGGGGGCGGCCCACTCGCGGAGGGCCGACGGGGAGGGAGAGGGCGCGGTGGCGAGGAGGGCCGGCGGGAAGGGAGAGGGCGCGGGGGCGGCGGCAGTGCCGAGCGGCGCGGGTCCGTGTGCGGCGGCGAGCGGCTGTGCGAGAGGAGCGGTTCGCCCTCCCTTTGGCGGCGACGGCGCCCACGTCGACCGTGGGATCGCCGTGGCGGATCGGGACGAGGCAGATCTTGGCGAAGACCTCGTTGCTGTGCGCGTCGGCCATGAAGCGCACGGCGAAGATGCTGTAGGGAAGCACGGCGGACAGGTCGACGGCGGCCGTGGCCTGCTCGGCGTGGGCTTGCGGAAAGTAGTAGACGGGGGCGGCGCGCGGGCTGCTGGTGGTGCTGGCGCGATGACGATGGGGGATTTTTCTCGGGAGAGATGGTGGGAGGAGCGATCGGGTAGTTTGGGGAGAGTTGAGGACGTGGGTGCGTGGTCATGTAAAGGGTTTTTTCTGTAAACCGATTTTATTCTATATTAAATCGGTTAGTTTTTAAAGGGATGAAAAAAATGGTTTAACTTCTAGCAGTGACAGTGCTAGCGAGGTATCTATCATGGTTGAATCATCATGACGACAGATCCTCTTTAATAATAGAGATGTGGGTTGCATAGCACCGCTCTGCTGGGAATTCGTGGTATCGGAATTCGTTGGAGCACCGGACGAAAGCGGCATCACCAAAGGCACATTGGGTGGTTCAGAGAATTGGAGAGGTCCTTTCCGCAGCTTGCGCCGCAGTCGCCGCATCTTTCCAGGAACACTCGATCGCAGTCCTTCTAGGTACCGCTGTTGGTTCGACATGGTGTTCCCCCGGCGAGGGACCACGGTGTGGTTTATTATATACGTCGGGGCACCGAAGGGCGAGCTAGCCGGAGTGCAACATCGTGCGAACGGCACGTGGTGTCTCAACTCGTCGCATCAACTGTGCCTTTGAGAAGACCGGTCCATGTTGCTCCTCTCCGGCTCTCCCCATGTTCATGTGCGCATGAGCTAGTTTTGACTTCCGAAAAATCATTGCTTCCCACACAGAGGCCTCGAGCCTAATCGAACTATCACTTGTGTGTGCCCGCTTGCGTACGCGCGGCATCAATTCCAACATTTTGTCTAATTGGTCTCCAAGAGTAAAAAAACGCGGCCAACGAATTGACCCAAATGGACATTATGTTGCGGGCTGTTTGATTTTAAACTAACTTTGTTAAAGGTTGTCACGTCTAGGGTTAGGCAAGTTTGGTCAATTTAGAGAATCTTCATTGGGACCTTTGTTAAAGGTTGTCACGTCTAGGGTTAGGCAAGTTTGGTCAATTTAGAGCATTTTCATTGGGACCTCTTAAATCCGATTCATCAGACGCCCACGAACGCGGCCGGGCGCGTCCGCGGATACTGATCAGTCATACCTTAAACAATGCATTCTACATTCGTATATCTCTAATTATAAACCCCAAATTCATACTATTATATGTAACATAAACCTAATACTGAGCGAAGCTCGTCCGACTCCGTCGTGTCCATGTCCGGCTGGCTGCGCCCCTCATAGTGTCGGTCCGGTTGCTGACGATGTAGAGTAGGAGATGGGACAGTAGCCGACTCACGGGAGTCGAGCTCCCGCCGTCTCCCATGTCCCACTCTTCCTCGTCGGAGCCCATAACCCGGACGGTGCCAGTCGACGTGAGGTCGATGACGAATCATTCATGGGGGAGCCGGCGTCCATCACGACACGGTTGCGCCGACTGCACTGGTGCACCCTACGGGGCATCAAAAAGTGTGACTCGGCCTCTCCAACATCCGCCGCCGCGAGGGCCTCCGTCGCATCCCGTGCCCGCTGCCTCGCCCGGTGGACACGCCGCGCCATGACATCATCTAAGGTCGACCATGCTTCATGCTCGGCGCGCCAACGGAGGGGTTGCTTCCGTCACGGTGTCCGTACGACACACGGACCGCACCGCCTCCGGTGAGGCAGCAACGCCGGATCCAACCATAGGTTGTGCGGACGCAATGGATTTCCGGCGTTGTGAGTCCGAGCGCTGCCGTAGTGCGACCGCCTCCTGGGACCGACGGAGCGCAATACGAACGACCATCTCCTTCTCGGGCCCGCGTGGGACGAGCTCGTGGTCAACGGATCTGAAGGTGAAGGACTCAAATCCGCTGCCCTCCATGCCGGAGGTGAGCTTGGATGGCGTATGGGAGTAGAGGGGGTGGAGTGAAGTGGCTAGAGTTTGGTCCGGCGAGCGGATGGGGACGAATATATGTGGGCTAGATGTGGGCCAATGCGGGCCATGCGGGTATGCCCGGGCTCCCCCATATCCGCCCCATATTTGGGCTCGAAATGGGGGGTGGTGGTGAGCCTCGGTGTTTGAGGCTAGTTTGAGGGGCCCGTCTGGGTCAAGACTTTTTGACCGTGCATCGACCGGGCGGCCTGCCTGGACGTTTGAGGAGGGTTTGAGGGGTCCGGCTGTAGATGCTCTTAGAAGAGTGTTTGGTTCAAGCTTCACCTTAGAGCAACTCCAACGCAACGACCCAAATTGTCCGCCTGCATCCGTTTGGGCCAGAGCGGGCAAAAGTAGCCAAATGCACCGATCCAAACCGAAATCACGTTTTCCCGGACCCATTTCCGGCCCAAAATTATGCGTGTAATGTGTCAGCGCAGATGCGAAGGGAAGCGCCGCGCGTCCCCTCGGTGTCCGCCACGACCGTGCATGTCGGCCGCCTAACTACCACTCGCGATCATATTTATGATGACCACCAACACCGGGCCCACGCGACAGTGTGTAGAAGGGTCACGTGCCCTTCCTTTTTAATGGGCGCGTGCGACAGGGCCAGCCTCATCCACAACCCCCATCCACATCTAGCCACCTTTGCTCCCTTGCCGATGACCAGGAAACTCTAGCCAGCCAACCATGGGATTCTTCAAGGGAAGAAAGGGAGGTTCAACGCCGGACCGAGCTCTTCCGGTGGGAACCGTCGTTGGCACCGACTCCGCCCCTCGTCCATCCCAAGGCCGAGCCAGAGCGTGAGCCAACTCCCACGTGCAAGCGGTCACCGCCGCCCTCACTTGGTCGGAGGAGTCCTATTCGTGGATCGACCAGCTCCATGAGTGGGTGAGCGTGCCTCCCTGCCACTACGCCGCCACACCAGAAGAAGAGGCAGCCCATATTGAGCACTGGAAGGCGCATTGGCTCGCCAAGGAGAAGGCCGATGGCGAGCGACATATGCGATATGAGCAGATGTTGCACCGCGATGAGGAGACTTTGTGGCTTGAGGAGGAGGAGGAGGAGAGCTCCCGCCTCGCCGCTATGCCGCCGCCGTCGCAGATGCCAAAGGAGGCTGCCGTGGCGGCCTATCAAGCCGCGTCTGACTGGGCTGGGCCTCCCCTCGTCTTCATTGATCTCACCTGCTGTGGTGACGATGACGGGAAAAGCAAGGGCAAGGGTAAGGCGGTCTACTAGGGCAGTGTGCGGGCGTTTATTACAATTTTTAATTTTCTATTTATGTTTAAGTGGACTTTGGCCGGCGTTTGGCCGACCATTTATGTATAATTATGCTTAATTCGTCAATTTCGGCCACATCAGCATAAATGGGCCCGCCTCCGTTGGATGCACCTGCCGACCCAAATGAAAAAGCGGACGCGCATGTCCATCTGAACGACCCAAATGGACGAAAAGCAAACAAAGTGCACGTCTTTTGGGTCGTTGCGTTGGAGTTGCTCTTAGACAAGTCACACTATGGTCCCACATTACATACACACATAAAAGTGTGGCAAGATTTCCTTTGGCTTGCCAACTTGTGGCTCTTATTTGGAAGAACAAGCCTTAGACAAATATGGTAATATTACGTGGCAAAGCGTGGCATTGCTAGATGTAGAACCTTTGGTTCTGTGTCCGCAGAGACTCATTTATGTCCAAAATTTGTGTCAGATTTGACTCTAGACGGACATAGACCGGACGGGCTGAAATCACTGTTTTGACCATTTCAACAATATTTGTCACAAACTGTACTCGACATGAAAGTATTTCATGATCTGACCCATTTGGCAATGCCATAGCCTGTGGTGTTACTTCCCAATATAGAAACGTCAGGCTAGATAGCGTTTCTGCCCTTGCCCACTGCCACACGAGCACGCGTACGTGACAAGCCAGGAATGCTGAGGTGGATGTCGTTTTTGGAAACGTCATTGACCCTCGTGTTTCTATGTAGGACAGCAACGCCAAAGGCCTTAGCATTTCTATGGCATCCAGCTCGGCGTTTCTTGTTGGAAATATGCCCTAGAGGCAATAATAAATTAGTTATTATTATATTTCCTTGTTCATAATAATCGTTCATTATCCATGCTAGAATTGTATTGATTGGAAACTCAAATACATGTGTGGATACATAGACAACACACTGTCCCTAGTGAGCCTCTAGTTGACTAGTTCGTTGATCAAAGATGGTCAAGGTTGATACGTCTCCAACGTATCTATAATTTTTGATGGTTTCATGCTATTATCTTGTCAAACTTTGGACGTTTTGTATGCCTTTTATATCTTTTTTGGGACTAACTTATTAACTCAGTGCCAAGTGTCAGTTCCTATTTTTCCGTGTTTTTGACCCTTTTTAGAGGAGAATTTTAAACGGAGTCCAAACGGAATAAAATCTGCGGAATGATTTTTTCCATAACAGAAGACACACGGGAAACTTGAGAACCAAGGCAAGGGACCTCGGAGGAGGTCACAAGCCCACCAGGCCCGACCTAGGGGGGGGGGCTAGCAGGCTTGTGAGCTCCCCGTGGCTCCCCTGCCCTAGGTCTTCCACCTATATATTCCCTAAAATCCCAGAAAAAATCAGGAGATCATCAAAAGTACTTTTCCGCTGCCGCAAGCTGCTGTCTCCGCAAGATCCAATCTGGGGCACGTTCTGGTGCCCTGCCGGAGGGGGGATTCGGATACGGAGGGCTTCTTCATCAACACCATGACCTCTCCGATGATGTGTGAGTAGTTCACCATAGACCTACGGGTCCATAGCTAGTAGCTAGATGGCTTCTTCTCTCTCTTGGATCTTCAATACAAAGTTCTCCATGATCTTCATGGAGATCTATCCGATGTAATCTTCTTTTGCGGTGTGTTTGTCGAGATCCGATGAATTGTGGATTTATGATCAGATTATATATGAATCTTATTTGAGTTTCTTCTGATCTCTCTTATGCATGATTTCATATCCTTGTAATTCTCATCGAGTTGTGGGTTTTGTTTGGCTAGCTTGATCTATGATTCTTGCAATGGGAGAAGTGCTTGGTTTTGGGTTCATACCGTGCGGTGACCTCAGGCAGTGACAGAAGGGGTAGCGAGGCATGTATCGTGTTGTTGCCATCAAGGGTAAAAAGATGGGCTTTTCATCATTGGTTTGAGATTATCCCTCTACATCATGTCATCTTGCTTAAGGCATTACTCTGTTCGTCATGAACTCAATACACTAGATGCATGCTCGATAGTGGTCGATGTGTGGAGTAATAGTAGTAGATGCAGAAAGTACCGGTCTACTTGTCTCGGACGTGATGCCTATATGTATGATCATTGCCTTAGATATCGTCATGACTTTGCGCGGTTCTATCAATTGCTCGACAGTAATTTTTTCACCCACCGTAATACTTGCTATTTTGAGAGAAGCCTCTAGCACTATGGCCCCTGGGTCTACTCCACACTATATTTTCAGCCTTACTCTTTTTCTTCGTTGCACTTTCCGTCTTCAGATCTCACTTTGCAATCAATCTTGAAGGGATTGACAACCCCTTTATAGCGTTGGGTGCAAGCTCTTTGTGTTTGTGCAGGTACTCTGGACTTGACGAGATTCTCCTATTGGATTGATACCTTGGTTCTCAAAGTGAGGGAAATACTTACTGCTCCTGTGCTGCATCGCCCTTTCCTCTTCAAGGGAAAAACCAACGCAAGGTCAAGGGGTGACAGAAAGGTTTATGTCGCCGTAGCAGAAGAATTTATGGTGCCGATGCCTGGGAGGATCAAGTTAAGAACTCATCCAAGTAAGTGTCGCAAACTCATCTGTTGCATTTACTTTTTTGCCTCTCGTTTTCCTCTCCCCCACTTCTGAAAAACAAAAATTTACAAAAAGATTTGCCTTTTTCTCTCGCTTGCTCTTTGATTGCCTGTGTGCTTGCTTTCTTGCTGAAGTCACCATGACTGAAAACACCAAACTTTGTGACTTCTCGAATAATAATAATAATGATTTTATTAGTACTCCGATTGCTCCCGCCACTAGTGCGGAGTCATATGAAATCAATGCCGCTTTGCTGAATCTTGTTATAAAAGAGCAATTTTCCGGCCTTCCTAGTGAAGATGCCGCATCCCATCTCAATACCTTCATTGAGCTTTGCGATATGCAAAAGAAGAAAGATGTGGATAATGATGTGATTAAATTGCAGCCTTTTCCTTTCTGTTGCAAGATCGCGCAAAAACTTGGTTTTCGTCTTTGCCCAAAAATAGTATCGATTCTTGGGATAAGTGCAAATATGCTTATATATCCAAGTATTTTCCGCCGGCTTAGATTATCTCTCTCCGTAATGATATCATGAATTTTAAGCAACTTGATCATGAACATGTTGCACAATCTTGGGAGAGAATGAAATTGATGATTAGAAATTGTCCTGCTCATGCCTTGAGTCTTTGGATGATTACATAAATCTTCTACGCTTGCTTGAATTTCGCTTCTAGAAATATCTTGGACTCCTCCTCAGGTGGAACGTTTATGGAAATCACGTTAGGGGAAGCCAGAAAACTCCTAGACAATATCATGACGAACTACTCTCAGTGGCACACTCAAAGGTCACCTACTAGTAAGAAGGTACACGCTATAGAAGAAATTAACTCGTTGAGTGCTAAGATGGATGAGTTAATGAATTTGGTTGCTAGTAGAAGTGCTCCTTTAGATCCTAATGATATGCCCTTGTCTTCCTTGATTGAGAGTAGCAACGCTAGCTTGGACGTTAATTTTGTTGGTAGGAATAATTTTGGCAACAACAATGCTTTTAGAGGAAACTATGTTCCTATGCCTTTCCTAGTAACCCCTCTAATAACTTTGGCAACTCCTACAACAATACTCATAGAAATTACAATAGATTACCCTCTGATCTAGAGAGTAATATCAAAGAGTTTATCAACTCGCAATTTTTTTTCAATGCGTCCATAGAGGAAAAACTACTCAAAATTGACGATTTGGCTAAAAGCGTTGATAGAATGTCTAGTGATATTGATGCTTTGAAAGTTAGATGTGCTCCTCCCAATATCAATATGGATGAACTTTTGAAATCTATGCGTGTTTCCATGAGTGAGAGCAAAGAAAGAACCGCCCAAATTCGTGCTAGACATGAATGGCTTAAAAAGGCGTGTTCTCGTGATAAGAATCACAAAGATCTTAAAGTGCTTGGTTTGACTCCCATTGAATATTTGTTTTCTTGTGTCAAACCTAATGATGACGGGGCTGGATATGAATCCACTTTGGTTGAAAAACGCCCCAATGATTCGGAGTCCATCTATCTTGTTTCTAAAAGCATTGAAAGCGGAGTAGAAGATATTAAAACTTTGAGTAGTAATGAAATTACTACTTTGTATTTCAAGGAATTCAATTATGATAGTTTCTCCTTGATTGAATGCATTTCCTTGATGCAATCCATGCTAAACTCTCCACACGCTTATAGCCAAAACAAGGCCTTTACCGATCATATCGTCGAAGCTATATTAAAATCTCTTGAACAGAAATTTGAATTGGAAGTCTCTATCCCTAGAAAGCTTCATGATGAGTGGGAACCTACTATAAAATCAAAATCAAAAACTATGAATGTAATGCTTTGTGTGATTTGGGTGCTAGTGTTTTCGCGATTCCAAAGTCTTTATGTGATGTTATGGGTTTTAATGAGCTTGAAGAGTGTTCTCTTAATTTGCATCTTGCGGATTCTATTGTCAAGAAACCCATGGGAAGGATCAATGATGTTCTTATTATTGCAAATAGGAACTATGTACCCGTGGATTTCATTGTGCTTGGCATTGATTGCAATCCTACATGCCCTATTATTCTTAGTAGACCTTTCCTAAGGACTATCGGTGCCATTATCGATATGAAGGAAGGGAGTATTAAATTTAAATTTCCTTTAAAGAAGTGCATGGAGAACTTTCCTAGAAAGAAAATAATATTGCCTTATGAATCCATGATGAGGGCTACTTATGGTTTGAGCACCAAAGACGACGATACGTGATTCTATCGCCTTATGCCTAGCTAAGGGCGTTAAAACAACATCGCTTGTTGGAAGGCAACCCAATGAATTTATTTCTTTTTATTTCTGTTTTTTTGCGTCCACACCATCATAATTCTGTTATGATTGTGTTTTTTGTGTTTCTTTTTGTGTTTGAGCCAAGCAAAACCTTTATGACTAGTCTTGGTGATGGTTGTTTAATCCTGCTGGAAAAAGACAGAAACTTTTTGCTCACGAGATGATTTTTCATTTTTTATTCAGAAATAGATTTTGAGTTGATTATTTTTGCTGCTAGTTTATATGCCTTTTTCTCAGGCAGTCGTAATTTTTCAGAATTTGTGAGGTACCAGAAGTATACGAAGTATACAGATTGCTATAGACTGGTCTGTTTTTGACAGATTCTGTTTTTGTTGAGTTGGTTGCTTGTTTTGATGAAACTATGGATAGTATCGGGGGGTACTAGCCATGGAAAAGTGAGAATACAGTAACCTAACACCAATATAGATAGAATTCAAGGTTGCTACAGTACCTAAAGAGGTGGTAGTTTGTTTTCCTATGCTAATGTTATCACGAGTTTCTATTTAAGTTTTGTGTTGTGAAGTTTTCATGTTTTGGGTGATGTTCTCGTGGACAGAGAGATAAGGAGTGTAAAGAGCTCAAGCTTGGGGATGCCCAAGGAATACCATGCCAAATTCAAGGACACCAAAAAGCCTAAGCTAGGGGATGCCCCAGGAAGGCATCCCCTCTTTCGTCTTCAATCCATCGGTAACATTACTTTGGGCTATATTTTTATTCACCACATGATATTTGTTTTGCTTGGAGCGTCTTGTATCTTAGGAGTCTTTTCTTTTTGTTGTGTCACGATCATCCTTGCTGCACACCTTTTGAGAGAGACATGCACTCATTGTGATTTTGCTAGAATGCTCATCATGCTTCACTTATATCTTTTGAGCTAGATAATTTTGCTCTGTGTGCTTCACTTAGATCTTTTAGAGCACGACGGTGCGTGACGTGGTAGTTGGTTTATGCTATGAAAGTAGTCCCAAAGGTGATAGGTATCCAAAGAGAAAACAAAAACCTCCATCTTCATGTGCATTGAGTAGAAAGAGAAGTCTTGATTCCTCTCAATTAGTTTTGAGACATGGATTTGGTAATATTAAGAGTTATGTTAGTAGGGTGTTGTGAATCTAGAAATACTTGTGTTGAAGTTAGTGATTCCTGTAGAATGCACGTATGGTGAACCGCTATGTTAGGAAGTCGGAGCATAATTGATCTATTGATTGTCATCCTTTGTGTTGAGGTCGGGATCGCGCGATGGTTAACACCTACCAACCCTTCCCCTAGGAGTATGCGTTTAGCACTTTGTTTCGATTACTAATAAAAACTTTTGCAACAAGTATATGAGTTCTTCATGACTAATGTGAGTCCATGGTATAGATGCACTTTCACCTTCCACCATTGCTATCCTCTCTAGTACCGTGCAATTCTCGCCGGTGCACAAACCCACCGTATGCCTTCCTCAAAACAGCCACCATACCTACCTACTATGGCATTTTCATAGCCATTCCGAGATATATTGCCATGCAACTCCCACTGTTCCGTCTCATGACTTGTGTCGTCACTCTCATATTGCCAGTGCATGATCGTAAGCTAGATCGTTGCACATCCCGGTACACTGCCGGAGGCATTTCCTATAGAGTCATCATCGTTCTAAGATTTGAGTTGTGAGTAAATAAAAGTGTGATGATCATCATTATTGGAGCATTGTACCATGTGAGAAAAAAAAAGAGGCCAAGAGCCCAAATAAAAAAAAGAGAGAAAAAGAGAGAAGGGACAATGCTACTATCTTTTTCCACACTGTGCTTCATAATAGCACCATGTTCTTCATGATTGAGAGCCTCTCGTTTCGTCACCACCATATGCTAGTGGGAATATTTATTATATAACTTGGTTTGAATATTCCAATGATGGGCTTCCTCCAAATTGCCCTAGGTCTTCGTGAGCAAGCAAGTTGGATGCACACCCACTAGTTATCCTTTTGAGCTTTCACATACTTGCTCTAGTGCATCCTTTGTATGGCAATCCCTACTCATTCACATTGATATCTATTAATGGGCATCTCCATAGCCCTTTGATACGCTGAGTCAATGTGACCATCTCCTCCTTTTTGTCTCACAACCACCACCACACTCTATTCCACCTATAGTGCTATATCCATGGCTCACGCTCATGTATTGCGTGATAGTTACAAAAAGTTTGAGAAAGTAAGAGTGCGAAAACAATTACTTGGCCAATACCGGGGTTGTGCATGATTTACATTAGTTGTGTGAGGATGATGGAGCATAGCCAGACTATATGATTTTGTAGGGATAACTTTCTTTCGCCTTGTTATTTTGAAAGTTCATGATTACTTTGCTAGTTTGCTTGAAGTATTATTGTTTTCATGTCAATAGAAAACTATTGTTTTGATTCTTACGGATCTGAACATTCATGTCACATGAAATAAGTTGCAAAGTACAACTATGCTAGGTAGCATTCCACATCAAAAATCCAGTCTTTATCACTTCCCTACTCGAGCACGAGCAAGATTTAAGATTGGGGATGCTTGATACGTCTCCAACGTATCTATAATTTTTGATGGTTTCATGCTATTATCTTGTCAAACTTTGGACGTTTTGTATGCCTTTTATATCTTTTTTGGGACTAACTTATTAACTCAATGCCAAGTGCCAGTTCCTGTTTTTTCCGTGTTTTTGACCCTTTTCAGAGGAGAATTTTAAACGGAGTCCAAACGGAATAAAATCTGCGGAATGATTTTTTCCATAACTGAAGACACACGGGAAACTTGAGAACCAAGGCAGGGGACCTCGGAGGAGGTCACAAGCCCACCAGTCCCGGCCTAGGGGGGGCTGGCCTAGCAGGCTTGTGAGCTCCCCGTGGCTCCCCTTCCCTAGGTCTTCCGCCTATATATTCCCTAAAATCCCAGAAAAAATTAGGAGATTATCGAAAGTACTTTTTCGCCGCCACAAGCTTCTGTATCCGCAAGATCCCATCTGGGGCACGTTCTGGTGCCCTACCGGAGGGGGATTCGGATACGGAGGGCTTCTTCATCAACACCATGACCTCTCCGATGAGGCGTTACTCTGTTCGTCATGAACTCAATACACTAGATGCATGCTGGATAGCGGTCGACGTGTGGAGTAATAGTAGTAGAGGCAGAAAGTATGGTTCTACTTGTCTCGGATGTGATGCCTATATGTATGATCATTGCCTTAGATATCGTCATGACATTGCGCGGTTCTATCAATTGCTCGACAGTAATTTGTTCACCCACCGTAATACTTGCTATTTTGAGAGAAGCCTCTAGTGAACACTATGGCCCCCGGGTCTACTCCACACTATATTTTCAGCCTTACTCTTTTTCTTCGTTGCACTTTCCGCCTTTAGATCTCACTTTGCAATCAATCTTGAAGGGATTGACAACCCCTTTATACCGTTGGGTGCAAGCTCTTTGTGTTTGTGCAGGTACTCTGGACTTGACGAGATTCTCCTACTGGATTGATACCTTGGTTCTCAAACTGAGGGAAATACTTACTGCTCCTGTGCTGCATTGCCCTTTCCTCTTCAAGGGAAAAACCAGCACAAGCTCAAGGGGTGACAGAAAGGTTTCTGTCACTGTAGCAAAGGTTTCCTGGCCATAGGCAAGTGTTGTCTCTTGATAACGGGATCACATCATTAGGAGAATCATGTGATGGACAAGACCCAAATTCTATACGTAGCATGTGATCGTGTTATTTTGTTGCTATTGTTTTCTGCGTGTCAAGTATTTATTGCTATGACCATGAGATCATATAACTCATTGTCACCGGAGGAATACCTTGTGTGTATCAAACGTTGCAACGTATCTGGGTGACTATAAAGGTGCTCTACAGGTATCTCCGAAGGTGTCCGTTGAGTTAGTATGGATCAAGACTGGGATTTGTCACTCCGTGTGACGGAGAGGTATCTCGGGGCCCACTCGGTAATACAACATCACAAAAAAGCCTTGCAAGCAATGTGACTAAGTGTAAGTCACGGGATCTTGTATTACGGAACGAGTAAAGAGACTTGCTGGTAACGAAATTGAAATAGGTATACGGATGCCGACGATCAAATCTCGGGCAAGTAACATACCGAAGTACAAAGGGAATGACATACGGGATTATATGAATCCTTGGCACAGAGGTTCAACCGATAAGATCTTCGTAGAATATGTAGGATCCAATATGGGCATCCAGGTTCCGCTATTGGATATTGACCGAGGAGTGTCTCGGGTCATGTCTACATAGTTCTCGAACCCGCATGGTCTGCACACTTAAGGTTCGATGATGTTTTTTCATAGTTGAGTTATATGTGTTGGTGACCGAAGATTGTTTGGAGTCCCGGATGAGATCACGGACGTCACGAGGGTCTCTGGAATGGTCCAGAAACGAAGATTGATATATAGGAAGTTGGTGTTTGGATTCCGGAAAGTTTTCGGGCATTACCGGAGTGTACCGGGAGTGACGAATGGGTTCCGGGGTCCCACTTGGTGGGCCCACCACGCCCCAAGGGGTGCACATTGGTTTATTGGATGCACAGTAAGGTATAATGGGCTGGCAAAGTCATCCAAGGAAAGCCCATGAGGAAAAAGTGGAAAATCCAAAAGAGGTGGGAAAATAAGGAAGGAGTCCTAATACAAGTGGGATTGGAGAAGGACTCCTCCCTCTCTCCCACTTCGGCGGACCCAAGGACGATTCCTTGGTGCGCCAAGGCTGCCCAAGGCTTCCTCTCCCCTCCTCCTATATATACTAGAGGTTTAGGGCTTTTGAGACACAACTTTGCCACGTGCAACTCAAACCTACACCTCGTAGTTCTTCCTCTAGATTAGATTTCTGCAGAGCTGGGGCGGAGCCCTGCAGGAATAGTTCATCACCAACACCGGCGCGCCGTCACGCTGCCGGAGAACTCATCTACTTCTCCGTCTTGCTTGCTGGATCAAGAAGGCCGAGATCATCGTCGAGTTGTACGTGTGCTGAACGCGGAGGTGCCGTCCATTCGGCGCTAGATCGGAACGGGTCGTGGGACGGATTGCGAGACGGTTCGTGGGATGTATCGTTGGATGGTTCGAGGGACGTGAAGACGTTCCACTACATCAACCGCGTTTCTTAACGCTTCATGCTGTGCGATCTACAAGGGTACGTAGATCTAATCTCCACTGGTAGATGGACATCACCATGATAGGTCTTCGTGTGCGTAGGAATTTTTTTGTTTCCCATGCAACATTCCCCAACAGTGGCATCATGAGCTAGGTTCATGCGTAGATGTTATCTCGAGTAGAACAAAAAAGGTTTTGTGGACGGTGATGTTTGATTTGCTGCCCTCCTTAGCATTTTCTCGATTCGGCGGTATTGTTGGATTGAAGCGGCCCGGACCGACATAACTCGTACGCTGACGAGAGACTGATTTCATCGATTGACATGCAACCTCGTTTCATAAAGATGACTGGCGGGTGTCAGTTTCTTCAACTTTAGTTTAAGTGGTTTTGACCGAGGCGGTCCTTGGAGAGGTTAAATAGCAATTTGCACATCTCCGTTGTGGTTTTTGTGTAAGTAAGATGTGATCATACTAGATACCCATAGTAGGCACGTAAAACATGCAATAAAAATTTAGAGGACGTTTAACTTGTTTTTGCAGGGTATGCTTGTGATATGATATGGCCAATGACGTGATGTGATATATTGGATGTATGAGATGATCATGTTGTAATAGTTAATATCAACTTGCACATGGATGGTACAACAATCGACACGAGCCATAGGGTTGTCTTTAAACTAACGTTTGTGTTTGCACATGCGTTTACTATATTGCTAGGTCGTAGCTTTAATAGTAATAGCATAGGTAGCACGACAACATCGATGGCGACACGTTGATGGAGATCATGATGATGGGGATCATGGTGTTGCGCCGGTGACAAGAAGATCATGCCGGTGCTTAAGCGATGGAGCTCAAGAAGCACAAGATGATGGCCATATCATGTCACTTATGAATTGCATGTGATGTTAATCCTTTTATGCACCTTATTTTGCTTAGAATGACGGTATCATTATAAGGTGATCTCTCACTAAAATTGCAAGATGAAATTGTGTTCTCCCCAACTGTGCACCGTTGCGACAGTTCATCGTTTCGAGACACCACGTGATGATCGGGTGTGATAGACTCAACGTTCACATACAATGGGGTCAAAACAGTTGCACACAAGAAACACTCGGGTTAAACTTGACGAGCGTAGCATGTGCAGACATGGCCTCGAAACACATGAGACCGAAAGGTCGAGCATGAATCATATAGTTGATATGATTCACATAGGGATGCTTACCACTGAAACTATTCTCAACTCACGTGATGATCGGACTTGAGTTAGTGAATTTGGATCATGTACCACTCAAATGACTAGAGAGATGTACTTTTTGAGTGGAAGTTCTTAAGTAATATGATTAATTGAACTAATTATCACGAACATAGTCAATAGGTCTTTGCGAATTATGATGTAGCTTGCGCTATAGCTCTACTGTTTTTTATATGTTCCTAGAGAAAATTTAGTTGAAAGATGATAGTAGCAACTTTGCGGACCGAGTCCGTAAAACTGAGGATTGTCCTCATTGCTGCGCAGAAGGCTTATGTCCTTAATGCACCACTCGGTGTGCTGCACCTCGAGCGTCGTCTGTGGATGTTGCGAACATCTGACATACACGTTTTTGATGACTGCGTGATAGTTCAGTGCATAATACTTAAATGGCTTGGAAGCAAGGCGCCGAAGACGTTTTGAAACGTCGCGGAACATAAGAGATGTTCTAAGAGATGAAATTGAGATTTCATGCTCGTGCCCTTATTGAGAGGTATGAGACCTCCGACAAGATTCTGTGTCTACAAAGTAAAAGAGAAAAGCTCAATCGTCAAGCATGTGCTCAGATTGTGTGAGTACAACAATCACTTGAATCAAGTGGGAGTTAATCTTCCAGATGAGATAGAGTGATGGTTCTCCAAAAGTCAATGCCACTAAGATGCTAGAGCTTCATGATGAACTATAACATATCAAGGATAGATATGATGATCCTTCAGCAATTCGCAATGTTTGACACTGCGAAAGTAGAAATCAAGAAGGACCATCAATTGTTGATGGTTAGTAAAACCACTAGTTTGAAGAAGGGCAAGGGCTAGAAGGAATACTTCATGAAACAGCAAACTAGTTGCTACTCTAATGAAGAAACCCAAGATTGAACCCAAACCCGAGACTAAGTGCTTCTGTTATGAGGGGAACGGTCACTGAGGCAGAGCTACCCTAGATGCTTGGTAGATAAGAAGGCTGGCAAAGTTGACAGAAGTATATTTGTTATACATCATATTGATGTGTACTTTACTAGTACTCCTAGTAGCACGAGGGTATTAGATACCGGTTCGGTTGCTAAGTAATTAGTAACTCGAAATAAAAGCTATGGAATAAACAGAGACTAGCTAAAGGCGAGGTGATGATAAGTGTTGGAAGTATTTCCAAGGTTGTGTGATCAAACATCGCACGCTACCTCTACCATCGGGATTGGTGTTAAACCTAAATAATTGTTATTTGGTATTTGCATTGAGGATGAACATGATTAGATCATGTTCATTGCAATACGATTATTCATTAAAGATAATAATAGTTATTCTATTTGCTTGAATAATTACCATCAATGGTTTATTGAATCTCGATCTTAGTGTTACACATGTTCATAATATTGGTGCCAAAAGATACAAAGTAATAATGATAGTACCACTGTAGCGACCCGACTCAAAAAGAGTCAAGCCTCTGTGTATCTGTGCCATCCCTGAATCAGTATGCTGGCGCGCACAGTACATCAATGTATATATCAAAGTGCAATCACATGTAAATAACGTAAATCTGATATATAGCTCAAAATCTCAGCGGAAACAGTCAAAGGGAGTGGAGTCCCAATAAACACCAACAACAAGTTGATTGCAGACCGTAACCCTAAATCGTACTCTTACTCGTCGAAGAAAGTATCTACAACATAGGACGTTGCAGCCGTGTAGGTCAGCATATTGAATATGCTGGCAAGTCACAAAAGAGAGGTGTAAATATCATCTATACTATATGCATATATGGCAAGTGGGGCTATAGTTTAAGTTTTGCGTAAAGCAAATTTTCCTACAACAAGAGAGGGGGTAAAAGCCAAATTTACTACATTGTTGGTTGTTAATGAGAAGGTTCCACCAACAAATTCTCATACCCAAGTTGTCAATAATACCCACATCAAATAGATTTAATGGTGTTGAGAATTCCTGATAACTTCAGTTCCTTCGGCTCAAGTTGTCCATGACCGTGGACACGGCTAATCGATTAGGTTAGGGTACTCTGCAGAGTTTTTCACACGTTCCCCACAAGATTTGATCGCCTCCGTTGAAGTCCTCGCACTTCAGGGTCTTTGAGAACTCGATGATCAAAACATGGTCTTTCAACGGGTTCCTCTGAGCCTCTGTCGGTGCCCATCCAATCCTACCGTTCTTCTACATCTCGTAGCACCGCCCGTCCGGAGTCACCACGTTGTCCAACCAAGCCAGAGCCCATAATGACTTGTGGCTGTGCAGGTAAGCCTTGGGTCTTGAAATATCCATCCATCTCTTTGAGCCTGGGTGAAGCTTTCCGCAAGATGTCATGGCGCTTCTCCATGCATCCCGGGTCCTCCGCTGGTTTTTCCCAAGGAGCCCATCTGAACCGTCCTTCACCCAGAGGTATATTTCGTTCTGAGGTCTTGCAAGTCTTGGAGTATCCGGTCTTGATTATTATATTCTCACAAGACTCGTGAATAACACTCAACCATAACCCCGTCTACTAAAATCATAGCAAAATAAAATTCATCGTCCTGGGCCAAGTAACAAGGGTGATGGGTGCCTACCACATGATACTACATCAAGATCCAAATTTCCAAGTACCTACTTTGCATGCAATTTGGGTGAAGAAGGTAGAGCTACAATGCATATAAAACATAAGGAAAAACATGATCAACGTGACTTGCCTGGTAAGGTTGATGGAGATAGATATCGCTCTCAAGAAATAACTTGATAGAACTATTCGTCACTCTCCGATGAAATCTATATAATCAAACATAGTATTCATATACGCAATCATACTAGCAATCATCCTAGCTATCAATATAACAAATAACAATAAAATTGATGCAATAAAATCAATAAGAAAGATCAAGTAGAAATCCAAAGGAAAACTTCAAAGAAAACTATGGAGTCTTTTACTACAACAATCACTAAATAGTTTTTGTTCTAATTAAACATAACAGAAAATAAAACACTAAAATAGTGAAATAATAGAAAAGAAAATATAAAATTAACTAAGATAACAGAAAGTATTTCATAAAACTATATTATTTTGAAAGTATTTTCAAATAGGACATCAAACTAGCAACGAAATCAATTTGCAAGTTATTATCGAACAAGAATTGATTTCTTGCTATCAAATAAAATAAAATTTTGTTTTTGTTTAAAACCTACTGTTCATTAACAGAAAACAAAAATATAACCTTTTACTAGTATAAAAGAAAATAATTAAAAACAATTATAGCAAAAGAAATAGTAACAATCCTAGAAAGAACTAAAACAAAATTTGTTTCACATGAAATAATGAGTTAAATTATTCCAAAAATTCTGAAATTTTACCCACTCATAATTAAGATCACTAGTGATCAGTAGCAAAAAGAATCAATTAAAAAACTATTTTTAAACTCCAGATATTAACAAAATAATATTTAAAACAAATTTGTTTAAATTCAAAATTTAAATTTACAAACATGGTCAAATTTTATATCTATGGAAACTACATAAAATTTGTGATCCAAGGCAAAAATAATCACCTAATTCAAAGTTATAAAGTAATAGATATGAATTTTATAAGTTTGCTCTTTTTCTGAAAAAAAACTGTTACGGGATTTTTTTGAAGCTCACCGGAGATAGTCGGCGGAGTTGGAGAAGACGATAGGGAGGTTACTCCGGTGGCCGGCCAAGGCGGTGGAGGGGTCCAGGCGAAGGAGGAGGGCTCCAGCCGAAGGTTGGTGGTGCCGGTTGGGTGTGCGGCGAAGCAGGGAGGCTGCAGGAGCTCCGACGAGTTCGTGTCGGAGGCGAACTCCGGTGAGGGCGGGGCGGGACGCTGCGGCGAGGGAAGGGGCGGGGCTACGGGGAAAATGGAGAGAGGGGAGGCTCCTCTATTTATAGACAGCCTCGGGAGGGTCAGGAAAGGAAAGGTCAAAGAGATCGGCTCAGGATTCGTTGCTCCCGTGAGGAAGCTTCCTGGCGCTACAGGAAGGAAAGAGCTTCTCGTGAGGAAGAAGAAGAGGACACGGGCCAAATTTGCTATCGGGCCCAAGTCACTTTCCTAATAAAAACGATTTATTTCCTATTATACAAAAATCGGAAAGGAAACTAAATAAAATAAAATCTATAATACTTTTATATAGACATATTATATATCAAAATTTGCAGAAAACGATTTCCTACGAGATGAACATATTTTCAAGGCCAAACAAAAATCTCACAAAATCTGAAAATTCAAACAAAGTTGCTGGTTTAAGAAAAATGCAAATAAAACATTTTGAAAATACAAAAAATGGATTCAAATTAATTTCTCTCCATTTTTATATTGAAGGGAATCATTTGACCCTATTTTCCATGTATTTTATTTTTGGAGAAAAATAAATTTGAAAACCACTTAAAAAATTCTTTTTGAAACATAATATAAAACATTTTCAAAATAGTCTTGTGAGTTTCATAAGTTCAAATAAAATTTCAAATGACCCCTGCTTTGGAGTGTCATATTGCTCCTCTCAAGATTTTGAATTTTGGGTAAGGGGATTTTTAATTCATTTAAACTTTCAAATAGGACTAAATATGAAATAGATTGCGAAAGGAATTATTTTCATGGACCACCTTTTTTCCAAGTCCTTTATTTTGAAGAAGTCATATTATCTTCTCTGAGTGATTTGTATTGGATGAAATTGGAATTCAAAAGAAACTGGGAAAGTCATTTTATTCCCTCTCATTCAAAAGTTTTAAAAAGTTCCGAATTTCACACAAGTTTAAATCACTCAATCAAACAATCAATCAATCTAGTAATTATTATAACATACCAAGATTTGGGATGTTACAACCACTTACTTGTGGCACTGCTACTTGAGTCATGTTGGTGTAAAATGCATGAAGAAGCTCCATGCTGATGGATCTTTGTACTCACTCATTTTTTTAAACGTTTGAGACACGCAAACCATACCTGTTGGTATAAACACATGAAGAAACTCCATGCAGATGGATCGTTTGGATTCACTTGATTTTGAATCACTTTATACATGCAAAATCATACCACATGGAACAAGAAAGTAACTTGTTGGAAGCAATGCATTTTGATGTGTGCAGTCCAATGAGTGCTAAGGCACGTAGTGGATATTGTTATGTTCTTACTTTACTGACGATTTGAGAAGGTACAAGAGTATTTACTTGATGAATCACAAGTGTGAGATATTGAAAAGTTCAAAGCTATTTCAGAGTGAAGATCGTCGTGACAAGAGGATAAACTGTCTATGATATGATCATTGAGATGAATATCTGAGTTGCGAGTTTTTGGTACACAGTTAAGACAATGTGAAAATTGTTTCACAATTCATGCCACCTAGAACACCATAGTGTGATGGTGTGTCCGAACATCATAGCCGCGCCCTATTTGATATGGTGCATACTATGATGTCTCTTATCGAATTACCACTATTGTTTATGGGTTATGCATTAGAGACAACCACATTCACTTTAAATAGGGCACCACGTATTTCCGTTGAGATAACACAGTAAATACTATGGTTTGGAGAAACCCGAGCTGTCGTTTCTTGAAAGTTTGGGGCTCCGACGCTTATGTGAAAAAGTTTTAGTCTGATAAGCTCAATCCCAAAGCGGATAAATGCATGTTCATAGGATATCCAAAACAGTTGGATACATCTCCTATCTCAGATCCGGAAGCAAAGTGTTTGTTTCTAGAAACGATTCCTTTCTCGAGGAAGGTTTCTCTCGAAAGAATTGAGTGGGAGGGTGGTGGAACTTGATGAGGTTAGTGAACCGTCACTTCAACCAGTGTGTAGCAGGGCGGAGGAAGATGTTCGTGTGGCGCCTACACCAATTGAAGTGGAAACTGATGATGGTGATCATTGAGCTTCAGATCAAGTTACTACAGACCTCGTAGGCCGACAAGGTCGCGTACTACTACAGAGTGGTACGATAACCCTGTCTTGGAAGTCATGTTGTTGTACAACAATGAACCTACAAGCTATGGAGAAGCGATGGTGGGCCCGAATTCCGACAAATGGCTGGTGGCCATAAAATCCGAGAGAGGATCCATGTAGACTTTGGAAGAACTACTTGATGGTCATAAGAATATTGAGTAAAGATGGATCTTTAAAAGGAAGACAGACGATGATGGTGAAAAGTCACCATTAAGAAAAGTTCGACTTGTCGCAAAGATGTTTCTGACAAGATCAAAGGGTTGACTATGATGAGATTTTCTCATTCATAGCGATGCTAAAAGTCTGTTGGAATTATGTTAGCAGTTGCTGCATTGTTTATGAAATATTGCACATAGGATGTGAAAACATTGTTTCCTCGACAGTTTCCTTGAGGAAAGGTTGTATGTGATACAACGAGAAGGTTTTGTCGATCCTAAAGATGCTAACAAGTATGCAAGCTCCAGCGATCCTTCTATGGACTGGTGGAAGCATCTCGGAGTTGGAATATACGCTTTGATGAGATGATCAAAGATTTTGGGTTTGTACAAGGTTTATGAGAAACTTGTATTTCCGAAGAAGTGAGTGGGAGCACTATAGAATTTCTGATAAGTATATGTGGTTGACATATTGTTGATCGGAAGTAATGTAGAATTTCTGTGAAGCATAAAAGGTTGTTTGAAAGGAGTTTTCAAAGGAAGACCTGGATAGAGCTATTTGAACATTGAGCATCAAGATCTATACAGATAGATAAAAAACGCTTAATAGAACTTTCAAATTGAAATGCATGCCTTGACAAGTTTTTTGAAGGAGTTCAAAATAGATCAGCAAAGAAGGAGTTCTTGGCTGTGTTGTAAGGTGTAAATTTGAGTATGACTCAAAAGCCCGACCATTGCAGAAGAAAGAGAAAGGACGAAGGTCGTCCCCTATGCCTTAGACGTAGACTCTAAAGTACGCCATGCTGTGTGCCACACCTAATATGTGCCTTGCCATGAGTCTGTCAAGGGGGTACAAGGAGTGATCCAGGATTGAATCACTAAAACAACGGTCAAAGTTATTCTTAGTAACTAGTGGACTAAGGATTTTTTTCTCTATTATGGAGGTGATTAAAGAGTTCATCGTAAAGGGTTACGACGATGCAAGCGTTGACACTAATCAGAATAACTCTGAGTAGTAAAACGGATTCATAGAGTAGAGTAGATATTTGGAGTATTTCCGAATAGCACGTAGTAGCAGCATCTATAAGACGACATAAAGATTTGTAAAGCACACACGGATCTGAAAGATTCAGAACCGTTGACTAAAACCTCTCTCACGAGCAAGACGTGATCAAACCCCAGAACTATATGGGTGTTGGATTCGTTAAAATCACATGGTGATGTGAACCAGATTATTGACTCTAGTGCAAGTGGGAGACTGTTGGAAATATGCCCTAGAGTCAATAATAAATTATTTATTATTATATTTCCTTGTTCATAATATTCGTTTATTATCCATGCTAGAATTGTATTGATTGGAAACTCAAATACATGTGTGGATAGATAGACAACACACTGTCCCTAGTGAGCCTCTAGTTGACTAGTTTGTTGATCAAAGATGGTCAAGGTTTCCTTGCCATAGGCAAGTGTTGTCACTTGATAACAAGCTCACATCATTAGGAGAATCATGTGATGGACACGACCCAGATTATAAACGTAGCATGTGATCGTGTTATTTTGTTGCTATTGTTTTCTATGTGTCAAGTATTTATTCCTATGACCATGAGATCATATAACTCAGTGTCACCGGAGGAATACCTTGCGTGTATCAAACATCGCAACGTAACTGGGTGACTATAAAGGTGCTCTACAGGTATCTCCGAAGGTGTCCGTTGAGTTAGTATGGATCAGGACTGGGATTTGTCACTCCCTGTGACGGAGAGGTATCTCGGGGCCCACTCGGTAATACAACAGCACAAACAAGCCTCGCAAGCAATGTGACTAAGTATAAGTCACGGGATCTTGTATTACGAAATGAGTAAAGAGACTTGTTGGTAACAAGATTAAAATAGGTATACGATGCCGACGATCAAATCTCGGGCAAGTAACATACCGAAGGACAAAGGGAATGACATACGGGATTATATGAATCCTTGGCATAGAGGTTCAACCGATAATATATTTGTAGAATATGTAGGATCCAATATGGGCATCCAGGTCCCGCTATTGGATATTGACCGAGGAGTGTCTCGGGTCATGTCTACATAGTTCTCGAACCCGCACGGTCTGCACACTTAAGGTTCGATGATGTTTTTGTATAGTTGAGTTATATGTGTTGGTGACCGAAGGTTGTTCGGAGTCGTGGATGAGATCACGGACGTCACGAGGGTTTCTGGAATTGTCCAGACACAAAGATTGATATATAGGAAGTTGGTGTTTGGATTCCGGAAAGTTTTCGGGCATTACCAATAGTGTACCGGGAGTGATGAATGGGTTCCGGGGGCCCAATGGGTGGGCCCACCACACCCCAAGGGGTCCACATGGGTTTATTGGATGCACAATAAGGTATAATGGGCTGACAAAGTCATCCAAGGAAAGCCCATGAGGAAAAAGTGGAAAATCCAAAAGAGGTGGGAAAATAAGGAAGGAGTCCTAATCCAAGTGGGATTGGAGAAGGACTCCTCCCTCTCTCCCACTTTGGCCGACCCAAGGAGGATTCCTTGGTGCGCCAAGGATTCCCAAGGCTGCCTGTCCCCTCCTCCTATATATACTAGAGGTTTAGGGCTTTTGAGACACAACTTTGCCACGTGCAACTCAAACCTACACCTCGTAGTTCTTCATCTAGATTAGATTTCTGCGGATCTCGGGCGGAGCCCTGCAGGAATAGTTCATTACCAACACCGGCACGCCATCATGCTGCCGTAGAACTCATCTACTTCTCCGTCTTTCTTGCTGGATCAAGAAGGCGGAGATCACCGTCGAGCTGTACGTGTGCTGAACACGGAGGTGCCGTCCGTTCGGCGCTAGATCGGACGGATCGTGGGACGGATCGCGAGACGGTTCGTGGGACGGATCGGGGGACTGTTCTAGGGACGTGAAGACGTTTCACTACATCAACCGCGTTTCTTAACACTTTCCGGTGTGCGATCTACAAGGGTACATAGATCTAATCTCCACTCGAAGATGGACATCACCATGATAGGTCTTCGTGTGCGTAGGATTTTTTTTGTTTCAAATGCAACGTTCCCCAACATTTCTAGCCTGTGATGTACGCGTGCTCGGCCTAACAGTGGACAAGGGAAGAAACACTATCTAGCTCGGCGGTTCTATGTTGGGCAGTAATGCCATAGGCTATGGCATTGCCAAAAGGGTCAAATCATGAAATATTTCGAAGTCGATTTTAGTTTGTGACAAAGATCACTGAGAAGGTGAGAAGAGTGATTTCGTCCGACCGGACGTCCCTTCTATCCTCCTTGTGAGTGCTATGGCCCATATGACAACATCTCTCCTGCCACACTTGTGTTCACCACACGCACGCTTCGCACATGCATGTCCCATTGGATCTCCTGCTCCATCCACCACTGCATGCTCCCAATCCCGCCCGACGCAGCTGCGCAGGCATGCACGTCGACCTACAGGACCTCCTCCTCCACCTCACCTTCAACAACATGGATATCCTTACCTTCGACAAGGACCCGACGATTGTCTTCTGGCCCCGGCCTCCCTTGGCAGCTACACGGGCACGATGCTCGCCGTAGACACCGTCTGCGGTCATCTCTGCTTGGTGTTCGATGAAATGTCGAAAGCGGACATCATCAAATGGAGCATGAACGTTCGATGCACCACATGCGTCTTCCTATTTTTTTGGCGACTCGAGCGGACAAAAAATGTGTCTGTTTGCGTCTCTCGGTTGGATTTGACCTAAGGATATGCCAACATTATAGACGACTAGAAAGGGGAAAGGAAAGGAGACGATATATCCTAATTTGATTTAATTAATTCCCACCCCCCTAAAAACTTCTTTTAGAATAAGCACCAAGAAAATAAAGAGAAACTGACATATCTAATGCTAGTATTAGTATTGAGTCATTGAAGATCTTCTATGAGAAACTATATGACAAAAAAGTTATAAACAAACAGAGTGCAATATCAAGGATCTGAGGATCTCAATCAGGTTATCCTTCAAGAGCGCACTCCCCTGAACCTTGTATATAACAAAGTCATATCATACCAATTTTATTAACATATTTTTGGAATGAAGAACTTGCTAAAGACTCTATGAATAAATGACAAAGATTATCACATGACTATATTTAAAAACTATCAAGCTTTCTCTTTCTTTGGAACTCACGGGCTAAGTAATTTCATAGTAATACACATTATAATATCATTTTTTATAAAATTTATGAATCTGTGTAATTATCTTCATATATAATGGTGGATGATTTGAACCAATCAATCTCACTTGAACTTTCAATAAAAATCATCATTCTGCGACGCGACACACATTTTTTGTGGTTCTTCATACAAATCAACTATTTCAGAATGATTACTGGATGCGGCCACTAAAGTCTATCTTGTCAACTTCTTGTTAACTTTCAAGAGAAGGTTGTACCTCCATTTGAGAGGACATCCTTCTAAAAGAGAGAAGCCACTAGCGAAAACTATGGCCCCTAGGTCTATTCACAAATATAAATACAAAAAAACAAAATACCTTGTTGTTCCTATGTACTTTTAATTTATTTTCTATTTAAATTTATACAATTATCAAACTACACTACTCATTGCTTGAAACTAATGAGTTCAAGTGGATTGACAACCCTATTGCCCGCGTTGGGTGCAAGTGTGTGCTCTTTTATGTGTAAGCGATGAAGAAGGGAAATTGTGTGGTTCTGCTATTGATTCGATAACCTTAGTTTTCACCGAGGAAAATACTTATCTATACATCGCTGCATCATCCCATCCTCTTCGAGGAAAAACTCAACATAGATCACAAGTATCACATCACCTTATCATCCTCTCTGTAGAAGTCAAGTTGATTTGAGCAATATAGAAAGAAATTAATCTTAAAAAAGATTGCCAATAGATCTAGAACGTATTGGTCTAAGAAAATTGATGGTGCTCTATGGGCTTATAGAACTGCTTATAAAAATCCCACGGGAATATCTCCTTGTAAAATGGTCTACGGAAAAGCATGTCATTTACTTCTTGACTTGGAATATAAAGCTTATCGAGGAATTAAAGAACACAATTATGATTTCAAACTTGTTGACGAAAAAAGCTTATTTGATATAAGTTCCTTAGATTAATGGAGGACTCAAGCCTATGAAAATGCCTATTTGTTGAAATAAAAAAATTAAAAGATGGCATGACAAGAGAATTCAAAAACAGGAATTTATTGTAGGAGATCTAGTTATTTTGTACAATTATCGTTTCACATTCTTTGCACGTAAGCTTCTTTCAAAATGGGAAGGACCTTATATCGTCAAAGAGGTTTATCACTCTTGTGATATCAAAATCAACAATTCTGAAGGCACAAATCCAAGAGTGGTTAATGGGCAAAGAATTAAACGTTATATTTCAGGTGCGCCAATTAATGTCGAATCTAATATTATTCAAGTGATTACACTGGAAGAACACATAAGAGAGACCTTCCGGAACGCTCCAGACCTTGAAAAGGGGTAGGTACGAGATAAGATAAGTAAATCAACTCCAAGAATTCCTTCAAAATATTTTCTGTTTGTTTAGGAATATATAAAAAATTACAAAAATAAAAACTAGTTGAGGGGATGTAACGCCAAAGATGTGATCCTATCCTTATTTTGGCTCGAGGGCCTCAAGAGGGATAGAAGGGCATCTCGTCGTTTTGCAAGCACGAATATCGTTACAAGTACATGTACATAGGAGATGAGTATATGGAATTGGCTTACACTCGCCACAAGCTACAACATAAATATCTCAATACAACAATATGTGCAAACATCATGTAGAAGAGTAGGGTCCGACTACGGACGAAATCAAACAATAAAAAGAATGATGTCCATCCTTGCTATCCCAGGCTGGACGCATGGAACTGATACGTCTCCAACGTATCTATAATTTTTGATGGTTTCACGCTATTATCTTGTCAAACTTTGGATGTTATGCATGCCTTTTATATTTTTTTTGGAACTAACTTATTAACTCAGTGCCAAGTGCCAGTTCCTATTTTTTCCATGTTTTTGACCCCTTTCAGAGGAGATTTTGAAATAGAGTCCAAACGGCAGAAAATCCCCGAAAAGATTTTTTCTGGAACGGAAGAAGATCGGGAAGCTTGGGAGCCAAAGCAGGGGAGCCTCAGGGGCCCCACAAGCCCCCACCTCGCGACCAGGGGGAGGCCGCGCCATCTAGGCTGGTGGGCCCCCTGAGCGCCCCCTAACCTAGGGGTTGCGCCTATAAATTCCCTAAAAATCCCAAAAAAATTAGGAGATCATCGCAATTACTTTTTCGCAGTCGCAAGCTTCTGTCTCCGCAAGATCCCATCTGGGGCACGTCCTGGTGCCCTCCCAGAGGGGAGATTCGTACACGGAGGGCTTCTTCATCAACACCATGACGTCTCCGATGATGCGTGAGTAGTTCACCATAGACCTACGGGTCCATAGATAGTAACTAGATGGCTTCTTCTCTCTCTTGGATCTTCAATACAAAGTTCTCCATGATCTTCATGGAGATCTATCCGATGTAATCTTCTTTTGCGGTCTGTTTGTCGAGATCTGATGAATTGTGGATTTATGATCAGATTATCTACGAATCTTATTTGAGTTTCTTCTGATCTCTCTTATGCATGATTTCATATCCTTGTAATTCTCTTCGAGTTGTGAGTTTTGTCTGGCCAACTAGATCTATGATTCTTGCAATGGGAGAAGTGCTTGGTTTTGGGTTCATAACGTGCAGTGACCTCACCCAGTGACAGAAGGGGTAGCAAGGCACGTATCGTGTTGTTTCCATCAAGGGTAAAAAGATGGGGTTTTCATCATTGGTTTGAGATTATCCCTCTACATCATGTCATCTTGCTTAAGGCGTTACTCTGTTCGTCATGAACTCAATACACTAGATGCATGCTGGATAGCGGTCGATGTGTGGACTAATAGTAGTAGATGCAGAAAGTATCGGTCTACTTGTCTCAGACGTGATGCCTATATGTATGGTCATTGCCTTAGATATCGTCATGACTTTGCGCGGTTCTATCAATTGCCCGACAGTAATTAGTTCACCCACCATGATATTTGCTATTTTGAGAGAAGCCTCTAGTGAACACTATGGCCCCCAGGGTCTACTCCACACCATATTTTCCGCCTTACATGTTTTACTTCGTTGCACTTTCCGCCGTCAGATCTCAGTTTGCAAACAATCTTGAAGGGATTGACAACCCCTTTGAAGCGTTGGGTGCAAGCTTGTTTGTGTTTGCGCAGGTACTCTGGACTTGATGAGACCCTCCTTCTGGATCGATACCTTGGTTCTCAAACTGAGGGAAATACTTACTGCTCCTGTGCTGCATCACCCTTTCCTCTTCAAGGGAAAAACCAACGCAACCCATCCTCCATCAACGTGTCAATTTCTGGCGCTGTTGTTTGTGGGATAGCAGGAACCCACCCTAGATCGATGATGATGAAGAAGAAGAAACTCCAAATAGAACAATCATCACGCTCTGGAGAACCGAGGAGCATCCCCAACTTCAAGACCTATGCTCAGAAATCCAGAAGTTATCCGTGGCCGAACTGGTGTTGCCGAACATAAATGGGGAGAAGAACTCGCCCCGCAAGTCGAATACTTTGTATGCGTGAAGCTATTGAGGATCAAGACTACGACATTGGCGGCCAATTTGGGGCATACTGAGGGTGTCTGGGACAAAGCGGTCCTCGGTCTGCCGGCCTATCTCTATGGGCCGGACTCCTAGGCCGCTTCGGGCAGCCAATGACATAGACGAGGAAGATTCCACAAGATTTGGTGATCAAGGCAAGGACTCCTCTACAACGATGTTGACGACTAGGACTCTTGTTACCCTAGGCCTATGGTGCATTATATAAACAGAGGCCAGGGTAGTCGATAGACAATCTCATATTCATATGATCTTTACGCTTAGGGTTTAGACCACAACATACGATCTCGAGGTAGATCAACTCTGTACTCGATAGTCCATCATCAATATAAACAAGAGTAGGACGTAGGGTTTTACCTCCATCAAGAGGGCCTGAACCTGGGTAAAATATCATCTTCTTCGTCCCTTGTTACCCATTGATCCAAGATCCACAATTTGGAACGCCTACCCGAGATCAGCCGCTTTTGACACCAACACCAGCATCGCCTCCTGGCATGGGCAGAAAACAGGCTGTGGTACCCCTGGTCCCACTAGGTGGATAGTAGCCCCCGGGCCTGCCGTGAGCGCGCCCGCCGGGGCAAAACAACGGGCACCTATTGATCTACCGGGTCGAGAGAGGGCACATGGGGGCCCCTCTAGACGGGATGCATCCACTCCTCCATGATGCCTCGAGGACACCGCCCAGTGATAATGCCTGCCCCTCGTGCGTCGCAGTCACTTCATTGCTCCGTCGTCCCCATCTCGTTCTCCACTTGTGCGACAGCGGCCTCTTGACTGATCCTCCTAGGCTTCCTCCTCACCTTCCGCCGCCATGGCCCCCAGGAGGAAAACCGCGGCGATCGGGTCCTACTCCCTGAAGGAGGCCTTGCCAAAAGAGCTCGAACAAGCGCTAATGTCGTCCTTCATCGCCAGCGAAAAGGGGCTAGCAAGGGCGCACATTCTTGTGGCCTCTAAGCACAACAAGGGGGCCCGCACCAAGATCTCGTTGGGCTCATGCACGCGAGGTGACGTCAAGGCCGTGGCAACCCCCGTCTTCCCCCGTTTGCTCCTCGATGGCGTGGTGCCTCCCTTCTGTGACTTCCTCCTTGCTATTCTGGAGCACTACAACATTCGCCCGCTCCACCTTCATCCCAACTCTGTTCCTGCCCTAGCCTCTCTGTGTACCTCTGTGAGGCCTTCCTAGGAGTGGTGCCCTCCATGGCACTCTTCTAGACTTTTTGATGTCTAGGGATCTCGCTGAGAACCAGCGCTTAGGGTGCGCCTCCTTCCGCATCAATGACAAGATGAGGGAGGCCTTCATCGACATGCAAATGTTGAAGAAGGTGGAGAACTTCAGGTCGTGCTGGCTCTACATCAATGCGCAGTACACCAGCCCCCTCCTAGACGTCCCCATCAAGCCAGCTGTGAAGAACGAATGTTCGGAACACAAGAAGCTCAGCCGCCAAGACCTGGCGAGGTTGGTGGAGCTATGTGTGGCCGGACTTACGGCTGATATGATTGCCACAGAGTTCCTCCTTGGTCGCATAACTCCCCTACACAGGCGCTCTCAACTCTTGTGGGAGATTACCGTGGCTGAGCACCTAATCTGGCTGGTGCGGCGGGGGGGGGGGGACTTTCAGACGGAGTGGTGACCTCGATCTGGGAAGCCCTCTTTCCCGAGGAGAAGTCGCCGCCCAGCTGGAGGAGGAGGCAAACAAAAAAGGCAAATATTTATTGTAAATTTTTGTTTTTCAGAAGTGGGGGAGAGGAAAACGAGAGGCAAAAAAAGTAAATGCAAGAGATGAGTTTGCGACACTTACTTGGATGAGTTCTTGACTTTAATCTCCCCGGCAACGGCGCCAGAAATTCTTCTACTACGGCAACAGACAACAGCGCCAGAGATTGACAAGTTGACGTAGACTCGGCTTGCGTTGGTTTTTCCCTTGAAGAGGAAAGGGTGATGCAGCACAGGAGCAGTAAGTATTTCCATGAAGATTACATCGGATAGATCTCCATGAAGATCATGGAGAACTTTGTATTGAAGATCCAAGAGAGAGAAGAAGCAATCTAGCTACTAGCTATGGACCCGTAGGTCTATGGTGAACTGCTCACGCATCATCGGAGAGGTCATGGTATTGATGAAGAAGCCCTCCGTATCCGAATCCCCCCTCCGGCAAGGCACCAGAACGTGCCCGAGATGGGATCTTATGGAGACAGAAGCTTGCGGCGGAGGAAAAGTACTTTCGATGATCTCCTGATTTTTTTCTAGGATTTTAGGGAATATATAGGCGGAAGACCTAGGGCAGAGGTGGCCCAGGGAGCCCACAAGCCTGGGAGACGCGCCCCCCCTGGCCGCATCTAGGGGGCTTGTGGGGTCCCTGGTGACCCCCTGCCTTGGTTCTCAAGTTCCCCGATCTTCTTCTGTTTCGGAAAAAATCTTTTTGGAAGTTTCATTCCGTTTGGACTCCGTTTAAAATCCTCCTCTGAAAAGGGTCAAAAACATGAAAAAAAATAGGAACTGGCACTTGGCACTGAGTTAATAAGTTAGTCCCCAAAAAGATATAAAAGGCGTACAAAACATCTAAAGTTTGACAAGATAATAGCATGAAACCATCAAAAATTATAGATATGTTGGAGACGTATCAAGCATCCCCAAGCTTAACTCCTGCTCGTCCTCTAGTAGGGAAGTGATAAAGACTGAATTTTTGATGTGGAATGCTACCTAGAATAGTTGTCCTTTGTAACTTCTTTCATGTGACATGAATGTTCAGATCCGTAAGATTCGAAACAATAGTTTGCTATTGACATGAAAACAATAATACTTCAAGCAAACTAGCAAGGTAATCATGAACTTTCAAAATAACAAGGCCAAGGAAAGTTATCCCTACAAAATCATATAGTCTGGCTATGCTCCATCATCCCCACACAACTAATATAAATCATGCACAACCCCGGTATTGGCCAAGTAATTGTTTTCGCACTCTTACTTTCTCAAACCTTTTATAACTATCACGCAATACATGAGCGTGAGCCATGGATATAGCACTATAGGTGGAATAGAGTGTGGTAGTGGTTGTGAGACAAAAAAAGGAGGAGATGGTCACATTGCCTCGGCGTATCAAAGGGCTATGGAGATGCCCATTAATAGATATCAATGTGAATGAGTAGGGATTGCCATAAAAAGGATGCACTAGAGCTATAAGTATGTGAAAGCTCGAAAGGAGAACTAGTGGGTGTGCATTCAACTTGCTTGCTCACGAAGACCTAGGGCAATTTTGAGGAAGCCCATCATTGGAATATACAAGCCAAGTTATATAATGAAGATTCCCACTAGCATATGGTGGTAACGAAATTAGAAGCTGTCAATCATGAAGAACATGGCGCTATTATGAAGCACAAGTGTGGAAAAAGATAGTAGCATTGTCCCTTCTCTCTTTTTCTCTTTTTTTTATTTTTTGTGTGGGCTCTTGGGCCTCTTTTTTTTATTTGGGCTCTTTGGCCTCTTTTTTTTATTTCCTCACATGGGACAATGCTCTAATAACGATGATCATCAACCTTTTATTTACTCACATCTCAAAGCTTAGAACGATGATGACTCTATAGGAAATGCCTCCGACAGTGTACCGGGATGTGCAACGATCTAGCTTGGCGTATGACATTGAAACATCTCGCTAGCTATCTTACGATCATGCAATTGAAATATGAGAGGGACGACACAAGTCATGAGATGGAACGGTGGGAGTTGCATGGCAATATATCTCGGAATGGCTATGAAAATGCCATAGTAGGTAGGTATGGTGGCTGTTTTGAGGAAGGCATATGGTGGGTTTGTGTACCGGCGAAAGTTGCGCGCCACTAGAGAGGCTAGCAATGGTGGAAGGTGAAAGGGAATCTATACTATGGACTCACATTAGTCATGAAGAACTCACATACTTGTTGCGAAAGTTTTTATTAGTAGTCGAAACAAAGTGCTAAACGCATGCTCCTAGGGGAAGGGTTGGTAGGTGTTATCCATCGCGCGATCCCGACCTCAACACAAAGGATGACAATCAATAGATCAATTATGCTCCGACTTCCTAACATAGCGGTTCACCGTACACGCATGCTACGGGAATCACTAACTTCAACACAAGTATTTCTAGATTCGCAACACCCTACTAACATAACTGTTAATATTACAAATCCATGTCTCAAAACTAACTGAGAGGAATCAAGACTTCTCTTTATACTCAATGCACATGAAGATGGAGGTTTTTGTATCCTCTTTGGGTACCTATCACCTTTGGGACTACTTTCATAAGCCAACTACCAAGTCACGCACCGCCGTGCTCTAAAATATCTAAGTGAAGCACATAGAGCAAAATTATCTAGCTCAAAAGATATAAGTGAAGCACGATGAGCATTCTAGAAAAATCACGATGAGTGCATGTCTCTCTCAAAAGGTGTGCAGCAAGGATGATTGTGACACAACAAAAAGAAAATACTCCTACGATACAAGACGCTCCAAGCAAAACACATATCATGTGGTGAATAAAAATATAGCTCCAAGTAATGTTAGCGATGGATTGAAGACGAATGAGGGGATGCCTTCCCGGGGCATCCCCAAGCTTAGGCTTTTTGGTGTCCTTGAATTTGGCTTGGGATGCCTTGGGAATCCCCAAGCTTGAGCTCTTTCCACTCATTATCTCTTTGTCCGTGAGAACATCACCCAAAACTTGAAAACTTCACAACACAAAACTTAAACAGAAACTCGTGATATCATTAGCACAAGAAAACAAACTACCACCTCCTTAGGTATTGTATAAATCTTGATTTATATTTATATTGGTGTTAGATTACTGCATTCTCACTTTTCCATGGCTAGTACCCCCGATACTATCCATAGTTTCATCAAAACATGCAACCAACTCAACAAAAACAGAATATGTAAAAAACAGACCAGTCTGTAGCAATCTGTATACTTCGTATACTTCTGGTACCTCAAAATTTCTGAACAATTACGACTCCCTGGGCAAAAGGCATATCAACCAGGAGCAAAAAGAATCAACTCAAAATCTCTTTCTGAATATAAATAAAAGATAATCTCGTGAGCGAAAAGTTCTGTCTTTTTCTAGTAGGATCAAACAACCATCACCAAGACTAGTCATAAAGGTTTTGCTTGGCTCAAACACAAAAAGAAACACAAAAGACACAACCATAACAGAATTATGATGGTGTGAACGAAAGTAAACAGAAAGAAAAATAAATAAATTCATTGCGTTGCCTCCCAACAAGCGCTATTGTTTAACGCCCTTAGCTAGGTATAAGGCGATAGAATCACGTATCGTCGTCTTTGGTGCTCAAACCATAAGTGGCCCTCGTCATGGATTCAAAAGGCAATCTTATTTTTTTTCTAGGAAAGTGCTCCATGCCCTTCTTTAAAGGAAATTGAAATCTAATATTCCATTCCTTCATATCGATGATAGCACCGATAGTCCTTAGGAAAGGTCTACCATGAATAATAGGGCATGTAGGATTGAAATCAATGTCAAGCACAATGAAATCCATGGGTACATAGTTCCTATTTGCAATAATAAGAACATCATTGATCCTTCCCATGGGTTTCTTGACAGTAGAATCCGCAAGATGCAAATTAAGAGAACACTCCTCACTCTCATTAAAACACAGAACATCACATAAAGAGTTTGGAATCGCGGAAACACTAGCACCCAAATCACACAAAGCATTGCATTCATAGTTTTTGATTTTGATTTTGATATTAGGTTCCCACTCATCATGAAGCTTTCTAGGGATAGAGACTTCCAATTCAAGTTTCTCTTCAAGAGATTTTATCATAGCTTCAACGATATGATCGGTAAAGGCCTTGTTTTGGCTATAAGCGTGTGGAGAGTTTAGCATGGATTGCATCAAGGAAATGCATTCAATCAAGGAGAAACTATCATAATTGAATTCCTTGAAACCCAAAGTAGTAATTTCATTACTACTCAAAGTTTTAATATCTTCTACTCCACTTTCAATGCTTTTAGCATCAAGATTGATGGACTCCGAATCATTGGGTCGTTTTTCGACCAAAGTGGATTCATATCCAGCCCCATCATCATTTGGTTTGACACAAGGAAACAAAGATTCAATGGGAGCCACACCAAGCACTTTAAGATCTTCGTGATTCTTATCATGAGAACACGCCTTTTTAAGCCATTCATGTCTAGCACGAATTTGGGCGGTTCTTTCTTTTCTCTCACTCATGGAAACACGCATAGCTTTCAAAGTTTCATCCATATTGATCTTGGGAGGAGCATATCTAACTTTCAAAGCATCAATATCACTAGACATTCTATCAACGCTCTTAGCCAAATCGTCAATTTTGAGTAGTTATTCCTCTATGGACGCATTGAAAATCTTTTGCGAGTTGATAAACTCTTTGATATTACTCTCTAGATCAGAGGGTAATCTATTGTAATTTCGATAAGTATTGTTGTACGAATTGCCAAAGTTATTAGAGGGGTTACTAGGAAAAGACCTAGGAACATAGTTTCCTCTAATAGCATTGTTGTTGCCAAAATTATTCCTACCAACAAAATTAACGTCCAAGCTAGCGTTGCTACTCTCAATCGAGGAAGACATGGGCATATCATTAGGATCTAAAGGAGCACTTGTGCTAGCAACCAAATTCATTAACTCATCCATCTTAGCACTCAACGAGTTAATTTCTTCTATAGCGTGTACCTTCTTACTAGTAGGTGACCTTTCAGTGTGCCACCAAGAGTAGTTCATCATGATATTGTCTAGAAGTTTTGTGGCTTCTCCTAACGTGATTCCCATGAACGTTCCACCTGAGACGGAGTCCAAGATATTTCTAGAAGCGAAATTAAAGCCAGCGTAGAAGATTTGTATAATCATCCAAAGACTCAAGCCATGAGCGGGACAATTTCTAATCATCAATTTCGTTTTCTCCCAAGATTGTGCAACATGTTCTTGATCAAGTTGCTTAAAATTCATGATATCATTATAGAGAGAGATAATCTTAGCCGACGCAAAATACTTGGATATATAAGCATGTTTGCACTTATCCCAAGAATCAATACTATTTTTGGGCAAAGAGAAAACCAAGTTTTTGCTCGATCTCGCAACGAGAAAGGAAACAACTTCAATTTGATCACATCATTATCCACATATATCTTCTTTTGCATATAGCAAAGCTCTATGAAGGTATTAAGATGGGATGCGGCATCTTCACTAGGAAGGCCGGAAAATTGCTCTTTCATAACAAGATTCAGCAAAGCGGCATTGACTTCGTATGACTCCGCACTAGTGGTGGGAGCAATCGGAGTACTAATAAAATCATTATTATTAGTATTCGAGAAGTCACAAAGTTTGGTGTTTTCAGTCATGGTGACTTCGGCAAGCAAGCAAGCACACGAGCGAACAAAGAGCAAGCGAGAGAAAAGGGCAAACGAAAAAGGCAAACAAAAAGGCAAACGAAAATGGCAAATATTTTTTGTAAATTTTTGTTTTTCAGAAGTGGGGGAGAGGAAAACGAGAGGCAAAAAAAGTAAATGCAAGAGATGAGTTTGCGACACTTACTTGGATGAGTTCTTGACTTGAATCTCCCCGGCAACGGCGCCAGAAATTCTTCTGCTACGACAACAGACAACAACGCCAGAGATTGACACGTTGAAGGAGACTGGGCTTGCGTTGGTTTTTCCCTTGAAGAGGAAAGGGTGATGCAACACAAGAGCAGTAAGTGTTTCCCTCAGTTTGAGAACCAAGGTATCAATCCAGTAGGAGAATCTCGTCAAGTCCAGAGTACATGCGCAAACACAAAAGAGCTTGCACCCACCGCTATAAAGGGGTTGTCAATCCCTTTAAGATTGATTGCAAAGTGAGATCTGAAGGTGGAAAGTGCAACGAAGTAAAAGAGTAAGGCTGAAAATATGGTGTGAAGTAGACCCTGGGGCCATAGTGTTCACTAGAGGCTTCTCTCAAAATAGCAAATATTACGGTGGATGAACAAATTACTCTCGAGCAATTGATAGAACCGCGCAAAGTCATGACGATATCTAAGGCAATGATCATACATATAGGCATCACGTCCGAGACAAGTAGACCGATACTTTCTGCATCTACTACTATTACTCCACACATAGACCGCTATCCAGCATGCATCTAGTGTATTGAGTTCATGACGAACAGAGTAACGCCTTAAGCAAGATGACATGATGTAGAGGGATAATCTCAAACCAATGATGAAAACCCCATCTTTTTACCCTTGATGGCAACAACACGATGCGTGCCTTGCTACCCCTTCTGTCACTGGGTGAGGTCACCGCACGGTATGAACCCAAAACCAAGCACTTCTCCCATTGCAAGAATCATAGATCAAGCTGGCCAAACAAAACCCACAACTCGAAGAGAATTACAAGTATATGAAATCATGCATATAAGATATCAGAAGAAACTCAAATAAGATTCATAGATAATCTGATCATAAATCCACAATTTATCGGATCTCGACAAACACACCGCAAAAGAAGATTACATCGGATAGATCTCCATGAAGATCATGGAGAACTTTGTATTGAAGATCCAAGAGAGAGAAGAAGCCATCTAGCTACTAGCTATGGACCCGTAGGTCTATGGTGAACTACTCACGGATCATCGGAGAGGTCATGGTGTTGATGAAGAAGCCCTCCGTATCCGAATCCCCCCTCCGCCACGACACCAGAACGTGCCCCAGATGGGATCTTGCGGAGACAGAAGCTTGCGGCGGCGGAAAAGTACTTTCGATGATCTCGTGATTTTTTCTGGGATTTTAGGGAATATATAGGCGGAAGACCTAGGGTAGAGGTGGCCACAGAGCCCACAAGCCTGGGAGGCGCGGGCCCCCCTGGCCGCGGCTAGGGGGTTTGTGGGGTCCCTGGTGACCCCCTGCCTTGGTTCTTAAGTTCCCCGATCTTCTTTTGTTTCGAAAAAAATCTTTTTGGATGTTTCGTTCCGTTTGGACTTCGTTTAAAATCCTCGTGTGAAAAGGGTCAAAAACATGGAAAAAACAGGACCTGGCACTTGGCACTAAGTTAATAAGTTAGTCCCAAAAAAGATATAAAAGGCATACAAAACATCCAAAGTTTGACAAGATAATAACATGAAACCATCAAAAATTATAGATACGTTGGAGACGTATCAATGATCTACTCCTGCAGGGCTCCGCCCGAGCTCCGCAAAAATCCGACCTAGAGGTGAAACTGTGTAGTTTAGGTTAGAGTTGCACGTGGAAAAGTTGTGTCTCAAAAAGCCCTAAACCACCACTATATATAGGAGGGAGGGGGAGGGGCTAGCCTTGAGGGACAAGACCCTCAAGGTGCGCTATCCGCCAGGAGGAGGAGGACTCCTCCTCCAATTCGGTTTGTGAAGGAGGAATCCTCCTCTTCCTTCCCACCTCCCTCTTTCCTTTTTCTTTTTCTTTTCTTTTGGTATTTTCTTGTGTGGCGCCATAGCCCTCTTGGGCTGACTCCACCAGCCCAAGAAGGACTTGCGGCTCCACCCTAGGGCCTTGGGCTCACTCCCGGGTGGGTGGGCCCCTCCCTGTGAACACCCGAAACCCATTCGTCACTCCCGGTACACTGGCAGAATTTTTTGAAACTTTCCGATGACCAAATGAAACCATCCTATATATCAATATTTGTTTCCGGACCATTCCGGAAACCCTCGTGACGTTCGTGATCTCATCCGGGACTCTGAACAACATTCGGTAACCACACATATAATTCAACTATACTAAAACATCATCGAACCTTAAGTGTGTAGACCCTGCGGGTTCAAGAATTATGTAGACATGACCCGAGGCACTGCTCGGTCAATATCCAATAGCAGGACATGGATGCCCATATTGGATCCTACATATTCTCTGAAGATCTTATCGATTGAACCTCAATGTCAAGGATTCATATAATCCCGTATGTCATTCCCTTTGTCCTTCGGTATGTTACTTGCCTGAGATTTGATCGTTGGTATCCGCATACCTATTTCAATCTCGTTAACGGAAAGTCTCTTTACTCGTTCCATAATACAAGATCCCGTGACTTACACTTAGTCACATTGCTTGCAAGGCTTGTGTGTGATGTTGTATTACCGAGTGGGCCCCGAGATACCTCTCCGTCACACGGAGTGACAAATCCCAGTCTTGTTCCATACCAACTCAACGGACACCCTCGGAGAGCACCTTTATAGTCACCAAGTTACGTTGCGACGTTTGATGCACACAAGGTATTCCTCCGGTGCGAGTGAGTTATATAATCTCATGGTCATAGGAACAAATACTTGACACGCAGAAAACAATAGCAATAAAATGACACGATCAATATGCTATGTTCATAGTTTGGGTCTAGTCCATCACATGATTCTCCTAATGATGTGATCCAGTTATCAAGTGACAACACTTGCATATAGTCAGAAAACCTTGAATATCATTGATCAACTGGCTAGCCAACTAGAAGCTTGCTAGGGACATTGTTTTGTCTATGTATCCACACATGTATCTATGTTTTCATTCAATACAATTATAGCATGGATAATAAACGATTATCTTTAAACATGAAATATAATAATAACTATTTATCATTGCCTCTAGGGCATATTTACAACACATCACCTCCGCCATGGAGTTGTGGGGACCCCAACTTACGAGTCGAGATCGCCGAATGAACGTGCCGAGTGATCCCAAAGATCAATGCTCACCGAACAAATAGATGCTGAATATTAAGACTCTTACGTCCAAAAACCGAATTATTACAACACATGACCGATAAGGTCAAGTTCACAAGGTAGGGCCTATAAGGCCAAATCACAGTGATACAACTAGTAGCTGAAATCTTAGGGCTAAGCGGGTGCCCATGCCATCAGCTTACACCAACAGGCATTCTCACTCGGAAGCTTCCTAGTTCACAGGGCCGTCTCCGATGACGTACTCTTCTCCAAACTCCGGTCCTTCCATGTCTGGTCAATAATATAACTAGTGGCAAGCCAATGAGTACTTTGAATGTACTCGCAAACAGCCCATGATATGAACAATGCGGTTGGTAGAATAACAAGTAATATGCAGTTTTGGTGGATAGCAGCTTAACTGTAAATAAACATGTTCATGGATGTGAAACATAAACTAGATGGTATTCAAAAGAAGAGGATACATATATCAATATATCCATCAAGGGCTGAACACTCTGGGTTCACCCGATATGCCAAGTCACCAAACTTGGTCATATCAACTCTTTCTTAGTCAGATAACACCATTAAACACACACACACGCACACACACACACACACACACACACACACACACACACACACACACACAAACACATGGTTTACGTGGAAACGACTGGACGTAGTTTAAGAAGCACCACCCAACTGTCCTTGACCGTGGACACGGCTATTCGCATAGTTTGACACTCTGCAGAGGTTGTACGCTGTACCCACGAGATCCGGGAAAATTCTGTGTCATCCACGACTAACGGTATATAACATACCCGATCAATGCCTTTCCCCTGACGATACTAGACAAAGAGCTCCACTCGATTGGTACCCATCCCACATGATGTACGTCTTACGAGCACCGACTCTCGACAATTTCATCCATGCGGGGACCAACGGTGTGGCCGGAACACGTAAAAATGGCATAGTCGCCCTACCTGGCACGACCCTGTCATGAGAGTGACCACACATCACTCCCGCCAGTAGTAATGTGGCTCTTTGCTAGCACCGACCAGAGTAATCAACAAGGCCCCATCCCATAAAGGGGTAACATGGTCGCACATCTAAGGTTGGGACGGCCGACACATCATAAATCTAATGCCATTTCCGAAACCACTTACTCCAAAATACACCCGGTGCACCACTTCACCAAAAGTGGCCACCTAACTCATCATCACCCTCGGGCATTAGTGGCATCCGGTAGGGTTTTCATAAACATTTGATTTATACCATCATCATGCTCATACTTCTACTATGCTTTAGCTCTACTTGTCAACCTGGTGTTAGCATGACCCTCATAGGTGGTAGGATCATGTTCGAAATGCAAGTGCTCCGGAGGAGCCACCGGTAACATCACTTCAATGCTTTACCGATACTTATGCTCACATGCAACGGAAATATTTACTTTACTAGCATGCAATATAACATATGCTCACACATGGTCAAAGGGCTGCTTGCCTTGATCAGCTAAGTATCCGGGGTCTTCGGGGTCTTCAAGCCCAACTCCTTCGTCAAACGTGGTTTCTATCATTGTAATAAATACAAAGCAATAAGTAGCTCACTCAAGAACAGATCACAAAGTCACCTTAAAAATGTTGTTTAATTATGATAAATCCTAATTGTTATTTTAAAAATATTTTTCTCTGGTTTTTGTGAAAGGATTATTTTTAAAATCAATTTAACAGAAGCAAAACTATTCCAAATATCCTTTTTAATTATTATAAAACAGAAAGGTTGTCCCAAAATTGTTCAAAAGGCTTCGTTAAATACTACTCATTTTTAGAAGAGTTATGGTGGAAGAAAAATATATTGGATAATTATTTTTTATAAAAATCATTTAAAACTAGAATAAACAAAAAAATAAAAAGGGTCGCGGCTCATGCCTGGCTCGGCCTGAGGCTTGGGCCGGGCCAGCTAGCCAGCCAGCCAGCCAGCCCAGGCGTGCGCGTGGCCAGGTTTAAACCTGATGCGCGGGCCCGTGCGGTCAGCGGCAGAGAGGAGAGAGAGGGGGAGACAGGAGCCACCGACATGTGAGCCCCACCTGCCAGGGTCGTCTTCCACCTCGGGACAGAGACGAGGGGAGGCTCGTCATCGATGCTAGGGACAGCCTCGAGCCCAACCAAGGGTAGAAATGGAACCAACGTACTGTTGCCTACCTGCTCATGGTTGAGATGTCGAGGGGAGGCGCTATACCGGCAACGAGGTCCTACGGCGGAACAGTTTAACGAGGTCGATGAACTGGGTGCTACAGGCATGGATAAGCTCGGGGAGGTGATGGCGGAAGCTCCCTGAGGATGCTAGGAACCCGTAGGAGGTGAAAGGAGCACCGGAGCTAGCCCATAGCCCGAGATCGACGGAGCTCCGAAGCGGCGGGGCCTCGGTCGATCTCGAGCACATGAGCTCGCTGTGCTCAAATGGAGAGGCTAGGGATGGAATTTAGGCTCTAGAGAGGTGGGATGGATGTGCTGGAGCGAGGGGGAGGCCCTATTTGTAGGTTCCCGACGATGTACCGAGTCGGTGGCGCCGGTGGTTTCACCGTAGCTCGCAGGAGGAGTGGTGAGCCTTCAGGGTCGAAACCACGGTGTGCAGACATGGTTTCAGGACCTGCGTGACCCACTAAGAGGGAGAGAGGACGAGGAGGAGCGTGCATGCGTGGCCACGATCTTCTGGTGGATCTGGCGCGTGTGGGCACACGTCGCTCCAGTCAATAGTGCAAGGAAGGAGGGGCCTTGGAGCTTCCCTAATGTAGAGAGGTGGTTGGGGACTCGAAATGGCAATAGGGGGCGGCTTGAACCGGCCGGGCTGGCCACCTTGGCTTCGGGTGTGCCCAGCAGCGTGCCCAGAGCGCAGTATTGGCATGCCACGGCATGCTGGCGCGCTTTGGCCTTGTTTGGGCTGTCGTGGGGCTTGGCTTGGAGATGCCTAGCCATTTGGGAGCCGAGGGGCTCACTGTTGCCCATGGGAGGAGAGGAAAGAAGAGATGCCAGTGCTAGAACAAAAGTTAGAATGGGGATTTTGGGGCCTTCTGCTTGGATTCAAAGAGGGTCCACTCTCCTGTAGTTGGGGAGTGGTGTTGGCTACTTGGTCAAAAGGTTTGGAGGGAAGAGCTTAAGTGTGGGGTGGGATAGGAGCTGTTTTGCTATTATGGCAGTAGGTGTTTGACAGGTGTTTGGAGTAGCAACGCCTCACCACTAGTGGTGAGAGTTATCAGGATTAGCTTGGGTGCAAAAATAAGACACTCCACCAAATTTGAGCGTCATTGGATGAGTTTGGCAATGCAAACTAGAAATCACCCCCCAAATGGCAGATGTGTCCCTTCCAAAGGGAATCTGGGCAGATTACCTCCTGCAAATCCTATTTTTGGCAGAGACTTCTCATTTGGGGTGTTGAACACTCCTGCAAAGTTTCAACCCATTTGGATAAACTTTGCAATGTAGAGACGTGTCAACTTGGTTTTGTACAGAAAGGGCTTTGGAATTATTTAGTGAACCAAACCACCTTGGAATGAGGTGAAACTTGGTGTGGCCACTAAATATAGCATGGTAAGGTTGCTGGAATTTTCTGGGATTTTATTGGAAATATTTCCTTTGGAAATATTCCAAAAGATGAAAATAGAAAGAATAGATTTTCAAGGATTTACTCAAATATTTTGAATATAAATAGGGGTTGAAAATCTTATGTAAGTAAAATATATGTCCTGTGAGTATCTCCAATTTTTCTCAGATTTTTCTAAGGTAGAAAAGTATTTCTCCATATAGGAATATCATTTCTGGCCTCAGAAATGGACATGCAAATAAAATAGGAAAATAATTTATAAAATATTTATTTTATGGTTTTGGTAAGCTAAAATAGTTTTAAAACCAGATCACCATCTTTGGGTGAAAGCACTCCCTTGCTGCCAAGGACTTGTAGTGCAACCCAATGCATGGTTTTGAAATAGTCAGAAATAAGAAAAAGGATTTTGAGAATATTTAGGTTATGAAAAATATGGTTTTGATAATACACAATCAAGCATACAAGCATACAATGACAACCATGGCACTCACATCATTGGATTTTGAAAAGTTTTAATAAACTCAGATTTTGAACTATAGTAAAAGTGAAGTGAAAATAGGGTGTGACAAACCTATCCCCCTTAAAAGAATCTCTTCCCCAAGATTCCTAAGCGAGGTGGTAAAAAGGTAGGGAAATTCAGATCGGAGATAGTCTTCACGTTCCCATGTTGCTTCTGCTTCGGTGTGGTTGCTCCACTGAACCTTGAAGTACTTGATGGTGCGGCTGCTGGTGCAACGCTCTGCTTTATCCAAGATGCGGATCGACCTCTCACAATAAGTGAGATCCGGCTGGAGGTCGATGGCCTGATGATCAATGTCCTTATAAAGACCTGGACGGTTTGGCGCTTGTAGACACTTCCAGAGTTGTGACACGTGGAAGACGTTGTGTACACTCGAAAGTTCCGGAGGTAGCTCCAACTGGTAAACAACTTCTCCATGACTTGTCGTGATCTTAAAAGGTCCAATGAACCTTGGAGCGAGTTTCCCTTTGATGTGGAAACGCTTGGTTCCTTTGAGAGGTGTGACGCGGAGGTACACCTGGTCTCCGGGAACGAACTCCACTTCTCTGCAGTGACAATCCGCATAGCTCTTTTGTCGCAACTTGGGTGCCTTCAAGTTTTCTCGGACAAGCTGCACCTTATCTTCTGCATCTTGCAGAACTTTTGGCCTGAAAATCAACCCTTCGCCTGTCTCAGACCAGTTGAGCGGGGTGCGGCACTTTCGTCCGTACATCACTTCAAATGGGACCATTTGGAGACTGGACTGGTAGCTATTGTTGTATGAGAACTCAACGAATGACACACAATCTTCCCATTTGGCTCCATGTGCCTTAACACATGCGCGGAGCATATCTTCGAGTATCTGATTCTCTCTCTCCGTCTATCCGCCCGTCTGTGGGTGGAAGGCGGTGCTGAAAGAGAGCTTGGTTCCGAGGGATTCTTGAAACTTCTTCCAGAATCTTCAGGTGAACTTCATGCCTTGGTCAGATACAATCTCCTTGGGAACTCCGTGAAGACTTACTATACGATGGATATACAGGCTAGCCAACTGGCTACCATCATAAGTGGTGTTGACTGGAATGAAATGGGCCACCTTGGTTAGGTGGTCGACAATGACCCATATGGAATTGTGCCCTTTGCTTGATCTGGGCAACCCAGTGATGAAGTCCAGCGGGTCGTTGATGTTCAGCTTTGACTCGCTGGCACACGTCACACTTGGCAACATAGGATGCTATTTCCCTCTTCAGGCCGTGCCACCAGAATCTTTATCGGAGGTCTTGATACATCTTGGTGCCACCGGGGTGAATAGTCTAGGGTGTGTCCTGGGCTTCGTGCAGGATCAAATCCTTGAGTTCCGCCTTGTTGAGTACGCATAAACGTCTCCCAAACCACACTACCCCTTGATCATCCACCGAGAATTATGGGGCCTTGCCTTCCTGGATCTTCTTCTTGATGCCTTCGATGCTCTTGTGCCCCTTTTGGGCCTCCTTGATGTCGCCTGCCAGTGTTGGTTTGACTTCGAGGTTAGCTAGGAATCCTGGTTCAACTAGCTCCAACCCGAAGCTTTCCATTTCTTCATACAAGGCGGGTAGCCTTTCCTTGAGCATAGCATTCAAGGTGCTGGGTGATGACGAGATGATGTATATACTTCTCGAACCTCGTTGGTTACCCCAAGTGGAAGGTTGAGATGTAGTCAGCAGCAAGTTTTCCCTCACACGAAAACTGTAAGGTTTATCGAACGAACATGACTCCTAGGATCAACAAGTAGGTGTTTTACACCCCGGCGCTAGCAGAAGACGTGGACCTGCACACACAACAAATAACTTTGCTCCCAACGAGTAGAGTGAGGTTGTCAATCTCTCCGGCCTTGAAGTTTGCAAAGGATCAAAACGCAAGAGGGAAGGTAATAGTGATTGCAATGGAAAAGTAAATGAAAGCGGTCAATGATGGAGTTGTAAACAATGATGGTGATATGGCCGGGAGTCACATGATGTTCACTAGTGATGTCTCTCTCCCAAAAGACGATAAATAACTATGCTTGGGTAAACAAATCACAATTGGGCAATTGACAAAATTATGAACGCACCGCAATGCTAATTATGCTACTTGATAGTTAGAGGTTCAACAGTAATGGGCAGTACGCTAAGACAAGTAGACCGTTTATCCATCAGCATCTACTTACTAATCATCCACCTTGAGATATCTATCCAAAACATATCTCCGGTATTAAGTTGCGAGCCCCACCCAAACTGTAAACTCAAAGCAACGGACAACTGCATTAACGAACTATGCGTAAGGGAAACAATCCTTGCAACCGTGGTCACAAGCACCGTTGTTTACTCCCTGTTGGCAACAACACATCCCCTAGTCTCATGTTTCTGTCACTCAAGCTAGACATCGAGGGGCATGAACCCACAATCATGCATATCTCTCCCTCTTGGAGTTACAATCTATTACTCGGCCAAAGCAATAAATAGCAACGGAGAACATGCATGAATCACTATGGAACAAAATATAAAAGGGTAATCAAATATATAACTCATAACAATCCGAACATAATCTCATAATCCATCGGATCCCAACAAACCGAGCATAGCAATAGCAAGAGAATTACATAGATGCCTTGAACATGTAGGGCAGCTCACAAGGACTAACCATTTAAGCACAAGATTGGAGAGAATACATCACATAGCTATTGGTCATGGACCCATGGTCCAAGGAGGAATACTCGCGGCACGTCCAGGAAGCATCCATGGCGGTGCAGAAGCTCTCGAAGGTCAATCCTCTCTCCGGCAGGGTGCCGGGAAGAGGTCTCATGACGCTCCCGATCTCGGAAGCGCCGTGGCGCCAGAACGATGGAGAAATTCGTGATTCTGTAAGTTGTCGAAGGGTTTCCTCTCAGGACTCTAAATATAGGCCAAAGGAGGGCACCGGAGGAGGTGGGTCCCACCTAGGGCCTGACCGCGCCAACAGGTCGCCTGGGCAGCACCTGGCCCCCGTGTGGCCCCTCTTCGGTGATCAGGAAGCTTCTGATTTTTATATATTTTCCTAGAATTTCTCGGGCTTCGGAAAATTGGGTAAAAGCTCCTGCAAAATAGACAGTAGCACACAGAAACTGGCAGTGGGTGCACTGAGTTAGTAGATTAGTACAAATATGTGTAAAATGGTATAAAAGTGTAGCAAAACATGTAACAATGTCACCCAAAAGATCATGGAACAAGCAGAAATTATAGATATGTTTGGGACGTATCAACATCCCCAAGCTTAATTTCTGCTCGTCCTCGAGTAGATAAATGATAACACAATACTTTTTGTGTTGACATGCTAACACACATATAAGAACTTCGAAATAAAGCAAGTGAGATATGCAATTCAAGTCAAGACAATATCAAGCAAGAGTTTGTATCTAGTATTGAATTTAGCAAAGTAAGAACATAAAGGTGCAAGAGCTCCCGCTGTCCTTGACTCGAATGTCTCCAAATGGTGTTTGCGTGCAAGAAGTGGGAGATGAGTTGAGATCATAATTTTTTTTAATTGAGAACCCAATCTACTAAAATTTCACACTTGGTCTCCTTCGGAATCTTATTTTGACTCATCCCCAGACCACTAGTCAGGCACAAGTCAAAATGATCCTATCCCTTTCGACTTTGAGCACTCATGCAATGGATGAGTGTAAGCAAGATATGTTGGCACTTAGGATGGCAAATATAATAATGATGGGGAAGGAAGACAAAAAGCTGTGAAAGGCTCACATCAATGAGGACAACCATAGGCGAGAGAAAGCGAAATGATAGATATGATGTGAGGAGTAGGGATTGCCATGTAACGAATGCACATATAATCTAAGGTAAGCTCTCCAATGGAACTAGTGGGGGTGCATCCAACTTCTTTGCTCATGAAGACCTAGAGCTCATTTGAGGAGGCTCATCATTGGAATATGCAAACCAAGTTCTATAGTGTAAGGGTCCCCATATAGTTATGCATGAATGATAATCTCTATGTAGTACCAATATAGCAATGGAGTACGAGTGTGGATCTTCAAAAGGAATAGTAGTGTTGTCCCCTTCTCTCTCTTTTTTTCTTTTTTTTCTTTTTTTTCTTTTTCTCTTTATTTTTATTTTTTGTGGCCTCTTTGGCTCTTTCTTTTTATCTCTCATTTTTCCTCTTTGGGATATTTTGTTTGTCCTCTTTGGGATCTTTTCCTCACTTAAGGGCAACACTCTATGTTTTACATGAATAAAAAGAAGATCATCACACTTTATAAGAAGTACTCAACATAAAGACAAGTGAAAACTATCATGATGTATGCAAATGTATGCCCGTGCCAGTGTAGCAGGATATGCAATGATACTAGCGTGTCATGTAGGAATAATTGGGGTAAGGCCCAACTATTATGCGGCTCTATGATCAAGCAAAAGCATGTATGACATGAAGATCAACTCATGAGATGGTGGATGTTGCATGACAATGTATCTCAGAAAGGCTATGGAAATGCCTTAATAGGTAGGTATGGTGGCTGTTTTGAGGAAAGATATAATGAGGCTTATGTATGACAGAGCGTATCATGTCACGGGTTTGGATGCACCGATGGATTTTGCACCAACTCTCAATGTGAGAAAGGGCAATGCACGGTACCAAAGAGGCTAGCAAAATATGGATGGTGGAAGTGCCAACAATCGAATACTCACATTAGTCCGAAGAACTCATAAACTTATTATCGGTAACTCTCTATCTAGTTAGGAGATTCAAAAAGAGACAAGTACCCCGAGGAGGAGTGTTTGGGGGTTTGGTTATCCTTGCGCATCCTCAAGTCATGGTAACGTTAGGGTACTCTATATATTCCAACCCCTCGAGAGGTTATCGATCAATTTAGTAGCTAGAGTTCTCAACTAATTTTTAGTTTTTGAAAAACACATGGATTTCCCAAAATACGGCACCTATCACTAATAGGCTCAAGCTCTTGGCACCAATAGTCCAAACATTACTCAAATCAATACCTCAAAACTATTGCAAGTTACTACTATACTTAAATAGCAACCTCAATTACCTACTCATGCAAGACACACAACTCAGTGCAACGAGCCAACTCTCTAAACAAGATAATCATGATAACTCAAGAGAGTTCCAAAAACAACCTACATAAAAGCTCTTAAAAAGATAAGCATGAAAACTAAGAGCTAAGCATGATAGTAGCTACGAAAAGATAAATAACACACAAAAAAGATAAGCATGAACACCTATGTTGTGTTCTAGAGTGGAATGGAGCGTATTTCTCTCCCAAACAAGGTAGGCTAGGTTCCGACTTGTTATGAACAGCAAGAAAAAATAAAACAAACTAAAAAAGCAAATAGCGGGACGCTCCAAGCATAGCCCATAACATATGATGTGATAAAAATATAGCATGGAGATGGACGAACTGATGATTGTTGATAGAGAAGGGGATGCATGGGGGCATCCCCAAGATTAGAAGCTTCAGTCTCCTTGAATAATTCTTGGGGTGCATGGGGGCATCCCCAAGCTTGAGCGCTTGACACTTCTGTATCTTCTTTCATCATGTCCCATCGCATACTTGAAAACTCCCTTCATACGAAACTCAGCATAAGCTGATTAGAGTGGTTACTACCCTTAATAAAATAATTCATTACCTGCTGGAAATAAATATTTTCATGAGAATCTACTGCTTCTCATGATTGCCAAAAGGTTTTTGCAAATAAAAATAAAGCTTAGGAGTTGTAAAACAACGGAAACGCAAAACATGGCAGAATCTGTGAAAAACAGAACAACGGGTAATAAATAATTAATTCGGGGGACTGCTGCAAATCAAATCAAAAAACTCAGAACATATTAAAGAAAGGAAATTATATATAGCACGCTGTCAAAAACATTCAGATCAAAAAGATGATCTGGTAATTTTTGGTGATTTTTCCGTCATGCAGACAAAATCTGTTTGTGGACATTATGTTACAACTTTTGAACTTTCTTGCAATCGGAGGCTATAACTTGGCACAAAGCTTAAAATTAAAGATACAATGATGTTGCTACAGTAGTAGAAAGCATCAAGACCACTAAAACATAAAGTAAAAACAAATTGGGTTGCCTCCCAAGAAGCACTTTCTTTTATGCCTTTGAGCTAGGCATAATGCAAGAAGATCAAGTGTTATCAACTCCAAAAGAATAACTTGCCCGAGGAACGGAATCATAAGGTAACTTAATGTTATTTCTAGGGAAGTGTTACATTCCCTTTTTAAGAGGAAATTGGAATTTAATAATTCTCTATTTCATGTCAATGATAGCACCAACGGTGCGAAGAAAAGGACTTCCCAAAATAATTGGACATGAAGGATCACATTCAATGTCCATAATAAGAAAATCAACGGGCACATAATTATCATTGACAATAATAAGCACATCATCAATTATCCCAAAAGTTTTATTTATGGAAGAATCAACAAGGCGAACACCAAAAGAAGATGGATCATAAGGTTTCCAATCAAGCGTATCATACATTGTTTTGGGCATAACGGAAGCACTAGCTCCAACATCACACAATGCAAAGCAAGAGATATTATTCAATTTAATTTTGACCATAAGATCCCAACCATCCTCTAGTTTTCTAGGAATAGAAGTCTCTAGCTTGAGCTTCTCCTCCCTAGCTTTGATAAGAGCATTGGTAATATGCTCGGTGAAGGCAATATTGAGTGTACTAGTGTGGGGGTCTTTAGCCATTCTTTGCAAAAAGGTGATGACTTCGGAGAGACTACAATTGTCAAAATCAAGGTTACTACCATTAATTAAAGTGGTAGTAATGTCATCTAATCTCATTCTTTTGGTAGTCTCTAAATTCATAGGACCTTACTGTCCTATAGTTGAGGTATTAGCATCATCATTAATAGGTCCATTGGGACTAGGAGTGCGATGGTTGCTAAAAGTTTTGAGATCCTCAACAGCTTGTATAGTAGCAATGATAGTGTGTGTAGGAAGGCTCTTAATTCTCTCTTCGTCTTCCTTTTCTCTAGCCCATCTATCCTCAAGTTTGGCTAGCATTCTTATGTTCTCATTAATTTGGACTTGGATAACATTCATGGATGCAGTGTTCCTTGCCTCAAGTGGGGAAGTTCTTATTTTAAGCATCTCTACATCATGAGCTATGTTGTCCACCTTCAAAGAGAGACTATCTAATTTTTCTAGTTTCTCTTCTACACTCTTGTTGAAGGCCTTTTGAGAAGTGATAAAATCCTTAAGCATGCTCTCTAATTCAGAAGTGGAGTTTTTGGTGCTAGGATAATTGTTATTGTTCCCATAGTTGTTGGATGGAAACAGTCTAGGATTGCTACCAAAATTACTCCTATAGGCATTAATATTGAAGTTGTTACTAGAGATAAAATTAACATCCACTTGCTCTCTTTCTTGAGAAACAAAATAATTTAAAGGAACATCATGAGGATCAATAGGAGCTTGCTTAGTAAGTAGAGTCATGATCATGTCAACCTTATCATTAAGGGAGGAGATCTCCTCAACAGAGTTTACCTTCCTACCTGTTGGAGCTCTCTTGGTGCGCCATTGAGAATAATTTGTCATCATCTCATCCAATAGCTTTGTGGCAGCACCAAGTGTAGTTGACATAAAGGTTCCTCCTGCGGCCGAGTCTAACAGATTCCGCGAGGTAAAGTTCAATCCTGCATAGAAAGTTTGGATAACCATCCAAGTAGTCAAACCATGTCTAGGGCAATTCTTAACAAGAGATTTCATACGTTCCCAAGCTTGAGCAACATGTTCATTATCCAATTGTCTAAAATTCATAATGTTACTCCTCAATTGGATAATCTTGGCAGGCGGGTAATACTTCCCAATAAAAGCATCTTTGCACTTATCCCAAGAATCTATGCTATTTCTAGGCAAAGATTGAAGCCACACTTTAGCTCCTCCTCTCAAGGAGAAAGGAAAAAGCTTAAGTTTAACAATATCACCATCTATTTTTTATATTTTTGCATATCACAGAGCTCAACAAAATTGTTCAAGTGCAAGGCACCATCATTTCCAGCACCGAAGAATTGATCTTTCATAACTAGGTTCAGTAAAGCAGGTTTAATCTCATAGAACCTGGCTCTAGTGGCGGGAGCAGCAATAGGAGTGCAAATAAAGTCATTGTTGTTGTGACTAGTGAAGTCACACAACTTGGCATTTTCAGTGGAACCCATAGCAGCGGTAATAAGCAAGAACAAAGCAACTAATATTTTTGTGTTTTTTTGGTGTAGGACTCTAAAGCAAAAACTAAAAAGCAAACTAACAAGACTAAAAACCAAAGGTAAAGGATAGCGTGCAACTCCCCTATCTTGAAGACTGGAGTCCCCGGCAACGGCGCCAGAAAACTTTGCTTGATGACGAGATGATGTATATATTTCTCGCACCTCGTTGGTTACCCCATGTGGAAGGTTGAGATGTAGTCAGCAGCAAGTTTTCCCTCACACGAAATCTGTAAGGTTTATCAAACAAGGAGGACTCCTAGGATCAACAAGTAGATGTCTTCTACCCTGGCGCTAGCAGAAGACGTGTACCTTCACACACAACAAATAACTGTGCTCCCAACGAGTACAGAGTGGTTGTCAATCTCCCCGGCCTTGAAGTTTGCAAAGGATCAAAACACGAGCGGGAAGGTAATAGTGATTGCAACGGAAAAGTAAATGAAAGCGGTAAATGATGGAGGTGTAAACAATGATGGTGATAAGGACCGGAGTCACATGATGTCCACTAGTGATGTCTCCCTCCCGAAATACGATAAATAACTATGCTTGCGTAAACAAATCATAGTTGGGAAATTGACAGAATTATGAACGCACCACAATGCTAATTATGCTACTTGATAGTTAGAGTTTCAATAGTAATGGGCAGTACGCCAAGACAAGTAGACTGTTTATTCATCAACATCTACTTACTAATCATCCACCTTGAGATATCTATCCAGAACATATCTCCGGTATTAAGTTGCGAGCCCCACCCAAAGTGTAAACTCAAAGCAACGGAGAACTACATTAGCGAACTATGCGTAAGGTAAATAATCCTTGCAACCGTGGTCACAAGCACCGTTGTTTTCTCCCTGGTGGAAACATCCCATCCCCTCGTCTCATGTTTCTGTCACTCAAGCTATACATCGAGGGGCATGAACCCACAATCCTGCATAACGCTCCCTCTTGGAGTTACAATCTACTACTCGGCCAAAGCAATAAATAGCAACGAAAAACATGCATGAATCACTAAGGAACATAATATAAAAGGATAATCAAATATATAACTAATAATAATCTGAACATAATCTCATAATATATCGGATCCCAACAAACCGAGCATAGCAATAGCCAGAGAATTACATAGATGCCTTGATCATGTAGGGAAGCTCACAAGGACTAACCATTGAAGCACAAGATTGGAGAGAAGATATCACATAGCTACTGGTCATGGACCCATGGTCCAAGGAGGACTACTCACGGCATGTCCAGGAAGCGTCCATGGCGCTGGAGAAGCTTCCGGAGGTCAATCCTCCCTCCGGCAGGGTGCCGGGAAGAGGTCTCCTAACGCTCCCGATATCGGAAGCGCTGCAGCGGTGAAACGATGGAGAAATTCACGATTCTGGAAGTTGTCAAAGGGTTTCCTCTCGGTACTCTAAATATAGGCCAAAGGAGGGCATCGGAGGAGGTGGGGCCCACCTAGGCGGCCTCCTCGCGCGACCTAGGTCTTGGGCGCGCCAGCAGGTCACCTCGGCAGCCCGTGGCCCCCTCTCGCCTATCTTCGGTGATCCGGAAGCTTTTGTTTTGCTGTTTTTTTATTTTTCTTGGAATTTTTTGGGCTTCGGAAAATTGGGTAAAAGCCCGTGCAAAATAGACATTAGCAGACAGAAACTGGCATTGGGTGCACTGAGTTAGTAGGTTAGTCCAAATATGTGTAAAATGATATAAAAGTGTAGCAAAACATATAACAATGTCACCCAAAAGATCATGGAACAAGCATAAATTATAGATACGTTGGGACGTATCACTGGCCTTCGGCTTAAGGCATCGGCCACCACATTGGCCTTACCGGGGTGGTATTGAATGCTGAGGTTGTAGTCTTTGATTAACTCCAACCATCTTCGCTGCCTCATATTCAATTCCCTTTGAGTAAATATATACTTCAGACTTTTGTGGTTAGTGTATATTTCACATCGCTTCCCCAGAAGGTAATGTCGCCACGTCTTCAGGGCATGCACTACTGCTGCCAACTTGAGATCATGGGTGACGTAGTTCTCCTCATGCAGGCGCAGTTGCCGTGATAAATATGCCACGACCCCGCGTCTTGCATTAGGACACCACCAAGCCCGGTTCTGGAGGCATGGCAATATATCACAAACTCCTTCCTGATACCCGGAGTAGCCAATACCGGGGCAGTAGTCAATCTCTTCTTCAACTCCTAGAAGCTTTCTTCACACTCCGCGCCCATTTGAACTTCTTCCCTTTCTTCAAGAGCTGCGTCATGGGTCGGGCGATGCGGGAGAAGCCTTCTACGAACTTGCGGTAATATCCCGCGAGTCCGAGGAAGCTCCTGACTTACTTCACATCGATTGGGGACTCCTTGTTGGTTACTGTAGTAATATTGGAAGGATCAACCGCCAATCCATTTGCCGTCATGGTATGACCCAAGAATCCAACTTCGTGCAACCAGAATTGGCATTTGCTAAACTTGGCATGAAGTTGGTGCTCTCGAAGCTTCTCCAAAACTAACCTCAAGTGTTGCTTGATGACCCACAAGTATAGGGGATCAATCGTAGTCCTTTTGATAAGTAAGAGTGTCGAACCCAACGAGGAGCAGAAGGCTCTGATAAATAGTTTTCAGCAAGGTAATCACTGCAAGCACTGAAAGTAGCGGTAACAACTGATGGTGTAGTGAGGTGAAACGTAGCAAGCGAAAAGTAACAAGTAACAAGTAGTAGCAATGGTGCAGAAAAGTGTCCCAATCCCTTTTGTAGCAAGGGACAAGCCTGAACAAAGTCTTATAGGAGGAAAAGCGCTCCCGAGGACACACGGGAATTTCTGTCATGCTAGTTTCATCATGTTCATGTGATTCACGTTCGTTACTTTGATAGTTTGATATGTGGGTGGACCGGCGCTTGGGTACTGCCCTTACTTGGACAAGCATCCCACTTATGATTAATCCCTCTCGCAAGCATCCGCAACTACGAAAGAAGAATTAAGACAACGTCTAACCATAGCATTAAACTAGTGGATCCAAATCAGCCCCTTACGAAGCAACGCATAGACTGGGGTTTAAGCTTCTGTCACTCTAGCAACCCATCATCTACTTACTACTCCCCAATGCCTTCCTCTAGGCCCAAATATGATGAAGTGTTATGTAGTCGACGTTCACATAACACCACTAGAGGAAAAGACAACATACAACATATCAAAATACCGAACGAATACCAAATTCACATTACTATTATCAGCATGACTTATCCCATGTCCTCAGGAACAAAAGTAACTACTCACAAAGAATAATCATAATCATGATCAGAGGTGTAATGAGTAGCATCAAGGATCTGAACATAAACTCTTCCACCAAGTAATCCAACTAGCATCAACTACAAAGAGTAATCAACACTACTAGCAACCTTACAAGTACCAACCGGAGTCGCGAGACAGAGATTGGTTACAAGAGATGAACTAGGGTTTGGAGAGGAGATGGTGCTGATGAAGATGTTGATGGAGATGAATCCCCTCCGACGAGAGAAGTGTTGGTGATGACGATGGCGATGATTTCCCCCTCCGGGAGGGAAGTTTCCCCGGCAGGATCGTCCTCCCGGAGCTCTAGATTGGTTCTGCTCAAGTTCCGCCTCGTGGCGGTGGAGAATCCACGAAAAAGCTCCACCTTGATTTTTTCCTGGACGAAACCCTTCATATAGCAAAAGAGGGGCCCAGTGGGCCGCCAGGCTGTCCACAAGCCCTGTAGCCGCAGCCAAGGGGGTAGGTGGCGGCTACCAGGCTTGTGGGCCCCTGGTAGCTCCCCTCTTACACTTCTTTCGCCAGTATTTTTTATATATTCCCAAAAAATTCCACGTTGATTTTCAGGGCATTTGGAGTTGCACAGAATAGAGGACTCATACTTGCTCCTTTTCCAGTCCAGAATTCCAGCTGCCGGTATTCTCCCTCTTCAAATAAACCTTGCAAAATAAGAGAGAAAAGGCATAAGTATAGTACCACAAAGTAATATAATAGCCCATAAAGCGATAAATATCAACATGAAAGCATGATGCAAAATGGACGTATCAACTCCCCCAAGCTTAGACCTCGCTTGTCCTCAAGCGAAAACCAAGATCCATAAACATGTCCACATGTTTAGGGAGGAAGGTGTCGATAAAACATAATACGGACATGAGGGCATCATGATCACACATAGAACAGAAATACATCATAAAGATTCTTATGGGAAAGTAACAATCCCTTCACAAAGCAAAGTATGAAGCAAAAACCTTATCGAGAAGTAGCCCACAACAGTCCATAGTCATTGAAGCAGTTGCAATTTATCAAAACATCATAAAGAGTCAAATAAGAGCTTGTAAAGCAAACCCACATACTCAACCATCTCTTTTGTTTTCCACAATTGTTACAACTCACGTGGTACTCATTGTATCAAAGTTTCAGCTGGACACAGAGAAAGATAGGGGCTTATAGTTTGGCCTCCCAACCATTTACCTCAAGGCTAAAGTCAACAATAATAAAGCATAAGTACTCATCTCCAAGTTGATATATGGATATAGATCTTTCCCTAGCTTGTGAGGATAGCCAAGACAAAGCCAAAATAAGGAATTGGTGAAGGTCACCATGACTCTTTCAAGGGAAAAAAGTAAAGGTACAAGAAAGGCCCTTCGCAGAGGGAAGCAGAGGTTGTCATGCGCTTTTGAGGTTTGGATGCGTGTCCTCTTAGTGCGGAGGAACGTCACTTTATATTGTCTCCTGTGATAAAGAACTTTATTATGCATTCTGTCGCTTTTATGTCTTCCTCATCACAGGTTCGTACAAAGCTTATTTTCCACACACTAATAGATCATACATATTAGAGAGCAATTTTTATTGCTTGCACCGATGACAACTTACTTGAGGGATCTTATTCAATCCATAGGTAGGTATGGTGGACACTCATGGCAAAACTGGGTTGAAGGTTTATGGATGCACAAGTAGTATCTCTACTTGGTGCGGGATTTTTGGCTAATATGAGGTGGAAGCAACCGTCACATGCTAAGGGATCTCTAGGCATATAACATTGTTTGGAACCAAGAAATCACAATTCATTATGTCGTCTTCCTTGTCCAACATCTACTTCTAAGCATGTAATAGTTTGGTGAGTGCTCACAATTGTAAAAAGTGTCTAAGATGATATATTTATATGTGAACCTCTCTTTCCTTATTACTTCTTATTAATTGAAACAATGACTGGGGTCTATGTTGGTCTATTCTCAACAAGTTTCAATCATCATACTTGTTATATGTGAAGCTATCACTTTCCATAAGATCATCTCATGATCTTTCTTGCTATCGTTCTTTTAATACTTTTGATCGCGGCACAAAACAAAGCCTTGACTAAGATACTCTTTATTATATAGCTCGCAAGCTCGAATACATCAGGGGAGACACTGGGAAAAAGACTCAAACTAAACACTAAAGACTTATTCCACTAAGAGAAGAAATGAAAACTGAAAAGGAAAGAACTAAAACAAAGGTAAAAGCAAAAGATATAAAGGTGATACGATATCAGGGCAACTCCCCCAAGCTTGGGAAAAGCCAAGGGGATTGCCCATACCAATGCTTAGTTGTCTTCCTTTGGTGGTGATGTTGTTGAAGCAGTCTGATCCTCCGTCTTCCAAGGCATAGGTGCTCCATCATGGCAGGATGAACGAGTTGCCGGAATCCTCAAATCTGCAGCCAACCGTATTGATTTAAATCTATACTCATACTCACAGTTTTGGTTCTGCAGGTCATAGATCTGGCCCTGAAGTTGATCAACCCTGTCATAGAGCCTGGAGAGTTGCTTCCCAATGTCAATGGCATCCATTTTGCGATTGTTGGTGAACTCCGTGATCATCATGTGGTTGGCGTTGAATCTACGCTCCACCATCCCTTGGCACTTGAAGACTTGTTGCTCCATTGCTTCGAGCCTCGTCTCCATGCTCCCGGTCTTCTTAGGCCCCTCAACATCACGGATATGCAACATCCCCTCGCTCATCTTGATAGATTGGGGGTGCTGCAATACTTCCATGAGGTAGGGATTGATGACCTTTTCGAAGATCTTGTCCTTAGGAACTTTTGGGGAAGTCATGACGATCTAGATGTGCAACAGAAATAGGCTCGAAACGAAAACAGAGGAAAACTGCGCGATACGGAGGTCAAAACCCTCGGGCGTATATATAATGATTTTTTCTGGACCAGAAGGAGTGCTCCGCAAGAAAACGGAGTCCGTGAGGCACACGAGGTGCCTACAAGCCTTGTAGCCGCCGCCAGGGGGGTAGGTGGCGGCTACCAAGCTTGTGGCCGCCTCGTGCGCTCTCCGGACTGCTTTTTATTTTTCTAATTTTCCATAAATTCCAAAACGGAGAAAATTTCCTATTGGAAAAGTTTCGGAGTCCAATTACTTACCAAAACACACACCTCTTCGTTTTCAGGGTCTGAAACAGGCTGATAAACATCCCTTATGTACTCCTCTCGAGTTATGATATTGATGATATTGGTCTCAACATTTATGGGAGTACCAGAGATATAATACTTGATTCTTTGCCCATTTACCACTCTAGGAAAATTACCTTCCGTGTTAGTGATTTTGATGGCACTGGAACGATATACTTCCTCGACAACGTAAGGACCTTCCCATTTAGAGAGAAGCTTGCCTGCGAAGAATCTTAAGCGAGAACTGTATAGCAGGACATAATCACCTACATTGAACTCTCGTTTTTGTATTCTTTTATCGTTCCATCTCTTAACCTTTTCCTTGAACAACTTGGCAATCTCATATGCCTGGGCCCTCCATTCATCTAATGAGCTGATATCAAACAACCGCTTCTCACCGGCAAGTTTGAAATCGAAGTTGAGCTCTTAGATTGCCCAATAAGCTTTGTGTTCCAGCTCAAGAGGTAAATGACAGGCCTTACCGTAAACCATTTTATACGGAGACATGCCCATGGGATTCTTATAAGCAGTCCTATAAGCCCATAGTGCATCGTCAAGTTTGCTAGACCAATTCTTCCGAGATCTATTGACAGTCTTTTGTAAGATCAATTTGATCCCTATTACTCAACTCCACTTGACCACTAGACTGAGTATGATAAGGAGATGCAAATCTATGGTTGACATCATACTTAGCAAGCATCTTGCGGAAAACACCATGAATGAAGTGTGAACCGCCATCAGTCATCAGATATCTAGGGATTCCAAATCTTGGGAAAATGACTTCTTTAAGCATCTTAATAGAGGTGTGATGATCAGCATTTCTAGTGGGGATAGCTTCTACCCACTTAGTGACATAATCAACAGCTACTAAGATGTGAGTACACCCATTGGAACTCGGGAAGGGTCCCATATAATCAAAGCCCCAGACATCAAATGGTTGAATGACAAGTGAATAGTTCGTAGGCATTTCCTGACGCTTACTGATGTTCCCTATTCTTTGGCGTTCGTCACAAGACAAGACAAACTTACGGGCATCCTTGAAGAGAGTGGGCCAATAGAAACCTGATTGCAATACCTTATGAGCAGTTCTATCTCCAGCATGGTGTCCTCCGTGGGCTTCAGAATGACACTTCTGCAGGATTTGTCCCTGTTCATGTTCAGGCACACAACGTCTAATAACACCATCTACTCCTTCCTTATAAAGGTGAGGATCATCCCAAAAGTAGTGTCTCAAATCAAAGAAGAATTTCTTCTTTTGCTGGTAGGTGAAACTGGGTGGTATGTATTTGGCTACGATATAGTTTGCGTAATGAGCATACCACGGTGCACTATGTGAAGTGCGGATAACATTTAATTGCTCATCAGGAAAGCTGTCATCAATAGGTCGTGGGTCATAAAGGACATTCTCTAGCCTGGACAAGTTATCTGCTACAGGGTTATCAGCACCCTTTCGGTCAACAACGTGCAAATCAAATTCCTGTAGCAGGAGAACCCATCTGATTAGCCTAGGCTTAGCGTCCTTCTTCTCCATAAGGTACTAAATAGCAGCATGGTCAGAGTGAATAGTGACTTTGGAGTCAACTATATAAGATCTAAACTTTTCACATGCAAACACGACTGCTAAAAACTCCTTTTTCGTAGTGGCATAGTTTCTTTGGGCACTATCTAGAGTTTTAATAGCGTAGTTAATAATATTCAACTTCTCGTCAACTCTTTGTCCTAGAACAGCACCAACAGCATAATCACTAGCATCACTCATGTTTTCAAAGGGCAAGTTCCAATCAGGTGGTTGAACAATAGGTGCGGTTATCAAGTCCTTCTTACGTATTTCGAAAGCTTCCTCACAATCCTCATCAAAAATAAAAGGAACATCCTTCTGTAAGAGGTTGCTAAGAGGCCTAGAAATCTTAGAGAAGTCTTTAATGAACCTTCTATAGAAACCAGCATGACCTAGGAAACTTCGTGTACCTCTGATATCTGTGGGGCAAGGCATTTTCTCAATTGCATCAACCTTAGCCTTATCAACTTCAATGCCTTTCTCAGAGATTTTGTGTCCTAAGACGATGCCTTCATTAACCATGAAGTGGCACTTCTCCCAGTTCAAGACGAGGTTGGTATCTTTGCATCTCTGTAAGACTCGATCAAGGTTGCTGAGGCAATCGTCAAAGGAAGAACCGTAAACGGAGAAACCATCCATGAAAAGCTCAACAATCTTTTCACAAAAGTCAGAGAATATTGCCATCATACATATCTGAAAGGTGGCAGGGGCATTGCACAAGCCAAAAGGCATACGTCTATAAGCAAAGGTACCGAAGGGGCAGGTGAAAGTGGTTTTCTCCTGATCAGATTGTGCAACAGGTATTTGCGAGAAATCGGAATAACCGTCTAGAAAGCAGAAGTGTGTGTGTGTTTAGATAGCCTTTCTAGCATTTGGTCGATAAACGACAAAGGATAATGGTGTTTCCTGGTTGCCTTGTTCAGTTTCGGGAAGTCTATCACCATCCTATAGCCAGTAATAATCCTTTGTGGGATTAGTTCATTCTTATCATTAGGAACGACGGTGATACCTCCCTTCTTAGGTACGTAATGTACTGGACTTACCCAATCACTATGAGCAACAGGATAAATGGTTCCTGCTTCGAGAAGCTTTAATATTTCTTTTCTCACGACCTCTTTCATCTTAGGATTTAATCTCCTTTGATGATCAGCAACTCGTTTAGAATCAGGATCAATTTTAATCTTGTGGTGACATAGAGTGGGACTAATACCCTTAAGATCATCAAGAGCATATCCAATAGCCACACGGTGCTTCCTCAAAGTTTTTAATAACTTCTTCTCTTCGTGATTCGAGTTGTGAGCACTAATAATAACAGGATATATCTCCTTCTCATCAAGGCAAGCATAGTTAAGAGTATCTGGTAACTGTTTTAGCTCGAACAGAGGATCACCCTTTGGTGGGGGAGGATCCCCAAGCAGTTCAACAGGCAGATTATTCTTGATAATAGGATATTGTTCTAAAACAATTTTATCTATCTCATCTCTTTCATCCATATGCATATCATTTTCATGCTCAAGTAGATATTGCTCTAAAGGATCCGTAGGAGGTACGACAATAGAGGCAAGAGCAATGATTTCATCCCTACCAGACGACTCTTTTTCATGGGATTGTCTTCCAAACTTGGAGAAGTTAAATTCATGAGACACACCCTCGAAACTAACAGTGAAGGTTTGTTTAATGCAATCAATATGAGCATTGATAGTGTTGAGAAAGGGTCTACCAAATATGATGCTACAAAAGCTATCTTGTGCAGTAGCAAGGACGAGGAAATCAGTAGGGTACTTCGTCTTACCACACAAGACTTCTACATCTCGCACAATTCCCACAGGGTAGATAGTGTCTCTATTAGCGAGCGTAATAGTGACATCAATGGGTTCTAACTCAGCAGGTGCAATCTCATCTTTGATTTCATCATATAGGGACCGGGGTATTGCACTAACACTAGCACCCATATCACATAAACCATGATAACAGTGATCTCCTATCTTGACAGAAACAACGGGCAGGCCAACTACAGGTCCGTATTTGTCTTTCGCATGAGGTTTAGCAATTCTAGCACAGTCCTCACAGAATTTGATAACATGCCCGTCTATGTCTTCGGTTAAGAGATCTTTGATAATAGCAACACTAGGTTCAACTCTAATTTCCTCAGGGGGTGCAAGTGGTCTAATGTAACCCCTACGTATCACAGTTGGAGCTTTAGAATAATCCTTTTTCCTAGCAGGGTAAGGTGGTTTCTCAACGTAGGCACAAGGAACAATAGGATCACTAAAGGCAATGACTTTATCTTCAACTAGATTGGGTTTAACTATGTTGACTTCTGCAGGAGGATGATACTTAAACCACTTCTCTTTGGGAATATCAACGTGAGCAGCAAAAGATTCACATAGAGAAGCTACTATCTCAGAGTCAAGTCCATACTTAGCGCTAAAATCTCTAGAAGTGTTTGTTTCAACAAAAGATTTAACGCAATTAAACTAGAAATTCATACCTGACTCCTTACCTTCTTCAAGCTCCCAATCTTCAGAGTTACGTTTGATTCTTTCCAATAAATTCCACTTGTGGTCAATATCCTTCTTCATAAAAGAACCGGTACAAGAAGTGTCAAGAATGGTACGATCTTCATGAGAAAGTCGAGCATACAAGTTTTGAGTGATAATTTCTCTCGAGAGCTCATGATTGGGGCATGAATATAGCATTGATTTAAGCCTCTCCCAAGCTTGAGCTATGCTTTCCCTTTCACGAGGCCAAAAGTTATAAATATAATTCCGATCATGATTTACTAAATGCATATGATAAAACTTTTGATGAAATTCCAATTTCAACTGATTGTAGTCCCATGATCCAGTGTCATCACATAGCCTATACCATGTCAATGCCTTATCCTTCAAAGATAAAGGAAAGACTTTCTTATTTACCTCATCCTCGGGCAAACCTGCAAGCTTAAATAAACCACGAACTTCATCTACATAGATTAGATGCAAGTCTGGATGTGATGATCCATCTCATGTAAAAGGATTAGCCAGCAGTTTCTCAAGCATACCCGAAGGAATTTCATAAAAGATATTTTCAGTAGGTACCTCAGGTTGAGGAGCAACTCCTCGCGCTTCCTTTCATGGTGAAGATACCCTGAACAAATTCCTCAAAGGAACAGTTTCCATAGTGACAAGTGACAATAAATTTCAGCACAGTATACAAATGTTTCCTTACCAAATTCCACTTACCAAAGCTGCTTCACTCCCCGGCAACGGTGCCAGAAAAGAGTCTGGATGACCCACAAGTATAGGGGATCAATCGTAGTCCTTTCGATGAGTAAGAGTGTCGAACCCAACGAGGAGCAGAAGACTCTGATAAACAGTTTTCAGCAAGGTAATCACTGCAAGCACTGAAAGTAGCGGTAACAAGTGATGGTGTAGTGAGGTGAAACGTAGCAAGCTAAAAGTAACAAGTAACAAGTAGTAGCAACGGTGCAGCAAAGTGGCCCAATCCCTTTTGTAGCAAGGGACAAGCCTGAACAAAGTCTTATAGGAGGAAAAGCGCTCCCGAGGACACACGGGAATTTCTGTCATGCTAGTTTCATCATGTTCATGTGATTCGCGTTCGTTACTTTGATAGTTTGATATGTGGGTGGACCGGCGCTTGGGTACTGCCCTTACTTGGACAAGCATCCCACTTATGATTAACCCCTCTCGCAAGCATCCTCAACTACGAAAGAAGAATTAAGACAACGTCTAACCATATCATTAAACTAGTGGATCCAAATCAGCCCCTTACGAAGCAACGCATAGACTGGGGGTTTAAGCTTCTGTCACTCTAGCAACCCATCATCTACTTACTATTCCCCAATGCCTTCCTCTAGGCCCAAATATGATGAAGTGTTATGTAGTCGACGTTCACATAACACCACTAGAGGAAAAGACAACATACAACATATCAAAATACCGAACGAATACCAAATTCACATGACTATTATCAGCATGACTTATTCCATGTCCTCAGGAACAAAAGTAACTACTCACAAAGAATAATCATAATCATGATCAGAGGTTTAATGAGTAGCATCAAGGATCTGAACATAAACTCTTCCACCAAGTAATCCAACTAGCATCAACTACAAAGAGTAATCAACACTAATAGCAACCTTACAAGTACCAATCGGAGTCGCGAGACGGATATTGGTTACAAGAGATGAACTAGGGTTTGGAGAGGAGATGGTGCTGATGAAGACGTTGATGGAGATGACTCCCCTTTGACGAGAGGAGTGTTGGTGATGAAGATGGCGACGATTTCCCTCTCCGGGAGGGAAGTTTCCCCGGCAGGATCGTCCTCCCAGAGCTCTAGATTGGTTCTGCTCAAGTTCCGCCTCGTGGTGGTGGAGAATCCACGAAAAAGATCCACCTTGATTTTTTCCTGGAAGAAACCCTTCATATAGAAAAAGAGGGGGGCCAGTGGGCCGCCAGGGTGTCCACAAGCCCTGTAGCCGCCGCCAAGGGGGTAGGTGGCGGCTACCAGGCTTGTGGGCCCCTGGTAGCTCCCCTCTGGCACTTCTTTCGCCCAATATTTTTTATATATTCCCAAAAAATTTCACGTTGATTTTCAGGGCATTTGGAGTTGCGTAGAATAGAGGACTCAGACTTGCTCCTTTTCCAGTCCAGAATTCCAGCTGCCGGTATTCTCTCTCTTCAAATAAACCTTGCAAAATAAGAGAGAAAAGGCATAAGTATAGTACCACAAAGTAATATAACAGCCCATAAAGAGATATATGTCAACATGAAAGAATGATGCAAAATGGAAGTATCATTGCTCATGCTCTTCTTCGGACTTGGAGAACATTAATATGTTGTCGATGAAAACGACGACAAACTTGTTCAGGTATTCCATGAAGACCTTGTTCATGAGGTACATGAAGTATGATGGGGCATGTTGGAAATATGCCCTAGAGGCAATAATAAATTAGTTATTATTATATTTCTTAGTTCATGATAATCGTTTATTATCCATGCTATAATTGTATTGATTGGAAACACAATACTTGTGTGGATACATAGACAAAACACTGTCCCTAGTAAGCCTCTAGTTGACTAGCTCGTTGATCAAAGATGGTCAAAGTTTCCTGGCCATAGGCAAGTGTTGTTACTTGACAACAGGATCACATCATTAGGAGAATCATGTGATGGACTAGACCCAAAACTAATAGACGTAGCATGTTGATCGTGTCATTTTGTTGCTACTGTTTTCTGCGTGTCAAGTATTTGTTCCTATGACCATGAGATCATATAACTCACTGACACCGGAGGAATGCTTTGTGTGTATCAAACGTCGCAACATAACTGGGTGACTATAAAGATGCTCTACAGGTATCTCCGAAGGTGTTCGTTTAGTTAGTATGGATCGAGACTGGGATTTGTCACTCCGTGTGACGGAGAGGTATCTCGGGGCCCACTCGGTAATACAACATCACACACAAGCCTTGCAAGCAATGTGACTTAGTGTAAGTTGCGGGATCTTGTATTACGGAACGAGTAAAGAGACTTGCCGGTAAACGAGATTGAAATAGGTATGCGAATACTGAAGATTGAATCTCGGGCAAGTAACATACCGAAGGACAAAGGGAATGACATACGGGATTATATGAATCCTTGGCACTGAGGTTCAAACGATAAGATCTTCGTAGAATATGTGGCATCCAATATGGGCATCCAGGTCCCGCTGTTGGATATTGACCAAGGAGTCACTCGGGTCATGTCTACATAGTTCTCGAACCAGCAGGGTCTGCACACTTAAGGTTCGACGTTGTTTTATGCGTATTTGAGTTATATGGTTGGTTACTGAATGTTGTTAGGAATCCCGGATGATATCACGGACGTCACGAGGGTTTCCGAAATGGTCCGGAAACGAAGATTGATATATAGGATGACCTCATTTGATTACCGGAAGGTTTTCGGAGTTACCGGGAATGTACCGGGAATGACGAATGGGTTCCGGGTGTTCACCGGGGGGGGGGGGGGGGGGGTAACCCACCCCGGGGAAGCCCATAGGCCTTGGGGGTGGCGCACGAGCCCTTGGTGGGCTGGTGGGACAGCCCAAGAAGGCCCTATGCGCCAAGGATAGAAAATCAAAGAGAAAATAAAAAAAAGAGGTGGGAAAGGAGAGAAGGACTCCACTTTCCAATCCTAGTTGGACTAGGATTGGAGGAGGACTCCTCCTCCCTTGGTGGCGCAGCCCTTGGGGCTCCTTGAGCCCCAAGGCAAGCCTCCCCTCCCTCCTCCTATATATATGGAGCAATTAGGGCTGATTTGAGACAACTTTTAAGGCAGCCCGACCACATACCTCCACGGTTTTACCTCTAGATCGCGTTTCTGCGGAGCTCGGGCGGAGCCCTGCTGAGATTAGATCACCACCAACCTCCGGAGCGCCGTCACGCTGCCGGAGAACTCATCTACCTCTCCGTCTCTCTTGCTGGATCAAGAAGGCCGAGATCATCGTCGATTTATACGTGTGCTGAACGCGGAGGTGCCGTCCGTTCGGCACTAGATCGTGGGACGGATCGCGGGACGGTTCGTGGGACGGTTCGCGGGGCGGATCGAGGGACATGAGGACGTTCCACTACATCAACCGCATTCACTAACGCTTTTGCTTTGCGATCTACAAGGGTACGTAGATCGGAAATCCCCTCTCGTAGATGGACATCACCATGATAGGACTTCGTGCGCGTAGGAATTTTTTTGTTTCCCATGCGACGTTCCCAACAGTGGCATCATGAGCTAGGTTCATGCATAGATGTCTTCTTGAGTAGAACAGAACTTTTTTTGTGGGCGGTGATGTGCGTTTTGCTGCCCTCCTTAGTCTTTTCTTATTTCTGCGTCATTGTTGGATCGAAGCGGCTCGGACCGACATTACTCGTACGCTTACGAGAGACTGGTTTCATCGCTACGAGTAACTCCGTTGCTCAAAGATGACTGGGGGTGTCGGTTTCTCCAACTTTAGTTGAATCGGATTTGACCGAGGAGGTCCTTGGATGAGGGTAAATAGCAATTCATACATCTCCGTTGTGGTGTTTGCGTAAGTAAGATGCGATCCTACTAGATACGCATGGTCACCACGTAAAACATGCAACAACAATTAGAGGACGTCTAACTTGTTTTTGCAGGGTATGCTTGTGATGTGATATGGCCAACGATGTGATGTGATATATTGGATGTATGAGATGATCATGTTGTAATAGTTAATATCGACTTGCACGTCGATGGTATGGCAACCGGCAGGAGCCATAGGGTTGTCTTTAAACTAACATTTGTGCTTGCAGATGCGTTTACTATATTGCTAGGACGTAGCTTTAGTAGTAATAGCATGAGTAGCACGACAACCCCGATGGCGACACGTTGATGGAGATCATGATGATGGAGATCATGGTGTGACGCCGGTGACAAGAAGATCGTGCCGGTGCTTTGGTGATGGAGATCAAGAAGCACATGATGATGGCCATATCATGTCACTTATGAATTGCATGTGATGTTAATCCTTTATGCACCTTATCTTGCTTAGAACGACGGTAGCATTATGAGGTGATCTCTCACTAAAATTTCAAGACGAAATTGTGTTCTCCCCGACTGTGCACCGTTGCGACAGTTCTTTGTTTCGAGACACCACGTGATGATCGGGTGTGATAGACTCAACGTTCACATACAACGGGTGCAAAACAATTGTACACGCGGAACACTCGGGTTAAGCTTGATGAGCCTAGCATGTGCATACATGGCCTCGGAACACATGAGACCGAAAGGTCGAGCATGAATCGTATAGTTGATATGATTAGCATAGAGATGCTTACCACTGAAACTATTCTCGACTCACGTGATGATCGGACTTGAGATAGTGGATTTGGATCATGTACCACTCAAATGACTAGAGAGATGTACTTTTTGAGTGGGAGTTCTTAAGTAATATGATTAATTGAACTAATTGTCATGAACATAGTCTAATGGTCTTTGCGAATTACGATTTAGCTTGCGCTATAGCTCTACTATTTTTATATGTTCCTAGAGAAAATTTAGTTGAAAGTTGATAGTAGCAAACTTTGCAGAGGATTGTCCTCGTTGCTGCGCAGAAGGCTTATGTCCTTAATGCACCACTCGGTGTGCTGCACCTCGAGCGTCGTCTGTGGATGCTGTGAACATCCGACATACACGTTTCTGATGACTACACGATAGTTCAGTACAAAATACTTAATGGCTTAGAAGCAAGGCGTCGAAGACGTTTTGAAACGTCACGGAACATAAGAGATGTTCTAAAGAGATGAAATTGTGATTTCATGCTTGTGCCCTTGTTAAGAGGTACGAGACCTCTGACAAGATTCTTTGTCCACAAAGTAAGGGAGAAAATCTCAATCGTTGAGCGTGTGCTCAGATTATCTGAGTACGACAATCGCTTGAATCAAGTGGGAGTTAATCTTCCAGATGAGATAGTGATGGTTCTCCAAAGTCACTTCCACCAAGCTGTGAGAGCTTCGTGATGAACTATAACATATTAAGGATAGATACAATGATCCTTGAGCAATTCGCGATGTTTGACACTGCGAAAGTAGAAATCAAGAAGGAGCATCAATAGTTGATGGTTAGTAAAACCACTAAGTTTCAAGAAAGGCAAGGGCTAGAAGGGATACTTCGTGAAACGGCAAAACAATTGCTGCACTAATGAAGAGACCCAAGATTAAACCCAAACCCGAGATAAAGTTCTTATGTAATGAGGGGAATAGTCACTGAGGCGGAGCAACTCTAGATACTTGGTAGATAAGAAGGCTGGCGAAAGTCGAAAGAAGTATATTTGATATACATGATGTTGATGTGTACTTTACTAGTACTCCTAGTAGCACGAGGGTATTGGATACCGGTTCGGTTGCTAAGTGATTAGTAACACGAAATGAAAGCTACGGCATAAACGGAGACTAGCTAAAGGCGAGGTGACGATACGTGTTGGAAGTGTTTCCAAGGTTGATATGATCAAACGTCGCACGCTCCCTCTACCATCGGGATTGGTGTTAAACCTAAATAATTGTTATTTGGTGCTTGCGTTAAGCTTGAACATGATTGGATCGTGTTTATTGCAATACGATTATTCATTTAAAGAGAATAATGGTTACTCTATTTGCTTGAATAATCACCTTCCATGGTTTATTGAATCTCGATTGTAGTGTTACACATGTTCATGATATTGGTGCCAAAAGATACGAGGTAATGATGATAGTACCACTTACTTGTGGCACTGCCGCTTGAGTCATGTTGGTATAAATTGCATGAAGAGGCTCCATGCTGATGGATCTTTATACTCACTTGATTTTAAATCACTAGTGACATGCAAATCACACCACATGAGCAAGGCCTTGTTTTCATTGAGATGAAACAAGATAGTAACTTGTTGGAAGTGATACATTTTGATGTATGTAGTCCAATGGGTGCTGAGGCACGTAGTGGATGTCATTATGTTCTTACTTCAATGACGATTTGAGTAGATACAAGAGTATTTACTTAATGAATCACAAGTCTGAAATACTGAAAAGTTCAATTCTGTTTCGGAGTGAAGTTCGTCATAACAAGAGGATAAACTGTCTACGATATGATCATAGAAATGAATATCTAAGTTACGAGTTTTGGTACGCAGTTAAGACAATGTGGAAATTGTTTCACAGTTCATGCCACCTGGAACATCATAGTGTGATGATGTGTCTGAACGTCATAGCCACGCACTATTTGGTATGGTGCATGCTATGATGTCTCTTATCGGATAACCACTATCGTTTATGGGTTATGCATTGGAGACAACCGCATTCACTTTAAATAGGGCACCGCGTATTTCCCTTGAGAAGACGCAGTATAGACTGAGGTTTAGAGAAATCTAAACTGTCGTTTCTTGAAAGTTTGGGGCTTCGACACATATGTGAAAAAGTTTCAGTCTGATAAGCTCGAACCCAAAGCGGATAAATGTGTCTTCATAGGATATCGAAAACAGTTGGGTACATCTCCTATCTCAGATCCGAAAGCAAAGTGTTTATTTCTAGAAACGGATCCTTTCTCGAGGAAAGGTTTCTCTCGAAAGAATTGAGTGGGAGGGTGGTAGAACTTGATAAGGTTGTTGAACCATCACTTCAACCAGTGTGTAGCAGGGCGCAGGAAGTTGTTCATGTGGCGCCTACACCAATTGAAGTGAAAGCTGATGATGGTGATCATCGAGCATCGAATCAAGTTACTACAAATCTCGTAGGTTGACAAGGTCGTGTACTACTGCAGAGTGGTACGGTAACCCTGTCTTGGAGGTCATGTTGTTGAGCAACAATGAACCTACGAGTTATGGAGAAAGCAATGGTGGGCCCGGATTTCGACAAATGGCTGGAGGCCATGAAATCCGAGAGAGGATCCATGTATGAAAACAAAGTGTAGACTTTGGAAGAACTACTTGATGGTCATAGGACTATTGAGTAAAGATGGATCTTTAAAAGGAAGACAGACGATGATGGTGATAAGTCACTATTAAGAAAAGCTCGACTTGTCGCAAATATGTTTCTGACAAGATCAAACAGTTGACTATGATGAGACTTTCTTAATCGTAGAGATACTAAAAGTCTGTTAGAATTATGTTAGTAGTTGCTGCATTATTTATGAAATATTGCACATAGGATGTCAAAACATTGTTTCCTCGACGGTTTCCTTGAGCAAACATTGTATGTGATACAACCAGGAGGTTTTGTCGATCCTAAAGATACTAGCAAGTATGCAAGCTCCAGCGATCCTTCAATGGACTGGTGCAAGCATCTCGGAGTTGGAATATACAATTTGATGAGATGATGAAAGATTTTGGGTTTGTACAAGGTTTATGAGAAACTTGTATTTCCAAAGAAGTGAGTGGGAGCACTATAGAATTTCTGATAAGTATATGTGGTTGACATATTGTGGATCAGAAGTAATGTAGAATTTCTGTAAAGCATACAAGGCTTTTTGGAAGAAGTTTTCAAAGGAATACCTGGATTGCGCTACTTGAACGTTGAGCATCAAAGATCTATGAAGATAGATCGAAAGCGCTTAATAGAAGTTTCAACAAGATGCATGCCTTGACAAGGTTTTGAAGGAGTTCAAAATAGATCAGCAAAGAAGGAGTTCTTGGTTGCGTTGTGGGGTGTGAATTTGAGTAAGACTCAAAACCCGAACCCGACAGAATAAAGAGAATAGGCGAAGGTCGTCTTCTATGCCTTGGCCGTAGAATCTGAAGTATGCCATGCTGGGTACCGCACCTGATGAGTGCCTTGACTCAAAGTCTGTTGAGAGGTACAGAGAGTGATCTATGATTGAATCACTAGCAGCGGTCAAATTTTATCCTTAGTAACTAATGGACAAAGGAATTTTTCTCGATTATGGAGGTGGTTAAAGAGTTCGTCGTAAAGGGTTACGTCGATGCAAGCTTTGACACTAATCCGAATAACTATGAGTAGTGAAACGGATTCGTATAGTAGAGTAGATATTTGGAGTATTTCCGAATAGCACATAGTAGCAGCATCTATAAGATGACATAAAGATTTGTAAAGAACACACGGATCTGAAAGTTTCAGAACTGTTGACTAAAACCTCTCTCACGAGCAAAACGTGATCAGACCCCATAACTATATGGGTGTTGGATTCGTTGGAATCACATGGTGACGTGAACTAGATTATTGACTCTAGTGCAAGTGGGAGACTGTTGGAAATATGCCCTAGAGGGAATAATAAATTAGTTATTATTATATTTCTTAGTTCATGATAATCGTTTATTATCCATGCTATAATTGTATTGATTGGAAACACAATACTTGTGTGGATACATAGACAAAACACTGTCCCTAGTAAGCCTCTAGTTGACTAGCTCGTTGATCAAAGATGGTTAAGGTTTCCTGGCCATAGGCAAGTGTTGTTACTTGATAACGGGATCACATCATTAGGAGAATCATGTGATGGACTAGACCCAAAACTAATAGACGTAGCATGTTGATCGTGTCATTTTGTTGCTACTGTTTTCTGCGTGTCAAGTATTTGTTCCTATGACCATGAGATCATATAACTCACTGACACCGGAGGAATGCTTTGTGTGTATAAAATGTCGCAACGTAACTGGGTGACTATGAAGATGCTCTACAGGTATCTCCGAAGGTGTTCGTTGAGTTAGTATGGATCGAGACTGGGATTTGTCACTCCGTGTGACGGAGAGGTATCTCGGGGCCCACTCGGTAATACAACATCACACACAAGCCTTGCAAGAAATGTGACTTAGTGTAAGTTGCGGGATCTTGTATTATGGAACGAGTAAAGAGACTTGCCGGTAAACGAGATTGAAATAGGTATGCGAATACTGACGATCGAATCTCGGGCAAGTAACATACCGAAGGACAAAGGGAATGACATACGAGATTATATGAATCCTTGGCACTGAGGTTCAAACGATAAGATCTTCGTGGAATATGTGGGATCCAATATGGGCATCCAGGTCTCGCTATTGGATATTGACCGAGGAGTCACTCGAGTCATGTCTACATAGTTCTCGAACCCGCAGGGTCTGCACACTTAAGGTTTGATGTTGTTTTATGCGTATTTGAGTCATATGGTTGGTTACCGAATGTTGTTTGGAATCCCGGATGAGATCACGGACGTCACGAGGGTTTCCGGAATGGTCCAGAAACGAAGATTGATATATAGGATGACCTCATTTGATTACCGGAAGGTTTTCGGAGTTACCGGGAATGACGAATGGGTTCCGGGTGTTCACCGGGGGGGGGGGGGCAACCCACCCCGGGGAAGCCCATAGGCCTTGGGGGTGGCGTACCAGCCCTTGGTGGGCTGGTGGGTCAGCCCAAGAACGCCCTATGCGCCAAGGATAGAAAATCAAAGGGAAAAGAAAAAAAAGAGGTGGGAAAGGAGAGAAGGACTCCACTTTCCAATCCTAGTTGGACTAGGATTGGAGGAGGACTCCTCCTCCCTTGGTGGCGCAGCCCTTAGGGCTCCTTGAGCCTGAAGGCAAGCCTCCCCTCCCTCCTCCTATATATATGGAGCAATTAGGGCTGATTTGAGACAACTTTTAAGGCAGCCCGACCACATACCTCCACGGTTTTACCTCTAGATCGCGTTTCTGCGGAGCTCGGGCGGAGCCGTGCTGAGATTAGATCACCACCAACCTCCGGAGCGCCGCCATGCTGCCGGAGAACTCATCTACCTCTCCGTCTCTCTTACTGGATCAAGAAGGCCGAGATCATCGTCGAGCTGTATGTGTGCTGAACGCGGAGGTGCCGTCCGTTCGGCACTATATCGTGGGACGGATCGAGGGACGTGAGGACGTTCCACTACATCAACCGCGTTCACTAACGCTTCTGCTGTGCGATCTACAAGGGTGCGTAGATTGGAAATCCCCTCTCGTAGATGGACATCACCATGATAGGACTTCGTGCACGTAGGAAATTTTTTGTTTCCCATGCGACGTTCCCAACAGGGCATTCGTCAACCCAAATGACATGACAGTGCACTCGTATAGACCGTACCGGGTCACGAATGCAGTCTTGGGTATGTCTTCAGGTCGCATCTTCAGTTGGTAATATCCAGATCATAGATCGATCTTGGAAAATACCTTGGCTCCATTTAACTGGTCAAACAAGTCTTCAATCTTAGGGAGTGGGTACTTGTTCTTGATCGTGACTTCATTGAGAACGATAATCGACGCAGAGTCTCATAGTCCCATCTTTCTTAGACACGAACAGAATAGGTTATCCCCAAGGTGATGCACTCAGGCGAATGAATCCCTTCCCGAGTTGCTCATCAAGCTGCTTCTTCAACTCTGCTAGCTCTTCGGATCCGACCCTATAAGGCTTCGTATAGATAGGCCTTGACCCGGGCATGAGCTCAATGATGAACTCGATGTTTCGGTCGGGAGGCATCCCTAGTAGCTCATCAGGAAAGACGTCCGGGTATTCACAGACTATCGGCACTCGGTCCAGCTCTTCTCCCGATAGGCAATTTACCTATGGGGTTTGAGCGGACGCAGGTTCAGGGACATACTTGACTTTCTCCCCTTGGTCGCTTGTCATGGTAATAGTCCTGTTGGCACAATCTAAGATGCTCTGGTGCTTGGCTAACTAATCCATGCCAAGGATCACTTCTAAGCCTTGTGACTTAATGACGATGAGATTTGCTGAGAACCTTATCCCATTAATATTGATCCGGACTCCTCTACATCCTTGGTTGGTCCTTAGCACTGCTCTCGGGGTATGTACTACCATTTTCCCGTTAAGTAGGGTAGGCTTCAAACCACATTTTTCTGCAAACTTCTGAGTAACAAAAGAATGCGAAGCACCACAATTAAACAATACTGTTGTTGGGGTGGAGTTGACAAGGAACGTACCCAGAATGCATTCCGGATCTTCCCGTGCCTCTTCTGCGAAGATGTGATTAATATGTCCCCTGCTGTGGTACTGCTGATTGCGGGGACCTTGGTTCCTGCCTGGTGCTCCTTGACCTTGTCCCTTATTGGGCGCATTGGGGCGCGGTGCGTCGGGCTTCTTGTTGGGGCACTACCTGGAATAGTGCCCAGCTTGTCCACATCCAAAACATGTAATCTGTCCTAGGATGTTGGTCTTGACTCCACTATTGTTCGGTGGGTTGAATGCTGGCTTGGTGTTGGCTTGTTTCTGAGACTGGTAGTTCTGCGGAATGTTGGTGCGTTGTACTACTGTTGCTGATAAATGGGTCTTGCTGGAGCTGACTGCCATGGGCGTGGTTTCGGGTTACTGGGTCCTCCACTACCCATCAGCTTGCCCTTACGGGTGTCGTCCATTGCACGATGCTTATCTTCCAACATGAGGGCCTTGTTAACCACATCGCAGAAGGTCCGGCATTCACAAACAACCAGTTGATACTAGAGTGACTGTTGTAGTCCTTCCATAAAGTGTTCCACTTTTGTGGTCTCGGTGTTGATGTCCTCTGGTGCATATCTCGACACGAGGTTAAACTTCTGCAGATACGCCTTGATGGTTCCACTGCCTTGCCTTAAAGCTCGGAATTGCCACTTCTTAATTCATCATTCTGGGAGGAATGTGAGCAGCGCGGAATCCTTCCTTGAACACTTTCCAAGTGATAGCTTGCCCTTCTCGCATGATCTGGAACCCGTCCCACCAAGCTCTGGCTGTGCCTCTGAGACAGCGAGAAGCATAAAGGACTTTCTCGCGATCATTGGTGCACTTGACCAATGATGTCTACTACGCAACCTTCTTCTTGTAGACGTTGTTGGGCCTCCAAGTGTAGAGGTTTGTAGGAGAGTAGAAATTTTCCCTCAAGTGGGTGACCTAAGGTTTATCAATCCGTGAGAGGCGTAGGATGAAGATCGTCTCTCTCAAGCAACCCTGCAACCAAATGACAAAGAGTCTCTTGTGTCCCCAACACACCCAATACAATGGTAAATTGTATAGGTGCACTAGTTCGGCGAAGAGATGGTGAAACAAGTGCAATATGGATGGTAGATATAGGTTTTTGTAATCTGAAATTACAAAAACAGCAAGGTAACTAGTAACAAAAGTGAGCACGAACGGTATTGCAAAGCGTGGAAACAAGGCCTAGGGTTCATACTTTCACTAGTGAAGTTCTCTCAACAATGATAACATAATTGGATCATATAACTAGCCCTCAACATGCAACAAAGAGTCACTCCAAAGTCAGTAATAGCAGGGAACAAACGAAGAGATTATTGTCGGGTACGAAACCACCACAAAGTTATTCTTTCTGATTGATCAATTCAAGAGTCCATAGTAAAATAACACGAAGCTATTCTTTCCGTTCGATCCATCATAGAGTTCGTACTAGAATAACACCTTAAGATACATATCAACCAGGACTCTAATATCACCTAGATACTCCATTGTCACCTCAAGTATCCGTGGGTATGATTATACGATATGCATCACAAAATCTCAGAATCATCTATTCAACCAACACATAGAACTTCAAAGAGTGCCCCAAAGTTTCTACCAGAGAGTCAAAATGTGTGCCAACCCCTGTGCATAGGTTCCCAATGTCACGAACCCGCAAGTTGATCACCAAAACATACATCAAGTACTCACATGAATCCACGTGTGCCAACCCATATGCATAGGTTCCCAATTGTCACAAACCCGCAAGTTGATCACAACAGATAGACACGTGCAAGACATACATCAAGTGTTCTCAAAGACTCAATCCGATAAGATAACTCCAAAGGGGAAACTCAATTCATTACAAGAGGGAGAGGGGGAAGAACATCATAAGATCCAACTATAGTAGAAAAGCCATGGTACATCGAGATCAAGACATCTCAAGAACACGAGAGAGAGAGATAAAACACATAGCTACTGGTACATACCCTCAGCCCCGAGGGAGAACTACTCCCTCCTCGTCATGGAGATCGCCGGGATGATGAAGATGGCCACCGGAGATGGATCCCCCTCCAGCAGGGTGCTGGAAGGGGCTCCATATTGGTTTTTGGTGGCTACACAGGCTTGCGGCGGCGGAACTCCCGATCTAGGTTTTTTTCTCGGGGTTTATGAATTTATAGGAATTTATGGCGGTGGAATTGAGTCAGTTGGGCCCACGAGGAGGTCACAAGCCTACGCGCCACCACCGGGGGGGGGGGGGTGGCGGCATGAGAGCTTGTGACTCCCTCGTGGCCCATCTGGCCTTCTCCCAAAGCTTCGGGGTCTCTTTTGGTCCAAAAAAAATCATCGTAAAGTTTCATTCCATTTGGACTCCGTCTGAAAATGGGCCAAAAACACGGAAAAAACAGAAACTGGCACTTGGCACTGAGTCAATAGGTTAGTCCCAAAAAAGATATAAAATAGCATATTCATGCATATAAAACATCCAAAGTTGACAAGATAATAGCATGGAACCATAAAAAATTATAGATACGTTGAACTCATGCTCGTCCTCGAGTAGGAAAGTGATAAAGAATGAATTTTTCATGTTGCATACTACCTAGCATAGATGTCCTTTGTAACTCCTCTCACGTGACATGAATGTTTAGATCCGTTAGATTCAAAAAAATAGTTTGCTATTGATGTGGAAACAATAACAATTCAAGCAAACTAGCAAGGTAATCATGAACTTTCAAAATAGCAAGGCCAAAAGAAAGTTATCCCTACAAAAGCATATAGTCTGGCTATGCTCTATCATCATTGCACAACGAATTTAACTCATGCACAACCCCGGTATTGGCCAAGTAATTATTTCACACCTTTACTTTCTCAAACCTTTTCAACTCTCACGCAATACATGAGCGTGAGCCATGGTTCTAGCACTATAGGTGGAATAGAGTGGTGGAGGTTGTAAGACAAAAAAGGAGAAGATGGTCACATTGACTAGGCATATCAATGAGCTATGGAGATGCTCATCAATAGATATCAATATGAATGAGTAGGGATTGCCATACAAATGATGCACTAGAGCTAAGAGTATGTGAAAGCTCTTAAAGAAAACTAGTGGGTGTGCATCCAACTTGCTTGCTCAAGAAGACCTAAGGCAATTTTGAGGAAGCCTATCATTGGAATATACAAGCCAAGTTATATAATGAAAATTTCCCACTAGCTATATGGTGGTGACAAAATGAGAGACTCTCAATCATGAAGATCATGGTGCTTAATATGCACAAGTGTGGAAAAGTGGTAACATTGTCCCTTCTCTCTTTTTCTCTCATTTTTTTGTGGGCTCTTTGGCCTCTTTTTTTTAATTTTTTTAAATTTTGGTGGGCTTCTTTGGCCTCTTTTATTTCCTCACATGGGACAATGCTCCATCAATGATGATCATCACACTTACAACTCAAAACTTAGAGCAACGATGACTCTATATGGAATGCCTTCGGTAGTGTACCGTGACAATGATCTAGCATGGCATAGACATTAATGGAAACATCATGCTAGCTATCTTACGATCATGCAATAGCAATGTAGACATGATGGCACATGTCATGGTGGTAGTTGCATGGCAATATATCTCGGAATGACTTTGAAAAAGCCATAGTATGTAGGTATGGTGGCTGTTTTGAGGGAGGCTAATGGTGGGTTTTGTGCACCGGCGAAAGTTGCACGACACTAAGAAGATAGTGATGGTGGAAGGTGAAAGTGCATCTAAACCATGGACTCAACATTAGTCATAAATAACTCATATACTTGTTGCAAAAGTTTTATTAGTAATCAAAACAAAGCATTCAACGCATACTCCTAGGGGAAGGGTTGGTAGGTATAAACCATCGCGCGATCCCGACCGCCACGCAAAGGATGACAATCAAAAGACTAATCATGCTCAGATTTCATCACATAGCGGTTCACCATACGTGCATGCTACGGGAATCACTAACTTTAACACAAGTATTTCTAGATCCACAACACCTTACTAGCATGACTTCAATATTACCAAAACCAAAACTCAAAACTAATAGAGATGACTCAAACTTCTCTAACTATTCAATGCACATGAAGGTGGAAGTTTTCGTATCCGTTTGTATAACTACCCCTTTTGAGACTACTTTCAAAGCATAGATCAACTACCAGGCCACGCACCGCTGTGCTCTAACAGATATAAGTGAATCACATAGAGCAAAAGTATCTAGCTCAAAAGATATAAGTGAAGCACATGTGAGCTGAATTGTCTACCAAAAGATATAAGTGAAGCTCGACAAAATCACGGTGAGTGCATGTCTCTCTATCTAGGTGTGAAGCAAGGATGATTGTGACACAACAAAAATAAAAGAATCCTACGATACAAGACGCTCCAAGCAAAACACATATCATGTGGTGAATAAAAATATAGCTCCAAGTAACATTACCGATGGATTGAAGACAAAAGAGGGGATGCCTTCCCGGGGCATCCCCAAGCTTAGGCTTTTACGGCATCCTTGAATATCTTGGGGTGCCTTGGGCATCCCCAAGCTTGATCTCTTTCCACTCTTTATCTCTTTGTCCATAACAACTTCACCCAAAACTTGAAAACTTCACAACACGAAACTTAAACAGAAACTCGTGATAACATTAGTATGAGAAAGCAAACCACCACTTCCTTAGGTACTGTAAAAAACTTAAATTCTACTTATGCTGATGTTGGGTTACTGTATTTTCGATCTTCCATGGCTAATACCCTCCGATACTATCCATAGTTTCATCAAAATAAGCAACCAACTCAAGAAAAACAGAATCTGTTAACAGCAAACCAGTCTGTAGCAATCTGTGTATTTCGTATACCTCTGGTACTTCAAAATATCTGACAAATTACGACAGTCTGAATAAATTGCATAGAAATCAGCAGAAAAAAGAATCAACTCAAAATCTCTTACTGAATAAAAATAAAAATTATTTTCGTGAGCAGAAAGTTTCTGTCTTTTTACAGCATGATCAAACAATCATGAGCAAGACTAATCATAACGGTTTTGACTGGCACAAACACAAAAATAAACACAAAAGACACAATCATAATAGAATTATGATGGTGTGCAGAAAAAAAACAGGAAGCAAAAAGCAAATAAAAATTTATTCATTGGGTTGCCTCCCAACAAGCGCTATCGGTTAACGCCCTTAGCTAGGCATTGATTTCAATGATGCTCACATAAAAGGTAAGGATTGAAACACAACGAGAGCATCATGGAGCAAATGGCTAGCACATTTAAGTCTAACCCACTTCCTATGCATAGGGATTTTGTGATCAAACAATTTATTGGAGCAAGAATCAACTAGCATAGGAAGGCAAAACAAGCATAGCTTCAAAAATTTCAACATATGGAGAGGAAGCTTGATACTATTGCAATAAGTAGAAGCATATGATCCTCTCTCATAGTAATTTTGAGTAGCATCATGAATGAATTAAACAATATAACCAGCACTTAAGGCTCTCTTTTCATGATCTACAAGCATAGGAATTTTACTACTCTCCACATAAGGAAATCTATTCTCAAGAATAGTAGTGGGAGTATCGTAAAAGACTTGAGCACTCCAAATTGTGTCCACAATGAAAAAGCAAGGTTTAGCAAAGGGGTTCTTGAGAGTATGAAATTTTTTATCATCCCTCTTCTTTAAAGCATAAGTATCCTCACAATAATCATCATAGATAGGGGGCATGCTTTCATCAAAATAATTTTGATCATTCAAAGTGGAAGAACTAAAAAGATCATCTTCATCAAATATAGCATCCCCAAGCTTGTGGCTTTGCATATCATTAGCATCATGGGTATTCAAAGAATTCATGCTAAGAACATTGCAATCATGCTCATCATTCACATATTGTATGGCAAGCATTCTATGTAATTCTTCTTTCAGCACTTGAGCACAGTTTTCCTTCCCATCATGCTCACGAAAGACATTAACAAGATGGAGCATATAAGGCATCCTCAATTCCATTTTTTTTTGTTTTCTAGCGAAAGAACAAGAAACAAAAAGATTCCATTGCAAGATCTAAATATATACCTTCAAGCGCTAACCTCCCCGGCAACGGCGCCAGAAAAGAGCTTCGTTGACGGGATGTTAGTGTCCCTTACCTAGCCTCCCCGGCAACGGCGCCAGAAAAGAGCTTGATGTCTACTACGCAACCTTCTTCTTGTAGATGTTGTTGGGCCTCCAAGTGCAGAGGTTTGTAGGACAGTAGCAATTTTCCCTCAAGTGGGTGACCTAAGGTTTATCAATCCGTGGGAGGCGTAGGATGAAGATGGTCTCTCTCAAGCAACCCTGCAACCAAATGACAAAGAGCCTCTTGTGTCCCCAACACACCCAATACAATGGTAAATTGTATAGGTGCACTAGTTCGGCGACGAGATGGTGAAACAAGTGCAATATGGATGGTAGATATAGCTTTTTGTAATCTGAAATTACAAAAACAGCAAGGTAACTAGTAACAAAAGTGAGCACGAATGGTATTGCAAAGCGTGGAAACAAGGCCTAAGGTTCATACTTTCACTAGTGAAGTTCTCTCAACAATGATAACATAATTGGATCATATAACTAGCCCTCAACATGCAACAAAGAGTCACTCCAAAGTCAGTAATAGCGCGGAACAAACGAAGAGATTATTGTCGGGTACGAAACCACCACAAAGTTATTCTTTCTGATCGATCTATTCAAGAGTCTGTAGTAAAATGACACGAAGCTATTCTTTCCGTTCGATCCATCATAGAGTTCGTACTAGAATAACACGTTAAGATACATATCAACCAAGACCCTAATGTCACCCAGATACTCCATTGTCACCTCAAGTATCCGTGGGTATGATTAAACTCTATGCATCACACAATCTCAGAATCATCTATTCAACCAACACATAGAACTTCAAAGAGTGCCCCAAAGTATCTACGAGAGAGTCAAAAAGTGTGCCAACCCCTGTGCATAGGTTCCCAATGTCATGAACCCGCAAGTTGATCACCAAAACATACATCAAGTACTCACATGAATCCACGTGTGCCAACCCATATGCATAGGTTCCCAATTGTCACAAACCCCCAAGTTGATCATAACAGATAGACACGTGCAAGACATACATCCAGTGTTCTCAAAGACTCAATCCGATAAGATAACTCCAAAGAGGAAACTCAATTCATTACAAGAGGGAGAGGGGGAAGAACATCATAAGATCCAACTATAGTAGCAAAGCCCATGGTACATCGAGATCAAGACATCTCAAGAATACGAGAGAGAGAGATAAAACACATAGCTACTGGTACATACCCTCATCCCCGAGGGAGAACTACTCCCTCCTCGTGATGGAGATCGCCGGGATGATGAAGATTGCCACCGGAGATGGATTCCCCCTCGAGCAAAGTGCTGGAAGGGGCTCCAGATTGGTTTTTGGTGGCCATAGAGGCTTGCGGCGACGGAACTCCCGATCTAGGGTTTTTTCTGGGGGTTTATGAATTTATAGGAATTTATGGCGGTGGAATTGCGTCAGTTGGGCCCACGAGGAGGTCGCAAGCCTGCGCGCCACCACGGCGGGGGGGGGGGGGTGGCCGCGTGAGAGCTTGTGACTCCCTCATGGCCCATCTGGCCTTCTCCTAAAGCTTGGGGGGTCTCTTTTGGTCCAAAGAAATCATCGTAAAGTTTCATTCCATTTGGACTCCGTTTGAAAATGGGCCAAAAACACGGAAAAAACAGAAACTGGCACTTGGCACTGAGTTAATAGGTTAGTCCCAAAAAAGATATAAAATAGCATATTCATGCATATAAAACATCCAAAGTTGACAAGATAATAGCATGAAAAATTATAGATACGTTGGAGACGTATCAACCAACGCGAGGAGGTCTTCGATAGTGCGGATCAAGTCATCCGCATCCAATGGCTTAGTTGTATCAGTGAATATAAGAGGCGTAGTCCGCATGAACTCAGATAGAGTAGAGCGACCGTTGCCATTTCCGTTTTGCGGCAGATTGTTCACCAAGACTTGAGCTAGCTGTTGGATGGCAGCATTATTGGCTTGACGTTCCCCTCGGAGAACTTGGAGGAACTGAGCCACAGTCAGGTTCTTCGGAGGAGGCGGTGGCGGAGGAATATCGCCTTGCTGCTGCTCGTGGTGATCTCCAGCTTGAGCATTCCCACCGGTTCCATGCTTTTGGCTAGAGGAGGCAGAGCCGAGGTTGCCGAAGGTGCTAGTGCGAGTTGAAATCACCATCCTGTTAGAGGAGTAGACATGTCAATATGCCAAATTGGCCGGGAATCATAAGGGATGATGCTCTAATAAGGGGGCTTGGTGACGTGCTAGTGTGAGATTTTTAAACAAAGGTTTTTGGGGAAAATTAATGCATTAAATTTAAAACAAGTGATGTAGTCGCTTACAAGCCGCCTAAGGCAGAAATGCGGCTTGCATCATACATGTTCACACAACACTCATGGTTCACATTTACCGATACATGGGCTCACTACTCTCGGGAAAGACTCCTAATTTCCTAAGTCATACTCCTAAGCGGCGGACTGCTTGGTCTCATAGGCAGGATCTGCAGGGTCTTCGTCTTCATCCTCATCGGTACTTTCCTCCTTCATAGGTGTGGGATATGGAAGTGGTCCGTCACGGCGTCTCTTAGTCGGCGAAGCGGTGAGGAGCTCAATGTATTCTTCCACGGTTAGACGACAACTTTGAATAGGAGTGGCCTGGAGCGGTGGTATTCCTCCTTGGAAGGCAATGGCTGACTGCCCTCCAGGTGCTCCTTCCTTCTTGACCTTGCGGGTCTTCATCTTCTCCAGGCAAAGTAGGTCCTTGACTTGGTGTGGCTCTTGGATAAGCGTCATTGACTCCTTGATCAGAAGGTGAGTCAAGGTGTCGGCGGAGAGGCTGAAGTAGGTCTGAAACCTTAGTGGCGTCCCGTCCTCTGAAGATGGGTTGAGTGTCCAACTCCCGTCAATCACGTCCTTAATAAAAGGCACGTGATGAGTATCGGGATCGTTAGCCATCTCAGGAAGGATGTCGCGGAGACACACGAGCGCCTCTCGTGCGGCTGTCTCCACTACCAACATCAGATTCTCCATCTGTGGTCCTTCAAAGAACCAGCTAGCTGGGGGTCGTTGGCTTTCACTATCACGTCCACGTGATATTCCTTGGTGCCGGCGTTGACCCAGTGCTCGTGGAAGATGAAGATGGGCGTGCGGCGTACTTGACACTTCTCGAGGCTATCTCCCAAAAGTAGGGGAAAGCCCGTATCTAGAAGCATCTCAGGTACGGCGACCATCTACAAGGTTGTAGGAGAGGGTTAGAAATTTTTGGTGGGTGCAGAAAATCTCAAGTGTAAGGAATAAGTGCACTAATCGTCTCGGCTATCATCCATGCTACCTAAGGCTTCCTACAGTCAGGATGGCTCTGATACCAGCTTTGTGGGGACCCTGACTTACGAGTCGAGATCGCCGAATGAACGTGCTCAGTGATCCCAGAGATCAATGCTCACCGAACACACATATGCTGAATATTAAGAGTCTTACATCCAAGAACCGAATAATTACAACACATGACCGATAAGGTCAAGTTCACAAGGTAGGGCTTATAAGGCCAAATCACATTGATACAAGTAGTATCGGAAATCTTAGGGCTAAGCGGGTGCCCATGCCATCAGCCTACACCAACAAGCATTCTGACAGGGTAGCGTCCTAGTTTGCAGGGCCGTCTCCAATGACGTACTCTTCTCCAAACTCCGCTCCTTCCATGTCTGGTCAATAATATAACCAGTGGAAAGCCAATGAGTACTTTGAATGTACTCGCAAACAGCCCATGATATGAACAATGCGGTTGGTAGAATAACAAGTAATATGCAGTTTTGGTGGATAGCAGCTTAACTGTAAAAAAACATGTTCATGGATGTGCAACATAAACTAGATGGTATTTAGAAGAACAGGTTACAAATATCAATATATCTGTCAAGGGCTGAACACTCCGGGTTCACCCGATATGCCAAGTCACCAAACTTGGTCATATCAACTCTTTCTTAGATAACACCGTTGAACACACACACACACACACACACACACACACACATGGTTTATGCGGAAACGACTGGACGTAGTTTAAGCATCACCACCCAATTGTCCTTAACCGTGGACACGACTATTCGAATAGTTTGACACTCTGCAGAGTTTGTACGCTGTACCCACGAGATCCGGGAAAATTCCGTGTCATCCACGACTCACGGTATATAACATACCCGAGTTAAGTACCCGATCAATGCCTTTCCCCTGATTATACTAGACAAAGAGGTCCAGTCGATTGGTACCCATCCCACATGATGTATGTCTTACGAGCATCGACTCCGGACAGTATCAATCCATGCGGGGACCAACGGTGTGCCCGGAACACGTAAAAATGGCATAGTCGCCCTACGTGGCACGACCCCATCATGAGAGTGACCACACATCACTCCCGCCGCTAGTAATGTGGCTCTTTGCTAGCACCGACCAGAGTAATCAACAAAGCCCCGTCCATAAAGGGGTAACGTGGTCGCACATCTAAGGTTGGGACGGTCGACACATCATAAATCTAATGCCATTTCCGAAACCACTCACACCAAAAAACACCTGGTGCACCACTTCACCAAAAGTGGCCACCTAACTCATTATCACCCTCGGACATTAGTGGCACCCGACGGGTTTTTTATAAACCTTTGATTTATACCATCACCATGCTCATACTTCTACTATGATTTAGCTCTACTTGTCAACCTGGTATTAGGGTGACCCTCATAGGTGGTAGGATCATGCTCAAAATGCAAGTGCTCCGGAGGAGCCATCGGTAACATCACTTGAATGCTTTACCGATACTTATGATCACATGCAACGGAAATATTTGCTTTACTAGCATGCAATATAACATATGCTCACACATGGTCAAAGGGCTGCTTGCCTTGATCAGTTAAGTATCCAGGGTCTTCGGGGTCTTCAAGCTCAACTCCTTCGTCAAACGTGGTTTCTATCGTCATAATAAATAAAAAGCAATAAGTAGCTCACTCAAGAACAGATCACAAAGTCACCTTAAAAATGTTGTTTAATTATGATAAATCCGAATTGTTATTTTAAAAATATTTTTCTCTGGTTTTAGTGAAAGGATTATATTTAAAATCAATTTAACAGAAGCAAAACTATTCCAAATAGCCTTTTTAATTATTATAAAACAGAAAGGTTGTCTCAAAATTGTTCAAAAGGCTGTGTTAAATACTACTCATTTTTAGAAGAATTATGGTGGAAGAATAATAAAAATATATTGGATAAATATTTTTATAAAAATCATTTAAAACCAGAATAAACAGAAAAAGAAAAAGGGCCGGGGATTAGGCCCGGCTCGGCCTGATGCTTGGGCTGGCCCAGCTAGCCAGCCAGCCAGCGAGCCAGCCGAGGGAATGTGGGTACATTACCCCCAAATGGCAGATATGTCCCTTCCAAAGGGAATGTGGGTACATTACCTCCTGCAAATTCCATTTTTGGCACACACTCCTCATTTGGGGTGTTGAACACTCCTGCAAAGTTTCAACCCATTTGGATAAACTTTGCAATGTAGAGATGTGTCAACTTGGTTCTGGACAGAAAGGGTTTTGGAATTATTTAGTGAACCAAACCACCTTTGGAATGAGATGAAACTTGGTGTGGCCACTAAATATAGCTTGGGAAGGTTGCTGGAATTTTCTGGGGTTTTATTGGAAATATTTCCTTTGGAAATATTCCAAAAGATCAAAATAGAGAAAATAGGTTTTCAAAGATTTACTCAAATATTTTGAATATAAATAGGGTTTGAAAATCTTATGTATGGAAAATATATGTCCTCTGAGTATCTCCAAATTTTCTCAGATTTTCTAAGGCAGAAAAGTATTTTTCCATATAGGAATATCATTTCTGGACTCAGAAATGGACATGCAAATAAAATAGGAAAATAATTTATAAAATATTTATTTTATGGTGTTGGTAAGCTAAAATAGTTTTAAAACCAGATCACCATCCTTGGGTGAAAGCACTCGCTTGCTGCCAGGGACTTGTAGTGCAACCCAAAGGAGGGTTTTGAAATAGTCAGAAATAAGAAAAAAGGATTTTGAGAATATTTACGTTATGAAAAATATGTTTTTGATAATACACAATCAAGCATACAAGCATACAATGACAACCATGGCACTCACATCATTGTTTTTTTGATTTTTTTTAATAAAGTCAGATTTTTGAACTACAGTAAAAGTGAAGTGAAAACAGGGTGTGACAGGAGTCGCGCCCGATGATGGCACCGGAGGATGAAAATGTGCCACGTGAGCGTGGCAAGGCCACGCCTCCCAAGCCCGTTGAGGGGGCGAATCTCACGAAGGCCCCCAGAATGTTGGCTCGCGCAGGGGCAAAGGGAGGTGGGACGCCAGCCTCGACTCTGCAACCCGCACCTGGTACGGAGGAGCCCACCGTGACACAGGCAGAACTGCCTCAAGGCTCGAGCACTCGGCCATAGGCGCTCTCGGGGTAGCCAACACAAGCGGGATGACACGGTCGGATGCGGAGGTGGTCGTCTCGAGCCCCCTACGCGTGACGGTGAACGCGCCTCCTATCGGAGGAGGTCGTGCTGAGCCACCAAAATATCTCGAGGCCTTGCGTCTACGGCATTCGGCCCCAGCAGGGGGCGAGAAGGCTCGGGCGTGCATCGACCTAAAGATGGAGGAGAGCAGCAGCAGTCCCTAGGACGGGGCCCAACACGGTTTTAGGTTGGCCGTCCTCACCCTCGAGGGGGATATCAAGAAGGAGGCGGAGCACTGAGCCGAAGAGCGATGACTCCTAACGGAGGATGGGGGCGACTCCAGGAGGTAGCCAAACGGGAGCGACTGCGGAGCAAGGAGGCCCGGGAGGCCCTGATGAAGGCTCAGAAGGACGTCGAGGTGGGTGAGCGGAAGTAGGAGGAGGCCGATACCCATGACAAGACGCTTCTCGAGCAATCCACCTCACGCAGGAGGCCACTAAGGCACACGAGAAGCAGCTTGCAGTCCACGAGAAGGACACCAACTCGTGGCTACTACGTCCTCGCAGGAAGTGGAGAAGAAGCGCCTGGTGGTGAAGGAGTTGGAACTAGAGGCGTTCCAGGTCTCCCTCGTGGAGCAGAGGGACCTCGTGGCCTGCCAGGGCAGGCTTCAAGCTGAGGTTTACAACCTCAGGGAGTAGCTGCATGACACAGACGCAGACACCAAGGAGGCGTGCCACAACTTGCTGACCCATTTGACAACGCGACTCTTCTGGAAGCTCCTCCGGCTCAACCGTTGCTTCAACATTGTCCATATTGTGACATCTATCCCGAGGGAACTCCGCGGATGCCTTGAAACAACCGCAAAGGAGCAAGTAGCCAGCTTCGTCCAGCTATATGCCTTGAGGATTGAAGGGGCCATGGCCATGATGAGCCCCTTGTGAAGGTGGTGAGAGCAACACTGGGGGTGCCCCGCTCGCTTAGACCCCCCTTCTCTATTACTTCAATAGTGTATATGCGACTCTTGGAAATATGCCCTAGAGGCAATAATAAATTAGTTATTATTATATTTCTTAGTTCATGATAATTGTTTATTATCCATGCTATAATTGTATTGATTGGAAACACAATACTTGTGTGGATACATAGACAAAACACTGTCCCTAGTAAGCCTCTAGTTGACTAGCTCGTTGATCAAAGATGGTCAAGGTTTCCTGGCCATAGGCAAGTGTTGTTACTTGATAACGGGATCACATCATTAGGAGCATCACGTGATGGACTAGACCCAAAACTAATAGACATAGCATGTTGATCGTGTCATTTTGTTGCTACTGTTTTCTGCGTGTCAAGTATTTTGTTCCTATGACCATGAGATCATATAACTCACTAACACCGGAGGAATGCTTTGTGTGTATCAAACGTCGCAACGTAACTGGGTGACTATAAAGATGCTCTACAGGTATCTCCGTAGGTGTTCGTTGAGTTAGTATGGATCGAGACTGGGATTTGTCACTCCGTGTGACGGAGAGGTATATCGGGGCCCACTCGGTAATACAACATCATACACAAGCCTTGCAAGCAATGTGACTTAGTGTAAGTTGCGGAATCTTGTATTACGGAACGAGTAAATAGACTTGCCGGTAAACGAGATTGAAATAGGTATGCGGATACTGACGATCGAATCTCGGGCAAGTAACATACCGAAGGACAAAGGGAATGACATGCGAGATTATATGAATCCTTGGCACTGAGGTTCAAACGATAAGATCTTCGTAGAATATGTGGGATCCAATATGGGCATCCAGGTCCCGCTATTGGATATTGACCGAGGAGTCACTGGGTCATGTCTACATAGTTCTCGAACCCGCAGGGTCTGCACACTTCAGGTTCGACGTTGTTTTATGCGTATTTGAGTTATATGGTTGGTTATCGAATGTTGTTCGGAGTCCCGGATGAGATCACGGACCTCACGTGGATTTCCGGAATGGTCCGGAAACGAATATTGATATATAGGATGACTTCATTTGGTTACCGGAAGGTTTTCGGGCATTACCGGTAATGTACAGGGAATGACGAATGGGTTCCAGATCTTCACCGGGAGGGGGACCACCCACCCGGGAGGGCCCAAGGACCTTGGGGGTGGAGCACCAAGTAGGTGGGGTCAGCTCAAGGCTGTCTTGCGCAAGAGAAGAAAGAAAAACCAAAAGAAGAGAAAAAAAGGAAAGGTGGGAAAGAAGAGAAGGACTCCACCTTCCAATCCTAGTTGGACTAGGATTGGAGGAGGACTCCTCCTCCCCTTGGTGGCGCAGCCCTTGGGGCTCCTTGAGCATCAAGGCAAGCCTCCCCTCCCCTCCTCCTATATATATGGAGCTATTAGGGCTGATTTGAGACAACTTTTTCAAGGCAGCCCGACCACATACCTCCACGGTTTAACCTCTAGATCGCGTCTCTGCGGAGCTCGGGCGGAGCCCTGCTGAGATCAGATCACCACCAACCTCCGGAGCGCCGTCACGCTGCCGGAGAACTCATCTACCTCTCCGTCTCTCTTGCTAGATCAAGAAGGCCGAGATCATCGTGGAGCTGTACGTGTGCTGAACACGGAGGTGCCGTCCGTTCGGCACTAGATTAGAGCGGATCGTGGGACGGATCGCGGGACTGTTCGTGGGAAGGTTCGCGAGGCGGATCGAGGGACGTGAGGACGTTCCACTACATCAACCGCGTTCACTAACGCTTCTGCTGTGCGATCTACAAGGGTACGTGGATCGGAAATCCCCTCTCGTAGATGAACATCACCATGATAGGTATTCATGCGCGTAGGAAATTTTTTGTTTCCCATGCGACGTTCCCCAACAGTGGCATCATGAGCTAGGTTCATGCGTAGATGTCTTCTCGAGTAGAACACAAAAGTTTTTGTGGGCAATGATGTGCGTTTTGCTGCCCTCCTTAGTCTTTTCTTGATTCCGCGGTATTGTTGGATTGAAGCGGCTTGGACTGACATTACTCGTACGCTTATGAGAGACTGATTTCATCGCTACGAGTACCCCCCTTGCTCAAAGATGACTGGCAAGTGTCGGTTTCTCCAACTTTAATTGAATCGGATTTGACCGAGGAGGTCCTTGTATAAGGTTAAATAGCAATTCATATATCTCCGTTGTGGTGTTTGCGTAAGTAAGATGCGATCCTACTAGATACCCATGGTCACCACGTAAAACATGCAACAACAAAATTAGAGGACGTCTAACTTGTTTTTGCAGGGTATGCTTGTGATGTGATATGGACAACGATGTGATGTGATATATTGGATGTATGAGATCATCATGTTGTAATAGATAATAGCAACTTGCACGTCGATGGTACGGCAACCGGCAGGAGCCATAGGGTTGTCTTTAAACTAACATTTGTGCTTGCACATGCGTTTACTATTGCTAGGACGTAGCTTTAGTAGTAATAGCATGAGTAGCATGACAATCCCGATGGCGACACGTTGATGGAGATCATAATGATGGAGATCATGGTGTGCCGCCGGTGACAAGAAGATCGTGTCGGTGCTTTGGTGATGGAGATCAAGAAGCACATGATGATGGCCATATCATGTCACTTATGAATTGCATGTGATGTTAATCCTTTATGCACCTTATCTTGCTTAGAACGACGGTAGCATTATGAGGTGACCTCTCACTACAATTTCAAGACGAAATTGTGTTCTCCCCGACTGTGCACCGTTGCGACAGTTCTGCGTTTCGAGACACCACGTGATGATCGGGTGTGATAGACTCAACGTTCACATACAACGGGTGCAAAACAGTTGCACACGCGGAACACTCGGGTTAAGCTTGACGAGCCTAGCATGTGCAGACATGGCCTCAGAACACATGAGACCGAAAGGTCGAGCATGAATCGTATAGTTGATATGATTAGCATAGAGATGCTTACCACTGAAACTATTCTCGACTCACGTGATGATCGGACTTGAGATAGTGGATTTGGATCATGTACCACTCAAATGACTAGAGAGATGTACTTTTTGAGTGGGAGTTCTTAAGTAATATGATTAATTGAACTAATTGTCATGAACATAGTCTAATGGTCTTTGCGAATTACGATGTAGCTTGCGCTATAGCTCTACTATTTTTATATGTTCCTAGAGAAAATTTAGTTGAAAGTTGATAGTAGCAAACTTTGCACAGGATTGTCCTCGTTGCTGCGCAGAAGGCTTATGCCCTTAATGCACCACTCGGTGTGCTGCACCTCGAGCGTCGTCTGTGGATGCTGTGAACATCCGACATACACGTTTCTGATGACTACACGATAGTTCAGTACAAAATACTTAATGGCTTAGAAGCAAGGCGCCGAAGATGTTTTGAAACGTCACGGAACATAAGATATGTTCTAAAGAGATGAAATTGTCATTTCATGCTTGTGCCCTTGTTAAGAGGTACGAGACCTCCGACAAGATTCTTTGTCCACAAAGTAAGGGAGAAAAGCTCAATCGTTGAGCGTGTGCTCAGATTATCTGAGTACGACAATCGCTAGAATCAAGTGGGAGTTAATCTTCCGGATGAGATAGTGATGGTTCTCCAAAGTCACTGCCACCAAGCTGTGAGAGCTTCGCGATGAACTATAACATATCATGGATAGATACAATGATACTTGAGCGATTCGCGATGTTTGACACATTGAAAGTAGAAATCAAGAAGGAGCATCAATAGTTGATGGTTAGTAAAACCACTAAGTTTCAAGAAAGGCAAGGGCTAGAAGGGATACTTCGTGAAACGGCAAAACAATTGCTGCACTAATGAAGAGACCCAAGATTAAACCCAAACCCGAGACAAAGTTCTTATGTAATGAGGGGAATAGTCACTGAGGCGGAGCAACTCTAGATACTTGGTAGATAAGAAGGCTGGCGAAAGTCGAAAGAAGTATATTTGATATACATGATGTTGATGTGTACTTTACTAGTACTCCTAGTAGCACGAGGGTATTGGATACCGGTTCGGTTGCTAAGTGATTAGTAACACGAAATGAAAGCTACGGCATAAACGGAGACTAGCTAAAGGCGAGGTGACGATACGTGCTGGAAGTGTTTCCAAGGTTGATATGATCAAACGTCGCACGCTCCCTCTACCATCGGGATTGGTGTTAAACCTAAGTAATTGTTATTTGGTGCTTGCGTTAAGCATGAACATGATTGGATCGTGTTTATTGCAATACGATTATTCATTTAAAGAGAATAATGGTTACTCTATTTGCTTGAATAATCACCTTCAATGATTTATTGAATCTCGATTGTAGTGTTACACATGTTCATGATATTGGTGCCAAAAGATACGAGGTAATGATGATAGTACCACTTACTTGTGGCACTGCCGCTTGAGTCATGTTGGTATAAATTGCATGAAGAGGCTCCATGCTGATGGATATTTATACTCACTTGATTTTGAATCACTAGTGACATCCAAATCACACCACATGAGCAAGGCCTTGTTTTCATTGAGATTAAACAAGATAGTAACTTGTTGGAAGTGATACATTTTGATGTATGCAGTCTAATGGGTGTTGAGGCACGCAGTGGATGTCATTATGTTCTTACTTCAATGACGATTTGAGTAGATATTAGAGTATTTGCTTAATGAATCACAAGTGTGAAATACTGAAAAGTTCAGTTCTGTTTCGGAGTGAAGTTCGTCGTAACAAGAGGATAAACTGTCTGCGATATGATCATAGAAATGAATATCTGAGTTACGAGTTTTGGTACGCAGTTAAGACAATGTGGAAATTGTTTCGCAGTTCATGCCACCTGGAACATCATAGTGTGATGATGTGTCTGAACGTCATAGCCACGCACTATTTGGTATGGTGCATGCTATGATGTCTCTTATCGAATTACCACTATCGTTTATGGGTTATGCATTAGAGACAACCGCATTCACTTTAAATAGGGGACCGCGTATTTCCGTTGAGATGACACAGTATAGACCGAGGTTTAGAGAAATCTAAACTGTCGTTTCTTCAAAGTTTGGGGCTTCGACACTTCTGTGAAAAAGTTTCAGTCTGATAAGGTCGAACCCAAAGCGGATAAATGCATCTTCATAGGATATCCAAAACAGTTGGGTACATCTCCTATCTCAGATCCGAAAGCAAAGTGTTTGTTTCTAGAAACGGATCCTTTCTCGAGGAAAGGTTTCTCTCGAAAGAATTGAGTGGGAGGGTGGTAGAACTTGATAAGGTTATTGAACCATCACTTCAACCAGTGTGTAGCAGGGCGCAGGAAGTTGTTCCTGTGGCGCTACACCAATTGAAGTGAAAGCTGATGATGGTGATCATCGAGCATCGAATCAAGTTACTACAAATCTCGTAGGTTGACAAGGTCGCGTACTACCGCAGAGTGGTACGGTAACCCTGTCTTGGAGGTCATGTTGTTGAGCAACAATGAACCCACGAGTTATGGAGAAAGCAATGGTGGGCCCGGATTCCGACAAATGGCTGGAGGCCATGAAATCCGAGAGAGGATCCATGTATGAAAAAAAGTGTAGACTTTGGAAGAACTACTTGATGGTCATATGATTATTGAGTAAAGATGGATCTTTAAAAGGAAGACAGGCGATGATGGTGATAAGTCACTATTAAGAAAAGCTGGACTTGTCGCAAAGATGTTTCCGACAAGATCAAACAGTTGACTATGATGAGACTTTCTTACTCGTAGCGATGCTAAAAGTCTGTTAGAATTATATTAGTAGTTGATGCATTATTTATGAAATATTGCACATAGGATGTCAAAACATTGTTTCCTCGGCGGTTTCCTTGAGCAAACATTGTATGTGATACAACCAGGAGGTTTTGTCGATCCTAAAGATATTAGCAACTATGCAAGCTCCAACGATCCTTCAATGGACTGGTGCAAGCATCTCGGAGTTGGAATATACACTTTGATGAGATGATCAAAGATTTTGGGTTTGTACAAGGTTTATGAGAAACTTGTATTTCCAAAGAAGTGAGTGGGAGCACTATAGAATTTCTGATAAGTATATGTGGTTGACATATTTTGGATCAGAAGTAATGTAGAATTTCTGTAAAGCATACAAGGCTGTTTGAAAGAAGTTTTCAAAGGAATACCTGGATTGCGCTACTTGAACGTTGAGCATCAAAGATCTATGAAGATAGATCAAAAGCGCTTAGTAGAAGTTTCAACAAGATGCATGCCTTGACAAGGTTTTGAAGGAGTTCAAAATAGATCAGCAAAGAAGGAGTTCTTGGTTGCGTTGTGGGGTGTGAATTTGAGTAAGACTCAAAACCCGAACCCGACAGAATAAAGAGAATAGGCGAAGGTCGTCTTCTATGCCTTGGCCGTAGAATCTGAAGTATGCCATGCTGGGTACTGCACCTGATGAGTGCCTTGACTCAAAGTCTGTTGAGAGGTACAGAGAGTGATCTATGATTGAATCACTAGCAGCGGTCAAATTTTATCCTTAGTAACTAATGGACAAAGGAATTTTTCTCGATTATGGAGGTGGTTAAAGAGTTCGTCGTAAAGGGTTACGTCGATGCAAGCTTTGACACTAATCCGAATAACTATGAGTAGTGAAACGGATTCGTATAGTAGAGTAGATATTTGGAGTATTTCCGAATAGCACATAGTAGCAGCATCTATAAGATGATATAAAGACTTGTAAAGAACACACGGATCTGAAAGTTTCAGAACCGTTGACTAAAACCTCTCTCACGAGCAAAACGTGATCAGACCCCATAACTATATGGGTGTCGGATTCGTTGGAATCACATGGTGCTGTGAACTAGATTATTGACTCTAGTGCAACTGGGAGACTGTTGGAAATATGCCCTAGAGGCAATAATAAATTAGTTATTATTATATTTCTTAGTTCATGATAATCGTTTATTATCCATGCTATAATTGTATTGATTGGAAACTCAATACTTGTGTGGATACATAGACAAAACACTGTCCCTAGTAAGCCTCTAGTTGACTAGCTCGTTGATCAACGATGGTCAAGGTTTCCTGGCCATAGGCAAGTGTTGTTACTTGATAACGGGATCACATCATTAGGAGAATCACGTGATGGACTAGAACCAAAACTAATAGACGTAGCATGTTGATCGTGTCATTTTGTTGCTACTGTTTTCTGCGTGTCATGTATTTTGTTCCTGTGACCATGAGATCATATAACTCACTGACACGGGAGGAATGCTTTGTGTGTATCAAACATCGCAACGTAACTGGGTGACTATAAAGATGCTCTATAGGTATCTCCGTAGGTGTTCGTTGAGTTAGTATGGATCGAGACTGGGATTTGTCACTCCGTGTGACGGAGAGGTATCTCGGGGCCCACTCGGTAATACAACATCATACACAAGCCTTGCAAGCAATGTGACTTAGTGTAAGTTGCGGAATCTTGTATTACGGAACGAGTAAAGAGACTTGCCGGTAAAAGATATTGAAACAGGTATGCGGATACTGACAATCGAATCTCACGCAAGTAACATACCGAAGGACAAAGGGAATGACATACGGGATTATATGAATCCTTGGCACTGAGGTTCAAACGATAAGATCTTCGTAGAATATGTGGGATCCAATATGGGCATCCAGGTCCCGCTATTGGATATTGACCGAGGAGTCACTCGGGTCATGTCTACATAGTTCTCGAACCCGCAGGGTCTGCACACTTAAGGTTCGACGTTATTTTATGCGTATTTGAGTTATATGGTTGGTTATCGAATGTTGTTCAGAGAATCGGATGAGATCACGGACGTCACGAGGGTTTCCGGGATGGTCCGGAAACGAAGATTGATATATAGGATGACTTCATTTGGTTACCGGAAGGTTTTTGGGCATTACCGGTAATGTACCGGGAATGACGAATGGGTTCCGGATCTTCACCGGGAGGGGGGACCACCCACCCGGGAGGGCCCAATGACCTTGGGGGTGGCGCACCAAGTAGGTGGGGTCAGCTCAAGGCTGTCTTGCGCAAGAGAAGAAAGAAAAACCAAAAGAAGAGAAAAAAAGGAAAGGTGGGAAACAAGAGAAGGACTCCACCTTCCAATCCTAGTTGGACTAGGATTGGAGGAGGACTCCTCCTCCCCTTGGTGGCACAGCCCTTGGGGCTCCTTGAGCCTCAAGGAAAGCCTCCCCTCCCGTCCTCCTATATATATGGAGCTATTAGGGCTGATTTGAGACAACTTTTTCAAGGCAGCCCGACCACATACCTCCACGGTTTTACCTCTAGATCGCGTCTCTGCGGAGCTCGGGCGGAGCCCTGCTGAGATTAGATCACCACCAACCTCCGGAGCACGGTCACACTGCCGGAGAACTCATCTACTTCTCCGTCTCTCTTGCTGGATCAAGAAGGCCGAGATCACCGTCGAGCTGTACGTGTGCTGAACGCGGAGGTGCCGTCCGTTCGGCACTAGATCGGAGCGGATCGTGGGACTGTTCGTGGGACGGTTCGCGGGGCGGATCGAGGGACGTGAGGACGTTCCACTACATCAACCGCATTCACTAACGCTTCTGCTGTGCGAGCTACAAGGGTACGTAGATCGGAAATCCCCTCTCGTAGATGAACATCACCATGATAGGTCTTCGTGCGCGTAGGAAATTTTTTGTTTCCTATGCGACGTTCCCCAACAGCGACCCCGCAGGGGCATGAAACACTTTTCTAGTACTCTTGTATTAGGTACTTAATGTTTTATGTGTTCTCACCCCTCTCGTGAGGCCCCTCTCCCCTTGGACGTTACCCTCGTAGCCCGTGTCTCTGGGATCCAACCCTCGAGGTAGGCTACACCATCACTAGCATGCCAAGAGCATGCGCTTGACAAGGCCAGAGGGTGTAGGGCTCTTAGGACTGCTAGGAGTACCCGACGCACGGTTCTCATAGACCCCCTTGACTCTCGGGCGTCTCGTGCCATGGGAGTCGGACCTTTTCGGGAAAAAAATGAGGGGGAGGAGTCTTGAGGGGTGATACGTCTCCAACGTATCTATAATTTTTGATGGTTTCAATCTATTATCTTGTCAAACTTTGGATGTTTTGTACGCCTTTTATATATTTTTTGGGACTAACTTATTAACTCAGTGCCAAGTGCCAGTTCCAGTTTTTCCATGTTTTTGACCTCTTTCAGAGGAGGATTTTGGACGGACTCCAAACGGAATGAAACTGCCAAAATGATTTTTTCTGAAATAGAAAAAGATTGGGAAGCCGGAGAATCAGGGCAGGGGGCCTGCAGGGACCCCACAAGCCCTCATGGCACGGCCAGGGGGGCCCGCGCCACCATGGCTTGTGGGCTCCCTGAGCCTCCTCTGCCCTAGGTTTTGCGCCTATATTCCCTAAAATCCCATAAAAAATCAGGAGATCATCGAAAGTACTTTTCCGCCGCTGCAAGCTTTTGTCTCCGCAACACCATGACCGGGGCATGTTCTGGTGCCCTGCCGGAGGGGGGATTCGGATACGGAGGGCTTCTTCATCAACACCATGACCTCTCCGATGATGCGTTAGTAGTTCACCATAGACCTACGGGTCCATAGCTAGTAGCTAGATGGCTTCTTCTCTCTCTTGGATCTTCAATACAAAGTTCTCCATGATCTACATGGAAATCAATCCGATGTAATCTTGTTTTGCGGTGTGTTTGTCGAGATCCGATGAATTGTGGATTTATGATCAGATTATCTATGAATCTTATTTGAGTTTCTTCTGATCTCTCTTATGCATGATTTCATATCCTTGCAATTCTCTTCGAGTTGTGGGTTTTCTTTGGCCAACTAGATCTATGATTCTTGCAATGGGATAAGTGCTTTGTTTTGGGTTCATACCGTGTGGTGACCTCACCCAGTGATAGAAGGGGTAGCGAGGCACGCATCATGTTGTTGCCATCAAGGGTAAAAAGATGGGGTTTTCATCATTGGTTTGAGATTATCCCTCTACATCATGTCATCTTGCTTAAGGCGTTACTCTGTTCGTCATGAACTCAATACACTAGATGCATGCTAGATAGCGGTCGATGTGTGGAGTAATAGTAGTATATACAAAAAGTATCGGTCTACTTGTCTCGGACGTGATGCCTATATGTATGATCATTGCCTTAGATATCGTCATGACTTTGCGCGGTTCTATCAATTGCTTGACAGTAATTTGTTCACCCACCGTAATACTTGCTATTTTGAGAGAAGCCTCTAGTGAACACTATGGCCCCCGGGTCTACGCCACACCATATTTTCAGCCTTACACTTTTACTTCGTTGCACTTTCCGCCTTTAGATCTCACTTTGCAATCAATCTTGAAGGGATTGACAACCCCTTTAAAGCATTGGGTGCAAGCTCTTTTGTGTTTGCGTAGGTACTCTGGAATTGACGAGATTCTCCTACTGGATTGATACCTTGGTTCTCAAACTGAGGGAAATACTTACTGGTCCTGTGCTGCATCACCCTTTCCTCTTCAAGGGAAAAACAAACGCAAGCCAAGTCTCCGTCAACGTGTCAATTTCTGGCGCTGTTGTGTGTTGCCGTAGCAGAAGAATTTTTGGCACCATTGCTGGGGAGGATTAAGTCAAGAACTCATCCAAGTAGGTGTTGCAAACTCATCTCTTGCATTTACTTTGTTTGCCAATTGCCTCTCGTTTTCCTCTCCCCCACTTCACAATTTGCCTTTTTTCGTTTGCCTTTTTCGTTCGCCCTTTTCTCTCGCTTGCCTTTCCTTTGCTTGAGTGCTATGTGCCTTCAATATGCTTGCATCTTCGCTTGCTGAAAATCTATAAATATGGATCCTCACCCACTTGCTAATCTCTTTAAGAGATCCAGTTATGTGGAACCAATTGCTAGTGAGTTGAGTGCACTTGACTTTCTCTATGGAGTTTTGCTTGAGATGTGTGAATCTGAAAATTGTGATGACGAAATTTATGAAGTAATTCACGAGGGTTCCTTGAATGAAAAGCATGATTGCAATGATTTCATTATAAATTCTATTAATGACAATCATGCTAAAAATATGCAAAACCCTAAGCTTGGGGATGCTAGTTTTGCTATGTCCACTACTTGTTGCAATGATCGTGATTAGGGTGATGATTTTTCTTATGATCTAAATTTTTTGTTTAACCCTCGTGATGATTATGATGTTTGCAATAATATTGAAAGTGGGTTTCGAGAAATCATGACTTTAGTTGATGATAATCCCACTATTTTTGAAGAGCGTCAACTTTGCATGCATGTGGGTCATGAAAAGAATATCCTGTGTGATAGCTATAATGATGAATTTGATTATGATCCCACATGTAATTGCTATGAGAGAGAAAAATATTGTGGTAGAAACTTTCATGTTACCAAATTACCTCTTGTTATGTTGAGATTGCTATTGTCTCTTTCTTCTTCCTTGCATATGGCAACTATTGGTTGTCTTGACAATATGTTTTCCTATAAAATGCCTATGCGTAGGAAGTATGTTAGACTTAGATGTGATTTTCACATGCTTTATGATGCTCTCGTTGTGCTTCAATTCTTGTCTTTTGTGTGAGCATCATTGATTTATCAATGCCTAGCTAAGGGTGTTAAACAATAGCGCTTGTTGGGAGGCAACCCAATGAATTTATCCTTTTTATTTTTGTTTTATTGCGTCCACACCATCATAATTCTGTTGTGATTGTGTTTTTTGTGTTTCTTTTTGTGTTTGAGCCAAGCAAAACCTTTATGACTAGTCTTGGTAATGGTTGTTTGATCCTGCTAGAAAAAGACAGAAACTTTTCGCTCACGAGATGATTTTTAATTTTTATTCAGAAAGAGCTTTTGAGTTGATTCTTTTTGCTGCTGGTTTATATGCCTTTTGCCCAGGCAGTCGTAATTGTTCAGAATTTTTGAGGTACCAAAAGTATATGAAGTATACAGATTGCTTCACACTTGTCTGTTTTTGACAGATTCTGTTTTTGTTGAGTTGTTTGCTTGTTTTGATGAAACTATGGTTAGTATCGGGGGTACTAGCCATCGAGAAGTGAGAATATAGTAGCCCAACACCAATATAGATAGAATTCAAGTTTGCTACAGTACCAAAAGAGGTGGTAGTTTGTTTTCTTGTGCAAATGTTATCATGAGTTTCTGTTTAAGTTTTGTGTTGTGAAGTTTTCAAGTTTTGGGTGATGTTCTCATGGACAAAGAGAGAAGGAGTGGAAAGAGCTCAAGGTTGGGGATGCCCAAGGCATCCCAAGCCAAATTCAAGGACACCAAAAAGCCTAAGCTTGGGGATGCCCCGGGAAGGCATCCCCTCTTTCGTCTTGAATCCATCGGTAACATTACTTGTAGCTATATTTTTATTCACCACATGATATGTGTTTTGCTTGGAGCGTCTTGTATCGTAGGAGTGATTTCTTTTTGTTGTGTCACCATCATCCTTGCTTCACATCTTTTTGAGAGAGAGAGACATGCACTCATCGTGATTTTGCTAGAATGCTCATATTGCTTCACTTATATCTTTTGAGCTAGATAATTTTGCTCTATGTGCTTCACTTATATCTTTTAGAGCACGAGGGTGTGTGACTTGGTAGTTGCCTTATGCTATGAAAGTAGTCCCAAAGGTGATAGGTACCCAAAGAGGATACAAAAACCTCCATCTTCATGTGCATTGAGTAGAAAGAGAAGTCTTGATTCCTCTCAATTAGTTTTGAGACGTGGATTCGGTAATATTAAGAGTTACCTTAGTAGGGTGTTGTGAATATAGAAATACTTGTGTTGAAGTTAGTGATTCTCGTAGCATGCACGTATGGTGAACCGCTATGTTAGGAAGTCGGAGCATAATTGATCTATTGATTGTCATCCTTTGTGTTGAGGTCGGGACCGCGCGATGGTTAACACCTACCAATCCTTCCCCTAGGAGTATGCGTTTAGCACTTTGTTTCGATTACTAATAAAAACTTTCGCAACAAGTATGTGAGTTCTTCATGACTAATGTGAGTCCCCGGTATAGATGCACTTTCACCTTCCACCTTTGCTAGCCTCTCAAGTGTCGCGCAACTTTCGCCGGTACACAAACCCACCATATGCCTTCCTCAAAACAATCACCATACCTACCTACTATGGCATTTTCGTAGCCATTCCGAGATATATTGCCATGCAACTCCCACCGTTCCGTCTCATGACTTGTGCCATCACTCTCATATTGCCATTGCATGATCGTAAGATAGCTAGCGATATGTTCCAACGTCATACGCCAAGCTAGATCGTTGCACATCCCGGTACACTGTCGGAGGCATTTCCTATAGAGTTATCATCATTCTAAGCTTTGAGCTGTGAGTAAATAAAGTGTGATGATTATCATTATTAGAGCATTGCCCCATGTGAGGAAAAAAAAAGAGGCCAAAGAGCGCAAACAAAAAAAGAGAGAAAGAAAAGAGGCCCAAGAGCCCAAATAAAAAAAAGAGAGAAAAAGAGAGAAGGGACTATGCTACTATCTTTTTCCACACTTGTGCTTCATAATAGCACCATCTTCTTCATGATTTAGAGCTTCTTGCTTTGTCACCACCATATGCTAGTGGGAATCTTCATTATATAACTTTTCTTGTATATTCCTAGCTCCAGGGGTGCTATCTTATAAGGTCTTCTGGCTATTGGAACAGTTCCCGGAAAAAGGTCTATCACAAACTCTACATCTGTGTCAGGTGGAATTCCTGGCAGTTCCTCTGGGAAAACATCCGGAAAATCACGGACTACCGGAATGTCTTCGAGTTCTGGAAGAGGGTTGGCATTGAGGGAATAGAGTTGGCCTTTGGCAACTCGAGTAGAGACTTTGACTATCTAACCCGAGGGGTGAGTAAGCTGAACATTTCTAGAATGAGTATCAATCTTGGAATAATGAGCCAACATCCAGTCCGTACCCAAGATGATATTGATATCCGAAGATTTTAGAGCTATCAAAGATGCTAGAAAAACTAGCGTGTCTACTAGAATTTCATTGTCATAGGTTATCCTAGAGGTTTGCCACTTACTACCAGGGGTTTGACAACCAATGGGATTGGCATATCACAGAAAGACATGTTATGCAACTTTGCATAACTTTCTGAAATGAAGGAATGAGATGACCCAGTGTGAAAAAGAACAGACGCTGGGTGATGATTAACAAGGAGCGTACCCAGTATAACGTCGGGATCCTGTGGAGCTTCTTCTGCTGAAACATAGTTCACACGGACACGTGCAGGAGTTGGCTTCACATAATAAGCTTAGCCCGACTTGCCTTGCCCAACGGACTTTCCAGGTTGCTTGGCACCCATATTCTGAGGACACTCTCGGGAGTAGTGCCCTGGTTCTCCACACTTGTAACAGATCACCTGATTGGCACGTGGTGCAACATTCCTAGCTGGGCCACCATATGTTTTAGCTGGAGGGTTGGTCCGATTCTCCTGAGGCGCCACATAGGGTGGCCTCGGAGTTTATCTTGGCGGCAGAGAACTATTAGGAACCAACAGCCTGCGTTTCGGGAACGCAGAACCAGATGACGAGCCAGAGTCACGGGAGTGCTTCTTTGTGGCTTCATAGTCGGTATGATCAGTCTCGACACTGATCGCCTTGTTGACAAGAGCTTGAAAGCATGTACATTTGTGGAGGCGCAGATGACGACGAAGTTCAGGGCTCAGACCCTTACGGAATCTTGCTTGCTTCTTGGCATCAGTTGACACCTCCTCAGTTGCATTGCGGGCGAGGTTTCCGAACTCGCGGCTATAGGCATCCACGGTCAATTTTCCCTGGGTGAATGCACATAACTCCCCTCTCTTTCTGTCCATCAGACCCTTTGGAATATGGTGCAGACGGAAGGTTGCACTAAAGTCTGCCCATGTGGCTACTGGTCCGGTAGGACGCAAAGCTTCAAAATTCTCCCACCACATATTGGCGGGTCCTTCCAGAAAATATGCCGCAAAGGTCACCTTGTCGGCCTCAGAAACATTTGTGGAGCGAATCTTGCGCGATATACTGCACAACCAGTCATCAGCGTCGAGGGGGTCGACGGAGTGATGGAACTTTGGAGGATTCAGCTTCACAAAGTCATTGAGGGACACTGCATCATTCGTAGGCTGACGAGCCATATTTTGCTCAATACGCTCTAACAGATGGTTGGTCTCCCTTTTGTTTCTTTCTGCCTCAAGCATAACTTCCGCCAGAGAGGGCGGGTGAGGCAGTTCCTCCTGCGATGCTTGACTACCCTCTCCTTGCTCATGAGCAGGGGCACGGTTCAACCTGGTGAACACCATCCTGACAAACAAACTCACAGCTCAGACCAATATCAACATCAACACTAACTATGGATTAAGAATGCACTGAACACATGGAATGCGGAAATGAACATCCGAACAACATGGTAACAAACAACTGCTATATATACACCATGATTCATACACACCATTACATAGTTCAGTACAACCTTAACCCAAGAGCAAACTACTAAAAAGATGACACAACTCATCAGATGCTTTCCAAGCTTCCTATACATTATCAATCTATGCCTCCGGAATTCGTCTCACGACGTAAGCATACTCCACAAGACACAGAGGACTGTCGAAGTATAAATACTACCATACTACTCTTCCACTCACGGGTTGAGGCATCCGCATAGAACATCTCATAAAGGTTGACTCCATGGCCTTGAAGCTCAACCCGCGGATCAGGAAATACTCGAGCCTGAGACCCCTGGGAATCGTAAGGACGCGGGTGTGGCCTTGGTCCCCTGACTGGTGGTAGTAGAGGTCCCCGAAGAGGGGTGACTCCTCCTATAGCAGGCCAATCAACATGAGCCGGAAGATGGGTCCTAACAGGGTTCAGCATCTCCATATCTCCATACCGTGTCTGGACTACAGGTGCCAGCTGTGTCAAAGCCGTCCACAGACGAGCACGTGTAGCATAGAGCTCCATACGAAGGGCACGAGCATCCTGTCTCTATTCTCTAGCATCTCAGCAGTGGACTACAGCAGCGGATCCTCCATAGAGGAATCAAAATAGACCCCACTGAGGTATCTGATATGTCTCCATCGTATCTACATTTCCAAACTCTTTTTCCCTTGTTTTGGACTCTAATTTGCATGATTTGAATGGAACTAACCTGGACTGACGCTGTTTTTCAGCAGAATTGCCTTGGTGTTATTTTTGTGCAGAAATGGAAGTTCTCGGAACGTTCTGAAAATTTACGGAGAATATTTCCGGAAAATATGAAAAATACCTGTGCAAAGATCCACCGGAGGGGATGGGCCAGTGGGCCACAAGCCCTGTAGCCGCCACCCCCTGGTGGTGGCTACCAAGCTTGTGGGGCCCACATGGCTCTGCCGCCCCCAAACTCAGCTCTATAAATTCACTTTCGTGCCAGAAAAAATAAAGAGAGAAGATTTCGTCGCGTTTGCGATACGGAGGCACCGCCACATCGTGTTCTTCATCTGGAGGGCAGATCTGGAGTCCGTTTTGGGCTCCGGAGAGGGGAAATCATCGCCATCGTCATCATCAAGTTTCTTCCCTCTCCAATTCCATGAAGCTCTTCATCGTTCGTGAGTAACCTATTGGTAGGCTCGCTGGGCGGTGATGAGTAGGATGACATTTCTCATGTAATCGAGTTAGTTTTGACGGGGATTGATCCCTAGTATCCACTATGTTCTGAGATTGATGTTGCTACTACTTTGCCATGCTTAATGCTTGTCACTAGGGCCCGAGTGCCATGATTTCAGATATGAAATTATTATGTTGTCACCAATATATGTGTGTTTTAGATCCAATCTTGCAAGTTGTAGTTACCTACTATGTGTTATGACCCGGCAACCCCGGAGTGACAATAACCGGAACCACTCCCGGTGATGACCATAGTTTGAGGAGTTCATTTGTTCACCAAGTGCTAATACGTCGGTCCGGTTCTTTATTAAAAGGAGAACCTTAATATCCCGTAGTTTCCTTTTGGACCCCGCTGCCACGGGAGGGATGGACAATAGATGTCATGCAAGTTCTTTTCCCTAAGCATGTATGACGACACACGGAATGCATGCCTACATCACCTTGACGAACAGGAGCTAGCCACATATCTCTCCGTGTTATAACTATTGCATGATGAATATCATCCAAACAAATCACCGACCCATTGCCTACGAGTTTGTCCCACTGCTGATGTTACTTGTTTTGCCATGCTGCTGTTACTACTGTTGCTGCTACTGTTACTTGTTTTGCTCTGCTGCTGTTACTTGCTTTGCTCTGCTGCTACTTGCTACTGCTATTACTTGCTACTGTTGCTACTTGCTACTGCTGTCACTACTGCTGTTCCTTGCCACTGCTGTTACTCGTTGCACAGCTGCTACCTGCTACAATACTTTTTCTCACGCCGTTGACGGGAAAGAATATTTTCCGTCCACGGTCAACTTCTGGCACCCTTGATACAACAGTTAGGAACAGTCTGTCGTCAACAGGTCGTTTCTGGCACCATTGCTATCATACTACTTTGCTACTGATACTTTGCTTGCAGATACTAATCTTTCAGGTGTGGTTGAATCTGACACATTCAGCTGCTAATACTTGAGAGTATCCTCTCACTTCCTATTTGGCGAACCAACAAATTTGGGTTGAATACTCTACCCTCGAAAACTGCTGCAAACCCACGCACTGGTGGGCCATTGCAAGACAATTGCTAATTGTTGAGCAACTGGGAGCAGTTCTGGCTCCGTTGTCGTGGAGGTATCAAGTCAGGAACACGTCAACATCATTTGTCTATTGCCGTTGCCGGGGACTGCTAGCAGCATTTTTTTGGCGCCGTTGCCGGGGAAGGATTGCTATATTCTCTGAGTCACTTGGGATTTGTATCTGCTGATCACTATGAAGAATCTGAAAGATCCAAAAACCAAAGTCTTGCCCTCAACTACGAGGGGATGTAAGGAACTGCCATCTAGCTCGGCACTTGATTCACCTTCAGTTATGAGTAAGTTTGCGACATCACCTCCTGCTAGAAATCTTGATATGTCGCCTGCGTTTGATGATGCTTATGATGCTACTGCTAGAGATGCTATGCCTGATACTGCTTTGCCTGATGATGCTAGAGATGCTATTTTTCCTGATGATGCTAGAGATGCTATTTTACCTGATGATGCTATACTTGATACTGCTAGAGATACTACTTTGCCTGATATGCCACTAGGGGTATTCCTTGATGCTCATATTGCTAGAGTTACTGCGAATACTCGTGATGCTTTTGAAACTGCCGATACTATTGAGATAGAACCTGCTTTTGCTCCTGCTAGATCTAGCTCTCCTAGATATGAATTTCCTGATATAACTGAGGGTTATGTTATGGAGGGAGAGATAGCTGAGGAATTTCTTGCATGTAAGGATGCCTATGACGCTGAGAAATTACTTCTCAAGTGGAAGGAAAAATCTCTAAAAGATAGGATGAAATACGACCCGAAGTTTGCCACTTCACCTATCTTTATCACCGAAAAGGATTATGAATTATCTGTCGACCCTGAGATAAACTCTCTAGTCGAATCTGATCCTTTCCACGGTTATGAGTAAAAGACGGTCGTATCCCATGTTACCAAACTACACGATATAGCCACCCTTTTCACTAGTGAGGAGAAGATCCGCTACTACTATATCCTTAAGATGTTTCCTTTCTCTCTAAAGGATGACGCTAAAGCCTGGTTCACTTCTCTTGCTCCTGGATGTGTGAGTAGTCCCCAGGATATGGTCTATTACTTCTGTGAGAAATATTTCCGTGCCCATAAGAAGCAAGCTGCCTTGCAGGAAATATACAACTTTGCTCAACTCAAAGAAGAGAGTCTCCCACAAGCTAGGGGGAAGCTCATCCAGCTACAGAATGCTTTGCCTGATCACCCTCTTAAGAAGAACGAGATACTTGATATCTTCTATAACGGACTTACCGATGCTTCTAGAGACCACCTAGATAGTTGTGCCGGTTGTGTTTTTAGGGAACGAACTGTAGAACAAGATGAGGTCCTTCTGAATAACATCTTGATCAACGATAATGCTTGGACTATTCCCGAACCACCTCCTAAGCCGACTCCTAAGAAAAGAGGTATTCTATTCCTCGGTCCCGAAGATATGCAAGAAGCCAAGAAATCTATGCAAGAGAAAGGCATTAGATCCGAAGATGTCAAACATCTACTACCTATCGAAGAGATCCATGGTCTCGATAACCCGATACAAGTAGTAGAAGTGAATTCTCTGCGTAGGTTTGATGAGAGCGATATTCTTTTTGACAAACCTGCTAGCCTATGCTTTGATGAATTTGACAACTTTGTTGCCAAACAACAGAGTTTCAATGATTATGTTAGCAGACATTTGGAACAAAGTACTCGTATGCTTAGTCATTTAAGTGCTTGTGTAGACAGAAATGTCAATGATCTGAAGCTTCTGAGTAAACATGCCTCTATGATTACTACTCAGGTAGAACAAGTACTTAAGGCTCAGAATAACTTGCTCAATGAATTAAATGACAACTCTGTCAGAGTCATTACTAGAGGAGGCAAAATGACTCAGGAACCTTTGTATCCTGAAGGTCATCCTAAGAGAATTGATCAAGATTCTCAAGGAATTAATGCTGATACACCCAGTCATCCTAAGAAGAAGGATGATAGAAACCTACATGTCAGTTCACCAAATACTATCACACCTGAAGAACCAAATGACATTTCTGCGTCTGATGCAGAAACACAATCTGGTGATGAACATGAACCTGGTGACAATATGGACAACGATGTTCATGATGAGGCTCAACCTAGCAATGATAAGGATGTGGAGATTGAACCTACGGTTAATCCTGATAACCCACAACCTAAGAGATACGATAAGAATGACTTCGCTGCTAGGAAGCATGGTAAAGAAAGGGTGCCATGGGTTCAGAGACCCATGCCCTTTCCTCCTAAGCCATCCAAGAAATAGGATGATGAGGATTTTGAGCGCTTCGTTGAGATGATAAGACCTGTCTTTCTGCAGATGCGGTTAATTGATATGCTCAAAATGTCTCCGTATGCCAAGTACATGAAAGATATCGTGACTAATAAACGGAAGATACCATATCTTTAGATCTCCACCATGCTTGCCAATTACACTTTCAAAGGTGGAACTCCTAAAAAACTTGGTGATCCCGGAGTGCCCACTATACCTTGCTCCATTAAAGGAAACTACGTAAGAACTGCCTTATGTGACCTTGGATCCAGTGTTAGTGTTATGCCGCTCTCTCTTTATCGTAGACTTGAACTGGATAAGTTGACACCCACTAAAATTTCTCTGCAAATGGCCGACAAATCAACTGCTTTCCCTATTGGCATTTGCGAGGATGTGCCTATTGCGGTTTCTAACACCACTATCTTAACAGACTTAGTTATCTTGTATATTCCCGAGGTCGATGCCATGGCTGTCATCCTCGGAAGACCCTTTTTAAACACTGCGGGGGCTGTTATAGATTGCAACAAAGGCAATGTCACTTTCCATGTCAACGGTAATGAGCATACAGTGCACTTTTCGAAGAATTGATATCAAATACATTGCATCAATGCTATCGAAAAAACTTCATCGATTCTTATTGGGAGCTTTGAGTGCCCTATTCCTCGTGTCAAGATGAAGTATGATTTGCTTGTTGGGGAGATACATATCCCCATTGAGGTGACTTAGTAGCTATTCGACAATTCCCCGTTTCCTCTTGCGATTCAAAAAGGTTTTGTCATGAGGATTTGATCAACCCCATTGACGGATTTCTTTCGATGACCATGAAATGGATGAATCAAAGAGTCACATACCTCTGTTTTAAGCTTTCATTTTCTGTTGCTTAGAAGAAAAATGATAGATTTGGTTTAGCTTTTCTTGTTTTCTGTTTTAGCGTCCCGGAGAAAAATATCCCGAAAATAAAAGTTCTCCGATGGTCGTGAAAATCTAGTATGATTTTTTCTGGAATATTTGAAAAATACTGGGACTGAGAGCTAGCCTGGGGGGCACACCAGTGGGCCACAAGCCCTGTAGCCGTCGCCCCCATGGTGGCGGCTACGAAGCTTGTGGGGCCCACAGGGACCCCCTCCACTCATTCCAGCTCCCATCCTCTTCTTCTACCTCCAGAAAAAACGTTTCGCAGCTCAAACCCGTGTTCTTGCTCATTTAGCTGAGATTTTCGATCTCCTTGCTCAAAGCACCATTCTCCAAACCGTTTTGGGGAAATTACTCCTTGGTAAGTGACTCCTCGATTGGTCCAATTAGGTTTTTCCTCTAGTGCTTTATCCTTCGCGTATTCTTGCTACCTTGGTGACCCTGTTCTTGAGCTTGTAATGTTGATGCTAGCTGGTCCCAAGTAGTTTTAGCGCGTGATACGGTCTCTAGGCACTAGTAGGAGTAATTGCTACTAGGTGTGGTTGGTCTTCATTCACTTTTCTCTTGAACTTCAAAAATTTCAGCAAAAGGAAATTATGTTCAGGAGGAAGTTTCATGGTGGTTCCTCAAGTAAGAAGGGTCCCCGTCTTTCTTTTCGGGAGCCCGAACCTTATCAACTAAGGGGCGCACCGGTACAACCATGAGAATGGCCTTCCGATGAGTTCATGATCGAAACAGGCTTCAAGGATGAGTTTGATACACTTGTCCGCAATGCCGGGTTAGAAGAATTCCTCTCAGATAAATGTGAACAGTATGCTATGCTCACTGCCTCTTTCGTGCATAGATTTAAATTTTCAGTTGGCCGTGACTCATCCATACTATTTGATCTGTATGATAAATCCTACACCATGGATTTGGAGGATTTCAATAGGATTTGCAAGATACCCGATGGGGGTAGTCTTAATGATCCTGCTAAGTCTTTGGTTAGAGATTTTGTCTCTAGTATAACTGTTGGAGAAACTAGAGACATCACGCAAGCTACCATAGGAAGCATTCATTTCCCTGCCTTGCACTACTTTGCTCTCTTCATAGGTAGGTGCATTAACGGCAAGGGTGCACATTGTCACCTATGCACATCCGACCTTAGTATCCTTAAGAGCGCAGTAACAGGTGACAGGAGCTTCAACATGGGAGCTATAATAGCAAGGAGGCTGAATAATAATGCCATTGATGGGGATTTCTTTGGTGGAATTTATGCTACGCGCTTAGCAAATTTTCTTGGAGTACCCATCCGTTCAGGAGACCCCCTCTCCGTACAGCTTACCTTGATCGTGTCGCTCTAACATGCTACCAGTTCCTTGAGAGGGATGATGAATCCCTCCTATACCGTTTGATATTTAACCAGCAGCGTGTTTTCCATATTACCCTTCCTGCTCCTGCTTTCTTTGACTTTCAGGAAAAACGGAGATAATACATAACCATAGGAGAGATAGAGGAGTATGAGAGGGAGGCGAGGGCTGCTCGTCTTCGTGAGGCAGCTATTCAGGCAGTGGCTGCAGCACTCCCGTACAACACCCAGTATGATTTTGGGTTTCGCCAGGACCATCCATGGGAGTAGACCAAGCTAGGCCAAAAGCCTAAGCTTGGGGGAGTACGTGTTCTCACCGACCTTACATTCATGCTTATGCTTTCACTTTGTTAGTCGGTGTTTACACTTTGCCACTGTATGATCCATGCTAGTTTATTTTCGTTTTCATGTTTTCTTATTTTTGTCCTTTTGAGAAAACCCTAAAAGATTTTCCTTTCTTCTTTGCTTGTCGAGAGCTTTCCCGTGTAAATAGTATTCTTTTTCTTTGGGTCAAGGTAGAAGATATTGGTTACAATGTTTAGTGGCTCTTGCATGCATACCTGTTTAGCTTTCAAAGATCCATATTACTTTGTCTTCTCCTTTGTGTTTTCCTGCAGATTCAGCTATGTCCAATGCACGAGCACTCTTATTATTGTTCACATCATTCGATCGTGCAAGTGAAAGGCAATAATGATGATATATGATGAAGTGACTGAGACTGGAAAAGCTGGTATGAACTCTATCTATTTTGTTTTTGTAAATATGACTAGCTTGTCGTCCCAGATTCAGCTTTGTTGTGAGAGAACCATGTTTGCAATGACAACTTAGAGATCATAGTTTCTGATGCCATGCTTACTTAGCTAGGATCTTATAATGGTTTGTTTTGAATGCCAACATAGATTTTGAGATGACTATGATGTAGTATGATAGGATGGTCTTCTCCTTTGAATGATTCAAGTGGCTTGACTTGGCGCATGTTCATGCATGTAGTTGAAACAAAATCAACATAGCCTCTATGATGTTCGTATTCGTGGTGATTTATATCCTGTTCATGCTTGCACTCAATGTTAGTCAAACTCATTGCATCTTGATGACTGTTGTCGCTCTCTAGTTGGTCGCTTTCCAGTGTTTTGCTAGCCTTCACTTGTACTAAGCGGAATACTGCTTGTGCATCCACCTCCATAAACCCAAAAGTTTTTCCATGAGAGTCCACCATACCTACCTATTTGCGGTATCTACTTGCCGTTCCAAGTAAATTTGCATGTGCCATTCTCTAAACCTTCAAGAAATAATCTGTTTTGCATGCCCGAACCGCTCATGTGGTGACAGGGGGCTATTGATATCTTCCATGTTAGGCGTGTTATCCTCGACATGTGTTTATTCACTGTCATTCACGAGAAAGGGGCCGGTCATTGGAATGCCTAGTTCCACGCATAAATCGAAAGCATAACTGTAAAACAACACTCCCCCGGATTGATGTTAGTATGGACGGTACCCGAGGATTCGGCTAGCCGTGGAGTGTGATTGATTGGTGGTGGGGGAGTTAAAACTTTACTTTTCTGTTTGGGAACCTCCTATAGCATGAGTAGCATGGAAGATATTGAGAACTCTTGGTCATTGCGTTGACAATGCAAGCATGCCACCCAAAATTATTATCTCTATTTTCAAAGGTTGAGCTCTGGCACCTCTGCAAATCAATGCTTCCCTCTGCGAAGGGCCTGTCTATTTATTTTCCTGTTGAGTCATCCTCCTCTTATATAAGCACAAATTAGAGAGCACCTCTGTCATTTTTATGCTTTGCTTTTGATTGATATTGAGTATCACTATGACTGGATCTTCGTTGCTATGAATTACAATGTTTAGTCAGCCCTTGATCTTTGAAGGTGCTCTGCATTTATGTTTTGCGGTCTCAGAAAGAGCTAGCGAGATACCACCTATTCATATTGCTTCATGCTTGTTTTGATTGAATTGTTGGTATCTGAAACTCATTATTATTTGCTCGCTAGCTGATTATGCCATTGATATTAGTTTACCGTGAGACCTTTGTGTCACTTGCTTATGTGGTTAACTTGTGATCTTGCTGAAATTCTGGTTATGAGTTAGACATGGTTGCAACAACAAGATCAAACAGAGTTTGTCAAAGTTTTTCTTTCTCTTTCAGTTTGTCAACTGAGTTACTTGAGGACAAGCAAGGTTTGAAGCTTGGGGGAGTTCATACGTCTCTATCATATCTACTTTTCCAAACTCTTTTGCCCTTGTTTTGGACTCTAATTTGCATGATTTGAATGAAACTAACCTGGACTGACGTTCTTTTCTGCAGAATTGCCTTGGTGTTGTTTTTGTGCAGAAATGAAAGTTCTCGGAACGTCCTGAAAATTTACGGAGAATATTTCTGGAAAATATGAAAATAACTGTGCAAAGATTCACCGGAGGGGATGGGCCAGTGGGCCACAAGCCCTGTAGCCGCCGCCCCTTGGTGGCGGCTACCAAGCTTGTGGGGCCCATGTGGCTCTGCCGCCCCCAAACTCAGCTCTATAAATTCACTTTCGTCCCAGAAAAGATAAAGAGAGAAGATTTCGTCGCGTTTGCGATATGGAGTTGCCGCCACATCCTGTTCTTCATCTCGAGGGCAGATCTGGAGTCCGTTTTGAGCTCCGAAGACGGGAAATCGTCATCATCAACCTTCTTCCCTCTCCAATTCCATGAAGCTCTTCATCGTTCGTGAGTAATCTATTCGTAGGCTCACTGGGCGGTGATGAGTAGGATGAGATCTATCATGTAATCGAGTTAGTTTTGATGGGGATTGATCCCTAGTATCCACTATGTTCTGAGATTGATGTTGCTACTACTTTGCCATGCTTAATGCTTGTCAGTAGGGCCCGAGTGCCATGATTTCAGATCTGAAATTATTATGTTGTCACCAATATATGTGTGTTTTAGATCCGATCTTGCAAGTTGTAGTTACCTACTATGTGTTATGACCCGGCAACCCCGGAGTGACAATAACCGGAACCACTCCCGGTGATGACCATAGTTTGAGGAGTTCATGTGTTCACCAAGTGCTAATGCGTTTGTCCTGTTCTTTATTAAAAGGAGAACCTTAATATCCCGTAGTTTCCTTTTGGACCCCGCTGCCACGGGAGGGATGGACAATAGATGTCATGCAAGTTCTTTTCCCTAAGCACGTATGACGACACACGGAATGCATGCCTACATCACATTGACGAACGGGAGCTAGCCACATATATCTCCATGTTATAACCGTTGCATGATGAATATCATCCAAACAAATCACCGACCCATTGCCTACGAGTTTGTCCCACTGCTGATGTTACTTGTTTTTCCCTACTGCTGTTACTACTGTTGCTACTGCTCTTACTTGTTTTGCTCTGCTGCTGTTACTTGCTTTGCTCTGCTGCTACTTGCTACTGTTGTTACTGGCTACTGTTGCTACTTGCTACTGCTGTCACTACTGCTGTTCCTTGCCACTGCTGTTACTCGTTACACTGCTGCTACCTGCTACAATACTTTTTCTCGTGCCGTTGACGGGAAAGAATATTTTCCGTCCACGGTCAACTTCTGGCGCCATTGATACAACAATTAGGAATAGTCTGCCGTCAACAGATCATTTCTGGCACCGTTGCTATCATACTACTTTCCTACTGATACTTTGCTTGGAGATACTAATCTTTCAGGTGTGGTTGAATCTGACACATTCAGCTGCTAATACTTGAGAGTATCCTCTCACTTCATGTTTGGCGAACCAACATATTTGGGTTGAATACTCTACCCTCAAAAACTGCCACGAAACCACGCGCTGGTGGGCCATTGCAAGACAATTGCTAATTGTTGAGCAACTCGGAGCAGTTCTGGCTCCGTTGCCGTGGAGGCATCAAGTCAGGAACACGTCAACAACATTTGTCTATTGCCGTTGCCGGGGACTGCTAGCAGTATCCTTCTTCTCCTGGCTGAGAGGCAGGAACACAACAGAACTCTGAATTGTGCAGCAGTGCATGTCTGGCCCTCGTGATGGTCAGCATTAACTAGGCAGCATCTTGTACTGCCATGTCAACAGTGACCCCCAATCCATAAGACCAATGGATCGGCTCCTCAGCTCCAGGGTAATCTGGGAATACCCTAATAGTGCAGAGATACTGACTCTGATTAAAATGCCGGTACTGCTCCTTCACTGTGTACTCTGGGTACCAGCGGTAACCGGCTACTGACATCATCCTGACTAGCATGGCCGTAAGACCTGGCACATCAATGCACCTAGTCAGACCGACCACCTGACGAGAAGGACAGCCAGGCATCTGAAAATAGAGAATAATGCAACAAGCATTAGAGCTCTGAAGACAAAGTTGGGCAGCATAACGGCCGTAAATGCTCAAAACAATTTGAGACAACCCACAAAGATAGGATAGCATAACCACTCAACTATCAAGTTCAATTCCATGGTCATCAAAACTTACTTTCTTTTCCTTGAAATAAGAGGTACTCTAAGTAACTCTCAACTCGTTGTCCTATAATCTACCGATCAGAAACACGAGCCTAAGAGAAAGATAAGTAACCTAGTCCTTAATCCCCGCAGAAAAGACGAGGATGACCATAATAGAATAATTTAAGAAGAGAAGCAAGACTCTTACGTTCCCTTCCACAAACAATTCCCTTATGTGTAACTAAAGAAATTATAGACTCAACTAAGACCAGTTTGGCTTAGTAATCCTACAGTCAGTCAGGATCTGATACCAACGCTGTCGGGACCCTGATCCTAAGCCATAGGAATCCAGCATGTAACATATCGCATCCCTTTGCGGTCTCACGCACGGTTATCCCCACGGCTGCAGCCTTACCTTAGCCGAGACCGTTTGCACCTTTTGACTCGCGTATGCACTAGTGTCGCTAGCAATCCAATGTCAAAGAACCCAGATCGACATGTCTAGTCATAAACTCAAGCGGCAGTTCCGTACAGGGACATGCATACATGACCCAGCAAAGCTGGTGTCGGTCATGAGCGAATGTAGATGAGTCATAGCAAGCTAAAAGACTCCATTACATACGCGTGACATTTCCCAAAGGGACAGACACAACAGCTAAGAAGGACACATGCCGGTCAACCAATGTGTCCGGAGCAGTAGCGAACTACCATGGCTCGATGGAATAACAAAGGGGCATTTCCCCGTAAGGAGTGCTACTAAGGCATACAACTAGGTATTCGAACCGCATACATATCAAGTACAACACACGTACGCATGGCCTACCGATATGTATAGATACATCGATGGAATCACAACATAACCATAAACATACAAACTTTATTTAGAGGGCTCATATGAGCCACACACATAATATTACACAGATAGGGGTCTCACGACCAATCATCACAATTCATACACAAAAGTCTTACAAGCCAGTGGAAGATTAAAACAGTCTGAGTACAGACAGATGGAAAGGTAAAGGCACATGGCCTGACTATCTACATGCCCAACCTAGGGACAGATCGTAGCTGGGACACCAGCTACTCGTCGTCGTCGACGTCTAGGTAGAAACCTCCATTACGGTCATTAACAACCTCTGCAACAAATTATTAAGCAAACGTGAGTACAAAAGTACTCAGCAAGACTTTAGGATAATCTATCTACTCATGCAATGTATCATCAAGGAGTTGTGGGGTTTCATGCAGAAAGCCAGCATTTGACTCTTGGCTAGACAAACTGGCATTTTTAAATAGTTTTGACAATTATGTTTTCTCGCACACGAGTCCACTAACACCACAACAATACTCCATCGTGCAATTATTCCGTCTCCCTACGGAAATGCCATCCACGACACTCACACTTATCTTGACAATTTTATAAGTAGCCATTATAGTTATCTATGAACAACTTATGTTTCCAAGTAGTCCATATCCGCGATGCAACTATTCGAATAGATTATAACCCTGCAGGGTTGTACTTCTTCACACACGCTCTCGCCACTTATCGCCATGTGCACGTCATGCGCCTCGGCAACCTTCAAGCGGAACTCCAGCCAGGGAGTCGGCCACGACCGTTAACCACGCCAATACTTAGTCTAGGTCTATCGCCTATCTGAGGGTAACACTACTGGAATTCAGAAATTTGTCGTCTGCTTGGCCTTTGCCGTCAGCTGACACATGGCAAAGGTACTCTTTGCCGTCAGCTGTCACAGAGCTGACGACAAAGAGGTGGCAGATGGAAAAAGTTTATTTTGCCGTCGGCCACATCTTTCCCGTCCGCTGGCCGACGGCAAAGAAGCCCTATGTGGACTGCAAAGGGAGGGCAGACGGCAAAGGCCGAAACGCCACCCACCCACCCCTCCCCTTTGCCGTTTGCTTGGGGGCCTTTGCCGTCCGCCTGGGAGCGCGGCGGACGGCAAAGGGGACGGCGGCCCACCAACCCAACCCCCACCCGGTGCCTCCCCCCCCCACCCGGACCTTTCTCGTCTGCCTTGGGGGCCTTTGCCGTCCGCCTAGGAGCGCGGCAGACGGCAAAGGCGCGGCAGCCTTCCCACGTACACACGCACGCCCGCCCCCCTCCAACCGTTCCCACGTAGCCCACCCCGTTGCTCGAATCCCTCACCGCGCCGCCGCCTGCCGACGTCCCGCGCCGCCTGCCCTGCGCCGCTGCCCCGCGTCGCCCCTCCTCCCTGCCCCACACCGCCGCCTGCCCTGCGCCGCTGCCCCGCGTCGCCCCTCCTCCCTGCCCCGCGCCGCCGCCTGCCCTGCGCCGCTGCCCCGCGTCGCCCCTCCTCCCTGCCCCGCACCGCCGCCTGCCGACGTCCCGCGCCGCCTGCCCTGCGCCGCTGCCCCGCGTCGCCCCTCCTCCCTGCCCCGCGCCGCCCCTCCTCCCTGCGCCGCCCCTCCTTCGTGCGCCGCCCACTCCCCTGGCGCCTGCCCCTCCCGGCGCCTCCCCCACCCTGCACCGCCCCTCCTACACCGCCCCTCCTGCGCTGCCCCTCCTCCCTGCGGCACCCGTCCTCCTTGCGTCGCCCCTCATCCCTGCGCCTCCTCCCTGCGCCGCCCCTCCTCCCTACACCGCCCTTCCTCCCTAGGTAAATTTATTTTTGTTTTTTTTGTTTTTTTCTCTTTTGTCATTTTTAGGTTCATGGTAATTAGTTCATGGTAATTAGTTTGTTAGGTTATACTATATATGCTAATTGTTTATGGTAAAATTAATGACACGAGGATGATAACATTAGTTGTCAAGCATGATGTGTTTTTTTGGTTTTGTTTCTATTTAATGGTATTTGTAGTTTGAAAACGCCGATGTGTTCTGTGTCACACATGTGACACTTATTATCTACAAAAAATATTTTTTTCTCATAGTACCTCTTCATCGGAATGGCTAAAAAACAATATATTTTTTTGACTCGGGAGTACTGATGATGTGTTTCAAGAAAAAAGTGGTGTCATTAGAAAAGAAAAAGGTTTAGGGTTGAGCACATTATTCTATCTTCGAAGATCGACCCGGTACCCTCCCAAAAAAAAGATCGACCCGGTCCAGCTGATTCATGAGCACATCAACGTGGGAAGCACTATGTTGTGGTGTGTGTGCTTCCACTGGACAAAACAATGAAATTTTGAAACATGGACGCGACGCCGGACCATGCGTTGACGGCGGAGGCGGCGGCCGTGCTCTCCCCGAGCGGGCCGGTCAGGTAGCTGATGAAGTTGGAGGAGATGCCGTAGTACGCGAACCCCGACCCCCGACGCCACTGACCCCTCACCCCCGACGCCACTCACCCTCGACCCCCGACCCCCTACCCCGACCGTGACGCCACTGACCCCCAACTCCCGAGCCCGGACACCTCTTTGGCCTCTTGTTGACCGAAAAGACCCCAACCCCCGACGCTAGTGACCCTCAACCCCCGACGACACTGAGCCACATAGTTATGAGTTAGGTCACATAGTTATGTTAATTATAAAAACATCAAATTTGTGTTGATCGTGTGAATTTCAATGTGCAGTTGTTCGACGACCTCCGACAACACTAACCCTCGACCCCCGACCCCCGACCCCGACCCCCGACACCACTGACCCCCGATCCCCGACGCCTGACGCCACTGACCCTCGACCCCCGACCCCCGACCCCCGACAACACTCACCCTCGACCCCCGACCCCCTACCCCGACCCCCGACGCCACTGACCCCCGACCCCCAACGCCCGACGCCACTGACCCTCGACCCCCGACCCCCGACCCCCGACAACACTCACCCTCGACCCCCGACCCCTACCCCGACCCCCGACGCCACGGACCCCCAACCCCAGAGCCCCGACACCTCTTCGGCCTCTTGTTGACCGAAAAGACCCCAATCCCCGATGCCAGTGACCTTCGACCCCCGATGACACTGACCCACATAGTTATGAGTTAGGTCATATAGTTATGTTAATTATAAAAACATCATATTTGTGTTGATCGGGTGAATTTCAATGTGCAGTTGTTCGACGACCTCCACGTGCGTTGGACGAGTTCCGCCCTTGCGTTGTTGGTGAGCACAAATGACTTCTCCTCCTACCCCCTTAATTTGCTCTGTCCCGGTCTTCGTGCCGATGAAACTTGCTAGCTATAGGTTTCTTCAATCAAGAGTATGCGTGACCAGTATGCGTCTCCCATTCGAAAGGGCGACATCTATAAATATGCATTTCTTTGCATACTTATAACCGCCATCCTTTCGAATTGTCCAACATTATCCATGGACAGCCCGAGTATGTGTAGATTGGGTTTGTTTTCCCGTATGCTGTGCTCCGGATCCGATGCGGAATTTAGTCAGTGCCTCCCCTGTTGTTCTCCGGGTACACATCCTCTCTGCTTATTGCCGAGACGTGTATCAGGAGAACAGCGGGGAGGTGCTGTCGAAATTCTGCGTCGTATCTGGAGCAGAGCATAGGAAAACGAACCCAGTCTACACATACTCGGGTGGGATTAGGACCTATCTTTACCTATTAGCGTGTAGGTTGCATGGATGTAATAAAACTGACAAACTTGATTAGCGTATGAATATAGATGATGAATTATATATTTATTTCTTGTGCCCCCATAGGTAGCTAGGCAACATGAGTGATCGTGCTTGGATGTACACTGGTCACCCTAGTCAGAAAGACATGACCCATGAATGGTTAACAAAAACCAGGGGGTTTGTGAGAGCCGCATTTGCAAATGGCCAGCATAAAACATGGTGGCCCTGTCCCAACTGCGACAACTGGAAAAAGCAGACAGAGTTTGAAATAGGTAAACACCTGCAGAAGTGGGGTTTTACGCCTAATTATACGGTGTGGACTTTTCATGGTGAGTCTGACCAACGTGCCAGAGCTGAGGTGATTCGTCATCGCACCGACGAGCATGGTACCAGGATTGAAGACATGGTGCAAGACTTTGATGATGCTCGTAATTCGGACGATGAGATGGAGGAATCTGCAAAGGCCTTCTATGAAATGCTGGAGTCTTCAAAACGTCCTCTCCACGAGCAGACTAAGCTTTGTCAGCTGGATGCCATCGCGCAAGTAATGGCTCTGAAGGCTCAATTCAACCTAGGCAGAGAATGCTACGACGCGATGATGACGATATTTGGACGCTTTCTACCCAAAGGCCATGTACTGCCTGCAAACCTGTACCAGTCAGAGAAAATCCTCCGTGTACTTAAGATGCCCTATGAGAAGATACATGCCTGTGAGAATGGATGTGCCTTATTTAGGCTTGAGTATGCGGCCTTGAACTATTGCCCCATTTGCAATTCTTCCAGGTATATTGTGGTAGACAACGGCATGGGTGAGAAGAATCAGACCAAAATCCCCATTAGTGTTCTTCGATATCTGCCAATCGTACCAAGACTTCAACGTCTTTTCATGGTCGAAGAGACGGCCAGACAGATGACATGGCACAAATTGAGCAAAAGAACCGAACTAGATGCGGATGGGAACAAGATGCTGGTACACACTTCAGATGGTTTTGCGTGGAGGCACTTCGATGCATTACATAAGGATAAATTGGAAGATCCAAGGCAACCTAGAGTTGCCATCATCACGGATGGGTTCAATGTGTATGGTATGACGGCAGCACAATACAGTTGTTGGCCTGTATTTGTCATTCCACTAAATTTGCCACCCGGAGAGATTATGAAAAGAAAGAACATTTTCCTGACGTTGATAATTCCAGGGCCCAACTATCCGAGGAAGAATATGAATGTGTACATGCAGCCGCTTAAGGATGAGTTGCAAGAAGCCTGGGATAATGGGATCAAGACCTACGACGCGGCTACCAAAACAAATTTCAAAATGCATGTGTGGTACATGTACTCGACGCATGATTATCCGGCGTTTGCGCTATTCGCTGGCTGGTGTGTGCATGGAAGGTTCCCGTGCACGACATGCAAGGCAGCTCTTCAGTTCCGTTGGCTGCAGGCTGGTCGCAAGTATTCTTGCTTCGACATGCATAGACAATTCCTGGATCCTGACCATAAGTTCAGAAAAGACAAGAAGAATTTTATCAAAGGTAGAGTTGTCAAAAACACTGCACCAGCTGCGTTGACAGGCCAACAGACCCTTGATTAGTTAAACGCTCTCGAGCCTGATCCTTTGCGTCCAGGATACTTCAAAGGGTATAATACGGAACACGCCTGGACTCACAAGTCATGCTTATGGGATCTCCCTTACTTCAAAGACCTCCTTTGCCCACACAACATTGACGTGATGCACACTGAAAAGAATATTGCGGAGGCCATTTTTGGTACATTGTTCGGCATAGAGGGGAAGTCAAAAGATAATCCTAAGGCTAGAATCGACCTGGAGGCTCTATGTGATAGACCGTTGCAAAACTTGCGACAACGGAAAGGAAAGCAAAGCATAGCGAAGCCAAAGGCATGGTTCAATCTTGAAAGGCCAGCTATGAGGGAAATGCTATTGTGGGTGAAAATGCGGTTGATGTTCCCCGATGGGTATGCTGCGAATCTAAAGAGGGGAGCGAGTCTTGAGAAATTCAAAATATTTGGGCTCAAGAGTCATGATTGGCACATATGGATTGAGCGGGTAATGCCGGTGATGTTGTGTGGCTTTATCCCTGAGGATGAATGGCTAGTACTGGCAGAGCTGAGCTATTTCTTCCGTTCTCTTTGTGCGAAAGAACTATCGCCTGGCGTGCTAGATGAAATGGAAGAGTTGGCGCCGGAGTTGGTCTGCAAATTAGAAAAGATCTTTCCACCGGGCTTCTTTAATCCAATGCAACATTTGATTTTGCATCTCCCGACCGAGGCAAGAATGGGGGGGCCCGTTCAAAATCGATGGTGCTACTCAACTGAGAGGATGCAGAAGCCGCTTCGAGCTAAGTGTAAAAATAAACGTAGAATTGAAGCATCGATGGCCGAGGCATTCATTACTGAGGAGGCGGCAAACTTCGTGACAGCACACTACGAAGCCAAAAATCATCATTTGCATAACCCGAAGCCTCGGTACAATGATGGCGATCGAGAAAAAGTTCGATCCAACCTCAGCCTATTCAAAGGTAAGCTCGCACCATCCGGTGCTTCGAAAGGGAAATCGTTGGATGTCGAAGAATGGCGGACCATTTCATTGTATATCTTCACCAACCTAACAGAAGTGCGGCCGTACATCGAGTAAGTTCTCGGTAATTTATTGTTCCGCAACTTCTAATTGCTTTGAACTACTCTTATTCCCGGATATTTGATATAGTCGATACGTCGCCGAATTCTCGGATGGAGCGGTCATCGAAAAGGATTCCGTCGAAGAGTATGAGCTTCTCGCAAAGCATGGAGGCGACTATCCTGGTTTCATCTCTTGGTTCAAACAAAGGGTAATTAATTACCATTAAGGGCCCATTTGATTTATTGGTCTAATTTGCGGCTAATGCATCCATTCTTTCGTATTAAACTTGTAGGCTCATGCAGAGTCTATGGACGCCGAGTTGAGACAAGTCGCTAATGGTTTTGACTATAAGGTTCGTTCATTTGACAAATACAACATCAACGGGTATCACTTTCGTACCTTTGGCAAAGAGCTATCTATGCCCGACCTAAAGACTACAAATTGTTCTGTCTCTGCTATCGGCGAAGGAGACACCGAGTATTATGGAAGGGTTGAAGCAATTTATGAACTTCTATTCTATGGTGAAAACCCACCGACCGTCGTAGTCTTCAAATGTTATTGGTTTGAGCCGAGGGAGACTAGAAGGACTCATGAACATATAGGACTAGTCGAAATCAACCAAAACACCCACTTAAATGTTCCCGATGTCTATATTACGGCTCAACAGGCGACAAAAGTTTTCTATCTACCGTGGGCCTGCCAAACTGATCCAAATCTCAAAGGTTGGGATGTCGTTTATGAAGTGCCACCACATTTTAGACCACCTACCCTCAATGAAGAGGATTACAAACCTCACATTAACCCAGACACATATGAAGGAGAATTCTTCCAAGAACCACGTATGTCCAAGAAACGTTTCAAGAACCGCTCTACTTCACCCCAGAACATTGAAGTAGATAGCGACAGTGAATCCGTCTTAACCCCTGAGCCCGAACAGGAAGAGCTGGAAGAAGAAGAGGTTACTGCTGCGGATGACTTGTCACTTCTTGACCGATTACATAATGGTGGCCTTCCACATGTTCTTCTAGATAGTGATGATGATGATGCATTTATTGATGATAGTGATGATCATGATGCATTTATTGACCCCGAAGCATATATAGACGAGGACGATTGTTATTAGTTCATGTCAGGTATTCAACTATTATACTATATATAAATTTTGAGTTCATGTTAGGTATTCAATTTTTATTAGTCATGTTGGTATTTATGTTGTACTAATTTCATTTACTCTTTGTCATGACAGGTGTTGAAAGATGGTGGGAAAGGGTCGAAAGCACGCCGCGGCTGCTTCTTCGTCGGCGGGTGATGGGATGGGTACTTCCATTCCTGCCTCGCCTCTTCGGAGAGTGTTGCTCTCTACTATGCAAGGAGCACCCCCCGTGAGAGGAGGTCGACCACCCGCGAAGCCGAGAGGCACTAAAGGTACACGTTGTATTCATGTTGGTATTTATGTTGTACTCATGTTGTATGCATATTGGTATTTATATACATTTTATTACTCATGTTGGTATTTATGTTGTACTAAAGGTACACATGGCCGCGGGAGAGGTAGGGCTACACGGTCTCCGCCACCACCCCAAGCTGATTCACCTGAGCACAGGAGGACTTCTAGGGTGGATTCGTCTGAGGTGGAGGCTACACGGTCTCCGGTTCACGAGCCTCGGGTCGACGAGCCTCAGGTCGACGAGCCTTCGACCCACGAGACTCGTGTCCCAGAGGCTTCCTTCCAGACGACTGCGGAGCACAGCAGGGATGAGGGTACGTCCCAAGAGACCCAGTGGGATACCTGGCCTGAGCCAACTGGCCATGCTGGTAGCGACGAGGAGCTGGGTGAGGGGGATACTGTCTAACAGCGTGGTAGTTCGGGGCTCCCGCTCGTGCCAGCGACCCTCGAGCAGAGGTGGTCGATTAGGCCAAATGGGGACAAGTAAGTTAATTTACTCTTATTTAACCTTTTGCCTTCACGTTTTCTCAAATATCTAATGTTTTGGCTTTAATTTGTCATACTGTAGGGGTTGGATTGTTGCCAAGGGTGTCCGCAAGCCCAACAGCGTCCTTGGTGTTCTTTGCCGTCAAAACTTCCCAGGGTTTGTTACGTTGACCGGTCGGGAGCGAGAGGTAGGGATGACCTGGGAGCACTACTTGGGTGCCCCGGCCCCGCCGGAGGTGGAGATCAACGGTGTTTTGTGTGACACGAGGGCGGACATGGTGATCCGAAAGTTCTGGGTAATTTCTCTTTCACACAATTATAAATTAACCATAGCTATTTATTGTACTAATCGGTGTTGTCTCGTTTGCAGACCTTCTACAGGTGTGAGGAGGGATACGAGGACGACGCGGCAAAGGTTATCGAAACCGAATGTTGCTGCCTACTTCAAAACTTACGGCACGAGGCTCGGGTGCAGGCTGTTCGAGACTACTATGCCACGCGGCGTATTAGGATTGATAAGGCGAAGTGTCGTGATGCTAAGATGGAGAAGGAGCATTACATGAAGGTAATTACATATTATTAAGGCTTTGTAGTTAGTTTCCTTGATTTGGTTCTTACGCACTCAAATTTCTCTTTATTAACTTAGGTGCCCCCGAGATGGTGTGTGGATAAGATGGATTGTTGGGAGGCCTTGGTGGATCAGTGGTGCTTCGAAACGTGGGAGACCAGCCACAACAACGTCAAGGAGAGGCGTGGCAAAATGGTTGGCGTGCCACACCATCAAGGGAGCGTCAACTTAATCCAATTTGGCGAGAACTGGGTATGTGGTTTGCTTCATGCCTCATGCAATTCATTCTTAATGCTATCTTGAGCCCTTTACCAATACAATTTACTGCTCTCTCTCTTTTAGGCGCGTCACAATAAGACGGAGGCGCCACAGATGTACGACCTGTATGCAATGGCCCATACTGCCTCGTACAAGAAGGTCAAGGCATTCTCTGAGTCTGACCTCGAGCATCCAGAAAACTTCACCAACATCTCCTCCCACGACAAGCTCGTGAAGTATAGAGATCACGGGAAGGCGAGGAAAGGGGAGGACTTTAACCCGAGCGAGGGGCCTATTGATCCAGAGCTGGTGATGATAGCTGGCAATGGGAGGCCCCATGGCTCGATCGCCATTGGAGACGGCCTTATACGTTGTCCTAGCACTCTCCGGTAGATAAAGGCACGCCAAACGAGCTCTTGTCCGGAGATAACACGTCGTCCACGGCCAGTCGAGCTCGCCATCGAGGTTAGTTTAATGGACTCAACTATGTTTCTGCATTATGTTGTGCGTTGGAACCAATATGATTACATTGCTAACAATGAGTTGTGTTGCAGGCTGCTATTCAGAAAGAGAGAGCGGCAATGCAGGCGGCTATGGCGGAGAAGGATAAGGAAATTAGGGAGCTGGAGGAGAGGACGACTGCATTGGTGGAGGCGGAGAGGGCACGGAATGAAGCGTCTACCAGGGCCATATACGAGCTCTTCGTGGTAAGTTTCTTCTTCATGTTATTTCAAATCTTGCATTTGAATGTCCGTTTCATTAATAAATAAAAAGTTTGACTTGTCGAAACCAAATGTACAGTCTATGTGCGAGAAGAACGACCAAGTCCCTCCGCCGATGCCAGTCATTAACGTGGCGGGGACGGTGAGTTTCATTTCAGTGGAGTGATCTTAATAGTGTCCTCATGCTAACTGCACATTGCAAACGATGTTTGGTGCAGAATATGTCCCGAAACGCATCGCACGACACTTCTACAGTCGAGCCTTCTCCAGGGCAGCCTTCTCCAGGTGAAACAAGCCAGAGCCACCGTGCTTCACCCTAACTTAGGTATGTTATTTCCAGTGTTTTAATAAAAATAGCTAGACTTCCATCTAATGACATAATTAGCTTAGTTAGCTCCAAAATAGCTAGACTTCCATCTAATGACATAATTAGCTTAGTTAGCTCCAAAATGGCCTATTTAATAAAAAATGACCTATACTTAGCTAATTATCCTTGAAATGACATAATTAGCTCCAAAAAGACATTCTTAGCCAATTTAGCCTGAGGAAGGGGACAAGAAGAGAAAAAAGAGGAAAAATGAAAGGAAGGAAGAGGAAAAATGAGGAGAAGAAGAAGGAGGAGAGGGAGGAGGAGAAGAAGAAGCAGAAGAAGGAGAAGGAGGAGAAGGAGAAGGAGCTCCTCCTTCTCCTTCTTCTTCCTCCTTCTTCCTCCTTCTCCTTCTCCTTCTTCTTCTCCTTCTCCTTCTTCTTTTCTTCTTCTTCTCCTCTTCCTTCTCCTCCTCCTCCTCCTCCTCCTCCTTATTTTACTTCTTCTTCTCTATCTCTTCTTCTACGTAGCTTAGACTCATCCAAGAAAGGCTAAATTGGCTAATTATCCTACGAAATGACATAATTAGCTTAGACAGCTCCAAAATGGCCTATTTAATAAAAAATGACCTATACTTAGCTAATTATCCTCGAAATGACATAATTAGCTACAAAAAGGCATTCTTAGCCAATTTAGCCCGAAGAAGGGGACAAGAAGAGAAAAAGAGGAAAAATGAAAGGAAGGAAGAGGAAGAAGAGGAGAAGAAGAAGGAGGAGAGGGAGGAGGAGAAGAAGAAGGAGAAGGAGAAGGAGGAAGAAGGAGGAAGAAGAAGGAGAAGGAGGAGATCCTTCTCCTTCTTCTTCCTCCTTCTTCCTCCTTCTCCTTCTCCTTCTTCTTCTCCTTCTCCTTCTTCTTTTCTTCTTCTTCTCCTCTTCCTTCTTCTCCTCCTCCTCCTCCTCCTCCTACTCCTCCTTATTTTACTTCTTCTTCTCTATCTCTTCTTCTACGTAGCTTAGACTCATCCAAGAAAGGCTAAATTGGCTAATTATCCTACGAAATGACATAATTAGCTTAGTCAGCTCCAAAATGGCCTATTTAATAAAAAATGACCTATACTTAGCTAATTATCCTCGAAATGACATAATTAGCTACAAAAAGGCATTCTTAGCCAATTTAGCCCGAAGAAGGGGACAAGAAGAGAAAAAGAGGAAAAATGAAAGGAAGGAAGAGGAAGAAGAGGAGAAGAAGAAGGAGGAGAGGGAGGAGGAGAAGAAGAAGGAGAAGGAGAAGGAGGAAGAAGGAGGAAGAAGAAGGAGAAGGAGGAGATCCTTCTCCTTCTTCTTCCTCCTTCTTCCTCCTTCTCCTTCTCCTTCTTCTTCTCCTTCTCCTTCTTCTTTTCTTCTTCTTCTCCTCTTCCTTCTTCTTCTCCTCCTCCTCCTCCTCCTCCTCCTTATTTTACTTCTTCTTCTCTATCTCTTCTTCTACGTAGCTTAGACTCATCCAAGAAAGGCTAAATTGGCTAATTATCCTATGAAATGACATAATTAGCTTAGTTAGCTCCAAAATGGCCTATTTAATAAAAAATGACCTATACTTAGCTAATTATCCTCGAAATGACATAATTAGCTCCAAAAAGGCATTCTTAGCCAATTTAGCCCGAAGAAGGGGACAAGAAGAGAAAAAGAGGAAAAATGAAAGGAAGGAAGAGGAAAAATGAGGAGAAGAAAAAGGAGGAGAGGGAGCAGGAGAAAAAGAAGGAGAGGGAGCAGGAGAAAAAGAAGGAGGAGAAGGAGAAGGAGCTCCTCCTTCTCCTTCTTTTTCCTCCTTCTTCCTCCTTCTCCTTCTCCTTCTTCTTATCCTTCTCCTTCTTCTTTTCTTCTTCTTCTCCTCTTCCTTCTTCTCCTCCTCCTCCTCCTCCTCCTCCTCCTCCGTATTTTACTTCTTCTTCTCTATCTCTTCTTCTACGTAGCTTAGACTCATCCAAGAAAGGCTAAATTGGCTAATTATCCTACGAAATGACATAATTAGCTTAGTCAGCTCCAAAATGGCCTATTTAATAAAAAATGACCTATACTTAGCTAATTATCCTCGAAATGACATAATTAGCTCCAAAAAGGCATTCTTAGCCAATTTAGCCCGAAGAAGGGGACAAGAAGAGAAAAAGAGGAAAAATGAAAGGAAGGAAGAGGAAGAAGAGGAGAAGAAGAAGGAGGAGAGGGAGGAGGAGAAGAAGAAGGAGAAGGAGAAGGAGGAAGAAGGAGGAAGAAGAAGGAGAAGGAGGAGATCCTTCTCCTTCTTCTTCCTCCTTCTTCCTCCTTCTCCTTCTCCTTCTTCTTCTCCTTCTCCTTCTTCTTTTCTTCTTCTTCTCCTCTTCCTTCTTCTTCTCCTCCTCCTCCTCCTCCTCCTTATTTTACTTCTTCTTCTCTATCTCTTCTTCTACGTAGCTTAGACTCATCCAAGAAAGGCTAAATTGGCTAATTATCCTATGAAATGACATAATTAGCTTAGTTACCTCCAAAATGGCCTATTTAATAAAAAATGACCTATACTTAGCTAATTATCCTCGAAATGACATAATTAGCTCCAAAAAGGCATTCTTAGCCAATTTAGCCCGAAGAAGGGGACAAGAAGAGAAAAAGAGGAAAAATGAAAGGAAGGAAGAGGAAAAATGAGGAGAAGAAAAAGGAGGAGAGGGAGCAGGAGAAAAAGAAGGAGAGGGAGCAGGAGAAAAAGAAGGAGGAGAAGGAGAAGGAGCTCCTCCTTCTCCTTCTTCTTCCTCCTTCTTCCTCCTTCTCCTTCTCCTTCTTCTTATCCTTCTCCTTCTTCTTTTGTTCTTCTTCTCCTCTTCCTTCTTCTCCTCCTCCTCCTCCTCCTCCTCCTTATTTTACTTGTTCTTCTCTATCTCTTCTTCTACGTAGCTTAGACTCATCCAAGAAAGGCTAAATTGGCTAATTATCCTACGAAATGACATAATTAGCTTAGTTAGCTCCAAAATGGCCTATTTAATAAAAAATGACCTATACTTAGCTAATTATCCTCGAAATGACATAATTAGCTCCAAAAAGGCATTCTTAGCCAATTTAGCCCGAAGAAGGGGACAAGAAGAGAAAAAGAGGAAAAATGAAAGGAAGGAAGAGGAAGAAGAGGAGAAGAAGAAGGAGGAGAGGGAGGAGGAGAAGAAGAAGGAGAAGGAGAAGGAGGAAGAAGGAGGAAGAAGAAGGAGAAGGAGGAGCTCCTTCTCCTTCTTCTTCCTCCTTCTTCCTCCTTCTCCTTCTCCTTCTTCTTCTCCTTCTCCTTCTTCTTTTCTTCTTCTTCTCCTCTTCCTTCTTCTTCTCCTCCTTCTCCTCCTCCTCCTCCTCCTTATTTTACTTCTTCTTCTCTATCTCTTCTTCTACGTAGCTTAGACTCATCCAAGAAAGGCTAAATTGGCTAATTATCCTACGAAATGACATAATTAGCTTAGTTACCTCCAAAATGGTCTATTTAATAAAAAATGACCTATACTTAGCTAATTATCCTCGAAATGACATAATTACCTCCAAAAAGGCATTCTTAGCCAATTTAGCCCGAAGAAGGGGACAAGAAGAGAAAAAGAGGAAAAATGAAAGGAAGGAAGAGGAAAAATGAGGAGAAGAAGAAGGAGGAGAGGGAGGAGGAGAAGAAGAAGGAGAAGAAGGAGGAGAAGGAGAAGGAGCTCCTCCTTCTCCTTCTTCTTCCTCCTTCTTCCTCCTTCTCCTTCTCCTTCTTCTTCTCCTTCTCCTTCTTCTTTTCTTCTTCTTCTCCTCTTCCTTCTCCTCCTCCTCCTCCTCCTCCTCCTCCTTATTTTACTTCTTCTCTATCTCTTCTTCTACGTAGCTTAGACTCTTCCAAGAAAGGCTAAATTGGCTAATTATCCTACGAAATAACATAATTAGCTTAGTTAGCTCCAAAATGGCCCATTTAATAAAAAATGACATATACTTAGCTAATTATCCTCGAAATGACCAAATTAGCTCCAAAAAGGCGTTCTTAGCCAATTTAGCCCGAAGAAGGGGACAAGAAGAGAAAAAGAGGAAAAATGAAAGGAAGGAAGAGGAAGAAGAGGAGAAGAAGAAGGAGGAGAGGGAGGAGGAGAAGAAGAAGGAGAAGAAGGAGAAGAAGGAGGAGAAGGAGAAGGAGCTCCTCCTTCTCCTTCTTCTTCCTCCTTCTTCCGCCTTCTCCTTCTCCTTCTTCTTCTCCTTCTCCTTCTTCTTTTCTTCTTCTTCTCCTCTTCCTTCTCCTTCTCCTCCTCCTCCTCCTCCTCCTCCTCCTCCTCCTCCTTATTTTACTTCTTCTTCTCTATCTCTTCTTCTACGTAGCTTAGACTCATCCAAGAAAGGCTAAATTGGCTAATTATCCTACGAAATGACATAATTAGCTTAGTTAGCTCCAAAATGGCCTATTTAATAAAAAATGACCTATACCCAGCTAATTATCCTCGAAATGACATAATTAGATCCAAAAAGGCATTCTTAGCCAATTTAGCCCGAAGAAGGGGACAACAAGAGAAAAAGAGGAAAAATGAAAGGAAGGAAGAGGAAAAATGAGGAGAAGAAGAAGGAGGAGAGGGAGGAGGAGAAGAAGAAGGAGAAGAAGGAGAAGAAGGAGGAGAAGGAGAAGGAGCTCCTCCTTCTCCTTCTTCTTCCTCCTTCTTCGTCCTTCTCCTTCTTCTTCTCCTTCTCCTTCTTCTTTTCTTCTTCTTCTCCTCTTCCTTCTTCTTCTCCTCCTCCTCCTCCTCCTCCTCCTCCTCCTTATTTTACTTCTTCTTCTCTATCTCTTCTTCTACGTAGCTTATACTCATCCAAGAAAGGCTAAATTGGCTAATTATCCTACGAAATGACATAATTAGCTTAATTAGCTCCAAAATGGCCTATTTAATAAAAAATGACCTATACTTAGCTAATTATCCTCGAAATGACATAATTAGCTCCAAAAAGGCTTTCTTAGCCAATTTAGCCCGAAGAAGGGGACAAGAAGAGAAAAAGAGGAAAAATGAAAGGAAGGAAGAGGAAGAAGAGGAGAAGAAGAAGGAGGAGAGGGAGGAGGAGAAGAAGAAGGAGAAGAAGGAGAAGAAGGAGGAGAAGGAGAAGGAGCTCCTCCTTCTCCTTCTTCTTCCTCCTTCTTCCTCCTTCTCCTTCTCCTTCTTCTCCTTCTCCTTCTTCTTCTCCTTCTCCTTCTTCTTTTCTTCTTCTTCTCCTCTTCCTTCTTCTTCTCCTCCTCCTCCTCCTCCTCCTCCTTATTTTACTTCTTCTTCTCTATCTCTTCTTCCACGTAGCTTAGACTCATCCAAGAAAGGCTAAATTGGCTAATTATCCTACGAAATGACATAATTAGCTTAGTTAGCTCCAAAATGGCCTATTTAATAAAAAATGACCTATACTTAGCTAATTATCCTCGAAATGACATAATTAGCTCCAAAAAGGCATTCTTAGCCAATTTAGCCCGAAGAAGGGGACAAGAAGAGAAAAAGAGGAAAAATGAAAGGAAGGAAGAGGAAAAATGAGGAGAAGAAGAAGGAGGACACGGAGGAGGAGAAGAAGAAGGACAAGAAGGAGAAGAAGGAGGAGAAGGAGAAGGAGCTCGTCCTTGTCCTTCTTCTTCCTCCTTCTTCCTCCTCCTCCTTCTCCTTCTTCTTGTCCTTCTCCTTCTTCTTTTCTTCTTCTTCTCCTCTTCCTTCTTCTCCTCCTCCTCCTCCTCCCTATTTTACTTCTTCTTCTCTATCTCTTCTTCTACGTAGCTTAGACTCATCCAAGAAAGGCTAAATTGGCTAATTATCCTACGAAATGACATAATTAGCTTAGTTAGCTCGAAAATGTCCTATTTAATAAAAAATGACCTATACTTAGTTAATTATCCTCGAAATGACATAATTAGCTCCAAAAAGGAATTTTTAGCCAATTTAGCCCGAAGAAGGGACAAGAAGAGAAAAAGAGGAAAAATGAAAGGAAGGAAGAGGAAGAAGAGGAGAAGAAGAAGGAGGAGAGGGAGGAGGAGAAGAAGAAGGAGGAGAAGGAGAAGGAGCTCCTCCTTCTCCTTCTTCTTCCTCCTTCTTCCTTCTCCTTCTCCTTCTTCTTCTCCTTCTCCTTCTTCTTTTCTTCTTCTTCTCCTCTTCCTTCTTCTTCTCCTCCTCCTCCTCCTCCTCCTCCTCCTCCTTATTTTACTTCTTCTTCTCTATCTCTTCTTCTACGTAGCTTAGACTCATCCAAGAAAGGCTAAATTGGCTAATTATCCTACGAAATGACATAATTAGCTTAGTTAGCTCCAAAATGGCCTATTTAATAAAAAATGACCTATACTTAGCTAATTATCCTCGAAATGACATAATTAGCTCCAAAAAGGCATTCTTAGCCAATTTAGCCCGAAGAAGGGGAAAAGAAGAGAAAAAGAGGAAAAATGAAAGGAAGGAAGACGAAGAAGAGGAGAAGAAGAAGGAGGAGAGGGAGGAGGAGAAGAAGAAGGAGAAGAAGGAGAAGAAGGAGGAGAAGGAGAAGGAGCTCCTCCTTCTCCTTCTTCCTCCTTCTTCCTCCTTCTCCTTCTCCTTCTTCTTCTCCTTCTCCTTCTTCTTTTCTTCTTCTTCTCCTCTTACTTCTTCTCCTCCTCCTCCTCCTCCTCCTCCTTATTTTACTTCTTCTTCTCTATCTCTTCTTCTACGTAGCTTAGACTCATCCAAGAAAGGCTAAATTGGCTAATTATCCTACGAAATGACATAATTAGCTTAGTTAGCTCCAAAATGGCCTATTTAATAAAAAATGACCTATACTTAGCTAATTATCCTCGAAATGACATAATTAGCTCCAAAAAGGCATTCTTAGCCAATTTAGCCCGAAGAAGGGGACAAGAAGAGAAAAAGAGGAAAAATGAAAGGAAGGAAGAGGAAAAATGAGGAGAAGAAGAAGGAGGAGAGGGAGGAGCTCCTTCTCCTTCTCCTCCTTCTTCTCCTTCTTCTCCTTCTTCTTCTCCTTCTCCTTCTTCTTTTCTTCTTCTTCTCATCTTCCTTCTTCTACTCCTCCTCCTCCTCCTCCTCCTCCTTATTTTACTTCTTCTTGTCTATCTCTTCTTCTACGTAGCTTAGACTCATCCAAGAAAGGCTAAATTGGCTAATTATCCTACGAAATGACATAATTTGCTTAGTTAGCTCCAAAATGGCCTATTTAATAAAAAATAAACTATACTTAGCTAATTATCCTCGAAATGACATAATTAGCTCCAAAAAGGCATTCTTAGCCAATTTAGCCCGAAGAAGGGGACAAGAAGAGAAAAAGAGGAAAATGAAAGGAAGGAAGAGGAAGAAGAGGAGAAGAAGAAGGAGGAGAGGGAGGAGGAGAAGAAGAAGAATAAGAAGGAGAAGAAGGAGGAGAAGGAGAAGGAGCTCCTCCTTCTCCTTCTTCTTCCTCCTTCTTCCTCCTTCTCCTTCTTCTTTTCTTCTTCTTCTCCTCTTCCTTCTTCTTCTACTCCTCCTCCTCCTCCTCCTCCTCCTCCTTATTTTACTTCTTCTTCTCTATCTCTTCTTCTACGTAGCTTAGACTCATCCAAGAAAGGCTAAATTGGCTAATTATCCTATGAAATGACATAATTAGCTTAGTTAGCTCAAAAATGGCCTATTTAATAAAAAAATGACCTATACTTAGCTAATTATCCTCGAAATGACATAATTAGCTCCAAAAAGGCATTCTTAGCCAATTTAGCCCGAAGAAGGGGACAAGAAGAGAAAAAGAGGAAAATGAAAGGAAGGAAGAGGAAAAAGGAGAAGAAAGAGGAAAAATGAGAAGAAGGGGACAAAAGGATAAGAAGAAGGAGAAGAAGGACAAGAAGAAGGAGAAGAAGGAGAAGAAGAAGGAGAAGGAGGAGCTCCTTCTCCTTCTTCTTCTCCTTCTTCTCCTTCTTCTTATCCTTCTTCTCCTTCTTCTTCTTCTCCTCTTCCTTCTCCTTCTCCTCCTCCTCCTCCTCCTCCTCCTTTTTCTTCTTCTTCTCCTCTTCCTTCTCCTTCTCCTCCTCCTCCTCCTTCTTTTACTTCTTCTTCTCTTTCTCTTGTCCTATAGTTAGCTAGGGTTCCACCTAAATGACATAATTAGCTTAGTTAGCTCCTAAATGGTCTATACTTAGCTAATTTCTCTCTGAAATAACCTATATATACACTACTTCATCTAGTATTATTTTTCTAACTTTCTTATTTGTCATTTTGCAGATTACCTTCACTTCACGGGAAGCTTGGTTGATGGAATGCTTGAAGATGATTTCTTGTACCATGGGTTGTATTGAAACTATTGTAGTATATGAATATATGAAACTTTGTATGCACGTGGATGAAACTGGTGTAATATATGGTTTGGTACGGATGTAACTTCCATAATATGTATGCACTATGGATGAGAGTTATTTTAATATGGTTATGAGTACGGAAAGAAATTTATTTATGTCAAATATATATATATATCCTGATTATTGTTAAAAATGCTGGATATAACAAAAAATAAATAAATAAGGGGCTGGTTCCCCTCTTTGCCGTCTGCCAACACATGGCAAAGGGGGGAGGCACATGGCAAAGGGGGAATCTGCCCCCTCTCTCTCCCCTCTTTGCTGTCTGCCAACACATGGAAAAGGGGGGAAGGCACATGGCAAAGGGGGAATCTGCCCCCTCTCTCTCCCCTCTTTGCCGTCTGCCAACACATGGCAAAGGGGGGAAGGCACATGGCAAAGGGGGAATCTGCCCCCTCTATCTCCCCTCTTTGCCGTCTGCCCCCACATGGCAAAGGGGGGGAGGCACATGGCAAAGGGGGAATCTGCCGCCTCTGTCTCCCCTGTTTGCCGTCTGCCCCCACATGGCAAAGGGGGGAAGGCAGACGGCAAAGAGAGAATCTGCCCCCTCTGTCTCCCCTCTTTGCCGTCTGCCCCACATGGCAAAGGGGGGAAGGCAGACGGCAAAGAGAGGAGGCCTGTCGTTAACACTTAATGGGGACGTTGCAATATATGTCGTCCCATTTATTTTTCCGTCTGCCCCCTCATGGCAAAGATTCTTTGCCGTCTGCTTTGTGAAAGCAGACGGCAAAGAGCCTCTTCACCGGATTTTTTTACCGTCTACTTTGCCATGAGGGGGCAGACGGCAAAGCCTTTGCCGTCCGTGGTTGCCCCCTTTGCCGTCCGCCTTGGCAGACGGCAAATTTCTGAATTTCAGTAGTGTAACCCGCACGGAAGTCAGGCCGAGGTTTCCGCCACGGCCCCAAACGATATGCGCAGGGTTCCGAAGCCCACCATACGGGTGCCACTTGGTACACCGTGCCATTGCGTACCGCATCATAGCCCACCTCTAAGGTCAGCGCTACGCACGGCCTCCAGCATGACTATAAACACCACAAACTACTTGCAACTCCTGGACCGAGTACTAGGCGAATAATAAGTCGAGCGGGGTCATATTTCAGGGTGCAGCATGTGGTAGTATCTTGTCTTGGATTACATACACGGAACTCAGTTCCTAAGGACGGTTCCAATGAAACAACCCGCCATGTAGTCCTACATAGCCTATCACCGGTACCTTTACCAAATCAGGTTCAACACACGACCTTTACTAACTGAACACGTTCTCATGATCCGGTTCATCACCCAGATGACAGACCATACACAACTCTAAGCATAGCATGCATAGCAGGATATGGGACATCATGGCTCAAGCATCTACCAGGTATGCTAGGTTGCAAGGTTCAGCTATTTACTGTGACAAGGACAGGTCATGCAAAAGAAGTGGGTTCAAATAACGTGGTAAGAGCATTGAAAGCATTTTTAACCTAATGCAATAAGTAAGAGCAGGAGCGAGAACATGTGATTTATCGGGATGATCAAAATGGTTGGTTGCCTTGTTGCTCAGTAGAGGGGTGATATCCGTCAGTCGGATAATCTGATGTATCCAGAGGGGCAGAGCCTACCGCAATATCAACAATCAATCAATATCAAACATATGCAACAAAATGGTGCATGAAATGCAAAATTAACCCATGGGATATCAGCCTTATTCAGAAATTTGTCTACATTCTTGAGTAGCAGGGCTTCATTCTGGATTGCTAGATTCATAATGCCTAAACCCCCTTTATGTTTGGGTCTGCACACCAGATTCCACGCAGCAAGGAAGGGTGCATGATCTTGACCATTGTTCCTCCAGAGGCATTGTTTTTGAATTCTTTCAAGCTGTTTTAGTATGCCTGGTGGGATATCCAAACTGCATAGAAAGAAGATTGGAACAGAGGACAGTGCTGAGTTTAAATACTGCAACCTTCCCCCGTGGGCCAGGAGGGATGAACTAGCACTTAGCCTTCTCTCCATGTTGTCAACCAGTGGCATGAGATCAATAATTCTTGGTTTAGTTGTTCCAACTGGAAGCCCAAGGTATGTGAAGGGTAATGATCCTACCTTACAGCCAATGGAGTCAGCAAGGGCTTGGAGATGCTCTTGAGAAATGTTGACACGCAGAATGGCAGACTTATGATAATTCACTTGGAGCCCAGTGGATTGGGAGAAGAGCAAGAGCATTTGCTTGAACTGAAGAAGTTGAGTTTCTTTAGCAGGGAGGATGATAAGGGTATCATCAACATATTGGACTATAGGGAAATCCTTATCATGGCAAGGGATGGGCAGCTGAATCAGCCCATCTACCAGCAGCTTGTTAACCATGGTCTGCAAAAAGTCTGCAGCAATTGCAAAAAGCAGTGGGGACATGGGATCTCCCTGCCTGACCCCTTTTCTTGCACATGAATTTCCTTCCAGGCACTCCATTGACCAGGACAGAGGAAGAGCCAGAAGTGAGGAGCTGCTGTACCCAAAGTATCCACTTATCATTGAATCATTGTGCTTGAGAATCTGAAAGATAAACTCATGCTCCACAGAATCAAAAGCCTTTTAAAAGTCCAGCTTGAGAATAACTATAGGCTTTTTGGATTGATGACGTTGATGCAGGTATTCAAGAGTCCAGCCAACACAATCTTGTATGGTTCTAGACTTGATGAAGCCATACTGATTCTTGTGAATACACTTCATGATCTGCAACTGCAATCTGTTGGCTATCATCTTAGACAAAAACTTGAGGCCCATCCTAGTGAGGGAGATAGGTCTGTAGTCTCCCACTTGCTCAGGTGATCTCTTTTTGGGAATCAGAGTAATATAAGAAGAATTCATGTTCTCCGGCTTAGCAATACCAGCATGGAAGTCAGCAGCAAGTTGATAAAACTCAGGACAAATAATAGACCAGCATTTCTTAAAGAAGAGGCCATTAAAGCCATCAGGTCCAGGAGCTTTGTCAATTGGCATTTCCTGAACAGTCTTATCCATTTCAGACTTAGAAAAAGGCTGTGTGAGGACATCAAGACCATCCACCTTCTGGATCAGAGACTGTAGACCAAAGGCCATGTTAGTTCCAAGGGAAGTTCCCACTCTATCCTTGAAGGATGCCCAGAAACACCCAGCAATTTGGTCATGATCAGATATAATGGATCCATCATTTAACTTAAGAGAAGCAATGGAGTTCCTCCTATATCTCTCAGTTTCCATAGCATGGAAGAATTTGGTATTTTCCTCACCTACTTTGATAAATCTGATAGTGGCTCTCTTTTTCTAGTACAGGAACTGAAGGTGCAGGAGGTGCTCCAGGTGCAACTTTACAATGCTCCTGAAGTTGGCTTCAGGTCTGAATAGAGGCCTTAATTCCTCAAGTTCATCCAAGCATAACACAGCTTGGTTGCATCGAGAGATGAAAATTTTCAGTTGAGATAAGTTTGTCTGCCATCTCTTTAGAGCCTGCCTGAGATGTTTCAACTTATCCATAATGATGGCAGTGATGTGAGCCTTCTTAGAAGGAATAACCCAGGACTTTTGGACACAATCCATGAAGCCCTCCATTTCAACCCAGTAGTTCTCAAATCGAAAGAGGTTGCACTTAGGGATGGAGGTGTTGATAGTAACCACACATGGAACATGATCAGAAGCTGTTTTTGCAAGGGGGGCACTTGTGTAAGAGGATATGAAGAGATCCAACTGGCAGATGTGAAGAACCAGTCAAGTTGCTCAAGAAGGGGGTAATCTTGCATATTGGACCAAGTGAATGATCTGCCCTTAATGGGTAGTTCCAGTAAACCAAGATGACCAATGATCTCATTGAAGATGAACATATCATTTACATCAGCCCCAGGGAGGTTTCTATTATCAGGTGATTGAATGAAATTAAAGTCTCCAAGTAGCAGCCAGTTAGCATAAGCAGGTATATGAAGATTACATAGCCAGCTAACAAAGAGATCTCTAGCTTCACCCTGACAAGGACCATAGACATTCACCAAAGTCCAGGATTCTCCAGTATGATTGGATGTGAATGAGATGATCAATCCAAAAGGTGTGCACTCCACTAAAGAACCAATAAGAATGGATGAGTTTCAGAGTGTTATAAGACCCCCGGATGCTCCCCGGGAAGGGGAGTAAGCAAATTGATCGAAACGTTTAGGACAGAAACACCTGACTGTCCGGAAATCAATGGACTGCATTTTAGTTTCTTGCAAGCACACTACAGCAGCCAGGCTCTCATCAATCTTATTACGAACCGCGCGTTGCCTATGATCAGAATTTAGGCCATGAACATTCCAACCGCGCGTTTCTTTCTTGTAGAACGACTATCCATAGAAAGATGTATATAAGGCAAAAGCAGGGATATGTAATAGCCCTTGCAACCAAGGTTCAGGTAGCCATAAAACAGAGCAAACAGTAGTCTGACAAAACATGTAGCTGGTACAGCAAATATTTAACATAAACTGACTAAACATCGGCAGATGATGGTTGGGAGTCAACTGGATCTTCCGTAAGATGATCCACGGTCAGCTTCTCAGGAGCGATGCCAAGCTTCTGACCGACAGCCTGAATCATCGGGATAGGAGTGGCAGGAGGAATCTGTTCGTCTTGGGCAGCAGACTCATGCGCCGGAGAAGGCATGGGCTTGGCTTTGGGCTTCCGCTTCTTTGGGACATGCGCTAGCAGCTCCTGCAACACAGGTTTGAAACCATCCCTCTTGATGGAGCCTCGTGTGCATCGGCGAACAAAGGAGTCGACAACAGGTGTGGCCTTCTTATGGGCCCCTCTCTTCGTCGCAGCCGGAGATTGGAAGGAAAAAGATTCCTCAGCAGATGAAAAGGGGCTGACAGGGATTACCTCTGACGAAGAGAGCGGGCTGCATTCTGGCACCGCTGGCGCCAGCTCTGTGTCAGAGCTATCAAAGGCCACCGTCCAAGACCGCATGGGAATCAAAATGGGCGTCGCCATTGGCATCTGCAGCTGGCGAGGGACATGCATGGTACTGGCTGCCCCCATGCGTGCTTCAAAAGATCGGGACCAGGAAAGTACTGGCGGTAGAGGAGGGCTATAGAAAACCCTGACAGCCCCAACAAAGATTTGCTCAAACGGAACCTGTGGGGGCTTGTATGGGACAATCGCCAGGGGATTGTTGTCGGGCGCCTCGTCCTCCACCGGCACTTCTTCCTCCGGCTCAGCAGCGTCAGCTTGGACATCAGCCGCCTCCACAGCTTTAGGGGCAGCAGGGTCAGCGGCCACCATTGCAGCCATATTGGGAACAGGGGGAGGAGGGTTAGCGGCGACCTCATCGATGCCACCCTGGGGCTATGGGTCCAAGTCCACCAATTCATGAACCGAGTCCGAAGAGGAGGGACTGGGCTGGTCGATAACCATGGACTCCTGGTCTTGTGCAGGAGCAGCAGGTTGAGCTTCTGGGGCCGCCTCTGGCTCCCATCCTCCTCCATCAGCAGCAGCAGCCAGTTTCCCCCAGCCCCCTCCATCAGCAGCATTAGGTACTACTGGCTCAGGTTCAGGGGGTGGCACAGTGTTCCATCCCAAAGCAGGGTATGGGGGCAGTGCAAACAAGAGGTTGTCGTTGACAAGCTGACCGGGAAGCGGATGGGGGTTGCCATTGAGGGGCATAGGATCTTCATCGTGGGGCATCAGCTCAGCAGGTGCCGCCCCCAGGATGTAAACAGGTGCAGACCAAGACACTTTCGCACCACCCCAAGCAGCATACTCTGAAAAGTTGATACTGCGAGGTACTAGACGATCATCTGGAAAAGATGCAAACAAAATGGAGCGAACCAAGTAGGGATCATCGTTGAACCAATGATGGAACTCGCTAAGTATTGACTGCAGCCCGGAGGTCGTTGGTGTTGCGGAAATCCAGAGGGACCAACAGAAGCATCACACACCCCTGTCGGAAACCCTCTTGGCCTCTGAAGCCAAATCCTTCATTGTGGTGCATGAAACGAACTACAGTGTTGTGCGCCAATGTCTGTGGAACCACCTGGACAACATCAAAGCTTTCGGCCGCATCCCAGAGTTCGAACAGTCCCACGCCCTCGAACCATGGATGTGTTGATCGAACATGAAGACCCCTATGATGAAGAAGAGCGACCACCTCTTGCCGTACCTGGACCAGGATATCTGTCGGAGGTGCAGGGAGCACCTCTGTGATGACGAACTGCTCATGACGCCTGGTGATTGGGATGGCAGGCGTGGTGTAGGTCCGAGGTAGCCGGTCGGGACCGCCGTCGATGATGTTGAGGCCCGGCGGGAGGAAGCGCTCCGGATCAAGCTCAAAGTTCGCCATCGTGGGAGGAGGCGGCGGCGTTGGAGGCGGTGTCTCGGAGGGAGTTCTAGGATGTGACGGCGATGAGACAGGGAGGAACTGTGCTATATGTGGTGCGGTTTCTCCAAGAGTATCGGCAGTTCCCGAGATATCAACGATAGGGGAGGTGGTGGGTCTCTTGCATTTACAAGTAAGACAATTATTACGCATAAAGGAAGCGTATCTAGATCGTGTGTGTCCCACGTCTCTGTCAGCGCATCAGGCGAAGCCGTGCAGTTGGCAGCTAGATGTCCCCGAGAGTTGCAAATAGAGAAAGAGAAAATCTCCTTAATCATGCCATTAATAAGCTCATCAAAGGCCAGGTGGGCTTCTTGTGAGGAGGGAATATCTATCTTAGTACTAGACTCGGGCCCAGGTGAAGAAGTAACCTCAGAAGGTTCATTAATGAGTGTAGAAGTCGGCCCAGTATCCAAACTCTCCACCGGAGTTTGATTCTCAGAATTTGAAACCCCATGAATCTCGACGGAATGAGCTGTAGCTCCGTCAGTCAAGGGAGAATTTCCGTTACACTTGGTAATTTGAAAATCAGGCCCGGGGGATCCGGGAGATGACTCCTGTCAAGAAACAGTACCAAACGTAATATGCGGCGCCGGCGGTGGCATAGAGATGATGACATGTTCCGGAGAAGGCACTGCATAACCGGCATGTTCAAGCGTGAGAAGCTCCTCATGAGAAACCGGACATCTATAACCCTTGCAAACCTCATATTGTTGGAGTGATGCAAACGATAGCTTCTTACGAACCGATGATCCAGATTTGAGAGAGGATTTCAGAGGTCTGGAATGCATTGCCATCACACCTAGTGCGGCTCTCCTCTTGGATGGACTCACAATAATCCATTCAGCATCACATTGTTTCTTCCATCTAGAAAATTCCCGGCGCCAATTAGGACCACCATTACCCCATAGATGGAAGAAGCACTTAAAATTTGAGCACTTATATGAACGAAAATCCAGAATATGAAAGCCAATTTGCATGCATGACACTTTGAAAGAGAAAACCGAGTGCGTAATCTGAGAGACACGAAACTCAATGGCAGAGCCCCCAATCGCAGACTCCAACGTTGCAGCGATAGTATCCTCAGACAGAGGGAAAACATGACGACCAAAAGAAACCACCATGATGAATGGTCGGCGGTGCTTCATAGGATGGACCGGAACGCCAGAATGACGATAAACCTCATTGGCAAAGGCCAAACCAGGAGAAAAGTCCAGATCCAACGTGGAACCACCCATGCAAGCCATGCACGACCACGTGAGGGGGGTCGGGAGGGTTCACCTGAGTAGATGAACGGAGAGGAAGGAGAAAACGCCGGCTAGAACTCTAGATCGCCATGGGGTCGCCGAGGTGGGGGTGGGAGGTGGGAGTCGCCATATTTCCAAATTTCTTCTCTTGGATAATAGAATTTTGTTGAGAAAACTCAACAAAATAACTATCATGAGATACTTGATTGACATAACCAAATTTAACATTAAAATCATGATGACAAGTTTCATGGTTATTATTACAATTTGTAGCATACATGTCATCACCATAATCATTATAAATAGAACTTCATTTTCATAATAAATTAGAACCTCTTCTAGAATAGTGGAATCATTACTAAATAAAGTCATAACCTCTCGAGATCCACTTTCATAACTATTACGATAAGATTCAACACCCTCAAAAATAGTGGGATCATTAGTACCTAGAATTAACACTTGTCAAAACCTAGTTTCATCAATATAATTATCATAAATTGGACGCATACTTTCATCATAATAAATTTGCTCATCAAAACTTGGAGGACTAAATATATCATACTCATCAAATATCGCATCCCCAAGCTTATGGCTTTGCATATCATTAGCATCATGGATGTTCATAGAAAGCATACTAACAACATTGTGAACATGCATATCAATCAAGGATTTAGTGCCAAACATTTTATTGAGTTCTTCTTCTAACACTTCGGGGCAATTTTTGGATCCATCATTTTCAAGAAAGACATTATATAGGTGAAGCATTCAAGGCAACCTCAATTCCATTTTTTTGTACTTTTCTTTTATAAATGTAAAATAGTGAATAAACAAAAACTAACATATTCAATTGCAAGATCAAAATACAAACCTCCAAGCACTCACCTCCCCGATAACGGCGCCAGAAAAGAGTTGATGTCCACTATGCAACTTTATTCTTGTAAACATTGTTTGGCCTCCAAGTGAAGTGTTTTGTAGTACAACAGAAATTTTCCCTCAAGTGGACGACCTAAGGTTTATCAATCCATGGGAGTGTGGGATAAACATGGTCTCTCTGAGACAACCCTGCAATCAAATACAAGATATCTCTTGTGTCCCCAACACACCCAATACAATGGAAAATTGTATTGGTGCACTAGTTCGGTGAAGAGATGGTCATACAAGTATAGTATGATGGTAGAAATAGGTTTTTTAATCTGAAAATATAAAAAAGAAAGGTAGAAAGTAGAAAACAACGAGAAAATTGTTATATCAATGCTTGGAAACAAGGCCTATGGTTCATACTTTCACTAGTGCAATCTCTCAAAAGTGCTAACATAATTGAATCATATAACCATCGCTCAATGTGTGACAAAGAATCACTCTAAATGTCCTATCTAGCCGTGAACATAACATGAAATTGTTGTAGGTAGCGAACCACCTCAAATTTGTCTTTCCAATTAATCTATTGAACATCCCTATAAGTGTTACAAATAGCCCTAGAGTTTGTACTAGAATAACACATATGATACGCATCAATCAACTCTAATGTCACCTATATACTCCAATGTCACCACAAGTATCCATGAGTTAATCATTCGAATTGCATCAAACAATTTCAGATTCATCATATTCAATCCAACATAAAGAATTTAAAAGATCACACAAAAGTTTCTATTAGAGAAAGTAGGATGAAAACATGTGTCAACCTATGTGCCTAGATTAGCGCAATCTCTCCATAGGAATCTGCAAGTGGATAACCAAAACATATGTCAAGTGACTTAATAGAATACATAATAACCCACAAGTGAAGGGGGTCGTTTGTAGCCTTTTTTGATAAGTAAGAGTGTCGAACCCAACACGGTGATAAAGGTAGAATTAATATTCTCTCAAATTCGGTCGACCACCGATACAACTCTATGCACGCTAATGCTTACTTTACCTAGAACAATTATGAAACGACTTTGCGGGAAGGAAACTAGAAGTACTTAGTAGGTGTAATAGATAGTTTTGCAAGATAATAAATAAAAACGAAAATAAAAGTTAGGTAGTGTTTTAGATAAATACTAATTTAGTTAGTTGTTTAGTAGAAGCTTATTGGAACACAACAGAAAAAATGTCCATAGGCAATTGAATATAACACAATATATACTTATCATTTGCAATGAGGGACAGGTAGACGTTAACACACTTTCCGTACTTGGATCATATGAACTTATGATTGGACCTTTAGAAAGAATTCGCAACTACTAGAAATCATTAAGGTAAACCCAACCATATCACTAAACATCAAGTTATCTTTACTCCCATACGCAAAAAACTCCCTTACTCGGGTGTAAGTGAAAGCACAACTTCTACCTATGGTGGTTTTGGCAATTAATAACAACATATGTATCATTGATCTAATGATTCCATCTACTATATTTCAGGAAATTTCAATGATGCATTGGCTAAGAATTGAGATTAGAACCCCTAGATGCAAGGAAGATATATTGGCAACAAGCTTTAAGACTCTAAATTTTATATTTTGTGAGAAATCCCATTTGAGTCCATAGGAAAGACAATACTATTAAAAGGGGATGAGGTGACTATGACGATCCGGTTGCTCAAGTGCTTAGAGATAGCCACCTAAAATACTCATGAAATTCTCCCACAAATATTTTGTCAAAATCCACAAAGTCCAAAATTCGGTGCCACCAACTTTTTCCATTCGGCCCTAATGAGATTTGCCTCACACAGATCCCATGCCAAACCCTAGCATCTCGTTGACACCAAGTGTCCTTTTGGCGCAACCAAAATCATTGCCCTCGACCCTGTTAATCAACTTGTTTAAATCAGAATTTTTGAGTTACGAGAATCGGTCTCACCGAGTTGTGGAAACTCACTAGGCCAGCCAAAATCGGTACCACCGAGATTCATATATCGGTCTCACCAAAAATAAAAAAGTTGCCACATTTTGCACTAGTTGGTGCCATCGAGTTTTACTTCGGTTTCACCAAGTTGGGAAACGATGTTGTAACGGTTGGATTTTTGGATATGCCTATATATACCCCTCCACCATCTCTCATTCGTAGAGGAAGCACTCAGAACGACCCCACACTTTTCATATCCATTTTTCACAGAGAGAGCCACCTACTCATGTGTTGAGATCAACATATCCCATTCCTACCATATGAATCTTGATTTCTAGCATCCCCAAATTGCTTTCAAACCAATCAATCTCTTCTACCCAAGCCAAATCGGTGAGAGAGTGATTGAGTGTTGAGGAGACTATCTTTTGAAGCATAAGAGCAAGGAGTTCATCGTGCTACCGCATCTATTACCTTTTGGAGGGTGGTGTCTCCTAGATTTGTTATGTGTCGCTTGAGAGCCTCCTACTTCATGTTGTGGTGTTGAACCAAGAATTTTGTGAGGTCAAGGATATCCCTTACTTCGTCGAGATCTACCCTGAGTGAGGCTAGTCCTTCGTGTACGTAAGTCGTGATGGAATAGACAAGGTTGCTTCTTCGTGAACCCTTCATGGGTTGAATACTCCATGGACTCGCGCAGTTGTTACCCTCCGTGGGTTGATGTCCCCATCAATTTGGATGTACGATAGCACCACCTATCGGAACCACGCCAAAAATCGTTGTGTCAATATTTGCGTTTCATCTTCCTATCCCTACCCTCTATTTACATATGCATATCTTTACTTTCTGCTGCTATACTCTTAGACTTGCATGTGCAGGGTGTGTTTGACTTACTGCAATTGTTAAAACTTGCCCCCAACTAAAATAGGAAAAAGTCTAAGTTTTATTTGCTCAAGTAATCTAATCCCCCTCTAGACATACTTCAGATCATACAAGTGGTACCAAAGCTTTGGTCTCCGTTGCATTGGTTTCACAACCTAGGAGTGTATGGCGTCTAGTTAGGTAAATTACCACCGTAGAGGTCCATACTTTGATGGTACAAACTTTGCTAGTTGGAAGCAAAAGATGAAAATGCATATTCTTGGTCATAAACCCGTCATTTGGGCTGTTGTTCGTGTTGGTTTGCAATGTGAATTATTTGGTGATGGAAGGGAACCATATATGAAGTGGATGCGGAAGAATTGAAGATGGTGCAATACAACGCTCAAGCATGAGATGTTCTATTCAATTGCCTATGCCGCCAAAGAGCTCAACAAGATCAGCCATCTTGAGAATGCAAAGAAAATTTGGGATACTTTAGTTGATATGCACGAAGGTACTGAATCCATGAGAGAATCTAAGTTGGATGTGCTACAAAGTCAGCTTGACAAGTTCAAGATGAAGGATGGTGAAGGAGTCACTGAGATGTACTCTAGGCTTACTCTCATCACAAATGAGATTGCCGGCTTAGGAAGTGAAGAGATGACCGACAAATTCATCATCAAGAAGATCCTTGGAGCCTTGGATCGAAAGTATGACAACATGTGTATATTGATCCAAATGATGTCAAACTACAAAGATCTCAAGCCAACGATAGTCATTGGAAGGATTGTTGCTCATGAAATGTCACTCAAGGACAAAGAAGAGCTTCATAACAAGTTAAGTGGTGCTTACAAACCTTTAAGTGGTACTCCGTCTACTTCAAATGACAACCTTGTCACCAATGAATAGATAGGCGTCATGGTCAATAAATTCAACAAGTTCTATAAGAGTAGAAGAAAAGAGAGAAGCTCCAACTCAAGATATGAAGAGAAGCATTCATCTAGTCATGAACGAAACTGCTACAATTGTGGAAGGCTCAAACACTACTCCAATGAGTGCTCGGCCCCCACAAAAGAAGAGAAGATTCACCTACAAGACAAATCTCAAGAGATGAGTCACCTCAAAGAGAGGGAAGGAGTAGAGAAGATAGTTACGAATGAGTACCCTCCCGGAGAAGAAAGGAATCAGAGAAGAACGACAAGTACACCAAGAGCCACTCAAGAAGAAGACATCAAGATCATGTTGGTGAATGGGTATCCATCTCTGAACCAGACAACCAATCTAAGAGAAGCTACCATTCCAACTCTGACTATAGTCAAGAAGAAGGTGTTTCCGGTCTTGCACTCGTATCCTCAAACTCCTATGACATATTTGATTCACCGAATGAAGGGACTGGAAACTTCTTCATGGCTAAAGGCCCCAAGGTATCACACGCCGGGTACTTTGACTTTAATAATGATGAGGATGACTTACATGGAGATGATGACTTGCTCTTTGATAAAACTAGCGATAACAATGAAAATGAACTTGATGATAATCATGCTAGTCAAGATAAGTCGTGCGATGATGATATGAAGGAGATCGTGCATCCAACTAAAGACATCAACACTCTTAAGTTAGCCCATGAATCTACTCTAGAATATCATAGAGATCTTGCAAGAACTCATGATAAGCTACGCTTGAAGAAGCTAAATTTAGAGCAAGAGCATGAGTTTCAAAAAGCAATCTATGATGATCTTCAAAAGAAGAGTTATCCTTATCTAGCCAAATGATTACTCTTGTATACTTTTGTTCCACAAGTGAAATCTAAGCAAACTAGTAACAAAGGCAATAAAGTTTATTTATCTAGTAACGACAACATTACTGCTAAATCGAATGATGTTGTTGCTAGTAGCTCTCTTGATTCCACTAATGATTCTCTTAGCCAAGTTACACTTGAGCAAGAAAATGGTTTATTGAAAGAGATTATAGAGAGAGGTGTCTTCAAGAGTCTTTGCAGACGTAAGCAATTCGAGGAGATTGTATGCTAGCAAGGAGGACATCGGAAGAAACAAGGCATTGGCTATTTCAATGCCAATGGAGTTGAACGAGAACAAGGTCAATGCCCCAACCCGAAGTTTGTTCCCCAAAAGGAGAAGTATGAACCTATTCTCCCCAAGGTAACAAATGCTTAAGATGACCTTCTACCACAAGACCACAACCTCAAGGGAAAGGACAAGCTACAAGAGGAGATTGACTCATTTGAAGAAGAATCCCAAGCCATGGTAAAGTGGATTCCCAAGGCCACCCCTAGCTATACTTCATCAAGCGCTACCTCAACTCCAAGTATCCCCATCAAGTTGGTGTGGGTACCTAAGAAGAACTAGAGAAGTTCTTGAGGGTGACTCCACCAACAAAATTCACTCTTATTCATTTTGACAAGAACTATTTGCAATCAACTTCAACCCTATGCATTAGTTCAAGGAGTCACATATTTACTCAAAGGTAAGCAAGGGACAAGGTAATTAATGTATCAATGGACATCATCTCATATGTACTTCACTCCATGTTCATAGATATCCTTGTATTTGTTCCTTGTGTGGGACTAACCCATGTAGGTGAGAATAGTAAGAAATAACAAGGATTGCTCCCAACTCAAGATGGCCTTCATCAACACCGAGCATCCACCACTACTACACCTACATGAAGTATTCTATGACAAAACCTAATGTTAGTTTCTCCCTCTTAGGGGGGTCACATCAAGGGGAGATTTACTCTAAAACTTGAGTTAAAGCATCTTGTAAGATGTGAACACATTTAAAGCTTTATGTAAAAGAGGAAACCCCACTTGTGCTTGAACGATGAGTATGACATATGATCAAGTATTCTTGCATGGCTCCTAAGTCAATATACTCATATATAGAGGACTTCGTCATTGCCAAAGTGCTTGGTAGATCCTAGAGTAGTTTTGCGTGTTTTCCATATTTTATTTGACATCTTATTGTGTGAGTTATTTGTGCTTTCTTGTCTCAAATTACATTCATGCTTCACCAAAAAATTCGAGCAAGTACTTTTCACACACTCTGTGTGAGGTGCACACAGAGCCCCGTCTCGACAAAGAGCTAACTTCCAAAATGTCCCATGTGCCACTCGATCTGACCAACACCACAAACTCGGTCCTACCAAAGCACTAGGATTGATATGGTTTTTGTACCTTGGTACAACCAATTTTTCCATCTCGGCCTCACCAAGTTTCTCTGCCGTAGGCAGTTACAAAACTCGGTGGCACCGACAGCATGGGGATATATATATCCAGCGGACCCGACTTTTGAAATTAATCTTCAATCATCGTCCTCTCGCAAACCCGTGCTGCTAAATTCGTGTCTACGGACGTCTTCAACTCATCTTGGTGCGCCCTCGCCACCGGGGTCCTCGCTGTCGACCGCAATCTACCCTGCCATCGTCCATGTAGGAGATCTTCGCCGAGTTAGGGTAAATATCTCACCCCTATTATGCTCCTCCTTAACAAATCTTCTGCATTAGGAATTGTTCTTCATCGTGCCATAGATGAGATAAATTCAACCAACAAACGAATTTCATAGATTAGACGAATGAAAAAATTTAGGGTTAGGTCTCAACTTTGTGCGTCTCAGAGTCACCAAGTGGAATTGGATCAGCGTCACCAGTTTCTTGATTAGGGATTCTGAGAACCATCTCGATGAGACCGGGTCTCTCTTTTTGATGCGGCCAAGTTTCTGTTAATGAGATGGTCAGTCTCGGAGGCTCCAATTTCTTCAACTCTGTAGAACCGAAACACACATATCTGATGACTAAAATTTTGAGTTCAATTTTTTTTTAAATATTGGTGTTTTGTGATGCTCATACATTCCTACTCTTCTATATCTATTCAAAGGGTCAGCTTCTGAGCATGTTCGGCTCTGAGGACAATCAGAATGCTTGGAGAGAGCAGAGCATGGAAGTGAAATCAGGCACTAGTCCTGAGAGGATTGGTTTTGATCCAAGCACAACTAGTTCTCATAATCTGCCTAATGCAGCTACCGACACAAAGAAGAGGCTTGTAAGTGTATCTAGTGCCCTTAGTGATTTTGGTGGATTGAAGACTTATAGGTTAAGAGGCTAATATGTTTGTGAGTGTACACATGCTCTATAAGTCGCTGAGGACTTTGAGTTATACGATGAATATTGACCCCTAAAAATGTATGTCTTCGGTTGAAGACTTCCGTGTTACCTTGAATACTTTGATTGCAAAGAAATTGTGATGAAATTGATATTCCTCATGAAGACATTGAAGATGAGGAATTCGGTGTGTCCTGAAGAAAACACTCTGAATACTTTGAAGCATGAAGTTTTATTCTTTCTGTTTCATTTTCTTCACACTTAAGTCATAGGAACGCCATACTGTTAAATGGGGTCTAGGTAAAACTACGGAATGAATTGTTGGAAATATGCCCTAGAGGCAATAATAAATTAGTTATTATTATATTTCTTTGTTCATGATAATCGTTTATTATCCATGCTATAATTGTATTGATTGGAAACACAGTGCATGTGTGGATACATAGACAAAACAGTGTCCCTAGTAAGCCTCTAGTTGACTAGCTCGTTGATCAAAGATGGTCAAGGTTTCCTGACCATAGGAAAGTGTTGTCACTTGATAACGGGATCACATCATTAGGAGAATCATGTGATGTACTAGACCCAAACTAATAGACGTAGCATGTTGATCGTGTCATTTTTGTTGCTACCGTTTTCTGCGTGTCAAGTATTTGTTCCTATGACCATGAGATCATATAACTCACTGACACCAGAGGAATGTTTGTGTGTATCAAACATCTCAACATAACTGGGTGACTATAAAGATGCTCTACAGGTATCTCCGAAGGTGTTCGTTGAGTTAGTATGGATCGAGACTAGGATTTGTCACTCCATGTGACGGAGAGGTATCTCAGGGCCCACTCGGTAATACAACATCACACACAAGCCTTGCAAGCAATGTGACTTAGTGTAAGTTGCGGGATCTTGTATTACGGAACGAGTAAAGAGACTTGCCGGTAAACGAGATTGAAATAGGTATGCGGATACTGACGATCGAATCTCGGGCAAGTAACATACCGAAGGACAAAGGGAATGACATACGGGATTATATGAATCCTTGGCACTGAGGTTCAAACGATAAGATCTTCGTATAATATGTAGGATCCGATATGGGCATCCAGGTCCCGCTATTGGATATTGACCGAGGAGTCTCTCGGGTCATGTCTACATAGTTCTCGAACCCGCAGGGTCGGCACACTTAAGGTTCGACGTTGTTTTATGTGTATTTGAGTTATATGGTTGGTTACCAAATGTTCTTCGGAGTCCCGGATGAGATCACAGATGTCACGAGGGTTTTCGGAATGGTCCGGAAACGAAGATTGATATATAGGATGACCTCATTTGATTATCGGAAGGTTTTCGGAGTTACCGGGAATGTACCGGGAATGACGAATGGGTTCCGGGTGTTCACCGGGGGGGGGGGGCAACCCACCCCGGGGAAGCCCATAGGCCTTGGGGGTGGCGCACCAGCCCTTAGTGGGCTGGTGGGACAGCCCAAGAAGGCCCTATGCGCCATAGGAAGAAAATCAAAGAGAAAAGAAAAAGAAAAAAGGAGGACGTGGGAAAGGGAAGAAGGACTCCACCTTCCAAACCAAGTTGGATTTGGTTTGGAAGGGGAGACCTTCCAACCTTTGGATCGGCCGACCCCCTTGGGGCTCCTTGAGCCCCAAGGCAAGGCCCCCCCTCTCCCACCTATATATACGGAGGTTTTAGGGCTGATTTGAGACGACTTTGCCACGGCAGCCCGACCACATACCTCCACGGTTTTACCTCTAGATCACGTTTCTGCGGAGCTCGGGCGGAGCCCTGCTGAGATTAGAACACCACCAACCTCCGGAGCACCGTCATGCTGCCGGAGAACTCATCTACCTCTCCGTCTCTCTTGCTGGATCAAGAAGGCCGAGATCATCGTCGAGCTGTACTTGTGCTGAACGCGAAGGTGTCGTCCGTTCGGCACTAGATCGTGGGACTGATCGCGGGACGGTTCGCGGGGCGGATCGAGGGACGTGAGGACGTTCCACTACATCAACCGCGTTCACTAACGCTTCTGCTGTGCGATCTACAAGGGTACGTAGATCGAACATCCCCTCTCATAGATGGACATCACCATGATAGGTCTTCGTGCGCGTAGGAAAATTTTTGTTTCCCATGTGACGTTCCCCAACAGTGGCATCATGAGCTAGGTTCATGCGTAGATGTCTTCTCGAGTAGAACACAAAAGTTTTTGTGGGTGGTGATGTGCGTTTTGCTGCCCTCCTTAGTCTTTTCTTGATTCCGCGGTATTGCTGGATTGAAGCGGCTTGGACCGACATTACTCGTACGCTTACGAGAGACTGGTTTCATTGCTATGAGTAACCCCGTTGCTCAAAGATGACTGGCAAGTGTCAGTTTCTCCAACTTTAGTTGAATCGGATTTGACCGAGGAGGTCCATGGATGAGGTTAAATAGCAATTCATATATCTCCGTTGTGGTGTTTGCGTAAGTAAGATGCGATCCTACTAGATACCCATGGTCACCACGTAAAACATGCAACAACAAAATTAGAGGACGTCTAACTTGTTTTTGCAGGGTATGCTTGTGATGTGATATGGTCAATGATGTGATGTGATATATTGGATGTCTGAGATGATCATGTTGTAATAGATAATATCGACTTGCACGTCGATGGTACGGCAACCGGCAGGAGCCATAGGGTTGTCTTTAAACTAACGTTTGTGCTTGCAGATGCGTTTACTATATTGCTAGGACGTAGCTTTAGTAGTAATAGCATGAGTAGCACGACAACCCCGATGGCAACACGTTGATGGAGATCATGATGATGGAGATCATGGTGTGATGCCGGTGACAAGAAGATCGTGCCGGTGCTTTGGTGATGGAGATCAAGAAGCGCATGATGATGGCCATATCATGTCACTTATGACTTGCATGTGATGTTAATCCTTTTTGCAACTTATCTTGCTTAGAACGACGGTAGCATTATGAGGTGATCTCTCACTAAAATTTCAAGACGAAATTGTGTTCTCCCCGACTGTGCACCGTTGCGACAGTTCTTTGTTTCGAGACACCATGTGATGATCAGGTGTGATAGACTCAACGTTCACATACAACGGGTGCGAAATAGTTGCACACGCAGAACACTCGGGTTAAGCTTGACGAGCCTAGCATGTGCAGACATGGCCTCGGAACACATGAGACCGAAAGGTCGAGCATGAATCGTATAGTTGATATGATTAGCATAGAGATGCTTACCACTGAAACTATTCTCGACTCACGTGATGATCGGACTTGAGATAGTGGATTTGGATCATGTACCACTCAAATGACTAGAGAGATGTACTTTTTGAGTGGGAGTTCTTAAGTAATATGATTAATTGAACTAATTGTCATGAACATAGTCTAATGGTCTTTGCAAATTACGATGTAGCTTGCGCTATAGCTCTACTGTTTTTATATGTTCCTAGAGAAAATTTAGTTGAAAGTTGATAGTAGCAAACTTTGAAGAGGATTGTCCTCGTTGCCGCGCTGAAGGCTTATGTCCTTAATGCACCACTCGGTGTGCTGCACCTCGAGCGTCGTCTGTGGATGCTGTGAACATCCGACATACACGTTTCTGATGACTACACGATAGTTCAGTGCAAAATACTTAATGGCTTAGAAGCAAGGCACCGAAGACGTTTTGAAACGTCATGGAACATAAGTGATGTTCTAAAGAGATGAAATTGTGATTTCATGCTCGTGCCCTTGTTGAGAGGTACGAGACCTCCGACAAGATTCTTTGTCCACAAAGTAAAGGAGAAAAGCTCAACCGTTGAGCGTGTGCTCAGATTGTCTGAGTACGACAATCACTTGAATCAAGTGGGAGTTAATCTTCCAGATGAGATAGTGATGGTTCTCCAAAGTCATTGCCACCAAGCTGTGAGAGCTTCGTGATGAACTATAACATATCAAGGATAGATACAATGATCCTTGAGCGATTCGCGATGTTTGACACTGCGAAAGTAGAAATCAAGAAGGAGCATCAATAGTTGATGGTTTGTAAAACCACTAAGTTTCAAGAAAGGCAAGGGCTAGAAGGGATACTTCGTGAAACGGCAAAACAGTTGCTGCACTAATGAAGAGACCCAAGATTAAACCCAAACCCGAGACTAAGTGCTTCTGTAATGAGGGGAACAGTCACTGAGGCGGAGCAACTCTAGATACTTGGTAGATAAGAAGGCTGGCAAAAGTCAAAAGAAGTATATTTGATATACATGATGTTGATGTGTACTTTACTAGTACTCCTAGTAGCATGAGTGTATTGGATACCGGTCCGGTTGCTAAGTGATTAGTAACACGAAATGAAAGCTACGGCATAAACGGAGACTAGCTAAAGGCGAGGTGACGATACGTGTTGGAAGTGTTTGCAAGGTTGATATGATCAAACGTCGCACGCTCCCTCTACCATCGGGATTGGTGTTAAACCTAAATAATTGTTATTTGGTGCTTGCGTTAAGCATGAACATGATTGGATCATGTTTATTGCAATACATTATTCATTTAAAGAGAATAATGGTTACCCTATTTTCTTGAATAATCACCTTCAATGGTTTATTGAATCTCGATCGTAGTGTTACACATGTTCATGATATTGGTGCCGAAAGATACGAGGTAATGATGATAGTACCACTTACTTGTGGCACTGCCGCTTGAGTCATGTTGGTATAAATTGCATGAAGAGGCTCCATGCTGATGGATCTTTATACTCACTTGATTTTGAATCACTAGTGACATGCAAATCATACCACATGAGCAAAGCCTTGTTTTCATTGAGATGAAATAAGATAGTAACTTGTTGGAAGTGATACATTTTGATGTATGCAGTCCAATGGGTGCTGACGCACGCAGTGGATATCATTATGTTCTTACTTCAATGACGATTTGAGTAGATACTAGAGTATTTGCTTAATGAATCACAAGTCTGAAATACTGAAAAGTTCAATTCTGTTTTGGAGTGAATTTCGTCGTAACAAGAGGATAAACTGTCTACGATATGATCATAGAAATGAATATCTGAGTTACGAGTTTTGGTACGCAGTTAAGACAATGTGGAAATTATTTCGTAGTTCATGCCACCTAGAACATCATAGTGTGATGATGTGTCTGAACGTCATAGCCACACACTATTTCGTATGGTGCATGCTATGATGTCTCTTATCGAATTACCACTATCGTTTATGGGTTAAGCATTAGAGACAACCGCATTCACTTTAAATAGGGCACCACGTATTTCCGTTGAGATGACACAATATAGACTGTGGTTTAGAGAAATCTAAATTGTCGTTTCTTGAAAGTTTGGGGTTTCGACACTTATGTGAAAAAGTTTCAGTCTGATAAGCTCGAACCCAAAGCGGATAAATGCATCTTCATAGGATATCCAAAACAGTTGGGTACATCTCCTATCTCAGATCCGAAAGCAAAGTGTTTGTTTCTAGAAACGGATCCTTTCTCGAGGAAAGGTTTCTCTCAAAAGAATTGAGTGGGAGGGTGGTAGAACTTGATGAGGTTATTGAACCATCACTTCGACCGGTGTGTAGCAGGGTGCAGGAAGTTGTTCCTGTGGCGCCTACACCAATTGAAGTGAAAGCTGATGATGGTGATCATCGAGCATCGGATCAAGTTACTACACGCCTCGTAGGTTGACAAGGTCGCGTACTACTACAGAGTGGTACGGTAACCCTGTCTTGGAGGTCATGTTGTTGAGCAACAGTGAACCTACGAGTTATGGGGAAAGCAATGGTGGGCCCAGATTCCGACAAATGGCTGGAAGCCATGAAATCCGAGAGAGGATCCATGTATGAAAACAAAGTTTAGACTTTGGAAGAACTACTTGATGGTCATAGGACTATTGAGTAAAGATGGTTCTTTAAAAGGAAGACAGACGATGATAGTGATAAGTCACTATTAAGAAAACCTCGACTTGTCGCAAAGATGTTTCCGACAAGATCAAATAGTTGACTATGATGAGACTTTCTCACTCGTAGCGATGCTAAAAGTCTGTTAGAATTATGTTAGTAGTTACTGCATTATTTATGAAATATTGCATGTAGGATGTCAAAACATTGTTTCCTCGATGGTTTCTTTGAGCAAACATTGTATGTGATACAACCAGGAGGTTTTGTCAATCCTAAAGATACTAGCAAGTATGCAAGCACCATCGATCCTTCAATGGACCGATGCAAGCATCTCGGAGTTGGAATATACACTTTGATGAGATGATCAAAGATTTTGGGTTTGTACAAGGTTTATGAGAAACTTGTATTTCCAAAGAAGTGAGTGGGAGCACTATAGAATTTCTGATAAGTATATGTGGTTGACATATTGTGGATCAGAAGTAATGTAGAATTTCTGTAAAGCATACAAGGTTGTTTGAAAGGAGTTTTCAAAAGGAATACCTGGATTGAGCTACTTGAACGTTGAGCATCAAAGATCTATGGAGATAGATCGAAAGCGCTTAACGGAAGTTTCAACAAGATGCATGCCTTGACAAGTTTTGAAGGAGTTCAAAATAGATCAGCAAAGAAGGAGTTCTTGGTTGCGTTGTAAGGTGTGAATTTGAGTAAGACTCAAAACCCGACCACGGCAGAATAAAGAGAATAGACGAAGGTCATCTTCTATGCCTTAGCCGTAGACTCTAAAGTATGCCATGCTGAGTACCGCACCTGATGTGTGCCTTGCAACAAGTCTGTTGAGAGGAACAGAGAGTGATCCATGATTGAATCACTAGCAGCGGTCAAAATTTATCCTTAGTAACTGATGGACTAAGGATTTTTTTCTCGATTATGGAGGTGGTTAAAGAGTTCGTCGTAAAGGGTTACGTCGATGCAAGCTTTGACACTAATCCGAATAACTATGAGTAGTGAAACGGATTCGTATAGTAGAGTAGATATTTGGAGTATTTCTGAATAGCACATAGTAGCAGCATCTATGAGATGACATAAAGATTTGTAAAGAACACACGGATCTGAAAATTTCAGAACCGTTGACTAAAACCTCTCTCATGAGCAAGACGTGATCAGACCCCATGACTATATGGGTGTTGGATTCGTTGGAATCGCATGGTGATGTGAACTAGATTATTGACTCTAGTGCAAGTGGGAGATTGTTGGAAATATGCCCTAGACGCAATAATAAATTAGTTATTATTATATTTCTTTGTTCATGAGAATCGTTTATTATCCATGCTATAATTGTATTGATTGGAAACACAGTGCATGTGTGGATACATAGACAAAACACTGTCCCTAGTAAGCCTCTAGTTGACTAGCTCGTTGATCAAAGATGGTCAAGGTTTCCTGACCATAAGAAAGTGTTGTCACTTGATAACGGGATCACATCATTAGGAGAATCATGTGAAGGACTAGACCCAAACTAATAGACGTAGCATGTTGATCGTGTCATTTTTGTTGCTACTGTTTTCTGCGTGTCAAGTATTTGTTCGTATGACCATGAGATCATATAACTCACTGACACCGGAGGAATGCTTTGTGTGTATCAAACGTCGCAACGTAACTGGGTGACTATAAAGATGCTCTACAGGTATCTCCGAAGGTGTTCGTTGAGTTAGTATGGATCGAGACTAGGATTTGTCACTCCGTGTGACGGAGAGGTATCTCAGGGCCCACTCGGTAATACAACATCACACACAAGCCTTGCAAGCAATGTGACTTAGTGTAAGTTCCGGGATCTTGTATTATGTAACGAGTAAAGAGACTTGCCGGTCAACGAGATTGAAATAGGTATGCGGATACTGACGATCGAATCTCGGGCAAGTAACATACCGAAGGACAAAGGGAATGACATACGGGATTATATGAATCCTTGGCACTGAGGTTCAAGCGATAAGGTCTTCGTAGAATATGTAGGATCCAATATGGGCATCTAGGTCCCGCTATTGGATATTGACCGAGGAGTCTCTCGGGTCATGTCTACATAGTTCTCGAACCCGCAGGGTCTGCACACTTAAGGTTCGACGTTGTTTTATGCGTATTTGAGTTATATGGTTGGTTACCGAATGTTGTTCGGAGTCCCGGATGAGATCACAGACGCCACGAGGGTTTCCGGAATGGTCCGGAAACGAAGATTGATATATAGGATGACCTCATTTGATTGCCGGAAGGTTTTCGGAGTTACCGGGAATGTACCGGGAATGACGAATGGGTTCCGGGTGTTCACCGGGGGGGGGGGGGCAACCCACCCCGGGGAAGCCCATAGGCCTTGGGGGTGGCGCACCAGCCCTTAGTGGGCTGGTGGGACAGCCCAAGAAGGCCCTATGCGCCATAGGAAGAAAATCAAAGAGAAAAGAAAAAAAAGGAGGATGTGGGAAAGGGAAGAAGGACTCCACCTTCCGAACCAAGTTGGATTCGGTTTGGAAGGGGAGAACTTCCCCCCTTTGGCTCGGCCGACCCCCTTGGGGCTCCTTGAGCCCCAAGGCAAGGTCCCCCTCTCCCAACTATATATACAGAGGTTTTAGGGCTGATTTGAGACGACTTTGCCACGGCAGCCCGACCACATACCTCCACGGTTTTACCTCTAGATCACGTTTCTGCGGAGCTCGGGCGGAGCCCTGCTGAGATTAGATCACCACCAACCTTCGGAGTGCCGTCACGCTACCGGAGAACTCATCTACCTCTCCGTCTCTCTTGCTGGATCAAGAAGGCCGAGATCATCGTCGAGCTGTACGTGTGCTGAACGCGGAGGTGCCGTCCGTTCGGCACTAGATCGTGGGACTGATCGCGGGACGGTTCGCGGGGCGGATCGAGGGACGTGAGGACGTTCCACTACATCAACTGCATTCACTAACGCTTCTGCTGTGCGATCTACAAGGGTACGTAGATTGAATATCCCCTCTCGTAGATGGACATCACCATGATAGGTCTTCGTGCGCGTAGGAAAAATTTTGTGTCCCATGCCACGTTCCCCAACATGAATTTCCTCATGATGCTCAACCCAAGCCTAAATCTACCAAAGCCTCAAAGTGAGGAATATGAGAGACATGATGACTTTCATAGTTGAAAGTTCCGACCGTTGCCGCGCCACGCGCCACCTCACGGATCTTATCCATCCAACAATCACATTATTTAAGGGCATTTATGTCAAATCATGTCGGGATGCTCCGAGGCTATAAATAGCCCCCGCACAACCACTAGCTCGCTGGCTGCTCGAAACTGTCACTTGTCATTTAGAGCAACCCAAATTCCTCATAGTCTTCGAGATAAAATCATCAAGTGAGGAAATACCCCAAACACCAAACCCAAACAAAAACCCAAGTGCTTGAGCATCACTGAAGAAATTGTTCCTGTGTGGAATCGACGCTTTTTACCTTTGAAGACTATGTATCCTCCCAATGGTTAGGCGTCATGGTCTAGAGCATCCAGCACTCAATTGTGGATCGTCGGGTGACCCAGTTTGTGAGGGTTTGGAAGTATGCCCTGAAGACTTGCCATGAGTGTTGGGCAAGGACTGTGTGCCCTTAGCTCAAGGAAAATACGGTAGGGACTGTGTCCTTTTGGTTTCAATACCAAGTCACTCTGAACCAGACGTACAAATGTCACAACAGTTGGAACTGGGTCATCAATAACTGTCTTCATCAAGCTACGGGTTCTATTTCTTCAACTCTTTCATTTCCTCAAACTGTATGTTGAAGACTTTCATCTATGATGTTTGAAGAATTGTCTGAAGATTTTCTCTGAATTTTCTTAACCTCAAATTCTTCACGTGAGTTAATCTTCACCTGCTTACTCTGTACTTGCGAACTGTGCAAACCAAATCTCATAAACTTCATCTAGTACTTTGTGGTAGTCATTTTGCACTCCTAATCCTGCGCTATTTCCGCTGCACTTAGTTCATCATTGAGGACTTTCCTCACAAGGAATTTCCTCAGTGATGAAATTCTAAAAATCGCCTATTCACCCCCCCCCTCCCCCTCTAGTCGATATAACGCACTTTCAATTGGTATGAGAGCAAGGTACTCCCTTGTTCTGTGTGATTTTTGGTTTAACCACCTGGAGTTTTAGTTATGTCGACCACAGGTATGATCAAGTTTACTGCAGGATGTCCTACCTTCAAAGGAAAGGACTTTCCCTACTAGAATACCAAGATGCAGATGCATCTTTGGGCTATTGACAATGATCTCTGGTATATTATGGAAAATGGTATTCCCTCCATCGCTGCTACTCTCTCTACCGCTGATGTGAAGAAGTTCAAGCAACTTGACTCACAAGGAAAGAATATCATATGTGGCCATCTGAGCAAAGGTCAGTATGGCAGAGTGAGTGTTTTGGGCACAACTAACTTATTTGGGATAGGCTGTCCAAAGTCAATGAGAGAGTCTCAACACAGCATGACTCTCGTGTCGATGTTCTTCGCAATCTCTTCAATCACTTCAAGAGGCTTGACAATGAAAGCTACCAACATACCTTTGATCGCCTCAGTGACATCTCAAATGAACTACAAGCACTGGGAGCTAGAGACATCATTGACCATGAAGTTGTAAAGAAACTGGTAAGATCTCTTGATCCATCATTTGACACACTGGTTCTGATGATTCAAGAACGAAGAGACTACAAAATGCTTGATCCTGCTGATATACTCGAGAGACTCAATACTCATAAATTCTAACAAGAAGAAAAGAGAGATCTGTATGGACCAAGCTAGTCAATACCTCATGCGCTGAAGACTAAGGCTATTTCCTCATCTGAAGAAGAAGAATCAGATGGCAGCATTGGTGACCCTGAAGAACTGGGACAGGAACTTGCTATGCTCGTGAAGAAATTCCAGAAGTTCACAAAGTGTGGCCAATTTTGTAAATCTTCAAGAAGAGATATGAAGAAATCAGAATCTTCATCTGAGGATTATAGGAAAAGAACCTGCCACAAATGCAAGAAATTTGGTCACTACATTGCTGACTATCGTCACTAGATGAAGGAATGAAGGTAGAAGAAATACAAGGATGAAAGTTCTGAAGACTCGAGAAAAAGAAGAAATCTTCAAAGTCCTCATCGCACAAGAAGACCAGTTTTAGAAAGGCTCGGGCACTCATTGGCAAGGAAATGGATTCTGAAGAAGAATCTAAGGAATGTGATGAAGAGGAAGGTTCTAAAGAGGATTCAGAGTCTGGTGTGGCAAGTCTTACACTGGCTACCACATTCGTCAGCAAGTCATCAACATATTCAATGTGATGAAGAGGAAGGTTCTAAAGAGGATTCAGAGTCTGGTGTGGTAAGTCTTACACTGGCTACCACATTCAATCTACACTGATGAATATGTTGATGACTTTGCTCCAACCTATTGCTTCATGGAAAAAGGTTCAAAGGTACCAAACCATAATTCCTCCTCTGATTCCAGTGACTGTGAACCTGATAATTATCAAAAACCCGGTTGCTATAAACTTGCCAACATTGCCACTAAGCAACAAAATGCCATTGAAAAGCTTCAAAACTGCTAGACAGAAGTGATGATCTGTTGAATGATGAAATGAATCGTACTCAAGTCCTCACTGAAGATGTGAAAATTCTTCAGTCTAGATTTAATAGTCTTCAAGATCATTATGGCACACTCTTGGCTGATCATGAAAAACTTTCCTAAGAATTTCTTCAAAGGAAGCTTGATCTTGAGAATTTAAGAATGTTTCGTGATGATCTTCGAATGGAACATGATTCATTACTTGCTCAACAGATCAGTACCGCTCAGGTTGAATTCATTCCACCATGTTTGAAATGCATCGATCGTGAAACTACCAATTCTTCACCAAAGTCATCAAATGCTTCTATCGCTGCAAATTCTTCAACTGTCCGTGTGGTATCAAACTCTCCACTTGAAGAAACCACAAATGCTCGTGGCGAAAATGCAGGGTTGAAGGAGTTGTATGTGACAGGCATATACAAAAGCCTCAAAGGGCATCAAACCCTTTGCGATGTGCTCAAAAAGCAGATCATGAACAGGAACCCGAGGAAAGAAGGAATTGCCTTTGAGAGGAAATTGAATGTTGGTGGATCATACTGGAAACCTGAGGAGTACCCCAAAACTTCATGGGTTGCTGCTAAAGGTCCTCTTGTCAATCCAATCACTCTAACCGGCTTTGCATGTGAATTATCTTATTCTTCAGATGAGTCATTTGACTCCAACTATAAACTATTCAAAAATCAATATGGTGAAGTATTTGCTCGATATGTTGAAACTAATTGCAGGAGTGGACCACCCCTGAGGAAAATTTTGGTTCCCAACAGTTGCTTGGAAAATCTTTACGTGAATGTCCTCATGGCACCACCTGTGAAGAACCAGAAACCCAGATCAATTTCCTCAGGTGGACCAAAGTCTTCACGAGGATCAAATTCCTCAAATGGTCAATATTATGCTTGTACTCGCGCTAATGCTTCTGATATGAAGGAAAACTACAAGGGACATGAATATGAGTGTTATTCCACAAATCATTATGTTCATAAGTACTCAAAGAATTTCTCTACCTACTCATTTGAGTACTCTAACCCCCTACTATGAAAAGAAGTGCATTAGCTTCAGTGCCTCCATTCTCATATGGTGCTCGCAGGATGACTAACTCTTCGCCACCCCTTAAGATGTGGGTGGTCAAGAAATCAAACTAATCACTTCTGCAGATCAGGTCTCGAGATGAAAGTCATCATCTGAAGAATTTGCTGGATACCTGAGGAAAATGCTTGATTGGATGCAAGCTAAACTTGATGAAATGATAACATTTCACACGTCCTCAAATTTACTATTTATGATGAATTTCTTATATGATGAAATTGATACCATATTCTTCAAGTGTGAAGCATATCAGATGGTAAGCTATACTAATTCATCTGCAGGATGACAAACCAAAGAATACATAATGGTTTCTTGACAGTGGTTGCCCAAATCACATGACTGGTGATAAAAGCTTGATGATGAATATACCACTGACTCCATCACGACTGAAGCAAATCACTTACGCTAACAAACGTAAAACCAAGGTATTGGGACTTGGCAAAGTGGCTATCTCCAAGGACAGGCACATGGACAAAGTCATGCTTGTTGAATCCCTTGGGATTAACTTCATGTCAGTATCAATGCTTTGTGATCTTGATAAGATTGTCATATTTGGAAAATAAAGATGCATAGTCATCATGGAATCTGACAAATCCAAAGTCTTTGAAGGCTTTAGGAGAGGAGACTTGTACATTGTTGATTTTTCCACAGATCCTCAACCAGCCACATGCTTACTAGCAAAAACCTGAGAAGGCTGGTTATGGCATAAATGACTGGGTCATACAGGCAAGAGGAATTTGCACACGCTGGCGAAGAAGAAGCATGTCATTGGCATTGAATCCGTCAAATTCCTCAAGGACCATCTCTGCGGTGCTTGTGAATGTGGAAAAATAACCAGATCCAAACACCCCTCGAAGACTATCATGACTACTACTCGTCCGTTTGAATTGCTTCACATGGATTTGTTTGGACCTACTCATTATTCTACTCTAACCAATGCAGCATCATTATATGGCTTTGTCATCGTTGATGACTATTCTCGCTATACTTGGGTACATATCATTTTGTATAAAACTGAAGTGCAGGAAGTGTACAAACGATTTTCCTCAAGGGCCTCAACGAACTTCAGCTTCAAGATCAAACACATCAGGAGTGACAATGGAACAGAATTCAAAAACACTAGTCTTGATGATTATCTTGATGAACTTGGTATTACTCACGAATTATCTGCTCCTTATACTCCTCAACAGAATGGCATTGTTGAACGCAAGAACAGGGCTCTGGTTGAAATGACACGGACTATGCTTGAAGAATATCAGACTCCTCGTCGCTTCTGGCCTAAAGCAATCAACACTGCTTGCCACATCATCAACCGGGTATATTTTCACAAATTCCTCAAGAAAACCTCATATGAACTACTCACTGACAAGAAACCAAATGTAAGTTATTTCAAAGTCTTCGGTGCAAAATGCTGGATTAGAGATCCTCGCCATAGCTCAAAATTTGCACCTAAAGCACATGAGGGTTTTATGCTTGGTTACGGAAAGGACTCACACACCTACAGAGTCTTCAACACACATCACAACAAGGTTGTTGAAACTGTAGATGTGCGGTTTGATGAAACTAATGGCTCGCAAACAGAGCACCTGACTCCTGTGCCAGATGAATTACCTCCTCAGGAAGCCTTCAAGCTCAAGGCAACTGAAGATATCATTCCTACTCAGGAACAAGCCCTTGTTGAAGAAGTCATCCCCAACACTGAGGAAATTCAAACTGTTGCACCTGAGGAAAATGCTACAGATCAAATTCCTAAGCCCAACCAAAGTCTTCAACCAGCTCATCCAAGGATAGCAAATGAACTAGAAATTGACAAAATCCTCCATGACATCAATGCGCTAGGTACTCTCACTCATTCAAAAGCTTCACATTTAGTTAACTTTTGTGGGCATTCCTCTCTTTTGTCTATCACAAAACCCTCAAAAGTTGCTAAAGCTTTCATGGAACCTGATTGGGTTCAAGCCATGCAAAATGATGTGTGGGAATTCGTAAAGAGACCAGATCCTTGCAAGTACAATATCATCGGCACCAAGTGGATATACCAGAACAAGCAAGATGAGGATGGTCAAGTAGTGAGGAATAAGGCACTCCTTGTAGCCCAAGGCTACACACAGGTTGAAGGAATTGACTTCGATGAAAGATTTGCACGTGTTGCTAGACTTGAAGCTATTCGAATATTACTTGCTTATGCTAATCATCACAATATTACTCTATATCAAATGGATGTGAAAAGTGCATTCCTCAATTGTAAGCTTGAGGAAGAAGTATATGTTTCTCAACCCCCAGGTTTTGAAGACCCGAAGCATCCGGACAAAGTCTTCAGACTCAAAAAGGCACTCTATGGCCTCAAGCAAGCCCCTCGGGTGTGGTATGATACATTGAAGGAATTCCTCATGAAGAAAAGCTTCAAACTTGGTTCACTTGATCCTACTCTTTTCACAAAATCCTATGACAATGAACTATTTGTGTGCCAAATATATGTCAACGATATTATTTTTTGTTGTACTGACAAACGTTACAGTGATGAATTTTCCTACATGATGAGTGAAGAATATCAAATGTCTATGATGGGGGAGCTGAAATTCTTCTTAGGCCTGCAAATTCGTCAAAAACGCAATGTCATCTTCATATATCAGGAGAAATACCTCAAGGACATTGTGAGGAAATTCAACATGCATGAATGCAAAGGCATCAAGATTCCTATGCCTACCAACGGCCACCTCTGCACTGACGAAAATGGTAAAGATTTCGATCAGCACGTATATCGCTCTATGATTGGCTCTTTATTGTACCTGTGTGCATCTAGGCTAGATATTATGCTTAGTGTTTTCATGTGTGCTCATTTTCAAGCAAAACCGAAGGAATCACACCATAAGGATGTGAAACACATTCTTAGATTCTTAGCTCACACACCAACACTAGGATTATGGTACCCCATGGGCTCAAATCTTCACCTCGTTGGATATTCTGATTCTGATTATGCTCGTGACCGTGTGGATCGCAACTCAACATCAGGCACATGCCATTTCCTCGGAAGATCATTACTTTGCTGGTCCTCAAAAAGCAGAACTGTGTATCACTCTCCACTACCGAAGGTGAGTACACTACTGCTGGTTCTTGCTGTGCTCAACTGCTATGGATGAAGCAAACCCTCAGAGACTACGACATCAACATGAAGAATGTACCCCTCTACTGCGACAATGAGAGTGCAATAAATATCGCCTACAACCTAGTACAACACTCGAAGACCAAGCACATTGAAATTCGTCATCACTTTCTTCGTGACCATGTCCTCAAGGGCAATATCATCATCGACCATGTGAAGACTGATGACGAACTAGCTGATATTTTCACAAATCCCTTGGATGAGAGAAGGTTTTGCAAGTTGCGGTGTGAGCTAAATATCCTAGAATCTTCGAATGTCTTGTAAACATGCACACATCCTAACACTTATGCAAAATTGATGACTTAGATGTGCAACACACAAAGTAACGATTTTCTTCAACCAATGAAGAAAATCACTCTAAGTGTGAAGAAATCAATGAAGAATTTGGTTCTCAGGGCCCTACAACAATTGTACGCGGTGCCTGAAATCATCATTCTTACATGGTGGGCCACGCCACCACACAACTTTGAAATTCTTCAAGCTGGTTTTTCTTCGAAGTTGAAATTCTTAAATCTGAGACTTTGTCACAAAATCCTCAAATCTTCGAGATCTTCAAAATCTTCAAATTCTTCAAAACTGTTTGATGATCTTCATTTGAGTATATATATATATATATATAGACACACACACAATGAGATTTCGATGTCCTCAACAGCATTCACTTATAGCTCAGTCTTTAATTTGATATTTCCTCTAAGTGAATGTGATCGGACCCGACTCCCCTCTATGCTAAGCTCAACCTAGTCTATTCTCAATTCTTCATATGCGTTCTTTTTTGTACTTGTTCAAAATCCACACCGAATCCTTGTCAGCTGAGGACTTTGTAATGAAATCCTCAAAATTCATTTTTTCTAAAAATGTTACAATAGTAACCACACCCACTACTCACGTTCGGATAACCATTATCTCCACCGCTTCAATCGTGGGCACCACGTGACAAGCGAAGACGAAGGGGTAAGGGCAGTTTGGTCCGAAAGTTTTGGCCTGAACAATTTTTCATCTGAGCTATAAATAGCTCCTTAACCCCCCTCGGTCAAAACTCTTCTCCCTCTCGTCTTCTCCGCTCGAGCTCAAACCCTAGCGCCGCTGCTAGCACCTTCGTCGCCGGTGAGGAACAGCTTCACTGCCTCGCCCTCGCCGTTGCCGGAATCACGCCGAGTGTAGAATATATTCCTCTGTCACCGACGTAGTTATTTTCAGTCGCCAAGTTAGGGCACTGAAGATCTGAACCGAAGAACTACTTCTTTTTACTGCCTCAGTTCGTCGTGTTCTTCGCACAGGGTAAATAAAATATTATTTTACTGCCCCTGTAGATCTCTTATTTCTCTTTAGAGTCATGAAATCGGTTTTTCCTCACAAATTGCCTCAGCAGTGCACACCCATGTCTACAAAACTTGATGAATTTCACTAAGTCACTAAAATTATTCAAGAGATTCCTCAATTGTTTAAATTTTCAAATCTTCAGAACTCTGGAACCCAAGATCAGAATGATTAGTGAAATTCCTCAACTTACTCGTCAAATTCTTCAACTTTAGTAATTCTTCAATTTCCTCAAATCTGAGAATGCATATTACCTCTCCAAATTGTTCGCACATATACTTTGTTCACATGTACAAAATGTCAGCTGATGAATCACTAGATTCTCATCAACTTAACTCATTTGCAGCATTTATAGAAGAAACCTTACATGTGTCTTCAGAATCATCAAGAGTTCAAATTCCTTAGTAAAAACCTCAGCTGAAGAAAATGGAAGAACAACGGAAATAGAAAGGTGTCAAGAAGCTGGAACAGAATACTGCTTTTGAGATCCCTGAAGAAATATATACTCACTATTTTACACCTGATGAGGAAATTTATGGTAAAGAGACCATGGCAAAGCGCAAGATTAGGCTTCAAAATATTGAGCGCAGGTGGGCAAAAGAGTGGAAGGAGAACAGATATGTAAATCCAAAAATACGCCAAGAAGTTTGCCCTCAAGCCTCCCTGCAAAATTTTGCTACAAGCAGCTCATCCCTCAAGCGTAGCCACTATTGAGGATTACCCTGATAAGAAAGAAAAATACTTGTCTAAGTTGCAAAAAAAGGCAAAAGTTGTTGTGACAAAATTCAATGAGGAATCTGCTGCTGCAGCCACTGCTGCCAGTTCTTCAGCTGTTGAGGCCTCTGCCACTGAAATTCTTCCGAAGAAGGTTGTGTTGAAGAAACCAAAAGCTTCAACGGCTGCGTCAACAGAGCAATTTCCTCAGAAAGTTGCAATGACTGCAAAATCCTCAACTGTAGCACAGTCTTCACCTCCTCCGCAAAAGCAGCTCAGTAAGATTCAGTCTGAACAACCAAGTTCCTTTGTGCCATCTGCTACTGGCTCTGCTTCAAAATCTTCACCAAGTCTTTTGAAGACTAATATGACTACTGGTAGAGGTACCAGACCCAGTCCAAGCAAAATCATCGACATTCCTTCTGCATCAGAAAGAAGTGAACAATTTGATGATGAAACACTTCAAGCAATTATCAAGAACAAACATGAAAGAGTTGCACAAGCCACTGGCAGCTCCATTCCTCTTGCAATGGATCTAAAGGTATTGTTGGACATCATAGACCTCTGGTATGAAGATCCAAACACTCCTATTGATGATTTGAAGCTTCCCCCTGGTGTAAGCCACATGGTTGCCACTTTCATCAATGAAGCCAAATGGAAGGAACGGCAAGCCAAGCAAGCTAGGGCTACTAAAGTCAAAAAGCAGAAATTCCTAAAGCAGGATCTCATCAACTTGTCGCCTGAGAAACTCATTTCAACTCAGCCTGAACTCAAAACCCTCACGGACAAGTATATAAGTCTTGACGCTGATCGAAAAGGGGTCAAAGTGCAATTTGTCAAAGTTCCAACCGCTGCAATTGATGAATACAATAGCAGAATGGCCGCACCAAAGTAGCAGACAAACCCTTAGCCTAGCTACACTGTTCAGCTGACTGAGGAAGATGAAAATGAAGAACCAGCTGCTGAAGGGATTCCTCAAAATACTCCAGCTGAAGAATCTGCCAGGCCTGGCACATATGAACCAGTGCCTGAAGAAATTGATCCTTCACCAAAATCCTCAAAGGTGAAGAAAGTGGCTCCGTCTACATCAGACGTGAAGAAAACCAAAGCTGCTGAAAAAGAAGCTAAAAGAGAAAAGCTTCAATGGCTTCAGAATCCTCAGAAGCCAAACGTCTGAAGATTATGCCTTCAGAATCTTCATCAGCCCCGATGGATGCTACTCCTCTAAATGTAGCACCTTCATATATGATCGTTCCTTTCGGTGAGGAATATGTCATCCCTGAAGAGGATGAAGAAATGGAAGACACTCGCTCTCGGGCATCCACTCCGATGGATGAGGAAATTCAAATTGATGGCATTCCTCAAACCACCACACCTCCAACGACTACTGAAGAAAAGGAGGGTGATGAACAAATTGGATGCAGCACACCTGTGATCCATGATGAGTTCTAGGAAGCGACTCATCCAAATTCACCAAGAACAGCTCAAGTTCCTCAAACTCCAGCTGCCACTCGAATTCTCACCGGCTCTGATGAAAAGAGCATTCGTGAGGGATCAGCACAAGAATCAGTTGCATCAGCTGAAGAAAATGCAGCATCAAAAACTGAAACTGCCTCCTCAGGTAAGCAAATTCCTCAAGATGAAGAAAATGCTCAAACTGAAGAAAATGCTCCTGCTCCAAATGCTGAGACTGCAATTGTTGTGGTGAATCCAGAAACTACAATTGTGGTGGCCTCTAATCCTCAAGAGCATAATCTTCAACCAAAGCCTCATCAGCGCTTCACCAAGAGGCCTAGGTTTCAGAAGGAAGCATTCTATGAGGAATTTCAGTACTTCACAGGAGAGAATCCATATGACAAGATTCGCATCAAATATAGAAAGTTATGGACAAGAAATCAGCTCAACTACTATGCCTCTGTGCTCTGGGGAAGAAAGAAGATATTTCCTCACACTCACATTCCTCACTATGACATGGAGGAAATACCTTGCTTCACCCCAGTCGTCAATGTTCTTCACGAAGCGGGATTCTTGCCATTCTGTACAGATATCGGTGGCTGGAACATTGATATAATTCTTTAATTCTACGCCACACTCCATATCTGAGGAGACCCCAAAGATGTCAACACATGGGTCTCCAACTGGATGACTCAGCACACACATTATAAAGCTCCAGCCACAGAATTGCTTCGAGCTCTTCCAATATCAATTCCTTCAGAGGATGCAGTCGGGATGTATGATGAAAGAGAGCTGCCAGACAAGCTCATGGAAGTCCTCATGAAGCCTTTGGCCAAGGGCCAACCTCCAAGGACTCGATTTCTTGTGCAGGGTTTTAAGTCTAAGCCGAGAACCGTGTACATGATCTTGTCCTATGCCATTGCACCTATCAAAGGGCACGACAATGAAGAAGATGTCGTAGGCATGATGAAGAATATCATGTTCAACGTCATTCATGGCATCCCTATGAATCTTCATGATTTCTTCTTGAGGACTTTGTCTTACAATGCTTTGTCACCATATGAGTTGAAGATTTATGCACCTTGGATCATCAGATTCATCAGGAACAGATCAGGCATCAACTATCAAGCAGACTTCCAGAATCACCTCGGATATCTGCCGTCGATCAAAGTCATCAAGTCATCTTTTGAACCAGTTGAAGGGAAAGGCAAGTCTATGATTGATGAAGGAAATCGCCCCCTAGATGGCCAATTTCGCAAGGCTGATTCGTACTCCTCATATGATAACACTGCTACTCAAGATCCTCAAAGCCCAACTGCCCCAAGGGTGATGACTAACAAAGAGCTTCTTCTCAGTCTTCACCAAAAAGTTGATCGCAATCACTCATACGTCCCAAACGTATCTATAATTTCTGCTTGTTCCATGATCTTTTGGGTGACATTGTTACATGTTTTGCTACACTTTTATATCATTTTACACATATTTCGACTAACCTACTAACTTAGTGCACACAGTGCCAGCTCCTATCTGCTGATGTCTTTTTTCGAGGGGATTTTACCCAATTTTCCGAAGCCCGAAAAAATCCAGAAAAAATATATAAAAAATCAGCGAAATAGAAGCTTCCGGATCACCGGAGGGATAGAGGAGGGCAACGGGCCTCCCAGGCGGCCTGCTGGCACGGCCAGGCCCTAGGCCGTGCCAGGAGGTCGCCTGTGTGGGTCCCACCTGCTTTGGTGCCCTACTTTGGCCTATATTTAGAGATCCATGCGGAAACCCTCGTAGACTTTCTGGAATCGTAGATTTCGCCATCTTTTCACCGCTACAACGCTTCCGAGAATGGGAGCATCAGGAGAGATCTTCCCGGCACCCTGCCGGAGGGAGGATTGACCTCCGGGAGTTTCTCCACCACCATGGATGCCTCCCGGATGTGCCGTGAGTAGTTTCCTTGGACGATGAGTCCATGACCAGTAGCTATGTGATGTCTTATCTCCAAGCTTGTGCTTCAATGGTTAGTCCTTGTGAGCTTCCCTACATGATCAAGGCATCTATGTAATTCTCTTGCTATTGCTATGCTCGGTTTGTTGGGATCCGATGGATTATGAGATAATGTTCAGATTGTTATGAGTTATATATTTGATTATCCTTTTATATTATGTTCCTTAGTGATTCATGCATGTTCTCCGTTGCTTTTTATTGCTTTGGCCAAGTAGTAGATCGTAACTCCAAGAGGGAGCGTTATGCATGATTGTGCGTTCGGGCCCCTCGATGTCTAGCTTGAGTGAAAGAAACATGAGACTAGGGGATGTGCTTGTTGCCACCAGGGAGAAAACAACGATGCTTGTGATCACGGTTGCAAGGATTGTTTACCTTACGCATAGTTCGTTAATGAAGTTGTTTGTTGCTTTGAGTTTACACTTTGGGTGGCGCTCGCAACTTAATACGGGAGAGATGTTGTGGATAGAGATATCAAGGTGGATAATTAGTAAGTAGATGATGATGAATAAACGATCTACTTGTCTCGGCATATTGCCCATTACTGTTGAACCTCTAACCATCAAGGAGCATAATTAGCATTGCGGTGTGATCATAATTTTGTCAATTGCCCAATTGTGATTTGTTTACCCTAGCATAGTAGCTTATCGTCTTTTGGGAGAGAGACATCACTAGTGAACATCATGTGACTCTGGTGCATATCACCATCATTGTTTACACCTCCATCATTTACCGTTTTCATTACTTTTCCGTTGCAGTCACTATTACCTTCCCGCTTGTGTTTTGATCCTTTGCAAACTACAAGGCCGGAGAGATTGACAACCTCTTTGTACAAATTCGGAGAGAAGTTATTTGTTGTGTGTGCAGGTCCACGTCTTCTGCTGACCAGGACAGGAGACACCTACTTGTTGAGCCTAGGAGTCCTCCTGGTTCGATAAACCTTACAGTCTCCGTGTAAGGGAAATTTGCTGCTGACTATATCTCCACCTTCCACTTGGGGTCCAACGAGGGGCGAGAAGTATATACATCACCTCGTCATCAAGCGAATTTCTGGCGCCGTTGCCGGGGACTCCACTCTTCAAGACAGGGGATTTGCACACTATCTTTTACCTTTGCTTTTTAGTCTTATTAGTTTGCTTTTTAGTTTTTGCTTTAGAGTCTTACACCAAAAACCACAAAAAAATAGTTGCTTTGCTCTTGCTTGTTATTGCTGCTATGGGTTCCACCGAGAACACCAAGTTGTGTGACTTCACTAGTCACAACAACAATGAATTTATCTGCACTCCTATTGATGCCACCGCCACTGAGGCCACGTCCTATGAGATTAAACCTGCTTTGCTCAACCTTGTTATGAAAGATCAATTCTCCGGTGCTGGAGATGATGCTGCCTTGCACTTGAACAATTTTGTTGAGCTCTGTGATATGCAAAAATATAAAGAGGTTATTGGAAATATGCCCTAGGGGCAATAATAAATTGGTTATTATTATATTTATTTGCTCGTGATAATCATTTATTATCCATGCTATAATTGTATTGATTGGAAACTCAAATACATGTGTGGACACATAGACAAAACACTATCCCTAGTAAGCCTCTAGTTAACTAGCTCGTTGATCAAAGATGGTCAAGGTTTCCTAACCATAGACAAATGTTGTCACTTGATAACGGGATCACATCATTAGGAGAATCATGTGATGGACAAGACCCAAACTATGAACATAGCATATTGATCGTGTCGCTTTATTGCTATTGTTTTCTGTGTGTCAAGTATTTGTTCCTATGACCATGAGATCATATAACTCACTAGCACCGAAGGAATACCTTGTGTGTATCAAACGTCACAACGTAACTGGGTGACTCTAAAGGTACTCTACAGGTATCGTCGAAGGTGTCCGTTGAGTTAGTATGGCTCAAGACTGGGATTTGTCACTCCGTGTGACGGAGAGGTATCTCGGGGCCCACTCGGTAATACAACATCACACACAAGACTTGCAAGCAATGTGACTAAGTGGAAGTCACGGGATCTTGTATTACGGAATGAGTAAAGAGACTTACCGGTAACGAGATTGAAATAGGTATGAGGATACCGACGATCGAATCTCGGGCAAGTAACATACCGAAGGACAAAGGGAATGACATACAGGATTATATGAATCCTTGACACAGAGGTTCAAGCAATAAGATGTTTGGAGAATATGTATGATCCAATATGGGCATCTAGGTCCCGCTATTGGATATTGACCGAGGCGTGCCTCGTGGCATGTCTACATAGTTCTCGAACCCGCAGGGTCTGCACACTTAAGGTTCGATGATGTTTTAATATAGTTGAGTTATATGTGTGGTTACCAAATGTTGTTCGGAGTCTCGGATGAGATCACGGACGTCACGAGAGTTTCCGGAATGGTCGGGAAACAAAGATTGATATATAGGATGGCTTCATTTCGTTACCGGAAGGCTTTCGGACATTACCGGGAATGTACCGGGAGTGACGAATGGGTTACGGAAGTTCACCGGGAGGGGGCAACCCACCCGGGGGAAGCCCAATGGCCCTAGGGGTGGCGCACCAGCCCTTAGTGGGCTGGTGGGACATCCCAAGAGGTCCTTGGCGCCAAGGAACGAAAACCAAAGAAAAATAAAAAAAGAGAGGTGGGAAGGAAGAGAAGGACTCCACTTTCCAATCCTAATTGGAGTAGGATTGGAGTAGGACTCCTCCTCTCCCTTGGCCAGCGCACCCTTGAGGCCTTGGCCCTCAAGGCACACCTCCTCCCCCTCCCTCCTATATATAGTGGTTATTTAGGGCTGATTTGAGATAACTTTTTCCACGTGCAACTCCGATCTAGACACCAAAGTTCTTCCTCTAGATCGTATTTCTGCGGAGCTCGGGCAGAGCCCTGCAGGAGTAGATCGTCACCACCACGGGAGCGCCGTCACGCTGCCGAAGAACTCATCTACTTCTCCATATTGCTTGCTGGATCAAGAAGGCCGAGATCATCGTCGAGCTGTACGTGTGCTGAATGCGGAGGTGTCGTCCGTTCGGCACTAGATCAGAACGGATCGTGGGACGGATCGCGGGACGGTTCATGGGACGGTTCGCGGGGCGGATCGAGGGACGTTAGGACGTTCCACTACATCAACCGCGTTTCTTAACGCATCCTGTTGTGCGATCTACAAGGGTACATAGATCCAAATCTCCTCTCGTAGATGGACATCACCATGATAGGTCTTCGTGTGCGTAGGATTTTCTTTTTCCATGCGACATTCCTCAACAGTGGCATCATGAGCTAGGTTCATGCATAGATGTTATCTCGAGTAGAACACAAATGGTTTTGTGGACGGTGATGTTCGATTTGCTGCCCTCCTTAATCTTTTCTCGATTCAGCAGTATTGTTGGACTGAAGCAGCCCGGACCGACATTATTCATACGCTTACGAAAGACTGGTTTCATCGATTGACATGCAACCTCGTTGCATAAAGATGACTGGCGGGTGTCGGTTTCTTCAACTTTAGTTGAATTGGTTTTGACCGAGGCGGTCCTTGGAGAGGTTAAATAGCAATTTGCACATCTCCGTTGTGGTTTTTGCGTAAGTAAGATGCGATCATACTAGATACCTGTAGCAGCCACGTAAAACATGCAACAACAAATTAGAGGACGTCTAACTTGTTTTTGCAGGGTATGCTTGTGATATGATATGTCCAATGACGTGATGTGATATATTGGATGTATGAGATGATCATGTTGTAATAGTTAATATTGACTTGCACATCGATGGTACGGCAACCGGCTGGAGTCATAGGGTTGTCTTTAAACTAACAATTGTGTTTGCAGATGTGTTTACTATATTGCTAGGACGTAGCTTTAGTAGTAATAGCATAAGTAGCACGACAACCCCGATGGCGACACATTGATGGAGATCATGATGATGGATATCATGGTGTGGCGCCGGTGACAAGAAGATCGTGTCGGTGCTTTGGTGATGGAGATCAAGAAGCACATGATGATGGCCATTTCATGTCACTTATGAATTCCATATGATGTTAATCCTTTTATGCTCCTTATTTTGCTTAGAATGATGGTAGCATTATGAGGTGATCTCCCACTAAAATTTCAAGAAGAAATTGTGTTCTCCCCGCCTGTGCACCATTCGACAGTTCGTCCTTTCGAGACACCACGTGATGATCGGGTGTGATAGACTCAACGTTCACATACAACGGGTACAAAACAGTTGCACACGCGGAGCACTCGGGTTAAGCTTGACAAGCCTAGCATGTGCAGGCATTGCCTCAGAACACATGATACCGAAAGGTCGAGCATGAATCGTATAGTTGATATGATTAGCATAGAGATGCTTACCACTGAAACTATTCTCAAATCACGTGATGGTCGGACTTGAGTTAGTGGATTTGGATCATGTACCACTCAAATGACTAGAGAGATGTACTTTTTGAGTGGGAGTTCTTAAGTAATATGATTAATTGAACTAAATATCATGAACATAGTCTAATGGTCTTTGCGAATTATGATGTAGCTTGCGCTATAGCTCTACTGTTTTTGTATGTTCCTAGAGAAAATTTAGTTAAAAGTTGATAGTAGCAACTTTGCGGACTGAGTCCGTAAAACTGAGGATTGTCCTCATGGCTGCGCAGAAGGCTTATGTCCTTAATGCACTACTCGGTGTGCTACACCTCGAGCGTCGTCTGTGGATGTTGCGAACATCTCACATACACGTTTTTTATGACTACGTGATAGTTCGGTGCATAATACTTAATATCTTAGAAGCAAGGCGCCGAAGACGTTTGAAATGTCGCGGAACATATGAGATGTTCTAAGAGATGAAATTGAGATTTCATGCTCATGCCGTTGTTAAGATGTATGAGACCTCCAACAAGATTCTTTGCCTACAAACTAGAGGAGAAAGGCTCAAATCGTTGAGCATGTTCTCAGATTGTCAGAGTACAACAATCGCTTGAATCAAGTGGGAGTTAATCTTCCAAATGAGATAGTGATGGTTCTCCAAAGTCACTGCCACTAAGCTGCTGGAGCTTCGTGATGAACTATAACATATCAAGGATATATATGATGATCTTTGAGTGATTCGCAATGTTTGACACTGCAAAAGTAGAAATCAAAAAGGAGCATTAATTTTTTGATGCTTAGTAAAACCACTAGTTTCAAGAAGGGCAAGGGCTAGAAGGGATACTTCATGAAATGGCAAACCAGTTGCTGCTCTAATGAAGAAACCCAAGATTAAACCCAAACCCGAGACTAAGTGCTTCTGTTATGAGGGGAACGATCACTGAGGCAGAGCTACCCTAGATACATGGTAGATAAGAAGGCTGGCAAAGTCGACAAATGTATATTTGATATACATGACATTGATGTGTACTTTACTAGTACTCCTACTAGCACGAGGGTATTAGATACCGGTTCGATTGCTAAGTGAGTAATAACTCGAAGTAAAAGCTACGGAATAAACGGAGACTAGCTAAAGGCGACGTGACGATAAGTGTTGGAAATGTTTCCAAGGTTGATGTGATCAAACATCGCACGCTCCCTCTACGAGCGGGATTGGTGTTAAACCTAAATAATTATTATTTGGTGTTTGCGTTGAGCATGAACATGATTGGATCGTGTTTATTGCAATATGATTATTCATTTAAAGAGAATAATAGTTATTCTGTTTTCTTGAATAATTACCTTTAATGGTTTATTCAATCTCGATCGTAGTGTTACACATGTTCATAATATAGGTGCCAAAAGATACAAAGTAATAATTATAATACCACTTACTTGTGGCACTGCCGCTTGAGTCATGACGGTATAAAATGCATGAATAAGCTCCATGCTGATGGATCTTTGTACTCACTCATTTTTGAAACGTTTGAGACATGCAAACCATACGTGTTGGTATAAACGCATGAAGAAACTCCATGTGGATGGATCGTTTGGATTCACTTGATTTTGAATCACTTGAGACATGCAAAATCATACCACATGGAACAAGAAAGTGACTTGTTGGAAGCAATGCATTTTGATGTGTGCAGTCCAATGAGTGCTGAGGCACGCAGTGGATATCGTTATGTTCTTACTTCACTGACGATTTGAGTAGATATAGGAGTATTTACTTGATGAATCACAAGTCTGGAATATTGAAAATTTCAAAGCTATTTCAGAGTGAGGATCGTCGTGACAAGAGGATAAACTGTCTATGATATGATCATAGAGATGAATATCTCAGTTACAAGTTTTTAGTACGAAGTTAAGACAATGTGGAAATTGTTTTGTAGTTCATGCCACCTGGAACACCATAGTGTGATGGTATGTCTAAATGTCATAGCCGCGCCCTATTTGATATGGTGCATACTATGATGTCTCTTATCGAATTACCACTATCGTTTATGGGTTATGCATTGGAGACAACCGCATTCACTTTAAATAGGGCACCGCGTATTTCCGTTGAGATGACACAGTATAGATTATGGTTTGGAGAAACCTAAGCTGTCGTTTCTTGAAAGTTTGGGGTTACTATGCTTATGTGAAAAAGTTTTAGTCTGATAAGATCGAACCCAAAACAGATAAATGCATCTTCATAGGATATATAAAACAGTTCGATACATCTCCTATCTCAGATCCAGAAGTGTAACGACCAAGATGCGGTCCTTTCCGATTTGGGGGTCGAGGCCCCCAAATAGGAAAGAAGCGCATCTAAGCGTTTCGCAAGCAAGTAACATAGCACAAAATAACAATACAAGTAGACAATTCGGGATTCAACTGTCTTCTTATTAATAACTCAGAGTACAACACAGATACAAACAAGGTAGTTCCGGTACGGACTACAAAACATGGAAAATGCTATGCTACCCTGCTGCAGGCCCACGATCACGACCACGGCTCAGTCCTCTGGATAGTTCATGTAAAGGCGGTATGTCTCCTCGTCGTACTGCCACGCCAGCTGGGTGCCGTCGGGACCATCTGCCTCTGGGGTACATGTACCTGCTGGGAGTTTCGGAGGAATCCGTGAGCCACGGGGACTCAGCAATCTAAGACCTTGGTGCCAGAACTAGTCATGTTATTGGGTAAGGTAGGGATGAAGTGTATCAGGCTGCTCCATCCTATGATTGAATAAGTGGCTAACTTACGCAACAGAGAGGTGAAGGTGGTCTACGCTAACGGTCGGAATTACTTGATCAGTAAGTGATCCTGAACACCTACCTATGGCATTCATAACCCCACCGTGTTCCCGATCGAAGAGGGGTCTTCGAGGGGACGGTCACGGTTACGCACACAGTTGGCAGTTTTATCAGATTATGTTTAAGTTCTCTAACACCGGATGTTAACAAAATATTCCAAGTTGCCACATAACCGCGGGCACGGCTTTCCGAAAGATTAAACCCTGCAGGGGTGCTCCAACTAGTCCATCACAAACGAACACAGGCCGCAAAGGCATCCTCTATCACGAATCTCGTGATCTCGTCGGATTCCTTAGAGGAAAACCTCAACTCTGGGTGAAACCAAAGCTTCACTGGGATTCCTATACGCAAGATATACCGCTAAGGTAAGACAAGGCTAGCGGGACCTCCCGGTGTGTCGACGACCCGATAAGAGCCGCGTATCTCAGTCTCAGGACAACACCGTCTATGCAAAGTGGACAAGGACCAAACCTCAAGTTTCCCCGGGGTGGTCTTGCCGACTGCTAGGTGGTTGGACCAACACTCATGAGGAGCACTGGCCCGGGTTGTTGATTAGGATCCTCGGGGTAGCTATTCCCTATGCAGTTTATTATTAAGTGATTAGCAAATTAGAACCAATGTTGGGTCCTGCCGGACAAGCCTTAACACTACGCGATTTATCAAGGGGGTCCCCATAACAACCCCGAACGTGTTAGGAGCGATCATTATGGAATCAAACACCGGTAACCGGTAACTAAGGCGGCAATAACGGAACAAGACACCTGGCAAAAGGCTAGGCCTCCCGTCATTTACCAAGTATATAGGTGCATTAATTGAATAACATAATTTAATATAATGATATCAAGCTCATGTCATCACATGAGTTTTAAAACACCTGCAACTAACAATGCTAACATTAGTAGCTGAGCAAGCCTACCTAGCCATACAAGTTTGCTAGGAAAGAGTACTGTGTTTGGGCTCATGGAATATGAAGAGGCAATTTAATTTCAGTGGTAGGCAGCGAGCAATATGACATGGAATCGAAACTAACATAACAAGTGTAGAGATGGAATCAAGGTCATATCATCTTGCCTGTGATATCCTCAGCTTGGAATGGTTTTCGATCGTTCTGCACGTACTCTCCTGACTCCACGTATTCGTTCTCCGCTCCCGGTGCTACCCAACATAAGAATAATAGCCAATGAACAGCAGCACCTCAAAATGCAACAATCACATGATGCATGAGATGCAAGTTGAGCATGCACCCCTATTTCTATCACTAGCACAAGCAAAATAAACTACAGCAAGTTTCTGGACAGAACTTTGCACTAAACTATTTTGACAGGTATGAGAATAACATGAACAGGTGCAGCTCGTAAAAACGGTGCAAAACCATATAAGGAACATTGCAGACGGAGCTACGGATCAACGGGAATCAACGAAACAAGATAAGAAGCTCTACGTGAAAGATTCAACACCACACACACAATTGGCACAAATATGGTATTCCCAGGTAGCCAAGACATGTAATAACCCAACATGAATGAAATGGAGCAATGTAGAACACCACAACATCAATTAAGCACAAACTTTGAACAAAAATGGCAAAACTACATAATCTGCCAGAATCTGCATCTTAGCTGTTTGGGAGCAACATGCAACATAGCTACAGGTCTTCAAACATGACAAATAATATATGTGGCTGTTGCAAACCAAGGACACTACAAGCACCAGCAAGAATCACAGAAAAATAAATTAAACTATAGAAGATACAAGGCCACAAACTTTCCCAAAACCATCAGATCTCAGGGACTTGGTGAAAATTCCTGCACCTGAGTTTCTGTTTCTGTTCTGAAGCTTTTTGACAGCAATCAAAACACAAGCTACTGGACTCCAAATGAATTGAAAAATGACACTAAGCTTCACAAACATACCTGGTTCAAAATACTAGCACTGAACCAAGGCCAGTTCTCAACAGAATGACCAGCACATCCTCATCTACAGGGGAAGAAAATGTTTCCAGCATCCCAGACTTAGTGAAATTTTCAGAGTTCAAAAATCTGGAATTTTCCAGCCACATGCCCACTTTGTCTAGGCTTAGTTTGCACACACATGTCCCCAAGAGGTAATTGACACCACTATGGTGTTGAGCACAACCCCTACTATTAACACACAAAACCCCATGCCCTTGGGCTCCATCTATACCATGGTATCAAGGACCAAACTTTCAACAAAACTGCAAATGCAACTCCATAAGGTATTTCTTCTAAGATGACAATTACATAGGTTGAGTTTCATGTGCACAATGACAAAGTGACATGGGGGTTTAAACCCCATGTTTGTGTCATGCACATCCATAACACCCACACATACATTACACTATCACTAGCACAAGCACAACAAAATAACATTCCTATGCTAACAAGAGAGTTTGCACACCCTCACATATGGGCATGTGATGGTACACACTCTCACATGCACCACAAGGAACACCCTAGGAATCATGTCATCCTCAAGGTGCAACCCCCACAACAATCTACCCTTGCTTAACTAGTGATCTCCACCTTCACATGCTATCATAGCTAGCCACCTAGTGCATCACATCACATCAATTACATGTGGTGAGGGGGAGGCATCCACACCCCACTAAACCTATACAAGCAATTAAAACTACAAGAACAACTTAGCCCACACTAAAGCTCAAAAGATGGGGCTATACATGATTAACTAGTGCAACTTTCACACCTTAAAGCACACACTCACAAGAAGCAAAACAACTAGCCCCAACTCCTATCAAGGGTAGCTTCACATCACAAAGGTGCAATCACCATAAGCTTCACAAGGCTAGCAACATCATCTATCACACACTAGTGTGAAAAACACACACACAATTACATCTGCCCTAACTATACTAGCAGAAACAGAACTGACACACCACTATTTCTAAGAGTTAGCTAAACAGAAGAATTAGCAGATCTAAAATGCCACTTTGTATAAGAGTTGGAAAAACAGAAATAAAATAGGCATAAAAGAAAAGAAAACAAAAAAACAAAGAGAGGCTCCTGGGAATCGAACCCAAAACCTATGGTTCCAGCAACAGCAACAAACCACCACACCACTGTCATCTAGTCGACAGGATAGAGGAAAGAAACAGAGTAAACTGTTTCACTGGTCACTGTGCAAATAAAACTCCAAAACAAAAGAGGGCCGAGGGGGGGATCGAACCGGCGCCCTCTCATCAGGCCCAAACACGCGCTACCACTGCACTACGGAACGATGTCTGAACATATACACGCTGCAAATCAGAAGAGGAAACCCCCCTGCTCGACTGCTACCGACGACTGGCTGGAACAGGGGAGGTGCCTCGCCGGTGCTGCGAGTCGAATTCGTCTCCGGCTCGTGGAGGGGAGGAAGCCCTCAGACACACGGATCCATCCCCGCACCTAACTATGCCCAAGGGGCTCTACTGCGAAGTGGCCACGGCGACCTGCGGCTCCGGCGACAGAAACATCTCGCCGACGATCTCTACTGCTACGGCGCCCGATCTAAGGAATGGAGGAAGGAGGGGGTGCACTACCTCGTGTACGAGTCGAGGAGGGAGCGACCGTAGAGGAAGTAGCGGGAAGAAGAGCGCGGTGCGGCGGAGCTCGTCGGAGAAGAAGGGGCTCCGGGAGGAAGAGGATGCAGTGTCGGGGACGTCGATCTAGCGGCGGGAACGAGCCCGTGGTGAGGCCCGCGTGCTCCTGGACCCCTCCCGTGGAGGAGAAGGTACCACGGCGACGACGGTGAGCTCCTTCACCCGTCGGCCATGGCGGAACCGGCGGCTTACCTCACCGCGACGAGAGAGAAAGGAGGGAGAAGGGATCTGGTGGAGCGGCGGCGGAAGGGAAACCCTAGCCGAGGCACGGACGCCAAGGGCTTTTATAGGGAGAGAGGGGAACGAGGGACGCGCCGCGGTGCCATGTGCGAGGAGCTTCGGCTCGTGTAGGGGGCGAGGTGAGAGACTGACTAGTGGGGCCGCCTGCCTCGCTGGAAAGAGGAGGATGACGACGCCCGTGCGCGTGACTGGGGAAGAAGTGGGCTGGGCCGCCGGGGTTGATTGCCACACGCGACAGATAGAGGAAAAGACTGAGAGGGATTTGAATACTTTTAAAAATAAACTCAGCTAGGATTTAAATCCACTAGCAGTTCTGATGGGGTAAAAAATCAAAACAAAAATGCCCCTGGCCATAAGGAATTATGGCCTATTAGAATAAAATAGGAAAACAATATTTGGAGCCATTTGGAATAAATGCAAAACAGTAATTAATTTATTGTTTTGGGTTTATTTGCACCTTTAAAATCAAAGAACAAAACAGCAAATTCACACATTATCATAACCACAATTTACTCTAACCACAAGACATTGTAGAATAACTTTTGGGAAGATAGAATTTTGAATAGGAGGGAAAAGGATTTTAAATAGCAAAGAGCTTTGAAATTACCTAGCACTCACTCCTACCCATCACACACCAACATCACATGCATCACACAAGATAATACAAAACCACAACATCACACCTAGCAAGATCACATGCAATCATAACATGACATAGAATCATAAGGTATGGCAAGGATGGTATGGCATGGATGCATGCATGCAAAAGCAAAATAGAAGGTGGCACATGAATTCATACATGCGTAGAACTCTCATGACAAAGTCAAGGTGGTCCCACATGGAAGCTTACAAAAAGGGAAAGTCCTACACTTGGGGCATTACAAGAAGCAAAGTGTATCTTTCTAGAAACGGGTCCTTTCTCGAGGAAAGGCTTCTCTCGAAAGAATTGAGTGGGAAGGTGGTGGAAATTGATGAGGTTAGTGAACCATCACTTCAACCAGTGTGTAGCAGGGCGCAGGAAGATGTTCTTGTGGCACCTACACCAATTGAAGTGGAAGCTGATGATGGTGATCATTAGAGCTTCGGATCAAGTTACTACAAACCTCATAGGTCGACAAAGATCGTGTACTACTACAGAGTGGTACGGTAACCCTGTCTTGGAGGTCATGTTGTTGAACAACAATGAATCTACGAGCTATGGAGAAGCGATGGTGGGCCCGGATTCCGACAAATGGTTGGAGGCCATGAAATCCGAGAGAGGATCCATGTATGAAGATAACGTGTAGAGTTTGGAAGAACTACTTTATGGTAGTAAGACTATTAAGTAAAGATGGATCTTTAAAAGGAAGACAAATGATGATGGTGAAAAGTCACCGTTAAGAAAAAGCTCGATTTGTCGCAAAGATGTTTCCGACAAGTTCAATGAATTGACTATGATGAGACTTTCTGAATCGTAGCGATGCTAAAATCTGTTGAAATTAGGTTAGTAGTTGTTGCATTATTTATGAAATATTTCACAAAGTCAAAACATTGTTTCCTCGATGGTTTCCTTGAGGAAAGTTTGTATGTGCTACAACCAGAAGGTTTTGTCGATCCTAAGGATGCTAACAAGTGTGCAAGCTCCAGCGATCCTTCTATGAACTGGTGCAAGCATCTCGGAGTTGGAATATACGCTTTGATGAGATGATCAAAGCTTTTGGGTTTGTACAAGGTTATGAGAAACTTGTATTTCCAAAGAAGTGAGTGGGAGCACTATAGAATTTCTGATAAGTATATGTGGTTGAAATATTGTTGATCGGAAGTAATGTAGAATTTCTGTAAAGCATAAAGGTTGTTTGAAAGGGGTTTTTTCAAAGGAAGACCTGGAAAGAGCTACTTGAACAATGAGCATCAAGATCTATGGTGATAGATCAAAATGCTAAACAGAACTTTCAAATGAAATGCATGCCTTGACAAGTTTTGAAGGAGTTCAAAATAGATCAGCAAAGAAGGAGTTCTTGGCTGTGTTGTAAGGTGTGAATTTGAGTAAGACTCAAAAGCCCGACCACGACAGAAGAAAGAGAAAGGACGAAGGTCGTCTCCTATGCCTTAGCCATAGACTCTAAAGTATGCCATGCTGTGTGCCGCACCTGATGTGTGCCTTGCCACAAGTCTGTTAAGAGGTACAGAGAGTGATACAAGATTGAATCACTAAACCACGGTCAAAGTTATCCTTAGTAACTAATGGACTAAGTAATTTTTCTAAATTATGGAGGTGGTTAAAGAGTTCGTCGTAAAGGGTTACGTCGATGCAAGCTTTGACACTAATCCGAATAATTATGAGTAGTAAAACGGATTCGTATAGTAGAGTAGATATTCGGAGTATTTCCGAATAGCACGTAGTAGAACCATCTATAAGATGACATAAAGATTTGTAAAGCACACACGGATCTGAGAGATTCAGAACCGTTGACTAAAACCTCTCTCACGAGCAAGACGTGATCAGACCCCAGAACTATATGGGTGTCGGATTCGTTAAAATCACATGGTGATGTGAACTAGATTATTGACTCTAGTGCAAGTGGGAGACTGTTGGAAATATGCCCTAGAGGCAATAATAAATTGGTTATTATTATATTTCTTTGTTCGTGATAATCGTGTATTATCCATGCTATAATTGTATTGATTGGAAACTCAAATACATGTGTGGATACATAGACAAAACATTGTCCCTAGTAAGCCTCTAGTTAACTAGCTCGTTGATCAAAGATGGTCAAGGTTTCCTAACCATAGACAAATGTTGTCACTTGATAACGGGATCGCATCATTAGGAGAATCATGTGATGGAAAATACCCAAACTATGGACATAGCATATTGATCGTGTTGTTTTATTGCTATTGTTTTCTGCGTGTCAAGTATTTGTTCCTATGACCATGAGATCGTGTAACTCACTGGCACTGGAGGAATACCTTGTGTGTATCAAATGTCACAACATAACTGGGTGAATATAAAGGTACTCTACAGGTGTCTCCGAAGGTGTCCATTGAGTTAGTATGGATCAAGACTGGTATTTGTCACTCCGTGTGACGGAGAGGTATCTCGGGGCCCACTCGGTAATAGAACATCACACACAAGCCTTGCAAGCAATGTGACTAAGTGTAAGTCATGGGATCTTGTATTACGGAACGAGTAAAGATACTTACTGGTAACGAGATTGAAATAGGTATGCGGATACCGACGATTGAATCTCGGGCAAGTAACATACCGAAGGACAAAGGGATGGCATACGGGATTATATGAATCCTTGACACTGAAGTTCAACTGATAAGATCTTCGGAGAATATGTAGGATCCAATATGGGCATCCAGGTTCCTCTATTGGATATTGACCGAGGAGTACCTCGGGGCATGTCTATATAGTTCTCGAACCCGCAGGGTCTGCACACTTAAGGTTCGATGATGTTTTAATATAGTTGAGTTATATGTGTTGTTACCGAATGTTGTTTGGGGTCCTGGATGAGATCACGGACGTCACGAGGGTTTCCGGAATGGTCCGAAAACGAAGATTGATATATAGGATGGCTTCATTTGGTTATCGGATGGCTTTCGGGCATTACCGGGAATGTACGGGGAGTGACGAATGGGTTCCGGAAGTTCACCGGGAGGGGGGCAACCCACCCGGGGGAAGCCCAGTGGCCCTAGGGGTGGCGCACCAGCCCTTAGTGGGCTGGTAGGACAGCCCAAGAGGGCCTTGGCACCAAGGAAAGAAAACCAAAGAAAAAAAAGAGAGGTGGGAAGGAAGAGAAGGACTCCACTTTCCAATCCTAATTGGAGTAGGATTGGAGTAGGACTCTTCCTCTCCCTTAGACGGCGCACCCTTGAGGGCTTGGCCCTCAAGGAAAGCCTCCTCCCCCTCCCTCCTATATATAGTGGTGATTTAGGGCTGATTTGAGACAACTTTTGCCACGTGCAACTCAAATCTAGACACCATAGTTCTTCCTCTAGATCGTATTTCTGCAGAGCTCGGGCGGAGCCCTGCAGGAGTAGATGGTCACCACCACCGGAGCGTCGTCACGCTGCCGGAGAACTCATGTACTTCTCCGTCTTGCTTGCTGGATCAAGAAGGCCGAGATCATCGTCGAGCTGTACGTGTGCTGAACGCAGAGGTCCCGTCTGTTCGGCACTAGATCGGAACGGATCGCGGGACGGTTCGTGGGACGGTTCGCGGGGCGGATCGAGGGACGTGAGGACGTTCCACTACATGAACCGCGTTTCTTAACGCGTCCTGTTGTGCAATCTACAAGGATACGTAGATCCAAATCTCCTCTCGTAGATGGACATCACCATGATAGGTCTTCGTGTGCGTAGGAAATTTTTTGTTTCCCATGCGACGTTCCTCAACAGAAGTGGATGGTGATATTGTTAAACTTCAGCTTTTTCCTTTATCCTTGAGAGGAGGAGCTAAAGTGTGGCTTCAATCTTTGCCTAGGAATAGTATAGATTCTTGGGATAAGTGCAAATATGCTTTTATTGGG